>NC_072854.1:62739425-63989425 GCF_028858705.1 Grus americana
ATTACCGTAATCAGCGCGCACACGCACGCATGGGCAACGGCCGGGGAGGGGGGGCCACTCCGGCCCTAACTGACCTGCCGGTAGCGGCTAACCCTGCCCCACGGAAGGAGGCCCTGCCCACGCTGCCCCCCGCCACGCCGCGGGCGAACGGCTGCGCACCCACACTGCGGGTCCCGCGCCCCCCCCGCCCCCCCCAAAGAGGCTCCGCGCCAGGACGGGCAGAGGCGGGGCGGGGGGCTGCCGCTGCCCGCGGGGGGCGGAGGGCTGCGGCTGCCGGCCGGGCTTCCCCGCCGGCCGGATAGCGCCGGGGCGGGACCGGCGCCCCGCTCCGACCTGGCACCCAGCGCCTTCCGCCGGCAGCGCCCCGACGGCGCCCCCCGCCCGCGTGGCTCCGCGCCCCCCCGCCACGGCCCGGCCCGGCCCGGCGCCGCGCACCCCCGGCCGCGCCCCGCCGCGGGAAGCCGCTGTCCCTCCGTCCCTCCGTCCGTCCCTCCCTCCGGCACCCACCTGCCGGCTGCGTGAGCCGGCAGGGCCCTCGCCCCCTCCCCGCGCCGCAGGTACCGCTCGTCCTCCGGCCGGCGGCGGGCGCTTCACAGCACGGACGTTTTTAATGTGGAAGGGAGCAATTCCTCCCGAGGGATGAATTTTATTATTATTATTATTATTATTATTATTATTATTATTATTATTATTTTGTAATTCACGCAGCATTTTAAAGTAATGAACTGGGTCTTCAGAAGCCCAGGGTTTGGCTTAAAAGCCTGAGTGTCCTAAGGTTGCGTTTTAAAACTTTTCTCTACAACGACAGCAGTAAACACATTAATAGTTGAAACGAGTGAGAGGAGCAAGGAAAAGGTACCCAAAGATCCCCTTATTCGACAGCAAAGTCTTACAGAAAAGCATCAGACACTGTCAGAATCTCAATAAATTGCATCAAGAATTTGTGTAGTCAGTGGGTTAAGAGTGTAGTAAATACAAGAATCAAAAAATTACAGTGATGTTTCACACTCATGTTACTTTTCTCCCTCAAGCTAAAATTTTGACAAATTGTCCTGAACTTCTAAATTAATTTTTCAAATTTTTTAATTTTTCAAAACAAAATGAACAAGTAGAAGGTGGACATTGAAGATAAAAAGGAAAAGGAGACTCCACACAAGGAATATTAAAAGTTATAGAACTCCTAGCCCCAGGACGTGTACACACCTGTCCTGGTTTTGGCTGAGATAGTTAATCTTCTTCCTAGCAGCTGGCATAGTGCTGTGGTTTGGATTTAGGATGAGAATAATGTTGATAGCACACTGATGTTTTAGTTGTTGCTAAGTAGTGCTTACACCAAGTCAAGGACTTTTCAGCTTCTCCTGCCCTGCCAGTGAGGAGGCTGGGAGAGCAAAAGAAGCTGGGAGGGGGCACAGCTGGGACGGCTGACCCAAACTGACGAAAGGGATATTCCATACCATATGATGTCATCCTCAGTATATAAACTAGGGGAGTTGGCCAGGGGAGGTAGCGCTGCTCGGGAACTGGCTGGGCATTGGTCAGTGGATGGTGAGCAATTTTATTGTGCATCACTTGTTTTGTATAGTCTATATATCCACACCAAAAGCATGAATGGGTTCAAGAAGGGCTTGGACAAATGAATAGGAAAAAAAAGATTTGTAACCTAATGTAAAGCATTTGACTCTGCCAAATAACAGTATTCTGTGTAAAAGTAGCACTAGGTAAACAGATGCTCATCAAGCTCTTCACCATGCCAGCAGCCAAACCAGGGCACTGATGCCAGGCTGTGAGAGATGCAGAAAGACACAGACTCTGCTGGAACCGTGGGGGACCTAGGCATAAGGGCAGAGCAGGCATGGCATGCTGGCTTACTGGTACGGGTAACCCCAGGGTCCTGCTGACACAGAGATTGGGACATGCCCAACGTAAAGCCAGGAGGGATGTGATTCAATTTATCTTGAAGAAAGAACACATGCACATCACTAGATGGGCCTGTGTTGGCCAATGCAGTTCAAAGCACCTTCAGCAGTAGCTGGACTGTGGAAATTTGTCTCCCTATAGAACTCTCCCTGTTTGGAGGGTTTCTTCATCTGCGGTGGATGGATAGATGTTAGTCCTGCCTCACAGTGTTTACTAGACACACAGAAACTTTTCCCTCTTGCCCTTCAGGAAGGTCAGAGGCTTCAGCAGCCCACATGGTAACTGGAATTTGTGAGCTCTCTTCCTCTGATTCTATCCTGGTCCTCACTGTCCGCTGTGGAGGAAGATTTATGAATGTAATTCAGTGCCTCCATCCTTCAGGAATTAGATTCTCAGATAGCTTCTGAACTTCAGTTTGGCAATGAATTCAATGCTAAATGAATGAATTCCTGCTTACTTGTCTTGCTGAATCAAGACGTTAGGATGTAGCAGGTTGAACTGTTCCTAGAATTACTTGGCTGACTCTGGAAGGAAGCTTCTCAAAATTCTCCAAATATTTTCAGCAGTATTTGGCTTTGGGTTAATTAAACAAAGATGCAAGTCAAGCCTTGGACTGGAATGACATAGCCCCTAAATACAGGAATGACATAGCCCCCAAATACCAAAGGAGATTGCACACTTAGCAGCATCTGTCTTCTGAAGCAAAATCTCAAAAGCTTTCCTTTTCCTCCTGTAAATCCCCAACAAACAAGTTCTTGTCTCTGACCTTGTAATTAAGTTTCATGTGCGACAGTCAAAACTTTCAGTCAAGACATTCAGGCTGCCCCCACAAATTATGTCTACAAGTAGCAGCAAACAGATAAGGAACTGAATAACAGCTTTAATAACAACCCCAACAGAGGTTTGAAATCAGGAGCTTTCGAATGCTGTCAACAGGTCTTCTAGACATTGTTCTGACAAGAGGTTTATTGACTGAAGCCCCTATTGATCTGGGAACATCTAATTGATTTCAGTGTCATATTTTGCCAAACACAAATTTGGAACATCTTTTATTTCCCTTTTCTGATGCTTACGGAGCAGGTTTACTGCATTGTCAATAAGAGGCTTTAGTGCCGAGGGATTATGCTCACAGGATCACGGAGTGATGCAGGGCTGTACTGAGAAAAAAGTAATTCCCGTCCTTGTAGAAAGCAGTGGAAAATTACAGCATCCTTTAGATGCACTGACCTCTAGTTAAAACAGCTGATAAACGATGGCCCTAACTTCCACTTTAATTCCAGCACACTGATTTCAGTCTAACAGAGTTGTCGTCACTTTATGAGCAAATGTTGCAGGTATTTCACCCAGAGAGGGATGACTGCAGAAGCAGCACATTTCTATGCCTTCCGCTGAGCGTCACCCCTCCCAGATTAGTCTAAGTCCTTGCAATGTTGTGTAGACTCTCTAGCTTAGAGTTGTCATAAAACCAGGTTGGATGACAGATACTTGAATTCATTATTGTTGATATGAACTTTAAATAATGTGCTGTGACTGCACAGAGTTTGGTCTTATCAGACCTGAATAATGATAGTATGGTAAAGGAGGTGAAAACATAAGATGGAAAAGTGATAAAAAAAGGCTTGTGAGAAAAATGAAGATTCTTAGTGATGCTATGATTGCGGTCTGCTGGTCTCCTTTGGTCACAAGGCAGCCTAATGTGAGGAGCTGGTACGTGCTCCAGAATGAATAGTGTAAGCATGCACTGTCTGCTGGCTCTGGCACTCAGATTTTCCTTCCAAAACTTTACCTTTTGAAGGGTAGTCGCAGAGATGGATTTAGGCATTTTCTATCAATGATACAATCTGAACAAGTACCCTGTACCTCAGACTTGAACATATATGCCAAAATACAAATGATAGCTGATCTAACCTAGCTATCAGGTCATCTGTCTTCCCCTAGTCTCTTCATCTAGTGTTCTACAAGGTGTTTGCTACCATGATATCTCAATGCCTTTTATGTATGTACAAAACCCCCATCATCACCACTGTAGTTCATTATCTTAAAAGAAAGATATCTTTAAGCCTGTAAGCCCTCCAGCAACCTTGGAGTTAAGGCACCAAATGCCGTAAATAGTGAGCAAATCAGTCAAAGAGAGGAATTTTTGCTAGAGAGAGATTCAGCTGGCTGCTAAGTCAAAACAACAACTTGGATTCTTGGAGATGAATTGGATATGAAAACAGAGGCCTGCTAAAGGGAGGCTCACACTGTCAGGTCTTAATGCTTTTCCTTTTGGTGATACCACCATGTCTCTTGCCATTATGTTGATTGCTTTAATAGTCCCTATTATTTCTAAAAGATTTTCTTTCAGGAAGTGTAAGAGGCTTCCTGGGCAGAAGGGTGCACACTAACCAGGGCTTTATCTATAGGGATTTCTCTCTAGTAATCTCTTATTTTAGGACATATTTGCCACTCAGTTATCTGGGTTCCTTGCTTTCAGTGGGGTTATTACAGTATTTCTGAGGGTAGACTAATTAGTCTAGAGGATGAGGGAAGAAGTGTTAATTTTGCCCTAGGTAACTGGTCTAAAACAGAGTCAAAATATGTATTTATATATTCAGTCATAATATATTTAACCTTCTTAAGTTTTGGCATTTGAGGTAGGCATTTAGTCACCAAATGTACCTTCCGTGGTCAGAAGAGATAAATCAGCACCCTGGAGGCAACTCAGTGCATCTGTGGCCTGAATTAGGCAGTGTCTAATGTTGAGTTGAAGGAATTTGGGCCTGAAACCCACAGGTAGGTAGAGGGGTTTTGAATCACAGGTGATTTTTTTGTTATTTCTGAAGCTCCACATGTAAAAGATGTGGAATTACTTTAAAGGGTTGTATTGTCAACATACCCTGAGAGAGCTGGTAATTTTTTTCCTTATTTATATATATTTCTATAAAAAGATATAATATCAGGGCAAGTTTAATTACCGTAGATGATAGGCAGAGATTCCTGACCTGGCTCAGTCCAGTCTAGCTATGGACCTGGAAGAAGACTTGTAACATCAATATAATGCTCCATAGTGCTCCTCAAGAATGAATTATACATCTTGGCTTCCAGCTAGTAGCCCTGTGTGGTTCTGTAGTGTACTGGATAGATGAGACATACCAGCTTTCTTGAAATTAGCTGACATTCTCTTGCCTTGCACTCTGCCTGATACCATCTCAGAGAGATGTGGAAGTATTAGTTCTATTTTATAAAAGTGGGATTTAAACCACAGAGTAGACAATGTGTCTCACCTGAGGGAAGTCTGTGGCAGAACCAAAAATTAAACGCAAAGTTAACTTTCTCCCATTCTTATAACTGGATTAAGATCACTGTACAGCAATATGTATTCCATATCTGCCAACATCATTTGCGTAATTATATGCGTTGTAAACAGACAACTTAGGAGGGCGAGAGCCAGAGCAGGCACTGCAGGCATCTGCTGTACCTTGGTGGAATCCTACCTAGGTATCTGATGCTACTATAGCCCTGGTTCCCTTCCCAGCAGGAGCTACCAATCACAGTGAAAAATGTGGGACTTGGAAACACTGACACCTAAAAGGTTGTGATTCAAGAAAGGACCTGAATCCAGATCTGTGGGAAAGGGAAGGAAGTATAACTGTATCCATATTGAACTGGCAACTGGTAGCGTCACCTGCCACTGTCCAACATGTTGGAAATGCCAGGAAAGTGCTTTTCCCACAGCACACGATCACCACAAAGAATATTACTGTAGGACAAAAAAGTCCCACAGCTGTTTCACAGGCAGGCACAGAAAGAAAAAGCCACAAACATCTGCAGCATTAGTTTTCTTTTTTTTTCACTTGCAGATGCTATTTTCAAACCTGTTCAGTCATTCACTGCACTGTGGATCTCTTTGTAGTATTCCAATTAGTCCAAATTTTTTTAACACCTTAGGCCCTAAAGTGAATTGGCAACCTTTAGATATGGGTTTCATTTACTTTGGTAGAAGCTGCCTTTACTTTTTTGTAAATGCTTTACATGACTCCACAACAAAGAGCTTAACTTCAGGCAGCCAAGCTCAAGTGTTTTGGCCATAGGTTTGCTAGACTTCAGGACCGAAAGGAGCTGCTAGAACATCTAGCCTGGCTGGCTGTGTAACACAGGCTTGCATTTGCTGCTTACGTATATCAGGTCCAACAACTTTACCTCTGAGGTTTCTTGTCTCTTCCTCTTAACTCAAGCTTGACTATCTCAAAATTTTTACCCAATTCAAGGATAAGAATGAGGAAGGTTTGACCATCACAGACACCCTCCCGTGCATAATCATGCAACAGACCACAGGCTGTGAGTATATGACCTTTGCAGCCTTCTGCAAGGGCTTCCTCGCTCCAGTGCGTCTGCAGCTGCTCATCAGCACCCACATGGTGGGTGCTACCAACCCTTGGAGCAGCTGGCGGATCTTCAGGTGGGAGTTCCCACTAACTCGCGTTAGTCAGCCAGGTGAAGAGCACCTGGGCACAGCCTCTTCAGCTAGCACAGCCAAAGCTGGAGGCAGATGCGTATCCCAGCCCGCTTAGTCAATGCACAAGCCAAACAGTAAAGCATAGTGCCGCTGATCTTACACGTGTTGGCTGCGTTGTCGTTTTAACCTCATAAAAAAAGGATACAGATTTGGAAGTGTGCCACGCTCCAAGTAATTGCTGATACTTCTGTAACGCTTCCCATCAGAACACTGTGCTTTTTTTCAGAAAATATTTGCATAAAGGAATGGGGAAGAGCAGGTCTAGCATATTGGATTCCTGGCAAATGCAGTGTGACTGCTACATAATTCTCAGCATGACACTAATCTCTGTACCTGCAGTGAGATGAACGCAACATCTCTCCACCTAGCTGAATATCATGCATTGCTCTTACATACAAGACAGCCTTACTGATGCTGTAGAATATTCTTTTCAGGTAAAAAAAAAAAAAAAAAAGAACAGGAGAATGAGAATCAACCTTCTCCGTGTATTTTTAATAGGGCATCAGAAAAATTAACTCCTGGAACTCTGGCATGTTGCAAACATGTCTCAGTCTGCTGCAATATAGGAAACATTACTAAGCAGTTCATCTTTTGTTGACAGTGGAGTTCTTTAGAAATACAGATACAGTTCCAGGTGAGGCAATTGAAACATAGAGAGGTTAAGCAAAGTACTGACGAGTGAGATAGAGGATTGAAAACAAGACTTTTGGCCTTTGGTGTTGTACCACTTGTGTAGACAGACGAATCGGTGAGGGCGAATATAGAGTTTAAGTACAGAAAGGCTATGCACAATGTAGCTGCCAACGGGGCTTCAGTCACTTGCACAGCATAGCACTGAGGACTTCTGTACAGTTACAGGGAATTGTGTTACTAGTGCTATTATTCATGATTTTCACTTAGCAATGATTTTCACTTATGCATGTTTTTATCCAGAGCTCTTTAAGCACAGGAAAACATTAACAGGGGCGTTTTAAAGAATGAAGAGATGGGGAAGTTGGATGACTTGGGTCATTGTCATATGATAAGCCTGAAATAGAATAAGCATTTTGTAGGGCTTGTGACTTTTAATCCTGCGCTCAACTCAGCGGACATATAGTTCACCTCCTACAAGGCAAAATTTGACAGCAGTTTTGCTCATTTAGTGACTGACCCAGACTGACTGACTCAAAACAGTAGTTGAAATCACAGCTGTTGGACTCTGAATCAAAATCAAATGCTGTCTTCTCCCAGTTTCCATGAGGTTTACAAATAAAGCTTTAGTTTTGATCTGTTCTGCAATTTTGAGATTCTTAGCATTTTTTTAGAGAAATGACATATACACAGACAAGGAGCAGAGAAAGGAAGGGAATTTCTCAGAGAGGAAGAAAATCTGTTTGTGACAGCATTTGGGATATGAAAGTATAAAATACACAATGAGCTGCATATGCCAGATTCAGCTGAGTAGTAACTCTCTACATCTGCATAATGCTTTTTTTTTATTTCACTTTACCTGCTTCAAAATGTATAGTACGTGGTAGTAAAGTATGCTCAACTATGTCTGGAGATAGCACTCTGAAACATTTTTTACAGATCATGTTCTTCTCATCTTCAATATTACGTATATATATATTTATAGCTGTGATTGTGTTTTTCATTTAATTTATATTTATTCTAGCTTGTTTAACTTTTCTAATTTGAACAGCATACACAGAACTTACAGCTCTTTCATCTAGTCTCAGATCCCACTGATGAAAGATCTGTAATCACTCAAGCCCCAGAGCATTCACCCTGGTTTTTTCAAGTATATTTGTCTTTAGGTGCTGCAACCACAACTAGTAAACTTCCAAGTCACTTTGGCTGTGTGAGCTGACTCACAGAATAATATAAAAGGACTTCTATTCGTGCAGTTGTGCTCACTGGAACATACTTATACGTACGGTAATGACTAATGAAATAGAGAACATATTTGTTAAAGACAGCTTAATAGGAAAATATTATTTGTTTGGGGGGGAGGCTGTTATGATGTTAGAAACTGTGAGAACCAACATTAATTCATTAATATAATGACTGTTTTTTTTTCTTTATACAGATTTTTATTCTCAGATGTGGTGTTTTTAAATATTGAAAAATACTATAAGCCTGAAACATCAGGTCCCACTTTGTTGTATAAGCCTATTTGTGGCTGCCAGGGTGGGAAATAAACTTCTCTGAGCATTTCTGGATATCTTGTGCCTTTCTCTTTAACAGTGTTTCTCAAATCCTGTTAATTCAGGGGTTGCTTAGGTTTTTGGAAAACTATCCATGGACTACCTTGTACAATGCAGCTATAAGGTTTTAATTCACAAAAAATTACAATGAAGTTAAGCTTTGAGTGTTCATTCTCTTGCCTTTTTCAAGAATGTTTTGAAAATATTATTACCTTTATTTGTGTTTCCTTTGTTTTACTGGTTACTTAGAAGGAAAAAAGTGACCATTTTTCAGGTCACCATCTGATGTTTAATGACGACCAATACTACAGAGGCCACAGGTTGAGAAACACTTCTGAATGGTATCTAACACTGACCATTACTGGAGATGTGGTCCTGGGCCAAGTGGACCTTTGCTTGGACTGAAGTGGCAATCCAAATGCTCTTAAAGCAATTTAAGAATGCTAAACTGATTAAAAACTATTGGATCAATATCTTACAGCTATTGACTTGTAAAAGGTCCTCTTTCATCACTCACTACCATTTTCCCAGAAGATCTTTAAATAGATTTCAAAATCACATTTTACTTCAAATTGGCTGTGCAGGAAAAAAACCAGGCTTCCAGGCTGTACGCCATCACTCATGAGCATGGCTCAGCATCCTGACACTTCTGTGGGGCTGGCTTACAAGAAATGTGGAACCGCTGAGATGCTGAATTCTTTTCACAACACGAAATGTTTAGACTGCTAGGAAAGAGACAAAAAAAAAAAAAAGGGAGGAACTGGTGTGGGAGAGCGCAGGGAACTCCATATAGAAAGAGGAAGTATCGTGTGACTGATCAGGAAATGGGTACAAAGCATCTGTTTTGGTAGTATTTTCACTTGTTTTGGGGGCATTTCCATAGAGAACTGGAATCTGGCCCTGCGCGTAGGTATTACTTCACTCCGGAGCGAAAGGCACTAATTTGGAGCGAAACACAACAGCTGTCAGCATGAGCGCATAGCAACACGGCACAACAGCTGAAGGCAGGTCGTGCACAGCACAACATCCCAATGAAACTGCGGAGTGTTGTAGAGTCATTCTGGGCTGCAAGGATCACAAAGAACACTCTAACTTCTATAAAAAGAGAAAGCTATTTTCCAGGTTGTCTTTTCTGATGAGAATTGGTTCTCTTTTGCCTCCAAAAACTCTGGGATACAGTCCCATCTGTGCTACAAAAA
The DNA here is from genome assembly GCF_028858705.1 of Grus americana. Classification (NCBI taxonomy): domain Eukaryota; kingdom Metazoa; phylum Chordata; class Aves; order Gruiformes; family Gruidae; genus Grus; species Grus americana. Next base: position 62,749,226 of record NC_072854.1, read on the forward strand.
CTCCAGGGAAGTATGCGAGGCAGCAAGGTGCAAACACGATGAAAGCCCTTTCTGATTCTGCCTGGCAGGGCACTTCTTTACCAGGCACAGATTTGACAGGAGAGAAGTTTAGCCCTCATCTTTCCATAAACATCCGCTGGTCTGGAGTACACTGCAAACCCTTGTGACGTCAGGGTTGTTCGCTCCTTTGGTTTTGTCACGTGATTTTAATTTTTTCCCAGAAACCGAGTCCAAAAACGTGACCGTTTTTCTTGTGTAAAGTGAAGTTCTGCTTATGCATTAGCTCTTGAGCAACATGTTGTTAGTCAGATCTTTGCTGAGTTCTGGGGAGGGTAGTGTAATGCCCTCAATGCAAGGAAGTAATTTTTAGAGGAAGTCCTTGTATGGACAATTTATTCATTGTTTTTTCAATTTATTCATAGCATTTCCAGGAGGACCAATTCAAATTCCAGATTTAGTTCTCCTTATTCAGTCATTCCTCAGTCAGCTGGGAGGCAGAGGCAAGCTTGGATATGCTGGTGCAAGTGGGCAGCACAGAGAGCTGAGACAAAATCCCTGACAGAGGGTATTTTGAGCCTCCCCTTCTAAGACAGAAATGTAATGCTCCTACAGAGTTATAAAAGGACTGAAGTAAATGAGAGATATATTTCAAGGACTGTCATGGTAAAGATCCTGAGCAACATACTCAGTGAGATGTAGAGCAAGGCAATCATATGGTGGACTGTTATTGCCATTGGCTTTACCCTCTCCGGAGAATTAAACTTGTTAGATTAAATGATTTGAAACATGGTCCATCCCCATTTGCTAAGTAGATCATATTAGTATACATTTGTCCTGGATCACAATGTAGCAATAGTGACAGGGCATAATTTTCTGCACTGCTCCCTTGCTCTTCTTTTTCAGCCTTGTTTTTCCTCTGTCTTCTTTCCAACCTTTCAGCTGCTCCTTGGAGTGATATTTTTTCCTTAGTCTGCTCCTGCATTTCACTTTCTCTTCTCCCTCAGGCCTTTCTTTCTTCCTGGCTGCTTCGAGTTGAAGCCAGCACTCTGAAAGCAACATCATCAGCTACAGTCACCTTCAGAGGAACATCATGAGTTCAAAGTCATCTTCAAAATTATTTCAAGTGAAAGAGATCCCTTTCTCACATTTTTATTTCATAGGGCGGAGTCAAACAGAATATGGGAAACTCTGCACGGTTCTGGCCACCCACTCAAGAAAGATGCCAAGAAACTGGAGAGAGTCAGAGTGGAGGGCTACCAGGATGGTCAGTGCACAGGACCACCAAGGAGAGGCTGAAGAGCTGGGCTTGTATAATCTAATGAAGAGGAGGCCAAAGGCAGTTGAACAGCAGCCTGTGACTTCATAACAAGGAGCTACAATGACACCATGCCCAAACTCTTATCAGTGGTAACAGAAGGCATAAACGGGGACGATGGCAGCAAGATGAGTGTTCAGCCTGGACATTAAGAAACAAAATGCCCACGGGGAGGGTAGTGCAGCCTGGGAACAGGCTTCCTTGAGAGTTGGAGGAAACCCCATCTCTGGAGGTTTCCAAGCCTCAACCAGGCAAAGCCATGCTGACCTGCTCCATTGCTGGCCGTAGTCTGGCCTCAGGGTGGGATGGGTGACCCACAGGGTCCTTCTAAACAGCACTATAACACTGCAAAATGTTATAGTGCACTTGTCCTCTCAAAACACTTAGTGTAGAGTTCGCCATGCTGTCCCTCAGTTAGCCAGTGCCTCCTGAACTGGGAGAGAAGGAATTATTTTTTTTATTTTTTTTATTTTTTTTAACAGAAGGATAATATAATCCAATCTGAACAGTTATGGTAGTTCTGGCATAAGTTAAATACTTGTGAATACCTTTAACTCTTGTTTTAAGCTGAATGTATTTCATGCAGAAAGTGTCCCTTCAGTTTTCACTGCCTTTTGAAACCCTACATTCTTGCAGGTGCTGGAAGATGTGCAGGCAGAGTGCAATGCTGAGAGCCTAGCAAACATGTGCCCAGCTGAGCAGAACCTGCAGTTTCTGTGGTTAAAACTGTATTACAATTCTGGTACATCTGTCACGTAACAACAGACGTGGGAGGAAAAAGTTTGTGCAGATGGAGAAGTATATCACCCAGTCAGGCTGCTCCTGAGCTGCAGTCTGATTCTAAAGTAGTCCTGCAGATGACGTTATATTTCATCTTAAAGCATACGTATATACCCCAGGGCATGGTAGGTCACCCTGTATTAGAACATGTGCTCTCAGTTCTACAAACCAGTGTATGTATTTTTAGGTAGGCAAGTAGCCTCCTTAGTTTTAGTGGGATGATTCACATCCATGTGATGATGCATACATGTGTTTATAGAATAAAAGTTCTTTATTTGTTGTTTCAATATTTATGACTTTTTTCTGAATTATTCTATTCTAAATCTTTGTTAATTTTTATTTTTTTTTTTCCCTAGGGCTGTCCACAGGCATCCAATGCTTTTGTTGAAGAGGTGTTTCTTTTACAGTTTCCAATTCCTTCTTATGAATAAATTCACTTATTTTTACTCTGATGCTTGAAATACTTTGTTTAGGACACAGGTTGCAAGCCACAATGTTGCATTTGCTACAGTTACTTTTAACATACTTGCACACTTAATTTTTTGTGCAGCTATATTAAAAGCAACAGCAATTTTCCATCTGTTTTAATTTGCAGTAAATGAGTTTATGCTGCTGTGTTCTAGGCAGACAAGAGCTTGTCTTCTTCAGTAATTATCTCCAGACAATGCTGTTTGAATGATGTGATAGGCTAAATGAAAATGATAGTGTATCTCAGGTAAACTAAGCAATTTCATTCCAACATATTAAAGTCTGATTATAATAAAAGGGTTTGAATTCATTTCCCTAACCACTGAACTGATAGTCACAAATTGCCTTTTGAGGTGTACAGTGACAAAGCGGATATAAGTATGTCCTTGAGACTATGGAGGCTATCAAGGAACGATATGATTGTTGACATCATTTAAAATTAATCCTTTTTCATACTGGTGACTGGGATCACACCCCTTACTTCCCTGGTTGCTGAGAAGTGGGAAGGTTTTTGAGCCTTTAATATAGTCATAGACATCGGTCACTGCTACATTTTACGTGAAAAAGTTTACAACACGTTTTTTTCTTCACATGGACAGATGCCTTCTATCTCCTGTGTAGGAGCTGGAATAGCAGTGGGTTTCTTTGAGGAAGCCTTCCCCTCTTCCCTAAAGCAATCAGTCTGGGGGCAGCCAGCTCTCTGCCTAAGGCCTTGAAAGGTAATTAGGGGATAATGAATAGCAAGCCTTAGTTAGCCCTTCTCTCTTCTAAAATGCATTTACCTCAGAGTATTTGCACTGGTGTGAAAAGAATTAAATGTCTCCTTGCTCAGGCTGGTCTGTTATCAGATCCCTTTCTGCTGTGTGATGATGGCAAGGGCTGATGAATCCAGATGTGCCGCTATGTGGTACCCTACCTTGGCTAGGGTTCCACCTTTCTGGACAAACCTCACTCTTTGAGGACTGTGGTTACACAGATTGCTCTTGCAAAATATATTGGAGAAAAATACAATACAGAGAGACCTTGCGCTTGCGTGACAAAAGACAAAATATTGTCTTTTTTCTTTGTAAGGAAGCAACATGAGCATGTTCTCAATTTCAAGGTCACCTTCAGAAACAACAGAAAAAAATACAGAAAAATCATAGCAACTGAATAATTTCATTTTTCTATGGGGGTTTCATTCAATATGGCTTTTATAATGTTGGGTTTTTTAATAACCACTTCTTTAAGTTTATTTCAATGCCTATAAAATACATAGCAATAGTTCTTCTTGGGCAGGAGCCAAGCAATCCAAATGAACATCCAGGAAACTCCTGATACTCAGCTTCTCTTCTGTGCCACATTTTCCTAGAGCTTTCCTCTATTAATCTTGCAACAACCCATGCTTCTGTGTGATTTATTGCTTAGCTGAATAACTGCACAAAAGGGTTGTGGATGATGCCCCTCGTACTGCACTTCAAAAATATAACACTTTGCTGGAGTTCTTTTCACTGGCAAGGCTCCAGGTGAAAGGGCTTTCCATTAGGTCTTGCCAGCCAAGATGTGGATCCCTGCTGGGGAAGCAGGACCTCAAACAGAATAGAGCTGCAGTTTAGATACTGCCTAGAAAATACATGGTGGTGAAGGAAATGTTAGGGCAAGGGAAAAGGTCAGATCTGGGTATCCTTCTGGCAGCTGGGAGAGCAATGGATGTGGTGCCTCCTCATCTCTCTCCTGTTAGATCGGTGGCCTCTTTTCTATTCTGTTGCCCTCCCTTACCTTCCCCTCCCACCACTGCACCAGTGTAGCAGTGCCTCTAGAAATCTCACCTGCTGCCACACTCTGGAAGGAAGCCCTCCAGGGCCCTGGCTTGGCTAATTTGGTGCTGGCCGCCTTCACCATATACTGTGGTATGTCAGGCACCAGATTTATAAATCAACAGAACACGAAGCAATTTTTTAAAATAAAAATAAAAAGGATTAAAAAATACAAATACTTAGCTCTGTGTTATATCTGCATGGGCTCTCCAAGGAAAATGGGACTCAAAGGACAATAACATAATACTTGGAACAGGAAAGAAAGGAGTAGAGGGGTATTGAGGAATCCCCACCACTGAAGGTTTTTAAGTTAAACTCAGCTCATCTAGTCTTCCTTCATAGTCAGGGGAGAGAAAAGGACACAGATAGGGACTGATTCATCTTCTCCTCAGAGAGAAAAATGGTGACAGTTCCTCTCCATTCATTGCCACAAAAAAAAGAGTGACAACCACCCCCCCTTTTACAGATGTCTCAAGAAAAGCAAGATTATGATTTTGGTTTGTATTTGAAAAAACCCCTACAGAACGATAAGTACTGGGAACCGAATTCTTCAAGAAAAATTTAGAATAAGTGGTCACCACAGACCTTCCAAATGGCAGCATCTGAGCTGCCATGGAGCCCTGCTTGCTGCCTGACACTGGTGGCTGCAGATCGGTGCGAGGCTGTCCTGCAGGTAAATCTGGAATGGCTTCACATCCCTTCAACCTGTTACATTTCTTTTTAAGTGCAAGTTCAGTATGACACAGAGAGACATTTATATTAACTGCAATTAAGCTCTATTAGGCCTTTGATCTTCTGCCATGTTGTAGTGTATAAATGAATACATTAAAAGAAAAATAAAATGTGAAATAATTATCTTCTATAAGTTGCAAAGCTGAATTTCAAGCTGTGCCTTTAGAGCAATTTCATCACATTGTGCTAGCTTTTGTGTCAGGAAAAAGAGCTTTATTGGAAAAGATGAGGGAAAAGTAGAACAAAAGCTGATGTTTCATTAAACTGAAAAATGCCACAGGCTTGAAATTGTAATCTTTAAAACTTGTGTATTAGGAAATCAAATAACCAAAATGGTTAGGTTTTAGGAAATAAAACCTTAATTTTCTCAAAGAGACACAGATTGGCAAGAAAAATACCAAGGCTGGTTTGGAAATCAATTTAAAAAAAATGTTGTGTTGAAAGGACAAAATTAGCCAAATATGATGGTCAGCTGATGTGGGAAAGTGAGAAAAAAATGGCCATCCTGATAATCAGTCTGAAAAACAAACTCTTGGTTTCCACAGCCAGCTGAATCAGACTGACGGTTCCCTTGCAGAGAGGCACTGACTGACTATTGCTGCGTTCCTGAAGCGCAGCTGGAGCACAGAGTGCCAAGAGGTGCAGAGCCGCGCTGGGGAGAGATGGGTCCGGGGCGATCCTCTCTCTTGCACTCCACTGAGGTCAGCTCAGGGAGCTTTGTGCGGGGGCAACGCCGTGCTTCTGCATTTCGAATACAGGTATGGTTAGGAATTAACGTTTCTGCTTCCAGTCCTCCCAGACAGCAAACAGCACTGAAATGAGGGCTATGTGCTCCCAAATGGGGGCCACCCATCCAGTTTTCTTCAGTGTGAACTCCATAAGTGCAAAGGGAAGCTTTCTGGCACTCCCAAACAAGAATATCCATGCAGGACTTCAGAGGACCATTCTTGGGCTCAACAGTTACACTGAATTGTGGAATAGCATCCTAGCAGTCAAGTAAGCAACAGGTCTCATGGAGGCTTTTTTTAACTTCTCAAGGAGCAGAAAGGAGATAGGAGGAAGAATGGCTTTTACTGTCCCTTCAGGATTATTTTTCATTTGCTCATTTATTTTATCTACTATCTATCTATCTATCTATCTATCTATCTTTCATCTGCTCTTTGACTGTATAGGCTGTTTCCAATTAAACTGCATATCATGGTGTGCAGTGCAATCTGGAGAAATGTATAAAATGGAGCTGCAAGATGAGGTGCAGCACCTAGGGAAAATTTCCAGCAAATGCCCCAATTATTACATTTCTGTCTCTCTGGCTGCTGTTCCCTTGAGGCACCATATATTCTCACACAGAAGGGGACAGTCCATTAATTCCCATTGCAAAAGCAGATCTCCCCATGCATATGCTCTGTAGATAAACCGTCAAAAATGGAAACTGCACCTCAGCCTTCTACACTTTTCTCCCCATTCTGTTCAAGGGGCTTTTAACTTCAAAGTGTAGTTGAGAGCATTAAATTACCAATGTTATCAAGTGCATTAAGCCTGGAAACCCAACAGACTGATTATCTGTGTGTTTGCTTCTTGGCTAACTGCTGATACCTGCCAGAGTGAATACCACAGTAGATGGAAAATGATATAAAATCTAAGCAGTAGCATTCTGCAGAGCTTTGGGCTAAGCAGTAGAAAGTCAGACCCAGCAGGTACAAATACACAAAAAAGATTGTGGGATCTCACTCTCATAAAAATCTCCCTGCCTTTCCCTCCCTCCCTTCCTTCCTTCCTTCCTTCCTTCCTTCCTTCCTTCCTTCCTCCCTTCCTTCCTTCCTTCCTTCCTTCCTTCCTTCCTTCCTTCCTTCCTTCCTCCCTCCCTCCCTCCCTCCCTCCCTCCCTCCCTCCCTCCCTCCCTCCCTTTTCTCTCTCTTTCTTTTCTTTCTTTCTCTCTCTTTTTCTCTCTTAGTAGTGAGTTTCTAGTCCTCATGGTGAAATATGTTCCAAGCAAATTCTAAAGCCTCAAATTAAAATAAAAATCCACCATTTTAAAGTTGCAGGAAGTGAGGAAGATGGAGAAGAGAGAGGGCAGGTTACCTCATGAATGTTGAATGTCTGAGATGGTAATACTATGTCTAATGTTGAAATGCTGGTTTGAATGAGTGCTATAGATGTAACGATGAGAAATAGTATTTGGGAAGCAGACTAGGTTTAGAAAAATACTCTGGTTTGTATCCTGCAGACAAATGAGTGAGAAAGATCCCAAATACCTTTGGTAAAACTGGTTGAGTAAACACTGTAGGTCTCATTATCGTGATGAAAGTCATTAATATAGACCTATTCGTTATGAAGGTGAAAAATCACAAAGAGCTTAGCTCTCGAACTGCAGCATTTTAGGCGAGGGACAGCTGCTTTCCTCCTGGCGTGAGCAGTGCATGGCACAAGCAAGTGCTCGCTGCCCAGACTACCGTCATCCTGTGCTGGATAGGCAAGTGGCACTGCTGGATCGATTGTGAAATGCTGTAGAGAATTGAGTGGAGTAGGCAGGAACAGGGAACTGAAAATGAAATGGCTGCTAATATGAACAGTGTTGCAAATCTAAAATATCCCAAAATAATGAGTCCAGATACTGTCCCCAAGTTATAAAATAAGTTGACACACCATTTTTAAATAAAAATAATCAATGGTAAATTTGTTCTTCTTGCTTTCTGGTTTCAGAGCTCCCAGGTGTTTCACAGTTTCCCATTTTCTCTTCAGCCACAGATATTAAGTATCTAAACACCATTACTAGTCTCCTAGGTCAAGCAAGTAGGTATACATAAAGGAAACTTGAAATATCATGAGACTTATCATCAAGTTGCAAGAACTGGCAAGACTGCTATAATCCTTGCACTGCAAACTAGGGGCATTAACTATCACACATTTTTGAGCTTTATTTAGATCCAAATTATTAAGAACTGTTTGAGATAAATGATGTAGAAAAGTAAGAGCTGCTTCTTGCTAACAATGTATCTTAAGCTCAACGAATGTGTGGGAATGCAAAAAGCACTGTAGGGACGGTTTCCCACCTCCTGTGATTTGCCTGTTGCACTGGCAATTTCCCCTCCATGGTTTAAGAGCTGGTGGAGCTCAGATGAAGGCCAAGCCACCTGCAAAGAATGGATAGCAATGTCTTTTTTGCTGTGCCACTGTTTAATGTTATGCTCAGCAATTCCAGATTATCCAGTGGTAAGAAACCATAGATGGCAGGCCTTTGTTTCCATTTACTTTGCAAGTCCAAGAGATATATTACATGGATTTATGTAAGATAAATAATAGGCGAATTCTATAAATGTTAGCCATGGTTTGAGTCTATAGACAATTCACACACTTCTTTCAAAAGTGACAGGAGGTTTAGGACAATTGCTCTTTCATTAAGACAGACAGATCTTTGATAAGGCTTTTAAAGATCTTTTGGAGAAATTATTTTAAAATTGATTTCTCATGGTTATATCCTGTCTTTTCTTTATCCTCATCCTCTGACCAAGGAATTATTTTGCCTGTTGCAATCATCCCCAAGGACACCCAATTTTGTCATGTAAACACAGCACAAAATGGCCAAGTCATAAGACTCGTTCTGCTTTGGGCTGGGAACCCAAGAGTTCAAGCTTTTGCTTCAAAGCAGTTTAAGTCCTCTGGTGTAATCAAGAGCCAGTATGTAAATAGAATACAAACATACTACTTTAATCCTGACTGAGGGGATTATGCAGGTGCTAAAGAAGATTACTTTTGATTGCTGTTGTAGAAACCTAGGAAGAAACACGGCTTTAACCCTCTAATGGCATTTTTACAGATGCCAAAGAATTGTCTAGGAAGTTTGCTATGGTGAAGCAGTTGGGTTTTAATTATGTTCAATTAACTGATATGGTGAAGTAGTTGTTAAATGATTCTTAGGTAGAACCACTGGAAGACATTTAAAAATCAAAGGTGAGTTAAGATGTTACGCTAAGTGTCCCTGCCCAGCCAGCCAGTGCAATCTCACATTGAAGGAACTGTTTAGGGCACTTGTGTCACAGCAGAAGAGCCCTTAAAGTTCAGCCACCCTGGTCCTAGGTCCCAAAGTTGTAAGCCGTGAGTACTAGTTCTGCTTTAACCGAAATTAGCCTGTATAGCTCATCAACCCAGGTAAGAAAAAGAACAGCACCCTCGTCCCATTACCACCAAGAAATGGCCCCTAAATACTGTATTTTTAACTGGGTCATTCCCCAGCTCTGGTTTCATGTGTAGGCAGCTCTTGACCTAGCTGAGAGGGCAGCAGCTTCTGGGAGGGAAGAGAGGGCAGGAATGAGCGTGAGGGACACTGAGAGCCCTCACACTGCCTGCGCAGCTGGCAGAGGGGTAAGGGGGGGTCACTGGCCTACTGCACATCAGGCAGAAGAAGCACCGCTCAAATTAGTTAAATCAGTGGAGCTACTCTGTATGGACTCCCATATTTTGGAAAAAAGTATATTATGGCTATAGCTAACCTTGCTTAGGAATCAGCATAACCTGCAATGTTCACACACCACAGTAAGATCTCACAAAGGAGTGAGAGTATTTAGTTAATTAAATGTATTTCTAAACTTGTTTCATAAAAGTTTATCATCTAGATCAGTATTTAATTTCTATGCATAGAAGCCAAGACTGGTTATAGGTCAGGGGAATTAACAAGGAGCATTAAGCATTCAAAATCAAAGTGAGGAAGTGAAAGATTTCCTCCTAATGGGGACAGAGGCTTCTGGGATGTTTCCCAGGGGGACAGTTACAAAAACGGCAAAGAGAGCAGGAAGAAAATCCCCAAACCATTCAAGTGAAATCTGCCTCAGGATCTTACAGCTACTTCTCATGTTAGGAGCAGTTTATGTTTACTGGGACATTTGCACTAGTAGCCACAGAATTTTAGGGCATTTCTTTTCTTGGCTTAAATGCAGTTCTGACATGTCACCCAACCACAGCACCCACAGTCTAAGTTAATCTGGTACACATTTTGTTTGTAAATAAGATTTGAGCTTATGATAAGACAAAGTAAAGACAAACAAAGCACAAAGCCTTCCACATGCCCCCAAAAGCAAAACCCCAAGACAGAAAGAAGACAGAATAAGAAGGATGTGTGTGAGCTCGACATACTGAGTTTATGCTGTCTATGCTGTGCTTTCTTTCTTCTTGCAAAACTCACGAAGCTCCTCATGCACAACGCTCATGTCCTCGGTCCTCCTGTATACAGACCGGGGGTCACCGAGTGGCCACTTTTGCCCTTGGACGTGTTTTCAGGACTCTTGCTAGTAGCTAACGAAAGCTCTGCTCACATAGCTGATCAATGCCGAAATGTGGCTGACGTCTTATCACACATATCTGTTGCAATACTTTTCTTTCTCCTCATTATGCCATGGCATAATTCCTCAGGAGCCTTTGTGCAGCACATCACGCACTGCGGCCATCCTGCACGCAAGTGAGTTGTAGTTGCTGTTGTTGTTGTCCAGCAAACACTCAGTGGGTGAGAGCTTACGTCTCGTTTTGACATGAAAAACATCCTTCAATTAAGCTTGGCTTGGGGACAAAGCACTTCAGCCCTGCATAAAGGCGCATCAGAAGCAGCCTCCCACAGGGAGCTCTGCCTGCTCCCCCCGCGCCGCCCCGGCGCCGCTGCCCGCCCTGCCGCGCGCTGCCCGTACCTGCTTCCTCGCCGCCCCAGAGGGGCCTGGGCTCGGGTTTGGGCAGCGAGTCTCCTTTGCTGTGGGGCTCCTTCGTCTGAAAAACAGAGGGAACACATCAGGTCACAAGAACTTCCTATTGCGCTGGGTTATTGCTTTACAACACTTTAGACCAAAATTATTTTCCGTCCAAAGAAAATGTGTCAGGCAGCAGTGCAAGGCCCCTCTCCAGCTGTTTCCATAATGAGGGGCAAACTTACGAGGTGCCAGGTACTGCGATCTTCCAGAAAATAAAAGGGTTCTGTGCTTTTACTGTACTTTCAATTGCATTTTCCATTCAAAGTGTGCGTGTTGATTTTACACCCATGGACCAGATGGTTAGCCCCATTTTCCTGCCTTGGCCCCGCTGAGAGAGAGAAAGGGAAAGGCAATGGCAGGATGGGTCCCAGCAGGGCTGTCCTCTGACATGGGGCTGCTTGTGGAGAGCTGCTTTGCCCACTCTGTCACCCAGGGCAGGGAGAACCTTAGTGGGGATGGGGTTTGGGGTAGGGGACACACAGGCATAATCCCTTCACATGTCCTTGGGTATCATATCACTAGTGGGGGAGCTACAGACCTCTATTCCCCTCCCTGATTAACACCTCATCTTCATCCCTGCTCTTATGGTACATCTAACTGCTTTCCTTCTGGACCTCTCTTATTCACACAAGAGACTTGGATCAGAGCTGCACAAGCATTTGGGAGAACTGAGAGTGTGACTGTCCTCTGGCACCACCTTCATAATGGTACCAGTTGCTGACCTCAGTGGTGCTGCTTCTGGGTGATAAACTAAGTGCGAGGGTGAAGTCAGTCAGCAGGATTACACATTTGCTAACCCTGTCTATCCCAAAGTACTTCCCAGACTTTCCATCCCACTGAAACGCTGCATCCAGCATGAGGATCCAGCAGCAGTCAAACAGCAAATAAAGCGCTGCAGAAGAACAAGGTACAGAATTCCCACTGGAATCACTGCACAGGCTTTTGGTAAAAAGTGCCGGTGTCCAAGGACAGGAGAAATTTTCTTGCTAAGATCAAAACTTAAGTGCTTCTTCATACAAATGCATTGTTCTCAAAGTCTGCAGTCCAGAAGGATTAAAGACTTTGTCAGTATCAGTCTGGGGCTCTGGTGAGCCACTCGAGTAGTTCTCAACTCTGATGTTCTTTGTGTTTTCAGTTTAACAAATGCTTTCCTTCAAAAGATTCCCAACTCAGACAACAGCTTCACCCACCATTACACACACTCCAAACAGGTGTGAAACTAGCTGGAGGATGCCCAGGATTGTAAAGCATTGAAAAGGTGGCTCACTTTTCTAATGGCATTTGTCTACCTTTATTCAGGAGATTAAGTACATGATGAATAACAAGAAACAAAGAGGCATTCCGGACAGCCACTGTTTTAGCTACTGTAAAACGCTGTCGTTAAAGAGCCACAGGGACTGTAGGAAATAAGCAGCAAGGGAACAGAAAGTAAGTGTGGGATGAAGGGAGGGAAGGAGACAAAGTGCTTGGTTTGATGCATTCCAGGCAAAACTGTGATTATGCCCAGAAGAACACATGCTCAGAAAACACAGAGAAAAGCATTTAGGAAAAAGCACACACTAGACATGGATCTGTCCCTACAGAAAAGCACGTCTTTACGTATGTGCAAAACAATATATGGCAGAGCCACCGCGTCAAGGACAGAAGTGTAATGTCCACAGCGTCCGTGAGCAATAGAAGGCTGAATGCTGAAAGCTGCAAACCCTGAACTCTGTTCCTTAACAGAATTCCAGTAAAAAGGGAAACTCTCGGTCACCCTGCCAAGAAACAAGAAGCATTACAGTCAAAATTCTGGAAAGGTGAAGCTCTGGAAAGTTGTACAGAGTATTTTCTGACTGAATGTGACACAAATAGCAACAATATCTTGACCCTTTCAGTGGCCCCAGAGCTATGGTGATTGCCACCCTGGATCACATGCGACAAGTCCCAGGGAAGTAAATTTATGCTTAACAGGTACTAGAGAGGAATGGAGTAGAAGGGAGTCCACTGTTACTAAAAGCAATGACTCCCAGGAGGATCACATGCACGTTCCTCCCTCACCTCATGCACCCACAGTGTGGGTTTTGTCAAGGGCCTGAAACACCAGTTTATCCATCAACCAGGAGTAGCACAGGGTCAGAGTGAAGGCGGACATTCGTACCTGCCGACAGAAGGAAGGTTCGCAGCAGAAGCCCGGGATTGTGCTGACACAGCAGCAGCATCACCCTTGTGTGTCTCACCTGGGTTAATGCCAGCGAGTCACAGAGCTGACAACCACCTCGCCGCACTCCAGAGTGTGCCGGTCTGCGGGACCGCAGCCAGGAACACTTCTGTATCTCACAGCAGTGGTGGGAAGGTAAAAACATTACATCTGGTGAAACACAGGGAACACCAGTGACAGAAGTCACACAAACAGGTAGGAAATCCAGCTTGAAATAGCTTGTGGAGCTCCTATAGCACTAACTATGCCCACTATAATTGTATATCATATTGCTAACAAATACATCCATTCCAATGATTTTGCTCCTCCATCTTTTTTCTTCTCTAATTGCTTCACAATTATGTTTTTACTGTGGCATTTTAATCACACCTTCCATTTTTATGTCTATACACTGCTGTTTCAATTGAGGTTCTCAAAAAAAGAGGCACCCTTAGGGACACCCCACTTGTTATTGTATGCAGGATGTTTCTTTTGTACATTTTCCTGGATTACTGTCACATGCTACCCATTCAACTGAATAATCCATTCTCTGAATACGGGAATTTCACATGAAGTGTAGGTGTTGTCGATTCTCATTTCTTAACATGTAGGAAAAAGTACGAGGCCAGCATATCCACAGAATAAAAAATGTTTTGCAGGTGCTTTTTTTAAAAAAGTTATTTTTCCTCTTTATAATATTTGCACTGAACAAGTTTTGCTTTTTATTTGTGACCATGAATATTTTTATCATGTGCTTGTAAAATACAGGATTAAGTCTGTTTCCTAGCTGACATTGCTCAAGCCTAAAGTTCAATGAGGGGAAAGGAGACAAATAATTCAATACTAGTGGCCCAGTCTTTGTGCTAGCTGAGTACACGTAAGCCACAGCAGATAAGACCTCAACAGGTCAAATATTTTAAAACGATATCCATACAATAATGACTCGGTATAGAAAACAGCACATTCTTTCATCCTGTGAAGCACAACTTCTCCCTTCCCCAATTCTCGTACTCCGATAACGTGACCCTGAAAGGTCAGCCGCCCTGGTGAGAGGGACTGAGCCCACTAAGCCTTGCCCTAGGAGTCAGCTGTGGAAAGCTACAGCCTCCAATTTGCAAGAGGTAAACCATGTTAGAGGATCTATCTCTGAAACAGACATTTAAAGGCACTAAACTGTGTTTTGGGATTACTCCAATCTCAGTGCCATTGGGAGAAGATAAAGGGAAGCAGAAGTCAGAAGTTCATGTCAGTGCAAGCAACACTTGACTTGAAATACTGATTTTTGCTAAAATTCAGTGCTTTATATATTTTGTACAAGCATGGCATTAATTGCATGATCCTGCTTTTTCTTGTTTTAGAAACAGTAAAAAGACAGCAGTCTTTATAAACACTCAATAAAGTAGCAGCTACATCACTTCCTTCTCTACTCCTTTTGACCCAGGCACACAGTTCTCTTCAGCTGCAGCACCTCTTGGTGTGTCCTCAGCCTGGAGGCTGCCCATAAAAGAAAGACTGGAAAAGAGACAAGGTAGGCATCTTCCTCATGGCATCCAGCATGGGAACGGTTGAGGGCATCCAGACAGTCATACAAGTGCCTCTGTCCCATTGTGGGAGCCCCAGAGGAGCTGGAACGTGGGCTCCATGTTCCTCCACTGTGCAGAGTGAGTTGCCATGGGGGGATCCCCCCAATCTATAAGGGAGAAAGGAGACAGCATAAAGACGACCTCGTATTCTTTGAATAACAATGTTAGTAAGGGAGGTAACACTTCTGGTCTAGAAATGACCTAAGACTCTAGTGCATGTGCTTTTAATGGGACTACTGCTATGTTAAGCATTTAGCCAGTCCTCACCTGCTCTGCTGAGCCAAGAGCCAGAGAAATGTGATCTGCCTTATTCATTGCAAAGGCAGTTTAAACTGTGAAGCCTAATTTACACATCAACATTGTTAATTATTTCATTGCTGAACATCTTAACAGAAAGAGCTCATTAATGGCTGCATATTCTATTCACTTGAAAGGACATCAATACCAACAGTGGAAGCAGAATACATTATCTAGACTAAATACCACAGCCACTTCGTATTAAAAGAAAAGATGTTGCTCACAGATACCAAATGATGCGCATTTATTAAAGTTATCTGCCTTCACTGCTGTTTTGTGGACTCCTGTAGGGGAGCTACCTTATTCAGCAAGACACAGCCTTGGGATCCAGCATATTTTTGCTACTGGGATGACAATGAATATCCTGTTTTCACTTGAGGTTCTCAATCATCCAAATAAGTCACTGAATTCTTTATGACACTTAACATTCAATTTTACGGCTTCATTCCTGTAGACAATCTCTTCCAATGAAGACAATATCAGGATGTGACAGAGCTGAGCATACATTAGCTCTGTGTATTGTGTTTGTGAAGTGCTCACCTAAATTGAAAAGATTCATAAAGTTGGTGACACTAAAATGTCTATAATCAGGCTTTAAAGCTAGTTATTCATTGCAATGAATGGGAGCCATCCACATTTCTCTTGGTGCGACTGCTTCAGCACCACTGAAGTCTCAACTGTGTTATCCAAACCAAGGTCCTAAGCAGCTGCCAAAAGACTACCACTCTCTCTAGTGCCCAGGAAGGGCTGCCACCACTTCTGGTGACCACAGTCATCTGCAGCTTCTGAAATGAGAGTAGACTGGACTGCTCTGCACTGGTGTACAAAGCAGGAACCCCAGGTGAGTCTGAAATCTGAAGTTGCCTAGACCAGGACATGGCTATTGTAGCATCTTACTGGCAGGTTCTCCCAAGCTGGCTGTGGAAAAATATTCAGAGTTTTACACAGGTGGAACTCTAAAACATGTGAGGACTCCAAGCTCTGCCTATGAGTGGAGAACACACTGATGCAGATTTCCATAAAGCAACCATGACTTGCAGTGGGTTTGAGTATGCTGTGATCAAGTCAACTTGAAGGGCCATAATTAAGTGAGCTGCAAAGTTGAGAGAAGGCCATTGTCTGCATTTCGTGTGCTGCAATTCTGTTTCTCCAGCCTCCGTGTTTCTCCACGCAGCACTTTGCGTCCTTGCACAGCGTCTCTGCAAGGGGCCCCAGTCTTAGGCACAATGGACAGCAGGATCCCAGAGCTGCAAGCACAGCTCCCCAGGCAATTACTATCATAAACACACAACATATATGCTATTTAAGATGCTTGTCTACATTTTTGTTCTTTTCTGGGCCTCAGAAGGACTCAGCCTATACAAAGTCCCATGTTTGTATTATAAGGGTCAGAAATGATATGCTTTGTAGACAGGCATCTCCTGGTGTCCTAGTGGAAATCATCATGACTTCTGAAGAGATTTCCAGCCAGGATGATTCAAATCATAAGCCTCACTGGCCCCTGCACTGTTCCATGGGTGAAAAGAGCATGCATTTATTTTTTCTTCTTCTTTTGGTGAGTAATTTTAATCTCATTCCCAACCCTCACCCTTCAGCTTCTCTCCTGCTGCACTGCTTTGCAGATGGGCTGATCTCCCTTTAACAAGAGGTGTAATTTTTCAAGACCCAGAGATAAGTCTGTATGCTCCTGTATGAAAAAGGGTTCCCTTAGTAAGATGGGAAGAAGTCTGGACTACAGCAGCACAGGCAGGAGGTGGATTTATTTATCTCTCAGAAGAAGAGGGTTGCCTAGCTTTGCAAAATACATTTTTCTCCCGAACAGCCACAATATAGATACCCCAGTGAGATCTGAAGGATTCTTTTCCAAGGAGAGGCACCAAGAATGACAAGAGTAATGTTCTTCAACTGCGTTACTGATTTATTCAAATAATTTCCTATCACATCTTTGCTGTATAGCAAAAAAGCATTTGGCATAGGTGCTTGTTATTGGAAAAAAATGTCCTCCATTCATAAAATAAATCTTTTATTCAGGCTGCAACTTTAATTTTCAATAAATATTGTGGCTTTGCTTGGCAATTGTCAAGTTGTGGGAGACTTTATTATTTGTGACAATGTTTTGTTCTACAAAGATTATCAGGGAAGGGAGAACCAGATATTGTTGCTGCCCTAAAAACTCAGTTAAAATGGAGCACAAAAGTCTGGCTTTAGATCTAATAGGAGAATTACTAACTGCATAAGATTTTGTAAAACTTGCAGCTGATCAGTACAGGTCCAAGCTATTTGTGAGCAGCTTCCACCTAACCTGCAAAAACGTAACCCTCTTCCAGAGCTTCCTTGACCATTGCCACCTGACAGAAAAAGCATCTGTCTGCGGGAGGACAGACTGGGTTAGCTGTGTTCTCTACGTGTTTTTGAACCAAGCGGACCATATCCCAGCTGGAAGCCATGCTCAGGGACATAACTGAACAACACTTTGTGAATCACAGCTTTTGTGATTCATTGCCTTCAACAGTGCACGCCAGAGCTGTATTTAATGACGTTGGGAAACAGATCTGTTTGAATGGGACAGGCTGATGTAACATGCTGAAGGACTGTGTTGTGGCTCGCAGGACAGGCACCTAGGGACAATGAAACTGCAAATCTACAGTGCAATGTAAATGCTGCATCAAACAGATACCGATTCGTAAGAGAGCATGGAATAGACGATAAAAAATTAAAAGACAACACCTTTTTCTCTGGTAAATTCTTATTTTAAATATTCATTGAAGCCAGAATATTAAATCCCAGGCTTCTGACCTCAGATTTTGAAAGAGATTGAATTAGGATTCAGATTCATATCTGTGTTTTGCTCCATGGGGCTACATAGGAATCCAGAGGCCAAACCATGCTGAACGGAAAGGAAATTCAGGTGCATGTGTGAATTCAGAGTTACAGTCACACCGACTGTAGAGTCAGAAGCAGCCAGTACAATGATCTTGTCTGATATCCTGCATAATGTGGCTACAGAATCTTGCCAGGTTTATTGCTACCTCACCCCCCTCACCTCTGGCATCATGTCATATCTAGTTCTGAGTTCAGGATTTCCAGTGATGAAAAATCTAACTTTCCTTCTATAAGTTATTTGTTCAACTTTTTTTCACTTTTTTTCTTATTGCTGCTGCTTGATCTTCCAGTCACAGGATAATTTTATGTCTTTTCTTTGAAGAGCTTTGTGTTACGAGTAGCTGCTCCACCAGGGACATATTTGTAGGCCACCGTCAAGTCACCTCTCAAACTCATTTTTGATGAAGTCATCATAGCCTTTAACATCTCTCACTGAGGGTTAAACAATCTTGCATTTGGCACAAGGGAAAAACACACACAGTTCCTACAAAGTAGCAAACAAAGCTATAAATTTAAGCCCTTGCAGTTGCCTCACAGTAATGTGTACCTACATCCTAAATCAAGTTCAGAAAAAAGCCCACCTCCGTGAATTAACATTAGCTGTGTTTTCCAAAATAAGGCAAGGTGTTACAGAAGCAGAGCTTGTGTCTAGACTGTCAAAAATAGGATTTATTGCCTTTTTTCTCTTTTTATTTTGATTTTAGTGGATCAATCTAAAGACTACAATTTAGCTATCACAAACAAACTAATGCATCATATTCTGCAATAAAAGTGATAAACTGTGCCTCAAATAATTTTGAGTGCGTAGTTTAATTCTCTTAAGTAGCACAGCAGAGGGAAAAAGTAGCTGTATGCAGAGCTGATACAACACTCGCAACGAACAAGGTATGTTGATTAGAGAGGACAGAGCTTCCGCACGTTCACAGGGTCCCTCGGAGCTGTGGATATCTTCCAAGGCTCACAATATGCTTCCCTATTTTCCAGGAATCAGCCTGAAAGTGTCATAAGACTGGACTTTCTGGTTCTTGCTGGCTCTAACCAGAGCAGAGTCATTCAGTTGTACATTATCCTGCTCTCATCCACAAACGATGACTGCGGGGAAATGAATGTTAACTGAATTTACTTCAGGTTTGGTTTAAGATTTGGGCAAAGGTTGGGGTCAGTTCTCACTTTGCCTGAACTAGTTCTCTGCCCTGGGTGTTAAAGCCTCAGAAATAATCGGTGACCCTTGCGTGCTCCCAGCTTGCTTTGAACTGCTCCTGGCCTGACCAAGGAGCATTTTTCCATGCTTGAGCAAGTGAGATGTCTCAGCAACAAACACATACCTACGGTGATGGCTGTTGTCTGGCTTTTTTGTCACATAGCACATATTGCCAGGGAGAAGACGCTACTCGATTTTGCGTCAGATACTACGTGCACTTACTGTGTAGGCCATTTACTGACCCTCTAGGCCGTATCCTCACTCTGTCCTAGGCACTAGATAGAAAACTAGTTGCAATATTATATTGTTCTCTATTTTTCTGTACATAAATAAAAGCAGTGACCATTTTTGCAGTGATGGACGTCTTCCACAAGCCAGAAACAATAGATAATATGTGGCATCTTGAAGTACCAAGCCTAAGGATTAATTGGATAATTATTATCTCCATTTTACAGAAGGAAAATATAAATAACAAAGAATTTAAAGACTTGTTCAAACTTAAATCTCAGTTCAAAGAATCTGGAATAGACTCTAGTTCCCAATCCTTCAATTAATTTTCATGATGAAGTGATATCTCCTAATATATTCTTACATAAGTATGACAATCAGCTTACACACACAGTGGGTTTTATACTAATAGAGTAGCCATTTTTTTCTGCATATTTTCTTGATGCTCATCAAGCACTTGGGGATCCTTTTTTCAAGGCTTGTGGTTCTGCCATGTATTCAGACACAAAGAGGCTGAACTCTGTTAAAGGAGACAGTGGATCTCAAATCCCACCAACAGGACTAACAAACAAGCCCTCGAAATTTCATGCGTATGGGGTTTACTGAGAAACAGGGGTGAATTACTCAGGAACAGAGCTAAATTTGTTTCTGAATGATTACTTCTGTTGTAGCACAGCTCCAGGTCTTTGAGCTTGGTGAGAGGAGGTGAAGGATAACAGCTCCGATTGTGTGCGGGGCCCATGCTGAGCCAGCTGTGATTTGCAGCTGTTGAGAGAAACAGGAGCGAGTTATCTGAGCAGTACTGTGAGTCCCATTGGTCTTCCTTGGATCGGTAGTGGCCAGGTTTCCAGTTCTGGCCCCAAATGCCGCCACAGCCTAACCCCTTTTGCAGCCCCTAGCCCTGTGCAGTGTCTACACTAGCAGTGGTGGGGAGCTCCCTGCAGACACCTCGGTCCCTGTGTACAAGGACGCTGGCTGGCGCATCCTTTAATCTTCTCTGAAACGCAAATATATTTATACAGGAAGAGGAGCAGACATGCTTGACTGAAGGACAGAAGGTGAGGACGATGGAGGAGCAGACAAGTACTCTGACCCACCAGTAGCAACTGCACGGTGCACCCATCAACTGTCCTGCTGCATTGAGACTTCCATTTATGATGGCCGAGATGTACGTGTCCTGAGGAAGCCAAACAGCCTTAGCTATATGGACAGCTTTGATGTCCTAACCCTGAAGTGTTGATAGTTTCATAATACTGCAGTTCAGTGTTGTGACAGCAAGGTCAAGCACATATTTTTATAAGAAAAAATGATCTATTGTGCATGAATTAACATGCTGTACTGAGGTTTGATCACTTTATTCTTAGTACCTGATTGTTCTCCCTTTCATTTTCCCTGCTAAGGAATCATTTGACCTGAAAATAAAAAGGAAATGAGGCTGGTTAGAAGCAAAGTTTTTGGAGAGTCGTCATCTACCTGTCCAGTACTTTAAATCATATTTCCATTAATTTCTGACAGCTCAATGACATAGTGAGGAACTGATCCTGTTCTCTGTTTAAGACAACAGAAAATCTCACTCTGTCTTCAGGGTTCACCTCCTGGGGAAAAGAAAAATGAAATGACACATTCTAGCTGGCACAAGCAATAGTTTCATTCACAGAGAATGTGAAAAATCAATTGACATTTTAGCTGCCTGACCTCTGTTACGAACATCTGCAGGCAAAGAAAGCAAATTAGCAAAATGTGTCCTTTTTTACTTAGGTTCATTTAAGGTTGCAATGTTAGTTGCATGCATGTTCAGAGGAAGAAATGAAGCAAAGCTTTATTTCTGTCATTACAGTCGAGCTGTATAGGGGATATAAATGGATGTCTACATAATGCCATTGCTGTCTGGTGTGCATGTGCAAAAATTGACATAGAATTGTATGCAACTATTACAAGCCCATGTTATTCTACACCCACATTTTGCAAGAGGTGGTTGAGGTGGAGTGATACTGGCCTGATAATGAGGGCAGTGATTGTTGTTTGCCATTTAGAAACAGGAACAGAAACTGAAATTACTTGAACAAATAGGCTCTGGCTACGTCAGGGGCATGATTAGCTCTTATCAGTGGGTTTCTCCTGGCTCTCATGACAGAAGCCAAAAGGGGCTGGGCCACTCATGTAGGTTAGATGAACTCTGTATGCAATGTATGTCCGCTGCACTGGAGCCAGTCAAGGAGGTAGCCACGGCTCGGTGCTGAAGAAGCTCCCAGCACTGGGGAGCGTAATGGGGTGGCGTGCCCCCAGCACTGTCCCAGAAAATCTCTCATGACGTGAGTGTGTGGCCACAGAAGCACTTGTGACACCCTTTGAGTGACTTCAGTATGGGCTCACCCAGCGTTAGCAATACTCAGATCATTTTCCAACACTTTCCTGAGTTTGGTTGGCCAGGCAGCAGAGGTGCCCAGCATTCTATCCCTCCCTGCTCTTGCTGTCAGCCACCCTGGTTCCAACACAACACATACATATGTTAGTATAAACATGCATGTTGGCATTAGGACATGGCTTGGGGACATTTTTGGTGTAGATAAACCCTAAAACTTCATTCGCCCCAAGAAATAAATTGAGGGACTTAAGCTATAAAGTTCTATACAAACATAGTTCTTATCTAGATTGATTTTGTTTACACTGGTAAGCCATGCAGCAATACCCAGTTTGGCTGGAACCTTGTTTAAATCAGATTTAAATCCAATTTATTTGCTCCAGTTTCTACCCACAAGACAGGCTTTGAGGGAGGAATGAATAGGGCCTGTGTGGTCCTTGCAGTCTGGCTTTGCATTTGCAAAGGGTCTTATTTCTGAACATTTCACGGTTGGATATTTGATGGTGTAATTAATAACAAGACTTGATCTTGCACAAAATGGTTGGCACATGGTGGGCAAAGGTTTAACATAAAGGTTCAGCACTGTTTAATATGCAACTACTTGCGTGTCTACTGAACATATATGTTGGTCCTTAGCCTCTGCTGCTGTGGACTGTCTCTAGCCATGAGTTTTGAGCAGTAAGGGAAGAACAAAGGACATTTCACTGTTTAATGAAAAATCATAAAAGCACCAAACCAGCTCTTTTGGATGTGTTTATACTTTCTCTTCCAACTCACTTTATCTCTAGTCATGGCACCAAGAAAAAGGGGACTTATTAAATTGGAAAATATTTAACACACTACTGAGTGTAAACAGTCATTGCAACTCTGGAAGGCAGTTGCTCCTTCTTATGCAAATATTCGCCTGCATTCAGAGTTACCTAATCAGATATGGGAATGCTGGTTGGTTGCATGCACTTTCATAGCTATGTATCTCTCTGATGAAAGTTCGCAGTTGTGCTTAGAGAGTCAGAGATTCAGTTTTCCATTCCTTCAAAAGACATGAGCAGCATGCAGGTGGTCTTCTTTCCAGCTGTCCACTAAACTGTAAAGCAGATGTAGCATAACCACTCTTCCATCATTATCACTGAGGCCATTAGCAGGATTAATTGAGTTATGAATCGTGGCTTTGGTCCAAGAAGGGCCTATGTTTCTCCCTCAAAGTAACTGAAACAGCATTCTTAGTGAAATGATAGAATATGATCCTAACCCAACCAAATTTGGCAACAATCAAACTGGAGCCAAACAGATTTTGAGGTTGTGACAAAATTGAACAAGTCTGTTACCATCAGCCTCACCACAAGGCTGCTGCCAAGTCACAGAAGATTCAAAACTTAAGTATACACAGCAGTTTCACTGAAAGAAAAAAATATTGACAAATGTTCTATGAAGGCAGTAGCATGATTTTTGCCTCTAAAGTTCTTTCAAAAATTGGAAAGGGAAAACATCTTCTAAAGATCTGCTGACAGCTGGTTAAGGAAACTGGTACAGACTTATATATCTACAAATATTCCTATAGGTCTTATTTCCACTCTTCTCAGTATTGCTGGAATGAAATGTGAGGAAGAATCAGGCTGCTAATGGGATACGAGGCACTGATACAATCTGAGTTTTGTAGCAAGACACTTGGAGAGTGTCCAAATTGCCTTTTTCCTGTGTTTCTCCAGTTATGGGCTGGGGCAAGTGGTAGCTTCAGCACCGTCTTCAGCATGTGCTAATGTGGTATAAACACAGATTCACAGCCTACAGTAGCAATCTTGTAGCTGTAAGAGGACAAAGGGGCCAGACACTGCAGACATTGCCACCGCAGGCAAGCCTGGGAGGGCAAGGAGGAGCCAGATCTCTTGGTAGAGTATCTTCTGAATTGGGTGTGAAAGGCCCCTTCAAATGCAGAGGCAGAGCCCTGGACCAAACCATGGGAGTGGGTTGTAACTAGCTCAGGAAATGGCCGGTTTGCAGTTGGGTTTCATGTTCCAGTTGTGTCTGTAATGCAGGATCCTACAAGAGGCACATTGTGAACGAGGAACTACCTGAGCATAACAATCTTTTACGGCGTATTCATGTCTTCCAGGGATTAATGCCCAGTTACTTATTTTCAAAGAGTCCTCACAAAACTGTAGAGTGTGGAAAGTATTAAGTAGCGCTTATCAGGGTGGAAAGGTACTCTGCAGTTCATTTGTGAAGTGATATCCTGAATGTACGATGGGTCAACAGCCATATAACCTGTGGGAAGATCTTTGCTTGCTGCACTGTTGTCAGCCCCATTTCATGTGGTTTTAGAAGCTGATGTGGTAGCAAAACTCTGGTCATCTTGCACGTGGAGCATGCATGCAGCTTCTGCTCTGCAGATAACACCGATTGACACAGTGTTGGCAGAATTTTTTCTATTTCTCTTCAGGACAAAATTGCATTGGTCAAAGTTGAAGAATTTGAAATTCTCCTCCCCCCATGCAGTTGCTATATTATCTGAAGGGAATATGGACCAAAAGAAGACAGTGAAAACTAGTTATAGCTAAATAACTTCCCTGTAGAACAGATGCTCCCTTTTCATAGTATTGTCTTGTGAGCTACTACAGAGGGAGTGATACAGAGAAAGTATTTACTTTTGAAAATTTGTTATCCCTGAAGGTCACTGCCGAATAGCTTCAATTCCACCTTTTCAAAAGTGGCTATTATGAGACATAGTGAGCAAGAGCTGCTAGAGGCACTACCAGCCTCTAGTGCCCCAGTTTCTGAGATCCTGGCTTGAGTTCCTACACAGTTCCTTGGCACATGAGGGTGTTTCTTACTCACCTTCTGCAGTGTTTTCAAAGATTAGGTCCGTGCGTGTGTTTCCAAGAGCTGAAGTGCCTATAATTGCTGGTCACTTCTGACAATTTAGGTAGTATCAATGTCCATAATCAAACCAAATGTTTATATAAAATATCACTTTGACACATTGGGAATATAATGAGCATAGTTTACTGACACGCTGAATATAAAAAAGCAAGCCACCTTCAGAGACAACTGGAACTGAAAACCTTGTACCATTTCAGTCATGTATGGCAATATGAAAGCAAAGCTGAACAGAAAAACTCCGGACCTTCACTTCTGACAAAAACAACTAGTGATGGAAGTAAGGTACACAGATTTCTGAAATTCTTCCAGTTATAGTAATCGGATTTTAAAGATACTTTTCTTTTCAGATATATGATATTTATCTTGACATAGTCTTACTCAACAGTTTCATTGTTTCATGCATTTCCCTTTGGTGCTTTGAAAAGAAAGCAAGTTTGTTCTTTTCATCTGTAGCCATTCCCTCAGTAGCTGTCATTTATTATGTAGAAAAAAGGATTGTGTTGTATTTCTGTATGCATTTGGCTTTGCGTGCAGCTATATTTTTCTTTCAGTAGATGTATCTTGGGGCCTGGGGAATTGTTTTGATGAAAGGGATGCTTTTTAAGCCAAATATTTTTATCTCTCAAAGAGCCTCAGTTCCTGTGGGCTAGATTAAAAAAAAAAAAAAGAAACCCTTAAGAAACTCAAAGTCGTCATCTTAATAATGCTAGCTTTCACACATCCATTTTCTAGGGTACAACCTGTAACTGTAGGTGTATAGGTACCTCTGCAGGTACCTCTTTAGCAGTGCTACATGCTTCATAATGAGAGTAACAGCCAGTGCACTGTAAATAGAGGGAGAAATCTGTTAGCATTAGCTATCTAACTCCTTCTTTTTGAGAGTGTTTCTTGAAAATCATCTCAAGGACATCAGTCCTCGTTTTTATCCAATAGCTCAGGCCTACCAACAAATGCTCCAGTTGTGACAGGTCTTGTTTAAATGCCTTTCCAACCTGGAGAAATCAAATCTGTTTCTCCTGCTTTACATGAGGCTGCCTGAAACAGAGTTGCATGCTTGATGGTAAAACTTGGCCACTCTCAGGAATCAGACTTTTGGGAAGCACAGGAGTCGCAAGTTTCCTTCTCAGCTACAACAGTGCTTTCATCTGCAACTCCTTAACACAGAGATAAACCTTGCAGCAGTGAATACAGCCCAGGAATCATCTAACCTGGAACGGTGTTCAGGCAAAAAACCCACAGGGTTTGAGTGGGCTACCGGGTTCTGTGTCTGCTCTTACAGAGAGATGCAGCTGCAAAAAGAGGCACTCACAGTATCCTCCACTTTCACCTAAACAAGCTTATTACTGAGTAGTAGTTAGAAGACGCTTTAGGAGTGGGGAGGTGTTTGTTTTCCCCACCTACCAGATTGGAAAGGTATCTAAATTGCAGCCTCTGCTTTCCTCAGACTTCCACTTGAGGCTTTCAGCAATAATACGTGGGAAGTACCCGCTCTTAGCAGCTCTTCCTCTTATCTTTCAAGGGCAAGGGCCGATCCTATGGCATTCTCTTGAAGACCATTCTTGCATGGTAATCCTTCGTCATGGTTTAGAGAAACACTTCTAGCCCCTTTTTGTGTTTTCTACTTGCTTGCTCACCACGATTCTGTAGCACCTAATTCTGCCTGCAATGTAGAAAACTTAAGTATTTAACTGTAGACAATGAATTCTACTCCGGAAGGCAGGTGTTGTCCTCAGGTGCTATCACACCCTTCTTAAAATGTTTAATGGTTTTATCACATTTGTAGTTTGCTTGTTATTGTTTGGTTTTTGTGTTGGCTTTTTGGGTTTCTCGTGTGGGGTATTTTTGGTGTCTGGGGTTTTTTTAATCTATCTGTAAATCCATTTATCTGCAAAGAGAAGAAAATTCTTTGTTGCATGGGAAAGAAAACCCCACATTGTTTCATATGACAGCTCACTGCTAAGGATTTCTTAATTAGAAGGGTTTGGATTAATTTCCAGTTCCTTAAAACTGGTCATTCCTAACCTATAGAAGTCCCAAGGTCCTGACCTCTTCTTCAAGACTTTCTGGACTTCAGATGGGATTACTCTCCCCTGCAGAGCTCTCTATCAGGAAAATGTGATACTTCTTTTCCTCCAAAATTAATTCCCCAAACTTACACAAAAATAGAAAAGGTTAAAACCAGTGCTGCCTTTGCCAGTAAGGCTCCAAAATTGTTTTGAAACAGTGTAACTGTTATGAGTCTGAGTAGGGGTTTTTTGTTTGTTTCTTTTAATGGTAATGTCAATATGGTGTGATACAACATAGGCCGTACAAACTCTTTGTGCAGCTGCACTGACGCTTTGCAAATAATTATCTTGCCATTAATGCAAATGATCAAAAAAGTTGACTTATCATGCATCTCTCAAATCCAGAGAGTGCATTACAGAAACTCTTCTAGAACGTGCTGTGCTGGTTGTTCATAGAGGGGAAAAGATTGCACAAAATGGAAATGGTATAATTGGATACAGAGCAAGTACACTGTATTAAGATAGGAGACACTGAGGAGTCCTGGGATCTGGGAATTGCATTAAATTACCTTAAATGAGCAGCATGCACTGTATTAACTAACATTATAATAGGATTTACAGAATGTATGACTTTACTATGGAGGTCTTAGCCAATTATAACCTCTGTGTGCGAAGAGGAAAATTCTACATAAAAGGCTATCTGGAAGTTCTAGAAAGAAAAATAGTGATACTTATCTATAAACTGCAAAGGAATGCAATATCTATAACACTAAGATGAGAACAAAATTTCTCACTGTGTTACTCATAGTAACCAAGACACTTGGGATATCTTGTGATACCTGTGGTTTCTTGGGATAGACAGACCAGTGTTTCTAGATTAGCTGAAGGAAGAAATGAGCTTTTCTTTATGGAACATGTTTTTGGGTCAGAAATGCATTTCCTTAGAGAGAAATGACATACAAGCCGCCCCTGCCCTCTGCATCCCCCTTGCCTTTGTGCAGCCCTGGACCCCCTGGCCATGTTAGGAGGTGGCTTATTGCCCCCGTGGTGGGTGCGCTTGGATTTGGTTTTAAGTCATACTCAGGTATATTACGGACCTAGTCTTTAGTGGTCTGCGTGCGGTCTTACACACACGTTTCTGAGAGAGTTGTTTTATCTTCAGTGCCGTTACTCTTTAAGAGAGGAGTATTAATTGCCTGTCAGATTGTTTTTATGACCTTGTCACAAAATGCAACAGACTATTTATCTACTATGAAGCACTGAATTATCTTCAAAATGAGCTGAAGCAATGATTACAAGATGGGCAATAAACAGATGAAAATCAAACTCCAATAGAGGAGAGCAACTCCAGTTGTCCCTGCTAAATATAACCTTTGAAGACCAAATCGATGTAACAGAGCGTTAGGCTGTAAAAATGATGTTCTTTTCAAACAAAGTGCTTTTTGACTCGTTTTGTTAACCTCCTCCTTTGACATCAGGTACTAAATATTGCCAGAAGCAGGATTCTGGAGAAACAGAGAACATTCTTCCATTCTAGTAAGCAAATCTCTTGACTTTATGTATCTGATCACCTGCTAATCAGAAATGAGCCATGTCTGTCCTGCATGACAGGACAAAACTAACCAGAAATTTGGTCTACTGTGTCTGTACCAAATTCTTCGCACTCACTGCGCTGGGTATTTGCTGGTTACTACCACTGATGTAGAAATTAATACTTTTCTCTAATCTCCGTGACTGTCATCAAAGTCATTTGGATCTGTGAGTGGAAAAGGTGCTAGATAAACACCATATTAAAAATAAAAATAATTTAAAAAAACACCAATCACAAAGAAAGAGAAAGAGATGTCATTTCCAGTCCAGGTATTATGGAAACCCCGTGGAAAGTACAATAAATCATTTTCCAGCTGCAGATGTCCTCAGGGAAAACCCTTGACACTTAGTTTCTTTAAAATAGGAGCTATTTTAATTATGTTCAGTAGTGCTGTACCAGCATTTGAAAAGGAGGAGAGCATGTTTTTAGTTTTTGATATTGACTTGTCCAATTAATTTACTAAATGTATGGCACTTGAACAGACCTGTGATGGATGTACAAATGACTGACTGCCTCACTGCATATTTGTAAAGCAGATGATTGATGTATCACATCATTTCTTTGAGTCATGAAACTGATTTATATGCTCTGTGCTATATAGACATTCGCTTTGTCAGTCGGGACCGTAAAAACCCCCACAGGCAATTGTCTGCTATTCAGTCTTTGCCATTCACTGAAATTACACATAATTTTAGCCTGTGCATTTGCAAACTGTGCTTTGCCATTTCCATTTGAAAACGCTTTTGTGTTAAACACTTTTGACTCATCTAAATAAATATTATCCATAATAACCCTATATCAATCCATTACAAAACCATGAAAGTACGTACTGCATTTAGATTTAATCCCTGAAACAAAGCCTGTTCCCACCTCACTCGCATGTTGCTTTCACAGCTGATTCTCACAGCTGCTGAGAAATCTGAGCAACAGAGAAATCTAGGATTGCTTTTCATCTTGCTAAAGCTATAGGATCCGCAATAAAATCACATTTGAGTCACTGGTCTTTGGATATACACATGATCAAATTCCTAAAGTACAGACACCTATTGGCAGAGACATGAGCCTGTGCTTATGGGCGGAGATATGTATTCAAAGGTACTCAATTCCAAATTCCATCAAAAACCCATTAGTGACACATTTATATCAATAGCTAAAAGAGTTTTAGTGCAGTCAGCTAGAAACAACTATTTAGGAAATAGCTGTAAGCTATGCTGGTGAAAATGAGTTTTCCATTTGAGACCGTCAGTTTGCAGGATTAAGCTACAACTTTGACTTGTGATGACACAGAAAATATAGACTTTCTGCAGCCAGAAATTGCTGAATGGAGAGAAATACAAAATACCTTCTTTACTGTTCTAATTGCTCATATTGAACCATTTGCTTCTCTAAAACTCTCTTTCGTTTTCAGAGAGTGCTATAACACCTTTCTGGAGCAGAATATGATGACTGGGTTTACCAGTATATGAAAAATAGTCAAATGGAAGCTATGAAGTTCCAGTGGCTGTGGATTCTCAAATTACACGTAGTATACAAATATTTCCTTTACTGGTTTTGACATCTTTTTCCTTTGGATTATGTTGTAAGGATCCTTGTCAATACAAAACGGAGCATGGAAAACAGGGTTGCCCAACAGATTATCCCTCTGTATGTCACTCTTACGAGTACAAGGTACAGTTCCCAAACTCAGTGGGATAAGCCCCCATCTTCCAGTCTTAGGGGGCGTAGGAAAATATGCTCTGAAATCTGGAGTAACCAAGTGTAAAGGCAAGAACATCCTACACATGAATATATTAAACTCCAGTTGTACATAAGTTTGACTCTTCTGTTTTGACAGACAGTTCCAGATCCCTGTAACTCTTATGTTTAAAAAGTCTGTTTATAATGTTCAGTCTTTTATATCATATACAAGATTTTCTCATTGTTTCTATGCTATATAGTAGCTTAAATGCAAACTTGTCAACTGTTTTTCATTTTTGCTTTCGAGACCTATCCCTACTATTTCATTGTTCGCATGGAGCACGCAAATAAAGGGCCATATTTTTTCTGGAATGAATTTAAGAATATGGCTATTTTCTTACTAGCAGCTTTTCCTAGTTGCAAGAAGGACAAAAGGGAAACCAAAAGTCGTGAGGATGATCTTCGTAAGTGTTTCCTGAATCCCTGTATGGGGAAATTGCAGCATGTGCAAGATGACAAGGTTTCTTACACCAAATGTCAGCTGTGGACTTGTGTGACCACTGCCTGTCCTTTGCTCCTTGGCAATCTCTTCCCAAAGGATCCTACTTACTAGAGCCTCTACCAGCTACTTCAAAGTGGATCTCATTATATAAATGAAGGGAAAGAATTATACAGTTTGGCCTACAAGGCCCTTCCCAGGCATTTGTTTCCCTGGTATCGCTGGCCTGTCCTCACCCACACTAGGTATATTTATTTCCCTTCCTCCCTGTATGTCTCCGTAAGGGCAGAAATAAATTCAGTGAATGGAGGGCTGTACTTTGCAACGAATGGGCAGAAGGTCTGCTTTGCTGGGTGTGGGACTGACCTCCTGAGCTACTCTGAGCTGAGGTCTTCAGTAAGCTACTCTCTGTGGCACCCAGGGCTGCCTTCTGGAATAATCACAGTTAATTTAAGACCCTGCAGTGTGTACTGAGTATTTCTAATTATTCCATCAAAGTGCATTACTGTGTTTCTGTCTTTATCAAGTGTAATCTGCCATCAGGTTGTTAATTTGCCTAGGTTTATTAGAGGCTTTCACAGTCCTCTCCAGATTTGATTTCACTGAAAAAATCTGTTACCTGAACTGCTTTTTTTTTCCCCACCTACTTTTCTTTTCCAATTTATGTTTTATTGCAGCACTTTTCACATATATTGGTTCCAGGATTAATTGTCCCATACTGGGCTTTCAGGATTTCCATCTCCTGTATTGTGTATGTGCATATGTTTGTGTATTAACTAGCGCTTGCTTATCAGGGTGTAAATCACAGGGTGCCTCATTGCCAATGCAGATCGTTAGTTGTAGGAGGGCTTTTTATCCTAAATGTGAGAAAACCGTCTTTCCCTAAAAAGCCCAATCAGATCTGTCACCAAACTCTTTCTTTACAGAGAGCTACTCAGATGTTTATTTTTCTCATGTCCACATTTTCCTAGTCCATTAAAATGCATTTCTTTTTATGATGCCTCCTTACACAACAAATTTCACCTGAAACATGTTCTTACCCCATTTCAAATGCAGGTTTCTAGAAGCTGTATGTTATTTATAGGAGAGATTCTTGAGTAGAACTATCTCGAATAATTGCCCAACCTTTGGCTTGGGTACTTTTTTTTTCAGCGTTCCTCATCTCTGAAGCAAGACTTGAAATATGGTAAAGTGCTGAAATCTGACTGAAACCAAGAACCCTCCTATACACAGGAGCTTTGAATGGGTTTTAACAGTAAAATAAATTCCTGCTATCCATCTAATAGCGCGATCTAAAAGTGCCTTTGAGATTAATTAACTTCCAATAAGCTGCAAAGGACTTGTGCAAAAAGGTGGCAGAACTGAATTCCCTGCAGCCCTAAGCAAGACTCCCTCTCCTGATGCTCCTTCACAAAAGACACCAGGCAGGGTTTTGGTGGGTGGAGGACGATGGGGCAACTCCCTCAGCAGCCTCCACCTCTTTTCCACCGCCAGCCCCACAGCAGGGGCGAGAGAAGGTGAAGAGACCGAAACCCTTTTCCAGACCCGCCATATCGCACCTGATGTGGGGACAGTTCCCTCCCGGGGCTGACGGGGCTCAGTGCCCCACTCAGCACCCCTGAGC
Organism: Grus americana; assembly: GCF_028858705.1. Taxonomy (NCBI): domain Eukaryota; kingdom Metazoa; phylum Chordata; class Aves; order Gruiformes; family Gruidae; genus Grus; species Grus americana. The sequence continues at coordinate 62,781,053 of NC_072854.1, forward strand.
TCCCGGTCACGCAGCGACACACTGAGACGCTCCCAGCAGTTTAAAGTCACGTTGTTCACATGGGGTAAACACGTTAGTTTGCTTTTGCCCTCCTCTCCTCCCTTAGCCAGGGGCAGCGTGGGTTTTTTGTTTAGCTTTGGAAAGAAAAGACAGCTCTAAACATCCAGGGCTTTGGTCTACCAGATAGAGATGCGTCCGTGGCGCTTCGGGACAAACGCCAGCTGATAGATAGGGCAGCAGGAGCTTTTTTAGACAAAGAGGAAAGAACAGAACAAGCCTTGAACCTAGCTGTTGGCTCTGTTCTAGAAAAAAAGAAGATATTTTGAGCTCACTAACAAGGTCTGTTATCTTTTGCTTACTTAGAGGAAGGTCTGAAACAAGGGCATAACAATACAGTGTAAGTGACATTACAGATCATGGAGAATATGAAGGATTTTTTCTCTGTGTGTGTGAGTATGGTTTACCTCTAATAATCCAGCATGGTAAAGCCTCACCTGAGAGATTTAAATCGCACCCAATTTTCACTACGTTCCCCTCTTCCTATTTAGTAGAGACTGCTAAGCAGGTTTAAGAGGTGGTTTGCCCGCTCTTTCAAAACCAGCTTATTTACACCGGGTATTCATCACAGAGTGCGGCAATTTATTTTGAAAGGAAATTTACCCTTCTCATCAAGCTGGTGAGTTTTATGCAACCTGAAGTGTGTAGATAGACATGGAAAAGCGAGGAACGGTTATTGTGAATCATTACCCTGGCAGTTGTCCAAAGCCCTTAGGGCTTCAGCTGTTACACTGGTAGAGCAGATACAAGCTTCCATATAAGTAGTCCACATCAGTTACAAAAACCCAATAATATACCTATGTAAGTCAGTCATGTGAAAATTAACATGGTTTTCTGGCAATGCTTGAAAATTATCTAGTCCACTGTATACAATGTGGAAAAAATGTCATAAAAATGCAGAGATAATACACCATCACGCAAATAATAGTGGAGACTTAGTAGAGGTTACATCAGTAATCATTTATAAACTCCAACTGACACGTGCCTTAACAGAAAAGCCTGGGGAGGTGGAAATGGAAGCATATAACAAGAAGAAAATCTCATTATTTAAAATACTTTCAGTTTCAATATAATCTTATTTACCTTAAGTCAATTTTTAAAGACGCCACTACATAATTACCACCACAGTAAGTAAGCAGTAATGATTTTTTTTTTCTCGGTTTTGTATTGGAAATAAGAATAGGAATACATGTGTTCCCTTGGGTGATGTGGTTTAATCAGGTCGGTTTTCATAAGGCCTTTTTCAAACTGATCACAATAGCCTGAAATGTGTCAGAGAAAGCTTGTTGCCTAGAATAAGCCTTTAATAATATTTCACAGCTGATTTCTTTTTGAATTAATTTGCCCTTGAGCAAAAGGACAGGGTCAGTAGGATCTGTGTATGTGCTGGTGTTGGGCATAACACGAAGGAACTATAATCACTGTACCAGTACCTGGTTGCAGTATTGAAAAGCAGAGAAGGAAGACTAATGGGGAAAAAAGAGACACGAATTAGCCAGGAGAGACAGCTGGCACACCCCAAGTTCCCTGCTGATTTAACAAAGACCACGTTCTCTTCTCCTTGAAATACAGACTGTCTCTGTTCAAGTTCATTGGTTTAAATTGAAGGGAGTTATTTCACATTTATGCAGCTTGTGCCATGTGTAACCCCTGAACAGAATCTCACCCAGCAACTCTCTTTAAACCTTGAAAAGGTCAGACACGGAGCTCCTTCAGCCTTTATTATTAAAAGCTTCCTGCCTGGTTTTACTGTAGAGAAAGAGGCAGTGACCTTACATTTAATCACATCAAAGACTCTGTGCTTTAACTTACTTAAAAGACTCCTTATGCAGGATAGCTTTATCCAAGGAGTCTTTCGCCAGACGACGTTATTTTTAAAGCAGTGTGCAAAATATCCCTCTTGCAGCAGACTCCAGCTGCTGAGTAAGCAGTATGTTCGCTGCCTGCAGTAAGGAGACTGAGAAAGAGGTCTGGGAGAATCTGCGTTCAGCCAAATCTATCCCATATGCATGTTAAAACCTAATGGAAATCAGTCGTGAGGCCCTACGGCTGTATAGGGAGTACACGTGATTTACAGCAAGGCAAAGGATTTGCAGAATCCTCCGTCTTTGGTGCTTTCATTTTTTGATGCTTCAGCCTGAGCAAAGTTAATCTTCTTAATGAAGTAAAATGGAGGAGTAATTAGCTCCTCCGCTTGTGCATATGTTTCACCAAAATGCCTCTGCTGGGCTTCTGAAGTACACAGGACTTCCATTTTTACCTGCTGTTTAAATTTCCCTGTTTAAAAATGCAGCAGATGTAGCACGAAAAAATGTTTCTGCTGTGAGCTGTGTGCTAAGGCTCTGATAAATGCCTTGTCACATTTGCTCTGCTTTGTACTTGGAAAGAGTCTTATTTGTTTGCTTTTATGATTCTACAACTCTCTCCTTTTTTTGTGTGCCGTTTCCAGGCAGGGACGGTTCCGTCAGGGATGATGGGCTCTGAGCAAAACTTTCTGTTCTGCTTTTGGCTTTTCTCCACAGGGATTAGGCGGAGCTGAATGATGAATGAAAGGCCCAAAGTCTGCCTCAGAAAAGCCCCTTCTTGACCATTTCATTTCAGCTTTTACAGCTTTGCCACCCTCACATCTGTGTGCAACTGCCCAGCACTACACGCAGGATGATGTTGTCATTTGTAACATGCCGGCACGACAGCCAGAGTTTCCCCTCCACTTAAAAGACCCACAGAATCGTTCACCTCCTGCTTGGGAAAAATCCCCGAGCCAAATTCTTCTTTCTAAAGAGAAAGCTAGGTATGGCGTGGCGGGGAAGAGGACTGGTCTTGTAATTCTAGGACAGAAGGGAAAAATTAACAAGTTCTGGTTCTTTTCATTATCTTGGAAGGGTAATGCCACCTCTCCGCACCTCAGTTTCTGTAAAACTTATATAAATATTAAAAATTAAAATACCGCTTAGCGTTACTACTAATCCGTACAAATACTGTGAGACTGCGTGAAAGCACTTTTGTGAAGAACACTGTTTCTCATGCTGTCCGTGGGTATCTAAGTTCAAGGTAGGAAGCAGAGCCTTGGTCAGCAGAGTTTTGGATTTCGGAGAATCCCCTTTCTCAGAGGGAAGCACAATCTTGTAAGTACAGGGTTGTTATCAGTGTAAAACATGTAAACGAAGTTTTGAGGGAGGAAAGAGCGGCTTACTTTGCTGCTTCTCTGGCTCTCCCAAGAGCAGGACTCGGCCTCCTGAGGAGCGATGCCTCGCTGGAAAGGGTGGTCGCTCAGGCAGGTCTGGCACAGCGGAGGCTCCAGCTCCGAATCCCCTGGAGGTAAATGCACCACAGTGGGCCCCGCGTATTTGAGGCTGGCATGCGGGTGCTTTTCAACGCTGACCATCGGGCTCTTAATCCACCTTCGTACCTGCCAACACAGAAGGAGGTTATGGACTCTCTGCTTTATGGCAGCAGCTGGGATGGTGCAGCAGGGTTTCTGATGTGGATGTGAAGGCACAGATTGGAGAAAATAATCAGATACCGTACAGGATCACGATCAGTTTTCTATAGGAGAAAGTACTAGGCCATGTCAGGGTGTCCGTGTGAACACACGCCATAGCCAGGCTCTTGATGCTGACAATCATCTGCTGCTTTGTGCAAGTCCGCCATAAGTTTATCTACAATACAAAGTTTTCAGGTTTTATAAAGATATTAAAATATATGGTAGACTGATAAGAAGGGAAAGACAACTACCCAAAGCAATTAGTCCCAGCTTAGACAGCTCAATTTCCCCTGTGGAGAGAAAGCAGACTGTTTTCGCAGGTACACAATTGTAATACTATAAGCTTTCTGCAGTCCTTTTCCAAGAGCAGTATCTTTTGTTTCGTCTATGACTTCATATATTATCAGTCTTTTCTGTGCATCCCATCACTACATTCAAGAGCCAGTTTCTCACATTGGCCTGCCCCAAATTTTGACCCTGAGCCCTCTAATCTGCCTTCCCCTGCTTGTCCTTCTCTCTGCAGCTCCCCAGCTAGGACCCGGTGCACTACAGCAGGAAGGACACTATTTATGAGCATAATTAGCTGCGCTCGCAGGGCACGATGTCAGCCTTGTGCACTTTGTTTGCTCTTCCTTTCACTTCTGAGACTGTCTTTTTTCTGCCATGTGAATCAAAAGTATTGAATTTTCTAACAAGGTAAGCGGGGAGTCAGAGACCTCTCTGAGCTCTTTTTCCAAGTCAATTTGTAGTGTGACAGCAAAGAAACCGCTATATGAGCTGTGCTATATTTGCATTCAATATGATCAAAACTCTCATTTAAATGAGAAGAATAGATAGGGACATATCAGGATACTTTTTACCAGCACGGAGCGGGAAGGCTGAGACAGCCAGAGCTGACAGCCCAGTGTCTCCTCTGGACGCGAGGCAACCTCTTTGCTCTGCGAGCTAAATCTCCTGTCCGTTCAGGGGAGCGGGGCAGGGCTGCAGGGACGCGCTCTGGGTGCACAGCGCTCGTCTCCCTCCGCTTCCGCAGAGGGAAGCCAGAACAAGCACTTGGCCTCAGCATCGCCATGCTTCATTAGGAGATGATATTTGCCATTAGAGGATGCTTTACATCAGGAAAATAAACATTTTACGTTACATTAGTCATGAGCATGATGCCAAGTGTTTGATTAACAGTGGAAGTCTATATCATGGCAGCTGGTTACCAGGATTACATATGATAAACAAACAGAATGAAACATGTCTAACCAGCCTTGGCTGGTGACTCCTCCATGAGTGATATACCCGCAATTGCCCTGCTGTGCTGACCTGCTGGAAATCTCAAGATTAGGAAAATTTCTCTTTCCTCGCTATGGAAACCAAGCAAATAGATGTCCTTCTGTGGGCAAATGAGCCACTTCCTACTGCATTCCCCATATGCATATTTTAGCAACATCAATTCACGTGGATGATATTAGCCCCTACTTCCATGCTCTGGAGCACCCCTACAATGTCTGCCGCCCTTTTGCTCACTATAGCTCTTGGATGCCATAGCTGGCAGGTGCCATGTCTGCATCCTTTGGTAACAATTTTTGCAGAATTGAAACCCAAGTGCTTAAAGTTCTGCAAAATAATTTTTCTAGGCTGTTAAAACTAATGTATGCTTTTTCTTGAACTTCTCTGTTTTTGTAATTCCTAAATTTCCTACTAGTGCAGAGAGATTGTTGGCTCACCATTTTCCTTATCCAGACTTTTTTAGCTCCAGGTTGGTGGGTCGAATTTGTAGGAGGAGGAGTTATTTTTTTCAGATTTCAGTTCAATAAACGTATTTTGAAACTGATCTTTTGACTCTGGCAGATTTTAAACATATTTATTTTTGCCAAGCATAATTGATTCTATGATTGTTAAGCACATCATTAAATATATTACTCTCCCCAAGTAAATTCATGGTTGTGTGTCTTGATCTAACTCCAGAACTTGGTATGGTGAATAGAGTAATTAAATTCCTGGTCAAAAATCCATGCTTGATTTTCCATTGTAGTTTTAATACGGGAAGCATACAATATATTTAATGTGATTCTGAGAGGAGTAAATGTTCATTTTGTCCTTTTTCAGTTAGGCCTGGTGATCAGTTAAGTGTTTTCTGACCTGGTTCTGCCTTTCTTCTGTGACGTCCCTCAGTCATTATGGATGCACACAGTGTGCAAAAGCATGCATGAAAGAAGAACCAGACTGACAGCAGAGAGCTGCAATGAGCTGCAGGTTCAGTTTTTCTTAAAAATTCAAGGGACATGGCCCAACCTTTTGCTCTAGATTGCTCGATTGCATACAGCATCAACTCAGGCAGGAATTCAAATGCAAATCTGGGTTTGAACTTCCATTAAGACCCAATGATGTTTGGTTTTATGATTTCAAACTCCGGGCATTTGCAGTGACACAGTTAATAATTTCTATTGTAGCTTCACCTGTTGTTTCACTGTCTTATGACAGATTTACAGATCTCTAGCCTGCCTGTGTATTAAGAAGCATTCAAAATGTGACCTGGGTACTCCTCATACAGCAAAATCTGTCTGTATCAAATGATTGTGTAGCTGTACCTTTTAATGGCAATGAAATATACAGCAGCATAACAATCATAAATTAAAAATTACCCACCAATACTTTAACTTTTGTGAAAGGTAATTATGACAGAATGTAACAGGACATGCATTTTATGAAGCTGCGCACACTCAAGTATAGGTGGCATCTTCTGGCTCTAGCATCAGCAAGTGGTCCTTGAGTTCAGGGTGAATGCTAAACAATTTTTTTTACTATTGTTTATTCCAGGCTGACTTCTGGGTTTAACTCAGGTACACACCTTTTTCTCTGAATGATTTTTTATTGCTTAAAACCTGATGTTTTCACACGCTCGATCTATATTATTTATACATTACAGTCTGTACTGAGAGATGAAAAAGAAGCATGATTATGAACACTGGTCTGGTCATATTGTTGTTCTGTTTAATGCAACAGAGTTTTGGGGAAACTAAGGTGGGAAAAATTCAGGAGCATCCAGCTTGGAGATTGAATGGACTAGCAGACTAGTGGGATTTTTTTTTATTTTTTATTTTAAATGGTTGGAACCAGTTCAAATAGGTTAGCACACCCATAGTTCAAATGCACAGGCAGAGAAAAGGTTTAAAGCAATTCTAGTTTTCTTTTGTTGGATTGGGCAAAGTTCAGGTTCATATACATCCAGCTACGTCTGCTCAGTCCAGGATGCCATGCTGACTCAGTGAAATACACATAACATTTCAACAAACTCAACTGAGTCACTCTGAAAAGCAATATATAACGTACAAACGTCAATAGAAACCTGAGACCTGCATAGCTAAACCCAGGGAAGTTGTTTTTCTTCTTTCTGAAGTCTTCGTCTCTGACCGAGGCGCCAAGCCGGGGCCCCGTGCCGCCTGCCCGCACGCCCGGGCTTGCCCGGCGGCCGCTCCAGGGTAGTCGAGCGGGGGCTGCCGCTTCCCTGGGTGCCCACGCGCTGCGTCGGCAGCCGGCGCGCTTGTTATTTTTAGAACTTGCCCACATGGATGTGTTAATGCCTGCTGGCCCAAGCACGAATTAGGTAAATACCCAGTCAACCCTTCTGTGGACGGCTTGGTTCAGAATTAAGATGGGCTTAATTCATCCTGTAGCCATTTGCTTCATTTATCTAAGTTAAAATTTCAGGTTTTATGCTGAATTGAAAGGTCCACGAGGACTTTAATGACGTTTAACTAATCTCCTCTAATTTCACATCTTCAGCTAATTCAGGCTAATGTCCCTCGGTATGCCTCTGCAGACTAAGCCTACATTTGAAATTCATAGATAACGCTGAGCAACATGCGTAATTATTACTGAAACCCTGAGTGGAAAATGAAATGATTCACCACTGACTTTCAACATGTATCCGTATCCAAAAACACTGAAAATATTGATTTGAAACTGGAAGTATGAATTGGCAGCACCTTCATAACAGCAAGGCCAAGAACAGACTTCTGAAGAAAAACAACTTCCCTGGGCTCCACTATGCAGGTCTCGGGTTTCTATTGACATTTGTAGATTATATATTACTTTTCAGAGTGACTCAGTTAAGTTTATTGAAATGTTATGTGTATATATTAGTCATTGAACTGTAAGTCTACACTACAGGTTTTTGTCTAGCATTAACCTTAATTGATTTCAAAGAGTTTTGCGTATTTAATATTTACATTTACAATAGACAAGTGCCTTAGATCTATAGTTCTGTTTGACTTGGGCTCTCTTAAATGTCACTAGAGATTTCAAAGTGCAAAGCTTCATTTCTTTTGAATTCAGTTCCACTAAAAGAACTCCCACACTGAATTGAACAAAAAAAGAAAAACAATTTTGAAGAAATTTCTCACAGTTTCTTCCCTGACTGACAAAGACAGATTATCAAGGAGCAGATGATAGTTTGTTATTTAGGGCATTGTACGATGCTCAAATACCACAGTACTAGGTGCCTCATTCCTCATGGTGATGTAAGGAGTATTGGATTATTCAAATAAATTGTTTTTTTATTCTTACCATGATATCCATCTGCCAGTAAATACACTAGAGCCTGCTCCTAGCTGCTGGAAGCAATTCTGTTCTGAACTGCTTCTGAAAACTTCCGTACTTTCATTTCCAAAGCAAAGCTCTTTAAACTCCCCAGGCAACTTCATCCACCATTGCATATCCACCAATTGCTTCTACTACATGCCTGTTGGGGAGCACCCAACAGTTTCTGGTTAAGATACAACCGCATTTATGGGAGTCACTGTTCCCACACTAATTCTTTGAAGGTACCAGCTCACAGGCCTGTGCAGATGGCCATGAGTCTGCTTTGCTGGTGGTGTGAGCTGAGCAGCTGTCAGCCAGCCGTAGTGCAGGAGCTGCACATCAGCATCCTGTCGCGCTCAGGGCTAGCGTCCCTTCCTGCTTTCCGAGGCTGAGCAAGAGATCATCCGTGCCCATCCATGCGGACAGGCTTGAGATTTGTCAAATATTGCCTTAGTGCTATTAGCTAGAAGTCAATTCAAAATGTTTCAGTGAAGCCTTGCCTTGCCTTGTTTGGAGAGAAAAAATGTAAAGCAAGAAAAAGGTAGTTTACCAAAATTATCTGTGAAACACGATCAGCTTTAATATATCTACCAACCTCAATAATTTCTGAAAAGAAAGAATTTTGGAGATATCAAAGCAACTAATTTCAACTTTTCCAAATACATAGTTTCACATTTTTCAGTTAAATGAGGTTTTAATTTTTTTAGCCTTGAGATAGAACAATTTGTTTGAAACAAATGCAGTCAACTTCATACTCACAGACCTTCATGGCTGGGAATAAACGTAAGTATACCTTTCCACCCTGACACATTTTTTTTTGCACTTTTGGTTTTGTTGGACCACCAAAGGACCTTTGCAGCTAGTTGAAATTGTTTGGTATTTCTTCTATTTCTTGCAATGACCACAAACAAAATTGATGAAAATTTTCCCCGTTCTTTCAAGATAAGTGAGTTAAAAGGAGTGTAGTACAGCCTTCTAGTATGTAGCCATCTGTCACTAATCCTAAACTAAATTGAAATGTGACTGTTCTGAGAGATTAGTTTTAAATACCGTTTTCCCAAGCATGGCCTGTAATATTGCTGAAAGGTGCAGAAGTATTTTTTTTTAAAAAAGGCTCTTTATTTTCTGACTCGTTTGCTCTAGTTTCTTTGTTTGCTTTACTTTCTAAAAACATAATATCCAACAGTGATAATCACTCAGACTAGAAAATTGCCAGATGTGATTAAATGAGATTTGCCAAGTTCCAGGGGTTTTTTCCACTCCTGGCTTTTCCTCTTATGTAATAGCAAACTGATATGGCTTTTAATTTCATATGGCTCAGTTATCAATGGCATCAGTCGACTCAGCACATTTTATACTTTAATCAGGTATTTGTAAGCCAGTCCCCATCACTGCAATCATGAGCGATATTTTCTGTGAGAGAAACACCAGCCTGTTCTCGGGGGCTGCTACCGATGCAGATGTGGCTTTTGCTGGAGAGAAGCAGGTGCTGATGGCACCAGCGGCCATCCCAGGGTATCCTCCCTGGCTTTGGAGACTCTGGGAAGCCCAGCGCTTCTCAGGACACCAGCAAGCCTGTTTGCTGGCTTCCCAGCCAAGAGTTGATTCTTAAGAGTGCTGAATACACTGTAAAGGAAAAGGCACCTTCTGCAGGGACCTAACATCTTGCAAGATTAGGCTCTTTGGGGATGTGAGAGTCCCTTTGCTGCACGAAGTCGAAGCGTCTGGTGCAGACTACTGGTTTTAGTACGATTTAGCAATATAGCGTGAAGGTACATATTCTGGAGCAGCAAGTATTAATGTGAAAGAAGGAGGCCATAAGTTTGTAGACAAATTTGATAGGCCATTAGATATCTAAAATAGTAAAAATTTGCTGAGGACTGAGGGTAAACTGAATGCTGGAATGGCTTAAGGGAAACTGTGGAAATCTGCCTGGAGGTCCAGTATTATCAACCTGTTCTCAGTGAAACATCGTACCCATCAGCACAACGGTATCGAATTTAATCTGATGGCCTTTGCAACCACGTGCTCTGTACGGCAGCATTTTCTTCATCTGAAACCTTGAACAGGCTTTTTTCTTATTTTTGTGGAGGATTGGAATAAACCACTCTCTGCACTTGAACTCTTCTGTACTTAAATTTCCATTCTTCATGAATGTTCCTGTTTGCATCAGTTCATATTTTTATGGCTCTCAGTCAGCTCTTATTTACTCTACATGTTGCATTGCAAACTCTCTGGATATTCATTTCCCTACCAGACAGTATCAAATGCCTCGACTGTGATCCAGGTCAGTGCGTGTGCGTGTGTTTTAGTTCTGCCTCCCAGTGATATCAAATGCACTTTTCTCCTCCTCCAGTTGCAGTTCATCCGATCCCTTCCTTCCTTTTCCTGGCGTTATCTAATTACACCTCGGACCAGGATTTGAATTTTTCATCCATTATGTAAACCCTAGGTGGACATGGAGCTCTTGGAATCGTCTCCCCAAAGCCTTGAGGGTGACTGTCAGGAAACCTATTTAAATTACAATTAGGGAGATTACGGAATGAAAAGCTCCATTGTTCAAACTGTGTACAGTCATCTACTTAAATGGAAAGTGGTAAATGAGAGGCAGGCTGATTAATGCCCGGACTGAGATATATCACTACTCTCTAGCTGGCTTCGACATTTAATTTGTCATGTCCAATGGGAAATGCAGCACAGCAAAAGAATCAGTTTGTCAAATCACCTCAAGCTATTTTTTCCCCTCTAGAGCCCTGAGACACATCACTTTGTTGATTAATAATCACATTTTATTTTAAAAAGGAAAGTGAAGGGCAGCTCACTGCATAGTCATCATTTGCCACTTTCTCTGCAAGCTGAGAAGCTGCTCGCTAAGAGGCAGGCTGAGGACAAATAACAGAGCACATCGTTTCCACTCGGCCTGGATGAACATGGCCTGGATTCACGGAGAGTTCAACCCTCCAAGTGTGCCTGGAGAAAGGTTGTCTGCATATGAGGGAGATCCGGGGAAGGAAAAATCAGCCATAGCTTGGGGGTGGAGGGGTGCAGGGAATGACAAAGCTCTTTATGGGAGCCCCAGCCCACTTCAGTCATGGGCACCGGCTACTGCAAGACAGGGGAAAGTAGCTCTGGCTGTGACAGGACTCCTGCAAGCCATACGGAAGTCTGTGCCAGTTCTCTGGTGTTCAGTTTCTCCTCTCTTCCTTGTCTTCCTTTGCTGTTTTGTCATAAATTTTTTAACAAATCTTTGCGGAGAGCCTTGACCTTTGTGGCTGCCTGTAAGTGTGACTTTAATAAATATCACAAAGAAGAATACATGAAGATATATGTGATAGTCTTAACTTGATGCCTTTCATGATCTTCCTGGCATCCCAGCAATTGCTGGAACCGTAAGGGTTGGATTAGAGGATTGACCTATCCTAGTTCTGGTTTGTTGGGGGTTTTTTGGTTGGTTTTTTGTTTTTTTTTTTTTAATTGTAATGTGTAATACTATTCTGCCATCTCCATCTGCCTCCAGCTAGATGGATTTATGCTGTACAGCCATTGGGCAAACTGGTCTGGTGTAAATGTCCATCACTCCACCAAGCTCAATGCAAAGCTCCCCTTCAGCTCATGTCTTGGCTCAATGTCCAAGCAGAGATCAGTGACGAGTGGCGTTCCTCAGGGGTCAGTACTGGGACCAGTACTGTTTAACACCTTTGCCGGTGACATGGACAGTGGGATTGAGTGCACCCTCAGCAAGTCTGCAGATGACACCAAGCTGTGTGGTGCAGTGGACACACTGGAGGGAAGGGATGCCATTCAGAGGGACAAGTTCAACAAGGCCAAGTGCAAGGTCCTGCACGTGGGTCAGGGCAATCCCAAGCACAACTATAGGCTGATGGAGAATGGATTGAAAGCAGCCCTGAGGAGAAGGACTTGGGAGTGTTGGTGGATGAGAAGCTCAGCATGAGCCTGCAGTGTGCACTCACAGCCCAGAAAGCCAACCATGTCCTGGGCTGCATCCAAAGAAGCGTGACCAGCAGGTCAAGGGAGGTGATTCTCCCACTCTACTCTGCTCTCGTGAGACCCCACTTGGAGTACTGCGTCCAGCTCTGGGGACCTCAACATAAGAAGGACATGGTCCTGTTGGAGAGAGTCCAGAGGAGGGCCATGAAGATGATCAGAGGGCTGGAGCACCTCTCCTGTGAAGACAGGCTGAGAGCATTGGGCTTGTTCAGCCTGGCAAAGAGAAGGCTCCGGGGAGACCTTATAGCAGCCTTCCAGTACCTGAAGGGGGCCTACAAGAAAGATGGAGAAGGACTCTTTACAAGGGCACATAGTGATAGGACAAGGGGTAATGGCCTTAAGCTGAAGGAGGGTAGATTTAGGTTAGATAGAAGGAAGAAATTCTTTACTGTGAGGGTGGTGAGGCACTGGAACAGGTTGCCTGGAGAAGTTGTGGATGCCCCCTCCCTGGAAGTGTTTAAGGCCAGGTTGGATGAGGCTTTGGGCAATGTGGTCTAGTGGAGGGTGTCCCTGCCCATGGCAGGGGGGTTGGAACTAGATGGGCTTTGAGGTCCCTTCCAACCCAAACCATTCTATGATTCTATGATTCTCCAGGTTTCCTCCCATAGAAACCAGTGATGCACAGGGAGGAGGACACAGTTGTACCAGCATGACAGGGCTTGGGGCACGTACCTGAGTCTGAGGGCTGGGAAGTGTTTGTGGGTCCCCCAGACCAAAGTACACTTCTGGTTCATGCTGAGAATGACCTGTTCTGTGCGACATCTCTGCTCAGGTTTAATCAGTATTTTATTGCTGTTTACACACACATGAACTTTCCCACACCAAAGTATTTCACTTGTTGTAACAGCATCTGGCAGAAATCAAATGTATCTAAGAGGAAGCATAGTAAATGTTTCTATATTTGTTGTTGTCATCAGTTGCAGTGTTAACACTTGAAGTAAATAAGGCAGATTTTTATGATCTTAAGTGTGAATGACATGTCTCCAGGCCACAGCAGCAAGTCAGCAAAGGTGAGATTCTTAAAAAAATGTCAGCATGTGACTGCAGTCAGACACCAATCCCAAAAGATGATGAGTACCAAAATGTCTTGAGGAACTGGGGATCCTCTAAGGATGAGTTTAAATATTCCCACTGAATAAGTTTCATCCGTGTAAGTCAAGACATGAAGAGCAGCAGACACTTAGGCACACCGGTAATGCAATAACGAGTGTTAATGAGCACACAGACAACTGCCTGGCTGATAATCCTGTCCCAGTTCATGGGAAAGCTCTTGCCAACTCCAGTGGTGCGGGAGAAAGTCTGTAAAACCCACATCTCATATTGATAGCTAAATTAGCTTTTGCTGTGGCCTCGTATTGACTGGCTGTTTTGTTTGAAATGTGGCACAAAAAAAAATATCTAAACAACTGAACAGGCAGCACTTAGAGTTTTCCTCTCTTCCTTCCTCCCATGTTGTCCTTGATAACAATTGCTAGTCTCACGGGATTCTTTTCTCTGTGAATAAATAAATAACTGATGTGTTGGAATCAGGTAAGAGCTCTTGGATCAATTGTAAGCACTGATGGCACTTGTTTCTACAGGAGATGAGACAATAGATTCATTGTCCACGCTGCTGTATAAACACCCTCTCTCTGCGTATTATGTCAAAGAGGAAAACAAAACAAAATGGGGTTTATTGTGTATGTGCAAGTCTAATCTTTCCAGGCTACCAAGTTAAAAATGCTTTTCATCTAGATCAAATAAAAACAACATGAACAACACACCCCCAAATCCTATCCAAATAATCCGAGGCTGCTTGCTTGTACCTTTTCTATTCTCTATTTTATGTGAACAAAGCTAATTGTCGGTAAACCTGGGCAACATTTATTTTAACTCCTGCTCTGATAAACACCACATCCCACATGTATTAGTCAAAGCCTCAAAGCAGTCTGCAGGGTACTGTGAGCCTCTGAGCCAGGCTCAGGAGCCAGGGAATGCGTGTTCGGATGTGGATGGGCTGCAAAGGTAGCTGAATGAAAAAAAGCCCAAGCAAAACAAAGACATCTCACTGTACTTTTTCTCCCTTCCAGTTTTCTGATGCAATAATTATTTTGCATCCTTCAGTAGTCTGGGCTGAAATATCGCAGCATTATAAAGCTTAACTGCAGTACAAGAATAATGGCTGCAGTGGCAGAACACAATGGATGACTGGATACGGCAGCAAGTCCCATTCAGGAGTCATCCTTATTCAGTCAAAAGCTTCATACTGTTCAGAGCAGTGAAGCACCCTTTGTATGGCTCAAAATTAATGACTTTCCTCGTCCTAATTTGAGCCCGATACTGCGCTTCACTAATCTTTTGATTTGGCAGAAGGTGACCCTTGTAATTTCTTATATAATAGTGCGTACCATCCTATTTTTTTTAATTTATTTTTAAGGCAGCCAGGACCATTCCATGAGCTGATTTAGGGTGCCCAGTCCTTCTGCGAGACAGACATGCCAAAACATTTGTAGAGCTGCGAGACAGACCATATACCTCAGGAAGCTGCAATATTCCTGGAGCAGCTCCAGGTGAGAGATGACGGTGGTTTTTCACAGGTCAGCTCCTTTGCAAGGCAAGGCTGTGCTGGGAGCTGGCAAGAGGGACTTGGGCAGCCCATGCGGGCTCACCTGCAGCGTGGCATGGCAGTGCCATGGGGGAGGCTGGCACAGCCCCGGTCGGGAGCCCCGCTCGAGCTCTCAGGAGCTCTGGGGTGGTTCTCTCATCTCATCAGGGCAGACCTCTGGGTGACACAGACAAGGGCGTCCATTCCTGAGTCAAAGGAGACGTGTTTGCTCAAAGGCACATCTTCCAGGAGAATATCCACCATTTCTCTTCCTAGCTTTTTCTAGTAGCCAATTTGCCTTTGCTCTTGAGTTGTTAAGAATACTGTTTGAGTAGAAACAGGAAGTCCCAATCACTCAAATTAGCCATTTTTAAATGCCATCGCAGCTGAGATGCTGTGCATAGCAGTGTGTGAGGCACCGATACATTTCAATCAGGATTTAAAATATTATTTTATTCTGAGCCACACAAGAATTTATGTCTTAAACCACCATCTTCAGTGGGGATTCAAGCCAGAAGAAGGTTTTATAATTCAAGGTTTTTTGCCAAATTAATCCAGTGCCAAATGTGACCAATTCTTTTAACATCTTTCATTGATTTTTCATCTTAATTTTTCCCAGCAAGGATGATAAATATGAACTTATGAGGAGCGGCACCACTTGATACATACCCTGTCACGATAGGAAAACATATGGTCCTGAATAATTTGAAAAGAAAACATACATCTTCCTGTAGCAATTGCACAGAGTGAAAGTAAAACTCCTTAATACAAGAGACTCTTATGAGGTTAACATTTGTTGGTTAATGATTCAAAACTTTCTGTGTGGGATATTCTTTTAAGATACATAATGAAATCTAGTTCAGTCTATCTGAAAGGTGGACCTAACGTTTATGGCATTTCCTGCTCTCAAAGCTGCAAGAAACATTTATTTATAGTCCCTTGAGGAAAAAACTATTATTTTCTAGTTACATTTCTGTCTAAATTTGTTTGAATTTTTACCAAGCTTCCCCTTGCTCTGTGGAGACTAGATGCCTCATCCACTTGAGGAATAGGTCTTAGAGTCCTCCTTGGAGAGTGGGAAATGATTCAGTGCTTCAAAAACAAAACAGCAAACACAAGATGAACTAACAAATGTGAAACCCCATCCCATTGCAATTTCATCACCTATAAAACTGCAGCTGTTTCAATTTGTGAAACCAAGCAATTTCTCCTGCACCTGTCAAACCTGCCTGGCATTTCAATAAATTGTTCCATGTGTTGGTTTTGCTCATGTTTTAACATAGCTTGAGAAATATGGTCTTAAAAAGGGCTAAGTACAGGCAAAACGTAGAATTAATCAGAATAAAGCCACATTTTCAAACCGCCAGTCATAATCGGTCATTCGTATGTATAAAAGAAATAAAAGTTCTTCAGTGAAAAATGTAGTAACAGATGCAAACCAGACACAGTCAAGAAGTATGAAACAAGGGAGGCTTTCTTTTTGCCCTTTACATTATTTCCTTTCTTAGCTTAGTATTTTTCCAGAGGCACGCTCACACACACAAGAAACATATTGCCCAGCACTTTTATTCCTCGTGGTCTTCACTTCCTTACAAGATGAAGGCAATAAACATCTTTGTTTTAGAAACACAAGCTGAAGTGTAAGTCACCAATACTGACTTATCAGCTTGAGGGCTGGAGTCTCCCACATGTGAAGGCTGCTGGTTTGGGGAAGCCTGTGACTGAAGCAGCTTGATTTAAGACTCTCATTCCACATGCTTGGTTGTATGTGGGTTTTCTTTTGCTTAATTCTTAAAAAAAAAAAACAAACCAAACCAAAAATTTCTGAAGTCATTTCGGGTAAAAGCTATTGGAAGCTAACGCATTTTTCCTCTGAACAAGCCAACATTTTTTGAGGGATCGAGACTGATCCGGTTAAACAATAACTATGACATCAGAGAAAAGTATCTACTGTTGAAAATACCCTGCAAGTAGAAGTATCTACATGGTTTCAGTTTGGTGTGTAAATCCTTTTACAGGGCTCCTACTCACCAATGTAAATTACTGTGTCAAAGAATAAGTGAAATAGAGAAAGAGGTATCACTTTGCTTAAAAAATTACCTTCGTTTAAAGCAAACAGAAATGGAAGAAGGGAAGTAGAAGGAGGAAATGCCTGAGACAGACAAGTTAGCCAGGTTTTTAAATGGACTGAATAGTTTTTCTAGTAATGTGACCATGAAATAAGGGAAATCAGACCACAGCCTAACGTTGTGGACTTGGCCAGTGACTCCTTTGCTAAAGACAGTATTTTCAAAAGCAGCAAATGCACCAAACTCTTGGCTCCTTGCAAGTCCCTGCGACTCGCTCCACTCACTGGCAGTGTGAAGAGCCTGAGCGAGGGGCACACCTGCCTTCGGTCAAGGGGACTACCTTTCAGGTGGCATACCTTCACTGGAGAAACACAACATGGGTGTCTGGGTCCCATAATAATGCACAGATCTGCAAAGATATTTGGGTGCAGAAGCTGCTGGGGTTTTCCAAAACTCAAACAAGTTCCTCCAAGAGCTTCATAAAGCACAGTGCTGGGCTGGACTCTTTAGCAGCTTGCAATGGAGAAGAAACAATCTCTCTCTTCATCTCTGTATGGGCCTATTCTGTGCACAGGCTACTAAATGGGACAGGTCCAGGTGCGCTAAGCCTTGGAGAGAAAAAAGAGAGAAGTACAATGAACAGAAGAAATTTGGTGGAAATAAGAAGATTTATTTACATATTTAACTTCTGGAGGACTGCCAGCATGCTTGGAACTATACAGAAAAGAGAACCTCATCAGGCTTTTCTCATATCTAATTACAGCTCTTTCAGGCTTAGTATATACTGAATAATTGGGGGATGGAATGAACAATCTCAGAGTAGCTCTGACCTTTTTTCCCTTCAGCATTTCTTAATTAATCTTAAATAGAGAAGGAAATAATTTATTTAGTCCAGTCAAGATATCCCACAGCAGTCACCTTTGCTCCCTCAGCGCTGTACTCGGAAGTGCAGCACAAAAGAAGAGCCATAAAAAATAAAGAAACTTTTGAATCTGAAATGAGACTCGTTCGTTTCACAGGGGGCTGGTGGAGGGTGTATGCACGGAAACCGTGGGCTTAGGAAGGAATGGCCACTAATGGACGCTTCTGACAGCGTGCATCAAATCTCACAATCTCCTCATCAAAAACATAGATCTCCTGTTTCCTCCAAGTGCATTGTAACTCCTGATATTATGCACTGGGGAGACACTGTCAAACTGAAATGCAGGAGCTAAAAGAGAAGCGTCAGGGCCAGGGTAATGAATGGAGACTCTAAGTCCCCTCCTGAGGACTGCGTTGCTTCTTGCCTGTCCATCTCTCCAAGGGGCTTGATGGTATCAGAGGCCTTGAGCTAAGAGATGATTTTGTCTGATGTACTCCATGAAATATTATACTTAAAACAACCATAAAAAAAGGAATTTTAAGAGACGCTTATGCATCCCTTTTTCTTTTAGTCAGGCAATGACATAACACAGAACTTATCTGTCCACAGCTTCTTGTGTGGGAATATAGGCTTGTTCAAATAAAAATAGAGACCTGGTATAGAAATGCTTATGGTGTGGCATCAAAACTCACCCTATTTCATGGGGCAGGAAGATAAGTGACAGTAAAATGATGTATGCCTATATACATATACACATATATATATGTATGCTGTATGTTAACATGGATGTATATATACAGTCAGGTCTAGATTTGAGCCCCTTTGGAAAATTCAGTGAGATGGTTTTTCATCTGGAAATAGTTTGGGAAGTGCAGAAAAAAATCTTCAAAGCTAATTGGCAAATTTCAGTAGAACAGCACTGAGGATGCTATTCAGTTGCCTTGATGGGACCCAAAGGATGGGTCTACACCAAATCTAGCAGACCTGTTCCTGGGTCTTCTCATATACTTTGACTGAACTGTAGGTCAGTGCATGAGGATTTATAATGGGGCCTGTCCTTTTTTAAACATGATACCTGCACAAATTCCACTTTTACTGTACGACTGTTCTAAATTGGAGAAAACTCTTGGCCAAGGATGGATGGAGGAGCAGGTACCTTGCATTCTCTATACACATTTAGGCAAGTGATGGCCAGAGATGCTGCACCTAACATCACCTCAATGCAGCCAAGGATTTGGTTGCAGTGGTAACAGGCAGAGGAGACATCCAGGTATTGCCCCGGTGCCAGGACAGCAGGAGGGTCTTCTCCGCCCTACCACACAGACATGTGTTCTGCAAAATCCATTTGTTAGATGAACCTGGTTGTTTCATTTGAAGCAGAGCCAGGAAGAATGAACCAGAACAGGAATAGTGAACTTGACAGAGAAGTGGCTGTGGAAATGTGAGATATGGATGGATCAAAAGCCCTGTTTTTAAAGAGGCAATGGGAATACTTGCATTGTCTGTTTGTCTGAAAATGCCAAGCCTTTAAAGCAGTACAGACAATGCTGGCCCAACCACATGCTCACCGTGCCGTACTCAATGTGGAAGGGAGTACAGTTACTTCATGTCAGATCTTGCAAGCCTGGTGACCAATGAACACCTCTGTTTCAAGGATGCACATCCACAGAGCTGCTGAGCACTGAGCAGCATTTATGTTCATCTATTTTCTGAGAGTTCAAGATCAGCACTGACTAGTAGTCCTAAATCAAAAGGCTTGGTTAATAATTAGCTTTGTCTACTGGTTTCCTAGACGAACAAGAAATCAGGCTGAAGTCAGCGATATCACTGTAGAAAGGGACAAGGTGTCCATGGAGCAAGAGAGATGACAACATGGACCCAGGATGCAAACTGAACACACAGCTTGGGGGCACAGCGGACATGCTTTTCATCACACCTCCAGTCCATTGGCATAAGAAGAAAAGACCGTGCTACTGAGCTAAAGATTGCTTTGGTTTTGGCCCCTGGGGATGAATATGAGCTGAAATACCTGAACAGATCTCTGAAGGTACTTCTGGCAGAGGGATTCAATAATGCCTGTTGGTTCCCTCTGCTCCATGTGTGCTCTGAACTAGTTGGTACTTTGGAATAATTCTGTATCACAGCTGAGCTTGCTCACCACAGCCAGTTGTGACCAATATAATTGTACCTGGGCATTTTAGGCCCATATATAGACATGTCTTGCTCTTGTCCCAGTTGCTGTGCAATAGGGTGAGATCCTGGTTATGTGGACAGGCAGCAAGTTTGGTGTAACATGTAACAGAACGAAGGATTCTGAGTTGAAAAAAAATAGCTAGAAAAATGTTTCAGCATTTCTTCTTCATCGCAGTATGTGGATGATAATCCTAAGCATCTGATTAGAAGATAAAGATCCTGAGAATCTGACACATTTTTGTTGATTTCACAGAAATTTTCCAATAAGAATCATAGAACCTTAGAATTATATAGAATCATAGAATGGTTTAGGTTGGAAGGAACCTCAAAGATCATCTAGTTCCAACCCCCCTGCCATGGGCAGGCACACCCTCCACTAGACCACGTTGCCCAAAGCCTCATCCAACCTGGCCTTAAACACTTCCAGGGATGGGGCATCCACAACTTCTCTGGGCAACCTGTTCCAGTGCCTCACCACCCTCACAGTAAAGAATTTCTTCCTAATATCTAATCTAAATCGACCCTCCTTCAGCTTAAGGCCATTACCCCTTGTCCTATCACTATGTGCCCTTGTAAAGAGTCCTTCTCCATCTTTCTTGTAGGCCCCCTTCAGGTACTGGAAGGCTGCTATAAGGTCTCCCCGGAGCCTTTTCTTCTCCAGGCTGAACAAGCCCAACGCTCTCAGCCTGTCTTCACAGGAGAGGTGCTCCAGCCCTCTGATCATCTTCATGGCCCTCCTCTGGACTCTCTCCAACAGGACCATGTCCTTCTTATGTTGAGGTCCCCAGAGCTGGACGCAGTACTCCAAGTGGGGTCTCACGAGAGCAGAGTAGAGTGGGAGAATCACCTCCCTCGACCTGCTGGTCACGCTTCTTTGGATGCAGCCCAGGACATGGTTGGCTTTCTGGGCTGTGAGTGCACACTGCAGGCTCATGTTGAGCTTCTCATCCACCAAAACCCCGAGGCCTTGTTTGAGTGAACATATATCCTTGCAGATCATGGAGATATCGCTTTATTTGAGGGGCAGAGACGACATTTTGAGCACTGTGCTCTGAATTATTATCACCATAATTGCATTTATTATTAATATAGTCTATATAACCTTTAATTTCAAGGATTCTTACAGGGGAACAATAGAAGGCAATTTTACAAGACTTCAAACAAGAAATGAATCACAGTTTGTAATCATTAGCTGCAGGTTGTAAGTTCCTAATACTGGGCATTCTCCCAACTACATAGCTTCAGCAGCAGCATAGACGTTAACTTTATTATAGGTTTTTATATCGCTGGCTGTCCTCCTCCAACATTGCTTTCCATTATCTTCTCTTCAGATGCCTTTTCTTATAGCTCTTCTTTGCGTCACAGCCTAGCAGTTAGTCAGAAAGGTTTTACATAGAGGATTCCCACAGTGATTTTTTTCTCATAGCATGGAGTTTTAGTCCAACACTCCAACCAGAAAAATCAATGTTACAATGGCTGTTCTTTTAAAGAATTCTCCTTTAAGTTGACCTTTTAGGAATGAGGGCTCCAAAGTTTTGCATAAATCAGAGTGTGTCAAACAATGACAATATGTGCTTCAAAATGTCATTAATTTTAAAGCAAGAAATAAATTATCATTAATCAAATTCCAACCTACTTATAGTTAAGCTGTTAAAGTTAAACAGTCTTTCATTAGATACATGCAGGGATCTTTTAGGAAAACAAAAGATACTGAAAGAACGATGTATTTTTTCACTAATCTGTAATTACTCAAAATGGAAAGAATTTCAAGCCATTTTAGTGACCTATTCTTGGGTGAAAATTTTTGCAATACATCTACAAATTTTATTGCTGACCTGCAGTTCAAGCATTTGGCTTAATAACCTTTTTTACTTATTTCTGCTATAGACTTGAAGACCTTTAACTGCCCCAGTAAAAAGCATACATGGGAACTGACTGAAGCAAGACAGTCTAGCAAATATCTAATAAAAACAGAGCAGGAAATAAAATAAAATGTCTTTCCCATCTATAGTCACAAAAAATCCCAACTGTCTCCCAATCAGCCATATAAAAATAATTTTGATAGCAACAATAGCCAGTGATTTTCACTACATTATTTGTGCTCATGAAACCTTAACTGAGATTTGAACCTGACTTCTTTAGGTGGTGTAGAAACTCAGTCTCTCTTTCTCTACCCTGAAGAGCTTGCAATCTTGACAGTTGGCCACAGGATGCCTGTTAGGATAGTTGAGGTGGCTTCCCAGAGTCAAACACTACACCAGAGTTAGAGTTGCAGTGAGAAGTCTGTTCTCCTGAGTACTGCTTTAGCACCCAGTATTGGTGCAAGGTAACCCCTTAAAAATGTCACCTGAAAAGGTGCCAGTCCCCTGGGATGCTGGAAGAATGCTGTTGTGGGTATGAGAGAGTGGAGCCTTTCCAGAATGTGGAACCCAGGGGCATGTTTCAGCCCCATATCAAATATCTAAGCAGTTGACAGTGGTGTAGCGGACACAGGGTCCCCCTCCTCCTTTTAGGGTAGACTTCAAATGTTTTGAGGAAAGCTTTGATGTGTAGTACCTAACTGGCAGGCACTTTCACCACATACATTCCTCCGGATCTTTTCAGAAGGCAACTGAACCCCCACTGCATGCTTTGTACAGTGTACAAATATATACGGCCCTGAAAAGCACAAGCAAGTAGGTTGTCAGTGTCTGAACAGGTGGCCTCTTGGCTACGGAGCTGCAGCGTCTGACCACACGCATGGCTCCTCCTTCGCTGGAGCTGGGAGGTAAAACAGGTTACCGCTGGTGCACGTCGAATGAATGTCTGCCCATATCTACAGCAGAAAGAGGCAGCCCTGGCCCCGTGCACAGCTCACTGTCCGTGCTTCTGATGTTAGGCAGAGGTTTGCATATTCGGGAGGTTGTGGGAGACACAAGAGCAGCAAAATAAGCACTGGGTTACAGAGCACGGTGGGCTCCAGTCTCAGGCCGTCACCTCTTCAGCCATTTCCCAATGCGTCACAGGATGGGAACAGGCTTTGGCCATGCTGGAAGAACACCAACATGCCCCTTGGCGCTCTTGACTTTGTAGGGCAGGCAGAATCTCTATTTGTCACGCTTTGTTCTTCGGAAATTTCTTAATGAGCTGAGTAGACTGGAAATAATAGCTTTTCAAGCTTGACACAGTATCTAGCATCTTCTGGTGCCACTGCCATGTGAGCAAGACTGTATCAGGCACTTTTTTCTGACCATTTGGAAAAAAAAAAAACAAAATTTTGGTGCCTGTGTCATTAAGCTGCTGAAAACTCCTGAATAACTTCCAGTCCTAGCAAACCCTAGCAGATGTTTGCTGCTGCTGTTTCAAGAAAAGGAAATATCTTTATTTATTTATTTTTTTTTTTTAGTGAGGGAAAGTTACAGTAAGGGTCAGGAAAAAAAAGTAAGTTCTGTCTTGTATAATAATTTGTCTAACTGACTTAGTTATTACCTGTTTTCTCTTTGTCCACTTATCTGTGAAATGAGAATGATTTTTCTACCTCATCAGGATATTTTGAGACTTGGTTAATTGCTTGTAAGCTGATTTGGAAATCTGTCAGTGTGGAGTCTTCAATAAACATTGAAATTTATTGCTCTCAGAGCTATTCATTGTTTTCTTACTCTCTATATTTAATTGTCTTGCTGTAAAAGCAACTGTTGTAAATAACAACCACTAACAATTATTTCATGATAACATGCTATTTAGAAAAAACCTTCTCTGTTATTGATTTGATTTTGCAAGCCTCTTCTGTGGTTTTAAGTCTTGCTTGTTTTTCCATTGCTTTAGCATCTCCATTTACACGTTTTTCTGCAGAGATGGTTCCTGTCCTTCCGTTTTCTCCTTCTCTACATCAGTCAATTTGTCAGAAGGATATAAGCTTTCCCCTTGCTTTCAAGTCTCTGATTCCTTTCTGCACGGACACAGCCCTTCACCTCCCCTGAGCTTGTAACCCTCATCAAAACCATGTCTTTAATTAGTAGATAGGGTAACATACACACCAAATTGCTCAAAATTCTTAGTCCTTCCCAGCCCCTGCAGATCATATTTATCACTCTCCCCATTTGGTGGAGGAATCACATTGATTTTTCAGCAGACACAGCTGTCTCCTTTCTCAGTATCTCAGTTTGCATCACCTCTTCCCACACAGCCAAGGGTGTCCAAAACCCTTTGCGCTGTTCTTCTTGCTGGCAGTTTCTTGCATCACAATGTTTTTCAGACAATTTGGATGTCCAGACTGAGGGTAAATGATACTGAGGCTGCTGAGCTGAGTTATGATAGCAGTGACATCATTGTGCTCGGGGGTAGGATTGCTCTAAGAATTTAACTCCAGACTGTGTGGCCTTTAAAACAGTGTTAATATGCCCTTGGCAGAAGACTCAGAGATCTCATGCCTGGCCCTTCCCCAAACAGAAGCCATGCTCAACTCTGAAGGCACGTAATGAAGAGCAACCGAAGCGCTATTCAGGCTCAAGCAGTATCTAATCTGATCTCGAAAGGAATGAGCCAGAGCAGGCTCTCAAAGGAACCTCCCCGCCATTGCTATTTCATTAGTAATGGTGGATGATGAGGACCTGAAAGTGGTAGAACAGCTGTGAGTGGGTCTGGAAAAAGCCAGTCAGATTCTGCAATTTAAAAAAAAAAAAAAAAAGAGGAAAAAAGAAATTTTTTTCTCAGAAGGATTGAGCTGAGATAAAAAGTAAATCGTAAGATGAATTCTGTGGTCTGCATTTTCCAGGAGGAGAGTGATGTACAGCATGGGAGAAAAAGCCTTATGGGACTACGAGTACAGAAACAAAACTTGCCACACCTGAAGAGAGAGCAAATTTTGAAGACCCTAATAGAAAATGAGAAAACATACAACATGCATTTACCAGGATGCCAAACTTGCCTGATGTCTTCCTTTGATGAGGCAAATGTGGATAATCTAATCCGTATGGTCTTCAGTAACTCAGTAAGACAGTGATAACACATGGGAATTAATTAATTAAAATGGAAAATAAGACTACTCTTACAAAAATAATTATGTGAAAAAGGAACTAGTTACAAGTATATTGAGAAGAGAAGGGTTTGACACAGAGTTGTGTTTGACACAGAATATAGGCTTGTGCTCAAAACATTTGCCAGAGATCACAGGAGACCTGCTCAGCAAAAGAGGACCAAAGTGAGAGGAGAGGAGTGGGATGGAGGTTAGAAGTGTGAAGTGGACTCCATGAGAAAGAACAGTGAAAGAGGAATATATGGATGCTTTGGTAACCCCAAAGACATCTCCAGGCCAGCAAATGTGATAGCTGCCTTTGTCTGCTAGGGTGATTGGGGAATGGAAAGTCTATCCTAAAAGAAGAGTCTAAAAGAAGTTGGCTTATTTATCCTAGCCAAATACAGCTGAAAGAAGAAATGACTGCTCTCTATAAATACACCAGTGGTTGGTTGTACATACATATGAGGGAAGAGCAAGAGCTATTTAAGTTGTTGCTCTGTGTTGGTACAAGAGCAAATGGGAATAAATGGGTCATGTGTAAAATTAGGCTGAAAATGAGAGGAAGATTTCTAAATTTTCAAGAAGGGTGATTTTCCCAAAAGTGAAAGAGACCTAGGCAATTTCAAGCAGCAGCTTGACAAATTTGTAGTAGGAATTATGTGGCATGTTTAAGAAAAGAGATCAAGCTTAACGAGTCTGGATGTGCCTTCTAGTCTTACATTTTTATGAAAGAGAAAGGAAGAGGTTAGGGAAGGGAGAAAGGAATAAGAAGACTTTCCTCTCATTCTTTTTTCTTTTTTTTTTTCCTTTTCTCACATTCTGCCTTCATTCCTTCAGCCTTCTTTTTTCCTTTTTTTTATTAATTTTATTCCAAACTTTTATACTTAAGTTTTAACAATGCTGTCCTATTTTAGGTTTGAACAAGGGACTCACAGATGTTTTCTTGTCTAGACGTTGCCAGTTTTGCCTCATGAATCTTTTTCTGTATGCTAGCTGAGAGCAAATTATTAGCAGTGATCCCAACCCAAAGCATACCTTAGTTAAATGGGAAGACAGAGGAAAGCAAAGTTCTTTATGGAAAATCAGTACTTGGGCATTACACAGTTTCTCATCAGCTCTCATATTTCGTCCGTTGTGTTTAATTAATAGGCTGTTTCAGAAATGGGTTGATAGACAGAAAGTGAGAAAATTATTGGTCAGCTCAATGAGTGTCCATAGCACATTTGAAGCCTGACTGAGATATAGGACCACCTTCA
This sequence comes from Grus americana, assembly GCF_028858705.1. NCBI lineage: Eukaryota > Metazoa > Chordata > Aves > Gruiformes > Gruidae > Grus > Grus americana. Next base: position 62,807,134 of record NC_072854.1, read on the forward strand.
TCTTAGTTACATTAAAGCTCCGTGTCAGTTGTGGTGTGCAACGCTCAAGTTATATTCTGTTAAAGTCATTTGGGGTTGTGCTGGGCAAGGTTGAGTGCTTGCAGCTTTGACTGATGCCAGGAAGAGCCACGGATGCTCAGCACCTCTCCACGTGGAAGAAGTGGGATGGGAAAGAAGTCTCTACTGCAGCAAAACTCTGTCTCGCTTGCAGTCAGCCAGGATCCCTGTCTCTGGAAATCAACTTTAAAACTTATGTACTTTTGTGACATTGACCCAAGCAGCTAAGAAAAGCAGCAGTCATCCCATATAAAGCTGGCATTTTCCTAAGGTACATTCAGCTTCAGCTCTGACTTATTTTCTTCTAGGTAAGCTCCAAATTACCCTAAAACAAAGGTAACTCCAGTCCTGAAATGGACTTCTAGACCTGTAAAAGTGGCAGAGCAGAGAGCATCTCCCCCCCACAGCACAATCTACCAGAGGGAACATAATCTGCAGGACATCAGCTGGAAGTACTCATTCCAAGGCCTTTCTGTATCACTAAATTACTGTAATCCTAAAAATAGTATTCAGGTAATTCTGCAGTCCCCTCAGCTGCTCATTGCCTTGAGCTCTAATGCAGGCTGAGCTGTCATCTTCATGCATGATGATAGTTGTCACTTAGCCTCTTCAGCTTGTATGTGGAGAAAGCTGCTGGTGTGTAGTGCCATAAGATACCAAACTAGAAAGGAGCAGGGCATGGTTTCTACAAACTACATATTTGGGAAAACTGCACAGAAACAAAAAGATAGGGATTTTATCTTCCTTCTTGTGCATTCACTTTAGCTTGACCTAAATTGTTAATTAATGTAAATTTTCTCAGTGAAAAAGGATTATGGATATTCTTTCCCTTATCAGGTTTCAGACTAGCAAATCCTTAATCCCTGCAATAAACTTCCTCTCTAAGACATGCCCTGATTCTTTTTTTTTTTCCCTTTTATGGAAGACAGCTATTCCTTTTCCCATTTATCAGTCATTTATCTTCTTCACATTCTGAATAAATTTGTATTTGGTCTTGGTCCAGACCTAAGAGGATAATGAATTTTCATTTTCACTGGGGTTGCCATATCATCAGCCAATGTTTAAGTGGCACAGGCAGTTCATCATTTGTCCTGCTTTAACTATGTTGGTTGTCTTGTGTTGTGTGACATGGTATGTTATTTCAAGATGAGGGAGGTCATATATCGCAAAATGTTATCCAAAAGTCCTTTATAAGGGAGGCAAATACAGCAGCAGAAGGCAGTGCAAATACCACAGTGCCCCATTTCCCAAAACCATCTGGCAGGGATGGCAGCAGGTGGCAATGAAAGGCCCCTCTGCCCTGGGATATCCTGTTGGCTGAACGGCAATAGCATATTTGCAGATTCACCACATTTAGTGATCTTTTGAATCAGTACGGTCCAGTTCTGTGGGTAATCGTGCACAGCACTGAAGGATGAGACCTGTGAGCCCCTCACAACAGTGGAATATAACTTCTGCCAATTAACAAAACCTTTTAATTGAACTTTGAGGAAGTCAAAGTGCTGCTAGTATATGAAAAAGAGACATTTCCCAACCATTTGTAGCCAAATCAAGTCAATGCTATTAATATTGGTATCCAGTAAGCAACATCAGTAGACAGGGAAAGGGATGGTAACAAAAATGGAAGTAATTATGTGCTATGAGACAATAATGTCTTTTAATCTCCCAGCCTTGTCAGAAGGTGATCCTTTTACGCCATGACCTCAGATTATGTGGACAATGGTTTTTATAATTTATCTTCATTGGAGTAACTTCAGATTCCCTCCTTCTGCCTATGTATGTCCCATTTTCTTCTCTCCCCTTCTCTTTTTAGATTTGTGTCATCATTAATTAAAAAGCAATATTTATTTATTAAAATATCATCCTGATCCTAGATGCAATTAGTTGTTACACCTCTTGCAACAAAAAAAGACAGGCATTGTGAATCATTCGGTTTTCTTCGAAACTGCGCAGGTTTTCAGTGGATGAAGTCCCTATCTGTTTGTTCCAACCATGCCAGCAGTGAGTGCTACAGGGTATTCTGCAAAATCAATAGTTTCTATTTTCGCTTTTATTTCAATTAAGTGGGCTGCCTTTTAATTTCAGCCTTTCCTTCCTGTTCTCTGACCTCCGGACATGATTAGCCCATACCCTGAATCATCTGACACAGCAGGCAGCATCCCAGAGGGTCAGTGCTTTGTCATCACAGAATAAGCCAGGCTTAAAAAAAAAATCTAGTCCTCAAATTCAAGTCAATGTTTGAATGCACTTTCAGCCTAGCCTAAATCCACAGAGCTCTGCCAGTCCTTTCTGCACTCTTGGCTACAGCAACAAAGAGGACTGCAGTTTAATGAAAACATAAGGCTCAATGGAAAATGAAAACAATGAAGATACATCTGGTACTTCCAAAAAACTCTAACCAAGTTGAAAAAATAGTAGCTTTCCTGAAAGTTGGAGTGTTCTAATCAAGATTGATATGGGGTTTATTTAGAATTAGAGTTGAAAAGCACCTGTGCTAGACATGTGAGCTTTTTGAGGAGACAGACTCAAGGATTTTCAACTGGAGAGATCAGAGTCCTATCCCTTGTTTCATCATAGACCCTGTTGGTGATCTGGGAGAAGCCTACACAGTATCCATACAACATATCTTCTCTGAGTTTCAGTAACCTGTCAGTAGTGGGGATAGCAATACCTCACCCTGCAGGCAGATCTGCCCCTCGCTACGCACTATGCCCCCTGCAAGACCTGTCTCTCACTATGAATGTAGGATGCATCCAGTAGGTTGCTGCTGTTGGTTATGGTGTGCTGGTGCTGTGGTGATGTAAACTGTCAAACAACAACATCACACACTAGATTCAAATCAAGAAACCTAGCAGGTATGCTTCTGTATAGACAGGATTTTGGTGGCTGTTCAGCCAAAGTGTCCGGAGCATCGGTAGGGAACCAAACTGACTGTCTTTAACCATCTTTCCCTGTCCTCCCAGTAGTTAAATGCAGCATGTCACCAGTCCAGCAAATGCAAGATATATTGCTGGGAGCCAGCAACACATTATGAATATGTAGCTTTTCTTGTTCGTACATGTTTCAGGCACTGACGTAGGAACAATGTGGTTAATGTTTGAATGCAGAGAATTTTCCAGGAGGAAGATAAAGGGTGTGAGAGAAACGTCAATGAACACATATATCTATTGACAGAAATGTATAGGGAAGTAATTTCATTCCTTTGTGTCTCTAAATTGGTTTTACTGATTTCATCTATCTTCATCACAATAGCAAAAAGGCAATGAAATGAAAACCCTCAGAAATTAAAAACGGCTATTTGTACTGATCCACTGTCCAGGACTGTATCACTATGCCAGTTTCTTCAATTAATACAACTATTAACTACAATTAATAATCTTTTCCAATGACAAATTCACTGATCATCAGTATAGCTTTGAAAAAAACCCCAATTTTCCCTTCTTCTAGAACAAAATGATGTAGAGGCTTCCAGTGATAACTTGTTTTAGCTCTAAACAGAGATAGAAGACAATTGCCAGTAATTAACCTCATACAGGAGCTGCAAGATATTTTGTTTCCTCTTTAAGAATACATTTATTTTAAAACATTTGAGTAATTTTGACAAACAGATAAACCTCTCTGGTGAGCTGAATATCAAACATACATGTGCCAATAATAATATACTTAAATAAGAAGCAGCTTGGGACAAGAACCTTTTTTATGGGCTGAGTTCACGTGGTGTTTGGGTTATCTATCTGAGGCTTCCGCCAATCACCTTGGAAAAAACAAATGTCAGCAAACACTGCACTTTTTTCCTTCAAGTTCCCCTGCTAGTATTTTCCAGGTCTGCCTTTAAATCTGGCATCTCAGTGCCCAAAAGGGATTGACCCTGGCTTTCAAACTAGTAGCTGGTGTAGGCTTCGCTTTCTTTGCCTGAAGGGTTAAATGGACTGACCATATTCTTGGCATTACGAAGAGAGAGAATGAATGAGGGTGAATGAATGAATGAACGAACGAGTGAATGAAGCAGCTTATCTGCTCCTACTCCAGTCTGTTTAAAGAGAGGGTTGCTGTTTTAATCATTCAGGAAATCCTTTCCATAGGGGAGTCCCTGCTACCAATCTCTTTCTGATGCTTTGCTTCTCCTGTCTGGATCTACCCAGACATACTCAGAATGCCTGTCCTGCTGCCACATGGAAATGACTTTGTTGCTCCAGTTAGAGAGTGTGCAGCACCGTCACTAGCAAAGAGCCAAAGAAACAGAAAGGACTTAACTAAAGTGATGAGGTAGAGCGTTATACTTACGTTTCCTTAAGGAAATCAGCAGTCAAACATAATACATAGCAGAACTTTTCTAAATCCTGACGTATCTGCCTAAGTTAAAGAATATAAGAGAACCCCAAATCCAGGTGTACCTCAGTCTTACTCTTTTCTCCTGCATTAATTGTGATTACAGGCAAATTACAAGCTGTGAAACATTTTGCTGAGCTCACAAATACCAATTTGTTCTCTTTTTTTCCCCCTCTGCAAGATGATGAATGGAGCTGGGTAATGCCGCACTTCAGGCAAGTGAATGAAAGGTGTAGAGGGAGTCATACCCCTAGGTGGATGTGGAGGAGGGAGTCAGAGACAAGCTGCAACAACCCTGCACTCTTTTTTTGAAGTGTATTATCCCAGTCTGAATAGCTGATTGTATTGCATCAAGCCCTTTGGACAGCTGTGATTGACATATACATTCCACAGCAAATACTGCTGACGTAATGCCTTTTGCCCCCCCCCATCTCTGTCCCCCCTCCCCAGCTCCCCTTCGCCTACGGTGCTATTGCCCTTGGTGTTCGGTAGAACTGCCCATGCCACGGGCTCATTACAATAGGAGACTCGTATTGAAACACCTTCCCTCTTCAATGACTTTCTCTCTGCTCTAGCACATTAACAAATACAGCAACAACAACAACAACAACAACAACAAAAGAAAGTGAAAAGAAAGAATTAAAGAAAAATCTTACCCTCTTTTTAAAAAACTGAAAGGCTGAGCACTTCTTGACTGGAAATCCATTCATGTCTTTGTTGACCATTTTCCAGAGTGAAGGGTACACAGTGATAGATCCAGTGTGGCACTTGCTTAGTGCATCTGTTTTCTTCTGTATCCCTTCAGTTAATGAAGACAGAGCAGGACGGGAGGCTCACTGGCACGGCTCGGGCAGCTGTCCTTTACACATTCATGCTGCTGCACCAGCTACTGCAGCAGCAGCAGCAAGCAGCAGCCTTTTCCAGCTTTCAGATACAGCACGCTATTAGCTTCTTAAAAAACATCCCCTAAATACACACACTCCTATAAAACCCCGTGACAGCTTTTAGATCACAGGCAGCAGATCTCAGGCTAAGTGTGTCTCACATAAACCCAGGTCCTTCCATCCTGTGGGTGCTACTGGTACCTCACGCTATTTAAGCAGCACGGCTACTGTGCTCAATTTGCTATTCTTCTTCTTCAGGTGGTGTGATTCACTGCTGTTTGAGATGAGAGCTGGTTTTGATTGTGCAAATTCCAGTGGGAGCTGCAGTTCAGCAACAGCACAGTAAGAGAGAGAGAGAGAGAGAGATGCATAGGCAGAGCAGCCGAACACAAATAACCATACAAAGGATAGGAGGAAGGCTCAGGGAAAGAAGTGCTGAAAGGCAATATGTTTCCCTTGGGAGAGTGACAGGGATAGCTCTCGTTTTGTATGTGGACAGTCTTTGAGTAAAACGAAGAGAGACACAGGTCAATTAAAAAAATGTTTTTCTTATGTTGCTCTCCTTGCAAAGATTTAGACAGTGGTACTTTGGAAAAAAGCCCATCTGATCATCAGTGCAACACTGGGTTATGTGACAGGACATGTTATAGACAGAGAAGCACTGGAGCTTCGTTGTGAAGTTCAATGAGCTTAAAGGAAACCAGCAGTTCCTAATAAAGTACATTTACCACATGTGATGCAGATAAATGTAAAGCAAGCAGACACGGACAAATTTGTTCAGATATTTCTGTAGAAACATAGATATATAGCTTTTGAAACCAGAAGGGCTATTTCATCACAGAAAAATAGAGCTGAAAGGGATCTTGAAAGGACACCTTTTTAAACCTCTTTTTTATTAAATACAATTGAGTTACATTTCACCAAGTCCAGTGAATCCAATAACATGTGTTTAACTAAACTCTAAAATATCTTTTAATTAAGCTATATTTTCCAGCAAGGTCTGGAAAATAAAATAGAGACTTCATCACTTTCTCTTATCCTATGTTCCAGGTTAATAATCCTCAGTTTCAAGGAAGGACCTTATTTCTAATATTGATTTGGCTTCTGGTTCTAGCCATAGCTTCCTGACCAGCCTTTCTCTATGAGATAGGTCAGCCCTGTAGTACAAAGTATGCTTGAGGATTCTGGTCTATTGTAAATCAGTTACTTCTCAAGTATCTCTATGGTTAGCTAAATAGACTAGGCATTTTGCATTTTTCAGCGGAACACATTTTCACTAGTCCTTGAAGATATTCTGTCACTCCTCCCTGTCTACTTCATCCCCTTTTTTGAAGATCCTTGAAAAGAGCTCCTATGTTGTATTTCCTACCCCAGCACAGTTTTCTCCTTATTGCATATAGTGGTGAAACTATGAACTTACGCTTACTGCTATGGCTATTCCCCAGAGAACCCCACCGGTCTTCTGACCCATGCACCTCACTGAGACCCCATGCCAAGGGGCTTGTAGGCTATGAGATTTTTTAAAGTCAGTAACATGTGTTTCCCCATTTTGTACCTCTAGCCCTCATTAACTGTTTGTAAACAATTTAATTTGGCTGCACTTATATTAGACTTGGAATTCCTTAAGGAAACAATTCTTTTAGTAAGTGTCATGTCATTCATTCAAAACCTTCTTTCCCTTTCCCCTTTTTCCCTTTCCCTTTCCTTTCCCCTTTCCCCTTTTTCCTTTCCCTTTTTCCTTCCCCTTCCCTTCCCTTCCTTTCCCTTTTTCCTTCCCCTTCCCTTCCCTTCCTTTCCCTTTTTCCTTCCCCTTCCCTTCCCTTCCCTTCCCTTCCCTTCCCTTCCCTTCTCCTTCATTTTTACTTGCAGCAGTTGCAGCAGTTACAGTAACACTTTAATAGAGAAATATTTCTTGGGCCCAGGATGAAAATTCTGGTCAAAACTGCAGGGGGAAGGTACAGCCCTATCCCAGGTCAGAAATCAGAATACTCCCTTGGGAAGCTACAAGTTGAAAGTTCAAGCAGCACAAAACACATAATTTTGAGTTTGGGTGTTCTCACAGGACTGTCCGAAGCAGTGGGCTGAAGAGCCAATATCTCATCAGAATTGTTCCACTTTTTTTACTAATTGTCACTGGAGCAAGAAGAGAGGGAATTTTCTGCTCTGCTCCTCTGTCTGGGGCTAATGGATTTCACCAAGGAGCAATTCAGCCCAGCCTCTGAAAACTGACCAGCGATTCCGAGTGCCCAGCTAGAGGCATGCTGAAGGGATTTTCAGAAAATCTGGAATTCTCAACATGCCTCGGCCAGGCCTCCCTGAACTGAGCAACTCCCCGCCCCCCCCGCCACCACAGCCCGTCCCTCAGTCTCTTGCCATTTGGGAAAAATGTCTCATTAATCCTCTCCTGCGCTTTAGAGCTGTCAGACCTATATTCTGGTGCTTATAGATAGAGAAGTAGATAATGGTGAGTGTCCAATTTTTACTGGTGACATCTCCCAGTATTCTATTCTGAGCATCACGTGCTTTGCCTGCTAATCTGACATGCAAGGAAACTATTGTTGAAAAATGGCTTTCACTTGGGCAAACCAGGCAGCTTGCTGCGCACATACATTTATTTTTGAGATCTTTGATCTATTCAGCCACAGCTTTGATCTGTCTCTCAGCCTCAGATATTTCTCCTGAGGGCTCGGCACTTCTCTCTCACAAAAGCATTTGTGTTGCCTCCACCTCCTCCAGAAGATTTCCAGACTGCTGGCTGAAATGCTGTTCTCCTTCCAGCCTCCTAAACCTGGCACCCTGCGTGCTGCTGGTGGTGGCAGCCGCCCCCGTGAGTGTATCTCATGGGTCTCAGTGCCAGGGCCTTGGCATCCGGACCTATTTCGGTATTTATTTTACTTGGGCGTTGGCCTCTTTTCAGCTGGACAAACTATGCACCTAAGTTAAGTGTATTTCTATTAGAGAGAAAAAACACCTACTGTTTTTAAAGTAGCCCGATACTTTTAAAGTACTGTAGGAGTTGTTTTTTGAGGCAGGTGCGTTACTGCGAGGGGAATGAGCTAGGACACTATCCTTGCATGGCGTAGAGCCCTCCTGGCCTCTCCAGGATATCCGTATTTTGATAAGAATTCTCAATTGAAATCCTGTTGGCTCTGTGGCCTCAAAGGATTTTATTTGCAAACTTTTTTACCACAGATATCAGAAGTGTGACTCAACAGCTGCAGAGCTTATATCTAGAACGGGAGATCAAAACCCTTGAAGAGGAGCAAAAGGGGAGCACCACATATCTGGTTTTATACCAGTAGATGAAGATTTAAAGCCAGATAGATTTTCCTAAGAAAAAGTTTTCCACTTTATCATGGTGCCAAAATCATGGCTTCATAATTAAACCTGAAATAAGCGTAAAACTCCATGTTCACTGCATTTAACTGCAATCAAAAGGCATAAAAATTGAGTAGGAAAATAAGAACTCGAGCCAAGCCAGCCCCCTCAGTGGTGCTTTATTGTGACTGTCATGAAACACCAAGGGCTTTCATCAAGTTGGTGGCCTGCCAGATTTACCAAGCACTTTAAACAAGTCCTACAGGTACTTCATGCTTTAACGGCCTTTAGCAGTTTCCATTAAACTGTCATATACTCACCCAATGATAAAATAAGTTTTTTTATTAGGGCAGTCAGGAAAGAAATGCACAGATATTCTAGCTGCAAAATTTTAGAGAGCTGCAAAACACACAGTAGTATTTGAATCCCTGTGAGGCAGCCCCATAGGAGAGCGTGGAGGTTTTTTCATCGCAGATCTTCTTGAAGGAGTAGTATAAACTTAGATTAACATAGTATGCAGAGGGGGCTAAGCATGGACCAGAGCTCTCTTTCTGTCGTGTCTTTCACAAACACAGCATCCCAATCATTGGCGTTCCCTTTAAACACTTATTTTACCCTGGTATCCAACGATGAAGGATACAGCTCATTTCAAGGAACACCACTGGAACAGCTCAGAGAGTAAGAATGAAAACTGAAGAGAGAAGAATGAGCATTTGACCCTTCCAGTCCTTATTCTATCTCCAGAAATGAGACTAGTTGAGTCTCCATGTGGCCTTCATCTCAGATCTGCCTTAGGGCAGTTCCTGACACTTCCTTGGTTGCTCCTCTAGCTACCAGCCTTGTCAGCATCTACCTTGTAACCCTGTTGTGTGGACACCCACCTTATGCCAGCTCTCACATGTTCTTCATCTTGCATCACTCACAAGCACCCTGTCCCCCAACTCCTATTGGTGTTTGCCACTGTGCTCCATTGCCACCCCTGCCCCTGACCGTCTGCAACTCAAGACCATATGGACTGCCTGGTGCTGCTTGTTGGCCAGGTTTTCCTGCAGTTCTTCATCTCCGCTTGCTCCTTGCTCTCCCAGTCACCGCAAGGAATGGAGAAGTGAGTGACACAGTAGCAGCCCCAACTTAGAATCACCACATTCACATATCAGAAATTAAAGCTGGTGATATAATGCCTAGCAATAAAAGACTAACATGAATAAAGCTGTTGTGAAGAAAGAAAAGCACGTTTAGCACTTTGGAAGCTTGTTCAAAACTAGCACTGCATCCACTCTTGGTGTTTCAGCACTCTCCTTTGAGAGGTATTTCGAGGGGCTCTTCACAGCGCTGACAAAGACTTGTGATGGTCAAACTTGGTTTTATTTAGGGAAAAACTAAACCATGATGGGACCCTAGGAAATTTATGGTACTTTCCTGCGGTAGCATAACATCCACGGTATTGTAGGAAGGCAGAAAGAAGAGAGTGGGGGGATTTCCTCAGCTGCGAGAGATGAGGAAAGAAGATCCCTCTGAAGGGTCCTGCTCAGAAATACAGCATGGCCAGGGACACTGGGCTGGCCTCCACCAGAGCACTCCAGTCTTTCCTTTGCCTGACCCGAGTGACTATGCCGGCCTTCCACAGCCTGCGCTGGCTGAATAGAAAAGGAGATCTAGCTGCTCTCCAGCAGTTCAAACTTCTTAAAAATGGCTTACAACAATTTTTATTCATACACAATATCAGAAGCAATTTGAAGGTCTGATAGTCTGAAATCCTTCCAGGCCTGGAAGCAATTGTTCCATATTTCATAGGTGAGCTGAAATCCCCTTCTGTGCAACCGCATGTAGTTCCCATTTCTAGCCTACAGAGAGCTGGAGATATAAAACCTATTCCACAGGAAGAAAACATCCATCGATATCCTACAGGCCACAAAACAATCACCAGAAAATAATGAGCTTTGCTTGCTGCTGACCTGAGCAGAATTCAAACTGTGAAAATTTCCATGACCAAGATCAGTCGGTTTAGCTAAAGAGCCTAAGTGGGTAGCTGGTTTTAATTTTTGCATACTTGACTTTTGCTGTTTGAGTATTTCAGGCATCTCATTTCCTCAAGTATTACTTAGCGAAGGGGATGAAAATAAAATGATACATGAAACCATGAAATAAAATAAAACTGACATTCACAAAACAGAGAGAGAATATCTGGTTCTAAAGTAAGCAAAATTTCACTGGAATAGACAGAGATGCTTTGTTTGTGCCAGGACTCTGTTTTTCCCAGAAGAGTCCAATCTAGAAAAAAACAGGATAGAGGAAGGTCATCATTATTACCGCAGGCACTTAATTAGATTTCCTAACTGCATCTTGATTGATCTGTAAGGTTTTTGGAGATAGGTGGTCAAAAAGCATTAGGGGAAAAATTGAATTTTATGGAAACCTTATCGAGTCAATAATTTTCGCTGGCTCCTGTTTTTTTGGTGGGGTTTTTTTTTTGTGTGGTTTTTTTGTGTGGGGTTTTTTTTTTTTTTTTTCTCCATTCCTTGAATCCATTCACAAAGCGAAACACCTCCCTTCAGCTCCGGCAGCGCCTTCACGGCAGAGCCTGCCAGAGTCGGCGCCGGGGCTGAATGAGCTCTCTGTGCCCGCTCCCCCGGCAGCTCTGCCCGTTCCCCTGCAGCGGGCGGGCCGGCGCAGGCGCCGGGCTCGGCCCAGCCCTTGCGTGCCACGGAGCAGCATCACTGGGATCTTCCCAGCTGCTAGCAAAATGCTGCTGGGTCCGCGACCCTGGCCAACAGGTAGAGCTTGTCAGGTCAAAGGAAGCCTGCAGGGAAGTGAAGCCCCTACAAAATACCTTTGCAAATGATAAATAAAAAAGCAGTAATATTGAAATAAATGTTTTATCATGACTATATTTCACTCACACTTCCCCTGCTATCCACCAGGATAGGGCCATGTCACAACATTTGCAGGGGTGGGGATTTATGAACCATAAAGCTCCTGAGCAGACAGACATTGATAAAGGTCCAAGCTGTGACAGATTTAAACAAATCCATGCTCTTTCGGGGTGGGTTAGCAGCTGCCCTGTTTGTTTCAGAAGACAGAACTGAAATCATTAATAATACCTAGTTACCCACAGAAGACTTGGTCTCCATTTCTACCACTCATACCTTGCACGTGGAATCATTGCTGATTTTAGATGACATTGAGAATAAGCATGCTCTGTCGAGGACACTGTCATTTTGCATGGGTTTGGTATGCTAAGCTTTCTACTGCAGGTTTATTTAAATGTGTGCATTTTAAAAAATATATATGTATATCACAGCTAGGACATACACTTCTCTAGGACATTTGCCAGTGCTGTCAAGGGCAGCTTTATGGGCAGGTATACACAGGTTCTAGGCAGAGATGCTGTTCATTTTCCTCAGCAGGCTCAGCATGCATGCTTGACTTCTCATGCTGTGGAAATCTGCTCACTCTGACTAGCAGGTGGAGAAACAAATTATAGCAACCATCCCTTTAGGCCAAAAAAATTCTGCTGATTGTCATAGTAGTTAGGTGTGAGCTCTCTTTGTCCTTCACTTTTGGGGGGATTTTTCTTGTCTGCAGATCAGCTAGTATTGTAATCTGCTTGCTTCCCAGGGTGTTGTTTCGGCTCTGTTGCCTTTTTCACTCCTCTCACAGAGCCATTAGCCACAAACTGTACTGGATTGCACTAATGAAACCCAGTGACTACCACGCTCAGCTTCTGCTGACCCTTCTCCCTGGTCAGTTGGCTCTTGGGGGAGTACCTCCTGACATCTCCCTTTCGATTCCTCTTCACGAGGTATTCTAAGTGCCTCCACACTCTCTGTACTGTAGCAAATTTTCCTGTTTTTTTAAAAAAGCAATTAACTAGAATGGAAGTTTCCCAGCTACTCCAGTCAAGTAAATAACTACATTTAATTTGGGACCTAAAATTCCTTTGTTTCACTCTGCCTTGCTGTATAGAAACAAGACAAATACCCAAAAGGCACAAAGTCAATAGCATGTAGCCAATAGCAAGCAGTCCATCTAAAATGGGCTTCCTTATGACTCTTTGGCACAGAAATAAGGAAAAGACTCTGATGGGACCAACACCAACTTAGAAACATTCCCGAGGAACCTGAACCCTCAGAAGTATCTGATGAGTCACGATTACTCATTCACTCCTTCAGTTGGTTGGGGAGGGGGACATGGAGAAATAGCTTATTAATATTGGCTCATAACATCTAAAAATTGCAACAACCCACATGCGGTTCAGTTACAGTGGCTGCCGTGTAGGGGAGACAGAGCCAAGATCCACCGAGCCGCCATCGCTTCTTTCCCAAACTTGTACCTTCGCCGATTCCTGTTGCAGTCAGACCCAAGGTATGAGCTGTCTGTGTAGGAGTGTTTGCAAGTGGTATTGCTCCAAGGCACAGCACAACACTGACACACACACTCTGAAAATCCAAATCATCATCTAGCCCTGCAAAAGGGCAAACTGAGTGGCAATGCTGGCTCATTTTTGCATCATATCTCCAGGTCTGCCAACCAGTCTTTGCTTCCAAGACCTGAGCTGAGCAGCAGTGGGGTCCGCCTGAACATTCGATATGTTCTCAGGGAGAAAGGGGGATAAGTTGCCTCTCCAGAAGACTATGCTTTTGGTGGTTTAAAGACAAAAGAGGCTTGTCTCAGAAAATACTTGTGTACAGGCAATTTGAAAACATTCAGGTAATGTTATGACTGAATTACCTGACTCTATTTTCACAGTAAACTCAGCTATAGCAAACCTCCATTTATAGCAAAGCAAATTAAAGTCACTAATTGTTTCATATGTGCAATGTGGGAATTGCTGTTTCATTTATAATGAAACTTTGATTACACCATAATTGTTCTGGCAGAAAAATGACTCCATTTTCAGAGGCTTCTGCTGTGTTTTCAGACTGTGTCCGTGTCTGCAGTAGTTTTCATATTCCTTGACTAGCATCATGCAATCACATCTCTTTAGGCTTTCCCAGAATTGTGATTCATATCGCTTGATTCTCAAAATCCAGACAAACTCAGGGCAACCACTCAGAAATTGTTTTGGATAGCCTGATAAGTCCCGACTGTTCTGTGCAGAATCCCAGGGGAAATATCAACTCATGCTTTTTACTTTGCTCGGCAGACTTCTGCACCTGAAATGTCCTCTAATGTTTTTCTTCTTACAGAAAGCCGCTGTTCCCTTGCAGAAGATGCTTCTGCCACTTCCTACCAGAGCTTATTTAGTAATTGCCTACAAAGTATGAGCATGTCTGGAATGAAAAAAACATCATTGGAAAGACCTTCATGAACTTGTTCCTAAGGTAATTAAATGCATGAATCACATTCCTCATGACCTTCTCCTTCCTGCAACACGTTTTGCTTCACACTTATCCGTGAAGATCACCACCAAGGTGGTTATTGGTATAGCTTTGAGTTTTACAGTTATTGGTATTTCTCCTGTATGTTTGCACTGGTGAGACAGCAGTTTAGGACTCTGAACTGTTTGTAGTGGGGATCTCATTTTCTTGGATTTCTATGTCCAATGTCTACAGGCCTGAAAGCTTTATAGAATAATACATAATAATAATAACCTGAAGCAACTTCACAACTGTTCCAATGTCCTCTCCTGTTACAAAGGAATACTGTAGCTATCGGATGGCGTAGGAGGGGAGCAACTCTACACCTCTAGTTCCATAGACACCCTAGAGTAGTTACATGTACTACAGTGAAGGAAGAAGTATTTGTAATTAATATCAACAGATATGGGCATGAAGTGACTGACAACACCATGTAATTGTGGTCCAAAGCAGGGAGACTTGCAGCTGAGACCAAGGGTGTTGTTTCCAGGTCATTGATACCAGGATTGAACCATCAAGTGAATATTCACATGACTGGAGTGAGAAGCATTCAATTTCCTCAAGATCAGCTCTCTGTAGTCTGAAAGTGTGAGGAAAATGTGTCAGGCCACTTTCTGGGCATCCTTTTGTGAAAATGAAACAGATTTCCAAGTTATGAGAAAATTAACACCCCGAATGAAGCTGTTTTGCCAGATGACTTCAGCCTTTTCTTATTAAACACTCTTCCACAATAAGACTTGCATTTTTCTGAGTAACAGTTATAGGCATCAGCAGTAATATGCTTTAGCATTTAGCTGGCATTACTAATGAATTTTTATGTGTGACACACTTCTGGATGGAAAACTTACTGCATTAACATTGAAAAGTGGAACCATTTTGACCTGGATTATTTAGAAGCTTTTCCTATGCTTATATCTTATAAATACTAATGAAATGTTTCACTGCTTATATTATAAATTGGCCATGTGACACAGGCATTCACTTCTATATATTTGAGCACAGTACTGAACAAGATGTGTCACTATTTTAGAAAACCTCAGTGTTCTCAATCAGAGAAAGTGATACTTCTAAAAGTCTGGTCATCCCTACATAGGACTTGCAGTCTTCTGAAAATCTCAATGATGGGAGTCTAGTGCCATCAAAAAATCTGCCTTCAAATTTCTTCTTGTTTTTCTCTGAAGATTTTTCAGCAATCTTATATCTCCTTGAAATTCCAATAATTCTGCATTCATAGAGGCTGAATTTATGGCAAATACATCTGCTTTTGTCAGTATGTCATGGAGTTCCAGGTAGGCTAAAAAACTCCTTTGATCAGTTATAATAAATGTCTTGGTTCAGATAATGTCAAAAATATCCATTAACAATTAACATTAGTGCTGAGGTACATCCCGTAATTTATTATGTCAAATAACATTCTTGATCAAACATACAGACATGTCTGATGATGCTGGAAAAATATAATTAGCAAATTTGATTGTAATCTATCATAAACCAAATTAACATATGGAAAATGATTCAGATAATGCTTTAGGAATCTAAAGAGAATTCTTATTATGTTACAATGTCATAAGCCAGACACTGCCATGAAAGGAAAGAAAGGGAAAAATAATTAAAGCATTTCCAGTAAAAAGCACTTTTCATTACGAAGTTCCATATGTCAAAACTGAAACTGTTCACAGAAAAGGGTTGGTTTTAGTAAGTCTCAGGATAATTTAAATTCCAAATTGTCAAAATACGTCTTTTTGGTTCTTTTAAAAAAAGTCTTCTTTTCTGACATAAAATTCCTTTTTTCTTCAGCAATTTTCATTAATGTATCATGACAAAGGTTTAAAAAAATAAAAATCAGTTATGAGGAACAAATCATGTTTTGATTAAACCAATCTTTTTTATTATTATGACATCACACAGAATTTCTGGCTTTTTTCTCATTGTCCTGAGTGAGCTTTGAAATCTCAAAAATTCCTGCAGATCAGAAACCTGCTTTGCATTCATCTCTTGCACACGTGTCAGCATTTGATTATCTCAGTATACTGTATGACTGGTTTTAGTTAGGAGTCATGAGACAATGTCAGCATTGTGAAACCTATCCAAACTTCCAAATTCTTTATTTGGGGGCATATTTTTTCAGTGCGTCTTTTCAGACAGATGTAAGTTTTAAATGTTTAACATTTTGCACTTTCCCCCCCCCCCAGACCTTATTACATTATATAAATAGCTATTGTGTGATGTTAGGCCTTTATCATCCAGTGATAGACAGTTGATCCATCAGTGTGTATTTCATGTGCAAATCCTTTCATTTTGTGTTATACACTTTCATTGCTGGTTCTATGATTTTTTTATATGCAGTTCCTTTGATGTTAAATAAATTAATTTGGTACCACAAGTCATTGACCGAGTTTCCTACATAAAAGCATTTAATATACTACTTTTTGACCTCTGCTCTCCCACATGCCAAGAGGAATGTTAAAATTCATTCCACATTTAGCAGGACAGCAAATCTGGGCTTGGGCACAGTCAAAAAGAATTATAAAAATAATACCTGTGCAGGTAGCTTCTCAACTACTCGCCGCTTACGTGGATGTCTTTAGCTAAGACGACGGTGTCATCATGGCCAAAAAGAAACTGCCTCTCCAGTAACAGCTCTGAAATAAGTGCAGGGACTACACGATAAAAGCAAAACCTTAACCTTCACGCAGATCCTTATCATCAGCCAAACCTAAGCATCAAAGCACTAGTTCAGTGTGCTAAGACTTGAGTCAGAGGCAGCTATCTGCTGTATCAGCTTCAATTTTACAGGGAATTAGAAGGCAGGTTTTTGTCACAAGCATGAGAGCAGCCTGTTCCCAAAGTGACTAAGACTTTTGGTGAGTGAGGCAATACCTTTACTGTGTGTTGAGGCAATACACAACCATATTCAGGGTTACTGGCCGGCAGGCACCTGGAGGCTCTGGACCAGAACTCTTATCCAGTGCTACATCTTGGCTTTGAGCTCCATGAGTCCATGGCTGCTCCATGTTTGGTTTATTCAAAGCAATCTCCCTGTATCCCATGTAGACCTATCCAAAATGACTGTAAGGAGGGCTTGTACCCCCTTCACCAGTCAGACAATTAACGCAAATGGCTGGTGCCTCTGGACAAACGACACAGTGGAACTATTGACAGTCGTCCCACCAACCCCGGGTAATGTTACTCATGCTTTATCTAGAGGGGCATGCAGAGCCAGGAGTCATTAACATACTGATGCATATGTACCATATTAACGGAGTAAGACTCATGTGCATGTTCAACAGGACAGTTGAGAGGACAGAATGCCACATGATAGTGCTTGTAGGGCAAACTCTGGCCCTCTCAGATGTCTAACAAGGAAAGGAACAAAGGCTTCACATCCTCAGTCTTTCATCCTACTGAGAACCAATAAGGGTCACCTTCTCACTCACTGACAGACGCTACCGATGGCTACACTTAGCTAAATTAACCTAATGCTGACTTTGACCAAGGTCACTTTCTATCACTCATATTGGAAACCTCAGACTTAATCTGAAAATATTAAAATCTGATTGAGTTTTCTGCAGGATCTGGGTAGGCTTGAATTGGGGCTACATAGAATTTAGGCTAAAATACTCCCACCCACTAAATAACCTTCCAAATCTTCCTGCAAGTCACCCCTGAGGGATAGAAATGCTCTCTTGGCACTGTAACAGCTAATGAAAACTATTAGCAAAATCAGTACCAGGTGACCTCCATCTCTTCTGAGTGCAGATGGACAAGTACAGGGCAGGGAGGACATGGCATGATGCATAGTTGTGGGGCGTGTTCATGTCCAGGTTAATGCAGGTGCTCAGACTCTGGCTGCCAGCATTTAGGATAAACCAAAACCCCGTAAGTCCCAATCTTCCTTCACTTTTCTGAGGAATAAATAACTCAACTACAATAAACAGATTATGTAGCATATGCAAGAAGGAAATAAAATAGTTGCTTAATCTGTCATTAGAAGAACAACCATCCAGTTCATCATCTGGGACATTTTTCTAAGGGCCTGTAAGAGGACCTGAACTGTCCTGAATGTCACATGGATTCCTAGTGCACTGTATTCTCAACACTCACACTTTCAGTATCCTGTTTCCTAGAAAGAGGCAACACAACAGCCTCCTTCAGATTACAGGCATCCAGGTCATGGCCAAAAATGTTCTAATGCCATTCACATCTCCACAATTGCTGTTTTTAATACTCTCTGTCCCTCCAGCTAGGAAATCAAGCAAAAAATATAATCAAAATAGACATTTACCTACCCCTACTCCTGAATTTTGATATGGATAGATCTGGCCTTTGCTCAGTACTGTCTTCTCTGAGATACAAGGTCAAGGGGTAAGAAGGTTTGGTACATCTCAGGTTAATGCCAGATAAACAGCTAGCATTAGTTGGTGCTCAGTGTTTAAACCAACCTCAGGACCATGCATCCAAAATTTGGATCAAAGAAGGCCAGATCAACCTTGTAATGAAAAAGGAGTTTGCTACCTGATACAAATCTAGATGCCAGGGCAAGCAGGAGCCATAAGGGTCACAAAAACAATAACAGAAAATATCAGTAACTGCTCAGGCTTCATCCAGAAGATACATTATGTTATGCTTGTGTTATGTTTCATACAATCCAAATTCTATATGTAGTTGGGTGAAATATGCTGAAGTTTGGATGCTTCCTGTCATTATGCATGAAAATTCCACCTAGAGATGACAAATATTGAGCCACAAACCCCTGCAGAGTTCAGGAAAGATTTCTTGTTTTCAGAATGTTCTTCTGATGTTACAACAACGTGACTCAGGACTTATTACATACGGCTGTTTCTTTTAATCTAGTGTACTTAGCTTCAATGTCAATTTTAGACACTCCCCCTGGAGCTACATGAAAAGTGAAGTCTTAATCATTGCCCAGCTTTATAGAAATTCAATGCAAGCAATTATGAACTGAACCCTGAGAAGGTCACGTTCATAAGTAAGAGCGAATAAGGGAGCTTAGTGAGAACAACTACTCTGTGAGCAGCAGGGACAAAACGAAGTGCAGATGTGCCCTGCTGCTCGCTGCCTCCATGGTGCTTGCCAACCTGATGCCAACCATCACCTGAACTCTAGGTTCCTCTCCGTACGCCATTGCCCAGCAAGCGCTGATCCAGGTGACAGCGCTTCTGCGAGTGGAGTGGGAAGCAGACATATGAAGGAGCAGGGACGGGGATCACCCCACAACCCGGGTGGCACTGCAGCCAGCAAAGAGTCTTTCCCTCTCCTACTGGCCTCTCTGTCTTTCATCTGATTGGGCTTTTGAAAGTTTTGGGGGAGGGTTACCTTTTCTGAGGGGTCTTTGGTTGCAAGTTAAAAAAAACTCATTTCAGTGCTTACGTTATACTGAATTATTCTGGCAGGAAAGGACTTAATACTTCTCCCATTTTATGTTATCTTTCTTTACCACTGAGTGAAATAAAAAAACCCCAAACAAACAAAACACCGCAGGTAAAAAATAGCTTGCTTGTATTTCACTTCTCTTTTATTGCATTTTCTTCTTGCCTTTCTACATCATATCTTTAAAATTCTCCTCTGTTTTTGGAAAAGCTACCAAAAGGTAACATTTGAAATAAGACATTGGAGTCCTGCAGAAATTGATTCATTCTAAATGAAACAACCTTTGATATGGTATGTTTTTCAAAATAATGCTTTTTTATTCTGCCAGTCCCACTATTCAATTTTGCAAGCTTGAAATGAAATAGATGTATAGTTTCCCATGAGTCCTGTACGGCTGAAGAAGAATTAAGATGATTTACATTTTGTTATTTTAATTCTATATCATTTATTTCATCAGTCTTTAAGGAATATTTTGGTAACTGTCAAATGTCCATAATTTATCACAATAAAGGACTGGTGAACGGACAGAGGTATCATTTCCCTCTTCTAGTCTAAACCAGAATTGCTAAATTAATATACTGTAAACATGCTGAGATAACTGCTAATAGCGAGTCTTAGATTTAAGTGGTAGAATCCTCAACAGTTTGCCTATGGACAACCTGACTCCTGGCACTCACACTGAGGAGTTCTCGTGTACCACAGGGAAAGGAAAGAAAATTTTGTTTATGGATTTACAACATAAAGTTGCTTATGGATTTACAAATGAGATAGTCATACAAACTAAAAAGCAAATGCAGCAAAGGTCTTCTTGAATAAATTAGTGTGTCCAATTCACAGGGGTTTTTTTGCTTTGTCCAGTCCTTACAGCTGTGCATTTGGACTAAGATGTAAATTGCTACTGATCTGGTAGCATTTCAGATACTAACTGGGAAAAAGATAAAACTAGTAAGTATGCAGCTTATATTTGTGATGTGATTGACAGAAGTGCTGCAAAAGGTAGGGCAGTATAGGTTAGGGTGACAGCACGTTTACAAGACACATGGCTGTGTAAAAATTATGTCATATATTTTCTTGTTATATTTCATACAAATTCATTCCATACATCTGCTAGCATACTACAGGCAGTAAATCAGCCTGTCCTTCCTCATTCTTTTGTTCTGGCACATAACATTTCTACAGTTCATATATATGTTGGCAGCCACAGGGATGATATTGAAAAACAGAGGAAAGTGTCTTTCCATATTCACACTGCTTTATGCCAGGAGACTTGGCATCTAATATTAGACAGCTGATTTCATACTTGACACACATTAGTACTGCCTTAGACCTAGCATCTCTCAACCCATATTTGTCCATTAAATAACTTTGACTCTTTTGTAATGCAAAGTAACTGAATGATAGTTTCCCAAGCGTACAGAATTGCTCATTATGTCAGCATCAGTGTCTGATTTGTGCTTTTGGCTCTGGCAGTAAAAGGACCTGCAAGTCCCCTTTGTGCTAGCTGAGTCTTCCTTGAAGGGGGAGAAGAAAACAGAGTGGTTTTTCTTTATACTTCCTTTAGTCTTTATTTTTGTTGTTGTCACTAAATAGTAGCTCCTACCTCTGTGTAGTAACATGGAAATGCAGCTAATTAAATCCAAGGATTGTAAAATATTCGGTGCTGAAAAGCAAGCTGCCACAAAATCCATTTGCACAGCCTATTAAAGGGAAAAGAGCAAGTACAACTGGAGAAATTAATAAAAGTTGACCAGTGGAATATCTTAGATAAGATTCAAAAGGCTATGGAAATTCTCTATGCTCTGATGTATTGAACAAAGTGAGCCTCTCAGGCTATGACTTGGCCCTAAATAGTAGGGTAATTAAAATCATGATAGTATTTATTCAACACGGATTCATTTAATTTGGAATAGGACTCAGTCATTCATAAGTGCTGTAGAAGTGAGAGCTGCTGGACGTGATTTTATGAGCTGGGTTGGGGAGCTCAGTGTTTTTCGTGTTTCTTTTCAGCTGCTCAAATGTGCATCTTCCTCACTACACACTGAGGTTGCAGGATGGATTCAACCCAGATCACACAGATAAGCAGTGGGCAGCCGTGAGATCTGCCTCAGTGCACACCTGCAACTGCAGACCCTGTGCCAAAGCTGCAGGCATGTTCAGCAGATGGCTGGGAGCATGTGGGGCACGATGGAGCACATGGAGCCATCGTCGACATCTAGACACAGGCAGGTAAGAGAGATTTTCCCTCTCTCACACACAGCCAGTCTATTTGGGGAATTAAAATGCAGATTTAAGAAAAAAAGCCAACCCAAAAACATTTGGTAGAGGAGACAAGACACTGACATTGGAAATGAAACTAACACAGGAGTCTTATACTAAAGGTTACGCCCAAACAGGCTTAAGTATCCCTGAGTTGCATTAATATTTGCACATCTGTGTTTGTAGTCCTCTAAAAATCTTGCTGCTTCTTTTTCTTCTTTAACTTCAGACAGTCACATGCCTGTGAAATGTTTTGCCTGACTTGGGAGGGAAATACACTCCTCTGCTTTTCTATGCTAGATTATCGATTATGTTAAAGACTTCTCTGCCTACTAATGAGAGAAGGAAAGGATGAGCTTTCACTGAGAACTTTTCTTTGAAGTGAAAATCTTCAGTAGAGCCCTCTCATTTCTAAGGACACTATAATCATCTTGATGCGAGTGAAAAAAAGGATTCTGGCTCTGTACCTATCTTCCTCCCACTCTCCCCCTCATTTTCCCTCTCCCTCTCCTTTATGCACACGTGCACGTGCGCACACACACACGCATACACATGGTCTCTATGGGCTGTGGAAGTAGCAACCTACAATGCATGTATTTTCTGAACTACACATTGACATCCACATAGGTACAGTAAATTTTTTCAAAATGGCCCATACCTGTAACACATGCACATCAACACTCACACACCATTCTTCAAGGACTTTGCTTTTATTCTTTTCAGTACAGTTTTATAGTTCTGACCTTTATTTTCCACACACATCCTGTCAAATCTTTTGCAAATGAATTTTATAGACACAAATATTTGCTCTAAAGGAATTTGGAATTATAAACACCCACATTCAAGGAGACTTGACTTTAAACATGAATGCTTTGCTATGGAAATACTTGCATTCTTCACTCAGGGAATAAAATCTGCATCTTGTCTGACTGCTTCCCAACAGGCACCACAGCCTGAGTTACAATTATGCATCACAACTCCCTGTGATAGAAGTATACTGACAATAATCAATTCAAATGCATTCAGATAAATAATTTGAAAGTAAATGCATATTGCTGGAGGATGCTTAGCAAGCAGAAAAAAGAAAAGCCCAGTAGCTTAATATGTTACTTCTTGGGAATAGCACTCTCTGCCCTTATGCTGATATATTCTTCAGGAACACTTTAATGCAGTTCCTATAATTAGCAAGTACTTCATAATCACCTTTGAGGGAATGAAATCTCTCTGTAACACTCGGGTTGATTTTGCAGGCATCGTAGTGTACATGATTCTTGTATCAGCAGAAGGAAGGTCGCAGAGCGGGGTGGGAGGGCTCTAAAACATTACCAGGAGGCATCAACGTCAGTTCCCTGTAGCAGACAGCATTTCTCCTCTTTGAGAAGTACCAGTGAAATCCTGGTCTCACTGAAGCCCGTGGGCATTTTGACAGCCGCTCCCCCAGTAATCCAGATCAGGGAACGGCTTCATTTGCATTGTGCAGGGGTGGGTATGTGGGGACAGAGTCAGGTGCTCCTCTCCTCACCTGGATGAGGAGGTGACCTCTGAGCT
Organism: Grus americana; assembly: GCF_028858705.1. Lineage (NCBI taxonomy): Eukaryota > Metazoa > Chordata > Aves > Gruiformes > Gruidae > Grus > Grus americana. Next base: position 62,830,277 of record NC_072854.1, read on the forward strand.
GTGTCCGGGCCGGAGGAGGCAGCAGGCAGCTCTCTCCCAGGCATTTCCCGTGCGCGCTGCGCTGGCAAAGCCCCTCCGGCCACTCTTGTTCTGTTCTGAGCACCACTCTCCCGGTCACACCCCGAGGCTATGATGTCTACAGGCAAAATGTGTTCCTTTAAATAAGATTAACTGCCTGTGATAGTATGGAGAGATTACCGTGTGGTTTTTAACCCTTTGAGTGCCCCGGGACAAACTCTGTCTATGGGAGCTGCCCCCTCCCCAGCACACAGAGCGCTGCCACCGCTGCTTGCCAATGCGTTTGCTATTGAGTTGGCATGCCGAGAGATGTAAAAACGATGACTGAATATCAATCTGATATATCGTCATGCTTGGTAATTATTCTGTCAAGTGCCTTGTGAGAGGAGAGAGCGGTAGAAAGAGCCCTGGACAACTGGGCGAGGACTGTTGTTCTTGTAAATACCTTTGAGCTTAATGTTTGGTAATTGCATATCTAAAAGAAAGATCAGAGTTTATAAGCCTTATTTCATTTGTAAAATTGGCTTAGTGAAGGAAATATCTAGAAAAGAAATTGTGTGAAAATTTTACTTCTGGTACAGTTTTGCAGGTGTTTGAGAACTTAAAAAGAATTGATGGCTAAAAAAACCAAATCAAACAGTTTCAATTTTAATGCATTTCTTCCCATCTCTTTTCTTTCTCTACAAACTTGAATTTGATAAGAGAGGGTTGCACATTTAAAAAATGCATTAGTTGATTACAGGCCACTTCCTGGATCCCATGAATTCCTGCACCTCCTCCTGTTAGCCTGCACCTCCTCCTGTTAGTAAGCATCCCCAGAAAATTCCCTGGTTTTCAGTTTGAACCAAAGAAGGCTTTTATGACATTTCATGCTAAAATGTATTTACCTGAAATAATTGCTCAGAAGCGATCTACAGGATTTAGACTGCTCAGAAGTACTGTATAGGATTTAGACTGTGACAGCCAAAGGACTTAGACTGTGATAGTGCTCTCTGTCTCAAAAAACAGAGCAAAGAATTTACAACCAAATGGCTCTGTGGTAATCTGATTAGACAAAGCTTGCACCTTATGTATAATATAATGCATAATAATATAGCTCTTTGATTTCCTGTAGAATTTCTAACACACTCAGGTTATTGTTTCACAATTACTGGAATACTTGGAGTGAAATGTTGAAGACAACTGTACAAAAACTAGGCAGTATTTTTGAGAAATTTAACAAAAATATAGAAGGGAATTGTGTCTTTCAAGCAGCCGAAAGCACCTAGTTAATAAGGTGATTTGTTCACTGTTGGAAAGGTGAGGGGAAGAGCATTTGCAAGGCTAACCTTTCATGCAAGGATAAATTAGATTAATGGTTTACAAAATGTTCTGGGTAAAGTAACTCTTTTACCTGCAGGGTTTTATGTAGGCAGGCATGTGAGAAGTCTGTTTGCAGTACTGCAGGGTTGGCATGCACTGCTTATTTAGATTCATACCTGCAAAGCCAGTGATTTCATGACATGAGAATGAATTTGGAACAGATTTCTTTGCTCTTTCCAAAAGAGATAATTTGTAAGAAGCCCTCCTAGAGGAGGTTAGACTTGTTCTTTCTTTAACCTTCACACCTTTTGAACTGCATGCTTTTGAGGACGATGTTAAAAGGGCATTGAAGGACTTTGGTAAAAGCATAAGACCTAAGTCCTCAATTCTCTGTCTATATCGAGCACAGAGATCTTGTGTGGCCTTGAGCTTGTCATATACCTTTTCTATGTGCCTCAGATTCACCTGCTCTGAAATCATAAAATTTGCCCATCTCCTAAGTAGACAGCTGTTTTTAAAACTTCTTTATACTCTAGGACAGGACATGTATTATGTACAAGAGGGAGCTGGCAGCTTTGCCTCACTGCTTGTATCATACTTTCAAATTATCAGATCCTAATGTGTAAGTTGGGATGGACACAGTCCTGGGAGATGCAAAGCAGCCACATCTTCTATTAATTGAGGTGGCAGCAGAGAGAACTGAACATCTCCTGGGAAAGCCCAGAGAATCAAATCATACTAGAGAGCAGAGTCAGTGTAGATACCCATACACACATACATATATACGCATGTCTCTGCACACATGTCAGCCAATTAGCCTGATAAGTCTAAATGATTCTATGTTTCTATGATTCTAGGAGTCTATAAACATTCAGGCAGAATTGTTTTCACTGTGGGTATAAAATGACTATATCAATCAGGCATCTCTCTTCCTTGCAATCCCAGTCATTGTCAGAGAACATATATGGAGGTTATCCCCTTAAGTACAGTAGGAGCAAAGAGCAGCCAGCACTTTCCCTGCTCTCCGTTTCCAAGATTGCTTTTCCAGAGAGTTCTTACCATAAGAAGCTCTAACTTTCCACCCAGATGAAAGTGGCTATGCTTTTCTTACCATCTGTTTTCTTCTTCCGCAGTCTCTGGTGCTGTGGCTTTCAAGAGGCGCAAGGAGACCTCTCAGACCATGTGCCTTGGCTGTGGCCATGGTTTGCTATGTGGCCAATTGCCTGGGGCAGCAACTTCCAGAAACTCCTATTCTCTCTTACTACAAAGGGCTTTAATTGTCTCTTCCACTCAGTCATAAATGTGTCTTGCACATGTGGCAGGTTGAATACAGTCTCTGGTTGTACAGCAATGAAATTGTCTTTAGATTGGAAGTGCCCATACATAATAAGCTACAATACTTTCTCACATTTTCTAACAATAAGCTTGACACAAGCTTCAAAAAATGATTAAAATGTACCCTAAAATACTTTATAGATTATAATTTTCTCAGACACAGGGCCTGACCTGGCCTGGCTCTCATTCAAGTTTATGCACAGTTACTTATGTGATCTTATTTGATCTTATTTTTGTTAAATAAGAGCAGAAGAAGCAAGAAATTCTGAGACACACATTCAGACTGGTTCAGTAAAGAGGGTTAGACCCTACACAGAGACTTTTCTGTAAGTATCATGGGAAAGGACCTCAGAAATGTTCATTTGCATTTAAACATACTGTGATAGGATGCCATCTAAGGCAATCACTCCCTGCATGCTGTTTTCAAGCCAAGCACCCAGGGATGAGTCTTAAGTGGTGAAAAAACTACTGAAGAGTGGGATAGGAAGCCCAACCGTCTCGGATTGTCACACCTGCGCAAGAATATGACAGTGGCCACTGCTCAATGGTTTCCTGAGCACCTACTGGAGATGAGTATCAAAAAGATGTTCACTGCTTTTTTTGCAATAACCCTTTTGAAAAGAAGAATCAAAGAGGATCGGTCATTGTTAAAGGGGAAGCTATGCAACACTGTAGGATCAGCCTCTGAATATATATGGTCTGAGTTCATTCAACTCCCCACAACTCTGTAAATGCTTTCCCTTCTAACTGAGGGAAGAACATGTTCCCTGTTTCTTTTCCTACTAGAATAATTAGAGTATATTAAGACACACCAGGCAGGTCAGAGCAAAGCCTGTTTGGAGTTTGCATTTCAACTGCACATTATGCACTTGCATTGTAATATATTCAAACTGACAGCATCGTTATGGTGAATTAATCTAAATTATGTCTAGACATATATTTACAACAAGCATCATAGAGACTGTTTGGTGGCTGACTGCTCAGAGGAATTAAATAAGAAAATCCTAGGCTTAAACCTTACAAATAAATGACTAAATTGATAAATGGAGGAATAAATGAGTTTAGGCCATGCTTCAGGAACAATACCAAAATCTTCTCCCTAGAATTTTACTAGTTTACATGGTCCTTCGCCAGTTTACCATTTTAATTATCACCCCTTCTGCTGCAGGGACACAACCCTGCTGTAATGCTGCCGCAGTCTCAGAAGCCCACACAGGGAGAGTGCCGGGAAGTCACAGAAAGTCATAGGAAGAATTACACGATTTCTGCTTCTGTGCAGTAAAAGTGCCTGGATATACCCACACTTCAAAAGATTATCGTGAGTCTCCTATGGTTATTTTAAGTCAGGTGTGTTGGGAAGTTTAGCTATCATTTTAATGTTAGTAAAGTTAAAGACATAAATTAGCATTGTTCCACCACTAGTGGTGATGGGGGGAGAAGGAGGCTTGTAGTTCATACTGTTATCATTTATTATTTGTAAGGACAAAGGCTTTAGGAACAAGGTTGATTGCTTTTAGCACTTTCCACCTACAGATAATAATTTTATTACCCAGTTGTAATAAATCCACAACACTGCCAGTGGATCGTGTAATTAATTGTAATTTTATAGACTGAGTATATACAGTACTTCATCTAAACTCACTGCAGGGTAAAAGCTTGCAACTGCAGGGCAAGGGACAGCGTACGAGAGGTTTGGTGTTTTGCCAGTGGCGGTAGCCATGACTCTCAGGAGAGCTCTCGGGGCAGCTGGGCGTGCAGGAGGTATCTGACCCAGTGTCTGTGCAGCCTGAGGATTCTCCATGTTATCAGAAAGGACCGTGCTGCAGTGTCACGACAGCATTCCCCTGCAGCGACACGAGGACAGCATGTTCCCAACTCCCAGGGAAATGAAATACTTTCTCCCCTAGCATGGGGTTAGTGACAGGGGAGGGACTGCCTCTGCCAGCCCGTTTGGTTTTGAGATTCCATCTGCCTGCTGTAACACAACCTTCTTGCGGCTGCCCAGGAGGGCTGGGGTTGAGCTGAGGGAGGAAAGCGGGCTGAGCCCAGGCAGGGGGGAATTAGATGCTGGACAAGAGAAATGTGAGACTGGAGAATGCTTCAGCACCAGGGCTCTGCGTCTCCCAGTGGGCTGGAAAGCACTAGTGCTTTTTACACTTGAGGAGACCCACAGCAGTAAATTCAACTCCTTGACATGCCTTTTCTCTCTGTGGGGAAGCAGGAAATATTAGCATGGGCAGAGCCTTCAGTAACACGTCTAAACAGCTTCCAGCCTGGAGAAGGCTTTCACTCGGCTGACTCAGAGTGCGGGTAGAGTTACTGTCTGTGCAGATGTGCCTGCAGATAAAGCAGGTGGAAACAGAGCAATGCAAGTATTGTACATGTCCTACAGAAATGGGGCTGAGGTAAGAGTGATGGCAACACAAGAAGGTCAAATTAATTTCTTAAGATTGCCCAAGGGGCCTGTGCCAAACCCAGCGTTTGAACCCCGGCACCTCCTGAATCCCGGGTGAGCAATTGCGAGTGCAGTGGAGGTTTACCTTCAGGAACATTATTGCTGCTACCTTTAGTGAGTGCTTTAAGCGCTCTGTCAAAAGTGTTTAATAGTTATTTAGAAAGCAGAAGTAGAGATGTGAGCGTATGACGTTAGTTAGCCACTGCTAGAAGCTGGCTTGCATTTCTGGTCCCTGCTGGTTAAGGGAGGCTGAGGAAACACTACGGAGGTTTCAAAGGGGAGCCACAAATCTGACTTGTGGGCTGCCAAGCAGACTGTAGGAGGGGAGACGTAAGTACCATAATTTATTCAGTTTGCTGAAAAAAAGAAGCCTGAGGTGATTTGGGTGTTTCGTACAAGTGTTAGACATGGGATGGATATCTGAGAGTAGAGAGCTTTTAAACTTTTACTAACAAAGGCATGACAAGATCCAATCACTGATAAATGTCCTTTGGTGGGAGAAACTCCAAATCACAGCCTGCAATCAGTGGTGAGGACCTCATGTGATTGCCTTCAGGCTATGAAAGAATTCCTTCTCTCTGCCTCCAGGATATACTTTGATTACTTCCCTGCCCACCTACCACTTTCTGATGGATCAGACATTGGTCACCAGGTGGGAACAGGACAGCAGTGGGGTTAGACCACTGGTGGAAGGCAGTGTACATAGTCTCAGCTTTCTGCTTCGTGTATCTTCCTCTTTTGTACAGGGTCATGCCGATGGTCACATTTGGGATAGGAAAAGCATTTTACTCCAAAAGATAGGCAGGGATCTTGAGCATTTTTTCCTTTATCTTCAGCAAGGAGTGCAGTTTGCAGGCTGGAATTCCTCATTGTCCCAGGGGCCTTGAGGGTGCGGATACTTGGTTCTCTCTTCTTTGCACCTGGTGCATAGCATTTTCTCCCAAGAGCAGAAACACTTAGTATAACTGTAGTCTTTGGGACATGCAGGAATTCAAACAATTCTCTCAGGCCAGTAAAAGGACATCACTACCCAAGTTAAACTTTTAAAACAAAGTCCCAGAAAGTCCTTCTCAGCCACTGCTCCATCCTGGCAATGCCCGAACTCCTCATGCAAATCCCCCAGCTGGCAGCAATGAGCAGCTTGAAGCCTGTCTCATTTCTGTTCCTCACCAGGATCAATAAACTGGAACTCTTTCTGCTCATGTCCTCTTAATAACTTAATTTACAGGTGTTCTGAGAAGGCCCCAAACTGAGCACACTGCATTCAAAATGCAATGGCAGTCGCTTTTAAAACACAGCTGGAGAAGAAGAAGGTCTTTATGTACCTGGTAAAGGGTGAAAATGCCCAACCAAGTCATGGTCAGTTGACAGAGGTTTAATTGTCCTTTCTCTGGTTGGAGGAATTTAAACTCCACATTTCCAGAGGAAGAAATCTTTGCTGCTGCCACTGCCTCGAGAATTCTAGTTACAAGGGCATTTTACAAGCAGGTAAACACCAACATCAGCAATGGTCTTGAAGAAAAATGTAATGCCCACTCACTCTATTTGAAGGAAGAGCACTGACATATCCTTTCTAATGTAAATCAAGGCCTGGGAATAATGAATAAAAGCACTCAGATACCCACGTGCAAGTGGAGTACAGGTTGTCAGAGTGTTCCATCAGGTTGGCTTCCCTCCCATTTTATCCACTTTGTGGCATGCAGTGCTCCCCTGTACTGTATGAGCAGCCTATCGCAGGACTAAGCAAATAACTATGAGCTTGTACATGGTAGTCTGTCTGTGGACCTGAAGCTTAAGGATTTCTAAAATTTCCAGCCAGATAAGAGAGAAACAGAGAAAGGCTACACCAGAAGAAGAAACCTAAAACTATTTTCACTTCCGTAAACTGCCCATGAGAAATATCTGGGCTTTTATAAAACTTTTTTGTAACAAATGAAGTTATTCTGTGAACAGCAGAAAAAAAATAAATCTTCGATGTAAAACAAGAATTATTGCTGTGCTTCCTTCATTCACATTTTTAGCTTTTTTAAAAATGGAAGCACATCTAACTGAGCTGTCTGTGTATGCAGCTCTGTTTCCCCTTAGGTTTTGAACTTGTTGATTTGAATCAAATTCAAGATAAGAATAAAACCCTCAAACATTTTTACTGCCAGAACATTATTCTGGAGGGGAGTTGGAAGGTGAAAAAGTGCAGGGGAATCTGGAGAGGGGACAGAAAATCTTAATATTGGTCTGTTAAATCAGCCAAGAGACACAGTCCTGTATGAAACCTGACTTCATGTTTTGTAGTCATTGCTTTTATCTGACTTTCTTTTTCTTTCTGCAGATAATATCCACACTTTCTGAAGGTCTGAGCCTCACTTATAAATCCCTCTAATAGCTGCCTGTTCTTGTGACCCTTGCAGGAACTTTGCAGGAACAATATATTTGAGGGTTGTCAAATGCGGTTCAAATCACCCAACAAGTTCTGTAACTACTGAAGAGGAAAATATATGCAGGGTGCAGTCCCGATAGAAATGGGAAAGCTCGTCAGCCCTGCAGCCATGAACAAACCACCTGATATCAGCCAGAGCTAATGAAAGGAGAAGAAGGGCTCAAGCTACTTTACTCACTCCAACATATCCCCCTTAAAACAGCAGGTTGAATCTCAGGCTAGTAGAAACTAGTTTATTGCTTTTAAATGCTTCAGTTGCCGCTTGTGATTCATGAATAGAAGAGCGGGCTACAGCATGCAGGGAGGTTTGTTTGGTCAGCTGTGAGCCTGAGCAAGCCCAGGCTCATGTAACCAGTCATCACTTTCTCACTGTTAATATACCCATGCAGAGCTCGCTGTTGTTGTTCTTGGGAAGAGCGGGTGAGGATGGAGGGAACATGTGGGTGAAATACAGTTCCAGGACAGCAAGTGTCATTTGATCAGCATGTGGAGAGGCATGGCAGAGGAACGTTTGCAACGTGCTATCATACATAGAGATTGCTATATCCCGACTGCCTGAATATTACAGACATATTTAAGAGGTTGCAAAGTGATAATTAACTTTCGTGTCCAACGTTCTGGGGCGAGAATCTTGTTACTGAGCTTATTCATTCATGATGGCCAATATGCATTCATTAAAAAAGGCACATTTGTTCTTTTTATCCAATTTTTCTGTGCCCTTATGTATTTAAAAAACTCTCAACATCTTACAAAAATTAAAAATCTCATTTTCTAGGCAACACAATCAAAATAATTATAGCAATTTTATTTTTGCAAAAATTATGTTTGGTATCTGCTTTTATGGTATAAATATAACCCATCCTACCATGTAACAGAAATTCATTTTAAACAGTGCACAGTTACACAGCTCATGTGAGGTCTGATTCTATTTTCAGTTATTAGCCATGAAAGCTACTACTGTACAAGCTATCGGTTGAGTGATAACCATTTGGTGGGTAATTGCATAACTTACATTAACTCGGTGCCACATGTCAGCTAAGGCATGAAGCGTGTGCTCAGGAGTAGCTGTGTGTCTGATTGCAGTGCGCTATTAGACTTCTGCTGAGGAAATTTCTGCAGGCCCTATTTGCATTTACACTAATGGCTTTCTACACTGTTAAGGCAGGAATAAAGGAGCCTTAAACTGAGTACAGTTTTCTCATATTCTCTCCTCTGGGTCCTTTCACACTTCCTGAGCCATGTGATTATAATCTACACATCTGAATATTGGTCAAGAACATCTGTATGTTTTCACACAGATGATTATATCACTGCAAGTGCACACATGCAGCACAGATAATCTCTGCACGCTCAGTAGTCATATATATGCTGGCATGTTGGATTTACTGCTTAGGTCTGACTCACAGTAGAGCAAGGATGCAGAGCAAGTACGCAAACGTAGCAGATGGATCAGACTCTGCACAGATGCCTCGCGATGCTGTATATTCCTCCTGTCTGGGAGATCCCTGACCCCAGCAGAGATCCTCAGTGCTGCAGCAATAGATGAGGATTGGGACCAGGTATGAAGAAAGGTGAACGTATGTGACAGTACAGCAGTTCCACAGTGATTAACTCAATATAATTTAAATCAATTTAACATTTCACTCCAAACTGCTGGAATATTACTTTTGGCATAATGCACCGCACCTCCCTCTGTCTTTGCAGCCAGCCTGCAGCTGCCCGTGATGTTGAATTGCCTACGTGTTTGACAGCCATGTTACCTTCCCCAACATCTAAGTAGGCATTTCCTTCACTCCCTAACCAGCAACTTGACAAGCAGCACAGCAAGAAGATGAAAAGGCGGTGTTTTTATGAGTAAAGGATAGACAACTGCAATAAAAGCTGCTCCTTTTACTGATGACGAGCCTCTCTGGTAGACTCAGCTAATAATGCTGCAATGCTGAAAAGCGGGAATTTATCAAAAGCGAGGAGCTGTGCATCTGACCAGCTGCGGGCAGCCCGGGAGGTAAATTAGGAGCTGCTGGGGCTGGCAGGTGGGGCACGGCAGGGAGGGATGGACATGAAGTGGGAAGGGAAAGGGAAGGGAAGAGAGGAGAAGCCCCCATAGAAACACCAGCACACTCCAATAAAACCTGAAGCCACGACCCCCGGGCAGAGGTTTGTTTTTCAGAAAGCTCGGCACGTGGCTGAGTGCAGCGGGGTTGCTGTCGGTGCTGCCCGGCAGAACACAAAGAGCTCCTTGTCCCCAAGTGCTGCAGGCCCAGCTTTGTTTTATGGTCTTAATCATTTGATCACTTGCCCGCCAGTTTATCCTGCCTGCGGTCATAGTGATTTTAGCTGGAATCGAACTAGCTCAGCTATTGAAAAGAAGTGTTGGGTGCAGGGAATGAGCAATGGCTCAAGGCCCGTCAGGACTGCCTTCTCCCCCACAGGGCTTCTGAGGCCAGGGAGGCGCTGCCGGGCGGGCAGCGAGGCCACATGGCCACACTCTGCTCCAGCACACTGTGGGGAGCCCAGCGGTGGGTCTGGCCTGCTCCATGTGGCCTTTCCAACCCCCTTCAGCAATGACCCCTCTCCCAGCTGCCCCGGTGAGGTGGGCCTCCCCCCAGGCTGGCCCTGCACCTCCATCCCAGGGCCCAGCTCCTGCCTCAGCCTGCCCAAACCACCTGCACCCCATGCGGCTGCAGCCTGTGCCGCGGCCCACGCCATGGCTGCCTAGGCCTGCACGGCGCAGCGCCAGTGCAAGCTGCCCTGGCGAGGGGCACCAGCTTCTCTCAGCATCCCCACGGCAGGGACGGGAGGAAGCACGGGGGTTGCCAGTAGTGGTGGTGGTGGTGGGGAGAGGGGAGGTGGCTGGGTATGGCCTCAATTAGCCAGCTTGGGAACCAGTTGTCATCTTAACAGCCCAGTCTCTGCAATCAGATAAAAGCACTGCCGGGAGGATCCAGCAGGAGATAATGGCAAGCATTAGCCAAGGGGCTTAGCTTGCATGCCCCTGCTGCTCTGCAGGGCCTCTGCAGGGATGGGACAGGGACAGCTGAGCGCTGCTGGCACCTCCTCACCCCCTTGCAGACATCTGTTTGGGGCCAAGGGGAGTCGCATCCCAGGAGTGCCCCTTCCTTCCCTTACGGTCAAGGCAAGTCTGAAGGACTATCTTGGATGCAGAGATGCTCCTTGCAGCACCAGTGCGCAAAGCTGCAAGAAGGATCCCAGCCCTTATTTTCATTTTCCAGCAGGTTGACTGAATCTTCCCAGCAAAATGATTTGTGGAACCGGCAGCCGCATCTTACGTATGTCTTTGAGCAGAGTTTCTTTTTAGGACGGACATTACATTCATACAAAAGTGCACGGATTTGCATTAGTATCGAGCTCTCTCAGCTCCCAGTGAACTCAACAAGACTTGACCAAGGACAACACTCCTGGAAACAGGAGGCTTGTAAAAAACTGCTTAGCTGTCAGCATCACATCAGGAAACACTGTCCTCTGTATAGGGCACCTGCACAGGCATGGCTGCTTTGGACAGGCTGCAGCCCTTGGCTAGACCTGACACTACATAGCTCTATACCTTTATGTATGGTTAATATGTGAAGCTGCCATCAGGGATGCGGGGCAAGACAAAGAGAAGATTCAAGTGTGTGTAGCAGGCTGTTTTTCTGTCCTACCAAACTCTTTTCCTTGATCTCCCCACCCCTGAATGCACAAGCTGTCCTGGTTTGCACACCCCCAGCATGCCAAATTTGAAGTCACACTAGTTTTCTACTTTATACCCAGTTGCACCTGTTTATCTTTCCCAGTGAGTGTATGAGCACCAACCGTATCCTCATGCGTCTCGCCTCCACCACCTCAACAGGGTATCTGCCACTGCCACTCACATCTCAGCTGAATGTAGGCTATTCTTCCTCAGATGGCTCTAGAAACCCATTTAAGAAAATACACTTTTAAAAATACTTCCTCTTCTTTTAAAAGTTTTTATTTTATTTTGGTTTCAGCTTTTTCTGTAGGGTCTTAAGGCAGGTATGTCAAAATGCTTACAATTTTATTACCACTGACTCTCATTGAAAGCACAAGCTGAGTTGCTGAATTCCTAGACACGTTTAGTATATGGGGTTCATTTGTTTCTATTTAGTTCATTCTGCATAAGAATGAATACAGACAGGATAAATGTACATGGCACAGGAGAAAACAATAGCTTTGACTGCACCTTGCTTCTGTTGGGTTTATGCTCTGCTTGCCAGTGGGATGACACTGGTGTGAAATGGAAATCAGGGCAATGTCCCTGCCCCAGGAAGCCCAGGACTTCTCCATCCTGGAGCACCCCAAAGGGGAAGGCAGCTGGGTCACCCCAGGATGGTGAAGCCATGTCGTGTCAGGCACAGGCAGTGGCTGGCAGGTGCCACCTCCTGCAAGGTCCCAGGGACACATGGTCTCTGAGATGGCAAATCTCCAGCTGCCAAGGCCTCTCCTATGCACCCCAGCTCCCCACACTGCAGGCAGGGGGTCAACCTGATCTGTGACCCGCTGACCAGCTGCACCCAGTGGGTGGGATTGCAGCAGCGGGGTGCTGCTCAGCAGGTGTTTGTGATACAGGGCATTTGGGAGAACGGAAGGGAGGAGAAAGGGAGAAAAGGCAAAGCAACCAACATCTGCTTTCCCAGTCTCATTTCAGCATGTGAGACCTGACAGCTGTTGGCAGCATGATTATATAGGGACTGAATGTGATGATACAGGTACTGCAGGAAGGATCGAGAGAGTCATGCATCTTCCTTCACCGTGAGTGTGTGATTTGTTTCACTGGGAGCTGCTCCGGCTTTTAATGAAATCAGATGGTCAAAGCAGACTAGGGGGATCTGAGAATGTGTAGTTAAATTGAACAATTTCTACCTCTTACGTTAAAAATAGTTTTGCTATGCTGACCTAAAAGCTAGGTTTTGTTCATCAGATCATTTATTCAGATCTATAGTCCACAGGATAATTAAAATTTAAGAGTTAATTAAACCAGCAATGATCTAAACGTAAGTCTATAAAGAAGGCAGGGAATGAGATACCTTATATCTCCTCTTAGAAGTCATGACTTCTATCACATATAATTACTTTCCCCTGTGGTGTGCATGGAAAAGACCTGTTTCTAAATGAGGACATTTTCTATTAAAAACAGCAGGAGAAAAGTTCAGACACTAAGGCCTTCTGTAAGGCTGATTTTCAAATGAAATCAGCCCCAGTCTGGCAAACCAGTGGTGCAAATGTTTATTTATGAGTGTGTGAATAGTTCTGTTGCCTTTAATGCCATCACTTCTGCTCCTGAAGTTAGGCATGCCCTTAAATGCTTTGTTCAAGCAGCCCCAGAGCACTCGCTGGAGGCTCCTTCAATGGGCAACACACAAACCAAGCACCTAGGAATCATGGACTTCAAAAAAGTGCCAGCAATACACAGCTCCCCAGATCCTGGCCCCTAGCTGTTGCTCTGGCAATGACATGGCTGGCAAGCGGACTGTGAAGGAGGTAGGACTTGGAGAGATAGAGTGCAGAGATTTGTAGAAAGTCATGTGTACATTGAAGGGGAAATATGCTGAGGATGCATTCCAGGGGTGGGAGAGCTGAGCTGTAGGGTTCTTCATGGGACTGGGACAAAGTGGATTGTAGGGCTATGTGGAAAGGTGGTGGACTCATCAGAGGTGGACTGTGAACCACACCCGGCGTTGGGAGAGAGGTGCTGTAAGGTTTGGTGGAAGTCTGTGGTGGGGCATGTGGGGCAAGCTGCAGAGCTGGCCATGGGGAAATAAACTGAGGACTGCATGGTAAACTCCCTGGCTAGCAGTGGCAGCTGTAGAGCAATATCTGGGGATTATTTATCTTACTGTAAACCCTGTCAATTTTTATTTCTGTTCTTTGCAAGGTAAGATTCTGCACAGATTGCAAGCTGACTTCATCATCTCAGTAGCATGGATTAATCACGTAGGATCCAACTGTACATGTGGGCAGTTTCTACAGCCTCTTGAGTTCTGGAAATGTAGCTGGCGTGGTGATCAGAGAATGAGATTGCTGTGGAAACTGCTTCAAGCTCTTGCACTTCAGATAAGGCAATGACCTAACTGCTCTTAAGGGTATAAGGAGTGGCATGTGCTGTAACCAAGTCCGTCAATGAAACTGCACTTGAAAACAGACCTGAGGAAACAATACAATTTTTTTCTTCAGTAGTCATTGTTTGATTTTTTGAAATGAATGGATTGTGTTTCCCCTTTCTTACAATCATCAGCTTCTTACACTTCAGTTTTCCCCCAGCCCACCTGGCAACAAGGAATGAAAGCCACTATTTGGCTGATACCTCATTTCTCAAGGTAGAGGATATCTTCCCTGTCTGATTCTGGATTTGAGAAAGCAAGTAAGTAGGGGGGTGAATAGGGAGGTGGCTTCAGCAAAACATCAGTTTACTACTGTTCTCTGCCCTCCCCATTGAAGAAGTGTCGTCTTCTGCAGACAGCCATCCTATCTGGAGTCCTGGTGATTTGTCTGTGTCCTTCTTGTTTTGCTCAGAGGATGAATGGGTAGCTTGACCAAGCAGCTCCAAGGAAGCAGCACAATTTAAGTGTTGACAAGACATCGTTTGTCCAAAAACTGAAGAATCTGGGAAACATATGTCAAAAGCATTAATGGGTAAGCAGTGAACAGAAGATAAGAATAATACTCATTGAAAAGCACTTAGTGCAAAGGATTTGTTGAGCTCTGTTTGCAGTAAATACAAAGTTTAGATAGATGTATATACACACACGTGTGTACATCAACAACAATGTCTGCTCTTTCAAGCTGCCTGCCTATTCACATGCCATATCAGCCTATCCAGCAGGGTAGCAACATGAATGTTGCCTGAATTTCATTTCACTGCATGAATATTTTTGGGCTCACTTGATCCTCTGGCAGGAATACATTTCAGAGTTCTCATTACTTCAAATGCCAAGCAGAGACACAGGCTGTTAAAACAGGCTATTGCTGGTTTTCTCTGCTGACTTAGAAGGACAAGAATAAGTGCTACCAGGACACCCTGCTTGGGATCACTTAGCTGAAAGCAATCAGCCAGCATCATCTGAGCTTTTTCAGCGCTGTTGTTTGCATGCAGGTATACTTTGCTTTCAGCCCTTTGAGGAGTAGTGCACATAAGGTAGGCCTTCACAGTGATGTTGGTGTCTTCGCCTGGAAGGAACTGCTTGCCCATCAGCTGTCGCTGGAGTTATCAGAAATCAGCTAAACTCCAGGCTTGTATGAAAAGGCACTGAAGGTGACAATGACATGTATCCCAATGGCCCCCCTAATGACTCTTCCTTCAGGATTCATGAGACAGAATGGACTGAGCTCTGCAGGGCTCCCATTTTATGGTATTTTATAACTGAGCTGGTTTGACTACCATTGTAGCTGAACTTGCATTTTTTTCACCTTTTGCAGCCTGGTGGAGATGGAGATTACATAGCTAGGTGAAACCTGAGTGTGGATGTGGGGGAGAAGAAAGGCCGTGCAGTCACAAGACTGCCGCATCGTATGACAGGGAATACATGTGCAAAGCAAGCTGGGAGCAGAAAAGGGCACGAGCCCTCATGTTTGTGTTAGAGATCTGCATCACTGTACCATCTGGTATCACGATGACCCACCTACTTTCAAAGCAGTTGGCAATGACCCTCATATTCCAGCAATTACTCTCAAACAACCTTGCTGAGATACTGCAATAAACTTCTCACCAGGTTTAGGTCACAAATGTTTACTTTCGTATTGAAATACCGGCTCTCCTACACACACTTAGGCACTTCCACACATAGGCATGTACACACAGCTACATAAAGAAACCAAGCAGTATTTTAGCTTTGTAAGAAAAAAGAATTGTAGAGGTCTGGCAGAGCAGGAAAAGAGGCCCCCCCCGCCTGGGGGTCATGCCTGGACCCTTCCTGGGTCCTGACATAGGTAGATATGTAGGCAGATGGCTTGAAGAATCGTTCTCTCCTATCTCTCCTTCTCTGCCTTTTGATTGCCCACAACTATCTCTCATTCAGTGCTGGCAAAATCAGTATGGATCTATGCACAACTGGATGGGGAGGATGGAGTGGGAAGGGAGAGATTGGCACCCTTTCTTTTTTCTGCAAGTTAGTTTTAGTCCATACCACCCGTGGGACCTGGTTTAGGGCATGGGTGCAGGTGCAGTAGAAGGGAAAGAAAGTGGCAACAAGAAATTGAATGTGAGAGTGTACAGGATTGCATCTTTCCGGTGCATTTCTGGTTTAAAATGACCATGAAATCTATGGCCTTTCTGTAATATATTATCTCAGGAAAATGTATGCAGTTCCACTCTTCAGGCTAAAATTATTGGAGGAGAATGAAAAATAAAGCTTCATATTGGAAACTCTAACTTTACTATGCAGGAATCACTTCCATACAGCCATGCATCCATCCATCCCTCCCTATCATTGGTATAGTATCCGAATACATCTTAGTACTATCTAGCTTCCATTTCTCAATGGACTTTAACATTAGTGTTTTTTTTCTCATACAAATAGAAAGTAGTCAGATTCTCTGATGAATTCCAGATAAGTAGGCAGAGAATGGCATGGGTCTATGATTTTATTTTATTTTTTCTCAGCTGCTGTTATGTTCTTAACGTAGAAAAACAAAGGTGGTGATAGAAGGGGAGAAGTAAGGGATGCTGAGCTCAGCATTTCAGCAATGCCCTTGAATTCTTGTTTTACCTGTTCACCTGTAATTGTAGCTTATCAGAAGCACATCAGAAGCCTCAGGTTGAAATACAGATCACTGGGCTTGAAAAAATGAAGCCACGGGCTCCCAGAGTGCACAACGATAGAACCAAGACTGCTTTGCGGAGAACATAGTGAAATGCATTAGGCTCTCTCTAACAGAGATAAATCCTTAAGCTGTGCAGAGGAATGTCTTAGAAACTTTCACGGTGCTTCTCTCCTCGGTTCAAATGCTTGTTTCTAAAATTGGAAAAGAAACTCTTTCTCCATCTGCACCCACTCCTCTGGCTTATAGCTAGAAATGCCTGCCAGAATAAATAAATCCTCAGTTTAGTGAAGTGAGGCACCTCAGTGCACTTGAGGATCTGGGCTCCAGCATCAACTCTGAAGATGGGCTGTCAGAGTACTCGCTCAAAACAACATGGTGTTTCACAGGGGTTCCATGTAGCCCTCAAATGATTTCAGTGATTCCTGAATAGGGAGGTGTATTGAGATGAGCACGTACAGCTCTGCCAGTGCCTGAGAAATTCAGTCATACAGTCAAAATGAGCTCTAGTCATTTAATAATTTATTTAATCTGGAAAAATCATGAAGGGTGTGAGTATTAGGAATTCAGGACAATTCCCACAAAGCATTCCATGTCCCCTCTTAGAGCGCTGGAAGGGAAAGAGCATGATATAAGACAGTACCTATGCTACAGATGGCCTTTCAAACCTGCTGCAAACCTGCCATGATTTACAACAGCAGATTTGTGTCTTGCAAAGAGGGAAAATCTGCAGGAAATATGAAAACTTCTGGAACTCTCTCAAATGATTCTCACTTCTCCATCAAGTGTTTATTTACAGAAGTATTGCTCCAGGGATAGACCGTTCAGGGAAACAAACAACAAAAAAAGGGGTAATTTGTATCATGTGATGAGAAGGTAGCCTTATGACTTCTCATACTTCCTTGATTATCTTACAGAGTTTTAAAGTAATAATCAGTATGTGAAAGACAGAACCATCCCATTTTGTGTGCTGTAGATTTCAGCGTGCCAAGACAGTGGTGTGCAGCAATATAAATCATCAAGACACTAAGAACCTGTCCCTGTGTCTTTAGTGACATGTGTCATTCAAACCATGAAAGGTACATGGCTTCAGCTGGTTAATCTGAAGACAGGATCTCATAAGACTATTTGTCTTATTAGACCAGAACTAAGAATGAATGATCCATACAAATACCACAAAACCATGTAAAACATTATGCAAAATTAATCCCGATTCAGTCTGAACTAAAATGAAATTCTGAACCATTTCCTGGAAGTGATTCAGTTAAGAACTGTGATCTAAACACCCGCTCTTTCCATACGCGTTCTCTCTCCATATCAAACTATAATACTCAGGTTGGAAGCAGACTGTGTTTGAATAACTGGAAGCAGATGTCCTGTAAGAAAGGCCTGTGACCATAAAGTAGAACA
The DNA here is from genome assembly GCF_028858705.1 of Grus americana. Taxonomy (NCBI): domain Eukaryota; kingdom Metazoa; phylum Chordata; class Aves; order Gruiformes; family Gruidae; genus Grus; species Grus americana. Next base: position 62,848,006 of record NC_072854.1, read on the forward strand.
TTCCCTTTCAAAATCTTAAAATTCACATGCAAAATAAGAGCTTTACCGGAATATTACTATATTCGTTAATGTTTAGAAAATTTCACATGACTACCATGTTGTAGCTACCCTGCTTGCAGATTATTAGGCTGTGCTTCAGTGCAACACAGTGATGCATTTCCAGATTTAAAGATTTTGTATGTTCATCCCCATCCTGTCCAAGCTTTGAAGAAGAGCATTCCATACTTTTCTTTGCTGAGATAACCTGGAAAAATGCTCATTCACTTGCTACTGTACAACCTATTTGGCTGCAAACTGAGAGTTTTACCAAAATGCTATTTGTCACAGGGTAACAAAGCTCAGGTTTGAGAAAAGCAGCCCGGAGCTTCATTTTCCATCCTGCCTGGACAATGTGGGCAACGACAAAATGCATAAATTTACCAGGAAGGTTTAGAGATAGCATAATCAGCAGCTCCTCTCCAAGTGGCACTGCCTGGGGTGGCAAACATGGCTTTCATGGGCTCGCAGGAGGCATCCTGCAGGTCCCCACCCCCTCCTTCAGATCAGTGTCCAGCCCTGCTCCAAGCTCTGATAAGCAGCAGATTATTTCCAGACTTTTACATGCCAGAGATATCACCTGGGTGTGGTGCCATAGCACTTCATACTTAATGCCATCATGACCTTGTGTTTAATAACTGCATTAAGATAGTTGGTAAGTACGCGCAAAGTCCAACATGTACACGCTCAAAGAAATGTTGCCTCTGATTCCTGATAAATGAACAGAGGTTTGTCATTCACTCAGGTTATCTGCTTTTCCCCCTCTTCTGTCCTCTGAGATTTTATTTAGTAGCCAGTGCTTGCAAGATGGTAGTTGTCTGGAGAATTATGATTGCTTGTAGATAACATTGTTTAAAGTGAAGATCCTGAGGCTGAAACAAAAGGGGAAAGGCCTTTCAGTTTTACAAAATGTACATAAGTTCCCATTGTGATTCTTTATTCACTAGATGATATTCTAATAAACTGGATGTTTTGCTATGAGCACCAAGAATCTAATCCAACTTTCACAAAAGGCAATGGAAAAAAATCCTTTTATTTTTCATGGGGCTCAGATTCTGCACCAATTGTGTTTTCTCTCTCTGCCTAGCAGATATATGAATAAAATGCTGCAGATGTGGTTTTAATTGTCATTAGATATTCTTTAGATTGTGTTATTCCTCTGTTCAGCCCAATTATATCATTAGAACATCTGTTTATTCCAGATTTGTTCCTTTTGGATACCTTTTCATCTCCATTTTGAAACCCCAAAAGTTGTTCTCCTTGACAAAAAGGAAGAAGTCTAATTTTTAATGCTGTGGAATTATAACAGGAAAAAAAAATAGAATAGCAACACAGTGTCAGGGACAAATTATTTCTGCTTCTGAAATATGGAAGAAAATTATTTTTTTCAAGACAGTGTGCTTCTGTCTTGTATCTACAATTTAAATATCTAGTGACTTAACTATTATCTTCTCTCTTGTCTCTTAGCTAGTCTCTGTGTCCTCCCCTTTTCAGTCAGTGGCAAGAAAGGAGTCCTTTCCTTTCCTGCTTTTGAGGACACAATGCATCTGGCCTCTTTTAGAAATCTACATATGGGTGAGGGGAATCAGGTTGTGGAATTGTCTGTTCCTCACCATTAACTCTGAGGTGAGTTAAAACAACTGAATCAGATGCAGATGACAGCATTTGTAGATATCTTGCTCAGGTCAGATGTTGCCCCCCCGGGCTGTTGCCCTGTCAGAGGACAGACAAAATCTGGTTCTAAAGAAAGAGTGAAATAAAGTCATAGTTGAAGCAAGGCAGAAGAGATACTTCTCTAAAAAACATAAAACTCCAGCAATGGCAGGTTAACTTGCAAGGACTGTTTCTGAGGACTGGAAAATGAAAAAGCAGAAGATGCTTCTTTGCTTGGAAAAGACTTCTCAGTTGCTTACTCTTCATGGTGAACTTCTACACATTTATGAGCTTCTGTAAACCCCACCAAATATTTTTGTCAGTGTAATTCACAGTTCTCTTGCCAGAGAACTAGTTTTCTTTTTGGAATAATTAGACACCTTTTTTCTCTCTGTGCGTGATTGAAAGGCAAGGACAGCTACATCACTGTGCACTACCTGAGGAAGTAATCCATGGTTTGTTTAGTTTTTTTCATTTTAATGGAACCTTGCATGTTATATGATAGAAGACCTATCTTAAAAAATTTTATTTCTGCCAGTAGGCAGTATGTATTTGGCAGTGTGTATTTGATTTGTATATTGGACTTATGTTTCCCATAATTTTAACAGTTTACTTCATTCTCAGCTGCCACTTTGAACATTAGCCTGCTGTGAAGTATCTAAACTAACATTTTTATGTAAGTTGAGCTTCTGAAGCTGCAAAACATGAACAGAATCATAATGAAAGAATCTGTACATAATTTGTTGATTTTCTCCAACCATTTTTCACCTTCACCTGCATCTTAGCATGGATCTAAATACTTCTGAATTTTGAAAGCGGGTGGGCAGAAGTGTGTGCATGTGTCTGATAAGTAAGAGGATTATATATACACCTCAAGCAGCAACTGTGAAAAGCCACGAGGGAAGTGTGTTTAAAGCTTGGGTAGCATCAGATATTCACTTTTTGTCACTTTATTGGACTCCTCTCATGCAGAGAATGTCAGCAAAATCTGTTAAAATTCTTGCAGTGAGGCAAACCAGCTTTTTTTGGTTCTGTTTGCTGTCTCTGTGTGGCAAGCACAGCAAGAGTCAAGTTCCTGCCCCAGGTCCATGTTTGGAAAGGGATGTTTGCCATGGAGCCTCCCTGATTAGACTGTGCAAGGAACTGTGCTGGATATGGTGCAGGAATGCGCTGGTGGTTGGATGATTACTGCAGTGGTTTCCTCTATGGTCTTCTTCATTGTTCCCTCTCTGTTTGGCAAAAAAAAAAAAAAAAAAAAAAAAAGTGTTTTTTATCCAAGCCTCTCTTCTCTTTAAATCCTTCATTGGTTTCTTAATGACCACATATCACTTTCAAACTCTTTGTACTGGCTTGAAAGACTTTCTGTAACTCTCTAGACTGCAACTTTAAGTGCCTCTTGTACTTGTTCCCGGTTAGGTCTCAACGACTGCCTCCTCAGTCTGAGCATGGGTAACCTCTACTTCCCGTCCCTAATCTGTTCGTAGTGGAAGGGCTCTTGAAGTCTTACTCACAGAAGTATTGTCCCCCTCTCTTTCCACCACCCAGTAAGGCTTATTTCTATTGTGATGAGGCCCAAGCTTATTCAATGATATCTTTAAAATTAATAGAAGCATCAACAAAACCTTACTTGTGCCAGACCCAAGCAGTTACCTTTTGAGGTGAAGGCTGTGGTTCTCATACTCCCTTAGTCCATAATCACCATGTTGGTTGTTCTCATTGTAGCAGCACATCTAAATTTAGATTGTAAATTCTTTGCCCGTTAGATTGCCTATTTACTGTGCCAAGTGCAGAGCAGTTTAGGCACTGCATAGTTTGGCTATGGGTTAGGATTGCTTACAGCTGGGGTGGCATGCTGTTGCTGGCTTGCTGACCCGGCTTTCTTGAAGGATGCGGTCTGTGCTACATTCTGTTTCGATTTCATTCCTGGGTGCAAGTTAGGGTATTGTCTTTGACCATCAAACCAAATCTGGAAATGGCTCCCGAAAAGCTGCCTTTTTGCTTGTGTGAGACCTTGGAAATAGAGGACCGCTGAAATGCTTCATAGGAACATGCAAAAATGTTTCTGGAAAGGTAATTTCCACAGAGAGAGCTCAACTCCAGAGCTCCCTTTCCTCTCACCTTGAACCAGCCAACCTATGGAGTAACAGGCATCCAGTTCTGTTTCCTCTGGTGTTTGAGGGAAAAGATCCAGTGTCTGAAAAGCTGAAAGTTAAGTATGTGTGTTTCGAGGGTGGTGTAAATAAGCATATCTGGTGATGAACAAGGACAATTTTCTGGATCAGCTGATCAGGTGTACATTTGCCTAGATCGTCTTAAAAAAAGAAACAGAAAAGCTATGTATTATGTAAAATACATGTTAAAACGTAGCACTAAAGATAAATCCTGGCTGCTGTGCTTAGCACAACTGCAAACTTTTCATTGCACTCCTCTGTTTTCTGGCAAATAGCATTAGGCTCGTATTGCATCCAGGAACCTACATAATGACTTTTCAGGCTTAGTCAATATTTAAAAAATTCATTTGAGGCCCAATGAAATGAAGGTACAGTTTAATCTAATTAATTTAAAAAATAAATCCAGATAATTTTTTTTGTGTAAGCATGTCAAACAGTTGAACTTAAATAAACACATTCCTTTATTTTTTTCCCTAGCTGAAACAATTTCATGAATTTACTAGGGATTTCCATGCAATTTTGCCTGACCTAAGAACCTTTTTTTTTTTTTTTGGAGAATAAGATACACAGACAAAAATGTTTCCAATTCTTTCCATATTTAGAAACATGTAAGTGAAAAATCCTATCGGTCTGTAGGACTGGGACCTCTCATGTTTCCAAAAGTGTGGCCTTCGGGGGTGTAACTGGGCATTTGTGCCAACAGCCACAGAAATTGTGAGATGAGCCTCATGGATGCTGATAATATTTATCTACAGTTTTGACTAGCTGGTGCCAAGCAGCTGTTTGTTGTGATGCCCGCCTTGTCCAAGGCTCTTCATCGCTGGTCCCCCCTGGACTTGCTGCTGCTGATTCCACTCTCCTCCCTTCCCTCCTTCTCTCTCTCGCTCCTTTGCTTTGTCTTTCCCTTTTGCTTATCACATTCCTGTCCCTGCCCCCAGTGAACCAGGGCAGTGAAAGTACCATAGTGTTTGCTGCTGTGGATTTCTGTGTTTTATCTCCTTTCCCTAGTTTTTGGCTGTCTTGTCTGTTTTGACTGTAAGCAATTCAGGGTGCGGACTGTCTCCTTCTCTTCATCTACATGGTGCCTAGGATGGCAGATCTCTGTTCCCAGCTGATCTTTAACAGCATGAATAATAACTATGTAAATAAAGTGGACGACAGAGTTTTATGAACTCATCTAGATAGAAAATGGTAAAGAAGCACGATTCTTGCCCCAAAAACTCTCCCTGTATGAAGCAAAATAATTCTGTCCTTCTATAGTGGAATCCTTCCGTGCTTATTTTACTTTAAGCGTGTTTTGTATTTTTATCTTCCACTGGCAGCCTTATGTGGCTCTACACAGCAATCTTCCTAGCATGATAATTCCTCCTATTTTTCTTTCCTTTCTCCTGCAGACCAAATTCAAATTTCCCAATCTCCACATCCACAGCCTTATATAAATTCTCTCTTCTCTCCTACTCTGCAAACCTAATTAAGAGGAGAGTCCTGCAAGAAGTCAGCACACGTAAAAGCTGGGGTAGGCTCCTGCTCTGCAATTTCTTTTTAAGCAGTGATGAAACCAAGTTGATAGAGGTATTCAGTGTATCCTACAGTGTTTCCTTATCTCCTGTGAGGGTAATCTCTCACACAGCTGCTCGCCAGCATTTCCCTGACTCACCCAGCAAAGCTGGGATTGGAACAAATCGAAACGAACACAGTTTCCAAGCTTTAATCCTAATGTCCTACACCTAGTTCCCAACCTGTGCTAAAAGGGCTTGCTTACATTTTTCTCCCTCAATCCAAGAAGCCTCTTCTATAAAATGCTTTCCTAGGTCACTCAAAAATAATTTCATGATGACTGAGTGGTCCATAATCTTTAATGAGCTATTGGCACTGCTTGGTGATGGCTTGGAAATTTGAGGAGTGCAAGTATAAGGTGCAGCGTATAAGCATGTGAGGGAAAATACTTTTTCAGGGCTCATCATTTATAGCTCAGCAAAGATCAAGCATGAAAATAGTACAGTCTCAATTAGCTGCTGGTCTAGATGATACTGGCAAGCTGTAAATAAAAACCGTCTGTGTTTTGCTGGACTGTGAACAGGCTGCTTTGGGCAGCCGAGGAATGGCTTGAGCTGGCTGTCAGAGGCTCAGAAAAGCTCCAACCCACTTGACAGGCTGCTGCCCTGCTCAGCTGTTCGCAGTTACCTAATAGTTTGGGGTTTGGTTTTCTTTTTCTTTTAAATTAACTTGTAATAAACTTCAAGTTAACCTTAAACTGGGGTCAGTCTGAGGCTAGGTAGGAGATACTGTGCGTGATACTAAAAACATCTAAAGGGTTCTGATTACTTTAACTCCTGTCAATCTAGTTACAGACCTTAATATAAATGGAAACTATTCTGGTCCCACAAATCTCTAGTCTTCCCAGCAATAGGATAAGAACAGGCCTCTCAGCTATTTTTTTAGATCCTGGATCTTTTTTTCTAATATCACTGATCAACACATGGTGTTCATTTCCCTCCCAAAGTGGAACCACCAGAGCTGAATGCAAACACAAATGAAGCATGTTTTCCACAGACTAAAAGCTCCTGGGCAAGGAAACTTGCTGCCCTTCAAAAAAACCCCCAACAACAAACAAAACAAAACAAAACAAAACAAAACAAAACACAAAGAGAGAGAGAAAAAAAGGAGGTTGTCTCACTTTCCTACACGTTTCTAAGGACAACTTCCAAATTTAGTCTTCCAAAGAAGAGCCAAATACCACCTGCAAGACCTTGGTGTGATATAATCTGCTGCAGCGAGGTCTCCAGGTGCTGTAACTGATTTTCTCAGAACTTTGTCAAAACCTCGTCTTAGAATTTTTTGGAGCAGAGTTGACCTGATGAGAAGTCTTTCTACTGAACTTTAAAAAAAAAGTCAATCTTGAAATTACTCAAGAGCATCAGTTGATTTAATTCAATTACTACTTTGGAAGAACATTAGGAGAATGTTTTTAAACTATTAACATACCCACTTGTGTAAAAATATTTTTCAGTTAAAAATTTAGCTTGGTTTAAACAAAAAATGCTCAGACTTTTTAAATGGTTAGAAGCAAAGTTTGTTTAAAAATTATATTCATGGAATATTTAGATTTACCAAATGAAAACTTTTTTTCTAACCTCACAAAAATAGTAAAATGTCCCACTTCGGCTGAGGAAAACCATTCAAATTTAGAATGTTCTTGTAGAAGCACTGAGTGTGAAATGGCTTTTTAGGTGAGATCCTTTCATTTTGCAAATCTGCCAAATCTATTCTTCACTCCCTGTGAAACGGTCAGGTGTTAATCAACATTACCCTATTAGCTACAGAGTTCTCTGTTTTAACTGCCTGGGGATGGTATTGTTTGCACAGGTGCCCTAGCTGGGGAACTGAATTAATATCCATTTTCCTTGGCTAAAAGGTTTGTTTTTCATGTCTTGCCTGTCTTTTTGCAAACGTAAATGCAGAATGTCTTTTGAACTTGCATTTACAATTAGCTGTTTTCACACAACAGGCTTTCTCTCCTGCTGATGCTGGTTCATTAGTATGTAGATACATTTTCATGCCTTCACCTAAGGGCCTGATCCTTTCCCCACTGAAATAATTAAATGTTTTGCCATTAATATCAGTGGAAGCAGTGTCTGGCCCTACATCAGTACTCCTCTTTTCCTGAAGAAGTTGCAGGCTTTCCCAAAATTAGTGGTTAGAGAGTAGGTTGCTCTCCACTAAACACAATGTTAAGGAGTGCAGCTTTTCCTAGTCAGTAGTTCTTGGTGCCCTTGGTCACACTGAGTGTGCTCTCGCAGTTGACAGTACTCAGTCTGTCATAGTCCCCAGGCTTGGACTGTCCTTTTCACTGAAATTTGGATACACAGATCTGAACTGCAAATGTTTCCTGTCAGGTTATCTGCCTACCTCCCAGCCAGCCACTGCTTAATACACTAGTTCATTTATCTCTCCTATGAGCTAAGAGTTTTCAGAAATGAATCCTTTTTTCTTCTTAGGAGTCTTTGTTTCTAGTTTGCATTTTCGTAACGCTTTATGGAAGAACAAATCAGAGATCAGCTTTGTATTTAGCTCTGAAGGTGGAAACGCTGATTTGCTCTATAGGACGCATCCAGACCCTATGACATATCCTCTCCCCAGTAAACTTAGGAGGGATTTCTAAGTGAGTTAAGTCTTCTATTGGAAAATTAAACTGACTTGCCCTGACACAGAGCCCAGTTAAGTTGAATGTGAAGGTTCCTGGGGTTTCAGTGAGATTTGTCCCAAGCTGTGAAAGAAGCCCTGTTCCACACAGCAAATACCTGCTGCCTTTTCCAGGGTATTTGGTGTTGCTTCTAACCAAAATGAAGCTTACTTAAGCTTACGACCCAGAAATGAACATATACTCTAACCAGTTCTGCGCAGGATAAAATAGGCTACAATTCTCTGTATTTATTTTTTCTTCCTAGCAGACTTTCAGATTATTTAAAGCACTGAAGTGAAAATAATGTTATGGCGATAAAGAGACCCACTACTCTGTTCAAGTATAACTTTCCCAAAGCCACAACAAATGGCTGTTTTCTGCCATAGCAGACAAAGACTCCATCCAAGAACACCATGCAAATGCAGGAAACCTTAGATACATGAGCATTTGGCATACAAATGACTCTCTTCTGCCTGCACCTGATGAATTTTACCTACATTCAGTTTTGACTAGCTCCCTTCTGTGAGGGTAAGAATGAAAGAGTGTCTGAGAATGGAAGAAGCTGTTAGTTTCTTATTTTATAGCATCAAGAGTATCAGTCCACAAAGACAGACTTTGTCTATAGCTTCCCTAGAAATCCACTTTATAACTGCAGCTGGGAGACTAGGTATTATTTGTGAGAAAACTGAGTAGGACATATCTAAAGATGACCTTGGTCTACCCTACCCAGGCTACATATCCACAGGTGGCGAAGTCTATGAAGATAAAGGCAGAGTGATGATCTTATGTATTTCATCACCTTGTTGGAGAACATTTCTCACACTTTGCTGGAAATGCTCGAGTTTCGGGAGTGGGAGAGAGGGAGTCAAGGGTGGAGGGACAGCAGCATGGGGGAGACTTGTAGCACAGCCTCCAGCCTCCATCTGTCTCCAGTCTTGCTGATCACATGGATGCCCTTAAATAATTTTGACTCAGGTGAGATTTTCCTGCTTTAGATGTGAAGTGAACAAAATGGCTGCTCCATGTCTTTGCCCTCCCTTGGCTAAAATGAGTATGAAAACCGAGGTAGGACAATTGGCAGACTAGACAGATGTGCGGTGGTTGGAGAAGTCGATTTCTGGAGGCAGAAATGAAATGAAGATAGCCAGCATCTCTGATTTTTGAAAGATTTTTGAGTGTCTACAAACTCCTTTATAAGCTAGTATTTGTAGTTGCTTTAAAATATTGTGTTCAAGTGCTGTCAGTGCTTTTGGAAATTGCTTCCAAGGGGAGAATTTTCTGAGATGCTACCGGATATAAAGCAAATGACACACAGCTGAATTCCTTACCTGCTTCTTTCCTGTGCCATTCCAGTGACACAAGAAGCCACAGGCATGCACAGCTCGCAGGTCCCACAGGCCAGCTGCCCCTCCCTGGGCACTTGTCTGCTTCTCCCTCCTTTCTCTGCCCCGTCCTCAGGCAGCTCCATCTCTCCTTCCTCATTTTATCCCGCAAACTCTCAGTCGTCAGACAAAGTGGTTCTTACCTCTCACCTGAACCCCATAATCATAAATCCATTAATTGCAAGACTTCTTCTACACGAATAGAAGTCTAGTGAGGATGCTTATTATTTAAATGACAGAGAGAGTGTTTCCTGTTTATCTGGTTCTGTTCTTACGAAGTACCCTGCTACAAATAAGTGCTTTGGCTGGAGCCTCAGCTTTCATGGGATCAGCCTGATTTTACCACGGCAAGTCCACATCCTGGAACCTGCAATTGTGCTTTAATACCCTGGAAACTATTTTCTTGCTCACAAAAACTTTTTGCAATGTTATGGTGTAAGCATGTGATGCCATTGCCACACGCTATTCTGTTATGATGTCACTGTGTACAAAGTGACACGCTGGCGTTTGCAAAGCAAGAAGAATTACAACCCAAAATAAGAGATTTGGGAGAATTTTGTTTGTTTTTAACCAGGACTGGTGAGTCAAAAATAAATCAGCAGTTTAAAATATATCACAAAAGTCTTTAAACAGAATTTCAACAAAATGTTGTTCATTAGTCATTCTTCTATTACTAAGCTGCTTCACAATTATTGCTTAGTACATAGGAAGCTTACTAATTGCTTTTATATTGAAATGTCTAATTAAATATTTGGCTTAACTAAATAATAGATTAAAAAATGGCATGAAAGGACGTGACGTGAATAGCTGACTTTTCTGGTAATGGGGAAGATGCCTTGGGAGAGAGGTGTGTGATAGCAAACAGCCTCTCTGCAGCACGCGTGCAAGGAACTGATCTATTTCAGTATAGTTCTCGAGAATAATACTGCACAGAAATAGTCTTCTATCACTGATGCAAGCTTTATTCAGCTAGTTCTTATTCTTACATTGCTTGTTTCTCAGTAGCTAAGCTGGACCACATAAAGTCTCCTTTTCACTCTGTGTGTAGGGAATCTTTCTGTCACACCAGGTACAGACTGTGGGGGATGCCTCAGAGGGGTTCCCCCTTTCCTAAAGATAACTCGAGTTCCCTGTTATCAGTGCAAACCACTTTATTTTTAAGCACTAGTTGCATCAGGTCAGGGCTATTTCTAGAGGCTCACAAGCAAAGATGAGCAATTTCCTCTCTGGTAATCTAACCTGGGCTACTAAATCTCAGATTAACAGTCTTCCTGCCTTAAATGGTCTTAGTATCTCCGTCTACAAAGTCTTCTATGTTAGACGAACAATCTAGTGACAGCATTATTTTGGAGAATACACATCCAAATGATTGAGCTTAAATTATTCCATTAATCATCTTAAGGAAAACACTGTATAAACTGTTATGATTTCTTCATTTGTTCACTGTTATCCATCATCAAGATATAGCAATTCCTTCTAGTTACACACAATGGTTTTCATTTAAAGGCGAATATATTACAAGGTGAATTTAATTGCATATGGGCTGGCACATTAAAAGGATTTCCAGTTAAAACATCTGAAACGTATCAGAAGCTGGAGCCAGAGCTTCACAGCTCAGTGACCAAGCTGCTCCAAACAAATGCATTGGATCACTTCATTGATTCAGATACCGCCTCCAAGATAACGTGTTGTCAGGTTGCTATTTTCAGCACTGACGTGGACTCTGTTAGAGACCAAAATGCTGTATTAGCCATTCAGCTATTGAATTAACGTTCATAAAGATCACCTTACAATGACAGTGCTTGGAAAATTTCAGCCAATGTGCACAGCCATATGGAAAGAGAGAGCTGTACTGGAAATAGCTTTGAAGATTGTGTAAAATGTATCTCCAGGCCAGACACGGTTTTTGAAAGAAGATCTGTCACGCAATCACCTTGGTGCTTTCCATTGTCATCTGTAGTTTTGGGCACATCCTTTTCCAGAAGGATTCAAGAGGACACTACTCTCAGCAGCAGAATAATAGGGGAAGAGGAACCTCAGGGCCCAACACTGCGATGTTGTCATCAGAGTTGGTTTTGCCATTGCATCAAGTGGGAGTAGGACTGATCTTGAGACAGTATGCAGAGATACGACAGAAACAGATACTTCAGGGAAATTGTTTTGCATTTTATTTTGCCCTGTGTTGCACAGTCCTTTCAAATGCCAACCTCCCTGCTTGATAAGGGTATATCATGACAATTAAAACCAGACAATGTCTTATAAGCCACTAGATTTTAATCTTTTGCAGGAAAAGTTAGAAGAAGACAATATAATTCTTGGGAGACTGAGTCAGCCTCATTTCCTAGCCAAATTCTATTTAGGGTTATTAGTTTCCTTTTGTCTGTATTCCCCCACATTTTCAGAGACACTGTAGTTTACGTCCAAACTCACAGTACTCTGACGTGCTGTTAAAGGTCTCCTTCCACTGCATAGGTGACTATGCTGAGGTTGTGGGAAGAGCAACTCTTGCTTGTTAAATCAGAGCATTCTGCAGTCTTGGGCTAGTCTTTATATAAAAATTACTCTATAAATATAGATTTCAAAGGAAATGTGTTATTCTTTATCACCTTTGTTATTTTATGTTTTTTTACTCCTATTAGGAATGAATACTTTGAAATACTTTGTAATGTCAAATATTTCTAATTCTAACTAAAATCAGTGATCTCCAGTAGGATCTGAGCTGGCATTTGAGCTTTGATCTAAATCTAAGTATTTTAGATCTTTCAAGCACTGTTGACATGACTAGTGGATAGAGTTTCTGAAGAACCTCAGAGTTGCAAGCAGTATAAAGTCATATAGACTTGGCCAACCAATAGTATTTATCAAGGCGATGCCATATTAGAGGTGGTAGTGTGACTTTTTATAAACATACCCTAGCACTCTAATCAAAACTCTGACAAACAGGAACATGCTAATCTTATAGTAATAAAAATAATTATATTTAAAAGAGAAACCTCAACCTCTCTTTACCTATAAAGCATAAGGAGATTGTCTTCGTGATCCGATGACAGACTGTCCTTGAATTCTTTCATCATTAACTAAAAATGGCAACAAAGGAACCTCCAAAGGAATGAGCCTGTCTTCTGAGATGCACCAAATATACACGAGCTATGTTTGAATCACTCAGTGCAGTACTTACGGAGTCTTAACACATTGCTATAGTATGGTACAGGTCTGATGTCACATGCAGTAATAGCAGGGTAGAGAGCTGGAGCTAATCTCGCCTTCGTGCACTCAGGGCATAGTCACTGTTCACAGAAGTAGCACCATGGTGCTGTTAGATCTGTGCTGAGGTTTCTGCCCTGGGGCAGCCCCACCAATGGTCAGGAAAGGGCTGAGGGGTGACCCAGAATCACCGCGTCCCCTGGCAGTCCTGGAGGAGCCCTCCCCTGCCCTGGAACTGCCCTCCTCCCCTGCAGGGTGCTGCTGCCACCCCGCTGGGCTCCTCCAGGCAGGCTCTCCTCCCCTGGGGTTTCCTGCCAGACTCCCCATTGGCAGAAGTCAGCATGAACCCTACATAAATTTGTTTTCAGATGTTTACAGGCTGTAGGTTGCTTTGGTAACGTGGTTGAATCCCAGCCTGGGTCTGTTTGATTTCATCTGGGCAGTTGTCTTTATTAGATGACCAGGATCTCTTTTCCCAGCACGCTCGTTCTGCTGTTTTTGTGGGACCGTGATCAGGCGACTCAGGCAGACTAGGACTCTGTCAGCATCGTCATGCACAGGACCTACGCCATTGCTTCGTCTGTTTTATTTTCCTCAGCAAAGCAGACAAACTAGCAAGTCCCAGAGCATGTTCCCATTCTCCCCCTCCCACAGCGAGTGGATGTTAGCCACGCATTCCCTGCATGGGATGGGGGAACAATGCTGCATTTCCCTAGGGCATAACTCAGCTCTGCCCCGCAGAGCCCAGCCCAGCTCCTCTGCAAACTTCATTGTCAGATTCTCCATGCGCGGTAGAAGTCTGACTTTATTCCAGGTGCCTCAGCTGATCAATACACTGACACCAGTTATTACAGATGCAAGATCATGTGGTGAGAGGTAAAGTCTGATGAGACGTGTCTGGAACAAATTAAAGAGTTTCTATTCCTTGCTTTGCTTCTCCACAGCCACCATCTTATTCAGAATATAAGAACAACAGCAACAAAGGTGGTGAGGAGCAGACAAGGACTCATCCTTTTCATTGCAAAAAAGGATCATGTCATTGTCATTTAGACTTGAGCCTCATTGTGAACGGAAGTATTAAAGGATTAGTGAGTCATTTATACCCAGTTGTACCTCCAAACATCGGCGTGGCTTTCATTGCAGCTCAGGGTCACCACTCGCACGTGTGTGTCCAGAGAAGAGGATTGCCCAGTGTGACCGCCACACCGAGAGAGGGGTTAGCTAACGATTGATTTCCAATGAATTAACAGACTAAGGGAATCCTCTGTCTGAACGGCTTCCTAAAATAACACTGCTTGTTGTGATAGTAAATCCTAGATTAAGGTGTTGTTCTCCCTTCTACCTAAATAGACTTTTACCCTATTTCTTACTTATTGTCTCCTCCTCCTAAATAGGATAGTGAACATGACTGTCTAGAAACCTGCGCTTCATCTGAGAACACGTGACGTGCAAGAGAAAACCAAAATCCTAACGCTCATGGAAGTTGACAGGAGCAGTGCCTGAAAAAGAGCCATATAAGACTTTCAAGAATTGCTCCAAAGCTAGACATGGTGTATTTGTTTTACAACATCAGAAGCTGAGATGGAGTAACATCACAAACTCAGTTTTGCTTTCTGTTACATTCTTGAATTAGTCTAGTGTCAGACAGCTTAAGCTCAGTCTTTAATCTACAGTAAAAACTACTGCTACAAAAAAAAAAGTTTTTTGTAAGTGCTTTTTGCGGGGGAGGTTTTACATACTATTATTTTGATTGCTGAGCATTGAGGCACGGTGGACTTCCATTCCAACCCACAGTTTCAAAAGCAGCAGAAATGCCATGTCAAACAGCTTGTGAGTATATAAAGCATTAACTGACTTCAGGCATAGTAGGAGTAGGATGGCACTTAGTGGCTGTGAGTCCCTGTTAAGACCTGATGAGGTAAAAGTGCTACTTTTGGCAAGAATCTGACTGAAATGATCTCATTGCATCCCTAAGTAATTAGCGGTGTACCAAAGCCCTACTCTGTAGTGTGCGTCACTGTTTTGTACATAGGGTACAGTGTGACAGTCCTTGATATTCCAATAATGTCTCTTAAAAGAGGAATTCAGGTTGTACATACAGGTCTCCAAGTTATCCATTATTACCTAGCAGTCTCTTTTCTTTCAGCTGTATAATATGGCAATAAAGATTTACTTGGGGTCTGAAGGCCAGAATCCTTTGGAAACCAAATAAGCCTGTTTCAGTTGTGGCTGGAAAAAATTCTCTCTCCTCTTCATTTCTCCTGCTGAGTTTCATGCTTCTCCACTTCCAGGTTGTATTCACTTCAGTATCATAAGAAAACACTGCTTCTGGCTGCACCACACAGAAGGAAGAAATAAAAAATAATGAGACTTCCATTATGGTTTGAAAATTTGACCAGTTCAAGCGTTTAAGAAAATTCTGAAATTATTGCTAGGGTAGGAGGGTATCCGAGCACACTCATGCGCTTGGAGGTTTTACTGCCCATGATGAATTTTGCACTTCATACTGCCCTGCCAACGGAGAGCAAGGCAGCATGGCCACTTTGTGCAGGAGCCCCTTTATAGCTCTCGTTAGCAGGAAAGTGCGCTGAAACTGATGCCTAGATCTACAGCAGGATTTTGGGGTCACAAGCCTTGTGCCTTTAGCAGAGTTCAAAGTTCTACTTTAGGTACCCAGACTCCCTCTGCCCTGTATGGGGAAGGTCAGGTAACTCAGAAGAAGATGCAGAAAGGAAGGGATACACGCTAGGGATTTGGGGGTACATCTCAGTGTTCCCACCTTCCTCTCCTGGCTGCCCTCCTGCCTTGCTCCCTCACCCCCTGTCTAGCGGGTGCTGAAGATGGACATTTTGCTCAGCCTCTGGCAGGGGATTGGGGTGGGGGCTGCATCCCACCGGGTGGGGAGAGCCCACCCCATGCCTCTCGGAGGGGCAGCCGGGGACTGAAGGCAGCTGCCTCCAGAGTGCTCCAGCTGTGCACCGTGCTGCTTTCAACAGGCATGGGAGGTCCTTCCTCCAAGCTCCTTTTTTTAAAGGAGTTGACCCAAGAAAAGAAACAATTGCACACGCTGGTTCAGAGAGGATTAATCTCCACCTGGGTGGAGGTTAGCAGCCAGTCGGATTTGCGCTGTATTAAATGTGCTCTAAGCAAGCAGGTCAGGATGACTCCCTCAGGTGACCGAGGTGCCAGGGAAGAAAGCTGAGTGCATGCAAATCCCTTGAATTCCCAGTACAAAAGTCTCACCCGCTGGACACAAGGCAGGAATGAGTGTACAGGTTCAGCTGGTCAGAGGTCAGGTGAATCCCAGGCACAACAAATCATCTGGAATGGTGGAGAGGTGCCTTCAATGTTAAATTGCAGCAGGGGAAAACCCCTGTCCTGTTGTGTGACCCCAGATACCAAGCGTGGTGGATATACAACAGTGAGGCCAGGGTGACAGATGCACTTGGAAAGGAAAGCAGAGATTAATCTGCACTGGTGTGCATGGGTATCCAACTAAGAATTATGTCCAAATCACTTCACTGGTAGCATGAGGGCTTTTAGGGGTTGATCCTTTCAAGAAATGGAACTTCTGATACTTCAGGAATTTAATGTTATAACACCTGAAGTGCCTTTGGATACCTTTGAGATCAAGTCACAGCTATGCAGAGGTTACATCTCCAAAACTGGAATTAGGAGAGGTTTGTGAACCTCCATCCCTCTATAGCCATTTTATACTATTCTGAGGTTTTCACACCCCATGGGAGTAATTAAAGGTGATGCAGGAATCAGACTTGAATTCCCTGACTTCAGTGTCTTTATCATCATGGAAACATCAGGGGAAGCCAGAGAAAGGTTTCACATGAACGCTTCAGGGATGAAGTGCAATACTTAAAATTTGTGGCATATAAAGTCACACTGCCACTCACATTTTCTTGAACTTGACAGGTCTTTTATTATTATTTTATGTCTTTTCTATTATTTTCTTTTACTTTATTTTTGTGTTATCTCATTTCATTTTTTATATTGCTGCTGTAGCAAGTTTTGCATTCAGCTTATTATTCTCTGGCAAGAGGATGTGAATGAACTCTGTGATTCAGCAAGTCAGCAGCACTGCAAGAAGGACTTCAGGGTCAAAGCAATCAGCTGCTATAGACATAAAAGCATTAAACTAAAATAGCATTGCAGCATCCACAGGAGGCACAAAAAAAATCAATTTCTCTTTAGAGACCACAGAAATAATGATGATTTATTTTTACAGAAGAAGGTAGAATGCAATTTTGTGATGATGTCAGGTCTTCTAGGTACTTGGTGATGTCATTTACATAGGTGCTCTGGATGGAATAAGAACAACCAGCATCGCAGTTCTCATCAGTGATGGTTGGATTTGCAGTTTCATTTCAAATAGGTGCCAGTCAAGAGTCTGGATTTTTAGTGAAATGTCACTTAATCACAAGGAACACACTGACCTGAAAAATGGAAAAAAAAACCTCTCTCATGGGAACTTGGTTTCTTGTGCAGTCTGCATTTTTTTGCTCTGCTCTTCCTTAAAATGCAACAAAAGAAACCCAAAAGCAATTTGTCGTTTTGGCTCAGAATCAGAAAACACTGAAGCAGAGGAAACTGCCCAGCGTGAGATTTTTGGGGTTTGGGGGATTTGGGGGGTGGGGTGTTGTTTGTTTGTTTGTTTGTTTGTTTGTTTGTTTGTTTGTTTTTTCAAAGTGACATATTTTGAACACAGAAAATATTTCCCAACAGGTTTGGCTCAACCTTGGGATGAAGGCTCCAGCTGGTTCCTCACACATGTGACCTCATATGTTCACTTCTATTCACCAGGCGATTACTGCTCAACCCCGTGTGGTCCACCCCCACGGTGCAGGACAGAAGTGCCCTGTGGTTCAGAGCCTGCAGGAGATGCTGGGTTTGACTTTTCTCAGTGACTTCAGCTGTAAGGTTAGGGATGCAGGGGGCTCTGAAAAGAGAAGACTCCTTTTCTCAAGAGCCTATGCCTCTGTTCCGTCTTCTTTCAGGACAAGTAGGCCAGGACGGGCCCCTGGGCTTCACACAAGCTCTCCTTTGAGAGATGGCACGTCAATCCTGACAGCCTGTGAGCAGCAACGTCAGTGCGGGGGTACTGCACGCTTTGCAAGCTAAGCCTGGCAAGGCGTTCAGTTCAGGAGCTGGGCAAGATGTATCTCCTGCCATGTTTACTTGTTTGCAGGTGAAATAAAACACAGCCAATGGGTAGGGAATATAATGCGCTAATGCACATTATCACTTCCCTTCTGAATTTACATCATCAACATCATTCAATCAGACCCTTATTACATACAGCCAGGTGCATGCTCTTTTTTTAAATCTATTTAATCATAAGACTACCTCCATAAAGTTTAGGATACAAAAGGCATTTGACCATGCAAAGAATGGAAAAGAACATTTGTATCCCAAGGTAGTATTTTTAAAGTGATTACTATAAACACATAAAAATCAGGCCAGCCAGAGGTGTAATAAAAACTGGAAATTAAATGGAAACAATTAAAAAACCCAAAGCTTTTCCACTTTAAAACTGCCAAAACAGATTTAGGTAACTGAAAAAAGGTCTTGTTTAGGTCAAAATAGCAATTTTCCCCCCCTACTTTTCCACTTTGAGAAAATTCTCAGTGACTTCGTAAGATGTGAAATTTCTGAATTATGAAACTTCTTGAAAATAATAATCAAAAGCTGATTAAAATTTCCTTGTACACATATTTTTTTACACTATTCTAAGCTTTATGATAATTTTTCACAGAAAATAACAGAGAATTCCCAATTTCTTTTAGCAACAAACCAAAAGTCCATTCTTGCTCATTGTCTTCAGCTCAAAGGTCAACAGAAATAGCAATTTAATCTGTAAAGCAATGTCAGTGACATAATCTATGTATCAGTTTGTATTTTCAGTTCATGTGAGCACTCAGTCCTCACGTTGTATATTTGCTTATGCACGCAAAACCCCCGCTAGTATAGAATAGATAATTAAAGCCCTGTTCAAAAATATACATACTCTTCACTTTCCAATCGGAAGATTGTTTCATTTCCTAGGTCACCAGTTTAGCACCTTTTCCCCAAGTGATCAGTTACCATTAAAGACATTTTCCAAAGAGAGTGGTCCTGTTGGGGAGGTGCCTCCTGCCTCAGCCTGTCCCCATCCAGAAGTGCTCACCGCTTGGGCTGGCCTGCGTGGTTCCTGCTGACCAAAGCTGAGCCCTCCAAATGGGATGGAAGGTCACCTCTGGCAGGGGGACAGTGACAGGAAGACAGGAGGTGCACCGGGAGAGGTTTTCAGAGCGGTTTTCAGGCAGCTAGAACCTGCAGCTAGAAGTGAGATGTGAAAAAAACCTCAAAGCAACAGCAGAAAAGCAGAGTGCAAGGCAGTTGTTGCATCAAGATCTTTGAGGACTCTGACCAGGTCTCCTGCACAAGGAAGTACTGAACAAGACATATTTTCTCTTCCACAAATTTTGTTAGTACAGGTTATTATATTTCTAGATATTCCTCAGGACTTTACACGTGCACAAGCTTCTGTTTGTGTCTAGTTACTTGTTAGGTCATAGATACCGGCAGGCACAGCTGTTTCTGGTAGTCTTTTCATCTCAAAAGGTCTAGCAGACACTGTGTCAATGAGCTGTGCAAGTATGGTTGCATGTTTTGGGCAAGAATATATCCTTCTATTGGTTTTGAGATCAGATAGATTGAATTTCTACAGGGAGGCCCAAAAATTCTTGCCATTATTGATATTTTAGTCATTGTCCTCAGGGGACAATAGATCAGGTCTCTTTAGGGGGCTGTTTCTTTTCTTCCCCCCCATATATGAGGTAGTTCCATGCTCAAGATTTTAAACCTTACATTTGAAAACCTACCCATAAAATGAAGACATCAACTGAGGAAAAATCCTTCCTGTTTCTAATTTTGTTTTGCTCCCAGCAGCCTATGTCTGAAGAGAGCAAATAACTTTTAGAGACCAGCCTTGCTGTAGATCTGGTTATTGGTGAATCAGCAAGGAAAGGTACAGAGCAAACTGCTTGGCCCTGCCTGGTGGCCAGTCCCAAAACACTTCAGAGAAAGAAGCTGCTGCCAGGCTGAACATCATTGCACGATTATAGCAGAGGCACGTGTGGAAAGAAAGGGTCCCTGTAGCAGCTCATTTGACGAATAGCTTGAGCTTCACTTGGGAGCTGGCCAGCCGGTGGCCAGGACCCTGGAGCCTGTGAGTCCTTGGTGGAAGACACGGTTGAGACACTGTGTCCTGCTGTGTTGCCTCAGCTATAATTTCCAAGTGGCTTGAAGGTGCAGATCCACGTAGCTGTAATTTGACCTCAGGGTGACAAACTAAGATCAATAAACACACTAAGGTCCATAGCAGGAGACAAGGACAAAACCTGCCTGCCAAACGCAGAGTACAAAGAGCTTGGCAAGTCTCTCGAGTTCGTTGGATTTAGTAACTCGCTCATTGTATTGGATTTGCTGTGCATGGTGCAAACGAAGATTGTAAACTATTGGGAATATCTTTCATAATGATCCTCTAATACTTTTAAGGATGTTGCATTCAGGGATCAAACTAATGTATTCCAGGGTTTCTTGCTGCACACCATAGAGAAACAAATAGAAAAAGCCAAATCAAATGTCTTCATTTTCTCCCAGCATGTTGCATGACTATTCAGAAGTATGAATTCGTCTATTGTTTCTCCACATATAAAATGTTCAGAATGATAATCCTTAGAAAAATAGCTAGCATATGAGTAATTTTTTTCAAGGCCTTTACAGTCATCTTTATTTTTAGTATAAGAAATTGGGGTTTTGTACCATAAAGTATCCAGAAAAGAGTAATTTGTTGACAGATTTTTGGTTCTGCCACTTAAGAATAGCCCAAACGGTTTTTAAAATTTTTTAATATCATTCTCTCCAGAAAATATATGCTATAGTGCTAACAGCGTAGTTTTAAGGCCAAGATATAAATTCTCTGGCAGACCTGCCTACCCAGCACAGCTGTGATTAGTTTGATTCCACCCTTGGACTGACTCTTCAGCTCCAGTTGCATCTGTAACAATGGACGGAGTTAATACCGCCTTCCCAATTACACGGCGGCAAAAGGGAAAGTGGTTTAGAAGACAGTGCTGCCTCATTTAGAAGCAGCGCAGTCGGTTTGCAGCCCGGCGCTCTGTAGCGGAGCTGGTCACGGGCAGCTCCGTTTTTGCTTGACAAAAGAGATGGCACCACTGCTCCCAGCCGAGCCGCGTAGGCTGGGGAAAGGTCTGGTTCAAACAGGCAGCAGCAGCCAGCAGGAGCCCCAGCAGGAAGAGGTGAGGCATTATCGGAGGTGGCAAGCTTCAAGGAAAGGAAGGATACACAAGTTCAAGGTGTGTGCATGTCTGAAACTTATGTAAAAGACTGATAATCTGACGGTCTTGCCACAGTGGGACATTGTGTCTTTTCCAAAATCACTTCTGATGATAGAACAAAATATTTCTGTCAGGCGATTACATAAAAATCTTGGCCCCAAATCAATGAAGGGATGAATATAGTCCTATCTGAGGCTTGGGGATGTTTGAGAAGGGCAGGGGAAGGTTTCCCTCTCGTGCAAGCTCATGACTATTTATTTTCTATGAACACAAGTCACTACCCAGCTGTCAGTTAAAAGCAAAAGCTCTAACATCCTATTGCATGGATTATTTTTAAGACGTCCTGCTAGATAAATAACTGCACTGGACTGAAAATGAATGCTTCTGCTTCTTTTGTGATATTTAACCCTTTCTGTTAGAGTTCTTCCACTAAACATGAAAGAATCAGATGTTCCTAAAGACAGAGAGAGTCCACATGGGGCGTCCAGTGGATGAAGCAGGGAGTGCAGGAATCCAGACACTGTATTAATGGATATTGCATTACTTTGTACAAAATATTTGCAGATAAAGAGACTGGATCACAGGCGTCCCTCTCATGTACGTGTTCTGTATCAATGTTTCTGATCCATCAGACTCCAGTAAGAAGTTTCCTCTAATTTAGAACACAGAAATGTTGTACAGTAGACTCATGCAGGCCCTTGATGTGAAGTTTAGCTTATTCTGTGCCAATATGCCTTTAATAAATGTGCTTCATCCCCTGCCTTCATAAGAACTCATACTATTCTTAGGAGGAGGAATGTTTATGATCAGGGAAGTGGTCAGCATGCTGTACTTTCAATAATCCTGCTAGACATTGTGAGCATGGGGCATGAGACAGCATCTGTCCAAAGACAGGTTATCTTTGAGAATGTAAAATGAACATTATTCACATTTCAGTAGATTCTTTATGGGTAATTTGCCACCTACACATACATTATTAAAGCTCCTGATGCACGCCAGTGCTCATCTCTAAGTTACAGCAGTAATACAAAATCCCACAAAGTTATTATTACACAATTTTTCTTGCAAAGATGATATTTTACTGCTGTAATCACTTCGCTCTAGGAGACTCCAGAAGAAGATTTCATCTCCATTACTAATGATTTATAGAGTCAACTTTGTGCACATATCTTGAGCTTTCCTGTGACCTGCTGAAGCACAATTAATGGAAGCTGTAATAAGGAAAGTTGACTTCCCTCTTCCCACTAAAGAAGAACCTTTGCAAATAGGGTATATTTGGAAATTTCATACAAAGTAAAATGCCAGCATGTCCCTGCTCTTTTAGGGAAGGAAACAGGAAGGGGGAAAAAATCAATTAAAATAAGAGGAAAATTGAGAAGAACAAGAACATATTAAAATAAGAACAGTTACAGGGAATCTGACTACAGTGGAGCAGAGACATGGAGGGAGAAGCATTATAATGAAATAATAATGCATATGCTACTCAGTAAACCCATTCTGACAAGGGGGGTGGGCATTTACACAGGAAAAACCTTTTGGCTTTGTTTTTTAAATCTCATTGCTCCAGAGACCAAACAGGCTAAGGCGTTAATGGGAGAAAAAACCTCAGACTTTGTTCCTGTGTTGGAACCCACATGAGCCAAAGCCCAGGAACAAAGGCAATGCCCTCTGCACAGGGGCAGAGAGCTGTCTGCACCGTTGCTCGGAGGGCCAGGGTCTAAATCTGCTTGTGTTGAGGGCTTCCTTGGCTGAAGGCCCTCCTGATGAGATTAGGTCTGGAAATAACACTGTGTTCTTTAAGGACAATGAATATAGAGTGGAATTCAATAAAAATTCCACCCAGTATGGTATTCTCCTTCATTTCCTCTTCCACTCTGCTTTAGTGCAGTATCGCTCCTCCTGGCTACCAACTGCAACAAAACCTGTCTGGGGAGAATGAGGTTTATAGACAATATCTGCTTGCAATAAAGCTGGCTGGGCTAAAGAAGAAAGTGTCACATAAAGCTGTTTGCATACTTTAAAGACTTGTCTTCGTTGCTTCAACCCTGTTGCACCAAAAGGGTTTGTATTGCCCTAGTTCTGTAACATGGGAAAGCTACTAAACTCACATGTGATGTACAATGAGATCGATAACCCTTCATGCGGTACATGTCTCATTCTCTAGCATTATGATTTTTTAGGTGAAGTGTAGTATTATAATTATTCCCAATAAGAAGTATGTTCTTGACTGCTGTTGCTGGAGTGGATTCCCTCTATGACACTAAGCTTACCAGTTATGGAAAAGGAATGCTTTCTTTTAATACCTTCATAGCATCCTATTTTTTCTCTTGCTTAGGAGAAATAACATTTAAGGAGAATTTTCTGACTTGTGTTTGTATCAGGTCCTAGGAGCTCAGCATTTACAGTCTTGCTTTCGTCCTTGGAAATGTATCTGCATGTTCACACCTTCAGATTAAAGTATAAATATTTTGGCTGCTCTACTAAAGCCCTAACTTAGGTTTCCTGCTGGGATTTTATAGCCAGAAAAGATATATCTCTCTTGTCTTTTTTTTCCTTTTGAAATATTTTGTGTACTTGAGCTGTACTGTCTTTTGTTTAGAATTTAGGTTTGTAGTTTTTCGTCTTGAAGTAGTTCAAGGACTGAGTAGGGAGGGTCAGAGTGTTAGACTTTAAAGAATACATGAAACAAGCACTTGCAGAAATAAAATCCAAAGGCAAGACAGCTTGGAGGTTTGGAGAGAATGTATGATTATATTTTGTGAGAGTGCTGAATTGCAATTATTAAAGCAGAGTGCTAATGACTAAGTAGGTGATAAATCTATATTCTGGAAAAAGAGTCATCAGTTTGCAGATGAAGTTATGATACTATTTGTAGATGTGAGCCCGCATACTCATTTACTTCTCATTTATTTCTCATAGTATGTGTGCTAATTCTGTGTGCGCGTCCCTATGTGGATGTGTGCTCCCACACAGCGGGCTTTATTTAGATCCCTTGTACACGTGGGATGTATCATTTGTTTTTGTGTACCACCTTTTTTTTTTTCCTTTTTAATTTTGACTTGTTTCTTATGCTACTCTTAACTTCCAAATTGAATGTAAGGTTATAAGCTTGAATGAGAAGTTACATGCTTTGGGCAGTCATGTGCTACGATTTATACTAAGAAATGGTTCGCATGGCTTCAGCTTCTACAATTTTCCATGGAACAGATTGCCTAGCTTTGTATGAACACATGAATAGATGTAGAGAGTGAGTTGTAAAGCTGTCATCTTGTATGGTGCTACTCTGGTTGCTAATACATATTCACCTTTAACATCTCTCTCGCTCTCTCTCGATTGCTCTGCAACAGTTGGATATGTATATGTGCATGTGTTTTGACATAATCACTTACATAAATATTTATCTATGCAAACATAGATGTGTATGTGTTGCTTGTGTAATTGTTGCAAAAGAACCAGAGAAAAATAACTGAAGCATGAGCATGTACTGTTGTCACACTGAATATTTTAAATAACACACTAATGTATGTACACGTAATGCATTAGTACATAGTTCCTTAAAAACTACTAGTTTGCCAACCAGTAGGCAAAACTACAGGTCATATCTGTGTAAAATAAGTGCATATAACATTACAGTAGTAACAACTGACAATATACTGAAGGCATAGAACTTACTGACAGACTATTTAAATGAAAACCTTTGTCCTTTTGCACAGAGATAAGTTCTTGTTCAGGTCACAAGTTGTATCTCCTTCCCAAGAACATCCCCTCCTACCTATTACATGATTATAGTTGGGCATCCAAACAGTAAATAAAAGAGAGACACACAGGAAGAGAATTCAGGAAGCCAAGACATTTACGAGGGAATAAATTAGTTAGTTACTGACTAAACATTTTCAGCGTTTTGATAAGATGTTTCTTGCGTGCCAAGAGACATTGCTGAGTAGGTGTCAAAAGTCCAAGCAGATTCAATCTAAAGATAACCTCAAAGAACATTCCCTGCCAGCATTTTGTTGATTTTAGCAGTTCAGTATGTTTCACAACATGAGATGAATTTTCATTACGTATTGTTGGTAGTGTATCATACTGCAAGAACCTGCAGTGACCTGACTTGAATTTTTCACCCACTGAGGAACAATTTCACCATTAGCCAGGCTGCATGGGGGCTGGGGGTGCAAAGATCCTGCTGCTCTGATGCTGAAGTACGTAGCAAGCATGTTTGGAATATGAAAGATTTAGACACAATTCTAGGAAAAATGGAGCATCAGAATTAGATAAGAGGTAAATATCTAGGGTGTGGTGAAATCTGACTGCTGGGGACTACTGGGGACGTACTTTGTCAGAACATGTGACAGAGGATAACGGGTCTCATTCCCTATGGTGCAGCAACTCTTTTTTTTGCCCCCATAACATAAAGGAGGATACAGGTCCCTGCGTAGCACATCTTCTGAAGGAGAGTGGTACATTAATCGCTCTTTAAAATGCCCTTTAGTGTGTTCCGGGAAGCACTCCAATGAAAGTGGCTCATGGCTTTGGGGATTTTTCTAATTCCCAGCACTCCAGGCCCTGGTAGATCAACCTTTGAAAGGATGCACTGATCCAGTGCTGCTGCGAGTCCAGCTCAGTCCACGTGGATGGCATGCCCAGGCATGGCTCCAGCAGAAGCAGTGGGGTCTGTAGCTCGCCTGTGAACACCAGTCGGTGTCAGGTCTGCTCCCAGCCATTCATATCCATGTGGTCACATTGGGAAGGCCCACACATGTCTTACCCAGATACCTTCAGATGGAAGAAACAAATGCCTTTAGATCACCCATGTTACAGCAAAGCCTCCTGACTACAATCTCGCAGTGTGTGCATCCCCAAAGCTCCTCAGTCCCCAGGAATGGGCAGAGTAAAAATGATTTTTCTCAGCACAACGCTAGAGCTCACCATGTAAAGATGCATATGACTGAAATAGGAAGATAAGACGTGGCAACTGTGTTTGAGGCATTAAGAGGGGTGCACCAAGGGGAAACAAGTGATTGACTCAGAATAGTCTTTTTTGTGACTGAATTGGACCTACAAGTGTCTTACAGCTAAGGACATTATATATGTTATTACAGTATACTATATAGAAGCAGCCAGACTAAGAAAATGCAATGCTTTAGTCTAATTCTCACCTAAGGACTACCTGTTAAAGCATGAACACCCATTAAAATCAGTGGCAACATTTGCTGGATCATCATTGAAACACTATTTTTCCAAACAGGACAAATTATCTGACACTGACACAGTAAAATAACTCAAACATTGTTTATATTTTGACTTTATGCCTATTAGTCTTTGTTTTAATCGAGGCTTACCAACAGACACACATCAGATTTACAGATGAGAGCGTACCCTACCCTTTAGAGCACAGGACAAAAAAAGTAAAAGGAGAGCTGAGGATGTGTTCTACTCGAGAAACTTCAAAATGATGATAGAAAATTTTTTGTCCACACAAGCACAACATGATTCTGTAGTTTTTTACAGTGTGAAGTCTGAAATAGTCAGAAAGCAGGGAAAAGGATCCCAAGAATATCAATATGCTTTCAATCAGTGCGTACAATCAACATAAGGAATAATACACCAAAGAACTGCTCTACGTAGGGACTACAGGCAATCCTTGTGTAAAACTACTAAGGAAATTAACTTCTTTATTGTACAGGATTACAAGTTGTTCACCACTTGTTGCATATTGTCATTTGGTTGTCTGAGAGCATCTCTTTTGCTAAGTTTATAGTGTTCAACAGAACAGAGTCCTCAACCAGACATAAGGTCTCTGGGCACTACTGGAATAATATGTAAAAGGATACTTTAATATCTCTCTTTGGAGACCTAGAATTAAGTCTTCTGTTTAGCTGCGATCACTACATTGACAACACAGTTTGAGGTTATGAGCGTTGGTCTTGTGGTTAATGGGGCTCTAGAGATCCAGGTTCAGCTCTTTGCTCAAGCACAGGCTTCAGCTCTTCAATTAATCTCCATGTGCCTCAGACCCTAATCTGTAAAAGTCAGATAATAATGTATTTTTTTGCCCATCCTGTGTCTGTTTCATCTGGTTAACATATAAACTCTCCAGGGCAGTGATAGTCTCTTTCTTCATGTCTGTATAGCTTCTAGTACAATTAGGCTCTGATCTTGCTGCTTCTCTGCAAGATACGCCGTATCAGAACAATGAATAATTGCAAAATGTTTCTCAGTCATGCTAGTTTTTAATTTCTCAGTGAAGCTCACAGTCTTTCTTTCCTCCAGTCACTCTACATAAACCTTGTAAAGATTTCTTTTATTCTGTGAAATGTGCTGGGCCACCTCCTAGAAATCACTTGGTGCATAAAAATTCTTCTGACTCTGCTGTGATGCTAGTATGCCTCTTTCCACAAAAAAATGAGATGCTGCAAATTATTAAAGAGGATGACAGACCCTGCCATCTGACAGTGCCATCAGAATGCTCCACGGTCCCTTGATCAAGGCAGAGATCATCATTTATTGTTAAGCATTCAATTAAAAAAAAAAAAAAAAAGGACAGAGAATGCTTTCCAAGGTCATTATCATCTGTCTTGCTTTCCTTTTTTTGGGTAGCAGTTATGCTGTGGACTGAATAGTCCCCTCTTTCTGCATATTTTCTTCAGTGAACATTCAGAGAAACAAAACCATTTTTGAAGGAATAGCATCTTCCTAAGAGAATTGCAGTGTATTGACAGAGCATCAAAATGAATTTATTTCATACCCAGAGAGGAGACCTTGTGCTATGCCACCAAGTGTGCATGAGCACTCCTCCTAGCCATGTTTTCTTATCTTCATCTGAAGAAATTTATTCCTCATCGCAATGCAAATGTCTATAAAGTTGTTAAATTCCAAAGATTATAAACACACTAAGGCAAAGTTGAACACGGTGTTTATAATATGTCTTTGCAGATTTTTCTTTCATTTCATTTTTTTATCTGCATTGGGTAATGGGAAGGCTCTACACTATGCCCATAGAGACAAAGTATATTCCTGATATTTATAAAAAATGCTCATTCCTTTTTAATTTTCTGTAGGTTCTTGACTACTGTGATTCCACAGTCCAGTTATGCAT
This sequence comes from Grus americana, assembly GCF_028858705.1. Taxonomy (NCBI): domain Eukaryota; kingdom Metazoa; phylum Chordata; class Aves; order Gruiformes; family Gruidae; genus Grus; species Grus americana. The sequence continues at coordinate 62,876,085 of NC_072854.1, forward strand.
GTCAGTTTTGCGTTTGCTGCCTCTCCACTTATTCAATGCTCCCTTGCTGCTGCACAAGCAGTGACGCTCCGTATCTATCATCTCTAGATCTTTCATCATCATCCTACAGACTTCAATTTTTTTCCTTCTTATTATTCTCCTTTCTAGGGTAAACGATTCCAATCTTTTCAATTTCTCTGACATATAAAAGTTTTTCAGAGCTTTTGCTCAATCTCATCACCCGTCTACAAACTCCTTCACTTCTGACGCATCCTCTCAGAGATCACATGGCTGGCATCACATACAGGATTCTGGAGAAGTCCTCAGCATTGATTAGAGACAGGCATCCTAAGGGAATCTATACTTTTTTTGTCCTGTTATTCATTTCAGCCACCTTTAAGATGTTTTTAGGTTGCAAAAGTTTTTCTGCAATCCTTCTATGACAAGGTGACCCACTTAGAGGGTGAGGGACAGACTACGAATGATGTATACTTTAGTAAAGCCTTTAACACTGTTTCCCACAATATTATCCTGGAGGAACTGGCTGCTCATGGCTTGCATGTGTGTACTCTTTGCTGGGTAAAAAACTGGCTGGATGGCCAGGTGAATGGACTTAAATCCAGTTTGTGGCCAGTCTCAAGTGGTGTTCCCCAGGGCTCAGTACTGGGGCCAGTTATATTTAGCATCTTTATCAATGATCTGGACGAGGGGATTAGGTCCACCCTCAGTCAGTTTGCAGACACCAAGTTGTGTGGGAGTGTTGATTTGCTTGAGGGTAGGAAGAGTCTACAGAGGGATCTGGACAGGCTGGATCGATGGGCCAAGGCCAATTGTATGAGGTTCAACGAGGCAAAGTGCCGGGTCCTGCACTTGGGTCACGACAGCCCCATGTGATGCTACAGGCGTGGGGCAGAGTGGCTGGAGAGGTGCCTGGCAGAAAAGGACCTGGGGGTGCTGGTTGACAACCAGCTGAATATGCTCCAGCAGTGTGCCCAGGGGGCCAAGAAGGCCAACAGCATCCTGGCTTGTATCAGCAGTAGTGTGGCCAGCAGGACTAGGGATGTGATTGTCCCCCTGTACTCAGCACTGGTGAGGCTGCACCTCGAGTCCTGTGTCCAGTTTTGGGCCCCTCACTACAAGAAGGACATTGAGGTGCTGGAGCGTGTCCAAAGAAGGGCAACAAAGCTGGTGAAGGGTCTAGAACACAGGTCTTACGAGGAGCGGCTGAGGGAGCTGGGGTTGTTTGGTCTGGAGAAAAGGAGGCTGAGGGGAGACCTTATTGCTCTCTACAACTACTTGAAAGGAGGTTGTAGCGAGGTGGGTGTTGGTCTCAAGTTGTGCCAGGGGAGGTTTAAATTGGATATTAGGAAAAAGTTCTTCACCAAAAGGGTTGTCAAACATTGGAACAGGCTGCCCAGGGAAGTGGTTGAGTCACCATCCCTGGAGGTATTTAAAAGATGAGTAGATGTGGTGCTTAGGGACATGGTTTCATGGTGGACTTGACAGTGTTAAGTTTATGGTTGGACTCAATGATCTTAAAGGTCTTTTCCAACCAAAATGATTCCATGATTCTATGATTTTATGCATCTATGGGAATTTCCTAAGTTAGTGTAAGATGGCGGTGCTCACTGCTAAATAACTTTTTGCTCTTTGGTAGATGGATTTGTTAGAAGAGGACAACAGAAGTTTCATCTGCAGTGTGAACACCTACACCAGGTACAGTGAGAGTTCCTCCCAGAAGAGAAATGCCTCATGGTGTTTGAAGTGTCTACCAGCAGCTCACGTGTTTCGGCATCTGTGCTCAAAAAGAAATTATTTTACTAACCCAGATTTGACTGATGGCATGATAGGCATGATAGGCATGAGAAGCAAAAGTCAAATAAGAAAAGAAAAAAAAATTCTGGACCACTGGAAAGTGTGTCATGGACCTGCAATCTTTTAGGTGAAGGCCCCTCCTAAGATACTGCGCTCTCTGGACAAGACTCCCCAGATAATATTCTGTCTGCAGAAAGCTTTTTTACTGATTACTTATCAGCTAATTATCAAAGTGAACTTAGTGCTACTGAAAGATGCCAATTCAACAGCTGAGAGGACTGAAGGTCCTTCAGAGGGACACAGGGACACATACACCCAGGAGATGTTCCAGCTCCGGTGCACTGGCAACGTGGCTCAGTCCAAAGGGAACTTTCTCATCTGGAAAGAATTCATCTTCTGTCTAGATGCTAGTTATATGGCCCTAATTACTGTGTTATCTAAATTATTCATAATCTAGAACTGTACATTGTAGAATAATGGGACATTTTGCAGGCACACATACAGTCACACATGCCACGCTCTGGGGCCACAAGGCAACAGCCCTTTCCTCAGCCACGGCCGCTACTGTGGTGCCTTACTGGGAAGGACACGTGGGCATGCGTGTTTTGCTGTGGAAGACAAGCAGCAGTTTTTGAGCATATGCATGGCAAGTATTTGCCCATGCTCCTCTTTTTCCTTCCCAGCTGCAGACCTTTATGCAGGCTGCCATTTGGATTGCAGCATACTGGATATCCATCTGGCTTGTCTGCTCCACTTGCCAAGTAATGCACATTAGTTTGGTCTTTGCTACTTTTTTAGTATGTGAACGTGCTTTCTCAAAATATGGAGAAACCATGAACTCACTTCATGAAACCCATCAGGTTTTTAAGCATTAGGCTGTAGTTTAAGGATACATTGACTCACTCACTGACGGAGACTCCTTATCCTTCAGTCCATTTACTTCTTGAGAGATTTTCTACTTCCCCTGAAACCTTCTAAATATTTGTCTCTTTTTCCATTTGGGTGGACTCTAAGACCAGAATTACTTGCCATGCTGAGAGTAAAAACCCTGCTTCCAGAGAAACAGACTGACAGTTCCTGAATTTCATTTCAGTGCCCTGTCGTTCCTCCCTCCAGAGCAGCACGGGTGACAAAGGTTCAAACACCCACTGGAGAAGTGTCCTTGCACCACCCTCAGCCCTCCCTCCGGAGCACCCCAGGCAGCACAGCAGGAACCAGGCTCTGTCCATGCTGCTCGCGGCTGCTGCGAATTGCAGCCTTTGCCCGTCACTCTTCATGGGGCAGGGCAGCCAGAAAAAGCAAGCCGAGCTGTCAAGCACTGAACAAGATATGGGGCATGCCAAGAAGGGGAGAGGATGATAACGGGCTCATCCAGTCAGACACAGATATGCTACTGAACAGTGTCCTGGCAGAGAAACTGCAGCTGCAGCATTTCAGGTAGCCGGGCACAGCAAGCAACAGGAACGGATGGAGCCGGCCCGGGGCTGAAGTTCAGCTGACTCCGAGTGACTGTGAGATCGAAAGCGCTGGTGAACTGACACGCAGTGGCCTCGCTCTGGCCATAGCTAACAACGCTGTGTTGCAAACACAGCTGGGTTACTGTTGTCCAGAGGGGCTCTGACGGGACCGAGTGAGGCTCTGTCAGCCATGAGATAAGTAGCCGTGGCATCCTTCGGCTCTCTGAGCAGCTCCCCACCTCCAGGTCACAGCAGGGATCACAGAGGGTGACGTGCATTCACCCTGCAGCTGCTACAGTTCCCAGCGCTGATGACAGGGCATTTGCACTTACATGACTGACCATGCGCTGCAATCACTTCAGACAGAGGCGCACTCTGTTTTCCTCACCTTACTTCATGCCACCTTTTGTCACCTTACTGTGGGGACACTGGCAGAGGGATGGAGCAAACAGCTGAGGAGCCAGGAGTGTCTTAGAGGACTTGGTTGATTGCACATGGGTCTTAACGCTCAATCAGCCCAAGCCAGATGCACAGAAGAGAGGAATGAAACACGCAGGAGATGTTTCCTGTTGGCCATAGGAGTCAGGCTGCACAGGTTTATCCTCAGGCATTTCTCTCTAATGGTGTTCTGTAAGTCTCCAACTGTTATGCTGTGAACATCTCTCAAGAACTACTGCCAGACATCACATTCACATTCACAGCTTCATTCATTGCCAGCTCTTACATCACCTGTTGTTGGCAGATTCCATCAATGAGGACTGTTTTCTGGCAATTATGTCAGTCAACCTTCTTCTTTATATAGCTGTATTGTTCTGCATTTGATATCAGCTGATGTGGCTTATGAACTGTTTTCTTGAGAGCTTTCAATCGACATATTTGCCTGTAGTTTCTAGTTTTAATACACCTTGACTGCAGGTGCAATTCTGTCTTTCACACATGTACTGCTTTTTTTTTTTTTTGGAAGTGGGCTGTCAAACAATTAAAGGAAAAGCTAAAGACTCTCTTTGGGGAACAACAGCCAGAATCCCTCTAAAATGTTCAGAAGGATACAGGAGGTAGATCCTGCAAACCTATCAGTCAGCTTCCAAAATCCCCAGTGAGGGCCTGGAGGTTGGGGATGGTTGGTTGGGGATTAGGTGGAAGCTGTTATCACAGGCTGGCTAGGTTATGCATTTCCTTCAATTCAATCCCTCCTGTGCACAGAGCAGCAATGTTCCTAACAGCTGCATGTTCTTTGCTTCCCTTTTGAGCCCTGCTCTGGCCAAAAAAGTCTTTATCAGAGGACACATTTGGGTACCTTTGTTCATTAATGATAACAGAGATGGAATACAATTTCTTCTTCATCTCCATTGCCTCTGCCATAAAGCCCCATGGAATAAAATCACCTGGGACTTTGCAGCACAAGTCAATTGCTAAAGGAAATTGAAATAAACAGTGCCTAAGTTTGGCAGCAATAATCAATTGTTTGTTTGTTTGTTTGTTTTTCCTTCGATGTCCACAGTCTGCAACTGCAGAAAGTCTTACTCTACTAGTTGAGGAAAAGGGGACGAGTCCTTTCTGCAATTTTGTGCTTTTTCTTGAGCATTTGCATGCTTGTCTTTCCCTTATTCATTATAATGACCTGAGGATCACAGCCAGCCATCAGTACGGGAGGGAGCCTGGATGCTGTTCTTGTGGGAAGTCCACGTTCCCTGCAAGTCTTGCATAACGCTGACTTTCCCTCGGACTCAGTCCAGGATTACTTCCTGCCAGACACTTTTCCTCTAGCAATGGAACCATATGAGGAAAAAAGAAACCTTTATTCCCTATTAGGGAAACACCTCATTCTTCCTCTTCCCCCTTGAACTTAAGATACATTGGAACTCTTATTATATAAACATAAAACAACACTCTAATGAAACTGTCAGTGTCCTTTTATGACATCCCAATATTCTGGTTCGACCGGTTTATAAAACGTGTGCTCTTTGCCAGTCTCCCTAAAGCATAACACCTTCCCTCTGCCACCAGCTAATGACATTACTTAAGTAATCTGTGTTATGACACTGAAGGTCACAGGTTTAAATCCTGCTGATCAGTCAAAGCAAATGTCATCGCAAAAGCATCTTTTCTTACTCATTTTTTATCCTAGAACTGCTGCTGATGAGCAGCGCACATCCCACTGGGATGGATGCCTCAGCACGTGGGACCTGCCATGCCATTCCTGTTTCACTACCGGAAAAACAACCACTTATGTAATTCTCATACTGCCAAAAATCCACACCACAGATGAACCATCAAAACACAAGCTGAATTTACTGTACGGTCAGATGTGCAGTCAGAAACCAAATACTTACCTAGAACTGCAAAAACAAATGCTCAGAGCTCACAGAGGTTACTTACAGCAGAGTTGTGTATTGCTTTATCAAAATTATGTTTTAAGCACAGGTTTAATGACCAGGGCTATATTGAAAAGATTTAGTTATCTTTTGGGCCATAAACTCTGAGGATGCCCAGGCAGCGAGACAAAACCTAATCATTTGGAGTGAAATACAAATCCTCTTGTTTGTAACCGCTTGCTCTTAATTTGCCTTGTTTCTGCTTGTGAACAACTGTGAATCAGACTTTGTGCTCACTGGCAGTGTGAAGTAATAGGATGTTGCACAGCTTTAGGTCAGTTGAAAGCTAAAGCATTCTTCATATCACTGAATTTTCCCAGAAGATTTGCAGCATAAGCTTGTGAACATTATTCATAGGGAACTCTCTTAGCCAGAAAAACATACAGCTGAGCTTATATGGTGTAATTTCACTAAAAGGGGTGGAATTATTGCCCAGGTGGGCTTTGGCCAGTGGGAAGCCAATGTCCCAGGGGAGAAGAGGTCCTTGTCAGTGCCAGGCTGCAGTGAGGGCCAGGCTGCGGTGGTTAGAGGTCCTCAATGCGAGCAGATGCCCCGGTGGCAGATGCCTCCCACATTTCGCCGTTGTGTTCCCATTTACCTCCGCTCACCCCCTATCATTTTGTCGTGGTCATGCCAGATGCCAGAGGGATAACTAACCTCGGTAGTGTTGCAGCTTCTGCCTTTACTACTGGACAATTCAGTTTTTCCAAGTAAAAACCAGGCCAGTACCCTTACTCACGCTTCTTGAGATCAGACAAAAGCCAGGAAACACGATGGAGGAAAAACATAAAAAGAGAAGAAAGATGACCAATATCATACCCATCATGTGGAATTTCTGCAGGAGAGAAGAGAGCTGCTGTATAAAAGAGGTTGCCTGTAACGTGGGAGGATGTTGACACAAAACCAGGGTGGATGGCCACTCCTCTTCTAGAGAATAACCTAACTCATTCTCGGTCTCTGACTCTCCTGGAAAAAGGAGGAGGATTCATGGGCTATGCAGGAAAAGTATTTTTCCTGTGAAGAGGTGAGACAGCTGAACTCTGTCTCCCCTACGTATGTTTTTTGAACTTAGTTCCTAGTCATGGCTGGGGTTAGCACAGGTGAGCCCTGGAGGCAGCATAAAATGAGCCACTAAACCAAGTCCAACCACTGAACACATTTGTGCCATGACCCAGATTGCATCAATGCATGGAAAGTCCCCAGGTTGAACTAGGAAAATATTCCTCAGATTCATTAGAAAATTAGAGGCAATCAGAGGCTCGAATTCAGCACTGGAAATGCACTCACATCTTGTTCGTTCCAAGGGCTGTGAAGCAAAGTGCAGTGGAGATTATTAGAAGTTAGCTTGCTGGGTGTATTCTTGCCACTTTAACGTGGCAAACCACAGTAGGAAATCTTGACTATTATTTTGACCAAGATTGCTGTAATAGAACTGATGTTCTTATGACTGGAACAGGTTCAGGCAATAAGGACACATTTTTTTCAGTGTCAACTCCTATGTGGCAAAGTAACCAGATTTTAAGAACTGTAGCTGCTTTTGTGTTTTTTTCTTCTTTCTTTTCTTTTCTTTTCTTTTCTTTTCTTTTCTTTTCTTTTCTTTTCTTTTCTTTTCTTTTCTTTTCTTTTCTTTTCTTTTCTTTTCTTTTCTTTTCTTTTCTTTTCTTTTCTTTTCTTTTCTTTTCTTTTCTTTTCTTTTCTTTTCTTTTCTTTTCTTTTCTTTTCTTTTCTTTTCTCTTCTCTTCTCTTCTCTTCTCTCTCTTCTCTTCTCTTCTCTTCTCTTTTCTTTTCTTTTCTTTTCTTTTCTTTTCTTTTCTTTTCTTTTCTTTTCTTTTCTTTTCTTTTCTTTTCTTTTCTTTTCTTTATTTCTCTATGTGCAGTTAAACGTTATGACTGTAAGTGCTGAGTCACAGGATAAAAGTAGTGTAGTAGGAAGTGGCAAAGAAGAGAAATTACAGTAACAGAAGAATTGCAGTAACAGGCTGACTGCAAGCTACTCTGATCCGAGGAGTGTGTGCTCAAAAAACTCCCAAGCAATGTCCCTGATCTTGGCTGTTCCTTTTGATAGTCATAATCCTGGGCCTGCGTATCAGTAACAGAAAACCATTAAAAATAGCATAGTATAAAAGAGTCAGAGCAGTGAAAAACTTATAGAGGTGGACAGGGAAAAGCTGTTGTAGAGCCAAAATGGGCAACAGGAGCCAATGTGCCCGACTGGCCCTGCAGCTGCCAGCCTTGACCAGCTGATTGCCCCAAGGAGCCTGCAGAGCCTGGCCAGAGTGCCAGCAGGAGATACAACCTTGCGAGCACTCCTTGGTGGCCTTGCCTGTTCTCTCATGGACTTTTTTTTTAACCATTGAAAGGCTGGATTGTTCTATGTGGTTTTGGTTTTTTGGTTTGTTTGGTTTTTTGGTTTTTTTTATGGCGAGGTGTTTTAGGACAGTATTGTGCTTTGGCCTGCTGTTGATGGCAAAGCTTTGAGTCCACAGGTCTGTATAATGAAGCAAACTAATCAAAGGTCAGGGCTGGCGATGTGGGAGCAATGCCAGTTGTTTGCAGTATGAGCATTATCCATCATCGTGTCCTGATGTAAAAAATACTCAGCTGTTGTAAATGTGAAACTGGCCATTCCCCACCTTCTAGAGAGGTGATTTTGTTTCTGTGAGGTGAGGCCGGAGGAGTCAGGCAATCACTGAGCTCTCTGAGAGCCAAAGGAGACTCAGCCACGTCTCTCTAAGAATGGTTGTCTACCTATCATTATTTAATGTGTTGTCAACAGTATGTTCTGCACTGTGAAGGCAAAAAAAGACACAGGAAGATATAATAAGTCTGTCTGTTATGGTGACTGTGTTTAAAAGAGCAAAGAGCATTTCATGCTGCTTAGAGTTAGATGCCTGGGGTGGGATTTATCTTTTCTAACTTTATATGTCTGTCAAGTCAGTCATCTGTATCTGAGCTAGGCAACTTCAGCTGCCTGCATAGTCAATTGAGGAGAACAGGAGCTTCCAGAGGGCAAATCATTCTGTCTTATTTTAGACATCCATAGCAGTCAAAAGGACGACCCAACATCTACAAGGTTTTCACTATACACTGTCTCTAGTTTGGTCGCAGAGACAGGACATCCACAGGCAGACAGGGCATGTCTTCAGTAGTCTGGTTCATGCAACCCAAGATGATTTTCAATATGATAGCATGCAGCATGTGGGGGTGACTGGGAGACTCATTTCAAGAGCACACTCCTGATGTAGGCAAAGATGCAAATATACACACATACAATCTCTTCTGTAAGAAGACAAGGTTTTGGATAAGCATCAAGTACAGGTTGTACCCGGTAGGATATTCTCCCTTGGTCCTTATGTACCACTGTCAAGTGTAGGTGATCTCCTTGCACTTCCATTGGGGAAATATTTACCACTTCAAGGAAAGAAGATTTCTGACTTTGCATTCAGTAAATTCCTTAGAGACAACCTGATTTGGCACCTATGAACCTTTTGTTCACAGAATCACAGAATGGTAGGGACTGGAAGGGACCTCTGGAGATCATCTAGTCCTGCTCGAGCAGGATCACCTAGAGCAGGTTGCACACGATCACGTCCAGGAGAGTTTTGAATATCTCCAGAGCAGGAGACTCCACAACCTCTCTGGGCAGCCTGTTCCAGTGCCCTGTCACCCTCACAGTGAAGAAGTTTTTCCTCATGTTCAGGTGGAACTTCCTGTGTTCCAGTTTGTGCCCGTTGCCCCTTGTGTTCCATTTTTTAGTTAGCATTATTGCTGCTATAAATAAATACTATTGCTATTTACGCTTTGCTTATAGTAGGTGTAGCCAGGACAGGAGAATGGAAAGTGGGATGTGCAGTGCACAGATTCATTCCTGATTTATTTGGATTTAGTTTCTGCCATAACAAAATAATTTTGACAGTGCTCCAGAGGTACTAGATGTTGTGTAATTGCAAATATCACTGTCTTTGCTGATCTTATAGCTGCACAGAGAGATCAATACAACAGACAGGGCAGAAGGCAGAGCAACATCAAACAAGGTGGTGGAAAGGTGAATAACTGTCCCTCTGAAAGCTGTTTTCACACACACACACCCAGACACACACGCAGACACACAACCCCATCCCCCCCCCCCCCCTTCCCCTATATAGCTATTGTTCTGTGACTGTATTTAGGGGAACTCTTCTTCCTGTTACCATGCACAGCTAATCAGGCCCAAGCTGATGAAACCCTCAGTACTGCGAGGAAGGGTAATTAGCATGGGCCTCAAGTCAATAAAAGCTCTTCTAGACATGTTCCCCCTTTCACAGAACTTAATGCCAGACGGATTTTCAGTAGTTCTACAGTCTCTATCCTCCACTTTGCCCTAAATGTCCCTGCGCCGGCAAGAACAGAGTACGAATTGAATGCACCGGGACTCGTAACAGTTCTCTGGATTTGACATTTAAGAATAGTAATTAAACTCAGTGAAACCGAAAGGGAGACTTGAAGCATGTTGACTTTAAGCTCTGTGTTGATACCTCATTCTGCAAACTGCCAGCAGGACGTTTATATGGTGCACAGTGTCTCCTAGTTGAGAGTGCAGAATCACTTAGTGTCACATGCTCCATGCCAGAACAGTTGGGAAGTCTTTTGTTCTAACATTATTTAAGATATGGGTTCAATAATGCCCTTAATGAGAATACCTAAAATGTACAAAGGGTCAATCACCCTTTAAAGGAACAGGAAATAGTTGCAAAATGCGTAGGGAGGGGCTAGTGTTAGAGAAGTCCAAGGAAATGTGTTGCCTTAAGTAACTGCTGATGTCTTCTGTGACTAATGTATTATTGTTCATAGAACAACACAGGTTATACACTTGCCCACACTGCTTAATGAGGTATTGACCAAACACTTCTGTATCTTAAAGAAAACTGTTATTTTTCTCCTGAAGCTTATGCATAAGGCCCAAATTCAAGGGAAAACTTCTCTGAATTCCTGTAATATCTGAGAAAGCAGTAAGATATGAAATGGTGAATCATAGAGAAGAAAGTCTTGCATTTCAGCAGCAAATACATTTTGTCAATGCAGGAAAGTAGAGCCGGCACTGTGCAACTTTGAATTTGCAACTGTCCTCTTTCTTGCAAGGCGTTTGCAATCAAAGTCTGACAGGTACGAAGTCAGAGTAGCAGTTCCAGTGCAAAGAAGTGAAAATGTTGCATGGGGAGGGAGAGTACAAATGTTTTAAAGAAGCGTCCAAACAAAAAAAGGAAAGAGGCTTAGTGCATGAGAAAGTGGAGGTAGCACCCAGAATGAGGAAATGCATGGTAAAACACCTGGGAGGACAAAGATCCCATGCAGCTGTGTGCCTGAAGCTACAAGAAGGCAAGAAGCAAAGGAGATAGAAATGTAATTGGAGAGGAAAAACATTTAGGTCTGTTGTGGAGGAAAAAGTAGCACAGATTGTTGAATGTGAGTACTGAAGAACTGTAGTAAATGTTGGAGTGACAACCAGAAATATGAGACTGAACAGTAGGTGAAAGGTCAGAAGTGAAGAGAGAGATTTGTGAGTCACCATTCAGGTAGCACCTATAAGTACTGGAGCACATGAGATCATGAAGAATTATGGGAACCCATAATAAATCCTTATCCTTCACCTTTCAGTCAGTTGGATTTATTCCATTTAAAGCCAGAGATTCTTTAAGGTCCTGATTGTCTTCTGCCTACCTTCAGCACGCCCTTGTTAGATCCCCTTCTTTCACATTTACACTATAGCCATGCTGACATACCAGCATACCCAGCTCTTATACTCCAGCAAGTGCCACAAACTACCTAATGTTTACACACAGAAATATCAGGTCTAACATCTGAAGCATGTCATCCTCCCAGATAGATATTGAGGTCAAAGCTCTGGTATTCCAATGGTGCTGTGTGGACATAGCAGGTACCAAGGACTGCCACTGTAAGCAGGAACATCTCCCAGTCATGATTCACTACCATGAAAGGAGGAAAGGTAAGCAGCAGCTGCCTTTCTGCTTCTCCATGCAGAAAATTAAACTGTTTACTAAGAGCACATTTCACAGCAACTAAATCCAGGTTTTGCAGCAATGCTCAGACTAACGTCACACCATTGAAAGTCAGACTGGCAAATTCCTTTCCTAAACTCCTCAGGATTTATGAATTTGTAAAAAAAGAAAAAGTAAAGACACCCTTAATTTTTGTTTACCTCTTCTGCTTGTTCTTTTTCTCTGTTCATCTATGCAGACTGCAAAACTGGCACCATTATTTTCAGTGTACTTGTTAGTGCTAAGAACATTGGTGCTGCGGTGCAGATATCAGGCTACAGGAGCTTGGAAACCTAAGTGAATCCCATCCCACATTAGTTTACAGAAACCTGTTAGACAGTCATTTATTGAAAAGAGGAGAAGGAAGCTCTCCTAATTCGTCCTTTTCTTGGAATAGCTGTCATATGCATACACAGTCTGAAAGAAAAGAAATTCTACATGAGCAAGTTTATGGAAGAAGGTCATGACATTTCAACTGAAAGGACATGATCTTGTTCCTGTTGCAATTACTAGTTAAATTCCCATCAGCTTCAGTCAGACTTAAAGTGGAATGTGAACAAAATCCAGAATGGATGCCTAAACTGCCTAATGAAATTTACACAATTGTTGCTGTTTTTAGGAATTTGGTTTTTAGACAAATGATAGAGATAAGGAAAGTGGAGGAACTAGAAGAGAAACAGAGAACTGTTTTGTCTGGACCAAAGGAATGCTGTTACAACATGTTCTTTAAATAATAAATTGTCATTGTGAGTTGACATGAAATGAAAATGTTTTTCTTTCTCAATGTCACATTGAAACAACCAAATTTATTTTTGCAGCTCTCCTCCCATGAAATGGATAATTTTCATAAAAATTAAAATGCTCTTGTGCAAAAATGCTGTCCTCCCATACTGCGTTTTAAGCAAGCAAACTTTTTCACAGAATTGACCAGCTTTGTTTATTTGTTCACCATTTGGAATTTCCAAGCATATGTCAGGTACATCATCAAAAAGCCAGAAACAGCTGTTCCTGCTCTGCTGAGTATAAAGAGCAAACTTGAAGACAATGCTGCAATTCCCAAGCTGGTCATAAAGGTTTTGTGGTGAGGATGAGGAGAATCTCCTCAGACTTCAGGACCCACCTGGAAGGCAGTTAAGATGACAGGGTACAAGGATCCAGATTTTGATCCTCACGTCTGGCTAGGTTTATTTATGAAAGAGCACAAATAGAGGATGAAGGTCAGTGAGAAGGACAATTGTACCCACACGGCACAAACACGGCACAAACAGAGAAATCCAGGTGCCCAGACCTGTGGGTACCAAGGAGGTAAACTCAGCTGTGACTCATGCCCAACAGCAGACCCTTCTGGAGCAGCAGCAGGAGGTCAAGCAGCACGGCCAAAGGTGACCTCAGATGCCTCTGCGTAGGCATTTGAACTGCTCCTCAGGCGTTTTGGCTTCCCCACTTCCTGCCTCTCGACACTGCTCCGGTGACTGCTCAGCCCTTGGGAGCAGCGTTGGAGCGTGAAGCCACAGGCTGCTTTCCAGGGGAATCATCCTCTCCTGGAGAAAAACAGCTTCCTGGTCACTGTGGGCCTGAGGGGCACGGAACTGCCAGCCACGTTCAAGTGCAGGTTGTAGCTGTCTGTTGCCAGGGAAGTAATTAGGACAAAGCCAAGCAAGCAGCAGCTCTTTTTACTCATGGTTTATTCTTTCATCTTTTGATTGTGGCTGCTAACTGAGGTGTTAGCATGACTGTGGTTGCATCAAACCAACATCAAATTTGCCGCTGGCTCTAATCTGAACCTTGTGGTGTCCAAAGGAAGCCTAAGTGCTAAATGAAGAAACATCTTCTAAGAGGGCGCAGTCCTAACAAGAGAGGAAAACAAGACAAAAACTCATTATTTTACAGTTTGAATATATATGTAGACACTGTTTTTTTAGGTATTTTTCACTCCTGATCTGTCCTACCTGAAACTGAATTTCTCCAGCTGGATGTCGTCAGCTCCTGTGCCTCCCACTTGCATCAGTTAGGCCCACCATGGAAGTCTGAAAATGGCCTACAACATTTGGAGGCTCTAATACAATTGGTGGAAGTACAGCAAGATCCACAGGGCTATCTAGCTTGATCATTAAATTGTATTACATGCAGACTACAAAGGGAGAAAGCCAGAAGGGAAATTGAGACTATACATCAGCTGCTATAGCATTGGATTGTATAGTTGCAACCCAGACAAATTAGGCAATCACATGGGCAAATTCAACATCAACTTAAGAGCTCATTTTCAATCCAGTTCCCAGAGTGCTTTAGGACCCAGACAAATAGAGGCTCTTCAGTTGTTAACCACTCACTGGGTTGCACACTGAGATGACTTCCCTAGCTATTTCAATTTGTTCTAACTCAGCCCCAGGGAGAAAAAATGACAGTATAATCAACTTCAGGAAGTTAGCTACTTGGATGAAAACATGAAGCATGAAGTGGCATGAAGACATAATGGGTCTATTTTAAACTGATAATCAAAAATACTTATGGTTTGAATCTCTTCATCAATGTGCTTTTGTTATCATTTTTCAGTGCTGTGTGGCATAAATAACCAATGAGACTGTCAAATTGTAAGCTGGTTTTGTTTTGGTAGCATGGTCACTTCCTGTGTCTGTGACTACCTCCTTCTGATTGATGGTGGGAACTCCTGAGGAAGTTTGGGGGCAAACACATGAGATGACTTCAATTGGCTGATTAAGCAAGTTATCATTGAGGATGACGTTCCAGCCTGAAGTGGTTCCTCATACATGGCACTTAACTGTATGTGTAATGTTAAAAGACTTGCCATAGCTTATAAGCACAAAATGACCGAATCAGGAAGCTGTGTCACACCTCCGTTTTGCATAATTTGCTTCTAGAGTTTCAGCGGTTTGTGACAACACCACAGATGAAGGTATTAGCATGCAAGCTTCCTTTAATTATGCAAAATGAAACCAGCACTGCACTGCTTCCAGAAGGATTTAACATCTAACGATTGTGGGCTATTCAAAAGGTCAAGGGGTTCATGCTAGCTGTGTTTATACTGAGATAGGCACTGGGGCCTTGCACACATTTCTCCTTTCCATTCATCTCCCTGTCCTCCAGCCCCCTCTTTCCTGGGTCCTCTTAGCAATCACATGCCACTTGGATGATCCTTAAAGCACTAAAAAGCTTTTCATGGAGCTGTTACAACAGTGAAAATGGATCCAGCATACATGATCCGACATCAAAACCAGTGACTATTGTCAAGGGCTTCTCTTTCCTCATCCCCCTTTTGACTACTTTTATTGTCTTATGATACTTTAAATCAAAGTCTTTTTGCTGACTGGCATGCATTTCCAAGGTGGCTGCTAGGGACATTTGGTTTAGACAACGTGCCTTATCTGTTTTTTCCCTAGTCGGCTGGTGGGGAAAATCCCACCCATACCAAATATTTAGAAGATATCATTATCTGCCTATCTTTTTATTTGCATTGAGCATCCTTTGTTTGGGACTCAGAAAAGCTGTATGCTTCAGGAACAGGAAGAGCCGAGACAGACAGACTGGGACTGTACAGGGAACTGAGGAAACTCTAAAGAAGAACGTGTCCTGTGTTGTGTCCTGGTTTGGCTTTGGGGTAGTAAGTGCTGATTTATTCTCTGAGGCTTGGACAGGAACTGCATGTATGTCAGCCAAGAGAGTCTGGAATATCTGGGCAACACCTGTGGATTGATTTGCTTTCTTAATATGCTGGTTTCCAACCATCCAGCTCTGCAAGAACTGCAGACCCTATTACAGTGATTACAGTCACAGAGGGACTTTTTGGTATTGTGGGACCAATGCTCTGCTTTCAATCAGAAGAACACTTATAATTCTATTAAATGCTTATTGGTATTTTGAAAGGAATATGTATTTTTGTGAATGTTTAGAGTATGGTTTTCATTTCCACTAAACCAACTTTGCGTCGGTGCACTGGTATAAAAGGGTCTTCAGATGATCCAAAAATGTATTATACAATACAGATCTGTCATCCCAGAGCAGTATGAGAGGGGATCATCTGACTCTGAACACTTACTATTAAAACTGAAGAATTTTTCTTAACAAATTAAAAAAAGTTCATTGCAAGAACTTTCTGAACTTCTGAGGAAAGTTTTAAAAATAGTAGCGATGCTTACTTCACTAGTAACCAGGTAATTACTTGAGAGTTACTTTCAAGGGAACAGAGCACAGACGGTACAGGGTCAAGCGGCTAATGGCCTGCAGATATTAGTTAATGAAGCAATCCATCAGGACTGGGCACTTGGTGTTTGAGTGATGTTTATTATGGTAATAGCCACTGAAGTCAATGTGAATAACTGTGACAATGGCATTGTGGAATTCCAGCCTTATTTCCATATCAAATCACTTTTGGTGACAGGTGAAAGGGTGAGGCTCCTGCTTGCCAGGCACACAAAGTCACAATGAGCCACTGAGGTTATGTTGATGCTTTCTTTTTAATGTGTCACCTGTGATCGAGATACTGAAAGCCAGATTCTGCCTTCAGATACAAGTATGCAAATTTGTCACCTTAAAACTTTGTCATTGTTCCTGGGAATGTGCTCAGATTGTATCTTCAGTTACAGCTTAGGCAATCTTCACAGCAGCTTGCACAAGAATAAAGAGACTTTAGTTAGGAGTTCTTTCAGCCAGTTATGCATCAGATAAAGTGAGGGACATCTACATCTGTAGCCAACCTGACTATGCAAATGTAGCTCTTTTGCATCTCTTTTGATTATTTCCATTAGTAGCATCACAATCAGCACTAAATACCATTTTAGCTATTTTGATAAGGGAAAAGATGTCCTTCCCCCCCCACCCCCACCCCCAAGTAATTTTCCTGGCTTGAGCTACATCTAAGCGATGTATTCACAAGGTAAAGATGTTGAGAAAGTTCGTGACTGAAAAAGTGATGGTGAATCACAGCCTTAGGAAATAGACACAGAGAGTTTCCATAGGCAGATGGAATAACATTTGTGAATGGAGAATGTATATAAATGATTAACACAAGGCTTGACTGAGACCTATCATTAAATATCACCTCCTGCTAGTGCAAAATACCCCACCTCATGTAAATGCAACTGTGAGCTCTGAAGAGAGAAACTGTCTAATGAACAGTCTGATGGATCACCCAGGCTAAACTTACTGCTTTGGGGGTTGGAGATGTGCTTGAGCACAATAAATCCACACTGGGTAAGACCTGTCTACAGTTTGTCTTTTAAGAATCATTCAAAGATTTGACCACAAACACCAAGCCTCCAGGATGGTCCATCGAGTTTGGACAACTCTTAGGAGAAGGTCATGTCTGGGATGAGATCACATCTGCCAAACCCCAGATTTATAAACCTAACATGTAGCTAGGTACCAGGCAGTCCCCCTTTACTGTGTAGGTGCCCGTTTTCCTTAGTTGCCTCCCTAGCATGATACCTTCCTTGGAATGGGTCTTCAGGCTCTTACACATACTCCAAGGCCTGATCTGGAAGATGGCTTGTGAATTGCATCCAAAGCCTCCCTCTCCCTGCCCTCCAAAATTAGTCATGGTATCTGTTTCATCCACCTGCTTTCTTCCCAACAAAATGTGAGGCCTTGGGCTCTACAGTTGAAACTCCCATTCCTATATCCCGAGGAGGTGCCCTAGCTGCAAGATTTCATATAGTTCAGAAGATTAGGCCATGAAAAAGCCAGGAGGGGATTATCTAGTATCTCAAGGCCTAAGGCAGAACCGATGTCCATACCTAATGATTATATCCACCTGGCAAGCAAGGTAGCACTGGATTATAGACCCAGCTCCCTCAGTTCCTCATATGTTGTATCCTTCATGGCTGAGGGAAAACACCAACTCTAGGAAGCCCTCGATACCTCTACTTGCTCAGTGAAGCACTGAGAGTCAACCCTGCACGCTGAGGATTTGTGTGCAGTCTCCTTTCTTTGCTTCCTTTTGAGTTTTGGGCTGATCCAGTATACCCTAAATCAATGGGAACCTTTCCATCAGCTTGGATGGCCATTAGATCAGGCACCATGTGACTGGAAAAAGTGACATCACGCTTCTGATAACACAGATATTATGAATAGCTTGGCTTTATGTAGTGCTTTTAAACAGAAAACATTGTGTACTCTTAACCTCTGTGTGCAGTATTTGCTTTTACCAACCGCTGAAAAGCAGCCACATGTGGGGAGAAATGTGACTGCAATTAAACAGTTCACAGCAAAGTTATATTATGATAACACATCTCTCCAGTTCATGAAGCTCCAGGCAGCAGATGATATACTAACAACACAGCGAAGGTATGTGGTGCAAAGCCAGGTGAAAAGCGTTATCTACATTATTTTTTAAATCTGAATTAAATGCCCATGTTGGCATTTTGACTAGAAAAGGTCATTAAGAATTCTTCGGGGGTTTTTTCCTTCTTGTCTGTCCTGCATGAACTTTCATTTCTGAGCAAGTTCAGTTTCAACTTTCCCATTAATCTGACTAATATTTCTCATTTCATCCCTTTCTGCCTTTGTAAAGGAATAGTAAGTGAAATTGATGATCAGCCTATGTGCAAATCTGTTGCATAGTGACACATTTTTCAATATACTATATTTGAAAAATTCTTTATATTTTACAGTCAGAGGCTGAAGAAATCTTTATAGATTTCAAATTTTGAAACACATTCTGAATCATTTACAGATGGACTCAAAAACCAAAAATGAATATATCTGCTCTAAAGAGACTGTTGTCTGTCCCTTGGGATATTCTAATATTGGAACTTAAAGAAAAATATACCTGCTCTTTCCTCCCTCTTTCAGGCAGCTATGTAACACTAAACTTTTGGATTATATGCACCTGTCAACACACTCTTGCTTGCTTCATTCCCTTAATTTTAACAATTATTAGTATGCTTCCTAGAGATGTTGTGATGAAGAGCTGCTGATTCGAACTTACCCTGATACAAACTTGGAGGAAATGAAGAGCTGTTTCCACAAAGCTAAAGTGGGACAGATAAAAACATTGAGTGATTGTATCTGTCCAGGTGATCCACATGTTTGGACAGCTGAGTTGGAATGCATGGGGTCTGTGTTATGAAGGGGTTGCAGCTGCAGGGTACCTATAAAGGGCACTGAGAGGCTGGAAAGAATTTCTAGGAGGGATTTTCACTTCCAGAGTGAAAGCAGTGGGATTTGATTTCAGAGAAAATATTGCAGAAGCCTACCCTCCCCTAAATACATGTAGTGCAAGTGAAGTGCTCAAGCACTGGATCCAAAAAACAAAGGCATTGGTGAAGTTAAAGCATTGAGAGATGGGAGGGGGTTTGTCAGCGGTAGGTTAGTTTGCTGCAGGCTTCTTGCCATATGCCTCCCAAAGCTGCCTCTACTGGATTGAAATTTACTTCCATAGGACAATCAATTAATATTATTAATAATGCTATTATGAATCCGATATTAAGGATCACAACCAAGCAGCCAGGATGTGAGTCAGCTGCAGAAAAGGGGCCTGAAAAATGCCTGTCCTTAGGCAGTAACAAAAACCAGAGGAATGGCATTTTCCATCAGATCTGAGCAGAAACCTTTGTGTAAGATCAGGCAGGACACCGATTCCATTGTGCTCCATCTTTTCCAGGATATGAACTTCTGGTTGCCATAGGAGACCATGCCATTAATTAGTTTTACATGAATCCAGAAAAACTCCAGTTTCTTCTTCTCCCTCAAAGTCTTCAGTTTTTGCTCTCTGAATTCCATCTCCCTCTTTCCATGCACCCAGACCCAACGACACACTTTCCTCTCCTTTTTAACAGGTTGTTCACCCACTCTGGAGAATAACCAGTTCTTTTCTTCTTCCCATGGTCTAGGCTGTATTCCCTGTTTTTTTCTGAGGGATTTCCCAGCCTGTATCAAAACACTCATAGCAAAATCTGCCATTCCTTTTTTCACTGCAGACCTGAGGTTACCCTTATATTTCCTAACAAGCCTGGCCTTAACTAAGTGCATCCGGCCAGTTGACTTTATGTTTATTCCCTTTCCAGGACTGCTAGGCTAGACCTAGCCAAGTGCTAGTCCTAGGCTCCCTTAAAAGACCAGATCACTTGGTTGCACTGGAGAAAACTGAATGGATTAAACTAGGCTGAAACGATCATCGTTAGTGGTTTTTATTCTAAGGTGAGAAATGCGCATTTATAAAATGCCAAAAGAACATAATCTTCCTCAGTTTTCACATAAAGTTCATGATATTAGATGTTAATATTTGAAGGAGGTTTGCATAATTTATGTGCAATTAGCATATAAGCGATTCCTGCTATAACAGTGAAAAAACCCACTATATCTCTGGAAAAAAGTTATAAATTTTCTTGCTCTCTTTTCATTAAGGCAATTAAATATGAGTTGCCACAGGAACCTAAAGCTTTCCATCATTAACATGAACTGTATTTGACTATTTTCTGTACTTTTAAGAACTACTCTGAGGAAAAAAAAACAAGGAAAAAAAGTCACTCACTGAATTTTGTTTTACATTTATTCTGCCAGAAAACGTACAAAACCCCCAATTATTTCTTCTAAGGGATCTTATAGGACGTGTACAGGACAATCACGTGCCTGCTTTTGTAGGTGTGGAGGAAGGTTCAGGATGGCAATTTCCAGCAAAGCCAGACTGCCCCGGTGAGAGGCACACAGCTGCTCTGTGCTGTGTAGTCCACCACCCTGACCGCCAGCCCACTGCTGGAGGATCAAAGTTTGGGGTGGCTGCACCTTCAAAGGTGAAGTTCTACCCTTCAGCGCCGGGAAAGTCATGACATTAGCCTGTCATCACACGTTGCTTCGTACACAGACACCATCACGCTTGGACCGTTTTCGGACAACAGTTTTGGTCGCTGTCTATGCCAAAGCACGTTATCTTTTTGCTTGTAGTCAGAGACTGGGACTGGGCTTTTCAAGTCCGATGTTGTGGATTTTCTGGCAGCCACGGCAGTCGCTAAACCGTTTCCTTTCCTATGGGTGTTCAGGACACATTCCGCAGTTTTTTTGTCCCTTCCCTTTAAGTCAATATTTTAAAAATAAATGCTTGGGGAAATTGGGCTTGTGGGATTAGGCACAGAGCAAGGGTCACTGGCTGTGAACTCTGCAAATGAAAGCAGCAGCTGACACTGCCATGGATACCTGCTGGGCCTTTTCTGCTGATACTTACTCAGCTTCAGGTCAGGCAATGTACGTCTGACTATAACCAGAATCTTTTGAACAGGGACATCAGCTTGCATTCTTTAACTAATTTATCTTTTTCTCTCCTCTTTTCCTTCATATTTGATGACACTGATTTCTGGTCTGCGTGGAAGCGCTAAATACATATAGCCTGGCTAGCAGGAATGTGGTGGGTTTGAGTGATATTGTCCCAGAAGGCCCACGAGGACTATCAGGTAAGAGGAGACAGAATCATTGGGGCACATCAAGTTATGATTTACACTTAAAAAAGGAACAGTAGGTTGAATAACAACAATTATTTCCTACGGTCTGTTAGGCTGTGAATAGCAGCCCACAGCAAAATGAGTAAACTGTAAAGTGAGGTTGTTTAAAATCATCAGCCTAGATTGCATAAAATCTGCATTACAGATCTGTGTAGGGAACAATCTTGCATTGTTACAGGAAGGGAATAAATGACCGAACCATCTCCAGCTTCTGTCAGTTTATGTCTTGACCAGTTTGTAGCTTGTACAGTTAGAATAGTTGTTTTGTCAGTTAGTCACTAGAAACTCCCTTTTGCTGGAGAGGTGGTTCTTGGCTAACAGTTCCAGGCAAGATCCACTCCTGGTGTGACAGAATTATTCCAAACATGAATAGAGTGAGTGTGTTCACTTGAGCTGTATACAGTTGTCCCTGTAAGAATCTGTGCTTAGTAAAATCAAGCGACTCTGCTAAATACCTTTGTCTTTGATCATTACCTTAAAAAATCAGCAAGAAAGGAAAAAAAAATCAATAGACATCGGGCAAATAAATCTCACAGGTTCCTGTGTTCTTCCCCAGCTTTGGAGTGCTGTACAGAGGAATTCTGCATAAGACATTACGGCTCACTGTGCGTAGTAAAATCCAAGTTTTTTAACCTCATCATTTTAGTGAAGTCGGGAGGCTTTTTTGTGACATGCTGGTCGATGTCACAGACAACTACTCCCTGCTGGCTGAAAGATGGCAATTAAAAAAAGAAGTATATAAAAACTGATCTTTACTTATTCAGATGTATTCACTGGTGTTTACAAGTCTCTAGCTGGTGAGCTTTAAATGAAAATTTTAATTTCAATTCAATTATGCATTGATCAAAATGAAAGTAACATGAACGCTTTTCAGCTGTTTCCTCTCTACTTTTCCCCCTTGCCTCTCATGAAAAAGCAAGATAGGAAAGCAGTAAAGCGATATTAGGGACACCAAAAATGACCATCCCCCTAAGACAAAAATGTTCAACCTGAATCAATTTTCATCTCATTTGAATGAAAACCAGAAAGTGTCCAGTGATTTGTTTTGTACAGGAGAGAAAAAGTCATAGTTTTCCATCAATGTATTTATTTTCAAAGAAAACTTTTACAGAAGAGTTGTGTTATTTGCTTAGGTGTGGAAATGATCAGCAGAACTACTATTTTATTAGTAGCAATGACAGAAAGACTTGACTATAAAGTAATGTTTCTGTATAGTTCAAGATACGAGCTGCATATTAGACAATGAGAAGAAGGAAAACTCTTGGCTCATTTTTTTTAAGTACAATTGTTTATAATAATAGCTTTAGCCAATGATCATGCACCACTGATATCTGCTGTCTGATATAGAGGGTATCACTAACATTTTTTTCTGACTGAGGCAAAATTGAGTAGTTTGCAGTACACCGTCCTTGAAGGCTAACCTCCCACTGCCTCCTACAAGCTTCCTACTGACATGTGAGATATTAGTATGTAAGAAATAGCATTTATTCTAGATTCTGTGAATTGTTTCTCTTGAACATTGGGAAAGGTAAGCTTTCTTCAGTGGTTTCAGCTGTCATGAAAAAAAACCCAAACGAACATTAGTTGGGCTTGAATTCTGCAGAGGCATGTTCAGGTTTTTCCATCTTGTGCTGCGAACAGTAATCAGCCACTCCGTTTACACCAATGTCTGCATTATCTAAAGGCCATGAAAAGTATCTGGTGGTCGAGGCCAGGCTTAAGGGAGTGGGAGCATCAGTGTGAGCAGAGAAGACAAGGTCATGGTAGAGGGGATGCACGCTGTATCTTTGTCTGAAAAGGGATTTGCTACAGCAGATAATATAAAATAGGGACAAGGTTTGATGATAACAAGTATGTGAAACCAGATTATTGTACTGATTAACTGTGAGAAAACAAAATTTATAGCAAGGGAGAGAACCAAACCTCAACTCTAATTCTGGCTGCTTTTAACAGCTGAAGTAGGGGTTATTTTGGGGGAAAAAATTAAAATTTTGTTACAAAGTCAGTCTTCTGTCAAAAAATGGCAGCAAACATTTGCCCCAACGTTCTTTGGTGGCTCAGAGGTGGGATGAGCTACATATCACAGAGGCTGTGGGGATTTCCTGGGGGAAACCCTCCAGCACAACATGGCAGAGAATGGTAGACAATCATCTCCCCTGTCTACGTGCAGTTACAAGGCCATGACAACCGAAGTGAGAAGCACTAATGACTACTTGGAACAACTGATGATCTAAGGCCAAGAGCTCAGCCAGCCAGTAACAATGTGGAAATGTCCCTTGCCAAGGTCCTTAAAGTTATCATAGGATTTCCTTTTTGAGAGTTAGCACAATATTTTAGCTTTTTCTATAGTTATGTATGCTGGATGTTTCTGAAGAATGTCTATCTAGTACCCCAACTGATCAGAAAACTATGGTTTTACTACTCTCTTTACAATCTATGCTGAGCTTTTTTTTTTTTTTTTTTTTTTGGGGGGGGGGTGTTTATTAGGAAAAAACAGATTAGAAACTTGGTCTTGTGTCCATAATGCCAATGTCAAACCTCCCGCTCATTTCGATGGTGACAGAAGGTCATGTAGGTATCATGAATATTTCTTATTTGTTTATGTCCTGTGTCAGCTAAACCATCGTTTGTTTGCTGGTGGCTTTAAAATTAATTCAAATAAGTCTCATTCTGTTAAGTGGGTTGGTCCTTCCTTCTTCCTGTGCTGGGTTTGCCCTTGTCATTACAGGCATACAATAAGAAGACTTCTCTGCCACAGATGTTTACAATACAGCCTGTAAATAATGGATTTCCATTGTTTACTCAAAGTTAAAAGAGACATTTTTTATGCAGAACTACAAGGTTTGCAGAGCTGTCGTCAGCCTCCCCACACACAGAGTCTCCTAGTTTCCGGGAAGAAGCCTGGGGTATCCTCCCCTCTTGTAAAATGTTTCTGCCAGAAGCATTTTAAAAACAGTAGACAAAGAGAAACGTGCAAAATGAAGCATTTCAAGAGAGGAGGAAACTAGAAGAGGGGGGCAAAAATGGAACCCTGCAGGAAAAGACTTCAGTTTGTCTAGTGATGCCAGTTGATAAAGTGTTTGAGGTCCAGTCTGCAAATGGTGACTTCCACACATAGAATTTATCTTCAGAAGTAGTAAGCATTTATACTCAGTTAAAACTGCACATTTAAAAGTTCTATTCTAGGGATTCTGCTCTGCTAGCTTCGTACCAAAGTATCAAAGAGATAATGTATGTCAGAAAAAGTTTACAGCCTAACAGGCATGAAAAGACATGGGGTGGGTTTATTCCTTTGAATTTCTTTCTTTTCTGATTCTGGGAGAGAAATTGATGCTTGAGAGTAACTAGTCTGGATATGGGGGCTCATGATTATTTCTTGCGTTATGGTGTGTTTGCAGTGCCTTCCCTTTATCGCTGTGCTCAAACGTTTGCAGTTTTTTTGACTTAATTGAAATGACAGTTTGAGATACACTTGTCAGCAGGGAAAAAATTTGTTACCACTCTCACACCTGTTTTATGATAGCATTTCTATCCAGAGGCTATTTTTCTACTTCTAAGAACTAAAGGGATATAAGCATGATGACACCACACACTGTTACCCTCTAATTTCGAAAGTCCTGGCTATGAGAGTGGAATTCACAGCCTTGTCTGAGCCACTTAGTTTCCCAGTGTCGCAAACAGGGAGTTTAGAGGCGGGGAGGCTGGACACACAGCACCAGAGCCCATAAGACAGCCAAGAGGAAAAGGCTGAAGAGTGGGATTCATCTGCAACCCTGTCACTCTCAGGGACTGAGATGCTTTCCTGCGACTCATCCTGAATAGTATGCCAGGGTGAAAGAGGAAGCTGTGCTTTGAAGGCAATTCCAAAACTTAGGCACGTGAGTCACCCATTCAAGCACAGACAGCCATCTCGTTCTTTTCTTACAGGCGATACCTGCTGCTGCTCCTGGATGAGGAGATGTTGTCGCTCCTATTTTTGTTGAATGCTTGTGGTTAGAGCACTTACCTAGGAGGCAAAGACCTGTGTCTCTTCAGGTCTCTTGAGGCTGAGGGGAATAGGATGTCACCTTCCACATCCTCAGAAGGTGGTCCATGGCAGGAAAAGTAATAAGGTGAAGTGTCTCCTGCTCAACATTAACCACAGTCAGGCCAAGAGGAAGCTCACAAGGCTGGAGAGTGATAGCAAGCTGCAGGACCATAACTGTATCTCAGTGAGATCTCTTGAAAGAGAGGGGTCCCTATCTTTGTGGGTTTTATTCACTGACTTTTTAATGCAAAATACACATACACATTCCAGAAGGCTTAAAGATGCAAAGATGCTCACTTTATTCTCAATGCTTAAATCTCTTCTTGGATTTGGATTTAGCCTGTTACTATTTTCATATCCTACCATGAAAGCAAAATGTGAGATGCCCCCTTTCATGCTTGGATAAGTTTATCTCTGAGCTTTGCCACAACCCTGAACTAGTCTCAGTTTTTCCTTCTTTTGGATATTGTTGACATCAGTGTGTTGATCTTATACATTCTTCCAATAATACCCTACTTCTAAACACCATGAGTAACAGTACCTCCGTGGCAAAAAAAAAAGGGCCAAGCATCTTTGCTCTCTTTTTAAAGTAATTTGGCAACCAAGAAGGTCCAAGTGGCAAGAGACTTATCGAGGTCATACATTAAATATTTCATAAATCTGGTAGCCCACTGCAGAGGGAGCAGAAGCTCACATATCTGAATTGTTTCCTAATCTCCATTTAACACTAAAATACACAAAATGCACCTGAAGTCTGGGCACTTTCATAAGGTTTAACATTGACATAGCAAAGCATGCAGTGCCAATGCCCTAGAGTAACTTTCCGAAATCACCTTCTTTAACCATGGCTCATGTATTTCTTCCCCAAAGTCCAAGAGAATGGACAAACCTTCTGGGATTTCCAGAAAGACAGCCAGTCTGGATGCCATCGGAGAGAAACTCTTGCGACATTTCTATTTTCTCTGGCCACTAGGCCGTGGGTTTTTTTACCCATAAAAAGTGTGTCTGAGTCCTTTCACTGCAACCAACTGCTGCATCTCAAGGAGAGGAAAGCAGTCTCTGGGGTGATAGAGGCCCACACTGTTAAATGCCATAGAGTTAGAAGATCGCATTTCAAGCACAGAACAGAAACTAATTAGAAAAGAGGGCAGACTAGTGCTGAATACTGGCCCAATACTTTTTTTTTTTTTTCCTGAAGCAAAGATCTGAAGTCAGACATATTCTGCACTAATTAAATTGCCTCAGTGGTCCCAGCATGTATCTTGCCACAGGAGCTTCCAAAGTTTTCCTTAAAATACCGGCATTGCCAACAGCTGGAAAAGGAGAAGCAGCAAAACTGCAGCTAGGTGAGGCCAGGGGACCGGGACGAGTCCCTCGGCTGCGGGGCCGCGCTCACACGGCGCTTTCAAACAGCCGGCACACGGGCAACGCGGGAGCCCTTCCGTGGTAGGTGTTTGGCAGCGTGTTGCAGCAGGGAGCTGTAAAGGTCCATCACACAGCTTATCTGAGGGGGTCCCACAGAGGACTGTTGATCACCCAGAAACCATCCCCAGAAGCTACAGGCAAAGGAACGAGAATCATAAAATCACAGAATCATAGAATTGTTTTGGTTGGAAAAGACCTTTAAGATCATGAAGTCCAACCATTAACCTAGCACTGCCAAGTCCACCATTAAACCATATCCGTAAGCACCACATCTACACATCTTTTAAATACCTCCAGGGATGGTGACTCAACCACTTCCCTGGGCAGCCTGTTCCAGTGCTTGACAGCCCTTTTGGTGAAGAAAGTTTTCCTAGTATCCATTCTAAACCTCCTCTGGCACAACTTGATGCCAGGAAGTGGCTGAAAGGAAGCTAGAACTGTTGCACTAAGGGGCACGGTATTCCATTTAGCTGAATCAGGATACCATCTGATTATTAGAACCAGCCATAGATTTTGGACAGAAGACAGAAAAATGTCTCTTGTCAAAAAGATGATGCTGCAAAAATATGCTAAATTCTACTACATTTAAAAAATCAGATTTAAATATGCTGTCTTTATTTTCCCAGTGCACTCAAAATATTTTTAATTCCTGATTTAGATATATTTTCATGTTTCATTATGAAGTCTAATGCATCACTAAATTAAACATATTAATATTTCATAAATTTTATCCAACATTATACTGCAATGTTTCAGCATTACCAAAGGCAAACACTGTAACCTTAGCGAATGCTGCAGCATTATAGAAAAAACAAAAAAAAAAACCCCCAAACATTTTCCTTGATGTAAGACTAAGAACTTCAGTGACATGAAAAGTTTGAGCGTGTTGAACTTTCATTCCAGTTCAGAATGAAAACAAATGTCAAATCGCTCTGAATTCTTATGGGATAGAAATGCCATCCCTGAGTGGCTCTCTAGACTGTAATTGTAGACAGCCCTTAAGCTGAGAATATTTTGAAGGTCAGTACAAGCGGATCTGTGGCAGAGCATAACAACTAATGATGCCTTTGATTTCAAAACCAGCAGTGTAGCCAGCTAGCCAACCAACAAGCAGTAAACAGTTGCTTCCTGAAAGGGGAGAGAGGATTAGAGAAAAGGGACGTGAGATCACCGCCTTGAAGCATCCTGAGTCAGCAAGTTAAGTGAGAAAGTTTGCTCTGGTCCCAAGAACTACATCTGCCTCCAGAAGTGCTGACTGGGCTCGTGCCGAGGTTTGCTCACTGCCGACCGGACACCCACACGGCCGGGGGACTGCAGCTGGGTCCTGGCACCCGGGCAGCGTATGCATTTTGTAGTCACGCTGAGCCTATGGTGCTTTTAGATAAGAGTTGTAAGAAACTGGCGGCTGGAAAGCAGCGAGCGTGGCCTGCAGCAGCATCTCCCCGACTGTACCGCTCCTTACTCAGTCACCTGCCTGCTGGCGCGGCCAGCAGATCGCATTGGTGTCTACAGGTGCTGCTGCTGGCACTGGGACGTGCCCTGTTAGCCAGTCCCTGCCCTCGTGGGGACCTGTCTGACCTGCAGCGAAGAGTTTGGAAGTTCAGTCTTGGTGTAACAGCTAGCGCTAAAACAAGTGGGTGGTTAAAATAGCAGCGCAGTGTCTTCCTAGGAGCTAAATCAGAGTTTTTCAATGCGATGGAAGTTGCAGCTGGACTAACTGTGTGTGCAATGTGGCCAAACCAAACCAAGATATATTTCCTGCTGACTGTCTGGTGAAGAATTGTCCTGGGGTGTTGCTGCCATCAGTGGAAAGTAAAGCACTGCACTGTCACCAGGCACTGCCTGCCAGTGAGGGCAGGGAGCTGAGTGCTCTCTGCTCCCTTGTGAAAGCTCACGGGTGTGAGCAAAGGCTTCTTTCCAGCTCAGATATTCTCAGAAATGATCCGTATGCCAGCACATACACACTTCCATTCCTTAATCCTAAACCCAACATTGCTTTGTTTATTATTTTCTGTCAAAAAGGGTGGCTCATCTAGGTACACATTAATTTTCTTTTCCTTTCTCTTTTCCTAAATATTGAAATTTTCTGATTTTGAAGGATCAGGAAGAGTTTTTTATCTCAGATATACTGCCTTGTTTGCTCCACAGGCAAACTAAAATAGCTCCTGAACAGAAACACAGTTGCCCCACGTCTATCAAAATATCCTATCCATTTCTCCTTCCCCTCCAGCTTGTGTCTATGGTGCAGGTTTAATCAAGTCATCTTAATTCTGCCACTCACTCACAAGCTGCAGTTACACGGTGTCTCACAGAGTCTCCTATCTGAAACCAGACTTCAGAGTGCAAGGAAAAGCTTTTATTAATTTTGGGGTTGTTTTTTTTCCTCTTTTCTTAGAGTTTGGGCTGCAAGTGACTCATCTCTCCTTGTTTTCTTGGTGATAAACCACAAGATGTTTAGAACTTCTGGCCTGGATGCTTATCCTGACCTTAATGACAAATTGTAGGACCCTTTCTTCCTGTGACACAGAAACAACCTCTTTCTCAAGAAGTCCTGGCTGCTGTGGTAGCAGAAGTTTGTTAGGAAAGCCCAAAGAGCGGCGTTCCTCCCTCCACTCAATGAGGCTGCTCTTGAGTCACTGAGGCATTTTTCTTTCCACAGTATATATTCAAGGGAAGAGTCCTTTCCAACCTCACACCCACAGCATTTCTCATCTTCTGTGCATGGTGTGGAGTGAGGATCTTACAACAAGTAAATAAAATCATAAAAAACCCCAGCCTGCTTTGAGGCCAGGAGACTAGTGTTACAGAAAAGACCATACTGTGTCCCCAAGGCTCAGGAGAAGGGAACAAGACTGCAGCCATCTGGGATTCTCACTACGTCTTGAAATTAATAGAAAGCTCCAGTGTTTGTCTGGGTCAAAGGGATGTGAAGGAAACCAGTAACTGTGGTGGGAGGAGGGAGGATGACAGATCACTGGTGAAGTGCTTCAGATGATGGTCTGCAGCCCTGTTTTCTTCTCTGAATTGCAGCAGTGGCCCATGCAGACACCTTACTGCTGGCCAGTGTTGCTCTGACAGTTGCCATAGTAGGGCGATACTCAAAATATCTCAGGGACACCCTTGCTCAGTGGCTCACCGAGGGGTTTTCCAAAGAAGCCACAGGATGATTATGCCTCTCAAGGTCGACGACAACCCTGCCAGGGAGAAACTGAGAGGCACAGAGGTGTCAGTAACATCGGGTATATGCACCTCCCAGAATTGGTAAAACTGCCCTGGCATTTCAGGTGCTCTCTTATTCTTAACCCAATGACTTTGTCACCCAAATGAGATGACATCAGCTTGGGCAGCACCATTTCCTCAACATTCAGCTTGCCTGGTGCGTGTCTGGCTGGCTTCGGTGCGTGCATAGAGTGCTGCGGGCAAGTGAATCCTGCATTGCCAAGGAGCCTCAGAGCAAGGCTCTGAGTTGCTGCTATCCCCAGTTATACTCCCTGGCTATGTTCACCGGCTGAATGGGCTCAGAAAAACCACCAATTGCAATGCACCATCGCACTTCAAACCTGGCCAAGGATGCGAGCAGGGCATGGGGAAATATCGCTGGATCCCGGCCAGTGTTTGGAGATTTTCACTTGACTCGTAGGAATGCAAAGTAACACTTGCAAAAACCAGCCAGGGTGCCAGGTCAGGCCTTTTCTATCCCTTTTATATTTATAACTGTAATGTGAACTGTCACGGGGTTCATTTAAACATAACTTTTAGCAGGCACCTTACAGTTCATCTCTGCCATAGAAGTCCATGTTTTTGTAAGACCTTATTCTGAAGATCTATCTCCTCTCCCTCAACGTAAGGCAAACAGCACTATAAACCAGGCAATTTCTGTGCAAAGCAGTGTGCTTTCACAAGTACAGTAAAGCAGTTGGTTTATCTGTTGTTCCCTTAATAGGAATAATTTTGTTTCTCATTTTTAGGGGCAGGGAGAGGAAGAAAGGGAGAAAAGGATTTGCCTCTGTAATTCACCTCTCCTGACAAAGCTAGTTCTTGGTTATTCCTTAGGGGGAAAAAAAAAAGTCTACAGGAATGAGGTAAAGACTTTATCATTTTGGCTGGCTAATGTGTCCAATTGCAGCTTTCAGTAGACACAAATGGAAAAATAAGTTCAGCTGCAGGCTGGACATTAAGCCTACAGGCAGTCTGATTTATGCAGCCTGTTTCAAGTATGTATTTGAAGAAGACCTGGGAAAGAGGCTGGCAGCCCCTCTGCAGGTGATTAGTACCCAACGCTGCCCTCACCACAGAACAGCAACACTGTGGGGAAGGACCAAGGGCCAGATATTCCACTCTGGATGCTATAGTCATCCTGGTTATAGAGGTGTATAAATACAGGATAGCATGCAAAGAAAGCAGGTCTGCAGAGAGACATTAAGTCATAACTAGGAGGGAAAATATCAGCAAGCTATGAGGCAGCCAGTGGAAGCCAAAAGGACTTCATCAGTCCTCCAGCCACATACCTACCAGTGCTCAGGTTCCTTGTTCGTGGAGCACTGGCACAGCAGTTAGCTGACTCCGCATGGCCCATCCAACACGTTTTCAGCACTGACAACTGGCAGCCAGGAATCCTTGGGGCTTCCAAATAACCACTTACAGCTCCACTTACTCTGTAATGACCATTCATCTTCCATGCCTGGGCATCTCTTCTGTTACTCACCCACAGCCTTA
Source organism: Grus americana (assembly GCF_028858705.1). NCBI lineage: Eukaryota > Metazoa > Chordata > Aves > Gruiformes > Gruidae > Grus > Grus americana. Next base: position 62,907,363 of record NC_072854.1, read on the forward strand.
TTTTCGTGCTTTTTTCCCTGTTCTGTTTGACTTGTTTTGGAGAGGTTTCTCAGTAAACAAGCAACAGTGTCAGCTGCAAGTCAGTATTATATTATAATTACATTATATTGTATTATGGAGGCAATGACGATTTTCATGTAGAAAGAGATAGCATATAGCTCACATTACAAAAATATATCAAATTTTAAAGCCATTGACAGCAATAAAATCAAAAGTCAACCTATATATTGAACATGCTTTGGGTTAAAGATACAGCTAGCGTTACGCGAGTAAGAATAAAAGGCACCAGATTTTTTTTTGCTTACTGTATCCTTTGCAAAGAAGCTAGCCACAACGTCTGCTCATAAATATGGGGAAGGTTGCTTCCCACCAGGTCTGGTCTTCCCAAAGGGGATAAAGAGGAATATGGACCCATGGCCTACATGGAAAACAAGCTGAAAAGCCATGTCAGCCAAGTGCTGGCACAGAGCATCCTCCAGACAGTGAATCCTGTTAGACTGGGCTGCACAATGTGTGGGACTTACTGGCTGGGGTCTCCTCAGTACACTAAATTTCATCCTGGGATGAACATGCTCTGACTAGACTGATGTAACAACAACTATTGGCTCAAGGCTACATTCAAGCTTATAATGTTTGTCTAGACAACATCATTGGTTAATATCTCAATCCAATTTTAATTGGAAAATTGTCTGCATTTTTGCAAAATAGCATTATTTATTCCAGTTTATCTAGATTTTTTTTTTATATTAGCAATAAAGAAAAAACATACAAATACATCTGGATCTTATAATTTCAGTATATATATATGTTTTCAGTTTTTGTGGAGTAAATCTGTACGTCTGCTACTCCACACTCATACCGCTACAGCTTGGAGCAGAACTTGGCTCTAATTTAGACTGGATCTCTAGGGTATGGATGTGTTGTAACTAGTTCTGCTGACTTTAGAGTCAGCCTTACAATTCATTATTCCTAAAGGCTTCCTCAGAAGTCCAACGATTACTGAGAAATCTCAACTTTCATTTAAGCGAAAGCCAAGAGGTTTTAGACACATCACTGAAAAGTCCAAAATATGCGAATCCTCAATTTTTATTTTTATTTTTTTTAAAAGAAAAACTCAGCATGGCTATTCTTTAAAATAATGTGGTTTTAAATCACAACATGGTGGGTGTTGGGGGTATGGTTTCAGTGCTTGGTTTGGCAACGATGCACTCTGTATTCTTCCTTGCTCAGCATTAAGTATGTATTCAGACATGGTAATAAGCCACAAAAAAAGTCACAGCAGAATTTATAAACACAGCATAGGGACCCTTCTCCTCAAAAAGCAGATGGTATTAACAGGAAGCTTATACTCTGTTCTATAACAGAGCGAGAAGGTGAAAGACCAGCCCTATGATGTATGTAGAGGATAGGCTTGTAACAAACGGGTCCTAAACCAAATGAATGAACGGGTGGTCTTAGGTCAGGGTTTATCTCAGAAGAACGGTCATCTCCCTTCTCAGTCTTAGACAAGACATGCCAGACTAAATAACAGCAGTGAAAGACTCGGTTGTCTGCTGCTCTTCAAAGTGGTCCTCTCTAGTGAAGTTTGTCATATATTGGTTCACAGCTGTAGTGAGATCCTGCCGTGCTCTCATACCTCTTCTGGGTTCATGTAGAGGAGCAGTTTTGAGCATGCTCAAGCCAACAGTGCTCTTGATGACTAAATTCTCTTTTTGAAAGACAAGAGTGCACAGTGGCTTGAGAGGTCTCCCTAGGATTTTGGTTTTCTTATTTACAGTGCCATTTTTGGCCAAGGGCTGATCTGAATATTAACAGTGCTGATTTGCATTTGTTTTTTGTGGCTACACTTTTGCCTATAATGAGCCAAAACCAAACACTTTGGGAAAAATGTGGATCTAAATCTGCACATTCCATTTTTTGCTCCTCTCTAGCTTGGTTCTTCCAACCCCTGGAGGAATTTTTGTTTGTTTGTTTGTTCTAAAAAAGCAAAAGCTATATATAAACTTACTGTTACCAGAAGCCTCTTAAAAACTCCAAATGGCATGAGTTTATACAATAGCAAATGCCCCACTAATATAATTAGGAGGTGGGAATCTCTCCTGCATCTCTCCAGTGTTGTGCTAGTGTAAGTCTGCTTGTGCCAGTAGATTTCATGCAGTGGAAAACTGAAGCAGTATAGTAGTGAATCAGGCCCAGTGGTTTGGTTCATATGCAAGTATGAAATACTTGGGAGTTATTGTGCAAGTTCCCACTGTGTTTATAAGGGAAAATATTTTCCATGCACCATTCAAGTTGATACCCCTGCACAAAACAAAATGCTGTTTCTTCCAATAGACACAACCTCTGAAATACCAAGCACCTAGACAAGTAGCAAGGGCTGGATAAAACTAATGTCATTTCCATCTTTGAAACATTTTTTTCTTACTCATGCACATCTTCACACACACAAAATAAATGTCAATACTGTATTAGAGAAGTAAGATGGAGAATACTGCAATTTTATGTAGGTGTGTTGGGTTTGCGTGGCAGGGTTTTGGTAGCGGGGGGGCTACAGGGGTGGCTTCTGTGAGAAGCTGCTAGAAGCTCCCCCTGTGTCTGACAGAGCCAATGCCAGCCGGCTCCAAGACGGACCCGCCGCTGGCCAAGGCCAAGCCAATCAGCGCCTCTGTGATAACATATTTAAGAAGAAGAAAAACACTTAGAGAGAGAGCTTTTGGAGCCGGAGAGAGGAGTGAGAAGATGTAAGAAACTCTGCAGACACCAAGGTCAGTGCAGAAGGAGGGGGAGGAGGAGCTCCAGGCGCCGGAGCAGAGATCCCCCTGCAGCCTGTGGTGAAGGCCATGGTGAAGCAGGCTGTCCCCCTGCAGCCCATGGAGGAAGGATGAGGGGGTGTAGAGATTCCACCTGCAGCCCGTGGAGGACCCCACGCCGGAGCAGGTGGAGGCACCTGAAGGAGGCTGCGGCCCGTGGGAAGCCCACGCTGGATCAAGTTCCAGGCCGGACCGGTGGACCCGTGAAGAGGGGAGCCCACGCCAGGGCAGGTTTGCTGGCAGGACTTGTGACCCCGTGGGGGACCCCACACTGGAGCAGTTTGCTCCTGAAGGTCTGCACCCCGTGAGAGGGACTCCATGCTGGAGCAGGGGAACGATGAGAGGAGTCCTCCCCCTGAGGATGAAGAAGCAGCAGAAACACCGTGAGATGAACTGACCGTAACCCCCATTCCCCGTCCCCCTGCGCTGCTGAGGGGGGGGAAGGTTGAAGCCGGGAGTGAAGTTGAGCCCGGGAAGATGGGAGGGGTGGGGGGAAGTGTTTTAAGAGTTGATTTTATTTTCTCATTCCTCTACTCTGTTTTGCCTAGTAATAAATTAGATGAATTCCCTCTCTCAGTTCAGTCTGTTTTGCTCGTGACGATAACTAGTGAGTGATCTCTCCCTGTCCTTATCTTGACCTACAAGCATTTTGTTATGCCTTTTCTCCCCTGTTTAGTGAATGAGGGGAGTGAGAGAGCGGCTCTGGTGGGCACCTGGCCTCTAGCCAGGGTCAACCCACCACAGTAGGTTATTCAAATAAGATACCTATAAATAGGAAAACACAGGAAACTGCTGCTGTTGCAGAATGTTCCCTCTATCAGCTTTCTCAGATGTGTCCACTGAAAAGTTTCCAGCATGTTCCCCTTCCTTGCCTGCCTGCTATTTGCCAACCGTTCTCACCCTTCCCCTCTTCTCTCATTTCTCCCCTTTCTCTGCCCTTTTCCTTTCCCCTTTGGGAACACGTCTCTGTGGCTCTGTGTTTTACCCTTTCCACTGCAATCTCTCTGTCTCTCCCATCAAACCAAATGCAAGTCCCATACCCCTGCCATCCTGCTTTCGCCTGGCCTCTCTTCACCTTGCCACCAGCCCTGGCTTCTCTCCAGCCTTACACTCTTCACCTCATATGTCTGGTCCCCATAACACCTTCATCATCTCATGCCTATTGCTCTTTTGCATTGTTTCTTGAGAGCCAGCTCCATTCCTACCATGATCTGGCACCGTTGAACTCAACATGACCTGCTCCTCTCAGCTGCTGGTTATGCTAAACCTGTAGACCCACCTGGCAGTCTTTCTGCTGCATTTCTTCTCTCACACTCCCCAGGCTGTAAGAATCAGCTTCTTCTCTTTCATTTCTTCTCTCTCCAGTTTTCCCCGCTCTCCCTCCTATCTGGCTCCTTATCTTCCCTTCTCAACATTTCTGTCATCCTCTGACTACCCAGGTCCTTCCTCTTTGATTTGCATTTGCTTGGAAGCCAGAACTTTTAGTATTTCCTTCATGCCACCCTTCGCATTAGATAGTTAGCGCTAGGAAGTTCTCTATAAACAATCACAAGAAACTGTTCTTCAGGTTCCCATGTACTTTTTTTTTTTTTTTTTTTTTTTAGAAAACTTGGCAATGGCTAAGCTGCTGATGTGGTGGGGGAATTATTCAAGATATGTTGGTCAGTACTGTGTTACTGGACATATTATTCTGGATGTATCCATCTTTTGTCTCTCAATTTTCAGTAACCTTATAGCTCTTTGTAAAACACAAAAAACTCCTTTTTTCCCCCTGTGTTATTATATTGCCTGATACTAAGGAGACTTGATCTTTTTCTTGGGTTTTCAAACTCCATGGCAATGAAAATGATAAAGAATATAATTTCAAAACATGATAGCAAGACATATGTAAAAGGAAAACTAAACTAAACAAACCTTACTCTGCAAATATTCAGAAACATGGTTCCTTTCTATCTGGGAAAATATATCTGAGAGGAAGAAGGTATAGTTTTCTGGATACATGAAAAATCACTTTTGAAGGATGATACTAAAATCACTGTTGAGTGATACAGTGATAAACTGTTTCTGCAGTACTTGTGCGGCCTCCCCAAAACCAGAAACAAGATGAGTTTTAACAGGCCCTTTGTCCAGCTCTCTAGGTGGTAGCCAGCAGTCCAGGAGAATTCCTGCAGCAGACAGAGCCTGCTCTTTTTCCACCATAAGGACTTCTACAGGCAGAGAGTGCAGAGCAGACTAGCCAGGTGGTTTTAAGTGAAAGAGCTAGGGTGCTGGGAGGTATTTAATTGTCATAGTATGCAGCTCTCCTTGGTTTAATTTAACATGAGAACAGGCAACCTGCCTGTTGATATAACCTCAGCGGCACTGTGAGAATGAAAAAGGACTTTTCTCTGGTGTAATCTAACTTCAGACTCTTTCATTTTCTATTGTCAGAATAGCTCTAATGAACATATGAATGCAACTTCAGCTGCCCCAGATTTAGATAGATAATGCTTTTAGTGTTACAGAGCCTCAGGCAGACTTCCTCAACATTTGGCCACCAGCAGGAGAGACAGAGGAACAGAAACTGAGTTTCTTCTGAGACATTTACGTCTTTTTTCTGTGCTCTGGACTGGAAAAGTATCTAATGCTAACAACAGCCTTTGTACATACTTCTAGTGTTGCCCGAACTGCAACCACTTCCTTGCTTTACTTCTACTGTTTCTGTTTTTACAAAGTACAGATCTAGAGGTGGAACTGAAAGGACTTCAGTGTCCCCCACCTGTTTTAGGAGAGGCTGGAGGGATACCAGCTCCTTCACCCTTTGACAGTGTAAAGTGCCATGGTGCCTGTGCTCTGTCATTTGACTCGGGGTTGGATCCACCTCTATTTCACAAAAAAGCTAGCTTTTATCAATTTGAAAAGGAAACATATAACTCTTGCCTTAGAGATTACATTCGATAGAAATATTTCTAAATGAAAATTCCTGAGAGGGAGACAATGCAGTAAGATCAAGATCCAGCACATAAAAAGTTATGGACTACAAAAGAAGTGAAGGGGGACTTTGAAAGTCCACCTCTGACACTATGCTCATATCAGTGGTGCTAGAACAACCTAAGCCTACTGAGACAGCTCCAGATCAACCTCCTAGGAGGGTTTTTCACTCAATTAGAGTTCACCATAAGTCCTCAGAATAACGTGCTAGTGCTATTAAAGCCACCTGCAGAGCATCTGTAGAGAGAAACATTCAACAGACGGGATTGGATTCAGCTCCTGTAACACCAGCCATCAGAAAAATAGGCAGCTAGCCTAGGGTCCCTAGTCAGGCAGTGATGTGCTTCTAACGAGTGATTTATCCCCTTATAGGATGTGATAAGAGGGTCTTTGTCCCATCTTGGGTTGTGGTAAGAGGCTACTTTCTCTTCTGTGACTACACACAACAGACTATTCCTAACACTGAGACTGAAGAAATAGCAATATGAACTCTTAGAATAGAAAAAAATGTCTCTGTGGTGCTCCTCTGCCCCATTTTGCAGTTGTGATAAGTTCTGTCAAATGTTTTGGAAATGCTGATGGAGGAGGATACTGGTAAGCAGCAATTCATTTTGGCAGCTGAGCCTCAGAAAAAGGGCAGCTTCCAGCCAACAACATTTCAAACTTTCTGAAAGGGTCTGCTCAGACCTTGTTCAAGAAGGCTGGGGACTAAGGCAAATCACAGATTTTGGTCTTCCCCAACACCTTTTTTCCGGGAGATGTCTACTCCCAGCCAGCTAGCAGTTTTGGAGAAGGGGATGCCTCAGCATAATGCACAAATAAATCTGTGTGTTAGTCTCTCCTGCATGTTTTCTGTGGGTAAAAAAAGGACTAACCTTCTGGACCATCAACCACTGACTTCTGGAAACTGCATTTACTTCACATGTGAGGCAAACTGAAGCTCCACAGCTCAGCTGCATTCAGATTCAGGGCTGAATTCCAAGCACCACACAACATGACGACTTTCAGTCCAACTGTTTGCCTGTTCAATTTTGTTATTGAATATAGATCTGGCTGAACTCCCATGCAATTGGAATTTCGATTCACTGCTCTCTTGTGACCAGTCTCTGGTACAAAACACACATGCACACATGCATACATGCATACAGATAGTGTGCTGCAAACTCAAGTGTTAAAGAAACCAGCAAATTCCAGAATTACAGTTTTCTGTCCTTTCTTATTTCAGCTGTCCTGGGTGTATGCCTTATGGCAAAGATTTTTTGATTACAACAGATTACACTGGCCCTTGCCTCATTCAGGGCCTGAAATATGTGAAGCTCAGTTGATGAGCAGCTACTGAATCTTAGATTTTTTTTCCTCCTCATCTAGTGGTTCTCATTCTGCACAAGCCAAATCCCCTTCCAAGGGCAATATTATTTGTTAGCTCATGAGCTAATAAATGAGCTCTGCAAGTCATCACCAGGAGATCTGAGAACTTCTACAGTCACCAGTGAATTTGTTCTCATATTGGGAGGGGAAGAGCTGAGGAAGCTGGAAGGAAGCAACCTGGACGGTCATGTTTCAGTGCCTGGTAACAGATGTCTAGAACACGTTTTCAGAGCGTGTCACATAGAGAAATATTGTGATCAATAACAAACCTTTAGCAAAACCAATTTGCCCAGCATCACTGAGCCCACTCTACAAAGAACTAGAAACTACTTCATGTAACAAAAGTACTTATTTACAGTTCCCTCCACACACAGAGTTTAGATTAGAAATCTAACTGGGGTTAAAAGGCTTTCGATTCATCTTTCTATTAACATTTTTGGAAGGACAGTTTTGGATAATAACACCCAACTGACTTTAATTACACCCAGTACCCTTGCTTTTCATATATATGCATCCCAAGCCCCCACCTTATTTCCCCCCGTTATTACATCTCCAGCTCTCAGTAGTTTCAGCTGAAGCTTCAGGTGCTTCTGAAAAGTCTTGCTGCTGTTTTTGCTGATGCTGGGGAGCACAGACGGCTGATGTGCTGCCCCCTCAGCTATGAATAGTTAGCAGCGTTATAGCTCAAGCCTCCAGCCAGGACTGCCACCTGTGAGGACTGGGTGACTTGGGACAGAAAGTCCTTGGCAGGAACTAAACCTTAATGAGCTTAAAATGCATTGAGGAGTTTGGCAAATACAAAGCCAGGCCACAGAATAAGTAGTTGCAGAAAGTTTCCAATGCAAAATGTTTACAAGACAATTATTTACATTATCTGGATGGTTTTAATTACAGGACAGTTCAGAACAGTTGCTTAAGTTTTCCCAAGGGGTAATTAGTCACCCTGTGAATTTGCATATTTTCCATTGCTGTATTGAGGCAAATCAGCCGTACTTATCAGAAGATTGACCTGGCAACCTCCGTTCTTGGCAGATTGCAGTCTGAGTTTCGTCATGACGGTATCTAATGTATTAGCAAATGTTGCACTGCAGTACTACAGCAAGCAAACCTGGGGGAGACCACAGGGCTCCTCATTTGAAATGTAAGACATTTCAAGCACAGACAGAAGAAAGGGGCCATTTTTTACAGCCACTACTCATGACAGCTGCAGTACATTTCAACATCTTATAAATATATTAATATTCAAGCATCTGTTGGTGTGGCAAAAGGACTTGTTCATCTTATTCATAGTAATAAGTACAATAATCACACGAACTTCATATGTCTACATGATATACAGACTACCACATGTTATACAGACTGTGCTTTTAGTTTTGCTCAGATTTACTAAAATGAATGGAAGTAGATTCATTCCAACCACAATTGGTCAGAAGTAAAGGGGTTTCACAAAGAAATAGGGCATAGTATATTCCAAATAGCTCATGTCATGTTATTTCATCAGCATGTCCTCAGTTTTTATATATAAGTATATAAGTAACAGAACAGTTAATGAGTGACAGACACATTTTCAGATATCCTTGTCTTATGAAGCAGATCAGAATCTGACATTATTTAATAACTCACACATGTATATATGTATAGACACATATGTAAACATAAAACATCTTAAATAAAGACTGAATGGCAAGTTTAGGCAGATTAATTTCCATTACTTTATATATGAAAACAAAGCAGTAAATTCTCCTTTTCTTGGCATCTGTGCCTTTGCTTTAGCATGTAATGAGGCTAACCGTTTGGGTCAGTTAGTTTTTCCTCTGGTCATTTTTTAAGCCCTTGTTATATAGAAGGTCAGATGTCACAATCAGAATAGTCTCTTTGGTCTGAAAATTGCGGAAAAGTGTTGATTTTCAGACAGAGAAAAAAACACACGACCAGATTCTCTTCTGCTGACAGCTTCTACCAGATGTGGGGTGGTGGATCTTTAGGGAGCTGGTGGCTGCTGACACCTTAAGCACTCACCAGCAGCCCATTTATCATGTGCAAGGGACAGACCTGAGGAGGGGCTCATACTGCACACACCGTGTCTGTGATAAAGATATCCTCTCTGCAGAGGACGGAGTAGTGAACTACTGCCCTGCAAATGCTTCACACATTCACTCTCTCTCCTAATGTACAGTTCACACCAGCGAATAGGACAGAGAGCTGGCCTGCAGCAAGAGCCACTTCTCTGTACCAGTTCTGCAGGATCCAGCCGATCTTGCCGGAATTCCTTGCTGAGCCGGGTTTCAGCTCCTTCAGACCATCTGAGCACTGCCAAGACCCTGGCTCTTTGCCTGCCTGCCTGCCACATTGCCTCCCAGAGTACTTATGAAGCACACAGCAGAATGTCTAACCCGTTGTCTTCTACCCTGCCACCCATTTAAATGTTCACAGTGATTGATGTAAAGCAGGAGAGCTGCAAAACCTGATGAAGAACAGCAAGAGAGCCAAGGTGGTCTCACCTGTTTTTCTCCTGTGGGATAGAAATATCCAGATACTCACAGCCTGCTGGACAACCAAGGGAAATGAGCAAAGTTCAGTAAGTTGTGAATAACCACACATGCATACATGTAAATTCATTTAAACATGCAGTTATTCCTTGCTTTCTGAAATAGTATCCATACTGAATTTAGATCCAAGCAATAATATACCAGAAGAAGAAAGAGCTTGCAGATTTCTGTGGTTAACATGGAAATTAATGGCCTTGAAAGTGTGTTATCTGGAGAGAGGAAGGGAGGGAGGAGACAATTCAGTAGTAGAAGTTCATCTGAATCACATTAATGCAATGCTATAGAGGAAGAACCTTCATTGTAACAACAGCCTGGCACCAATGGCTAGATATTTCAATCGATGCTCTAATTGTTAAACTCAATTTCTTTAATTTTTTTATTATGTACCAAGTTTCCAAAAGGAGAGCAATTGTTTACTGTAGGTGTCCTTTTATGAATCATCAAGAGTCAGTGAAAATGTACTCACGTTGCAATCCTTAAAATAATAAATTAGTAATAGGGACCTACACGCTAAGGTGCTTTGCATGTCATACCTTCTGTTCTTGTTATTTAACAAAGACATTTCACAGCTTATGGCAAAAAATAATTTCTCCTCTTCAAAATAAAGCAAGTTGATGCCTGCTTTATTTCAATGTGCTTAGCGAAATACGAGCTTTTACTGAAGTTATCGAGTCACTCAGAATGCTTAAGTGTTTCAGTCTTCTGCTACAGACAGCAAAGTGACCATGATTTTATTGCCTACTTTGCCTTTGCCAGAGAGCCAAGCTGTCTTCTGCTACAGGTGATGGAGACTTTTGTAGGCCTGGGTAGTGGCTACCTACCGTAGCTGTAGTAGCTACCTAGAGGGGTAACTACCCTAGAGGGGTACCCTACTCTAGAGGCAACAGGGTCATCCTGGCCCAGCAGCTGCCGTCCCTCATCTCAGGTCAGTCACTGGTGGTAGCACAGTCAGGAAGCACAAGTCACCAGGCCTCTTCTCCTCTACCTTTCTTTGTACATGGGTTGTAAATTCATGGTCTTTTTATTCTGCTTGTACAGCAGCAAACATAGCAGATGTCCAGGTTTGTAAATGTGCAGTAGATATAATAACAGCAACCTAAATAATGGTCATTGCATCCAAATAAAAGTTCAGATGTGCTGCAGGTATGTTAGTGGAAGAGAAAAAATAAGTGATGGCTCACATTAAGCCAAGTGATTCAATTTTCATAAGAAATGTTGTGAATACTTTTTCCACAAGCCACCCAGCTCTATCCATGAATAAAATTGGTTCTAGTGGCAGTCATACTGCACATGGTTGCAGCTCACTGTTCTCTGGTGAATGAATGTGATGGGGATGTCTCCATTTGCACTCTACCTAAAATCGGCTCTTCCACAGAGTGCCCAGTACTGCTTAGGAATATGGACATAAAAATCATGTTTAACAAACACAGGTGAGCTGCAAAGCTTTAGCAAAGATTCCTTTATATTGACAAAGCTAAATCTGCCTACCAGTAGGGCGGGGAAGGGCTTATAGTTGTAGTTCTGTTGGTTAATCCATGCCAGCAAACACTCTGAAGCATAATAAAAGCCCAGAGTTAAAGAGCATGATATATTTGTGAATGCATTTCCACCAAACATGATTGTGCTGGTTTTGGCTGGGATAGAGTTACTTTTCTTCGCAGTAGCTAGTATGGGGCTATAGTTTTGATTTGTGCTGAAAACAGTGTTGATAACCCAGGGATGTTTTTGTTACTGCTGAGCAGTGCTGACACAGAGCCAAGGCCTTTGCTGCTCCTCACCCCACCCCACCAGTGAGGGGCTGGGGGTGCATGAGGAGTTGGGAGGGGACACAGCCGGGACAGCTGACCCCCTGACCAAAGGGATATTCCACACCATATGATGTCATGTTCAGCATATAAAGCTGGAGGAAGAAGAAGGAAGGGGGGCATGTTTGGAGTGATGGTGTTTGTCTTCCCAAGTCACCATTACGTGTGATGGAGCCCTGCTTTCCTGGGGATGGCTGAACACCTGCCTGCCCATGGGAACTGGTGAATGGATTCCTTGTCTTGCTTTGCTTGCGTGTGTGGCTTTTGATTTACCTATTAAACTGTCTTTATCTCAACCCACCAGTTGTCTCACTTTTACCCTTCTGATTCTCTCCCCCATCCCACCGGGGAAGGGGAGTGAGCGAGCAGCTGTGTGGTGCTTAGCTGCTGGCTGGGGTTAAATGACGTCAGTGATGTAAAGAGTTATTCTTCCTGTCTAATGTTAATAGAATTAAAGGAGGGATATTTTGTCCCTTTATTTAAACCATAAATAAAAATAGAATAATAATAAAACTGTGCATAACCCAAGAGCTGCAAAAGGCATGTTCAGTAATAATTCTAGTGACTCCTCCTTGTCCCCCTCTGAATGCCCTTCACCTGCCCCAGAGCTACATCTGGAAAAAGACTAGAAGTACAGCCTCCTGAAAGAGCTTGTTTTGCTGAAGTTGGCATGGGAGCACTGGGCAAGACTTCAAACCCAGGCATCAGCTGAGGATTACGTAAGGTCAATTCTCTTCATTGTTTCTGCTGATCTTTAAGCTGTTAGTATAGAGTCAGTGAGACTTGATTCCTTTGAATGGAAAACAACACGTTTTCATGATGAAAATGGTTGTGCTGATTAGGAAAGCAGTTTTCCATCACGAAAGCAAATACGTGGCCATACTTCCATGTAGGTACTGAATGCCATGTGCTTACTTTTTCTTTTTATGCAGGCAAACAATACCCCCAACTCTTGCTTGCTATGGAGACTTTTTATGTATGATGTGGACTCAAGAGCTGTTTGAAGACTGGGGTTTTGGGATAGTCATCAAAAGCTGTCTGTTTTCCTCAGGATTTTGCCTTGCAGGTGACTGACCTTTTAACAGAATTCTATTCATTTCTGTCTTCTCACCAACTCATACAAGCAAATAATCCTTTCCTCCTAGTAGCTGAACCAGATTGTCTTGAATTAACCAAATCTAGCTAAGGAAGCACAGTAAATGGGCATGGGAATGTCAGTACAGGGGAAACAGGGCGCCATCTCAGCTCCTGTTCTAACTGGCATGCTTTCCATCACCTATAAATCACAATAATCTGCAGAGTGATATTCACATGCTGTGCTGGAAGAAGGAAAGCATGTTATTTGATACCTCGTACTGAAAGCAGGTGAGGAGGCTGCAAATGGCATGGATAGTATTGACACTGTGTGGGACACTGTAGTGTGGCAGGAGCCATGGCAGCTCACGAAGGGTGGATGGTCTTACAGCTCTCATCTTCACTGCCTTATTAAAGCTGCGCTGCTGCCCTAGGTTGGCTTTCAATCGAGATCATCACGATGCTTCCTCCTCTTTTTTGACCTATCTTCTGCTGTAATGAGCCTAAGTCTCTTTTTCATCTCTTGTTATTGACAAAATTTGCAGGAAGTTAAATATTTTGGCAGCCTATCTGCACCTCAGCCAAGACAGCTTCAAATCAGACAGTCATCACAAGAAATGTTGATGGGGATTAGGCAAGGTGCATACAGTTATACAGAGCACTCACGTAAGCTTGTGTTTCTCTGGGAAGCCAAGCTAAGACTGAAGAATCCCAAGTGGTCCAGGCTGCTCACCACAGCTCAATTTTTTCCTCTTTTTTTTTTTTTCTTTTTTTAATGAAATAGATGACTAACCTCATTTTCTGCTAAGTTGAAACATTGCGATCAAATGAAAATGAAACATTTCATTTTTTTTCTTTTGGGAGATACTTAACGTGGTAAAATCAGATCTATTTCAAAACTAGAAGTTGAAATTCTTGGAAAATGTAACCATGAACATGTTTCAATTTTTTTTTTTTTTTTTTTTTTTTGTAACACAACCCTTCAACTTCAGCTGATTGATTCAAATGCAAACTGCTTGGTTGCTTGAAACCATTTACTGATTTAGATCCAACTTCACAAATAGTTTCCATTCTCCCTGAGTGCACTTTCTGGCAAAGCAATTCCTTGCAGCTCTCTTGGCTCCACTCTTTTCAATGTCTTCATTCTCAAAAGCAAAGTATATGAGCCTATAACATAAATGGTAGCCACACACAAAGAAGGAACCAAGGTGCATAAAGTGGTGGAGGAGATATAGGGGATCTTGAACTAGTTTTATTTTAAATTCATTCATATTGGAAAACTTAGGAAGGGTAATTCTTATGTGCCCCCATGAGTGGGGCAATGGATGATTTAATGTGAGAATTGAGACAGACCTTTCCTCCCTGCTTTTGCCACAGCAGTATTCTGCCCAGAAGTGACTGGCATTGAGAAATTCCCATGTGCAGCCATACAGACTTTTAACTTCTCTCTCCCAGTCTCCTGCTGCTGCAGCTGAGGAAGCTCAGCGTTGCCAGCAGCGCATCAGCAGCTTCTCGATGGCTCCTTGGTCCCACGCAGTTGGTGCAGCAGGACGCAGGGGAGGCTCGGCACCGCAAGCGCTGGGGATGTGCTGGGGCAGGTGATCGCGCTCCCCTCCAGCCCCTGCCGCTGCTTCCCAGCATATCCTGTGCTGCCCCAGTACGTGGTGCTGCGTCAGGGGACAACGGCCACTTCAGGGCTGAAACTCTAAAACTTTCTGCTTGTAAGGAGAAAAGTCCTCACAGGGGAAGAAAGAGACGCACTGCATGCCCCATCTTTCAGGTGAAGGAATTACAGCAGCGTAAGTTTTAAGCTCTCTTAGTCACGCTTGCACAGACAGTTCAACAACATCTCTGAGAACCTCCCGGACACAAAGATCAGCTGAAGTATTCAAATCTCCGTGTGACCATTGTTTAGCAAACCTTCCTTCAATTCAATTATAAATTACAGTGCAGGACCAGGAAACGAAAAAACAAACCCCAACCTATTTAGCAAGGAGCCAAGTCTGGTCTTTACATAACAACCATGACTTGGTTAGTATTTTGGAAAATACTTGAAAGCAAAGGTTGGACAAATCAAAGGCCACAGAACAGCAGGAGATGTTTTCTTTTCTCCTGTTCACTGTACTACATAACTTTCTGACCAAATACTGCTAGAACTGGCTTTTGTTGGCATCAACTGGTAATTAACTGACAATGAGTATACGCACTTATGAGATTAATTTCTAATCCTTCAAAAAAGTAGCGCTATTGCCTTGCTTCCAAACAAAGGGTGAGAGAGGTTTAGAGAAAGAAAGTGCAGTGCACTCATTAACAAGATTAGAAATCCAAAGGTACAGGCCAGTTTGAACAACATATTTTTCACAGTATTTGAGTTGATAAGCCATGTCAGCTAGAAAAACATGCTAAATCATAACCAAGCACTAGATTAGGAAAAATAATGGGATTTCCAAAGAAGTATAGGAGAAAAACATTCAATAAAAATTGATCAAGAGTGTTTGGGAACCAAGAGTAAAACTTGTTGAAAATTTTCTGGTAGAAGACTAGTCTGATAGCAAGCGGTGATTCAGTGGAATCAAAACATTTCACAGGAATGTAAATAACTATTTGACTTTCTCTAAAAAGTCATAAACATACATGTGAAGCATCTGATGGACTTGTGTAGAAACAAGGAGTCAAAAAAGAAACAACATTCTGACACAGCAATTTTATAAGGCCCTTTTGATATTTTGTGGGCCATTCTGAAATATCATTTTGCCCAACTGGAGCTAAAAGTAAAATTTTAAATTTTCACATTTTTCATAGAATGGATGTAATCCTTTGCAAACCCTTCTAATCAGAAGACAGATGATATGCTTGTTCGCAGTCACTGCCACACCAAGTAGTCATTAGAGATTCTGGAATTAATGTTCCCAGGGATGGAGTGGCACTGAAGAGAGGTTCAAATTCTCAGAATTAACCAGAGACAAATGGGGAGATGTATCTCCTGGTCAATTGTAAAAAGAATACCTGGGATTATACAGTCAAGCAACCAACTAAAAACGGTATGAAACAAAAATACCATGAATTTTATAACACCACCACATCACCAGACTATACGGCCAGTCTATAAGGTAAGCTATATAATATTCTCCCTGTGGCTCCAGAACAATTAAGTAGAGTTATTAAAACTAGCCTGTGCTCAGACTACGACTAATTTCACATGTCTTCCCTTGTTTGCACTGTTCCAGGTCATAGGAATGACTGGATCAAATGACAATGAGATAGTTGTGTCCAGATTTCTATGTAGTATATACAGATGAGAAATTTGATCTTGAAGGCATGGAGAGCTATGCGTCACTGATGCATGAAAGCCTATTGGGAAACTGCATGCAAAATTCAGGTATCTACAACTGGATATGCAGCTATATAAAATGTACCTTTTTTGGTTTTTTTGCTGTGGCAAGTATTCTACCATTTAATTGCACACATATAATTAAATCTTCACGTATTGCGGCAACATCATGTCTGCTTTCATTTCTTAGCCGTTCCCTCAAAGGATCAGTTCTGCTCCATTTAGGACCAAAGCCTGAGAGCGTTCCCTGAATTGTACACTGGGTTGCGCTGACAGCGGAGACAGTGGCACAGTTACAAGCCTTTGGAATGAGCTTTGCACTGAAGTTCTTAAACCTCCAAAACAACTGAAAAGCAGTCATGATAGCAGAGAGTTCAGGCAGGCTGGTTTACCAGGCTCCTAAGCAGACTAGCTGTGCATCTATAGCCTGTCTGTGTGTCTCTCTCCAGCAATATAGCCATAGCTTACTATGTCACAGGGAATTCAGAAGTAAAAGATTAGCAAAATAGCATGAAAAAATACAAACATAAAAACGTGCTTGACAGGTTTCAGTTCCTTCAAACAGTATTTATCTCAGTTACCCACACCCTTTGCAAAGAAGTTATTTTTTTAAGCAATGCTTAATCCATTTCTAGTGTATCTGGGATGGGCATTTGCTTAGACAGGTAAAACCAACACCAGTGTGTGCAGGAGGGCCTTTTCGAGGCATTATAGATGGTGTCGGCATTAGCATGTAATTCTGTGCAATAGGAGGGGATCAGTAAATTAAAGCTTCCTCTTTTGTTCCAAGTCCACCAGGATGCAAGCCCCACCAAAGCAGAGTCAGGGAACAACCAGGATATTTGTGTAGAAACACGCTGCTACTCCAAGCCAAAATGTCAGCACAGCCACACTTGCCTTTCCAGAGGGACTCGGAAACCTAGCTCTTCATGGCTTTTCATGTGAAGGGGATGATATAGAACAGTCAGTTTTGCCACTGACAAATCTAAATGTAGACACAACCCCCTCCTTTTCTATAAATGTCTCCCTTGCAGGTAGGTTCAGTTCTATAGCAAGGGCATCCAGCCTGTCAGACTTGGGGCTACTTGGGGTTTTTTTTTAATCATGCAATACGAACAGTTTTGTGGCAGGTGAGTGAGTGTATTTGGAAGCATCTTTCTAGTCACCTGACAAAATTTGGCCCTAAGCTTCTGCATCAGATCATTCTCGGCTCTAGAGCTCACTGAAAGCAACAGCGTGACACCAGGACGTAACACAGCTCTTTGTGTTACAGCAGTTATAATCGAACTATTGTACTTCATGCTTTAATGGAGTTCCTAGAAAAGGAGATTTGAAAAAGAAGGTTAAGACTAGGTTTATAAAACTTAAGTATGTACCTAATCTGTCTGGGAAAATTCTTAATTCGCTTTGCACATTTTCGAAGCTGTCTCTGACCTTAATGTCAGAGCAGCGTGCAGAGTCTGGAAGTATGTAATTAATGGCTTCACTTATAAAAAACACAGAAAAGTTTATATTTAAACCTGTCTGTCTGTATGCTAAATATATATACAAAGGTATAGTGTATATTGTGTGTATGTGTATACGTATATAAAAACATACATACCCACCTAGTACTATGTATATAGTAATGAAAGAACATTGGTTAAAATGAAGTTGCCACTTTCCAGAACACCATTGTAAAAATGCCAAAGCCAGGCTTCAGGAGCTCTGCCTGACCTTTCTACCAAGAATATGAAGACAAACGGCCATTGACCATTTCTACATCACCAAGAAATGGGATCCCCTTTTCAGCTGACATTAAGCCTGTCAAAGCTCTATTAAAGAACCAGTGGGACTGTAGCAATGCTCACCAGCTCGGGTGCTGCCTTCTGATTCTCTCTTAGTTACTCCAACTTGATGGTATTTGACCTAGCTTTCTGTCTGCAGTATCACTCTCGGTCTTTCTCAGAGATAAAATATTACTGACCACCAAGACAATTCATACAGCAACCGAGGGCTGCCTCCAACAGCAGGTATAGGCTACATCTGTACAGGACAGTGTCACACTGACATGTCCTTTAGGTGCTGCAGTTCCTGGCTTTAGGTGCCTGCCTTGCAGTGCAGAGTTCAATGTTAGACTCCTCAACCCACTGGACAGCACAGGGGCACAAATGGCTGCTTCAAAATGGCATTCAAGGCAGTCAGCAAAGAGAGGAGTTTCCTAGTTTCATTGAGATTTGCTTAATTAACTACTACCTAGAACCAACTAATAGGAAAGGCTGGAAACCAAACCACTTCCTAAAATGCATCCCTGCTGGTCTGTCACTTGCTGGGCAAAGGTGGTGATACTCAGCTAATGTGATTAAAAGTGACATAGGGCACTGGTCCGCATTTGGCCGTATTTTTTGAAGAAAGCCACAACTGTCTGAGAAAAGTCTTCATTCATCTGTTGGTGTGCAAGATCTGCTCTGGGAAATACTTGGCAGGCTGAATCATCATCAAAGGATGTGGTAGAAGAATATAAAGGGTGGGATTTAGCTGAACAGAGATTGCAATGTAGAGGTGGGATTCCCACATGAACTGGTGATAACTATCAAATCATTGCAGATGTTTTGGGTATCTAAGCCTCTTGACTCTAGCTTTCTGTTAGGCCTGATGTTACGCTGTCTTCAACTTTTCCCGAAAACCCATAGGAGCAGAACTACCTTTGAGGCTCCAGCCATCTTCCAAGCATAATGTGAATTGTCCCAAGGGTTCAAAAGCTGTCATAAGGAGGCAGACAGTGCAATCTCATGAACTTACTCCCTTAGGAAATCAGACTAACGAGCCTGTCAGAGAGCTTAGGTACTTTCAGGATTTGACAGGAGGTCAGCAGGAGTTCTCAGCTTTACTTAAATATTTACCGAAGTACTTCCTTTAATAATACGTACTTGAATACTATGTGAGTCCCTTCTTCAATCATATTCTTAGAATTTCTTGGCTTTTTTTTTTTTTTTTTTTTTTTTTTACCCATTGCAATAACAAGCAAGTTCATGACACAAAGCCATCTGTCTGGCCCACTGGTGAACAGCTTCTGCATGTTGCAAAAGGACATGGCCTTTTACAAGGTAAACTTTTCATCTTGCCTAATTGCTGAGCCAAGAGGGCTGGAGCCAGAAGGGTGGTGGAGTGGGGCTGGGGAAATGGCTGCAGAAGGTACAGGGGGGACACAACCTGTTCCTCCTGTGCTCCCTCAGGGAGGCAAAAGCCAGCTGAGAGGGGGCTTTTCCTCTTCCTCACAAGCTACAGAGCAAAGAGCAATTTGGTGTCTTGTATTTTGTATTCTGCCAAAGCAGAATGCCACATGTCAGAGACATCCTTTGCCCCCCTTTCCCCCCCAGCCCCCCAGTTTTTGGCTGTTCCTAACCTTCTCAGGTTTGACAGTACATTAAGGAGAGTTTCAGGACACTGCTGCCAGAGATTACTACATTTTAGCAGACCTAGCTAAACAATTTTAGCAGACTTATGAAAACAATTCCTTCAAAGTGCAAAGTCAAATTTAGACGTAGTTTAAGCTGAGAAAGAAGGCACCGATGTGCCATCTGCCTTTTAGTTGTTTTCAGCTATTAATTCAGTCTAATTCACTGTGTAAGTGGAACAACTATGTCAAGAAGTTATGTTTCATACAGCTCACCATTGCAGGAATGGTCCCTGTGCAATTTCCTATTCCCAGCACATCTGGATGAGTTGCAAGTGAAATCAGTCACTTTGAAAAATGACTACAATTTTCAGTAATTTTTCAGTCATCCAGTTAGCGGAATGAGTAGCAGGCTTTCGGTGAACTGACTAGTCTCCTAGCTTGCTTTTTATCCAGTTGTTTTATGAAACGCCTGAATGTTTCAAGCAGCTCATGAAACGTCCAGGTTACCGTTCCATCACACTGTGAAATCGGCCGCTATTATGCTTTCGTTGTGAAAAGTGACTCTCCTGGGCCGAAAGAGTCCCAGGCTTGGTGTGACTCACATGCCAGCCCCTCTGGATGAGGCAGGGCTCAGCCCGGGCTCTGCACGAGACTCTTCTCCGGCGTTTTCCCAGTTGGAGAACAGCGCTGTGTAAAATGTCACTATACACTTGGCAACAGGAGGAGAAAACTGACAGATGCAAATATTCAAAAAGGAAATCGGAGTGTAACAGGCAATGTCGCAGTAGTCTTAGAGGGGAAAATAAGCACTGGCTGCTCTTCAATTGCCTGTCAACATGCCCGCTCACAGCTCCAGCGCTTGGCCTGGGGAGCGGTTTTTCCGTTTGCAGTATCTGTGCCCCGTGCATGTGCCGCTTCCCGCACGTGCTGGGCACATCGCGCCTTCTCCCGCAGCTCAGGGAAATGCTGCCTTTGCCTGCTTCTTCCTGATTTCCTCCTGGTGGCCCTTTTCTTGTTTTCTTGCCTTCTCTGCCTTTATAGTTATTTCTTTCAACTTGTTTGTCAGTTAAAAACAAAAATTGTTTCTTTCTGGCAGAAGACCCTGTATCTTCTGGGGCAGTTTTCACACCACCTGGTGCTTATGCAGGTTAAGGCCTCTCCATCCCCTTCCTCCCCAGTCCTCCACCTTCCCCCACCTTTCCTGTGGAGCTGAGAATGTAAAATCAGAATTTTTACTTTTTTCTTTCCATTGGATTTAAATTATTTGCACATCTTTCTCTGACCAGTAATTGATATATTCATATATTAACTACAGCTCAGTTATGATTTTTATTAGGCTGTTTTACACTCTCTAGCTTCCTCCACATCCCCAGGTTTCCAATCTCTGTGAGCTGCGGTAGCCAGGGGCTGGTGATGGGCACTGATGTGGTGTTCTTTTATTGCCTTGGGGAAGTCCTGCAGTCCTGGGCTTATTGTCCGCTCGCTCTGCCACTTGCAGCCCTCTCACGGTCCCAGTTTCGTAGCATGACTACTGGGGCAGAGGCAGCTCCAACAGTAGCTGCCGCTCCCATAAAGGGGAGACAGGAGGGGACTGCCTTGTGCCGGACCCTGTAGATGAGGGTGTGCACCCCAGCTCATGTCCTGGGGCTGGGGAGACGACACTGGGCTTTCCCCACTGCTGCAATTTCCCACTGGCTCTGAAGCAGCTGGAAAGATGGGGCAGTGCTGCGGGGGGGTGGGGGGGCAGATGCATGTCTGCTCCCAGTGCTCAGCTGAGTTGTAGCAGGGGGAGTTAATGGAGAAGGTTTTAAAGCTCACCTCAAATCCTCTCCTCAGGGAAATCCAAATGTGAGCGCAGCTCATCTGCACCTACACATTCAGACTTCATAGCAACACGCACCAAATCCTGAGAGCTAATTGTGTAGAGTTAGCTCTGTTCATTAGCTGGGCTGCTCTACGAATTTGAAAGGCATCCATTCAAGTAAGCAGTTGTACGTGTAACAACAGAGGCTCCTGGTCCAAGTGCCAGCAGTTTCCTGGAGGGTTTCATATAGCTCCAAAGATATGCAAAAAAGAAAGCCAGCAAAGCAGCACATTCTCTGTTTACCTTTCTTCCACTTATCACCTTGCCTATTTCCTTTTTAACCATTTATGATCAAGTAATTAGTGTTGACACACTTGCAGTAGATTCTTTAGTTGCAGTTCGTTTTCTTAACTGAAAGAGCTCTATTTAATCTCAGGGCCTAGCCAGAGAAATGTACTAAAAAGCTCTTCAGAGATGAGGATGCATATGGTTTTATTTATACTGTAATATAACTTCACTTTTCTTATACTGTTCAGTGTACCAGGTATATTAACTAGTGTTTTTATTTAATAATCTAGCTGAATAGTAGAGCACCCTGGAGAAGATTTGTATTTTTTTTATCTGTTAACTGGTTCTGAAAGCAAGAGAAATCATGTGTCGATAAGAAGAAGGAGGAGCAGATCACATTTCTAATCAGAGTTCAGAAGCCCCCCAGGCACCTTGGCATGCCTAGGTAGCGTGGCCTGCACTGGGGGGGTCATGACAGGAGGCTCTGCTCAGAGCAGCATCCACGTAGCTGTGTGCCAGGCAGCCCTTCTGGAAGGAGATGGGGGCTTGGTTCAGTAGTTGTTTGAGCTTAAGGAATTGACAGAGGAAGAAAACAGAGAGGGGCCGATTCATGGAACGGAGAACCATGTCACTGGATGCAGGCAGGAAGAACCTTGGTGGCTTCTGATCCTTGGTTTTCCGATCCCTTTTTTCACTATTTCTTCTTCTATTGTCCATCTCTGAATATTGCCTGCCTTAAGGGCATGAAAATGTTTGTTATTCCAGGCATAGAGTTTCTTCCTCCAAAATGGAGTTCATACAGTCTTTTGTTTTTCAGTTCATATGCTCTTGAAAAACATTTCTCATGAGAGCAGAGAAGGTCTTACGATACTACAGAGCTGGCTTAAGAAAGATAGCAGCAATTTTCAAACAAGCAGCAAATTATAATGGTTGCATGTGCTGGATGGAAAAATTTCTTTTGTATTTCATTAAACTCCACAGGACTGAATCAGCTGAGTCAACTCAAGTGGCTCTTCCCAGAAAAGATAAGTGGCCACTTATTTCTATTGCCACATAAAGTGTTTCTCAAATGTACCTTAAGTTATAAATAAAGACAAAGGACACCGAAGAATTTTCTTTTTATTTTCTTTAGATGGGACAAAGTTGCAATTTAGTGCTGTGGAACAAACTGAAGGTGAGAGTACTAACATAAAAAAGCCTTTCAAGGAAAATTAAAGCTTTTATGTAAATTCCTACAACATGCTTCCAGATGTCACGTCCAGCCAATGTGTCAAACAGTTGATATAAGGCAGGCTTTGCTTCAGGTCTTCCTAGAGAATGTTTCCCCATTAGAGACCTTCCAACTGTTTCTCTTGTTTCTACTGTTTCTAGATTTCTTTTATCCCCTTTGCCAAAGGCACCTTTCCAATCACGTTCCCTCAAAAGACAGATTCCAAAACCTTTGCTCTCCCTTGGCAAGATGATGATCTTTTGTCCCTTATAAAGGTATCTCCTTTACAACTGGTCCTAGTAATGCCGCTGGAGGTCATTGCTCATCACAGAGATTTGGGGGTACATGCAGTGTAGTAGTTTGTCTTAGCAGTAGTCTTGCTGTGTCCTATAGGTAAGTAGTGCTCAGAATAAGTGAGAGAATCTGTCTCTTGTAGACTGACTACCAGAACATGAAGCCAGATATTATCACTTCTGCTCGTTCTGTGGATATAGCCACAAAGGACCCAGCATAACGACCAGGTCCTTGTTTATCTGAAGATTATTCTAAGGAAGAATAATGTGTTATTTATTTAATGATGTCAAAATGCTGTTGTCCTTGACTCCCACCACTACAGCATTTAAAAATGAAAAATAACTCCTTTGCAGACACTGGGTAGGGTCTAGAAAGTCATGTTATACCTTCAAGGTTAATTTGGCAAGGGACTAAAGCAGAAAGCTCAGTGGAGGAGACTAAGGCAAGCTGTTTGATAAAGCCTCTGTAGATTAGATCACTGCTCTGCTTCCTCTTGTGACGCTAATGGAAATGAATTGATCCACCTACAAGGACGTGTGCCTGTTACTAACACAGGCACTTGTACATTTCTTCACTCTTCTCTTTCAGAGGCAAAAGATGAGAGGTCAGAGGAGGTCATAGTAGCTCTTTATGGCTTTTTTTTTTTTTCCCATGTTTGCTTCTTCTGTGGAGGATAACAAGCAGTTTTAACAAGCCATGAAGCTTCACAACCACTTAGATTGCCCAACATCTTTATTGCTTTCTGTGGTATGCGTCAGTGAGATCGTGCTAAGGCTAAAATTCAATCTGAAATCCCGTGAGTGTCGACAGATGTAGGAATCTGACCGGGATGCAGGGCACTGCTGTACCCTTTCCGCTGGGCTCTGCCAGCACCCTAAGCCAAACACCCTGAGTTTTGGAGAGTTCATAATTAGTCAAGATCTGCATCAAAAATGTGCAGTTCAGATCCACTTTTGGTCTAAAATATGCCAGGCCGCATGCCAGAGGACACATACCTAATTACCAGGCTCTGCTGATTATTCCTCCTTCTGTACTTTTCTCAGTAAATTTAGAATAAATTATATCTTTGGCAAATTACACAAAGAGATGATTATACATTTAATTAGATGTTTACCTCTTGTTTTCTTCATGCAATAGTAACTAGTGCAGATTACAGGAACTCAGAATAATTTTTCTGTATGGCCACATTTTCCCAGGGTTAGATTCAATGAAAAAAAAAGTAAGGCTTTTGGTTAGGGGAATATTTATAACATATTCAGCTTTTTTCTTCCTTTAACTTGAAAATGAATAGTATCAGGGGATAGTGTCTCGGCTATTTGCAATCCATTGGAAAATGCATATTAGAGGGGAAAATACATAATTTATTAAATGTATTGCTTAAGGTGAGAAACTTGAAATTGAGTTTTGTAAGTCTGGGGATTTTGGGTTATACTTGGCATAGGCTACTCAGTCTGCTGAATTATTCAGTGCTAAACCTGCCAGTGGGAATAACAAGAAAACAGACATAGATTTTGAAATGTGTTTTCATTTGATTGGGAAAAAAAAGTTTAAAAATTAAATAGCTACACTCAAAAAAAGCTTTGTTCCCTCCTCATTGAACGACTGTTGATGGAGGACTGCAGTTCTGCCTGTGAAAGGAGTACCCATGTGTATTCACTTAGTGGCACTTAAACAAGAATGTTAAAAGAAACTGTACTGCCTATTACACTGCCACAAATGTTAAATATAATTAGAAATTGCTTCCCATTGCAACCATTTTTTCCCAAGTAACCAAAAAGTACACATATGTTGGAAGATAAGGACAGAAGGTGGTCAAAATGCTGATGTCTCTTAGACCTCTTTGAGGGAATCAAAGGGAAAACCCATCTCTTATGATTGCTCTTTCACCACAAAATCAGTTACCTATGTTAAAAAAGCACGCTGATTTCCTTCAGAAATTGAAAGAATTGTGCAAATAGTAGTAATTTTTACTCAGATTTCAATGTTTTTAGAGGAAAGTCTGCCTTTGCTTTAATGGAAGCTAAATCTGGCTTTTTGTTATCCAAGTATCAGATTACCTACTGTCTGAAAGATTTCTTATGTATATAAAGAAAAACAATTTCTTGGCAACAAATATTTTCAACCACCACAAAGAATTGTTTCAGGAACTGAAGTAACCCCCCCTTATTTTGTCAAATCTTATTTTTTTTCATCATTAATAGGGGATAACTCCCCTTGATAACAGTAGGATTTTTTTCTCCTCATCATAAGGTTGGGTACCTCAGAAGACAGGAGGTATCAAAGTAAGACAGACCACACTCCATCTTACCTATGCTGAATCACACTCTTTAGTTGGAAACAGGAATTGCTAGCAAGGGGCAAAAAACCCCATCTGAATCTGAAAGCTTTTCATTCCTGTCCATCCCATTTTTCCCACACCCTACAATATTCTACCCACAGGTCTCCTGTGCCCTACAACCAACACTTCAAAAAAGCTCAATGAGAAGGGATGAAGACAGAGGCTCTGCCCATGGTTTCAGTCTCACACCTCTGTTTCTGCACTTGCTCAGCAAAATATAAGCCTGCAAAAGTGAGGAAGTGAAGGTAGCAAAATGACCTCTTGGCAAAACACCAGCAAGTCTAATGATTAAAAAAAAAAAAAAGTAGCAAATTTCCCAGGTCCTTCAAAGTGTGAGCATGGTCCTCCACACTCAGAGTCCTCCATGCAAAACCCCAGGCAGAATGGTGCACCACAGGAGCATGGCATTCACATATGGGGCAGAGCAAGGTGAAGCCTCCACTGCTACAAACCAAACTCTGAAACGTTGCAGCAAAGCTGGCATGGTGGACCTGCATGTGGACCTTGATCAGTGAGGAGTTGCTGTGCGACTAGGTAATACCGCAGCACTTTACACAATGACTAAGAAAAAGGATGTACCAAGTTGATGAATTCTACATCTGCCCGTTTCATCATATGACACCTTTCCTTATCTTTGGATGACACTGAATGGATTCACTGACATCAGGGTAAGACAGTGCCAATGTGTTCGTTCACAGAGAGCTAACAGTTACAGCAAAGCAAAAAGCTAATTTCTGGACATCCACTTCCTTAAGCTGTAGGAAATAATTGACTTTCGCAATGAGACAGCTTTTCTGAGTTTCATATGTTTGTGCTTTCTCTGAATCACTGTTTTTGACATTTTGTTTATTATGTCATAAATTCATGTTACAGTTGACTGGCATACATCATGATAGCACTAATATTTCAGTAATACACTATTTTATCTATTCCTCATTATGTTTTGGTAAAAAGGAAAATGGTGTTTGTATTTTCTTTGATTAATTTGAACAACAAGGGGAGCAGTTGCCAGGCCTAGAAGTAGCACTTTTGCAGATTAAAAAGGCCGTGGAAAATTTCTAGGTTTGTTCAAGGAGAGAGATTCTAGGTGAGGAAGAAACCAGTGGAACAACTTTCAGACAAACACAGATATCTCAGTTTAATCAACATGTACAACTCCTTTTGGAAGAAAAAGTTCTGCTTTTTTAATACAACCAAATACAAGCTAGCATTTCTCATGTTCAGAGAGTTCACCAAACAGTGACTAATAAACATACTTTTGCAAAGCTTTCTAAAGGTCTTTTTATTTAGCAATATGAGGCAAATATTTCAGCTTGATGACAATAGATCAGAAGTATGGAATAACAAATACAAATTGGATTTTTTTTCCACCCTAGGACTTGAGAAATATCCTTAAGCTGACTAATAACTCTGGTCACTTCCCCTATGTCTTGTTCTTGTGAAGGACTCTTAAATACTTGTCAAATGCAAACAAAAATAAGAAATAGGAAAGATGTGGCTATGTATAGGAAAATGGCTATCTAAAATTTTTAAGGAAAAAAAAAAAAGAGAGAAGTATAAATTACACACAATAGCCTGCCCCATGGCTATTGAATTCAGCTGGAGCTTTTCCATCAGCCTCAATGACCTCTGGAGCAGACCCACCACTGCTGTGATGAAGCACAGAGTTCTCATCTCTTGAAGAAATTGCCTGTTCAACCCAGACCCCAGTCTCTGTGCTGGAGCCCTCCCACCCCAGCTGGGGCTGCATTCAGACCACACTTCAGCCAGGACACCTGAGCTGAAATCTGACCTATTTAGCAAACACAGCACATTGTTTATTGAAGCAGATATTCCACTTAAAATGCAAGCATCATGTGGATGGACTCTGTCCAAGTCTCCTTTGAGTCTGACTGACTGGAATCAAATTTATCCGTCTACTCCTGCTGCTCTGTGACAGTCTGGCAACACAAAGCAGTTGTGAACTTAAGGGACCAATTGAAACATACTTGGCCCAGGCATAAAGGGTTACAAAAGGGACAAGGTAGTGTGATCTACCCAGCACAGTCATTTTAAGGTAGGGTTATGACTTTTAAAGCTGTACTTTTCCATAGGTGACCTCCTTGCTCTGTGCAGCAGTGAGAACAAGGGACTGGACAGTGGACAGCAGCTTGCATTTGTCACAGGAATTTTTCCAGTGCGTTTCCTGCTCTGGAGAAGGTGAAATAATTCACTTGAATTTCCCCAGCTCCTTTGCAGCTTTATAAAAGGCAAAACTGATACGGCTATGGAAACAGAGTGCTTATGGGCAAGATGAAATCAGAGTGATGCATTTTGTAGTCTTTTCCAAATACAATAAATTAGAGGTGTGGTTTGTTGGTTTTTTGTTTTGTTTTTGTTTTTGTTTTTTTTTAAAAAAGGAAAACAGCTCTTGAAAAATTCTGGTAATTCAGAAATTACCTGAATCTTTCACCATTTGAAATCTTTTAACAACTTTAAAAAATGTAATCTTTTTAGTAGGAACCTTTCTAAACAATTCCTAAAATATTACTAAGTGCTTTTTTTCTTTTTTTTTTTTTTTAACTGAACCTACTCAATCTTGAAACAAGCTTAGACTGATATTCTGAACAATCTTTATGTTCTTTTACTGTGTAATGAAGTACTCCCTTGGGCTTACCCAGTTCCACTATGAACTTACATGAAAAATAATATGAGCTGTTACAGTACTCTCAGCTTAACTGGAATAAAGACAAGATTTTTTTTTTCAGAAGCATTCATCCATTTGGAAAAAAAGAGCTCAGTAAGTAAATGAATACATGGGTCCTCAAATAAAATCACCTTCTATAACTCCTGTAATTAACTAATTTCCAGCTACATAACTCTCCATGCTGTTTTCATCTTCTTCCCATAACCCTGGAAACCATGCCTGTTCCATTTGGTAGCTGGTTCTTACTGGTGTGTAAGTGTCTCAGCACTTCACTAGGTCACTTTTCTTCTTACTGACAGTTATACACTTCCCAGCACAAACCACAAGAGCAAAGCAGACTTCTATCTGCTTTACACAACTCAACTTTTGGAACAATTTGAAAACCTAGAGGCATTCGGATCTTCATTCACCTCTCCCTTTTTGTTATATCACCACACTCACTGCTTTTTCAGAAAGATAAGAGAGGTTGGGGTCTTTCCATAGTTTGGTCTCTTTGTTCCCATATTAACTTGCATGTTTTAGCTTCACACTTTTTGTTATTTAAAATGTAAGCGTATTTTGTCTTGGGAAGATCTTTAAAAACCCTAAACTTAGAAACACTATATCACATCTCATTCCTGAGCTCAAGACAGCCTAATAATTGTGGTACAGAAAATTAACTCCAGATTTCTGAGTATTAATTGTATTTATTAATGTCTGTGCATTGACAGCATTAATGACTATAGTGCAACTGATGGCATCACTTGAATCAAAATGAGTTGTGCTATATGAAGCCAAATTGCTATCTTGCACTTCCATGGGAATAAAACCCCTGGCAGATATCTCTCACTGATTGTTGCACCAGCAGCAAAACAGGCTCTGAAGGGCTAGTAAGTATACTGTCAATAATGTCATGCCACCCTGTATCAGTCCTAAACATTAGAGCCATTCTGGGGCAATGCACAGATGGCAAAGGGCCACTACTGGCCAGCATGGAGTAGGAAAGCCATCAGGGTACACCAATCCGTTTGAGTGCTCGGACTCCTAAATGAGAGCTACAGCTGACCCTCTTGTGCTTTCCATTCAACTAAACTATTAAAAACTGAATATATACATGCATATGTACATGTACATGTTTATATTTGTAAACATTTCCTGCCAGGAGCCAGATTTTCCTCTTCCATGTATTAATTTGCTCTCTAACACACGCACATTCCTTAGACCATAATTCATCAATACTTGGAGGACCCTTAAGTTTGTTGTGTTTGGACATGGCCTACTAAGCATAATAAATATAGGCTGTATCCTACAAGCTAATGCTGCAAGGCCGAGTTGTAATTTCTTTTAAAATCAATTTCATTCAAAAAAAAAAAAGTTACATTCTCCTCAGATACCCCTTAACATTTCACACTGATAACCTTACTAGACATTTAACGTATGACATCAACCAGTGAACAGATCAATGAAGACATATTTTAGGTAGTCTGGGTGTCTGCCAGCTGCTTTTCTGTCCTCATAAAGGTGCTGTAGGACCACCGCTCACGATCCACACCAATTCACATGTGCCTCTGGTACCCAGTGACTGGGCTCCTGGTGCTCCAGGTCCTTTGGCTGGCATCGTGCGGCTCCTCATAACTCAGACAGAGACCTCTGCTTGACGGCGGCACCTGGCATAAACACAAAGCTGTTCGAACAGCTTCTCCCACAGCAGGGTGCCTTGCCCATTGCAGCAGTGTCTTTGAGCTGTCACGGCGCCCGGTGAGGCAATAAAAGTCGAAAGGAGGGAATGGAGCCTGCGGCCTGCCGCAGCCCCGTGTAAAGGGCACTACGGCTTCCCATCTTGTAGGAAGTGCCTGCTCCGTGACCTGTATTTCTGCTGTCCGGACAGCTGTCTCTCCGCTTCCTGGAGCGAAACAGCACCGAAAGAGAGTGTCTCTCTCTTCCTTTTGTTTCACTACTGCTGTTCCACAGAGGGTCTCTGAACTTGTGTGTCCAGCTGGAATTAATACACCCAGAGTCTCTGCAAAGGCAGCTGGGGAAGTGGAGGAGGCCCAAGGGGGTGGTGTGAGTATTTGCTGTTGATATACACATAAATCAGAACCAGCGTATCACTCCGTTGGATCTCTGAGGCAGGATCAAGGACAAAAGAACCTCAGTTTGCGACGCTCTGCTCCTAACTTTTATGTGTCTGGTCCCAGACATGCATGGACAGTCCTAGGCATAAGTAATAGGAAACGCCAAGGAGAGAAAGGCATGTCTGTCTTCAGCTCCACATAAGCCAGGATGGATGCACTATAAGCAGGCTGCAAGGACTCATGTACGTCTTCGACCTGAGCTGCAGAGCTGGCACCTCTTTGCAGAAGAGGCTGAGGCAAAGGCAAAGTAGGCAGGGAGGGAGGAGAAGGCAACTGCGGAAGTAGTAAACACTACTCTCAAGTTAGTTTTTTGATGCCACTTTGTTGTAGAAGCAGCGTGGCACTGATTGGTACGTGATCCAGCAGAATATCACCTGCTGGTGCGTCTGCATCACAGGCAAGAGTCTGGCTTCTGGATTTCTGCTTTCCGATACAAGGGGGATATCAAGAGAAATGGCAAAGGAGGCATGACAGGGTCTCCTCCAGATAGTCTTTCTGAGAAAGTCTGTCTTCTCATTCACACACAGTGATATACCTGGTTTTGGCTAGGATAGAGTTAATTTTCTTCACAGTAGCTAGTATGGGGCTATAGTTTGGATTTGTGCTGAAAACAGTGTTGATGATAACCCAGGGATGTTTTTGTTACTGCTGAGCAGTGCTTACACAGAGCCAAAGCTTTTGCTGCTCCTCACCCCACCCCACCAGTGAGGAGCTGGGGGTGCATAAGGAGTTGGGAGGGGACACAGCCAGGACAGCTGACCCCAGCTGACCAAAGGGATATTCCACACCATATGACGTCATGCTCAGCATATAAAGCTGGGGGAAGAAGGAGGAAGGGGGAGACATTCAGAGTGATGGTGTTTGTCTTCCCAAGTCACCATTACGCGTGCTGGAGCCCTGCTTTCCTGGGGATGGCTGAACACCTGCCTGCCCGTGGGAACTGGTGAATGGATTCCTTGCTTTGCTTCCCTTGCAAGCGCGGCTTTTGCTTTACCTATTAAATCTATTATCTCAACCCACCAGTTTTCTCACTTTTACCATTCTGATTCTCTGCCCCATCCCACCAGGGAGGAGTGAGCTAGTGGCTGCGTGGGGCTTAGTTGCCGGCTGGGGTTAAACCACAACAACCTCAAAGGTGAGCGGGTTTTATAGCGCTTTTTTTCTGCCAATTCACTCCAGACTATAAGCCTGGAGAGCTTCCTGCTGTAAGCCTTTGCTTTTAACTTTAGATCCCTGGCACACTAGTGTCTGAGAGAGATAAATTACTAAATGGAAGAGGGCCAGCTGAGCACGACACATACACGTGTCTACATTGCTTAAGTGTTACCTCACTGGTTCAGATCACTGCAGCTAGCTCTCTCTAAGACAAGCTCCCAGCATAGTTTGAGTGACAAGTCACTCAACAAATCAATCTCAAAAGTTCTTGTGGATGCTCTAGAATTGGCTCCCCTGCCTTACATAGTCCTCTAGTAGGCTTTGTCCCCTGCAATGGTTCCACATGGCCTCTAGCCTGAAGCCATAGCATGCATGTCCTCAATTTCAGGGCACAAAAACACCAGCTGAGTGGGCTGCAAAGCAACTCTGTCGTTATTTCAATCACTTTGAATGGAAAAAAATACAGAAAAGATGGTGTCTTAACGGCAGAAATATGCCCCATCAGACCCAAAGAGACCCAGAGCCAACTGCTACAACAGATGAATGTAGCCAGTTGCTCTAGAAGCGCTGGAACAGAGCTGCACGGGTGGAGGACATTCTGCTGCCTTTTGGCTTTTGGGCTAGGAACCACTTCATTTAGTCTGCAGTATAGTCACAGCCAGATAGACCCCAGTCTTGACATCACACTGTAGTAAATGGTTCTCATTGTGCTCTGATCCTTACTAAATCTAAAAACTATTGCCAGTAGCATTTACAAATGAGGGAAATGCGGTACAAAATGGGTGATGGGCTTGCTCAGAACCACAAACAGAACTTTTGAGTTTAGTGCTCAGCTAAGCTGCTCTACTTACGTTGCCTAAGACCTTGAATGATGATACAGGCTTTAGGAAGGGAATTGACAGAGAAGAGGGAGATCTGCTCAGAGGGAGCACTGGTGTTAGATTGTGCAAGAAATAACAAATTTTTGTTACATAAAGAGAAGGTGATCAAGTCCAAAGCATTGACACTAATCAGAGAAGAAGATAAGAGCTTTATGATAATTTCATAGTAGAAATAAGAAAGTTGAGAAGGTTTTCTGAGGTAAAGACAAG
The DNA here is from genome assembly GCF_028858705.1 of Grus americana. Lineage (NCBI taxonomy): Eukaryota > Metazoa > Chordata > Aves > Gruiformes > Gruidae > Grus > Grus americana. The sequence goes on from NC_072854.1 coordinate 62,939,629, forward strand.
AAGCCTAAATTTGATTCAGTAAGTCTCTGTACTGATTTGCATCCCTAAAAATAACCATCATTTCAGAACACAGATTTGGCCCGCTGGGTAAAGTTATTAGTCAATCCTGTCTGGTATTCAGCCTGGGTAGTAACAAATAGCACGTGGTGATCAAATGGAATTACAGACAAAACGTGCTGTCCTTACCCAATTAGGCATTGCTACACATGGAGTGAAGCATTTATTTCCAGCTCTTACTGCTGATGACTTTATGCCTTCGAGTATCAGGCTGAATTAGCCTTATCTCCTTGAAAGCTATATATAGTATTATGCTGTTGTAAAACCTGGCATTAAAGGGGTTTTTTGTACACGTTAACCTTAGGCCGTTTGTGGTGGTTGAAACTACTGGGCTTTCCAACACCAGAGTATTCTAAAAATATCATAGAAAGCCTTGACTGTCCACGTGGAAAGCAACAGTCCCTCAGAAACTCTTGGAACAAGGTGTACAGTTTGCTTCCAGGTAAGTTATGGTGTCATGACTGCAGCAAATCAGCTGGGAGCAAAGCTGAGCAAATAGAGCTGGTGGGAGATTTATTGATTAGATGAGAAGAATGAGTATGTGCCAGACCTTCTACACATCTATACTGACAGATCCTGACATCTCCACTGTGTGTGGTCAAGAGAGTCATTGCCCAGGGTCATGGATCAGGCTAAACTGAGGCGTCTCAGTTAAGAAGCAGTAAAAAGTAGCCAGGTGTTCCCTTTTATTTCTTGTGCTGAGTAGATTTCTATCAGAACAGAAAAGCTGGACTCGTGTACTCCTGAACCTGGATTTGTCCTAAGGGAACACCAATGACAAACTATTCTTCAGTTTTTTTTCCCTGACAACACAGGCTGCCTGGAAATGATGTGAAGAAGTAGCATGCAGACAGAAACAGATGGCATTAACTAAGAGGAAACACCACCTTAGTTTGTTCCTTGGACCCAATGCATCTCTTTAAGACTGTAAATGTTTTTAATGCCCAAGCAGTATAAACAACCTTAGCAGTAGATGCCAACTGACCATGTTCCTAAGTGGCAACTGGGGAAGGGCAATTCATGCAGCATCACAGCTGCTGTGTCTTCAAAAATGTGCATCTCCAAAACAAATGGAACAGACAGGAAAGAGGTGAGTAATCAGACAAAAAAATCCTCTACTTTTTTGGGTTTTTAAATTATCACCGGAAATGCTGAATGAGGAAACTGTAGGAAATATTCATGTCATCAGTAAGACTTTGGGTGGGGAAGAAAAGCAGTACACAAGCAAGAAATTTGTATCTATCATGTTCATTTAGCAAGTGGTTTTTAGCATTTGTTTTCCAGTTCTACTAAGGACTTGTGCCATGCCTGTCTGTTTCTATTGTCAGCGCTGCAGACCTTCCTGCTCTGGAATTGCCTTAAAGTCACTTTCAACTTGCAGACTAGGAACAGTGACAAAAGTACATAAATTTTCTCAGCAAGTTGCTTTCCCTGGCAGCCCTCTAGCCTGGTCCAGAAGCTATGTGTATTTATCACCATCTAACTGAAGAGTAGTACTGCTCCCAAAGGAGCTCTTTGCTTTTTTGCAACAGAGCTGTCACTCCCTCACTATAAGCAGGTCCTAAGTGAGCAGCTAATATCTCCTCGTGGTGGTTCCAGGAGCCCTCCATGATCATGTTTTTCCAGAAGAAGGGCTTGCCTCTGTGGTTAACTGGGAAGACCCCTTCCTGAAGCTCCTTCCAAGCATGTTTGGGGTTTTTTTTGTTTTTAATTCCTCTTTCCATGGCACCAGAGCTAAAGCTGATCATTGTCAGCTAACGGTGTCAATGCAGTTTGATGCCTGAACATGTAGACAGGCACTGACTGGGAGTCTCCAAAGCGCATTGCCCTGCAGCTCACAAACCAGTGGGAGCTAAGCACTGCCAGGTGTGCAAAGCTTAGATATTTAACTTCTATCGAACCTTTATTTGGGGGCACTTAAACACAATCCCATAAGCCCCAAAGGCTCCAGCCTGCTACCACCTGTAGGTGTGAGCAGCAAAGTCCCCGTGGCGGTGAGAGACATGCTCAGAAACAGCTCCGTGGTGACGCAGCTGAGGAGGGAAGCAATTTGTTCTTGCAGGTCCCCTTCCCTTGGCCTTTCCACAGCTCAGTCTAGGGATGTCTCATGGCCAGGCCGCTACAAATTAGCAACCATCGTGGTAAGCACGGTGACTTTTTAAGCTTTTCACAGTTTCAGTCCCTTGCCATTTTTTTCCAATCCACATAAGTATTTCTCTGCTTCCAAAGGCACCCAAATGCATCTAAAAGTCTGTCCTTGGTTGCAAGTGAAGGATTGATATTTTCTTTTTTTTATTATTTGTATATTTTCACTTAAATGATAATCCTACTTTCAGCTACAGCTTTTAGTGGATTATAGGATAACTTAGGAATTTTAAGCAACAATATGTGTGATTAGTAGTTATGGTGCACCTTGACTACTCTAAGGAAGGATAGCTCTCACAGCCACAGGAGTTTTCACTGTTGTGTGTTGTTGGATTTTTATGGCTATCTCATGGTGTACCCAAATACTAGTGGGTGCATCCAGAGCTGCCTTGAGCCCTGCCAGATACTTAACTATTGAACTGACCCGTCATGGCCAAAGGAAACAAGACTCATTGGCACTCATCAAGTTGCTCTGACATGCATTAGGAATTAGCCACCACAAATTGGTCTGTAACATTGGAAAACAGTTACGGATTTATTCTTTTCTCTCTTGCTAAACTGTGCCAAATATTTGCAGTTCAAGCCTGTAAGTGAACTGGGGATTTCATGCAGGGATACCTTGAATTTCTCTGTGCCACGCATTTTAATGTTTTCGGTTTTGTTCATCCAGGACATCCCACTGCCATCATGTCAGCTCTTAATAGTATCCTTCTTTCTCCACGAGCCATATGGCATACTCCAGAAGCCACAGATGATATATCTGCACTGATTACTGTGCTCATGTGTCCGAAGTTATCTCCCTGGCTTCCACAGAAAAGCATGGCATCCTTGAGAAAGTGATTTAAACATAGCCATGGGCCAAATTCATTCTTGAGGTAACCACTAAACTAAAAAGTTCGTCCAGGCATACATTTGGCCTTATTTGTCAGCAGTTCTTTCTAAAGGTCTCTCTTCTTCTGTCTGGTGGAGGCTGGTGGCAACATGCCATCAGCAGCTGACTAGCATGACACTTTGTCCAGAAATGGGGCGAGCGAGGTTATCAGGAGATAACTCAGCATCACTGTCACCATTCAGTCATCATCTTCCCTGTCTGGGTTGCCATGGAGTTGTGGCATATGCTACACAAAATAACAATGTTATTTTAGGAGAACTATGCAATGAACTTCTGTCCTTAGTCCACCAAGCTCCCTGCGTGCCGATAGCTCAGATGCTAGCTAGCCGGAGCTTGCAGGGTTGCCATTGATGGAAAACTCGAAAGTTTGTGTTTTACCAAATGATATGATACACCTCTACAGCACGGGCACAAGACATAGTTGTGCATGACCAATGTAGGCTGAATGCTCTTAGGCTGTATCTGTGGAAAATTAGCGTTTACCCCTGATGTGCTTGACTGGCTTCGCGTCATTCCTCTGGCGAGAGGGACAGAATTACAAAAGCTTTTTTTTTTTTCTTTTTTTCCATGTGCCATAGCCAACAATGTTGTACGTTACTAGCCTGTAGCACAGTTTCTAAAATTGGAATTTCCATTGCTTGGAAGGCAGACTACATGTTTTCTTTTTGGAAAGGCTCTATCTGTTTCTCTCTCTGCTGGCTTTCTCCCATACCTCTCCAAAACATATGTTTTCAATCTTTTTCATTTATATGTAAGCAATCACTGCTGGTAGACATTTTTTATTTGCAGTTTATCTCCCACTGACCTCAAAAAAACCCCCAACTAACGAGATAAGGAAGAGAAACCAGAGATGGATTTACTGGTATGATAGATGAGAAAGAAGAAAAAAACCCCAAACCAAATAAATTCCTCAGTTCAAACGTGAGCCTACCAGACTGCAAATCAAAGATTTGCTGAAATCCGGAAATGTTCAGATCATTTTTCCTTTTCCTTTTTTGTGCTTCGAGGTGCCGCCTGGGAGCCATGGTGCCAAATCATTGTGAGAAAAGTGGTTGTTCCCAGTATCTTCAGTTGGCACCGGAACACCAGTTCTAGGAAGTCTCCCAGGGAAGCTGCTTTTTATACCTCCGCTCTAATTTTAGACACAGGAGGTTTGGATAATGTGAGCATGCATCCACCTTACAAGAGGCTTCTGCAAACTGAACCTGACTGGAGTCTTTCAAGGGTCATGTGTGTCTCCCAGAAACTCTGGATTTCAAATGAAGGTCTTTAAAAGCATGGATCACTCCTGATTTCCCTGTTTAAGGTGGGTGTGACAGAATCAAGCTCAAGGTGCCAACTATGGGAAAGAGTTTTTGGAAATTAATAATGCCTGTAAGCATGAATAAAAAAGGACAAGGACATCTCAGTTTCTGAGACTTGGTCTAAGAGCTGAGACTCACATTATTCAGTGATTTGATTACTCCAAACAGTAGTTACTAACTGCAATCAACAAAGAGGGCCGCATTTTATGAATCAGTATCCACATCTGTGATCGCTAAGGACTTTGTTAGCTTGGTCCCCCAATGTAGCCAGAGATCTTTGTCATGAGCCTGGCTGGCCTCCCAGCACCACCTACTTCCATCTGAACTGGATGCCATGAGATCCCACCCAGAGGAGTCAAGCCTCCCCAGGAACAATGAGTAATTCTTGGGAGACGCCACTGGAAGGCTGCTGCTGTGGCACGGGAAGACCGATAACATCTCTCGAGCCACAGCAGCCCTTTGTGTCGGCAGACACAAGTGGGATGTTCCTTCTTAAGCTTTCCAGAGTCAGAGGAAGTGGGCCTTGAAACACAATGCTCATTGAAATCGGCTTTCATCTGGGGGATCTCGCGGCGTAAGCGCCGCTCGGTGATGTGCTTTCCATCTGCAGCCGAGGCCTCCTGATGCATTTCCTCTGTTTGTTCCAGAGGGATGGATGGCAGCACCTTAAAGCAGGCACACATTGTACTGGCTGGTGGGCATTATTCTGGACTGCGGAAAACAGTAGTCTTGAGCAATAACAGTATCCTCAGGAGCCTCTGGTGGAAGTGGATGACATGTCGAATTACCTCCTCATTCTCCTTCCCTCTCCGTATGAATAGCACGCTCATTATAGAAGACTTTAAAAGCATTTCACATCTAGCCATGGTGATGTTATGCGCTCTGCTGTTCAGAGTTTCTCTCGGCAAGGAAAGGCCACGTACACTTAGGACGCTAAACAGTTTAAGCTCTGGAGAGCAATACTGTAAATGGGGGTAAACTACAACTGCTAGGAGACTGCTGAGTGTTACACACTGTTGTTTCACCGTGCTTGACAGAGATTGGATGATACAAGAAATAGAGTCAAGAAGGACATTGTCACCAAGAGAGAGTCACTTCAGCCGTGAACTGAGACACTGTGAAAGCAACTCAACCCAACAGTGCTTTTCTTGTCATATGGCTACGGACTGGTCTTCTGCTTCAGGCTGTGGCTTTGCAGGACTTCTGGTTGTTCATGGAGTCTTGTAATTAACCACAAGGCACATCTAAGATGAGACTGGTTGCAAGCAGAAATGAGTACCATATGTACTGTATGGGTCTGCCATGTGGGTAATTGCGTAATTGAATATGGGAATATAAGGACAAAATGGGGCGATTTCTAAAGAGTAAATGGTCTCATCAAATCCTATGGAATAAATCCCCTTTTCTGCTATAGGGTACTCTAGAAAGAGAGAGACATGTGCTCTACTTACTGGGATCTCCTTACCAGAACTATTTCAGGAAAGCTCTAACTGCAGCGAGATGAGGTTGGTAAGAAGGAACTGGAAGTAACTTGTATTTCACAAACTAATTACAGACCATTAAGCCTGAGCCCAGCTCATGGATCACAAGCAGGTTTTGGTAGCTGGGGATAGCTCCACAACTTAATCACCCTGAGAGGTTTAGAGAGGGAGGAAAATGCCAGACCAAAAATTCATTGAGTGTACACAGGGATGGGTGGTGTGTTGTGTGGGAGGAGGAGATTATTACACAGTCCACTTTGGTAACAAAAACTATTTTAAAATTTTCCTATCTAGAAATACTGCTGGCGGATCCCCTCTGCGCTGCATGTTCAGGCACTCTAAAAAAAAAATCCTCACTTCCATCTGCTTCCAATGAGTAAGTACCATCCATTCTGAAAGGGAGAAGAATGTCTTTTTTTACTCTTGATCACTTGTCTGTCTGGATCCAGACATCGTGAGGCTTCCTGGGAGGGCTCAGAGCAGCGGGGTGAGGTGAAGCTGGAGCAAGGGACACAGCAGGCAGGGCAGGCAGGGCAGGCAGGCAGGAGGGCAGCCTGTCCTGCCTGCCCCATGATACTGCTGGAGAAGAGCCACTGGAATCAGAACTTAGGGCAAAGGCAGACTGAAAGGAAAATCACACCAAAGAATATAACACGAAAAAAAAATTAAAAGGGAAATAAATGTTTTATAAAGATCTGTAATTTTTTGTTTTACTTACTGAGACAGGTCGGGGTATGCTAAACAAAGGGGAATAGGATACACATTAGAGAAATCAGGAGACCGTCAATTCATTAAAATGTTAATTTACTGTAGGAAGGGGAAAGCAACTCAGCCCAATGACCAAAGGAAATTTTTGGTCAAAAGCTAGGAAAAAATATGGCCTGTGAGAATTTTGATAATAATACTGAGGATTACAATGGAGCCCAAAGATTTCAGTCAAGTTAGGCCTTTGCTCTGTGTAATGTTGTATAAACATATAGTGCCCATTCAAGAATATTTTATAAAACCCACCCTAAGAGCAGCTTTAAAGCTTCAGCACAACAGTCATCTTAAATAGCTGAGCGTCTGATGAACAAACAAGCACGATGGCCACTACCATATGTATACGGTCATCTGTACTGTGACATCTATTCAACACGCTGTTTTTTCCGTGGCTGACATTTGGGTACCATCAGGAACCTTAACGGCTCACACAGGGAGGTTCAGGGCGAATTGATGAACTCGAACTGGGAGAGGATGAATTTTCCTCTTGATCTGAGTTGACTGAAGAGGGATCCTGGTTTAAACTGAGGCTATTCCTGTAACTTTTAGACAGTTAAAGCTAGGTGAAATAAATTCCAGCCTCAGCGTCTTTCACCTGAACAGCAATCATACTAGAAATGACATTAGTGTTGTGATGAATAGAATATAACAGAAAACAAACCTTTAATTTGCCAAGCTTCTGAGATTGAGACATCATTTTAGAAGTTAGGTGCTGCTGAAATATATTATTCCCACACTGCAGAGATCAAGGGAGTTCACTGGTAAAGAGTACCATACGGTAAAGAGTGTCTTAGTATGACTGTCTTTTCAAAGTAATATATATCTTCAATATAAGCACTGTTTAGAAAGCAGCCATGTCACTTCCAAACATGCCTAACCCTTTTCTGGGGCTTCTCAGAGTCTCTGTGTTGAAAGAAAGCTCTCTGTATTGGAAGGCTGAAGATCTCAGAGCTACTTAATAAAATAATTCTTTTGATTCCTGACTCTGTACAGAGACTTGCTGTATTTTTCATTATTCTCAATGCATCTCTGAAGAGACATCTGCCTAAATCCCAAATCCATTCTTCTAGGAGAAGCGAGTGCCTGAAAGATTTACACTGGCACTTAAGAGTCTACTTGAAACAGAAGGAGGATCAGCAGAGTAAGGTGAGATGTCCTGGCAGTGATTTAAAGGGACACGATGGAGGAATATAACCTGTGCAATTAAACCTACAATTTTTGTTACTCTCCAGGAGACTGTTTTTCTGCTTCATTATCTTCCCCGCATCTCTGTCCCTGAGTCAGTAAAGGCTGAAGTTTTTCAACACAGTATGCTTTTGTTAAGGAGCTCATCCTCAAATTGACAACATGTTCCATCTAGCATCAATTTGGCATCTAACTCATCAATAAAACCTGATTGGAGGGGGAATCAACATTAAAAGCACTAAAACCAAAATTTCCTTCTTAAACTGGGATACCTGTGAACAAGCCCACAGAGTCAATGAGAAAGAGAAGGCCAGATCCCAGGTTCACTGCTGAATAGCAGTGAATCTGCCCCCAAAAGTGCCTTCTAGGCTGACCCTGTGCCCTTGAGTCCCGTGTCCCTTGGGAGCTGCAGCGCAGGAACAGAACGGCCCCTCCAGGTCTCTGCCTGCCCGGCCTGCTGCCTCCCCACCGGCTCGTGACGCATGCACCCGGGTGTAGCGAGCGAGGGGCTGAAATTGTGAGAGGCCGAACAGGCCTCGGGAGCTTTGCGTTACGTACAAATAAAGGACAGAAATAAATAGAGGCAGGGGTTTGGAGTCTCTAATCAGCCGTGATTGCTTCCTGTGCAGAAGTCAGCTGTTTCCATACAATAGCCAAGCTGTTCAGTCTCTAGGCGCCATCCCAAGGTCATCACTTTTCTATTGTTGTTCCCCACCCCCATGGAAAATTCCTGTGCTCTTTTATGTATATAAGGGTGGTTGTAGTTTGGTTTTTTTTTAAACTTGGAAAACTCATGCCTGCCTCTCGTGGTTGTGGAAGGGTTCAGCACTAGGTATTGACCTGAACTTGGCTTTTCAGGGCTTTTCCTTCACTCTGCATCACCAATGCCTGATGTGCCTCTTATCTCAACAACTTTTTAAGGTTTTTAAGCAAAATACTTATCTTCAGAGTGTTATGTGGAGGATATAAGCCAAATTCAAATCTGACATATTTATTCCTACTTGCTTTTCTAGGAATTCATGTGTCATTGCCCTCTGAGACAGTAAGAAACAAGGCCATGTCAGCCCTAGATATTGTTCCCTTATAGAATATTTATTTACTCACACATATACAAACCTTGCTCTTTTAAACCTACCTAGTGGAAACTCTGTGAAAGGAAGTGGTTTATCCTAAGAAGCCATTGAGCCATCATTGCATTGGTTTATTTTGAGACCTGCTGAGCAAAATTCTAAAACCTTCAGAAGTCGTGTCAAAAAATATTCATTCTGGGCAGCTTCTCTGGTTTCTCTAAATTTTTCTAAATCTCCGTCATTGGGCTAGACCTGATCCTGGGCAACACTGATCAAGTTCTTAAAAAGCACTGCTTGTTATCTGTTGCTGCTGGCCTCAGTTGGACAAGGAGGTTTAGCTCTTTGCAGTTTTAATGCCACCTATAGCCCAGTCTACAGTTTTCAGAAGCTTTGACTAATTCACTATGAATTTTTCTGGGCAGATGTAGTTTACTAAGCGGAATTGGAAAAAAATTGTGGATTTCAGGAAGGGCCTATTTGCTGGCACCCCATGCTGCTCAGGAATGCAAGATGGGAGCAGTTTATTAGCATACCAACACTAGGATCTCTGCATGAGATATTGGTCTCTCAGGATGTTCAGTGGTGATTGTGGTCTCACAATCTTGTCTCTGGTGTCACTTACTGTTAATGAAACAATTGTGCTCCTCAGCCTGTGGCTTGCACAAAATTTACGACAACTCAGTGCTTTAATGTGCAATCATCAAAGGAGGCCAAGTCAGATGAAAACTATGTATTTAGTTATGAAAAATGTTTTTTCCTGATTTGTCTTTTTTTTTTTCTCCCCCAAATGAACAGGTTTTGATGGTCCCTATTGTTGCTGAGGCAAGCAAGGCTGAGCCACAGCAGTGAGTTTGGGAGTTGGGGGCACTTGCTTGGATATACAGACTTCTTTGAACCTATAAACTATCACTGCTTGAAACTCACCCTTTAATTTATCTCTGGGTGATTTTTTTGCAGTTTGTGGTTCTTAAGTTCCCTCAGGGGCACAGAAATATACTACTTAGGTGCCAGCCAAGTTCATGAATATCTGTGTCTCTGAGAGTCCTCTTCAGGAAGGTATGACCAGACAGGCTTCACAGTTCTGCTGGGAACAATTGCTGTTAACACACTTTTGTTTGAAGGCTTCTTCCCAGTTCTATGGGCTTTTATTATTTCTTTTCCAGCGCATTATTCCACTGTAATAGTTTCTTTGCGGCTACTTCTAGCTACTGAACAGGTTATCACTCTACCATTAGACAAGATACCACAAAAACCCTCTCTGACGACGGTGTCATTTTGAAAATCCTGAGTGAGTTACCATTTAATATTAAACTTGTGTAGCATACATAGGACATGAAGTAAATTATATGCTTTTTAGCCTCTGTGAATAGATTTTTGTACTATTTGGGATTATTTTTTAAAAAAAAGTATTGGTGGTAAACCATTGTTTTGTCATGTTAGCACAGTTTCAAAATGACAGGTAGAAATTAAGCACAAAAGGCTATCGAGATTTATAGATGGCATCTGTACACTGCCCTCCTACCTTTTCCCTTTGGCTGTCGCAACCATACTATGTCAAGTGCCGACAGGATTGTACCATTATGTTGAAACATTGGCATTTTGTTCTACTATATACAGCTTTTAATTAAAGGCCCTTTTTCAGATTTATCCCCCAAAAATAACTACAAAAGCCTTTTCTTTCTCAAGGATGATTTTTCACGTCTAATATTTACTGCCACGACAAGATATACAAGCACTTCCTACTAAGTATGGTACTCTTTGTCACTACTGAGTATCTGCACTAGTACAGTTTACTTGTTGCTGTTTTCCAGAAACTGTTAGGTCCTCAGTTGCCCACAATAAGGCTTAATACAGATTTCTTTACAGCCCCTACAGTAATCGCTCAGAGCACTATAGTTCTTAATAACGTGGTCCTAGAGTTTCAGCTAACAGTGTCACAGCACTACGTCTGGCATTGATTCTTAATGAGAACAGCGAATGTATGTATTTCAATACTTTAGTGCAAAAGCATAGTCAATGTTTCGGAACGGTGAAAGAAAATTAGCAATACTATAAGAAATGTTCCTGTAAATTCTTTGTTTCATTTCACACATAAATAAAATTAAAAAGAAAATACTGCTCCTAATTTGCACAGTACCACTCTAATTAAGCTCTTAGACTGGACACTTTGTTGTAACACCCAAGTGGCACTCAGCAGACTGCCATGCAGACTGAGCTGCACCTTTCTTAATGTCCTTGCCATCCCTCTCTCCCCTCCCTCTCCCTGGTAGAAAATGGTATGAGATTTATTGTTTAAAAACAAACCAGACAAAACCAACTAGAGCAGAACAACCTTTGCTTCTCAGGACAATTGCAAATTTATTCCCAAGAAGCACAGTCAATATCACCTCCACTCTTTATTGCAATGGTTTGAATATTGTTTTCTTTTAATATTATTTATTTATGTGCATTTGTTTCAGGGCAATGGGTCATTTAAAGCTAATAATATGTAATACTGCAACCTCCAAATTTTATGATCATACAGGAGCTTTGCGCTGTTCACTGAAAGATATAAAATATTCAAGGAAAGGCAATGAAATGGCAATAATTTGAGATGAAGTAGAAGATTAATGTGGGGCTCTATTTTATTTAAAGATAAGGTTTGCCCTCATATGCTATTATGTGCTATAATAATGTTTCTGAAAAGGATGGACAGATTGACTTCCTCACCTTTGCTGTGAGGTATTTCCCAGATGGGTTAATAGCTAATATTCTAACAATTTTTTTTGTGTTTGTCTTCTCTCCCTAGATCTCATTTATACCTTTGAAGAAGATTATTCCTTCCGGCTACGATTCAATACCTAGTTTATTAAAATCTTGCCAGTTACTTAGATCATCTTTACCCTCAAAATTGCTATTGTAGAGGTGAAGCCCCTTGGAATAATGACTATGACATGACTTTTTAAAATCCCTCAGGTAGTTAATTATATTCCCGGAGAGCTGGGGTAATAACAAGAATACTCTGAGTTGTAATAAAAATGTAAGAAGATTTTCAGAAAGGTATAAATCAGTCTTTAACTATAGTCTGGTTTGAATTATCAAAGGCAATAGGGAGAGGGAGAAGGGGAGCAGAAATGAGATAATTCACGTGAAGCAATAACACAGGAAATGTAAACCATATGTAAGCTAGGCTATGAAAACACACCAACATATTCACCTTCAAAAGACTTTTGAACACATTTCCGTGTAGAGCAGAAATAACTGTAAGAGCAGTTGGTCACTGGGGGCCCAGCTCACATGGCTTTTGCCCCCCAGCGCTGAGCCCAAGGCAGGGCACTACCCCCACGCCGCCGGGGTGAGGTGGAAGCTGGTCACAGGTGACTGAGGGTGACGGTACCAGGAGTGCCTCCAGGCAGGCTACCCACCCCTAGATACAGGCACAGCATGGTATGGTATGTTTTCCACATGTGTGGTACTCAGCAGCTCTGACGGAGGCAGGGCTCTGAGGTGGGCAGGGGCTTTCCCACGCAGCATCCGCCACCGCACGGGAGCTGCACGCAGATGTTTCCCCCCATTGCAAAGGGGGATGAGACCTCACCTTGCAGCAGGAAGCTGCACGGGACAAGTCTGTGCAAACACACAGTTCCTGCGGAACAGCTGGCACCAGGTAATTGCATATGAAAACTTTATATACATTTTAGCGCTTAGCAGGTGGAGGTACTGAGCAATGGCTGGGGTTCTTGCTGCTGTTAACGAAGAGCCATTATTTTTTAGCTTGTGGCAACTGAGTACTCTTCAAGAAAGGAAAATAGAGTTAAGCTTACTGCTGACATGAACTTGTGCAGCAATTTCTATGTTCCTGCTCTATTCATCTGACATTCAAAGAGTAATTATAATATAAAGGAGTATTCTGGGTGCTACTTCTTACCCTCTGCTTTCCAGGAACCCCACTGCTTGGATGAGTTCCTGTTGCCACTTTATACAAATCATGTTCTTTCTTCCTTGGCCTGTAACTCTGATACAAAAGAAGCTTCTTTTATCATTACTTAAAAATAAAGAACACTAACAAAAATGCACTGATCAAAGTGATTCATTCATCAGCAGAATGATTTTTGCATGTTGCTACTTTGTATGTGAGAACTACTGCACAAGGAGAGCGACTGTGAATAGACTTAGTGTTTACATAGTACCAAAGTATAAGGTTGCTCCTTGTCACCAAAACAGCACTGAACCCTCATGATACACTAACATGTGCGTGGTAGCCGATGACACATCATTGCTGCCTACATTAGCACAGCAAAGATGCTTTGTTCTCTGATGTCATGAGTTTCGAATCCCAGCTGGGGATTTACTGACTAAACCACAGTGAGCTGCTGTGAGTTCCCTCCCAAAATAAGACGAGGATAAAATAGAAAGGCTTTCTCCTTTCCGTTTCACTTCAGAAGTACTGCTAAGCACCGGGAGTTATTTCCCTGTTGGTACCAAAATATTACTACAGTTCTTACTGACAAGAGCTACATACACCCATCAGTGGAGAAAAAACTCATTAGCCACCCCAGGACAAGGCATAGTAGCGATTCCTCTGAATTCGGATATATAAATCACAGATGAAATTCTCATTCAAATAAAATTAGAAACTGTAACTCCATCCTGCCACAGGCTGGAACTGGTAATTGCTCAGCATTTCTGTATAGCAGGACACTTGTTCCTCTGCACAAATGCGGACTGAGGAATTCCAGTTTTACTGTCAGGTAGTCACTTCTTAAATTCTTCTCCTGTGTTTCTGCAAGTTCTTGTCTTTTAGTAGTGGCACAACATATGTTGCCTATGGAAGATGTTACAACGTACAAGCCTTGTACAGGCACTCACACATAAAAATATTTTTTCTGCCTTCTTCACCATGAGACGCGGGTAGTGCAAGTGTATCACCAGAGCCGAGGCTAGTGAACCTCTGCAGGAGGTTCTTCATGCTGAGAACTAAAATAGAAGAGGACAGCGGCCCGGTGTCTTGCTGTAAGTGTTGGTTGTGACCTTTTTGAGTGATGATCCCAAAGCACTACACAATGCTTGAAGAATTAGCCTCACAGCATTCCTAGAAAGCGGGGATTATTACTTCATTGTTAAAGATGTGGAAACTCGGTCACAGAAAAGTCGTGACTTTTACACGGTCACACAGGAAGGAGTCAGAGGGAAAAAAGATCTAACCAGTGACTTAAATTCTTCATCTTTTCTTCCTAGTTATTCACTGCATGATCTTGGGCATTCATCCCAGAGAAGTGCTTTAAAGCTTCATTTGTATATGGACAGCACATGGAGATACTTAAATGGAAAGGATAACTGTTGTCACAAAGCATGGGCTGAAGTCAGGTGGCACCTGAGTCAGGCAGGGTTTGCAGAAGTCTCATGTCCCAGGGGGGTGACAGAAGAGCGAGCGCCAGCCTGGCTTTTCATCCCACAGCAGCAATCCACTGCCAGAGTCGCTTCACAAAAACAGTGTAAAGAAGGAAAAAGTGGATGCTGGGGGAAGAAAAGAGACTTGAAGCAATCCCAGAGCATGAGAGCATTCAAAATCGTATGACTCCTGTGTGCTGTCGCTTCTCTTCCCCTAGAGTGAGGGACAGGTGGAAATCAAAAGGATAAATCTCCATCCTGATCCCTGGGAATGGACAGATCTCAAAAAACTCTAAACCTAAGGGAGGATATGAAACAAGACCAGGCACTGAAATGGAGAAGAATCAGCAGGGAAGACCGATAAATCTGGGTGAAGATAAGAACCCAAGAACAGTGTGAGAGTACTAAGGAAAAATAATTAGCAAGAATAAAAAAAGGATTATAATTGCTCTAGTGAATTGCAGATGTCCACAAAAGTCAGTCAGAAAAAATGAAAAGTAAGATTGAAAAGTGTTTTCTTATCCCTAATTCTTGAAAAAGCAATGAGAACTTACTTCTTCAGGGGGCAGGGAGAAAGAAGTCTTTTGCTCTTGCAGAGATTGCAGCACATCAGATGAGGGGGTTATGAAAGTTCAAACAGTCAAAATCTGTCACCTTCCTAAATACCCATTCTGGAGCTAAGCGTGCACCAGGCTAGAGGTACAAGCAGGGGCGTTGCAGGAAAAGTAACTAATGGTTGTGTTTAAAATAGCACCTACCCTTCCTATCTTACTGGCATTGACTGCAGAGACAGGCACACCCATTCAGGCCTGCTTTGCACTGCAAATATTTTACTAGTCCAACTATTTTGATTAGAGATGTGATTTCTCTTTAACTGGAATTACTGTGGCAGTAAAAGCCCTCAGGTAAAGGCCACTGTACAGCCGTATAAATATGACCATATTTCAATTTCCATATGGAATTAGGCTAAGCAGTATAAAATAATATTGTATTTCTAAACCATGCCAGTGCAGAGGCTGCGGTATTAAGAACACCAGGTAGCAGTTAGATTTTCTGGACTGGAAACAAGCACTGGAACAGGTTGCCCAGAGAAGCTGTGGCTGCCCCCTCCCTGGAAGTGTTCAAGGCCAGGTTGGATGGGATTTTGGGCAACGTGGTCTAGTGGAGGGTGTCCCTGCCCACAGCAGGGGTGGTTGGAACTAAATGATCTTTAAGGTCCCTTCCAACCCAAACCGTTCTATGATTCTATGATTCTATGATTCTATGATTCTATGACTTACCAGCTTATCTGGGTGGAAATTGCTGTCTCACCTTCCCTAAAGCTAGTCTGCCTCACAGTAACTGAGGGTATAAACTGTGTCTGGCCGGACTGTTTGATCAGCGTCCAAAGTTGGGCTTAACCTTGCTTGTTAAGTTGATTCAAACCTGAATGTTGCATTTTGCTGTCCTTTCCCTCTGGTGACTCTGGATCATCTCTAGATTACCCCTTTGGCAAAATAACTCAAAACTAATGATGCAATTGCGGTGAATTTAATTAAGTTACACCATCAATTAATAAAGGTTGACCAGCCTTTATTAACGTCATCATTGCTGTCTCAAAAATAGGCGTTCGTAAGACCTGCTAAGCATTGCACAAACCTTGCACAGCTCCTTGCAGACACGCTCCGGGCTGACCTGTTCCCAGTCGGACAACCCAGCTGCAGGGGCAGTGCAGCAGCACCAGGCAAAGCCTGCTCGAAGGACCGTGGTGGCCAGAGAAAGATGTTGGCACCTTAAGGACAAAGGCGCAGGCCATGCAGCTCCTGCTGCAGAAAGGGAAGGAGAGGAGAGGTGCAGCACGACAGCAGGGCACTGTGGGGAGAGACTTGATGCTGCCAGTGCTGGTGCTGGCATGGGGGGTGGTGGTGGTCGCTTTCCAGAAGGCCCCTCAGCCCTTCTGCGCTTCCTTTCCCCTTGCTCCCCAAAAAGTAACCTCAGATGCCAAACACCCTCACTTTCCAGATGTCCTGTGCGGCAGGGGGCTGGGGCTGTTTGCTGGCTCCCAGATCTTCCTGGCTGAGGAGCAGCACAGGTGGCAGCTGGCCATCAGGACGGGCACCATGGCACACTCAAGCCCATGGCACACTCAAGCAGCATCCCTAAAATGTGTAAAGTGAGTCCTGGGAAGATATGGGAGGAGGCTGATGCTTGAGGAGACTGCCCTAAAGCAAAAGGATCGAGTCCTTCCCACACTGCCAGCTGCTTGGAGCAAGAAAGAGTATGAGCACGCAGTGGTGCAGTGGGAGCAGGCATCGGGGGATCTCTACTGGTTTATTATTTTATAAGCCACTGTGTATCGGGTATGGATCTGGTCTTAGCCTGGCTCGCAGTAGTTTGGGGGAATCTGACATGCACTGTCCTGCGTGCAATCCGCCTGTGGCATCACACGCAGTGGGAAAAGGCCGTTCTCCTTCCCACCACTCGCGCAGTTGTAAGCATATCTCCAGGTGAAGGGAATGTCTGAATGAGCTTAGTTAGTAAACTTAGCAGTAAGCCTGTGCTTACACATTGAAATCAGCTATGTCATTCTGGTCTAAAAATAGAAGAGAATCAGTCCCAACTTGAACTGGATCCTAAAAAATGTATTTACGGCCTTCTCTGCTCCACGAATTATCCTGCAAGCTCAGCAGAACCAATTACCCATTGCATTTACGGACAGCCAACAACAGCTGTCCTAACTCCTGCCAGTACAGGCCTTTGGGGTTTTTTCCTCTTCAGATCTTCCCGTGGCAACGGGGGCACCACATCTGGAGCAGGGATTGAGCGACAGCCCACATTTGATCCTGCGTGTAGCGCCGTCCTGCTCTCAGCACGCACGGGCGAGGGTTTCGTTAAGGAGCTGCGAGCCCAGCTGCACTCGCACTCCACAGAAGTCGCGTGGGGAGGGCATTTGGAGGGGAGGGAAGGGGTGTGATGAAGACCCGGTCTCTGCCCATCTCTGAAGATGAATGCTGAGAGAGGGTCCTAATGGCTTGGCAGGGAAAAAACACCAGTGCCTGAATGAAAAAATATGTTCGCATCTCTTTAATCCATTCTCAACGAAATCCCCATCATTATCAGCACTACATATAATTAAAGGGTTTATTTTTGTGTTACAAAATCTCTTCGTAATTATGGAGTGGTTGTGAAGTGCAGCATTTCTGTGTGTATGTTTGAAGAAGTGAGAGACCTGCCATTTTCTCCATTTCCTACTGTCACTTACATTTTCCTTTCTGCCCACACACCATTAGCTTCCTCCCCTCTACCATACAACCAGCTCCATTAAGATAATTTCTTTTTTTAAAAAAAAAACAAAGATGAAACTGCTTGTGAAGTACCCTCACATACACCAAGCAAAGTGTCTGACAAGACACCATTTCTGCTCTGTCTTCTTTCTCATCTGGAAGTCTGGGATACTTTGAAATAAAAAGTAATGATGTGAAACTGAGTTCAGAGCCAGGGGAGAACTTTCCAAAGATTTCCTATTTTGCTGTTAAACAGTTACACAACTGTTAATTAGAACTCTTTTGTATCATTATAGACAAAGAGAGACAGGAGTGACTGAATTTCAGGGTGATAGGAGAGTCCTGCAAGTTCACTCATTCCCTACTCATTCAGTTCCTCCTTCTCTGAAGGATGTTGGCAGGAGGATGACTTCATACCACCAGATAAATTGAAGTTGTGAAAAAACCCCACAACCCTACAAAATTTAGAAATGAAAGGACTACCATACAGAAATGTCAATAGCTAGCTTGGTACTTACACAATCCTTAAATGAAACTTGCATTAAAGTCTTTTGTAAAATAGGTACTTGTGATGTTGGGTTTACATTTGCCCAATATGCTTCATAAAACTGTCCATTAAAATTCCTGGATTATTTTATCCCATGTATTTGCAAAATGTTTGAAATGAGACATTTCAGTTGAGCTATAACTGTATTAAAATACAAAAATAGAAGGGGCAGCAGTAAAAAAAAGATAACAGCATTTGATTTTAGATAATAATTTGATAACAATGAGCTAACTTAACATCTTAAATTACAAGGAAAAACAAAATAGACAGAGACATATACATACATATCTTCTGATCTTTACAAATATCAGTCCTATTTTATTACAGTCTGGCATGTGTTTACTTTCCTTTTAGACTTAACAACAAACTACAAAGTTATTATGAAAACTGCACATCACTGATTTGTTTGCCACTATCAACTCTGACAGGAGTTTTCAGCACATGGATCACTTGTGATTTTTTTATTTATAATACTGTTCCTCCTTTGGCCTGTGTGGCTTCTCACATCTTGATTCACAAATAATTAATTTTCTTAGTGGGAAGCATGCAAAATTGTCACACCTGAGAACAGAATTGCTTTGTTTACAAAACCTTTTTCAAAAGAGCAATTTAAATTTGACCTAGTAAAGTATCAAGTGTTTCTTATCTACCAGCAATGGTATTCTTCTTATCAAGTTATGCAGTCATTAGGACAACTGAGAAGTAGCATGCCTCTGTGTTACCTATCATAATGATGATAATTATTATTTATTAGTATTGCGGCTATAATATGATCCCTGGAAGCTTCCTATAATTGAGGTTACCACTTTCAACAGTTTAATCACTTGAAGCTCTTATGACATAAAATGGTATAATTACCTAATTAACTGGAGAGGGATGTAAGTATTTCATATTTCTCTTTGACAAACAATAGAAGTGTCCCTCATTTTAGATACTTTTCTGTAGACAGAGTAAGGCAAAGGAGCCCCTGTAAAATCATCTGGTTCTCCAAGCATCCTCTTCACAAAAAGCCTGAATGGGGCAGAGAAATCCATTGCCGGCCCAAGGCGCATTGGGTTTGGAAACATTCCTCTGATGCACGCACATACTTAAGCTGCAGCCAACATCACTGAAGTCAGCTGGGACCCCAGCAAATGGTTATAAGGCGACTGTTTCCTGTGCTTGTGTCATTTCTGTGACACATCTGTAATTTCAGCCTGGGAGAGTTTTCCCAGGCCCTCTTCGTTGTTTAACAGAAAACCAAGTTGAACTATGAAACTGTTGGCTGCTCTTCTGCCAGAACTCTCTCTAATTTTCAGGCTTTTTGAAGGCATTTGTCCACAGGCTTTAAGAAGGTCAAGTAAATGTACGATTACTGGCAAAATAACAGTTGGACTCAATGATCTTAAAGGCCTTTTCCAATCTAAATGATTCTATGATTCTATGAAAATAAGGATCTATAGCTTCTGATAACATGATTTTAATACAAGAGTACACTTGTGCTACACATGGTGCTCATTTCATGCAATGTTCTTGCATCATGGGTTAAAAAATGTGTGGAGAGCAGCAACATTTACCTAAACATGGGTTAGAAATGCTGCACATTAACTGGGATCATTAAATAACATAATTATAAAAGCTAATCTTTCATCTGGGATAGGAAAGAGCCATGTAGGTGACTACATTTTGCCCCTTTATCTTACCGTTTCACTCATTATTTCCTCTTAGAATTCTCTTGTAGGATGATTTTTGCTTGGCTCTTTCAATCAGTATTTGCTGGAATGCAAAGTGGATGGATAAAATTACCAACTCAGGAAAAGGTATTTGCTTTAGTGTTACCAGTGTCACGAGATACAGGATATCAGAGAATCAAGCTTTTCAGTCTTGCTTACTAGATAAGAAGAGCCTACTTTCCATAGGAAAGCCTGTTTTACCAGCTCAGCTATACCTTTTCTCCTTTCTTTCTACATTATCTCTATTTAGCTGAATTGGCTATTGAAGAGAACATGTTCGAATTAAACAGAAAATGCAAATAGGCCAACAGAGACCCTTGAATATTACTTGCATCTGAAATGAATTTACTCTGGCCAGCTGAGCATGTTTATCCAGTTAGGGAGCAGGAAAAGCACCATGTCTTACCTAGCCAAGCAAGACTAAGGAACATGGCTCACAGGCAGAGGATGTGCAAATAGTCTATTCATTACTATTTTAGCAGCACCTGGAGGCATCAGTCAGGACTGGGACCCTGATGTGCTCTACAAACACTGAGCAAAAGACACCTTCTACCTGCAAGAGCTTACAGCCTAATTAGACAAGAGCAGCAAACCAAGATACAAGGCTACACAAAAACACAATGTAAGCGCAAGTCTCCAGTTATATTTCACTCCCAGTGACTGCAGACCTGGGTGAGGAAATGAGTGCAGGACTTGGTCCCAGGATCCCACAGCTAAATGTAAAGCTGCAGAGAGCCCTGCTCCTGAAACACCACAGCACCACACCACAGATAGTATTCTCTTCATGGTGGATAGTCTATGCCATTCTTCTTTTGGACAATATTGTTCCTTTAAAACTCCAATGTGTTAAACACGTGTGCACAAGTAGGCAAGTAGCACACGCACCCCTCTACTTCAAAATTTTCTATCAGGACTAACAGCAGTGAAAAAGTATTACAGCTGCCAATACAGCTCAGCGCAGATGTATCATGACTTTCAAATTATGAAAAGATATCCGAACAGCCATGTGGCTGCCAGAGGTGCCTGCCACAAAAAAGAAGAGAGTAGCCATGTCCATCGAAGACTAGGTCAATGACTTTCTGCTTACGATGAGCTGACAGCCCTCTTCAACTTTATTTACTTTTTAAATCAACCTGTGATTGAACATATGATCCGAATCCAGCACACCAATGTGCCACCTTGAATCTTACGTGCTTATAGACTTCCCATCACCAAAGCAGAGGAAACTGTCTCTGTTCCTGCAGAGATCAGGTCTTGTTTTTGTAGTGCTTAGATGAAACACTATGTTTCATTTTAGATAACCTACCCATGTTACAGGGAAGACACCATGAAATATCAATGTGAGTGTTCACAGTCAAGAAAAAAAATTGCTTCAGTATGATCTGCACAACAAATGACTGACACCAAAGAAGGACAAGGGAAAGGATAGCAGGTTCATTTGGTTACACATCAAGGCCTTAGTGTAATTATACAGTGGGATCTTGCTGTGTTATTATGCCTTTATTAAATTGAGTTTGGTTTTGTGCTGTTGGATTTGACACAAATTCATGGGTATAACAGCAGAACTAAATTATGAAATTAAATTATGTAAATATAAATAAAAGTTTATTGCATTGTTATTGCTCCTGTTACCAAATTCAGAACCTTGCAATCTGCTGCCTAAACTGCACAGCTCTTTCTCCAAGTCGTCTTCTACGGTGATTCAAGTATGCTCTTTAGGCCAAAAGGATAAAAACTCATCCCCTCTGTGAAGCTCTGTGTTTAATAGGTGTAAGGTCTCAAAATCTGACTTCTGTTTTTTTGAAGGACATGACAAGTTGCTATAGATAAAGATGCTGAGATGGCCAAGGCTTGCTGGGTTTTGATGACTGTCACATGCTGCCAAGCTGTCTCTAAACCAAATCATTTATACAGGAACAGCAGCTGAGATGCGAAACCCAGATTAGATGACTTGTCGTTCTGAGAGATTTTTCTTCTGGGAATGGCGTCTGGAGGCCTGATATGAAAAAATGAGAAATCTGCAGAAAAATTAAAAGGAAACTGTGATGCAATGTTTTTTCTTCTCTGAATGGAATAGTGGAAAGAGTGGGAAACATGTTTCAAATCTTCACTACTGCAGACAAAGTACATAAAGATCAGAGCTGAAGTTAAGATCAGAATATCCAGATCCAATTCTGGTTAGAGAGGTTACAAGGAAAAACTTGTATTGTGCAGTCATTATAAAGATTATTTTATTGCATAAAAGGTTTAATTTATATCATATTTGTATATAGAATGCCTAATTCTGCCTCAGGCTATAGCATTTTAGCTATGATGATAAAAAGTACTGTGTAGGTACCTAATGACTACTAGAAAGTCTGGAATTATACCAGTATTACTCTCAGACCTTAAGACTGATCTGAGTTAACTACACTAAAAACATATATACAGAGATATCCTTTTCTGGACATTTTTCTAGAAGTGTATTTCATCTCCATCTTCATCATAGCATACTTTTATAATACTTATGAACATTATGGCTATAACTTTCTTTTACACTTATAAATGAACAATATTGATGCCTTCTGTTTGCAACACTTACATTTTCCTGTTGTTCAGAGATATGCCAGAAAGCAAACATACCCATAAGCACCTTACATTGCAGTATGTCTCTACTAGTGCATATATTTGTCTTTATGCAGTGGAAAAGAATTTAAACACATCTGTGAATATGCCTATGGCATAAGCAGTACTTTCCACTTGCTAAATGAATTACACATAAAACATTTCTTGATCATAAATAAATAAATAACTAATGTTTCTTTGACATGCTATTTTATTTTTCCCCACATTTTTGTTTCTGTAGTTATTTTTACCCATGAGAGGTATTTTGAGAAGGGGGTTGTTTCCTTGAATTTGCTTACTCAGAATATTCCACCTCTAAGTGTCCTCAGGCAGACAACCCTTAAAAGAAAAAGCAGAATAGAGCTGCTAAATATTCACAGTACTATAAAGGAGCCCCATGCATCTCAACTGGGAAGATGTTTGTTCTCAGCAGAAAAAATTTACATACAGGGAACTGAAGGACATAATATATATAGTGCAGCTCCTCCAAGACACTTAGTTACCTCAAATAATTTCTCTGGGCCAAGCCAACTCAAGCAAGATAAGATAACTTCATCAAGCTTTGATGAAGGACAGATCTTCTCAAACCAGCTCTTAAAAGGGATTCTTCTTTGTTCCCGTATTGCTACAAAAAGGAGGAAGAAATCTTAATCCCTCTATGATGCAACTTGAAAGGGGAGCTGGGGTGTTGAGCTAGTCGGAACATGCTGATCTTCTTCATGGAGCTCTTGCACTGGGGTGACATCAAGACAGTCTCTGCCTTATGGTCTCAGTGCTCAGCTTGCAAGTAAGTGTTGTCAGACTCACAGTCGTGCTTACTGAGGGAGCAAACAAGTGTGGGTGACATCATTGTTTAAAAAAGGGTCACAAAATAACAGCTGAGAACTAGGATTTCCCAAATAGACAAATAAGCCAGGATGCAGCCTCGACAAGTTGTGGGACAGATCTAGACAACGGATCACATTCATGACTATTCACCAAGACTTGATCTGCAAGGACAAGCAATTCCTTTGGTTAGGAGGTGAGATTAGAAGCATCTGGCAGACTAGCAGAATTACAAAAATGAAAGACAACTAAGACACTTGGGTGAAAATAGAGAGCTGGGTATTACCGAACAGCTCAGAAGTCAGGGAGATTAATTTCCCTCCAATTCAAAAAAATTTTAACACAGTGTCTTGTTCACCACTGAGAAAATTGATACTAGAAAATTCAATACATAATTTATGTAAAGAAGAGGAATACAAAAGTGTGACAAAAAAACTTTGTAGAGACTTCTCCTCTCCATGCACCACATTAACAAAGAAAAATGATGTACGGTACACATGTCAGTGGCTGGGGACTGTGGTCCTGTTGTCTCTTGTCCACTCCATCCCACATGATGCCCACTGGGTGTATGCCCATGCTGTATAAGAGGAGGGTGGCCGTGTCATCATGTGCCTTGTTTCTTCCAAAAAGAACCAGTTTGCAACTAGGCTGTCTCTATTATAGTTTGCAAAAGCCTTTAAAAGGAATATTGGCAGATTGTCTTTCTCAAGTTACTGTCATGGCCCATTTCCTTGAGATTCTTTCAAGGCAGGGACACACAGAGGACCAGAACTAGTGGTTGCAGTTGTGCAGTCATTTTTAGTGAAATTAACCACTGGACGCTGGATAGCAGCAAACACTGCAACCCAACTGTATATTTTTTTACAAAATGGGGCTCTGGTTTTAAATGGGACAGTGAATGAGAGCAACAAACAACAGATAGCAAAACTAATGAAGTGGAAGAAGAGTGAAAGGCCAGTCAAAAGTTGACAAAATAATTAAAAAATATTAGGTTTTTGTGGAGATAGAGTTACAAATTATGTGCACATTTTAAAGCATGCTTGGATTCCCTATAATCTTAAATTTCAGAGTTCAAAGGCCTGCCTCTGTCACTAAGTTGAAGGGAGAAAGGATGGAGGATACACCAGAGGAAGGGAAAAATCAAGCAATTTGGGATAACTCAGAGGAGAGTGACAGGAAAAAACAGAAGGAAGGAGGAAACATAGAATTATGGGAGTGATATAATGGGAGAAGGAGGGACCATCAGTACATGCGGCCACAAGAATATGGTGAGGACAATACTTTTCACTCTTGCAGGAGCATGAAATGACAGTTGCCACCATTGCTGTAGGATCTTCATAAGCCTTGGAGCAAAGACATTGCCCATGGAGCTATGTAGACCACTGCTGGCCTGTAGGAGAGATACACTCCTGTCTCTCCTCTCAACTGCTGCTGCCTGGGAACCATGGCAGGGTAATACTGTGCTGAAGGAGGCTACGCTTAGAGATGATCCTACTGATTATAAACTCCATGAGGGAATGTGGCAGGCCAAGCTAACCCTGAAGCTCTGGTCTAGGACTGCCAGCGTAACTGCAGGTTCATGCTGGGTGAGCAGAGGGCTGGGGAACCAGATGAAGAGATTGCATCTACAGAATTATTTATTATACTCTGAAGTTATAAACAAACATGTGAGAGCAAGCACATTCCAAACTGAAGTGCATTCATCATTATTGTTAGCAATAATGATTAAAATAATTCTTTGTGCTGCCAATAGCAGTGCAAATCTGAGGGAAAAAAAATCCTGAAAACATGAGAATATTATAATGAATTTAGCTTCACACAAACCTTGTGTGAACCCTTATCTGCACATTACAGAGGAGGAAACTTTGGCATGGAGAGATTGCAATTTGCCCACGGCCAGGCAGGAAGCCCAGGGAACAGCTGAATAGAGCCCCAAGCTCATGAAGGCCAGCCCTGTGCTTCAGTCACAAGATCTTTTTTCCTTTCCTTCATTTGATAATTTTCAAAAGAATTAAGTTAGGCAAATCCATAATTGTGGATTTAAAAGTAACATTTATGCCATCTCCCAACCCAGGATGTTCAGAACTACATGGGAACAGAAGTCTGGTACAAGAGGTTTTCTTTACTTTCTATGTAAGCCAGGAGCGCGGATGAGTTAGGAATCTTAAGCATCAAACTGGGTAGTCTTTGTAGACATGTCCAGTATCAAGACTTAGAAAGGAGTGCTGAAACAGACCCAAAACTTTACTACATGCATTTTAAGCCCCAAGCATGAATGTTTTTAGTTCTGTCTCTGGACCGATACATGTTTAATTACACTAGGGAGGCTGTGCTGCTTTGCACAGGAGAGCAGGCAAACCCTGCCACAGAACACATGGTCACTCTGTGCTTGGGGCAATTGTCTAGAGGCTGGATAAGGTTCAGAATCCTTTTCACCATGGCAGGACTTAAACATTGCTCATCCTAATGAGTGAATGCTTTCAACGTTAACCAATTTCTCAACAGGTGGAAATAGTCGCTATCTTCACTGTTTTGCCTGCAGCCTAATCTGACAGTGATTTTCAGAAAAGTCTTATCAGCTCAGATCCCATGGGCTGATTCATCTTGCTTGTGAAAGCCCTTCAGCATGGGCCTGAGGTGGGCACCCAGCTGCACAACACTGCAAAGATCGTCATCAGCTCTGCTCAGCCCTGTGGCAGACAGGTAGGGCACAGCTACCCTGCCTGTTACCATTGCAGTGCAGCCGTTTGCCCTGACTATTTTGCCTGCCTGCAGCATCAGCCCAGCAAGCCTTCACAGCTTCAGGTTTCTGGGCTGGTATTTCTGCACAGCGCTGCACTGTGGCAATTACATGTGCCAAACCATTTGAAGCCAGGTTGGAGATCTTTTACCCATCACTGTGTAACGTATGTAGCATAAGCTTGGACACACAAGCAGTATTAGTGATGGAAGCATAAGTGTTTCCAAGACTAAGAGCAGCCAACAACAGGTTCTGAGGATGTAATTTTAGATTTAATGGTCAACAGTGCTGGTCTGCTATCTAAGTCTTCCTGTGGATCTAACCTGAAGCCTTTCACAGACCACTACCAGAGCCATATCAGAGGCAGAAGACTCTGTTGTGCAGCTATTCAGTTTTCTTGTACACTTTTTACCTAAATACGTAATTTCATACATGTTTTTCTTCCTTTAAAAATCTAATTCGTAATATCTTATTTGTATGCTTCTGCACCCAGTGTGTCCTGTACCAGCTTCACATTCAGCCATGGCTGAATGATACCTTTGGTGGACTTGGCAGTGTTAGGTTTATGGTTGGACTCAATGATCTTAAAGGTCTTTTCCAATCTAAATGATTCTATGATTCTATGATACTGCTTTCACAGCTTGCTAATAACTAGGCAGAATAATGTCGGTCATAGTGGCTTATGTTAATCTCAGAGGAACCATGTGTTGTGCAAATCCTATTCTGATACAACACCACTGCTGACTGCTGGCTGTATCCCTCCCATCAGCCAGTTTTATCATCCACCTTTTTTTACTATTGACAAACAATGCTCCTTCAGTGTCTCTCTAAGCTATCAGTGTGTGCTGTGTCCATAGTATCCCTAAAATCAAGATAAACTGTGTATGCTGCATTTGCCATGTCTTCCACATCTTTCACTGAAAAAGACTGTCAAGCTGGTTTGGCAGAGACTCAAATCCGGGACCTAGACCCCTTGATCTCTGAGATCAGTGGGCCACACTCAACCCCTATGAAATACCACAGAGGGTGGTGACAACTTGGCACTAGAATTTTATTATTCACACCTGGAATTAGAATTTGGTTTAGCACAAGCAGACTTTTATTCCTCCCCCCGCCCCCCCCCCCCCCCCCCCCCCATCCAACATACACAGAAAGCAGAGAAGAGTGCTAAGAGGCAAAATGAAGAGGTTTCTGTGAAGAGTCCCTCTGCCACACCGTAGCAACACCAGAGATGTCACCCCGCCAGCCCCAGGCAGTGCTGCAGTGGCCCGTGTCACACCAGCCCTGAGGAGCAGGCGCCCACATTCGCACAGAGACAAGTGACATGCCGAAGGGACAACTCGCAGCACCCAGGGGGATGTGCTGGTATCACCAAGACAGCAAACAGGGCAGCACGCAGTGCTACTGCCTCACATGACATACTGTAGCCTCAGATCAGCTGATGGCATCACTGATCAACAGAGAGGCTATCTTTAATCTTTCCTCCTTTAGGATCGCATATTAACCATGTGAGCATGACCCTCAGGATCTCAAGCAGGAACACACGTCTGCAGTTATCACTTGCCTAACTTCTTGTTTCCTCAGTAGTTTCACAGGGATTCCTCATCTGACATCAGGAAAACCAGTTCCTTTCTCCTATTGCCAGTTATCTCATCTGCAGCAAGAATATTAATTTCTGATCTCAGATCAGCGTGCAGGATTTACTTTCAGCTCTCCTCAAATGACTGTCAGTTTCTAATCTAATTGTTGTCTCTAGATATTTTACAGAGAGCAGAAAAGAGAGCAGAAAAGTACCAAATCCATGAAGAATAATAAGCAGGAAGACAAGCCTTTAACCTCAGAGGAAAAGGACCTACTAAGAACAGCCTGTGCCAGGAACAATCAAAGCCTGAAACTCTTACGAGGAGTAATGTTTTATTCTTTAAACAGTCCATAGTAGCTATTGGGACTACTCATTAAATTAAGTGCCAGCCATTACAAACATATTTAGCTGGGTCTTAGGAGAGCAGCCTCAGGATCATTTGATCCGCTTCATGGAAGGACTGTGCTAGGTGCCTTTTGCAGCAGAGGCGATGGTGATGAATGGCCGCCCTGGCCGCTGTGACTGCCACTGCGGGGAGAACCATTCCTCATCTCCATGGCCCAGCCCCGGGCTGCATGGGGAAGCTGGGCGGGAGCTGTCTCCTGCTAACTGTGATGGATGTGAGGGCTGTGGCACTGTCTGCTGTGGCAAACAGAGCAGAGCAAGAAAAATCATCCCAAGGATAAAGCCAGTCAGCCCGCAGAAGCATTAGCCCCGCTGAGCTAGAGCAAGACCAGGAAAGGCACCTTGCATGGCCAGCCCTGCAAGGACTTGTTGCCACGCTGTGTGCCCTCTGGGCTTCCTTTGCTGTACCAGCTCTGTGCCATCAGAGTGCCACACTGCAGCACCTGGGTGCGGGCTGGCTTGCCCACGGTTCCCCATGCCTGAGCTGCAGAGAGGACTTCTGCCACCGCTGAGGATAGTGCCTGGCTGCCCGCAGGTTCTCCTGCACCGAGTCATGCCTGAGTCACTTGTGCCGACACCAGGAACATCAAGTCTTCTGCAGGGGAATACAGCAGCCTTCCTGGGTGATACAACGAGACTAACCGAAAAGGACAGGTGAGACATCAGCGTGCTTTTGTTCCCAGCAAGGTTTCCCAGGTATTAAACCATCAGCACCTAGCAACAGTTTGGAGACAGGTTTAAATTAGCTGCTCCTCCCTCCCTCATTGATTTTATTTTCCTTTTTGTCTCTGAGAAGGAAGTTCTCAGCAGCCAAAGTGTAGAAAAGCGTTGAGGGAAGATGAGAGGCAGCTGTTGTCAGCTCTGAGGACTTCTGCTGCCAGATCAAAGTGTTGATGCCATGCAACATTAATAATGCCCTCTAGGAAGTCTCAGGGGGAACACCGATCTCCAGAATAACAAACAGGTCAGCCCAAGCTTTTTGTTGGTCTCCTTCAAATGGATTTGTAAAACCTCAGATCACTCTCCATGAACTTTCCTGCTGAAATGCACACTTGTTGTATTGGGTTTGTATGGTAAGGTTTTGGTAGCGTGGGGGCTACAGGGGTGACTTCTGCGAGAAGCTTCTAGAAGCTTCCCCTGTGTCTGATAGAGCCAATGCCAGCCGGCCCCAAGACGGACCCGCCGCTGGCCAAGGCCGAGCCCATCAGCAACAGTGGTAGCACCTCTGTGATAACATATTAAAGAAGGAAAAAAATAACCTAGTGGGAGCTTTTGCAGCTGGAGAGAAGAGTGAGAAGATGTAAGAAACTCTGCAGACACCAAGGTCAGTGCAGAAGGAGGGGGAGGAGGAGCTCCAGGCGCCGGAGCAGAGATCCCCCTGCAGCCCGTGGTGAAGACCATGGTGAAGCAGGCTGTCCCCCTGCAGCCCATGGAGGAAGGATGACGGGGAGTACAGATCCCACCTGTAGCCCATGGAGGACCCCAACCTCCTGGCAGGACCTGTGGCCCTCTGGAGAGAGGAGCCCACGCTAGAGCAGGTTTGCTGGCAGGACTTGTGACCCTGTGGGGGACCCACACTGGAGCACTTGGTGAAGAACTGTAGCTTGTGGGAAGGACTCATGTTGGAGAAGTTTGTGGAGGACTATCTCCCATGGGAGGGACCCCACGCTGGAGCAGGGGAAGAGTGTGAGGAGTCCTCCCCCTGAGGAGGAAGGACCGGCAGAGACAACATGTGATGAACTGACCGTAACCCCCATTCCCCGTCCCCCTGTGCTGCTGGGTGGAGGAGGTAGAAACCGGGAGTGAAGTTGAGCCTGAGGAGGGAAGGGGGGGTGGGGGTAGGTGTTTTAAGATTTGATTTTATTTCTCATTCCTCTACTCTGTTTTGCTTGATAATAAATTAGATTAATTTTCCTCTAAGTTCAGTCTGTTTTGCCCGTGATGATAATGAGTGATCTCTCCCTGTCCTTATCTTGACCCACAAGCATTTCGTTATACCTTTTCTCCCCTGTCTAGTTAAGGAGGGGGAGTGATAGAGCGGCTCTGGCGGGCACCTGGTCTCCAGACAGGGTCAACCCACCACACTTTGTGCAGGCCACTGATTTCCCAAAATAAAACCTTTCTTCTTTCTGATGAATTTGCTGGAATGGGCCAAACATGGCTCTCCTTACGCTTGAGGGAACTTCTGATGATTTTTGGAGTGACTGGCCCAGGAAGCCATTACTCAGAGGTGATTAGTCCAGGTGAGAACATAAAGCCTCATATTCTACTGTCACTAAAACCCTCAGAAATGACCCTTTAAAGATGGACTTGCTCTAAATTGACTGCAGAGGGAGGTCAGCCACATACATTTAGGGACATTTTCCCCCATTTATTTAGGGAATAGTAGTGAGATTTTCCAAATATATCTGTTTTCCTTTTGTGTTGGCTCCTTTCTAATAGAGACATTAGAAATGTGCCCTCATTCACACTTCAGTAGGCCTGCTTTGACTGCAGATGCCTGGTATCTTTCTAACAAGAAGAAATATAGAGAGGGAGTGCATCCTGGTTTCCCCTCTACTTGATGACCAAAACAGAAGAGAATGCCAAAGAATACAAAATTTGGCAACTTCTTCAGAGGAGCTGAGAAGAGGCTGTTCTTGTGTGAGCAAAGGTGATGTAAAACCCATGTGAAAAAAGACAAGTGACGTGAGAAGCAGAACCCCACTAGCACGCTTCTCCTCAGAGGAAACATTTAAGACTATGGTGAAGTCAAGAAGCCTGTGTAGGATCTTCAGAGTGTCCTTCACCAGGCCAGTGGTGCTTCAGTTGTCTGGAAGTACGATCCCCCTCCTCTCTGCCAAAGAAATACCTTTGAACTCTGCCCTTTGAACTTTTCATTGCCAGCACATTCAGAGAAGGTTCCAAAGCACCTTCAGCCCTCACTTGGTAACCCTTAACAGACAAAAAAAAAAGTCAAAATAAATGTTCTGACGCTTTAGCAATAGACAGGGATCGCTACCGTGATACAGAGCAGCATGGGCCAAAATACCCTTTTGCACATCTTCACCCATGCAAAGGGCAGCAGCTGTTGTGTGTTGCCTGTCAGCGAAACTAAGTAACACTGGGTTTCTCTTTAGAGATTGTTGCCTCACTTTCAGGTATTCAAACATTTTGCCAATATTACTTTATTTTTGGGAAGAAAGAAAGATTATAAACTTGATTTTGATGGTGCGAAGCAAGGACAGAAGAGCTCATTTAACCTTCTGCATATGGTGATGCAGCACAGGCAAGAATGTCACTCCAGAGTCATGATTCTAGTTCTCTGCTTTTGTTAATAGATAATACTTCTTTTCATAATATGTTGCTCTCTGTGCCCCTACCATGACTCTGGAAATCAACCTGTTTTACACACAGACTGCAGGAGTCCTTTCTCTGTGAAGCAATCACATCTTTAGGAGCAACATTTTCAGTACCAAGATGTGAATTTTTTCTGCAAAGCAGAGGAAAAAGATGCTACTTATTTTGTGCTCTGCATCAAGATAAAAATAATTGCAATTGTCTTCCACCCATCTTGAGCACTCTCAATGGGAGAAATGAATCTTCCTGGAAAACCCACCTTGTAATCTTTCAGTATAATAGCAGTGAATTTCACAGTAAACCTGGTTTGATTAATGCTCAGGTCTGCATTTACTCCTAATCAGGCTGTAAATACAACATACTTGATGATTTTACTTAAGCTGCTTGAGTTTAACAGCTTCCATCACAGGGTCATTCAGGGAGGCTGTTGCTCAGGCCATGACATTCAGCCTTATCAGGTTTGTACTCATTTCTGGTCCCCTGGTAACACCAACAAAACATGTGGCCACAGTTTAAATCAACCACTCTGGAAGCATATTTTTTCTTTTTTTTTTTTTTAAAGGGAAGCAGTTAATTTTTTGTTTTAACTTGAACTGTATGCTGATAAAGGAAGATGAAAAGATAGTGTGCTGGATGCTTCCTCTGTCTGGTTGGTAAGCATCTACCTCACACCCATCCAAGTGGAGACATAAACATGGTGAATCATGTGCAGTCCTATGAAAATGTTAAAACAGCCTTTGATGAGGTTTTTTTCATTTTTTTCCCTCTGGGAAAGTTCCCTGCACTCCTTCTGCAGGAAATAATGTCGTTTCTTATGTTTCAGTATTTGAGAGAACCTGCAATGAAGCACTGAGACCAAAAAGGGTTAAAATACTCTTAGAAATAGTTAAGACGTCTGCTGTCTTCTTCAGGTAGCTCTACAAATCTAATATATATTCTGTTGAGAAAAGAAAATGGCTCTTCCCTAAACACATGGGACTCATGGTCTTTCAGACTTTTCTGAGGTGAAAGAACCAACCAAGGGGCATCGTATAGCACATAATTAGTATTTAGTAATGAATGAGTTTAGCAAATTGGAAGAAGTATTTTACTTTCTACTCTTTTTTTTTTTTTTTTTTGTCAGAATATGAAAACACTGCTGGTAGCTGAACCAAGGCTGCCAACCTGCCAACTATCAGACAGGAAAAATGGTTCTTGTAGCTCCTGTTCTGAGCTGCAAAGCAATGCCCTAATGTAGTACTCAAGACCAGCTGTTGAGGGATTTA
The DNA here is from genome assembly GCF_028858705.1 of Grus americana. Classification (NCBI taxonomy): domain Eukaryota; kingdom Metazoa; phylum Chordata; class Aves; order Gruiformes; family Gruidae; genus Grus; species Grus americana. The sequence goes on from NC_072854.1 coordinate 62,972,177, forward strand.
TCTCTCTGAAATGCTGGCATGAAGAGAAGGCCAGGCTCACTATTAGCTGGCGCTCAGGTGGTGAAAGAGCTGAGCATTGCATGGGCTGGAAAGTAAGCTTGTGTGTTTTTCGCTCAGACCCCCATCCCGAGAGCTGGGTAACCCACTGCTTCAGGAACACAGCAGAGGGCAGGAGCTGTTTAACACAGAACATAAAGAAAGATGCAAATTGTAATGTAACAGTGTTCACCTTTGCCAATAATTGAAGTAATGTAGTTTTAGGCAACTCCACGCCTGCCCAATGTGTGCTTTCTTGAACTGTCATGCAGTAACATTTGTATTGCAAAATCCCCACTTCACTCATTCCCCTGACTCTGAGATCATGATGAATGTATTAGCTGATCATCCCACACTGGCTTCTCTGCTTCAGCCTGGAAAGGAGAACTCTCATGGTATTGCCATGAAAGTAGCAGCTGAATGTGTACAAGCATTGGACTTACTGGAACTTCAAACTCTAAAACCCAACAATAATAGAATTTGGAACCTTACTCAGTTAAGGGATTTGCTTTCTCAGGCCTGTCCATTTCTTAATATTTGATCAAGCTAGAATTAGATGTTCACAGTAATTAATTCTCCCATTTGAAATTGTTTTTCTTGAAAACAACAGAATCTGATTTCCAAATAATGCAGTGGAAAATTGGATGCTATATCATAGGGTCTCTGATGAAAAAGTGTAGACACTGCTAAGTTAAATAAAGTTTTGAAGTCGTAGAAGCAAGGTGAAAAGCAATAGACAAAAAATTTCCTGAACAGTGGGTTACACCTGTGAACTGGCAGGGAAAAGACTGAGAAGAAAATCTCTCTATAGCTATAGCTAAACCCTGCATAAATGTGATAAAGATCACACGTAAGCCCATATGCCCTCACACTTTTTAAGCCGTCACCCAGAGCAACAGATGCTGGGATTACTCATGAGGCTGCACAACCCAACGGGTGCTAATTCCAGGTTCTGTCATGAGGCCGGCACTTTCTAAGTCAAGATCCAAATTATTTCAGCCCTGTCCACTGCAGGGAGACCTTACTGCTTGCTCTGCATTAGGAAATGTTTGCTTTGCATTAGGTACCAAATCCTATCCTACCTCCCAATCTCAGTGAATTCACCTCCGTTTGAGTGTCATACTGGGGAGGGCAGGCTTTGTCACTCAAGCTCTCAGATCTACTCACATCCTGCTGCACACGCACTGGGAAAGTACTTTCACATATGTCTTGGGACTGGGATTAGCAAAATGATCATGAGGCAGAGCAGCAGTTCAGAGCGGTTATCCAGCAGAGACAGCTCAGAAAGAGTTCCCCGTAACCTCTGTTACACCGGTTTGGGGGCGGCAGTGGGGCTGGCCTGGCACATTTGCATGTCATCCCCGTAGGCGTCCCTCCTGCCCACAGATAATCTCCAGTGCTGCTCTTGAGGTTTGCAAAGCTAAGTGAGACCTACCTCATGAGGAAGTAACCCACTCCGGAATAGATTTCTCCAAGAAGGCTTTGCCCTAAGTGCTTGAGTGATTAAATACCTATAAATAGCTCAAAGTGATGAGACACAGATAAACAATGACCTCTCCTCAGGAAATAGTGTCCCACTAACTTGATTCTCATCTGCTGCCTATTAGGCCTGGTAATGAGGTTGGATGGTCATTTTAAATTTGTTATGTGATGTAGTCCACCTTTTTGTGCCACCACAGCATGTGTAGAGTGGATAAGAATCATCCAGATTCCACATGCATAGGACAGTCTCTTTTGGCAGCACCACTAGCAATGCAGCAAACTGCTCGTCAGATCATTTTCCTAAAAAGAAAATAAAGCCATTGCCCACGAGGTGTCCTTTGAAGTGTGGGACTCCAGGCTCTTGGCCGACATCCCTTTCCTGGCCAATTGGCTTTGTTCATGACTGCAGTAGCATGCTACAGTCCCATGGGACCTGCTTATTACTCCCAAGTAAACTTTCCCCCTTCGACATGGGAAAACAGATTCACAATGATAGAAAGCCAGGACATTCTGCATGCTTAAAATCATAAGGCTTTTTAAAGTATTTTTTCTCTCTTTTTTTCTTTCGGTCAAATGCCAAAGAAAAGAATCATGTTAACCCGTGATTATAAAACATGCCTTTGATGGCTTGTGTGTTTGCCTTGTAGTACCTCCAAGTCAAATATTGTTTAAATCCCCATCAGCTCGCCAAGATATATGGAAGACACAGGGTTCAGGAGGCTGGCAGCAAGCTAACCGTATTAGCTGCAAAATAACGGTCTGCCACAGTGCCAGAGCCGATGCACATGGATGAGGGGAGTTGTCAGGAGATGCAGCTTCTGCATCCCACGGGTTTCTTTGAGGCCGGCAGCCTGGCTGACCCAGCCACTTTGGTCTCCGACCACGGGGCCGTCGGCAGCTGCCTGCCCCCGGGTGCTTCAGGGAAGTTCTCGCTGCCTCGCAGCAGGGGGGAAGGAGGGACGGACCTCTGGGCATTACAGGGAGACTACATGAGGGAGCGGGAGAGAGGAATTTAATTGCTTGGTGTTGCTGGCAGATGGATTTTGAGAGTGGCAGCGTCATATTTGTGACCTGAGGGGACAAGCCGATCTGATCTTTGTAATGATTTATAAAGTACTGTCTTCTGGATGTATTTGCTGTGTTAGGTTTAAAAAATAGCTTGCCCTGGAATTCCTTTCTCACCTCCACTGGTGCAGGCAGGTGGCCTGAGAGAGACGGCAGCTTATTTTTCTCCTGGCTCTTGCACTCCTTTATTCTATGAGAGCTGTGACTATTCGTGTATGAGTTAAATCACGCTGACATTATACTGAGGTGGTGCCACAGTGAATCAGAGACCTTTTCAAACCACTTGAATTTTAAGGGGACAGAAAGAGTGGATTTAACTAAATACAAAAAATGAATAATAGATGAAAAGCAAAACCTGAAGAATCTAACATCAAAAAAATATCATATATTTATGCCCATTTCAATGCAAACCTCTGGCCTGTGGTCCTGACACCCTGCTGCCTACAGACAGCAGCAAAAGGTGAAAGTTATAAAAGGTGTAATCTAAAGTAAAAGTCAAATATAATGTAAAGTTGTTGAACTTTAATAATAGCTTAACTATTGTTTGCATCTCTCTGAATCTAGAACTGCAGCAGGTGATGGTCAGGAATAGATATGTGAAGCTATGGCAAACACGGGACTGGACCAGACTGTGTTGTACAGACAAACCCCAGTCCTCCCATAGGGCCACCCACTCACAGGCAACAAACATTTAGAGGAGCCCTCTGCTCACTTGCTTCCATTTACCACAAACTCCAGAATCTTTCTACCCTGCTACAAGGAACTTTGGATCTACAATTTAAAAAGCGCCACATCTCTCTGGTGCAAGGGAAGAGAGCAGCAGGGACTGAGGATTTTACCACTGCTCTAGAGCCACACAGCCATGTGGGATTTATGAAGGGAAAAACTGCATTTGTTGACCTTTTATTTATATATGCCCATTTATGAAATAAAACCTTTATATAATGTTATAATCATTTATTAATAATATATATTATAGTGTGATAAATGTTATGATGTATATTGTATATCTGCAATATACTTTATTTGCTCCTCATTCCACTGTCCTGGAGGAATCCAATATGCACTTTGCGCCACATATATACCATACAGGACCATACCCCATACAAAAGTATCCTTCTTGTATATACTGGAAGAACAAAGCATACTCACTACTCAACAAAACAAGGCAATATATCTTGAGCTGTAGATCAGGATGGGAATCACCAGGTAAAACTTCAGTGGATTCATTAAATGAACAAATGTAATAATGCAAGGTAGGTTTTCACTAGAAATCATTATTCTAATGAACATAAGAAGTAATGTGGCATTATTCACAGTCACACTTATTTAGTTTAACAAGAATCATGACAAACAGAAAACCTAAAATACTTCAGTAGTTTGGTGTGTAAGCATAATTTAAAAGCAGCCTATAAAATGATGTGTGTGTGCATGGAATCCCAGATACACGCATGCACTTTGTCACCCAGGTGTTCTGAACGTCGTGTACTACTCTGGAATCAGAAATGGACAGTACATTCAGAGAGGATATAATAAGAAAGTTCCACAAGGTAAATAAATACTGAAATTTTTATGAGTGAACTTTTGTGAACCAGTGTAATATGGGAGCATGAGAGTAACTCATAAAAGGAGGGCAAAAGCCAAAGAACAGATGAGGCTGAGAAAATGATATGAGGCAAGCAGCAGAGAAAGAAATGTAAAAACAGGCGTGCCTTTTATTTGACATATATTCAGAAGAACATCCATTAAAGCTGTGAATCTATTTTAGGACTCAGGAAACCAAAGCTTTGCTTTTGCATTATAGTTTTTCCCACTACCTGTCTCTTAAGTTACAGCCTCATTACATTCTATTGAAATTATATTTTTCTTGTGTTCCAGGTGTGCTTTGGAAATTCTTAGCTACAGTGCAGTACAACTTGAACTGATTTATTTGCATACAACACTGTAACTACGTTACAGCCAGTACTCTGCATTTGTATACAGCTTCTACATATAAAGATTTTACAACAGAGAAAAAGGATGACTGCAAAAATCAGTGTCTGCAGGTAGGGCCTTGGAAAGCACTCCACAGGCACATCTTCAGGTGAGCGAAACTAGGGGTGCAAATGAATAGAATATTACATTTAGTTTCTAACAAAGACAGGCTCAGACTAAAGACAAAAAAGTCAGATTCCCCAGTAAAAATGATGACAGGCTGTGTTGGGTTTGCGTGGCAGGGTTTTGGTAGCGGGGGGGGCTACAGGGGTGGCTTCTGTGAGAAGCTGCTAGAAGCTCCCCCTGTGTCTGACAGAGCCAATGCCACCCGGCTCCAAGACGGGCCCGCCGCTGGCCAAGGCCAAGCCAATCAGCGCCTCTGTGATAACGTATTTAAGAAGGGAAAAAAAAACCAGTTAGAGAGAGCTTTTGGAGCCGGAGAGAGGAGTGAGAAGATGTAAGAAACTCTGCAGACACCAAGGTCAGTGCAGATGGAGGGGGAGGAGGAGCTCCAGGCGCCGGAGCGGAGATCCCCCTGCAGCCCCTGGTGAAGGCCATGGTGAAGCAGGCTGTCCCCCTGCAGCCCATGGAGGAAGGATGAGGGGGTGTAGAGATTCCACCTGCAGCCCATGGAGGACCCCACGCCGGAGCAGGTGGAGGCACCCAAAGGAGGCTGTGACCTGTGGGAAGCCCACGCTGGAGCAAGCTCCTGGCAGGACTTGTGACCCTGTGGGGGACCCACGCTGGAGCACTCTGCTCCTGAAGGTCTGCACCCCGTGAGAGAGACTCACGTTGGAGAAGTTTATGAAGGACTGTCTCCCATGAGAGGGACTCCATGCTGGAGCAGGGGAACGATGAGAGGAGTCCTTCCTCTGAGGATGAAGAAGCGGCAGGAACACCGTGTGATGAACTGACCGTAACCCCCATTCCCCGTCCCCCTGTGCCGCTGAGGGGGGAGGAGGTTGAAGCCGGGAGTGAAGTTGAGCCCGGGAAGATGGGAGGGGTGGGGGGAGGTGTTTTAAGATTTGATTTTATTTCTCATTCCTCTACTCTGTTTTGCTTAGTAATAAATTAGGTGAATTCCCTCTCTCAGTTCAGTCTGTTTTGCTCGTGACGATAATTAGTGAGTGATCTCTCCCTGTCCTTATCTCGACCCATAAGCTTTTCATTGTACTTTTTCTCCCCTGTCCAGTGAACGAGGGGAGTGATAGAGCGGCTCTGGTGGGTACCTGGCCCCCAGCCAAGGTCAACCCACCACACAGGCCATGTCTACTGGTCAAGCAGGTGTTCAACTATGATAAAAACTGTTATCACAGAATATAAAGAGGGGCAGGACTCCAAAAAGTCACTTTTGTCCAAAGATCAACCTACATCATTTGTGATGATGGAGCCTCCAGACACGGAGATTCAACAGTCTTTCTTGGTTATTAGCTAACCTGGCTGCACCATCCCAGCACTTAACCATATGCCACAACCCTGTACTGGCTGACAAGGAAGGTTGTGCAATGCCATGCAATAGGTTTGGCAGCTGACTGGTCACCTGCAGAGGTACCCTTGCTGGTGTCGAGCTGAACAGATGCATCGGGAAACTGTACAAAACTGTGCATCCCCCGCTGTTGTCAACTTTAAATATTACATGATCATTTTATTGCGTTTAAAAAACATGAGCGATGATTGTTATGAATGGTGCCATTATATTTTAAGTAATTTTCCTGTGCCCAATATGAATTATACCTGGGTCTGAATTGATGAACCTGTAGCAAGTTTTACAAAGCTGGCTGTGTCATCAAGATAATTAAAACAATGTATGTTCCTGTTCAATACACAATTTCAGATCATTTTAAAACAGTACGGCATAATCATGAATTGGATCACTGGGTAAAGCATTACTGTGCTATCACAATGCCTGTTAATAGCCTGTTTATTAAAGCAATAAGAATATAATTTATGCCACCTTTAACCAATCAATTTTGAAAAGGAAAGTTTCTGGGAAATAATTTCTGCTATTTTCAAAATCCGGCAATCATGCAGACTCCTTTGAAAATTAATCATGTCAGCAAGAACAGCGAGGTAAATGATGAAGACTGTTAAAGCTTTTAAGCACCTGAATAGATGCATCCCGTTTTCTTAATCTCTCCAGTAATAACAGCAATAATAGGCCCGCTGGTTGTTTTTGCAGCTTGCAAGCAGAGCCGCGCAGTGACGCCGGCCCCAGCACAAACACGCTCCAGCAGCCACCAGCCCCGATGCCGCATCCTTCCACGGTGCCTACCAGCTGCTCCAAGCCACAGAGAGCACGTATCCATCTCCAGTTTCTTCTCAGCGACAGTGAAAAGCGTGGGCGTAGTTTATGAAGAGGTGTGCCAAAGACAATTCTCGTGCTACCAGACCGTTCCTATTTCAGAAGGCTCCTCCGCTCAGCTCCAGTACTGCAGAAGCTACAGCCAAACTTCTTGCTACACCTCTGGATACCAGTAGCAGGAAAATCTTTAGCCTGGCCTTCTGTGAACTTCTTTTTTTCAGCTTTTTTTGTGAGTGGAAGATGTATCTTCCAGTATGCAGCAGAGTGGGGAGGATCTGACCTGTGGCTTTATTTCTCCTGGAGTAATCTCATAGGGATGTGGATACCCTGGAGACATCTTGGTGTGCTCTGAGTTCAAGGGTGGTCTTAAATCTCACCTGCAGGGTGCCTGCAAGTAAACAGAGGCAGACCCCAGTAATGCCATTCCGAGCTGTGGCTCCTGGCACTCGCCATTCAGTTTGTCTGCATTTTTCTGCGGGTGTAGGTACGGTCTTTTTTTTTAATGAAATAAATAGGAAATATGAGAACCTGAGCAGTGAGTGGCTATAAACAGCTTGCTACATCTCACCTCCATTTGGTGAAGAGATAGCATGAGGAAAAAGATCAGACAGAGAATAAGAGTTTATATTTCAGGCCATAAAGCAATAAGGCTAGCATTTCCAAACTCAACCAACAGCCAGGAAGCAGCCCTTCAGAAGGATGGAGATGTGGCAATGAGCGGAGGGAGGCAAAGCAATGTCCTCTGCAAGGAAAGCAGAGGGGCATAAACAGAGGGTGTCAGGCTACACCGCCCTGAGCTGCTGGAGCTGGCACTTCTAGTATCAGGCAGGACTAAATGTCAGCACAGCATGGGAACAATATCACAGTGTTGCTAACCCTCTTAAAAACCAAGCTCATGGGCAATCTCTAGCCAGCCACTGGTTTTTGTCTTGCTCGGTAGTACTCAAAGCAACAGCTCTTTTTTTATTTTCCCCAACAAAAGCTGAATTGAGGGCCTGGCAAATTACAAGTGTAATGACCTACGCTGAGTGTTCCTGCCACAATTACTGCCTGAGTGGCTAAATCTTGTGTAAGTTACCATGATACTGCAAACATGACACTGCAGTAACCCCCAGCCCTTCAACTCCCTGGCCACTGTGGGCTTAGTAGGTCATCCAGGCCATGCCCGAGCCAGTGACCCCAATTCTCCACGGCACTGGGACAGCTCTTCTCTGGTGCCAAGCTGCCCTGCGGCTGGCCTGGCTGGCCCCAGGGGGGATTGCTGGCAGCGCCATGCACGAGCGGGCAGCCGGCCTGTACCCCAGCTGCTCTTGGGGGCATCTTTGGGAGCCTGGCACCTCGCTCTGCAGATAGTTGATGCTGGCTGCTCCGGGTATTGGCACAAGACGAACCCCTAAACTGCAAAGCGGAAAAGGTCACTCAGAGCAAGATTTCTACCCTATAGCATTTGCAACCGGTTAATAGCATTTGATGAATATAAGTTGATTTTTTTTTTTTTTTAATATAATTCATTGCAAATGTTAACAGGAGGCTCTTTACAGCATACGGTAGGTCTTTTATTACTCTGCCTGAGTTTGGCTTGGTAAGGACTGTAAGCTTAGATTTTTTTTACAGTTCTACAAATGATTTTCAGCCTTGTGCTTTCTCTCCTGGTCTTACTCATCACTGTGACAGCAATCCACATCACTGCTGTGGGCTGCTTTTTAGGAAGCGGGCACACGTTGACACACTGGGAAAATAAAGAGCCAAACCTCATTTGGAGACACTCCATTTTATTCACTGTTTAGCATCACGTCATGCCATCATGATCAATCTTTGCACAAAGGGGATGACAAGCAGATGGAGAACGTGGGGATTGAAAAGTAGACACCAGTTTCTACAGGGAAGATTGAAAAATCGTTTTTTTCCTGATTTTGTTCTGATGATACACTTTCCTGAAGGTCACAGAAATGTCGGCGAGACCGTTTAGTAATAACACCTCCTGATGCTCTGTCAGGCCACTCTGCAGCACTAAATTGTCCCCAGTCATCTCATTTGGGATTGGTTTTAACGCAAGGAATACGCTGGACCCGGCTCAGGGCAGCGACTGTCGCTTGTCGCCGCCTCCCCCGAGCCGCCCCGCGGGGCCGTGGGCGATTTCCTCCTGCCCCCTGCCGCCCGCTGCCGTGACTGCACGCCGCCCACGGGCACCCGGGGCGCCGAGCCGGGGCCGGGCAGCCCCCCGGAGCCGGGCAGCCCCTCGGAGCCGCTTTCTGCCCGCCGCCGCCGGGGCTCTCCTCGCCGGCCGCCCCCGCCGGGCACCGCCACGCTCGCCGCCGCATCCTGCCCCTGGCTCTGCCCCCGGCCACCCGGGTACCCCTGCGTCAGGTCTGGAGGCTCAAAGGAAGATTTTGAGGAAGGGCTGGGACCCTTGAGCATCTCTCGTCCTGCACGATTTTTCGACACTGCAGCCCAAGTGTTGATTTCTTATCCCGAGTAAACATGGAAGGAAAGGAGGGAAGAAGGTGGAAATGATTTCCCATATCCAGAAGGGAAATGGAAGACTACCTGTGAAGTTAAAGATATAGTTCAGCAAAATGAAGCAGCAGAGTAATTTTTCCTGTGTGCCTCCTAGGAAAGGGAACTCGAGGTCAGGTGGATACAGGTTGTGAAGCCAGAGGAAACGGTGCCCAGCCTTGCTGCAGAACGGCAGCCGATACTGGAGACGTTCCTCAACACCTTTTGCCACAATTTCTATTCCAGTAATACAATATTAACATTTCTCAGTGGTCAGGATCAGGAAACTGTCTGCACAGTATATTATATTCTTTTTCAAAATGCACTAAAGCAAGATTAATAAGAAATTTGTTCTCCAGGCAGGGTACGCCATAACCTTCTCCTCTGTTCTCCTTCTGAGAAATTTGAATGCAAATACTAGATGGAAGAGAGAGATAAACACCTGAGAGCAGTCTGTTGCAATTTGACATTCCCATCTTTTGAGGAACTTGAAGGGAATGTAGTTAAAATGTTCATAGTAAATGTTAAATATTCATTATTTTAGTCAGTAATAAACATATTCAGACTGTCATAGCGAATGGTCAAATGGAATTTTAAAATAGAGATAAGGCAGGAAAAAAAAGGCTTGGTACAGCATTCTTTTGGTCTGTTTTCTGTCCAAAAGCTAGATTTCTCCTACGAGTCACCATAAATGGCAATAAATACCACAGGTCATACCTTAATCTCTCTATGCTAAAAATCACCATTAAAACATTAAGAACAAATAGCATCTAAGTGAGGGCTTTTTTGGAAGCTTTACCCAAGCAATTGGAAAGTTGGTATGCAAGTTATGTGAGTTAATTTGGAAATAAATTTGCAAACAAACATAGCTAAATGCTGGTGTACTTTTTAGTGCTGCTTGTGGTGACAGCATAGCAGCCCAATGTGGAATATCGCCGTCCCACCATGCTAACCCTGGCTGATGACCCGAAGACTGCCTAGTGCTTCTCATTTCTCAAGTTAATATGCTGAAGAAACTTGGTCTTTTCACTTGCTCAGGACACTGTTGCCTTCATGTCTAATGGCTAAATATTGGTGACATGCACTTGGACTCAAAATAAGCAACCACATGAGGGTAAACAAAATACTCAGGTGATTCAAATCTGTTACAGTCAGACTGTATGCTCTAAAGTAGTAATGATTTGGAAGCTTTTTGCATGGTGGAGTTATTGAAAATGACCATATAGCTTTGACCTAAAAGCACTAGAGTTTATTCACCCAGTGATTAACTGAAGCAGTTCCATGTTGGTATAATTAAACTACACAGTTCACCCCATAATGTTTTTTCAGAGATGGCAAACCAGTAACAGATGTGTAACCTGCTTGACTAATTACCAGTTATCCATGCCCTACAACTACTGGTAAAGAATAGAACTTTAAGGTAATTGAAAAAGAAAATGCAGTATGAAAATAACTGTAGTAATTACAAGATCTTTTTTCTTAGTCTTTTGGAAACAGGTCAAATATCGTAGTTAATATCTTCTGCTCAAAATAATAGCAATTCTGCTTTTAATAAGGACACTAAACTTGCTGATATTCCAGTTCCTTTCCATTTCTAGAAAACAGAAAATATTTCTGTGCTTAATTATTTTGCAACTATAAAAGGGGAACCCAGTGTTTTGAAACAAGCTGATCAGTCAGTCTGGCTACATTCTTTGCAACAGCTGACCTGCGCCTCCGCCTCGACTATTTCCACTCACATCTTATAACATTTTGGAGTTTCATAGCCTGTGACATCCATCCTGCCCTACTTCATCAGTGCATCTCAGGTCTAGACTGCATCCAAAGCCCCAGGGCCGTGCCTGTCTGCCTTGCAGTGAGGTATACTCTCAATTTAAATGGAGGCTGGCGTAATCCAAGAGCTGAAGCGTGCCGAGATTTGAAGCTCTCTTGCAGGTTCAGCTGAAGGGGCATGATAAAGCAGATCAGTGCAAGAATAAAGTTGCAGTGGTAATCATAAGAAGAACAAAACATTGGAAGATGTCCAAATAAAGACAGGAGAAAACAGAACATGCCAGTACTAGTAGGCACATTTCTAACATCGGGGATCATAAATGTTTTTTTCCTGAGGCATGCATATTAGAAGGACCTTTCTCGGTAATACTTTTGTGGGTGGATAAGAGTTGGAAAATACCCTTTTTCATTGCAACAACATCCTCTGAAGTGATACAGTGCTACAGCATATGGCTCGACTCATGGAGAATTAATAAAACCAAGCCTTATTTACTTGTGGAAATAAATGCTGTGGGTTTTCCCCCTCTCCCCCTCCCACTGACACTGCCAAGTCCTTGCACTGTTCAGTCTCATCTTTAAGTCTTGTAGGTAAATTTGGCGATGAAAACTGTGCCTTTGTTTCCTGAAGTATCAAAGGAACTGTGATGTTCCTTTCTCATGCCAATCATTATAACAATGATTAAGTCAGCACAATAGGTGCTGGGCTTTCATGTCCTTAGGGTTGATGGCACATGCACAAAATATTACTGTTATTGTTCTTACTACTATTTTTAAGCATACTTTGTTAAGACTACAGCAAGCCTATGAAAGTAGCAGACATTCAGTCAACGGTCGTAACTCCTGCAAAGCCCCATGTGAGACAGGTTAGGTGAGGAAGAAGCACCACGTGAGAGTCCTCAGCAAGAAGGAAGAAGCCGGACCAGCTTCATCCTGGTCCTCTGGTCCTGCTTCCACTGGGTTTGTGCTACACTGGGGCCCTGTTGGCTTTGGTGGGACCACAATCAAGCACCCAGGCATCATCTAGACTTTCTGGAAGCCAACAATGTAACATACTTGCTACTAAATTCTGCCGAGGAAGAGATCTGGCAGCTGTAGCTTTCTTTTAAATATATTTAGCTGTTGTTGTAATTGGAAAGAAAATACTGCAAACCAGATTACCAAAACATACTGACTCATTCTCAGGTGTTTTGTGAAAGCAAGGGCAGATTTCTCCAGGGTTCTTCCCTAGTGGCAAACCAAAAAGCTTATCTCAACTGGATTTTGATTTAATCTGCTTTAATTTTTATTTGTGTTTTTATCATTGGCATGAAGGAATATGTGGATCTGGAACCTTCAAGGTATTCTGGAGTGTGTTAAGTTTGAAGCTAGATGCTTACAATTATTTATATCAGTACAACCCAATATAACAGTAGCAATAAAAATTACAACATCAAGTGCTTGTCCCATTCTTTCAGATTTCTCTTATTTTACAAATGTAAAAACTGCAGTCCACTATGCCTAAAAGATGCTGACAGTTGCAAAATAAATCAATGGCAAATAGAAATTAGTGGTTTCAGATTCCAGCTTGAAACATAATGCTTCTCCTTAAACAAAACAAAAAATAATCAGCTGGTGAAAATGAAAAGATCATAAAGTTCAAATGACTGAGCCCCAAGTTAGTAATACATACCCTCTAATTCTCACATGTATGTGATTGCACTTGATTCATCTAACTAGTGAGATCAGTACACTGAAATATCTTGGCTGATCACATAATTTAGTTCCCAAAAGCCTGACATTGCAAATCCTCTGTTGACATCATGGAGCATCCAATCTGTGTAATCCCTGAGGGATGAAAACCAATGGAAGCAGGTATTCAAATATACCTTGTGCAAGTCAAGCCTCTGAGGTTAAGTGAAAGTCAATACAAGTATGAGAATAAGCAAGGCAGAGCAAAGATTTACCCAGATGTACATCGCTGGAAGATCTGACTGAAGTGTTTTAAAAACTTTTCTCGTGGTCCTTGCTAGAGGTTTGGCACAGGCCTGAGGAATCCAGCCTTGTTTTTTAAATAAACCTCAATGCTTGTTGTTACAGGAGCCCATGTGCGCGTGTGGTCATTGCCACAGATGTTTAGAAATCCAAGCAGGGTGGATGAATTGAGGAGAGTTATTTGTTCTTTATGTTTATCATTAAGTACTACCATATTAATCTGAGGTACCTAGTAGTCTGTGATAGGACATGTAATTTGACCAAGTATTTCTTCCACCTCCCCACATATGCCAGACAGTTCTAGCCAGAACTTTCTACTTCAAAACGTTATTTCCATACTCCACTCTATTTGTACTGGTTTGCTAAGTATTTATTGGCTGAACATAACAGAACAGTGATGCCTGCCAAGCATAACCTCCTTGACTAGAAATGAAGGCAGCACTCAGCTATCACTGACTGTTAACTCGTAAATCAGTTGACATGAGTCTGGAACACTGATTGGCAATTAAATGTCTCAAATTTGCTAATGCTTCTCTTCACATAGTGTAAATGATCTGAGTATGGTAAAGTAATATTGATTTAGAAAATCAAGATAAATTACCGTTGATTCTTCTAAAAAATTACCTATACAGGACACATTAAACCACAAAACTGTAACATGTGAGTGGCAGCTCTTTCTGGATGAATTGCAGAACAACGAAAAAACCCAAACCATCGGGCATATTACTGTGAGCACTGAAGCAGCAGCATAAGGCTGAGGTGGTTGTATAGTCATCTATTTAATCCATCGTATACATTTATAGTGTAATTTAACAGCTACTCATGTCAATAAATACACATGACATTTCACAGGAGCATTATCAGGCCAGACAAATCTCACATACTAAATGTTAGGTTCTTATCATTATCTCTCCTCATGTAATTATGTTGATTAAAAACATTTTGTCAGTGTAGCCCTTATTCTGATGACCTCCTACATCTGGACATGGGGTAGGGAAGAAGCCATAGAGAAAGACAGCATTCTCGCTGGACTTTGCTGGGTCTTCCTAAGAGAAATGGTAACTCAGTCTTACCCAATCCCCATGTAACCTCACATAAGCCCTTTCCTGTCCAGTCACTTGACACAGTGCAGACACACAGCAGCACAAAATAAAATGCATTAAGCCTTAAATGTCTCAGAAAGGAGATAAACAAATTGTTCATCACTTTCTGGCCGTGGCTGGCCACTGTGTTGTAAGCAGCAAGATTTAGGACAATATGCTTCTGGTGAATGGTAGCAGATATCTTTTTTTTTTTTTAATGTGTCAGATGACACCCAATAGACACATCTTGCATAAGAGATGGAGTAAGAGTTGCTCCAGCATTTGTTCAGATTTTGCATGCTTGGCTATTCCTTTGACAGCTTCAGGTCTTTGCTCCCTGCAAAGTAGCTAGTAATCACTCCAAGTCAGTACACAGAGAGCTACAGCTCCTGAGCAAGGACTTTTAGACACAGAGATGGTCACAGGCAGACGCCGTTCTAGAGCTAGCTTTGGTACAGATTGCAGGCAGACAAAATGAGACCCCCTACCCATGCCCTTATATGAGCAAAGCTTCTGCCCAGTCCTGTGAGGATGTTCCTCATAAACTACTCCAATGCACATCAGCAGAAACTTTTCCAGTTCAGCCTCTCTTGCTTCTCCCTGCTTCTCTCAAACCATGTGAAAGAGTCCAGAAAAGTCAGGAACTGTGTTTTGATAATACGATTTAGCCTAACTTTTCCCATGGATTGATGGAGCAGATATGCATTTGCATCTTCAGTGTATCGGCACAGTCTCTTGAAACATGTACTCTTAGAGAATTGGTGCAATGGAAGGATGCTGCAGTTCTTACTTTACAGACTACACAGAGAAACTAAAGCCCAGGTCTCCCAGGGTATGGAGAAACCTAACCTTTATTGATTTCCTTTGAGTCACACAGGAAGTTGCTGCTAAAAGGGAGGATCCAGAACCCAGGCTAGGATCTTAATCACTGTCATCTTGCAGTTAATCCAATTATCCTTCCTATTTATACAGTACTTTCAGTCGATTGCATACAGTGGAGCATTAGAATGTAATTTTGGGAGCACAGCAGCCAATTATGAGGACATATCCATGTTCCTCAGAGACCTATCAGGCTATTAAAATACATTTTTTGAAACTGGAAACTGCACTAGAAAAGGCTGCACTGTAATTTCCATGCACTGTCAGAACAGATCGATCAAGAGCAGCAGTTCAGGATCCCTGCCTACCATGAGGGAGTAGGAAATAAACATTTGTCCCTCTTCACTAATCAGCCACCCTTCCACAGGCAGCTGCCAGTGCAAGCAGGACACCTAAGGGCAATCTGCAAAAAGATTATTTACTATTAATGAAATTCAGTAGCCTCTAAGGTAAGCAAGTGCTCCTCAGAAGACAACTCTGGAGCCCAGCCCGTTGTTTCCATTTGGGACTCATTAAACAAAGAAATAATCCAGTGGAAATGGCTGCTCATACAAAACCAAAACAGCCTCCTCTCCCTGAGACAGGTTTTGTAAACCAGACAGATATTTTCCATGGCTTTATGTGATTTATTGCACCATGTTGGCACTAACCAAGGGGGTTTGATGCAGTGTGTATCTGATCCAAATTCTTCTCATAGAAATGATTTTTGATCTGTCATGTCTATCTTTAAGTTCAGAGATCCCTGGGAGAACGACTTTATTCAACACAAATATAAATAGTATGGAAATGAAACCCTTCCTCCTGTAGACTATTTTGCAGGTTGAGCGCCTCACATTGATTCATAGATCTCTAGTGTCAGACCTGCTTTGACATGCTGCTTAAGCATCACTCTTTACTAATTAGCAGTATGCTCAATAAAAGGTACAATTTATCAGCTGACAGGCAGCATTCATTTGATGACACCGTGAGAATACTTACAAAATTAAATTAGTCTCAGCATTGGTTAAAAAGACAAATACAAACAGGCCACGGTGGAGACAACATACATGTGGGAGAGGTTTCCCCTCAAGTTTTCTCAAGAAAAGAACCCTACAGCACTGCAGGAAGTTATCCTGCTCTCTTTGGGCTAAATGAAATGCAAATATAATTATGGGGGTAAGGCTGCAATGCAGAATTCTGATATTTTCACTGGGAGTGATGTTTAATGGCCCCGTAAAGCTGTAATAACATACAGGACCATTCACCTCCAGGCCTCTGAGACAAAAATAGTCCAGACACAGCCACAACGAGGATGTTATCTGGTGAACATCCAGTAAGACAGAAGTTGGATGTGTTCCAGTCACTTCCAAAGGAGACCTGTGTGTCAAGCTGGTAGCTATAAAACTATTTTCAGTTTCTGTCCAGAAAGGTAACAAGCTGAAAGAGAAGTTCAAAGATCTCATCTGTGGTCTTGGCAGACCCAGCGAGGGCTGCAGGCAAGACCGACCAGGGGAAGCGGTGAATTTGGGTTGGGAGGATACTGTAAGGAGTTGTCTTGGATCCCACTCACACGACGCCATTCAAACCTTATGCTGTTCAGCAAACTTGGCACTCGAACCAGAGGTCCAGAGCTGCTCTCTGTATACAGTTTATATACAGGGTGAAACGCAGTCCCAGAACAAGCACAGCTGGTGTCTGGCAAGATCATGCGACAGGTTGTACAAACAACTGCAAAAATTTCAGGAAGCTATGACTAAGAAAAGACCTTATTACGAGCAACTTATTTTGCACTTTTCATGAAAACTTAAAAACCTGCAACAATCTCACTTTGATATTAAAACTTGTTATCTCTGTTCCAGGCTGTTTTCTAGCAGGGATATTGTAGCTACAGTTCAGACTAGTCCATTTGCCCAGAGGAAACACAATCAGCAAAATGCTTCTCCAACAACTATACCAAATTGTCCTGCAAGAACTACACTGTACGTCCTTTCTCTTGCCGCTGGCGCACAAATTAACACAAGCAACCCAAGAAACAGGAGGGATTTATTTTGTAGCTGTTAGGACTTGCCTCTCACATGAAGGAGATAATCTCCCAAGATTTACTCCTGCGATGGGATATTCCAATCATTCCATGGATTTCAGGATTAGTCATGTCTGAGGTACAATTTTTTTTTAGCTGTTTTGAAATGTCACGAGCGAGAGCTCTCAAAATTAACTGCTTCTGGGGCCAGTTCTGAAAGATTTGAACTCAGTCAATACTTTCCCACGTTGTTGCACTACAAAAAGCAATTGGACAACCTATTTTGTGATTTGGAAGCCTCATTAGAAAAGTGCTGAGATAGGGCAAATCACCTTTGAATTTTGCAATGCATTTTAAGGCCTTACTGAGCATACACATGGAAAATCTAGAGCTTGCTTCACCAGTGCCGTATGTCGTGGATAACATTTTCTATTTCTTTGTCCCTTCCAAACATAAGGGCCCCTTTGTCTTAGGGTGTTGTGTACTTTGGTTTCCTGTCAGTCCATGGAGGACCAGTTGAAGAGGCAGGATAAAGCATTTTCCTTTCACCTCCAAGAACTTTGTGTTCACATCCTGGATATTGTCTGAAGTGACATAAGGCCTGAGTTATTTTCTATTGACATATATGTTCCTTGTATCAAATCAGTGAACAAAACCCATCATAATATCACCGAGCCAACAGGCCACATAATTTTTTTAAAATAGCAGGCAGTAACCAAACCAGGTGATCCACCTAAAAATTTAACTGAAGCTGGTCACAAACTTCTAGTTAGGCATTTCATGGTAAAACATGAGAAACCAAGCAGCTCAATCCTCATCTCAACAGATTTTACACCAAAACTGTTTCATTGTTCTCAGCCTCAGATATGATGCAAATCTAATGCATGGTTCACCTCCTAAGCAAAGTTAAAGAGGACAAGGGGGCAGAAGAAAACAGGGAAAGGATCTAAAACCCTCAAAAAAGTACTCAAAACTAATGTTTTTTCATTTTTTTTTTTTAATGAATAGGTAGGTTTTAAAATGACAGCTGCTGAAAATGTCTGGAGAGATTTAATTCCTTGTCTTCAGACACAGAACCTGTCATTAGATTGGCAGACTTGACCAGGAGGGTTCCCTCCTGCAACTATTTGCATGGGAAACCGTGTCAAGGAGTCACCCCACGGGTTCAGGGAGAGGTTTTGATTTTACTCAAATGATTCATGACATTGCAGTGCTATGTTCTCTTTGGATGTTTGACGTTCATGGTGATGTAATTGTCATGTTTTGAAGTTTTGTCTCTTTTGTTTTTCCTTCTACCGGCCTGCTTTTGCTGTAGCCATCAGACAAGGAAAAAGTTCCTCTAAAGGAGTACTCTGAGTTCTCATAAAAAAGATACTCTAATTGTCCACACACTTGCACAGCCCAGCCCTGTTTATAATAACCTCAGGAGTAACCTCTGTACCAGAAATAGTTCATTAGGGAAACTGGAAGTGTTTAAGCCATTCTATAACTCTATAACTTGCACAAGGTCAATGTAAACGTTCCACCTACGCAATCAGCAAGGGAGGACATGCCATTACAAATCTCAAGCAAGTGACACCAGAGCAAAAAGCTGAACCCAGGACAGAACAGTGCGACAGATTCCAAAGATTTCTAAAACTAAGCATTTAGGAAGAAACCCTGAATTCAAGCCAGTCAGATCCTACTGACTGAACACACCACCTCGTTCTTCACACCCCACCTTGATGGTCCAGCTTTGCATTGCTGGTACTTGTCGCACAGCACCACTGTCTTTCTCCTGCAGTAGGACCTGTGGTGCCAGGCTCGCATCTTTGGGAGAAATGTGATCCAGGGCTGTGACGAGAAGTCCAAGTGTGCAGGAGAAGCTGCAGTGCAAGCTGCAACAAAGCCAGGGGAGCAATCACCCTGGAGGATGTATTCCCGGGTGTCACAGCTTCTCCCCATCTTGCCACCATTTACTTTGGCCACACCAGTATATTTCATGCTCTCAGAGATATCAGAACCTCAGCATTTTAGAGGGCTGGTCCAGTTCTCATATCCATACTATTGAAACAGCGCATTAATCCAGACCAACCCTCCAATTCTGCACAAGCACAGATTGAAAGCAATCCTCTTTGGACATTTTCACATATCACATTTGTTTCAAAAAGCGTATTTTCAGTCTGAAATTTGAAACATGTGGGTGAGATTTTACAAACCCTGGCTCTAATGAAAAGCAAAGCTTTCCTTCTCAGTCTTTTTAAATTAGGAGAAACAAAGTTGCTTTCTCATACTTTAGATCTCAGTCTTTCCCTCTTTTTCTCTAATTTTGTCAGTGCCACTATTGCTTTGCAATGCTGTTTCGGCAGTGGTGATATGGCATATGCTAACAAAAATATTAATTCATAATTTATTCATAAGTATTCCAACCAACCTTTCGTCTTCAGCCAAGGCAAAGAAATGGACAAACATATTCAGATTTCAGTTTTCAAGTACTTTATTCACTGCACTTGGAGTCAGCTGTGCTTCACTTTTTCTGAAAACATTCTTTCTGGCAGGTGCTGCACTTTTGGATCACTGCAGTAGAGCATTAGAAATAATTCAGGAATATCCTCAGAAAATGAGATGACATTTCTTCACTCTATGACCTCTCCTAGTTCATCTATCTCCACCTTTGCAGATCTTTCTGGTGTAAAATAAGGAAAAAGAAAAGGTGCTTCTTTTAGAAACAGCTGCATCTAGTCTCAGAATTGTGGGTTGGCCACTGTCATATGTACAGATTTTGTACCCAGAGTCTGTAGAAACTCCTAAAAGCCAGAAACATTGTCAAAGATGTTATTTACACATCAGCCCAACTTTTCTGCGCTATTAGCTTTTGCCAGTTGTGTGTGCCTCTTTTACCAGCATGTCACATGCTTCCTACAGTGAAAGTAAGACCCATGTTGGACCAGAGGCTTCAAAGGTATGTGTACTTTGTGTCCAAGTATTGTCTATCTAACAATGGAGCTATTCCACGGAAGCAGCAGAGCAGCTGCTTCTCTCCCCCCAGCCTTTGTAGAACAAAGCACCAGGCTCCTCAGGAGTCAACTTTGTTGTTTTGCTGTTGTATAATGAGCTGTCATCCGGCCACAGGCGCCAGTGGCCGCAGCCCCCCTTACGGGAGCAAACAGTTCAAAAGCAGGGCTGGGTTTATGAAGTTTAATTTGATGTGTCAAGTGTCTTTATTACAAGCATTCTTGCAAAGTAAGTTTGCTGTTAACACTCAGAAAAGAACATGTATCGAACGTAGCCAGGACACAGGGAGGGACAGAGGACAGCTCTGGCAGCACCTCTCACTTGCTCTGACAGAAACTGTAATTTTCAGGGCCAGCATGTAAAATACCAAGAAAATACTTCAGCATGCTGTAATATTGATCTTCCCTGAACATCAGATGGGATTACAACCAATAGTGTTTGCCCCTGGCAATCCAGTCTTTGCCCCTTCTCTATATTCTTAGCAGTCACTTCCAAGGAGAGAAAAAAAAAAGTTTTCAGATAAACAATTTGTGACCAAATTACTTAGGCCAGATGTGAGTTAAACTTATATTAATTATGACGGTTTTGTTACTTTCTCTCCAAGTGGCTGTTTAACTGCCATTTGGACTCTTGGGAAGGACATGACACAACATCCCATGCAGTAAATGCTCAGTAGAATTCCCTCTGCCAGAGATAACATACTGCAAATATTATTGTCTTCAATGATCTCAGCATAGGAAGAGACACTGCTCATCAACATATTCTTCAAGGAATCAGAGTGAAAAGAAAAAATGTGGAAGCACAACCAAAACTAGTTACCAGTTACCAGTTACAGTTGGACCAAACCCTTCTGGAAACCTGTCAGTGTTTTCTTGTGTTGTGTCTATTGCACAGGCAGCACGGTAGTAAGTGATTCAGATATACTCCTGATTAAATCCAGAGAAGATGACATACTT
This sequence comes from Grus americana, assembly GCF_028858705.1. NCBI lineage: Eukaryota > Metazoa > Chordata > Aves > Gruiformes > Gruidae > Grus > Grus americana. The sequence goes on from NC_072854.1 coordinate 62,993,186, forward strand.
CATGATAATGATAGGCAGATGGACAGAACGATTTAAAAAGTAGTCTGTTTGTTCCTGTTTCTCACAATACCTGTACACATTTTGATTCAGAGCTTAAACATCCCAGCTCCAGCTAATCCTTTCAGAAATAAAATTGACACACCAAGCAATAATAGTCTTCATATAAATGAAAAAGCTTTTATTTTCCATGAACCTATTGACTCATTCGTCTTTCAAGTCTCCGCTCCAAACACGTTTCTTACAGCAAACCCTCTGCCACTAACATTCATGCATGAACTGTCTATCATAACCACCGACAAGACAGAAACGAAAGCAAGCTGCTTGTTTGTGCAGGAGCGAGAATAGTCTTGTGGTTAACTTACTTTGCCTGTAACTGAAGATATATGGATTCCCTTTATGCAGAGCCGTGATTTCTGTGTGAGTTTGTAGCAATCATTTACCTTACCTCTTGCCTCATTTCTCCTTCCCCTAAAGAGTGCGTTATGAAAACAGGGCTTTCAAACCACCCTGGGACGATGTAAGCATTTGCTTAATTTTGACAGTGGAAAGCACATTCACTAGTTTTAGTTGCATATATGAGTAATTAGGTTACCATAAAGAGTGCTATATTGTAATTATCCATCTACACAAGTCTATATCTATGCTAAGAGTGTTGGACAAGCAAACACCAGCTGAGCAAGAAGGCCAGGCCTTGTTATGGTAAGTAGATAGACACCACCCAAGGAAGGTAGCCCAAGGCAATGGGCAGCTGGCTAGAAAACAAAGAAAATTCCTTTTTCATAAATGAGTTCCTCCCCAGCAGCACAAAAACATGCCTAAACTAGCTCTCTACAGTTCAAAAAAAAACCACCCCAACCTTCCAGTCTTTTCTACCTAGTAACAGGCTCCCTCACAGGGATTACATGCTCTAGCACAAGCATATATGCCACTGTGCAGTGTGATGATTCCCCCACTCGCCTTCGAAAGAGTAAGGCAAAAATCCCTAGTGAGCATGTAAAAGGCTATCCCTTGTACGTTGTTACACTGCCTTCTAACAACAGCGCATTGTTACCAGAGCACTGTCTAATCAGTTGCTTAATAAAAGATGTTCTTCCCAGTACCAAGTGGAAAACATGCACGCTCTCCAATGAGCAAGCTCTGGGAATCCTTTCCAGCAAATATGCTTTGTCCAACCTGAAAACCCTCCACAAAACAGTGCAACTGTGACAAAATGGTGTTCGTCAGGGATAAAAGAGAAGGAAAGGACGTTTGAGATCTTTACCCCCAGTTCTTACACACTTCCCTTCAAACTGCACTGCTTGCCTTTCTGCTTCGTGCACTCCCCTGGCCACTGGCACCCCTACACATGATTTGGAGCGTTTGACCTGACCCCACATTATTCATGAAAAGGTAAGCAAAACATTCTTCAGAGAGCTGCTCTGTCTGCTTGTCATAGCTCCAAACTCACCCACTGTATTTTTAATCACTCTGATGTCTGCATCTATATGCTGCATGCCCCTGGGCTCAGGAACCTAATCATATTGATGATCTGTATAGAACCATGCACACTCTCTATCTATAAATAACAGAAGTAATTATTACTAGTAAATAATATATACTAGCTCATTTAAAATGAATCATGTTCTCCAGTCACCCTGGAGAACAAATAAAGTAGGCAAAGCTACAAGGCATCACTTTAAAATACTTCTTATATAATTATTATGAAATTGCATTAAGCTATGACTCATTCCTGCAAATGCAGGGTTCATTGAGGGTAATTAAAATAAGTCACTATCTCTTCAAGGCAGTGACTCATAGGCTGCTGCCCATAGCGGAGTGAAGTCAGAGAGAAACTCCTCTCTTCCCACTGAAAAAGCAACAGCAGCTTATTAAAGCAGTGGGTAGGCTCATTTTGCCCTTCCCTTTAGTCCATTTAGCCAGCAGGTTTGGATTTTTTCCCTGTCCAAGAAGTTAAATCAACTATATGTTAACTAAGTGTCTTACTAGGACTATAGGGAGAAAGAAAGGGGCTAAGCACAACCAGAATATACCCAAATGCCATCTCCCTAAATAATTGTTTGTAGCATTTCAAAAAAATGGTGGAGTCTGTGTGTAGTAATATAGCAGTCATCTAGTCAAAAGTTGCTAACAGTGACGTGCCATACTTATTAGGAAAATATGGATCATTTCATGACAGAAGTCAAGTTGCAGCTGAGATTAAACTAAGAGCACCCAAGAGCTAAGAAGAGGAAATTAAGAGTGTCATGCTCCTTTGATACTATGGGAGGAATTATAGCAAGACAGGTGATGTCAGGCTCTGCACCCATGTATATCTGCACAATAGATGACACGAGTTTATATTCTCAAATCTTTTTTTAAAAAATACATGCCTTAGTCGAGTCAGGTTGGAATAATTCATATAGTTTGGGTATTTGGTTGCCAAAATGCAAAGCTACTGAAAAAAGTGAGTACAAAAGACAGTAGAATTTAGCTGCACCACTCTCCCACACTCCAGCGCTAATGACAGCTCATAAGTAGCTCTTTGTTTATCTTTACCATGGTTTTCCATGCTTTATAGTTGGTGTTCTGTGTTTTCTAGTATGCTTTGCTTTGCTAAATGCATTTTATTTTTCCTAAGTATATTCTTTTCATGAGCTTTTCAGCTCTCTTGATGTGGAAAAAGCCAGACATCAAGTACATTTCTCATTGATATTCTTAACAGTATTTTATATCAGAAGATTGTTGTCCACATGATGAAAATTAACTTAGGGAAAAGAGTAAGCTTTCAATATATAAATTAATCTAAAATCTACCAATGCTGGGAAATGTATTTCTCGGGAATACATGATTAAGCCGATAGCATGTTAAAAAATGCTTTCTCATTATAAACTCCTTTGCAATAACACAGATCATAATTGTAGGATTCTGTGACAGTTCAGTATTAATTAACTGGTTTCTTTTCCTTAAAGCTTTCCATCCCTGCTAAAGCTTGCAAAAAGTTATGCAATATCAATGGAGGACATGCAGAATTTAACCTGTTTTATGAGCCTAATCAGAATGAATTTGTTAAGGAAGCTGCCAGAAATACTGAAGGAGGTGCAGAGTTCATGATGTCCAAGCCAGGTTAACTTAAAACAGTGCTTTAAACACTTACCTTCTCTTTCAGGCTTCACAAGCACATTCCAAATACTGAGTGGTTGCTTCACCACTTTCTCTGTGCCAAGGGGGACATTAATGTACCATCTCAACAAACCTCATTTGAATATAAAGCATGTTATTGTATGTGGGCCCCAGGACCTAAAAGGCAGGGTGGAATTCATTTGGCAAGCTGTTTTTTAAAAAGGTTTAACTGCCAATTTATTTATTTTCCTTGTTGGGAACTGAGATTGTAACTGATAAAATCAATCTGCTTTGGAATTTGTACCCAGGTTTGCAAATACCCATGGTACATCATTGGCTATAAGCCCACTTACGTTAAAAAAAAAAAAAAAAAAAGGTCTAAATTTACATTTTTATAATTGTACTGAATCTGAATGGGATGGAGTTAACTCTCCTCACAGCAGCCCATATAGAGCTGTGCTTTGCATCTGTGGCTAGAGTAGTGTTGATAACACAGCAGTGTCTTGGCTATTGCTGAGCAGTGCTTGCAGAGCATCAAGGCTGTCTCTCCAACTTTCCCCACCAAAGGCCAGTAGGCTGGAGGTGGGCAATAGGTTGGGAGGGGACACAGCCGGGAGACCTGACCCTAACTGACTAAAGGGATATTCCCTACCATATGATGACATGCTCAGCAATAATAGTTGAGAGAAAGGGTGTCAGGGAGGGAGGGCTTAAGGCATTTGTCTTCCAAATCAACCACCACACATACTGAGGTCCTGCTTCCCAGGAAGTGGCTGGACATTGCCTAGGGATGGGAAGTAGAGAATACATCTCCTCATTTTGCTTTGCTTCTGCGTGCAGCCTTTGCTTTTCTCATTAAACTGCCTTTCTCTCAAACCATGAGCTTGCCCATCCTATTTTCTCTCCCTGACCTATTGAGGAGGGGGAGCGAGAAAGCAACTTGTGAGGGAGAGGTGCCTGGCAGCCAGCCAAGGTCAAACTACCACAATAATATTCACTGACTTTTAACCTCCTATGCTTTGGCATGCCAGAACTTTCAGTCAGTTAGGAAGAACTGGAAGGTCTTTCATAGTTCATTGTTGCATCTGTATATTCTTCATGCGTCATTCAAACACTTTCTTATACTTATGGGTCAGGTCATCATCTTATAGGAGCTATAAGCTCACACCATTCATTAGGTGCTGCACCAATCTATTAAATGGAAACATCACATGTTATCTTTTTTTGCCAGACCAATTTGCACAATGACTCTCTTGTATAAAATGAGTTTTTTATTTCAAAGCTGTGAGTCATAGACACACAGCAGCACTCTAAAAATCAGCATCACAAATAACCAGCCCCAGTGAATAAATCTTGTGGACCGTTTCAGTGGAGAGGTGTTAATTTTGTGACACAGAAGTCCAGAAAATCACACTAACATCCTTAGCTGCCCTGTTCTGTCGATTGTAATGATATTTATCAGTGTTCTTACAACTCTGCCCAATGTGTCCTTCATATAAAATTAGTCGACTCCCTTTTTCCCTCAGAAATCTTTTAAGAGCATAACTGGACAGAGCAAAGAAGCTTACTAAAACTTTCTCTGTTCTGTCTCCCTTTTTGCAGGCATGTGCTCAAGCACTCTGGAAAAGAATTAAACATTTTTCACTAAAAAGACTTCTAAATACAAAAAATTCCATACTAGAGAACATCAGGCACTTCACAAGCAGGAAACCTTTGAAATGTGCTCTGTATTTCTAAAAGAAATAGTCTGAATTCCAAATCCTTGGCCTTCCTGAAATATGCTGGACTTCCCTCCTCTCATTCACATCCACCCCAAAAATCTCCCATTGCTTTGTCTCACCAGTGGAATTTCATTAGTACAGAAAAAGAATCACTAAAGCCATTATTGTAGGACCAGGAGCAAATGTGTATGAATTATGTATGATTGTGCACTAAAGAACTGTATGAGATGATTGTTTTTATTATAACCATTATCCTGTCTTTCCCACTCCTCCATTCCTATTTATGTTTCTGATTTGTCTCAATATAAACTCCTAAAATTAGAGACACTGCCCCTGCAATATCTACAGCACTAATGGATGGCACTAGAACAACAGTGACTACAATGCCATTGCTCATAATGCTCATCCAGAAGACCTGGCAGCAAACCAAGCTTTACTCATCATAGGTACAAAATTAGTTAGGATAGACATAGGCAAAAAGTAAATTACTTTTATCAATACATCATTTTTATTGAAGAAAACTGGACACCCAGCTGTCTGAATTGTGTCTGATGACTGTATTTAGTGCTGTTCTTCTTGTTAACTAGTGTTACGTTGCGTATCAGGGCATGTTGGTCAATCTATGTATGTCACCTTTCAAGACAACGGTTTTGCTTTCAGCAGCAAAAGAAGACTCAAGGCTAGATCCTGACCGAATCACCACAAATGCAGCCTATGGAAGAGTATAGCCTTTGAATTGCTTATAGTTCTTCAGGATAAACTGAAACCAGAAATTAAAGTTAGTCTTGATTATATATGCCTTATTTAATCCAATGAGTTAAAGGAAGAAATAACCTGTTCCCATTTTGAGTTTGTATACACTGACATAACAATGGCTTTTGATAGGAATCAAGCTTTTCTCCTAGTTATGTTCATATAGTATGGCAGATATTTAAATTGTCGATGTGAAATGTTGGTTTGATTTTCAGTATAGCATCACAGGTCTTGCTATGCTTCAGACACTTTGGAAGGCATTCACAAACTCAGTGGGCTCATTTATTTAAAAGTTGTGCTTTAAATTGCTTCTGTGTCACAGAAAACATTTACAACTGTGTTTTCAAATAGTGCGAGGAATATTCGAAAGGTAGGCACACTGGCACTGAGGCACATCATTAAGTTTGCTCCTAGAGATTTGCAGCAGTACTGTTTGCAATCCTCGTTGTCACTGAGAAACACATGCCAAGGCCCATGTGAGGCTGAGATTGCTTATCGCTTCTCTCTTTCTCTCGCTCTTTGTGTCCATTTTTTTTCTAATCACCAGAAAGATTCAAGGGGGGGCAACAAGTATTTTCTAAGATAGGTAATTGGTTTGGCACAAGGATGTCTGAGTAGGCTAGGACTCTTCAGCTTGGGAAAGAGACAGCTCATCACATCAAATGATAGAAGTCTACAATATTACAAGTGCCTTGGAGAGAGTGAAGAGGCATCAGGTTTTCACCCCCTCTCAATAAAAAATCTAGAGCCCATCAAATTAAGATGGTAGGAGCAAGGTTAAAAATAAAGAGAGCTGGTTCTTTGTGCAGCAGATGCTATAACTATGAAATTCACTGCCTAAAGAAGTCACGAAAGCTACAATTTAGTTGAGTTCTCCAGGAAACCAGATGAGTACATGGAAAAGAAACCTTTTATACTGGAAGCCATATCAAACAAGTTATCTTGTTATTACTGTTCCTGAAACACCTCCAGTGTTGAAGAAAAGGTACAGGGCTGGATGGATCCTTTGTCTGACCCCTTTATAACTGTTTTAATGTTTCTATGCTATATATTCTTGGGACTAGACTTTCTAGGAATCAAGACAAAGTCCTCTGTGCCACTCAACTAATTCTCAAAGTCCTTCCAAATGCTTTGGAAGCTGTTCACGAGCTTCAGCCAAGTCTGACAGCAAGGACAATGTTTCTGAAATAATAATGATGTACAAGTTTTTTGAAAATCAGTGGCAGGGAGAAGAAACAGATCCAAATTATTCACAGAATCACAGTATGGTAGAGGTTGGAAGGGACCTCTGAAGGTAATCTTGTCCAACCACCACTCAAGCAGAGCCACCTAGAGCCAGTTGGCCAGACTCTAGGAAAAGAGGAAAAGACTTAAGCCCTCATCTGTCAGTGTGATGGGTTGACCCTGGCTGGGGGCCAGGTGCCCACCAGAGCCGCTCTCTCATTCCCCTCGTTCACTAGACAGGGGAGAAAAAGTATAACGAAAAGCTTATGGGTCGAGATAAGGACAGGGAGAGATCACTCACTAATTATCGTCACGAGCAAAACAGACTGAACTGAGAGAGGGAATTCGTCTGATTTATTACCAAGGAAAACAGAGTAGAGGAATGAGAAATAAAATCAAATCTTAAAACACCTCCCCCCACCCCTCCCATCTTCCTGGGCTCAACTTCACTCCCAGCTTCAGCCTCCTCCCCCCTCAGCGGCACAGGGGGACGGGGAATGGGGGTTACGGTCAGTTCATCACACAGTGTTTCTGCTGCTTCTTCATCCTCAGGGGGAGGACTCCTCTCATCGTTCCCCTGCTCCAGCATGGAGTCCCTCTCACAGGAGACAGTCCTTCACGAACTTTTCCAACATGAGTCTCTCCCATGGGACGCAGACCTTCAGGAGCAGACTGCTCCAGCGTGGGTCCCCCATGGGGTCACAAGTCCTGCCAGCAAACCTGCTCTGGCGTGGGCTCCTCTCTTCACGGGGCCACAGGTCCTGCCAGGAGCTTGCTCCAGCGTGGGCTTCCCATGGGGCCACAGCCTCCTTCAGGTGCCTCCACCTGCTCCGGCGTGGGGTCCTCCACGGGCTGCAGGTGGAATCTCTACACCCCCTCATCCTTCCTCCATGGGCTGCAGGGGGACAGCCTGCTTCACCATGGCCTTCACCACGGGCTGCAGGGGGATCTCTGCTCCGGCGCCTGGAGCTCCTCCTCCCCCTCCTTCTGCACTGACCTTGGTGTCTGCAGAGTTTCTTACATCTTCTCACTCCTCTCTCCGGCTCCAAAAGCTCTCTCTAACTGGTTTTTTTTTTTCCTTCTTAAATATGTTATCACAGAGGCGCTGATTGGCTTGGCCTTGGCCAGCGGCGGGTCCATCTTGGAGCCGGCTGGCATTGGCTCTGTCAGACACAGGGGAAGCTTCTGGCAGCTTCTCGCAGAAGCCACCCCTGTAGCCCCCCCGCTACCAAAACCTTGCCACGCAAACCCAACACAGTCAGACATCAGAAAAACTACAGAGGAGCCATATGAAGAAAGTTGCAATAAATTTTACAGCTCATGGAAGTTAGTTTTTACTACAGAAATTTTAAGCTGAAGTATTTTAGGGGACAGAGGTGAGGGGACTTGTACTTTCAAAAATCTGAATTTTACTTTATCAAGCTGGGTACTTCTTAATTTTCATGTTTATCTTGTTTCCTTGGCATAATTACACTATTAAGATGTTATAAATAAACTCCAGCTATAAACAACTCATAGCTCTCAAATATAATATGTAATATCAAATTATGAAAGTAATACATACACAATGCATTCATATTGCAGCAGCATCCAAATAATTGCTGTATTTTGAATATATCTAAAAATACACAGATCTGACCACTAAATCCATTCCCATTCTAGTAGTGCAAAATGGCATGATGAAATTCAAATGTATGTGGAGCTTTCAAAAACAGTACATCTGTCTTGGCCCACAAATTCTCCTTTTGCAAAGAAAGCAGAAGCCTTTCTCTCTGCTGCCATGCCCAAGATGTCACTGGTTACCTAATACCTACACAGCTTTCCTTCATACAATTCAGAATTTTACTCAAAAAGTGCCTTGGGATATTTCAAGTATGAAAATAACAATTTAAATCCCATTTTTATTCTTTGTCATGCCAAGGGGCAAAAGTAATAGCCTTACGCAATGTTGCACCACGTTGCATCGGCTGATGTGATATTACATAACATCGGCTAGGTACTGAAGGAAACAAGTGTTTTCAACATACACACAAAAAGCCCTAAACGCAGGGGTCCTTTCAGTGCCCTGAATGAGTGTAACAATATAGATGCTGTAAGCGACAAATCTGGCTTTCAGCTGAGCTCATTCAGACATGTAAGACCGGTGCTCCTGTTGCGCTCACTTTGCCCAGGAATGAACCAGGAAATGTTCTGTGAAATCTCCCAGCAAAAGCAACTGGATCTTGCATTGTAGAACGACATTTTTTCAATCAAAACTTACAATGCTGGTGACTATACACCCTTTGATGATCATTTTTGAATCTTCTATTTCTATTTCAGTCACGCAACTGCAGTTGAAATTGAAATTCCATATTTGTCTACACTCCTGTGGAAAGTAAAGGATGATCAAGAAGCAAGCTGTAATTTCTAAGAATAAAGGGCCAACACCGGACCATTACCAAGCATCTGCACGCTGTTCCCTGTATGTGTTAGCTCACTGTTGATCAAGCAGGACAAGTTAAGCTTCAGAGAATGACTTGAAAATATTTAACCAAATTTGACCTGCTTCCTTACTCTTTTACACACATTCAGAAACTATTTTACTTTATACCTCAGTAAAAAAAATCTTGTAGTACAATGAAAAGTATTTTCCTTTATTAAATAAAACCACTGATGAGCATAACGTGCTACATCTATTACTCCAGACACTAAGGTAGTGTCTGCTCAAGGAACGTACTGCTACTGTACCAGGGAGCCAGCTATGAGCATGGAACTGATAACATCTGTATGAATAAAGATCTACCTGGGAGCAATAAGAGCATGACTTCAAAGCAAGATGGTTTCTGAGAATGAGACTTCGGACACTGTTGAGAGAAAAAGACTGAAAACATGAGAGAGCAAAGTTTTATGCCCAAAGTAAAACTGTATTTTGAAGTACACATCCTCCACAAAGTATTTCACTAACCCATTAACGCAGTCATGTTAGACAAAGATGGTAACATATTTGGCTGATGTTCCTATGGAAGGTTTGCATGCGCACTTACTGTAGTTGCCAGTTCCCTCTACGCTTTATATCTTAACTGCTCAGTTACTGATAAAACATATCTTTACTACACTAGGTATTGTACAGTTAATATTCTGGTTTTAATCTTCTTTCGAATATTCAGTAATTCTGCCAGCTAACTTCTGAATAACTGCATACTTTTTCCACACTTCAATCTTTAGAGGTCTAGCTGTAAAAAAAGTCTGGAAATAAATGAGAAAAAATGTCCAAGAATCACATCTCAAGTCATCATTTTGCTATTAAAATCAGAACATAAATTATATTCTTACAAAAATAATGCATATACTAAACTATGAGAATATGCTGGATTTTAATGTCCTATCCTGAAGAATTTCATCAATCAATTATAAAACAATATTTTTCAATGTATTGTTTTTTCAGATGGATGGTAATAAAAAGAAAGTGAAAGTAAAAGGACAATACAAGAAAAAACTACTGATGAACAAGTTATGGAATGTGAAAATACAAAGTAAAGCCATTCTACATCTGTGCTTCCTCTTTCTTGGCACACTGATATAACACAGCAGACAAAGCAACAGAGCAGCAATAAATCTTTATGAGCAAAGTTGAAGAAACCACATGAATATTCATCTAATTAGCCAATCTAATTTGTATGTCCATTGAATTTCCTAAATTAACATGTTCAGGTTTCTTCCGCGAGGTCTTGAGGAAGCTTTTCACGTTATAATTTCAAGGATAATATTTGCAGCAATAATGAACAAGCATTCTCCTGCAATATTAAGTTGTGGAGGATTACCAGAGAATGAAAGTAAAAGGAAGGCTAGTTTAGAGAAACCATGAAAGAAGTGATGAAACCTTCCACAGAGATATTTCTTCTCTTATTCCTTGTGAAACAAAATTGTTATTGGTGCATTGCAGGTTTTTAACGATATTTCCCTTTCCCTAACCATAAATAAAGACGTTCTGATGACGACAGTCAAAAGAGCTCCTGAAAAAAGTATGAAAAGTTTTCTTTCTCTCAACCTCTTTCAGAAATCAATTCTATTTTGTCTGTATTCTAGGGTATTAATTAATAAACAATAGTGAAATGCAGCTGATTTATGAGACTTTCTTCCCCCCTCCCCCAAATAAAATTTGTTAATTATTTTAAAAATTTTAGTTAAAAAAAGTTTGAGGAATACTGGAACTTTAAAACAAAATTCTCAGTTAATCTGAATTAGACTAATGTAGATTATTTTCTGAGTTAGAGGAAAGTTACACAAGTATACATAATCAAGAGCAATGCCATTGTTAGAAACCTTGTCTGCTTACAAACTTCAGTGTTAAGGGACATTATAAGTAAGTGCATTACAAATAAGTGGTTAAATAAAAACTCAGCTTAAGTTTATCAGAGTTCATATATTTCAGTGAAGTCAGATGACAATACCCAGTGGCTGCCACAAATGCTATCTCAGTTAATGGTTTCACTTATAAACCATTAAAAATCTGCTTTTACACTGTTTTATATTTAAACTAAGCCAAACCAGTGGTGCCAAAACAGCGTACCTGAGAGTGACAGACTCAGTTTGATGGACGCCTCAAAGTCATCACAATTTGCATGTAAAATACGACTGCAAATTTTAACTGCTGACAAATAACAGCTGTCTCTTTCACATCCCAGTCTGGGAATTCATCTTGAACTCCAAGTCCCAGAGCAGAGAGGAGAAAGGTGATGTACAGACTCAACTAACAGAAAAGCAGGCTGGAAAGAAGCGAAGACATCACTGGTCCTTCCTGCTTCCCAGGGCAGGGCGGGTGTACGGTACATAGCTTGTGTTCCCCAGAGCCTTTCCTTAGGGGGCTCTTTGGGACCTCCTGGCACTTCCAGCCATTCCCCAGCCAGTCTGATCCAGCACTTTGCTATCATTTTGAAGCAGGAAAAAAAAAGAAAAAGGGGAATGTATGAGTCCCCACAGAGAACAGTTATTAGTTTCATGCAGCTTCATATATTCTTAGTGTCTGCGCATAAATCACACTAACGCAGTCTAAGTTGTCACGGTATCGCAGTCAAAGCTAGAATACATGGCTTTTTCTTTCCAAAGAAAAGAAAAATGCTAGATCCTGAGGTGTTTCTAGCATATAAGCAAAAGTTGTCTCACAGGTCACCACCAGTCTGTCACAGAAAAAACAATTTCAGTAATAGTCATGGCTAACTGCATCCAGAGCCAAAGACCATGTTAAAGTGATTCTGAGCTGGCGCAATGCTTTGCCCAAGAAGGAGGCTCTATCCAGTCTTTTTGCTCAGAAAAATATGAAAGAAGCTAAGGCTAGTCTGAGCAGAGGCCATCCTCTGCAGAAAAGGTCATCCTTCATAAATAGCAAAATATTGGAAGCACAAGCCAGAAGAAATATTGTGAAGTGATGAGGAAAAGGGTAACACAGGACAGGAGAGAACGAGCCAGGAAATGGCAGATCTGGTTTCACACTAACAGGGGCAACAACATCCTATAAATGAGAGTATGAACGCACTGTGTTCCCTCTTTGCTTTCATGATTATCTCTAGTTATAGGCTGCATGAATTATGCAGGGTCCCAGCTAGGCTGTGCAATTAGAGTTGCAAAGATAAAAGCCAAGTCAAACAGCTTGCTATCCTTTTTCACTTATTATTTCCATCTCACTCTCCATTTATTGTAATAAATGTGGTGATACCTGAATCCTATACAAAATAGGGCTGAAAAATCCCCGAATACCAAGGCAAGACAAGCCCTCATCCAACAAGGCAATTACTTATGGACCTGACTGTAAACGCACAAATAGTCCCATTGAAGCTGGAGCGACTGCTTGAATGATGACGCTACTTAGTACTAGAGTCTTCATGGGATGTGAGATGTGTCTTTGCAGTCACCAGAGGAAAAATAGTAAATCATACCCGATGCTATCCATATACACACTGTATTATTTTAGTGCACTGTAAATAGCTTGGCCACACACCCTGCTTGCTTACAAAGTGATGTGCACATCACTGAAGACATTGGAGGCCTGCTACACCAAGATGTATCACTGGCTCCTGTACAAGGCAGTGATGAACAGCTTTCATTTCAGTCACATCCCATTTTGTGTCTACTGTAGCGAGAGCCATTCCACTGCTCTGAATGATAAAGGGACTACAGACACCATATCACAGCAATTAAAGATTTATAGTAGTGTGAATAATTAACACTCCTCCTTTCTACTGAACACAAAAGTCATGCTTAGATGAATACAAAAGCAGCAGTAAGCTCATTCCAGGCAGCTGAAACCAATTTATCTATGATACATCTCAGAAGCCTCACACCCTCTCTCAAAAGAACATTTTTTGTTAGGTCAGGATATATTGGATATAAAGTGATATATTGCATATTTAGTTCTTTTTTTCAAAAGAATGAAGATATCCTCTATTTCAAAACTGCTTGATAAAACCAGTCTGGTTTGTTTTTAGGCTCAACAAAGTATTGTGCTAAGCTCTTCAAGTACTGGAGACTATAGCAGAACTCTAGTCCTGACACCAGAAATCTTATTGCCAGTTGGAAACCATGATACGAGAAAATTTTTTCTCCCTTTGGAATTTTAGGTGCCACTATATTAGGGACCACTATTTTTTCCAATCATTTTTCCACCATAAAAAACACAATCATGAGTTCTGAACACAAACTCTTGAGTAGTACTTAGCACAAATGCAGGCTTTAATTTAGAAGTATGCATTTCTATGTCCCTACTGGAAAAAATACTTTTGTCTCTCATTTTCTTTGTATCCTAATAGGATGGCTTTAAATCCCTTCAGATTATACAGTGCACTTCCAAAGCACTGTTCCAAAAGCACAAAGTATGTCCGAGTTAAAATGTTAAGGTTGCAAAGAGCAGTACTCAGAAGGGATGAAGCAATGCCAGAAGTAAGGACAACATGGTAAATTTAATATAGATCCATTGCTCATATGCATTATGGTAATGTCATTAGCTGCTTGGTCACTTGGTCTATCTACAGGCTTTTTCTTTCAGTCACTGCACATAATGGAGTTGTTCTGGTATTAATGAAATGTGCAAAGACAAAGGTTATTCTCCTCAGTTTCTCTGCCTCAGCTGCTGCAGAAGCTGGAGCATGAAAGGTGAACAAAGTTGGCCAAACTCAAAATGTCTGTCTCCTAGGGAATATCAATGTTCTCTTTCAGGTGCTTCAAGTTACAATTAAAAAGCAAAATAATATTTCCTGCAAGATGGAAATTCTGATGAAGTTTTATTCTGTAAAAAGAAAAAAGCCAGGTAATTTGTTGCAGAAACACATTCAGAGCTTGCAAGTTTCTGGTTCCTCGAGCAACAGACAAAATGATTGCCTCAAAGCCTCTTGCACACCAACTCTGGGAAGATGCCTGCAGCCCCCCTGCGGGCAGGTAGCCTTGCGGGACCATGCAGCCCCTCGGCCACCACTGCCCCTGCCAGGGCCAGCCCTTGGGGCTCCCCCCTCCAAGGCCCTCGGGCACGCCGGATGGCCAAGGCCATCAGCAATCACATCATTTGCTCCCAAGCAAACCCCTTCTTTGGCTTCCCTGGCCAGCTCATTTCTGCCAAAAGGCAAGTGCCTGCCTTCCCTGATGCCCCTGGTGTGTTAGGAAAGCCTAAGAAGATACAAGCAATTTCTCTTAGCCTTATCCTCAGGAAAGGCAGGTTTGGGTTGACAGGTCCTCATCTCCAAGACTGTCACTGAAAGGAAGATGTGCTGCCTTCAACAAGTGTGCTTGAGTACTCGAGCTGCAAGGAGGGCTATTGGGACCAGTGGGCAGGCATTCCCTGTGCTTTAGCAGCCTCAGGTCACGCTCTCACCCTGGCTACAAGGCAAGGTTTCGTGAGGAGATGTGTCTGTGCTGTCCTGTACTCGACTCCAGGCAAGAGGAAAGTTGACTTTATTTATCTGCATTTCTGTGGGGTCAGAGAGAAGGAAAAAGCCCTGTTCCTGGTGTCGAGGGGAGAACATTTGCCTGAGGTGCCAGGAAGGGTGCTTACAGGCGGAGGTTATGTGGAGGCAGTGCCTGCCCCGGCCTGGCGTTTCTTTCACGGAAGGGGTTGGGTATCCTTGTACCTGCGCCAGGATTTCTGTGCCAATATCTGCCTAATGAATAAACCGCCGGGCCTTCCTCCTAAACCAGTTTCGTTCCATGATCATTTTTTACAGACAGGCAAACAATATTTTTGTGAAGAGTCCATTTGTAATACGTCTTTTTTTTTCTTTGTCTCCTTCCTTCTTTTTCACAGCGGTGCGACCTGACTCTTGGTGGCCGGCAGCCACATGCCCAGCAGCGCCTAGGGGGCCTTGCATGCACTGAACAGGCCTCAGAGTACACACCAGTCGTATTCATTTCTCTTGAAAGTTTCTTAAAGACATTTGATTCTTCTGACGTGAAACTAGTTACTAAATAACAAAGATTCAAAGATTAGTGTTACCGTTTCTCATCAAGCTGCAGCCAGGCGGTGAGGGGGAGGAGGAAGGCAATAATGTGAGCTGCAGAGGACACGGAGCCTGTGAGCTGCAGAGGACACGGAGCCTGCAAGTGCTGGTGAAAATCTTCATTATTCATCAAGATTTCAAGCTGAAAAGTTAAACTCAGCAGTTTTCTGTGGCCAGTATTGGTTAACTCTGTTGCACCACTGATGACCGCGCAAGGTATAACACTATCTTCCCGACATAATGTCACTTAAGCTCGTCAATGGTGACAGAATGCCAGGACGCTAATTTGCTGTAATGTGACTTTATCAGAGCTTTACTGATGGAAGAGCACCAGGATTAAATAACTGTTAAGGAGAGGTTTTCCCTGTTTCCCTGAGACAAGAGGTGTACATAGAGAAGAAGCTGAGAGACAGCAAGGAAGATTGGGGTGAATGAGTGTGTATACATGTTGCATAATTTCTTGTACTGGGAACAGCAGGAACATTTGCAATCTAAATCACACTCCTAAAGAGGACTGGATATCCTGAGCAGCAGCTAAAAAATGGGTCAGCTCTGCTTTTTAGAGGGTTCTGCTTTGAATACAGCCTCCTCGGCAGCCTGTCAGTCAGTGGGAGCAAGGGGGTCCTATTCCTAAATGCACACAATGCAAAACATGTGAAACATTTGAAGAGACAGCAGAAGTTTCTCTCATTTTAATTAGTGAATAAAAAAGAAAGAACAAAAAAACCTCAACAAAGCAAGCAGGTGTATCTTTTTGTTTCGCCAAGACTGAAATGTTCTTCTTTTCTTTTATTCAAGAAACCTCTGGAGCAGTCTGCAGATTCGTTAAAGCTTTTCATTGCATTAAAATACCCTCAGATTATGGCATGTTCTCAATAATAGCCTTCTGCAAAGTGTTCAAATATTCATATAATGAGGAAAAATGTCTATAAGAATGTTTTAGTTATCCGCAGTGGAAGTTCAAAGGTTTTAAATGCTTGTTTTTCAGACACACATTCACTGAATCTCTGCCATTAAGCACAGCAGATGACCTCAGTACTTCTTGAAAGCATCACAAAAAGCTTTACGAATGTACAGATTCATCACAGAGTTTTCCCCTAGAGTCAGAGGATGAACCTTAAGAACATTCAGAAGAGCAAAGGACTTGAGGGTTTTGCATTTTATGCTTGTAGAGCACATATAAAAAAACCAGCTGTGCCAAGAAGTCCAGGAAACCCACTCCCGGGGTTTTGCAGAGACCCCTGGATTCAGCCGGTGCCATCAGCCTCCCTGCAGTACGCTCTGAATCAGCTCTGACCATGCAGAGCCCCAGCAAAGTGCAGGAGCATGTGCACAGCTGATTGCTTTTTACATACCCGCTTACATTCATGTCTCTTCAGAAACTTGTTGTCCCACTGTGTACTGCTGCCTCTTCATCCTGTGCTTGGGATGGGGAGGAAGCAGCTTTGAAAGGGTATGAAAACAGGAGCTACAGACTGTGACTAGGACCTCATTGTTCTCGTACACATGCTTCACCTCAGCCACCGTATCCTTTCCAAAATATGAAAGCTTGTTAGAGAAAGGTATGTGATACACAGTGGTGTGATATTCCCCAGAGTTTTTCCTGATTCATTTTGTACCTATCTGAAGCAGGTAGGAGAAAAAGCACCTCACAGAAATTTTAATACATGTCGTAAAATAAAATAAAATAAACGTGTTGAGAGCTCAGAACACTTTTTTAAAATTCCATCTCCATTTTTCAATACCAAAAAGGAAATTTTTTACCTACATAGTATTTTTCTAGCAATTCCTAAATAGAATTAGGGGTATCAGAAATTATGCAAGAAGTCTGTTGGTGATTCTGAGGGCAATCATGGATGTTGAGGACGTCTGAACAAGTTGAATAACTTGTGGCTTAAATCTCACATTCTGGCTGCACATATTGTTAACTTTAACCAAGCTCTGAATTTTGTCTTTTACATGACACAGCCAACAATACCTCCAAGGTGGTCAAATATACTTCCGGAGAAAACTAATTAGGTAAAAAAAAAAAAAAAGCGCATTACTCTATAAAGGTATTGTGGCTTCTCTTTCTCTTTGAGAGCTGGTTAAAAAAAAATTAAAGCAATGGAGATATTTGAATGAAATGGTAACAACTTGAAATTCTTCCATATGAATTACCACTATCCGTAGTGCCAAGAATTCCCTCAAAGGAGCCATAAGTGCTGATGGCAAGCACTGAGAGATGTCTTACTGGTTGGAGTCAGTTTTAAATTGTCATCCATGGGTGGTTAAAGTTCCCATCATACTGGCAGTTTTCTCTGGCTCACTGATCAGGAAAACAGAACTGGCTAGCTTTTCCTCTAATGAAGGATTAGGATTTCATCCTGCAGGCACCAGCCATCCTCTTCCTTCACTCCAATTCATTTCATAGGTTCATTGACTTATTAGCACTTACAGAAGAGATATAGTCAAGCAGCCCTCCTGCCTCACTATTGTGTTATTTAACCCTTACTGCTGTATGATACTTCTGAGCCCTTTGAAATAACAGAGAGCAGAGAAGCTATTCAAAGAGGTTTTCACAGAGGC
The DNA here is from genome assembly GCF_028858705.1 of Grus americana. Classification (NCBI taxonomy): domain Eukaryota; kingdom Metazoa; phylum Chordata; class Aves; order Gruiformes; family Gruidae; genus Grus; species Grus americana. The sequence goes on from NC_072854.1 coordinate 63,011,010, forward strand.
ATATATGATTGACAGCCCCTTCCTGTCTCATTTCATGGGTTTTTTTTGTCTACGAACACCTTGATCCTGTGATCCCTCTTGGTTCTCAGTTAAGAACATGACATTGGTACATCTTTCCTGAGACTTATTTGCCCGCCTCTTGTGCCATCTTAATTTTTTGACAGTGTGAAAGATTCTTCAGACATGAAGCTAAGAAAATGCCCCTTCCTTTTGTCACAGTCAAATTATCATCCCAGTTTCAACTATTCCACCTTGTTGTCTCTCTCCTACTTTATACAATATCAGTGAGTCAGAATCTGGCTTTCTACTAAAAGCTGCTATTGAGCCCACAAAAGCACATCCCTCCATGCACCTCAGCATCTCCTATAAGATCCCCTATCATCCCCTTCTCTCGTCTTTCATTTCAAACCATGTGTGAGCTTCCCCAAACATAGTTCCTTAACTAAAACTAATTGTGAACACAATGTCTTTATCTTTTAATGTGTACAAGACATTGCCCAGGGTGAATTTCACCCAACTTCAATGCTTTGCTTTGCATGTAGCAAGGATCGCAGAAGAAAACTATACACTCTCTCAACTACGGTGGTGTGCTGAGACCAAAGCAGAGATTTGCTATATTTGAGATGCAGGACAGGCCTTTTATGTTCAAGCTGCTGCTGTTGATACTTGGAGCTGTACCAGTTGCACTGTTTCTAATTTGGAGAATAGCAAGCATAGGGGATTATTAAATGCAGCCACATGGTCTACATTTTCCCTGACACTTTTTCCTGTGTGACCCTAGCCCCTTCCCAAGAGCCAGACTAAGATGCTTCTATTAGATAAGACAGAAAATGATCTTTCAATTTTAGTAGCCAGCATATTTGTCTTACGTAAAATAGAGACCATACCTTGGATTTGATACAAGAGTAACTAGGTCATTAAATAACCTGGCAACCTACCCAAAGGACACAGGGGCATCTGCATGGGGAAGTTTTTATGTAAACATTTCATTTCAATAGTGAACAGCTATCATTAGTCCTTTAACATGCACTTTGCATAATCATCAGATAATAATGCCCAGTCTTCTCTCCTATTTCAATTTTTTTTTTTAACTCTCCTTGCCATCTATTATCTTCTTGGTATATTTCTGCATTGCCATGCAACATTATATTGTGTAATTACTAGACAGATTACCCTATTTTGCAAACTGAGCTTCACTGTAAGCTAACAGGCATCTGCTAAATTAAGTTTGCAATAAAGCCATGTCCATCGCAGATCACCTTGGCTTTTAACTGTTGATGAATGGGAACTTCACAAATTCTTTCCCTTTTTCACCTTTTTCCTGTGCCGAGACACTCAGAATAGCAACATTCAAATGTATTGTAGCATTGGGATACTCTGGCCTCCTTTATTATTTTCATCATTATTCTGCTTTGAATTTTTGGCTGTATGTTATTCTCTGTAGCATGAGATTCTAGTAGGTTCTTGTGATGAGAGGTCAAACTAAATAAAAATGGCTCTGCTGGTTCTGTCAACTAAATTCAAACATTACTGTGAAGCTTTATAGCAATAATACCTTTCGTGCTACTATATTCTGTAAGCAATTCCAGTGGAATCCCTGTTCTGAGTGGTTTATTATAGCTCAACCATAAAAATGTGCTTTGGGCTGAAAGTGGATTTATAAGATTTCTGCCCAGGAGCATATGCTTTGTAAAATTTAATTTAAATCAGCTTAGCCTTTTTTTTTTCTTTAAAGACTGAAGAATAAAACCAAAAATAGATTATTAGGGTTTTTTCTTAGTAGAAAAACCCCTCACTTTTATTTCTGTAACAAGTAGGCATTATTCTTGCCCTTCATGCGTATATATAATTCCATCAACTTTGGGGAAGACATGGAGAGGACCATGAGAGAAAACTAGTCTTCCATATTTTAAATGGAAAGTGGAGGCTGTCTGGCCAACTATTTGGATTAGGATTTTCTACTGGGTAAAGGGAAAAATAGAATCGGGTTTATTATTGTTATTGTTATTGTTATTGGGAAAAAGAGGCTCTAGTGCATGTAAACTACTTTTCACAAGAGGTAACAACAGAGAGTTCTATGAAATGGCAATAGGAAAAATCTCATTCGGTTTGGTATAACTCAGTTTACATACCCACTATTACTCTTGGGTTTCCTGAACACAACTTTTTTTCAGCTCTGACAGTTTGTGCAGAATTTGAGGAATTTTTTTTTCCAGTTTTCCATTATTTCCAAGCATCTGGACATCCATCTTGCGAGAAATCCCAGACAGAAATATGTCAACTGTCTCACACATTACTGCTGGGCTAACAACCTGCACTAATTCCTCCTGCTGTCTTTAGGTGTATTTATAACTTGGTACGGTGTTATGTGTCACGGTAGCATTTACATAAAGGATAGAAAAGCTGCACCTTCTGGAATAACAGGTTCTGGAGCAATGAAACAAATAACTAGTAAGTCTGGTTTTATCTGAAAGTTTTATCACAGAAAAGCTTTTCTGTACCACGTAACATTTGTTATTTATAGTTCTTGAGGAATGGGGAGAATGGATGAATGCACATCTGAAAAACTATGTTGATTTTGTTCAAAGTGACAAACTTTCATTTCAGTTTGGCATAAAATATCATGGGTTTGTTTTGAATAGATTTAGTGTGAATTTTTTAACTTTGCTTTACTTGAGTGAGATTTTCCTGACCAATATCTCCCCTTTCCCACCCAGTCTTATCAAACAGCAGCATTGACTTAAAGAATAATAGTCCATCAAACATATCACAGTTCCTCTAACAATATTCAATCATATGCCAGTGGGCATTGCTTATGAAGAACCACAGCCCCAGCTGCATTAAATCTTCAAATTTTGTTCACCTGAAGGCCACCTTGATAACTTGCCAGAGGTCATATAGACGTTGAGCACAGTAAATTGAATTGAGCAGCTCATCAGACAGGGCTGTGCCATTTCATCTGAGTTAGCAAACTGCTCACCAAGTAACAAGGAGTTTGGAAATGTAGGAGTGATATTTCTCTGGAAACTAGGAAAAAACTGATGGCAGTGTACAGGACATACACGGTCTAATTCAGGGGCCCCATCAGTTCAGAGGGAACATGCTTTCCACTGACTTCTGTTTCAAGATAGTTGAAAATTAAGCACTTTCAAATGTCTCCTTGAGAGAGTACTTGTCATGTTTCCCATGTTCTGGACACTCTACTTACTTACAAACATTTGTAGAGGCCTGGCCTTGCCATGCCTTGCCTTGCCTTGCCTTGCCTTGCCTTGCCTTCCCTTCCCTTCCCTTCCCTTCCCTTCCCTTCCCTTCCCCATAACAGCATTTTAGCTGTTGATCAGCAACTTCCAGGGAAAACAAGATGAGTTATAATAAACCAGGTGGATAACAATATAGACAGAAAACAGGATGAATTTAAAAGCAACTTGGGAATAAGGATAAGTAAAGAAATTATGTCAAAACTGCCTAATGAGTTTCAGGAATAGCAAGATAAGAATATCTGAAAAAGCTATTTTAATTTACAATGGATTGTTACAGTCAGCATCATGTACCCATATATATACAAATACACAGATATGCACACATATATACATATATATGAATAGCCTTGATGCTATTTTAATCTTAAATTAATCTCAGATTTTAATACTGCCAGGTGTTCAAGATGGTTAATCAGTATACTGCGTGCAGCTGATACATATCCGGGGATAGGAAGGAAGGAACCTGAAGGCACCTGCCTTACTACAATATGCTCACAGGCCACGCTTGATGTATGAGGCAGTACAACAATTTGCTGGCAAGATGGAAATAGCTAGCCAAGGTGACTTGGACATTCAGCAGTAGTAGTCAGTGAATAGGAGTCAATGCTGTATCTCAGAGATTCTACAGCTAGAACCAAACATGCATCTTCTATGTATATAGTGCATTTTATAGTAGAAGAATAGACAACCTCATTCATGACTTAATTTATATCGGATCAAAAGTTAACATGTACTTCTGTCATGTGGTCCAGACTGCTTTCTAAGGCATAGCCTTTCAGTCCATCCACACAGCTAAAGTCTTCCACTAAGTTCTCACATCTCAGTAGTTCTCATGTTCCACATCCCAGTAGCATCCTTAGCTCTGCCACGGATTGGTAAGTCTTGTTCCACTCATTTCTATTCATATAGCTTGTTCTCCTATGGCTTGTGTTCATCTGAGATGTGTTTCACACTTCTTCCTTTTCTCTAACATATGAAATAGAGACAGGGTTTTTTTACCTTTATAGCTCTTCATAGACCATCAGGCCTCTTCTCAGACTCTTCTCAGCAGCATCAAGTGATATGAAGAGGCAATGGAAACACACTGAAATACGAGAAAATCCATGTAAACGTTAGAAAACACTTTCTTATTGTGAGGGTGGTTGAACACAGGACCAGGTTGTCCAAGAGAGGTTGTGGTGTCTGCATCCCTGGAGATATTCAAAACCCAACTGGACATGCTCTGGGAAAACTACTCTCACTGACCCTGCTTGAACAGTAGGGTTAGACTAGATGATCTCAAGAGGTCCCTTCTGACCTCAGCGATTCTCTAATTCAGTGATCTTATCTACCATCTCTCATTCATTACTGACTTGATGACCCTTCCTTCCAAACAACATTGCTAACAGCTTACACCACCTAGGAGTTATATTTCCAAATTTGTTTCTATGTCTAGGAAAATCTTCCTACAAACTTCTGCAAAGCTCCCCTCAAGACCCTCCTGAAAACTCTTCGTTGCAGACTGTAAAGCCTATAAAATATCTTGTCAAGATGTACATCATTGCTGTGTCTACTTGTTGCTGTGACTATACTTCTATGCCTTTATAGTTCAGGTTGTAAAATTCCTGAGACACAAGCTATGTTTGGGTGTGTTGGGTTTGTGTGGCAGGGTTTTGGTGGCGGGGGGGCTACAGGGGTGGCTTCTGTGAGAAGCTGCTAGAAGTTTCCCCTGTGTCTGATAGAGCCAATGCCAGCCGGCTCTAAGACGGGCCCGCCGCTGGCCAAGGCCAAGCCAATCAGCGCCTCTGTGATAACATATTTAAGAAGAAAAACACTTAGAGAGGGAGAGCTTTTGCAGCCGGAGAGAGGAGTGAGAAGATGTAAGAAACTCTGCAGACACCAAGGTCAGTGCAGAAGGAGGGGGAGGAGGTGCTCCAGGCGCCGGAGCAGAGATCCCCCTGCAGCCCGTGGTGAAGGCCATGGTGAAGCAGGCTGTCCCCCTGCAGCCCATGGAGGAAGGATGAGGGGGTGTAGAGATTCCACCTGCAGCCCGTGGAGGACCCCATGCCAGAGCAGGTGGAGGCACCTGAAGGAGGCTGTGGCCCCATGGGAAGCCCACGCTGGAGCAAGTTCCAGGCCGGACCGGTGGACTCGTGAAGAGGGGAGCCCACGCCAGAGCAGGTTTGCTGGCAGGACTTGTGACCCCATGGGGGACCCACGCTGGAGCAGTTTGCTCCTGAAGGTCTGCACCCCGTGAGAGGGACTCCATGCTGGAGCAGGGGAACGATGAGAGGAGTCCTCCCCCTGAGGATGAAGAAGCGGCAGAAACACCGTGAGATGAACTGACCGTAACCCCCATTCCCCGTCCCCCTGCGCTGCTGAGGGGGGGGAAGGTTGAAGCCGGGAGTGAAGTTGAGCCCGGGAAGATGGGAGGGGTGGGGGGAAGTGTTTTAAGAGTTGATTTTATTTTCTCATTCCTCTACTCTGTTTTGCCTAGTAATAAATTAGATGAATTCCCTCTCTAAGTTTGGTCTGTTTTGCTCATGACGATAATTAGTGAGTGATCTCTCCCTGTCCTTATCTCGACCTACAAGCATTTTGTTATGCCTTTTCTCCCCTGTTTAGTGAATGAGGGGAGTGAGAGAGCGGCTCTGGTGGGCACCTGGCCCCCAGCCAGGCTCAACCCACCACATTGGGTTTTGCACGGCACCTTCCACCACAGTTTGTTTTACCTAAGTAGTACTACTAGATACTCAATGAATAGAAAAGGAAGTGGATACCCCCAAAATAGTCACAGTATGTTCCAGATCTGGCCAAAATTAAAACACAGGCCTTAACTACTATTTTCAGTGTTAAGAAATTGTTTTGCTTGTGGAAATACACAGAAGCTGTAAAGCATCTGGAATCTAAGGTATTTCTTTGTTTGCTGTACTATACATTTACTTTTCATCAATTCCATGGAATTCAGCCTGAACTTGATTGATTGGTAACTATGGTGACTGTAATGAATAAAGTGACAAAGGTGTCTCAGACTTCATTTACTTGGGAATAAGAAACAACTAGAAACAGACATCTCTACTTTTCACAAACAGGTCATTCAGTCAGGCACTTATGTAGGCTATTAATATACAGATGGGTTTTGAATCACTTGCCTTCACCTGTATGAATAGGTCTGTTTCTCCCCTTCTTTAATGGTGATGTACTGAGTGCAATGAGACTGTTAGATAAAGTTCTGAAGCAGTTCCCATCAGGGGCTGGAGGGGCACTACATCGTAAACAGACACATTTCCTCCAACTTACCCTATGCACTGCAGTGTGAGCCTGCCACCTGAGCAGGAGAAGCTGCTTTCCCATGTGTTTCTGGCTCTCACTAGTAGCAGAGATGCTGTTGTGCCGAATGTAACTATAATTATGCATCCTGCTGTCCCTTTCTTTGATGCAACAGGGTAGGAGGGAAGACCTTAAACAGGACTGCAGTTGCGGGTGGCCAATTATCTAGCAGGATGATTGGGAAAGATTCTTTTGCTGTTTACACTTCATTAGCAACTGTGCAGAAAACAATTAACACTTGGCCCCTCTTCTTTCCTTTTTTATACCTGTATAAACAGCAAAAAGGATGCTACAAGCAGCAGCAGAAATTCATAATCTCTGTGATGAGATTGGTCTACTCAGTCCTGACACACCAAAACCAGTGATGTTTTGTGCTTGTCTCATACTGATCTCCATTCAAATAGGGCAGCAGCTGGAAAAGCCAGGTTGGCTTGGAAATTCATGAGCAGGAGTGCAGAAGATTTTGCTTACTTTTTGCTAGGTATCAGACTGATATGACAGGCAGTATGAGGTTTTGCTCTGTTTCATTGCATCCGCTTGTATATAAATACACGTATGTGTATGTCCTGGTTTTGGCAGGGATAGAGTTAATTTTCTTCCTAGCAGCTGGTGCAGTGCTGTGTTTGGGATTTAAGATGAGAATAATGTTGATAACACACTGATGTTTTTACTTGTTGCCAAGCAGTCAAGGACTTCTCAGCTTCTCATACTGCCCTGCCAATGAGAAGGCGGGGGACACCCAAGAAGCTGGGAGGGGACACAGCTGGGCAACTGACCCAGATGGACGAAAGGGATATTCCATACCGTATGAGGTCATGCTCTGTATATAACTGGGGGGTTGACTGGGAGGTGGAATGGCTCAGGAACTAGCTGAGCATCAGCTTCGGGTGGTGAGATATTGTGCTATGCATCACTTTTTTATATATTCTTTGATGATGACGATGATCTTCCTTTTATGTCCTATTAAACTGTTTTTATCTCAACCCATGAGTTTTACATTTTTTTTCCTTTTTGATTCTCTCCTCCATCCCACTGTGGGAGGAGTGGAGTGATCGAAAGGCTGTGTGGTTGTTTTAGCTGCTGGCCAGGTTAAACCACAACAGTGTATTACTGTGGTATAAATTCACTGTGTGTATGAAAATATGACCCTTACATCACCAGAATTAACTTCCCTGACTATGTTGGTCTCTTTTCAATGCTCAAAACCTGAAGTCCTTAGTAACGGTACACTGGCACAATTCTGCCGTGTGGACAGAAAGAAAAGCCAAACCATCCTCTTTTCTAGTACATTACACCCATATTCCCCAGAAACACCTCCTTGCCTAAAACATAGAAAATGCTTATTTCCTCCTGCCAACCCAGTTTCCTTAGTTTGGGAGTGGAGAGTCACAATTTGGCCAGGTCAAAGTAGCAGAAGCTCTGGCATAGGCAGAGAAAGTTCTGAGACTTGCAAACAGATCATAAGTCATATGATTTTGAAATATCATCTATGGCTTGTGAAATACATAATAAATCTAGTGCCCAGAGATGTGGTTTAAGAAATAAATCATCTTGAGCTCCTTGCCAGCTTGGGTGACATAACCCAGAGAAGAGTTACAGGCACTAAGAAGCTCATGCGAACATAGTTTGTGGCAGTGCCTTCCCCTAAGAACCACAACCATGCAGCACTGGCTTTATATCAATGGTCCAGATTTTGTCCCAGCAAGCCCTTGACTCTGCTGGTTTAGCGTCCTGATAAACTGGTATCTGAGATTTTCAGCTGGGAGGCAGTAGCACCAGCTTTGCTCTTGAGGAATTAGGTGTCATCTCTGAGCTGAGACTAACACCTGAATGTGTCATGGTCCTCTTCTCCTTTATTCCAGCGTGCAGTCCAGCTACTGGTCTAAAACCACAGATTACTTTAGACAGTGTTTAAATTCTGTGTTTGATTTAGCCTTGGTTCAGAGTACTTGATTTCACCTAGGGCTAAAGGGGTTGGCAAAACACCTCTCTCATCTGGCCTGGGGTATCTCCCAAGTGACCTTTAAATGATTTGCATTTTTCTCTAAGGCCCCAAATAAACATACAGCATTATAATACATACACTTTGGAGGTAAGCAATTACTCATGATACAACAAGAAAAATACAAAAGCTATGTCACTATAAATTCTTAAATGGGCTGGTTTTACTTTCTGATCTCAAAGTATTTTCATTGTTTGATCTGTCATAAATATTTCTCTTAGCTCTTTAAATAGCATTGGCTTATTGATGTATGTGGGAAGACAACTTATTGCAGTGGTAGAACAAATTAAATTTTCTTTTAAACATGAGCTACTAAGTGCTGCAAAAGAGAATGGGTGCTTCAATGCAAGATGCAGACCCAAAAGTCTCAGCACTAGCTAGTTGCAGAACTCTGAAGGACAAACGTTAATGTGACAAACTGAATAAGATTCCTGTTGAGACTTGCTCACTGGAGACTTACTTTCCTTCATCACTAGGATCATTATTTTCATTTACTTCTAACCAGGAAAAAAATTGTGCTGGGCACCTACCTTTTTTTCCACAGGCCTAGTGAAAGCCAGGGAATATCAATGGCATGAATAACTATACAATCTCCCCTGAGTTCTAAAACACTCAGCTACCATTCAACATTAGCTGAATGGGTCTTGTCTTATCACAGTGGACCTAACATCTTCCTACACTTTTCATTATATTGATTTCTAAACTTTATATAACTTTTTACAGGCACTGGAGGGAAGAGAGAAAAAACGAATGTTTAAAATGCATTGAAACCATGCTTTGCCTTGATTAAATACATATCAGTGTCAACCAGCAACCCTATGATAATAAGCTACCTAGCAGCGATAAACAAGTACCATGGGAGAAAAATCATTAAAAAAAGGACTGAGATCTCATTTTCTGATTTATACTGCAGGATTTTTTTTTAAAATACTGCTTTTTAATCATGTCTACACCGATCATTTTTTATGTTGTAACTAGAGAATTGGGCAGCAAGATCGTGTGTTCCCTAGGCCTGCTTCTGTCCTGCTGGAGCTTTTCAACACCACAGCCTGGCTGAGACATCGAGACTTTGTTCACATCCAGCACCCTCAACTCCAGACAGCCCCAGAGGTCATTGCACGCCCTCCAGAGCCAACAGAGCAGTCCCCAGTGTGACAGTCTCCTCTCCCAGCTCCCTGCTGGCTACTTGGTGTCAGCAACCCCGGATTTGCCAGGTGTCCTCACCCACCGGAAGATGAGATTTCCCAAAGCCATTCCCCCTCTATTTAAGCCAGAGGTGAGGAGTGTCACTAAGCTGCTAACCTGTCCTGGGTACCAAGGACCTCAAAGTGCTCTGTAGGCACTGCAGCTGCCTCTCCAGTATCACTGCCCTACATCCATGCTGCCTGCAGCCAGCATAGATTCCTCTCTCTGCTTCCTCTCTGCCTTACAGCCCTGGATGTTTGACCAGGTGTATTAAAAATGAGATTTCCTTCCTGTGAATCATGGCACGATGAACAGACACCTGCATTTGCTGTGCTGTAACAAACTCTTCTTAAAGGAAGAGTGAAACTGAGATTCTGACACCTTTATAGTCATATAAAATACATAGCAAAATTTTCTTTTAGGTCTCTAAGTTGTACATTGAGGTCAGTAGGAAACACATCACACTGTGAGCAAGGGTGATACAATGGCCTTAAAGTCAGTTTTCAGAACTCATATGTTCCCACTCTCAAAGCCTGGTGGGCTGTGCAGAAAAATAAACCCTCTTATACCATCTACCAGACGGCATGCGTATAGTCCACATTGCTCTGCTGTCCTTCGGCAGCCCATGAAAATCCAGGCAATGATTCCTCTTCACTCTTCCTATATAAATGCCTGTTCTGCTGTGAGTGCCAGAGTTCCTCGACTTCTGCAGACTAGGGGGAAAGAAAGGACTGTGGGTCATACCTGACCTTTCATTAAAAAAAAAATAGCCTCAAGTGAGAAAACTCTTTGCTCCCTCTGTGTTTTGGTCTGCAGTGGTATTAGCAGGTGGGACTTCACTCACATTTGAATCCATCTGATAAGCTTACATATTAACCCTGCTGATTTATGTTAACACTTAGCCATGGTGACAAGTACTCTTTGCACTTACTGTACACTGGCACTTTGTCTTTCTGCCTGCAAGGAATTCAAGTAGAGATTAGTGACGTTAATGAGGAAGAACAAGAGAGTTGATGTAAGCAAAGCCTGAGATATTGGCAGGTATCAAATAAGTCTGCAAAGGCAGCAAGCAGAAAATACTGATTGACACAACACAGCTTGCACTTTCATCAAAATACAATGCTTGACTATCCAGTTCTGTCCAGTTTTGCACATATTCTTTAAACCATTGTTATGCTTTTTGTGTGTGTGTGTGGAAGGAATTCCATTTTTATTGATTTTGTTACAGATATTGGGATTTTTTCCCTTGTTTGTTCCAGCACAGAAGTTATAAAATTCAAGCCCAGAAACCACTGTGAAATAGCAAGTCTCATAATTCAGATACTAATGCCCTCTTTGAGATCCACAGGGCCTACTTTTCTCTAAAGCAGAGAAGGTGCAGTTATCATTACTGCTCAGAAGTACAGTAAAACCGTTTGTCTGTACGCTGTACATGATTTTCTTATTGAAAACAGAGATGCCTACCTGAAACAGACAAATATAAATTAGCCAAACTACAGACATGGCTAAACAAATCATCAACCACAATTCCTTTGCCTGTTTGCTACTCCAAAACACCAACCTATGCATATGTTCTTGCCCAACAGCAGCTGAGTGCTACCTGTCTCCTAAGTGAAAGCAGAATAAACTATTTCATACCTATGACACGTGTTTCTACCAGGGCAATTAGTGCAAGGTAGCCACAGTGCTATAAAGTCACACCCAAACTGAGACATGCTTTGGGTGTGAAGCTAGCCAACATCAAAAGCAAAGCACAAACCACATGTTCTGTTCTTGGAGAGGACAGGACTGGGCTGTGGCAAAATAGTAAGTTCAAGGGACAGGGTAAGCCTGAGGTGTCAGGCAATGCAGGGGACAGGAGGAGGCAGGCAGTGCCAGAGATGCAATGTGAAGGAGGCAAAGACCTGCAGGAGATTCCAAGGTTGGTGGTCCTGAAAAGTATGTAGAGAAAAAGGCAGAAACTTTGGGTCCTGTCTTTAAAAAAAAAAAATTTGGGAGCCCTTGTCTTTGTTCACACTGACCTTGCCGTTACTCAACCATATAACTGTATCCTCAGACAAAAGGTCAAAAGTTAGATGAAGCGACAACTCTTGTCAGACTGTCCTGTCATGGGTCACTTAGGGAGCAGCCACTGATCCATTTTCCTGCACTGGGTTGATCAAATCCATGATTCCTAAAGTATTTCTGATTAACATTTTCCGCAGAGCTAGCCTTGGCTGTGCAGCAAGGTAGTTTGCTCCAAAGAGCACGCTGTTGCTAGAGCTAACGTTTACTTAGCTGCAGGTGGATGCTGGTGACGTTAATAGAGACGGATAGGAGGGGAGATGGAAGCCAAGCCTAAGATATTGGCAGAGATTAGACATGCATACAAATGTAGCAAACAGAAAAAATCGATTGGCACTTAGCATAGGATTGTATTTCCAAGCGAGAGTGCTCAGCTGACTCAGGAGGCTGTATTTTTCCTCTCACAATTTCACAAAGTTATTTCAGCACTTTTACCCTGTTGCCTCTTTCCCCTCTGGCAAATAAGAATAATCACCTTCTTCATAATAACCCTTTCCCAAGGCAGATAAGTAGTCATGGCCCTTCAATCTTTTGTTCAATTAGTTTCCCCCAGTTTTGTCTCATACAGTTAGTTTTATTTGCCAATGATTTTGCTGATCTCCTCTGATCTCCCTGGTGGTTGTTCAGTTTAAAAGAGAAATGTCCATGCTAATGGCAGTAATCTCATCCAGATCTTCCTCAGGCAGTATAGGACAGACCGACTAGACTACAACATGGAGCTCCTGCTGCGGTGACACATACCCTGGTGAATGGTGTGGTAACAGCATGCTGGTAACTCACTCAAACAGCACATGCCATAAACCCCATGCTGACCTCTCTCCCTCAACAGCAATGCCCATATTTCCTGGCCCTGTGGCACACTGTCCCTTTGGAGTCGATGAGGCAGAAGGGACAAAGACCTTATAGGATTTCTGACCAACCATCGAAGTGTGACTGGCAAAGGGATGGGACTCAGGGAGTGAGTGATAGGACAAGAAGGCAAGGTGGGACTAGCAAATATTGACTGTCCAAGAAACTAGCAACATAGCAAAAAGGATACCTTATGCTCGGCCTTCTTTGCCTCAGAAATGTTGGCATTAAAGCAGAATTTTAAAACATTAGAGCAGAAAAACTAGGGAAACCTTTTCCAATTTATGTAGATTGGAAGACAGATGTGAGAGTCAGAAAAAGCTAAGGAGTAGTAGATATCATATGAGTCCTTCCTGGCATCTGCAAAAACTCTCCAGGGTTCTGCAGTTTATGGAAGTTCTGCCCCACTAGACTGAATCAGGAAAACCTTTGGGCAGGTAGCCTTCACATGATGGATTAATACTTGGTGGGCTCTCTGTAGAGAACAGCATCCTCCTTGCAAGCCTGTGTATTCAGGCACTCCTTTCTCTAGATCCTATACTCTTGTAACAATGGGATGCTTGGAGGAGTCCGTCTGTAGTAAAGAGAACAGAAACAATGTGTTTCAGTAGCCTTCTCTTTGCTGCTATTCAGAGGATGGCTGACAAAGGAGATTGCTCATTGCCTTCTGACTCCTTGGGGTAGTTTACTGAATGTCATTTTTAGCTCTTTCTGCAAGGAACCTCATCCTAAAAGAAAATACGCTCAGACCCTCTAATGTATGAGAATTTAATTTATATTATGAGGACAATATTTTTCACTGAAAGACCATCACAGAAAAGCTGAGCATGCCTGCTATTGGCAGTCCATGTCATGCTGCCCTCAGACAGCTGCAAACACAGCAGCAGAAACAGGGCTGGATTTGTGGAGGGAGAGGCAAGGTCACAGGGCTGCAGCTTGCCAGTTAGTACAAATCACTGAGTGTGTGTGTCTGTGTGCTCCTGACACAACCACAGTGACTATCAGATTGGGACTGCAGTAGACCCTGCTGAAATGTAAACTAAATTCTTTCCTGACAAAAGCAACCTGGGGTAACAAAGGTATGCAAGAGTCAATATACATATTTAAACAATAACAAAATGTCTAAGTCATACCAATGCTACGGAAGACACTATAAAAGGTTCAGGAAAGCTAAAGTGAAAGCAGGCCTCCACCAGGGCCACAGAACAGCATCACTTTTCCACGGATGCAGCAGTCTGGACCAGTGTTAAATAACTTCAAATTTCCTGGCCTCTGCTTAAGCCTCTCATTTATTAAAATATCAGGTAAGGGCTGCTGGGGTTAACTTCCTCATGTGTTTTTGAAGAAAGTTAAAGAACCTTTCATATAAATTTGCATCCAGAAAAGACTCATATTTTCCATCATCTGAGCTGAGAAGTGAAGAGAGATGAAACATGGTAAAGGAAAAAGAAGCTGGGATTCTCAATAAGAGGATGAAGAAAAGTAATAACGAGAAAACCCAAACCAAACCAAAACAAAACAAAAAGCAAATGATCAGAAAGGAGAAGAGACCTAAAGAGAGAATGTCCCGTGCTGCAACCCAGGAGGAACAGCACCTTGCTTTCTTACGTTGTAAGGCCATGACAACATGAACTCCGCTGTCACTGAAGTCAGCGTCTATCTCCTCATCCCTAAATACGGAAAATATGATGTCAAGAGCAAGCAACAGGCATTGCATGACTGCTTTCCAGAAGAAGGATGTAGACCGAAGAGCAACTCATAAAAGAAATGAAGAAACTCTTGAACTGTCTTCTCTCTGACTTTGGGAATTCAAGGACCCTTATCCTATGGTCAGCTGCAGCAATGGGGTATCTGTGGCCTGGCATGTAGGAATCTTTCCAACATGGGGAAAATAGAGTGTATTAACAAAACATATGAATGAAACAATATTCCAAAGTAAATTATTTTGGTTTGTACAAGTCCCCTTCCATGTTCATGCTACCAATAGCAGTCAGGACCAAGCTTTATTTTATTTCTTGCCATTTATAACTGCAGTAGAAATATCTGAAGACTTGAGCAACACTATCTCATAGTTTGTTCAGACCTAGAGTGGGACCTCACTATTGTGGCTATAGGGGTTGTATAACAAGCCTTTTGCTCCTTTTTAGTACCAGCCATTGAGCACACACTCCCATGTCAAAAAAAGTAAGTCATATAGCTGCAAAGTCATCCCAGTTATGTGAAGACTATAATCCTGTCCCCATTATCAGCAGAGCCAAAAATCTAAGTGTACAATATACTGAGTAGAAGTTGGAAAACATCTTTATCCCTACAGAGGTACAAAGGATCTGAACCAGGAGATCCTGTGAACATTAAAGGCAGACAACTAACCTTGGGATATACTTTAAAAAGACAGTGTAAAGCTGATAGGCCCTGATTACCAAAACCAAAAGAAACAAACAGAGTGAAACGTCACTGAAAAAATAAATACTTGGATCTCCATTGTACCTCTGAATACTACTTTAAGCATCAATTCTTTGCAGTCAAGCTACAGCATTTTTTTAGATTTCTCAAAGGATTCGGATGCTTTATTGTGGACAGTCTGTGATCTGGCTTCACTTCCCACAAATCAGTATCAAATGCAGAGAAGCAACCTGCTACACAGGCATTTTACAGACTAAAATAGTGCAGAGCCTAATCAGGAATCTCGTGGCAGGAAACAGGCCTTCCTACAACAGGAAGCATAGGAAAGACTACTGGAGACAGCCGTCCAAAAGCAGCCACTTTGCCAAAAAAGACAAAATGGCTGTACACTGGCAACTCCTGCAGCAGGAAATTGCTGAATTAAGCACTCAATCTACAGAGCAATTTAGTATGTCATCTGCTTCCTGGCAACAGATATTTGGAATCACTTTTACATTGCGTTTCAGCTCTATCTCACAATCAAGTTGAGGACAGTGTCCTCTCCAGTAAGCAAAGAGGTCAAGGTCAGAGGCTTCTCTGAATCCTACCCAGAATAAATATTTTTAACCCTTTTCCTTTCTCCGTTTTCATCATTTTATCATTTCTAATTTAGGGGCCTGACATTCCTGCTTCTACTCTGATTTGGGGCCAGGGCAGACTGAGTCACTGATACAATGCCTGCCAAAGTTAACTGTGGCCTCCATGGGACTGTACAACAGAGTCTGATAGAAGATAAATATCACATGCCACAGTGAAACAGGGAAAAGGATGCCAATGGATTCTCTCTGTGATTTGTTTGATGGAGGGCCAGGAAACTTTTCAGGAAGTTTCTCCTAAACATATATAAAAAGAAGAGAGAGGGAAAGAAAATGAAAGAGAGAAAGAGAGAAAGAGAAAGAGAGAAAGAGAGAAAGGGAGAGAAGGACAGAAGGAGAGAAAGAGAGAGAGAGGAAGGAAGGAAGGAAGGAAGGAAGGAACGAACGAACGTCAGTCACCTGGTACAACTTCCCTGCTCAAGCAGGGTCATCTAGAGCCAGTTCTGAATATCTTCAAGGATGGAGACTCCACAACCTCTCTGGCCAACACATGCCGGTGCTCAGTCATCTTCACAGTAGAAAAGTGTTTCCTGACGTTCAGATGGCACCTCCTGTATTTTAGGTTTGTGTTCATTGCCTCTTGTCCTGTCCTGGGCACCACTGAAAAGAGTCAGGCTCCATCCTCTTTACATCCTCCTTCAAGTATTTATATACATTGATAAGATCACCTTGAGCCTGCTCTTCTCTAGGCTGAACAGTCCCGGCTCTCTCAGCCTTTCCCAATAGGAGAGATGCTCCCATCCCTTAAGCATCTTTGTGGCCCTTCGCTGGACTCTCTCCGGTATGTCAATGTCTTTCCTGTACTGAGGAGCCCAGAACTGGACCCAGCACTCCAGGTATGACCTCACCAGTGCTGAGTATCACAAAATCACAGAATCACAGGATGGCAGGGGGTGGAAGGGACCTCTGGAGATCATCTAGTCCAACCGCCCTGCTAGAGCAGGATCACCTAGAGCAGGTTGCACAGGAATGCATCCAGACAGGTTTTGAATATCTCCAGAGCAGGAGACTCCACAACCTCTCTGGGCAGCTTGTTCCACTGCTCTGTCACCCTCACAGTAAAGAAGTTTTTCCTTATGTTGAGATGGAACTTCCTGTGTTCCAGTTTGTGCCTGTTGCCCCTTGTCCTGTCACTGGGCACCACTGAAAAGAGTCTGGTCCCTTCCTCTAGACACCCGCCCTTTAGATATTTATAAGTGTTGATCAGATCCCCCCTCAGTCTTCTCTTCTCCAGGCTAAACAGACCCAGGTCTCTCAGCCTTTCCTCATAAGAAAGATGCTCCAGTCCCCTAATCATGCTCATAGCCCTCTGCTGAACTCTCTCCAGTAGTTCCCTGTCTTTCCTGAACTGGGGAGCCCAGAACTGGACACAGTACTCCAAATGTGGCCTCACCAGGGCAGAGTAGAGGAGGAGGATAACCTCCTTCGACCTGCTGGCCACACTGCTCTTAATGCACCCCAGGATGCCATTGGCCTTCTTGGCCACGAGGGCACACTGCTGGCTCATGGTTCATTTGCTTTCCACCAGAACACCCAGGTCCTTCTCCACAGAACTGGTTCCCAGAAGGTCAAGCCCTAACCTGTACTGGTGTACGTGGTTATTCTTCCCTAGGTGGGGGACCCTACACTTACTCTTGTTGAATTGCATTAGGTTCCACCCAACTCTCTAGCCTGTCCAGGTCTTGCTGGATGGCAGCAAGGTGTATCAGCCACTCCTCCCAGTTTTGTATTATCAGCAAACTTGCTGAGGGTACACTCTGTCCCCTCATCCAGGTCTCTGATGAATATGTTGAATAAGACCAGACCCAGTACTGACCCCTGGGCACACCGCTAGCTGCAGGCCTCCAACTAGACTCTGCACTGCTTATCATGACCCTCTGAGTCCTACCAGTTCTCAATCCACCTCACTGTCTGCTCATCTAACCCACACTTCCTAAGCTTGCATATGAGGATATTATGGAAGACAGTGTCAAAAGCCTTACTGAAGTCAAGGTAGACAGTATCTACTGCTCTCCCTTCATCCACCCAGCTAGTCATGCCATCATAGAAGGCTATCAGATTGGTCAGGCATGATTTACCCTTGGTGAATCCATGTTGACCACACCCGATAAACTTCTTTTCCTCCACATGCTTAGAGATGACCCCCAGAATGAGCTGTTCCATCACCTTTCCAGAGATGGAGGTGAGGCTGACTGGTCTGTAGTTTCCTGGGTCCTTCTTCTTGCCCTTTTTGAAGACCAGAGTGACATTAACTTTCCTCCAGTCCTCAGGCACCTCTCCTGTTCTCCATGACCTTTCAAAGATGATGGAGAGTGGCATAGCAATAACATCTGTAAACTCCCTGAGCACTTGTGGGTGCATCCTATCAGGGCCCATGGATTTGTGGATGTCAAGTTTGCCTAGATGTTCTCTAACCCAATCCTCCTCAACCAAGGGAAGGTCTTCCTTTCTCCAGACCTTTCTCTCCTACTGTCAGGGTCTGGGATTCCTGAGGACCAGCCTTAACAGTAAAGACTGAAGCAAAGAAGGCATTCAGTAACTCCTCCTTCTCCGTATCCTCCGTCACCAGGGCAGCCACCTCATTCAGCACATTTTCCCTAGTCTTCCTTTTGCTGCTGATGTACTTAAAAAAGCCCTTCTTGTTGTCCTTGACATCTCTTGCCACATTTAATTCCAAGTGGGCCTTAGCCTTCCTTGTTGCATCCCTACATACTCTGACTGCATTCCTATATTCCTCCCAAGTGGCCAGTCCCTTTTTCCACATTCTGTAAACTTCCTTCTTCCCTTGGAGTTCTTCCAGGAGCTCCTTGCTCATCCATGCAGGTCTCCTGCCTTCTTCGCTTGAGTAGAGGGGAAGAATCACCTCCCTCCACCTGCTGGCAAGACTTCTAATGCAGCCCAGGATACCATTAGCCTTATTTGCTGCAAGTTTTGGTTTTGGCTTTTGAAAATAGGTAGCAGACTGTGGATAAAATATATTGCAGATGAGAGAAAAAAACAGACAACAGATAATCACAATGACAGAATACAATTTTCTGCTGTCACATAGCAACATATATACATGCATGCCATATGAAAAAAAAAAAACCCAAAACCAAACATGTCATTGTTGATCAAAGGAGAAAGAAGGATGCAACCAATTAATCATGAATATTTTTAGTGCAGTTATATAAAGTAACTGAGTTTGCATAAAGTGATTGATATAAGTTAGATTTGCTGGAGTCAGTGATGTCCCTCTACTCTTTTGGTCACCCCAGGAAATCCCCCAGTTCAGGAGATTTGAAAGTTGCAAAGTGCCACCAGCTAGAGACTTTAAGAGACCTTTCACTTTTGGTGAGTCAGGAGGCAGGAAATCTATCTCAAAATGAGAGTAACAGCAATAATAATCACCTCAATTCAGCTTCAACAGTTTTGATCAAAACCAGTCAATTACTTATTTTATCCTAATCATAGAATCATAGAATCATTTAGGTTGGAAAAGACCTTAAGTTCATCGAGTCCACCATTAAACCATGTCCCTAAGCACCACATCTACACATCTTTTAAATACCTCCAGGGATGGTGACTCAACCACTTCCCTGGGCAGCCTGTTCCAGTGCTAGACAACCCTTTCTGTGAAGAAAGTTTTCCTAATATCTAATCTAAAACTCCCCTGGCAAAACTTGAGGCCATTTCCTCTTGTCCTATCACTTGTTACTTGGGAGAAGAAACCAACACTCACCTGGCTACAAGCTCCTTTCAGGTAGTTGTAGAGAGCGATAAGGTCTCCCCTCAGCCTCCTTTTCTCCAGGCTAAACAACCCCAGCTCCCTCAGCTGCTCCTCATAAGACTTGTGCTCTAGACCCTTCACCAGCTTTGTAGCCCTTCTTTGGAGGGGAACACCACTTGTGACCAGCCACCAACTGGATGTAACTCCATTCACCACATCTCTTTGGGTCTGGCCATCCAGCCAGTGTGTTATCCTGTGTAAAGTACACCCATCGAAGCCATGAGCAGCCAGCTTCTCCAGGAGAATGCTATCGGAAACAATGTCAAAGGCTTTACTAAAGTCTAGGTAGACAACATCCACAGCCTTTCCCTCATCCACTAAGTGGCTCACCTTGTCATAGAAGGAGATTCAGGTTAGTCAACCAGGACCTGCCTTTCATAAACCCATGCTGACTGGGCCTGATCACCTGGTTTTCCTGTATGTGTTGCGTGATGGCACTGAAGATGATCTGCTCCATAACCTTCCCCAGCACCAAGGTTAGACTGACAGGCCTGTAGTTCCCCAGATGTTTCAAGATCCATTATAAGATTAGGTTTTTATGAGAAAAGAGACTGGCTAGCAACATTATATTTACAGCAATCAATGGAAAATAGGTTTCTGAGGAAAACTCGCTCTTGCAAAATGAGACATGCCAAGTTTATAAGATGCATGAGCCAATCTGATCATGAACACTTCACACTTTGGTAGAAAGAAATGGCAAGCAAATTTTGAACTATGGTTTTGTTAACAAGTAGAATAAAGTTTGCACCAAAACTTCACAGAACAGTCTGACAGTCCCTACATTATGGGTTTGCTTCCATTATTTGTTTTTTACATCACATTCATTGGTTTATTATTTGTCAGGTTTGTAAATGTTTCCTGTGACAGAGAAACACCCTTCTATAGCTATGAGCATTAAACACCTGGCCAAGTGTCAGTGTCAGACTAAGGAACTGTGCTTAAGCTAATGCTTTTGTAGCTAAGAGTTTTTTGACAATTAAACATTACTTGGCAATTCAGCAGAAAGGGCTTACGCATGACAGAACTTGATGAATTTACATGTCTGCAGGTCGCTGCTGTATCTTAGCACATATAATTGGGGCTCTGCTAGGTGAACGCATGGGAGAGGATCAGGATGAAAGCTGAGGGATTTAAGGATAGAGTAAATGCTTCTGAAGTCTAGGCCTTGTGTCAGAATACAATTTATTTGGTTATTGCGGTTTCCATTGTTTCTGTTCTCTCATATTCATCTGTCTTTACCCCAGAAATAGCTGTTAGCAGGGTATGTAGTTTAGCAAGACAGTTTTCCTAATTTAACTATGAAGGGATGACATATGTGACTTTTCTTTCACCAAGCATTGGATCTACAAAAAGACCTGTCTGTTGTCGGGTGTCCTCAAGACCCCATCCCCTGGGCTTGGAGACATCTGAAGTCTCCAGTACTTCTTCTAGCTGCTCCCTATGTTTCTAGCAGCTAAATGCTCCAGATATGTAAAAATCGAATCAAGGCCAAGGCTGCCTGTGTCTAAAGAACTCTTTAGCTCCCTGAATTCTAGCAATAGGGAAGAAACCCAACAGATAGGTGTTTTCAAAGTGAACTTATGAGGATAGCCAATAGCTGAGGTCCCTGATCCAGCTGAGCAGCACTTAGAGTGCTCACCCTGGATCTAATAGATTTAGGTTTGGGTCTTTCCCCAGCCTGAAAATACCTAAAATTGCATGTCTCCAGTGAATGCCCTAAACAGACATAAAAGGGCAGCTCTTCATGAGGTAATTCCTCTTTACATAGACGGATTAAATATTTATTGGCCCAGAAACAGAGAATAAACCTACAGCTTAGGAGCTGGGATAGTCTCTAACACTGGGAGTTAGGTAAAATGTGAGCTCAAGGCAGGCAGAGGAAAGAAACGGAGCCCAGTTCCTGCTGCCCCCTGCACACAGCCGGGCATGCTCTCACCACTGGTAATAAATGTGACGATACTGTCACCTCTGCCTAGCTCCTCTCCTGCACATTTAAGTGAGGTCTGGTATAGACTCCAGCCCAAAAAGCCAGTTCAGAATATTAAATACAGTCAGGGTTGAAGACTCCTCTGTGGCCCAGAATAAACTGCATTTTCCTTTCCAAGGGAGCCTTGGCTGGCTCCGCACCAGGCATTTCACCCCAGTGCTATGTCCTGAGCTGTTGCCGCACATGTCCTCCCGCACATCTTTTCCCAACAGCTGAGTGTAAAAAAATGCTGTGCTGTGAGTACTGTAAAAGCTCATAGTGCAACCCAGCACTTATTTCCTACAAGACACCCTGTTGATGTGACTCCAGCTTTGGCCTCTCCTGACATAGAGGGGGATTTCCAATAGAGAAAAGGAATGAAGGAAAACAGGGGAAAATGAAAGGAGAAGACAAAAGAAAGAGAAAGGGAAGTTTGGACGAAGGGGAAGTGAAAGACCTTTGAAAGAGGGAACTGTAGACAAGGTGCATAAAGCCTGGTGTTACACTGCATCACCCTAGTTCTGCCAAGACATAGGTAGGAGATGACAGGATATAAAAATACAGCAAGTATTCCTGAAAGGACTGACCTCTTTCTGGTGCCAGGCATGTCTCTAATGCTTCGTCAGCGCTAATGGGTGTGCAGAGCTTGCAGGGCATGCAGAACACAAATGCCCAAGGACCTATTCCATTCAAATCATTATCAGCTCCCTTTCTGGCCTCTTCCTTCCTGGTAGACACAGAATTACACCAAAATCCCAGTATCTAATGTCCCTGAACCACAACAAAGTTTAGATCTGATGCATAATCAGCCTCTTACTTCAATGTGGCATGATCCTTGAATTACATGCGTGTGGATGGAGTCCGGATGTTGACCCAAATCAGGATTTGGCAAGTCAAAAACATTTGAAATTCAAAAAGAAAGTTGGAAATTACAAAAACAGCTCAAGTCTCGTTGTGAGACAGATCTCAGTTAGCACAATTTCACATGGAAACTAGGTGGGTGGGTAAAACGATTGAGTTCAAATGCAAGGGTGGATGACGAGGTGAATAGGGAGCTGAGGGTGGAATGTTAGCAGCACCACCCTTGATTTCCTTTTAACCTACTGTAGCCAGGCGCGTATCCACCAAGCAGAGTAGCATGTAACAACTGACTCTTCCATCTGAGAAAAACAGAAAAGAAAATTTTAATACATTTTCGGATCATTTTCTCGACACTTTCTCTTTGCTCAATTTTTAACTTTCTAAGACAGCTTAAGGCAATGAATGCAAATGCAATGACAAATAGGGAATTAACAAAAGTGCTAAGTATGCTCCAAGTGCCACAGTTTGCATCCACATTGCAAAGGCATTGCTCCTTTTTAATAGTGGAGCAACAGAAATTTTTTTACAGCAGTGGACAGTCTAGCCCTCCAAACATGGCCTGGTTCAAATCGGTAACTTAGAAACATGGCAGACCTATTCAGAGATGCTCAGGACCAGGCGACCTGGGCCCAGATGAGCTCTTCAGAAAAGAACTTGGTCAATACTGAGCTGGGCCAAGAAGTCTCAAAAGTCACAAGCAGGGACTTGGTGCTCCACCCCGAAAAGTTCCAGTACTTCATAACAGGGTAATAGCTGCCAAAGTTTGTCTTTGATAAACTTCCCCCTAAGTCACTTTTCACATGCTACTCATGATCCAGCCCAAATGCCACTAACCTATTGCTAACGTACTGGGTAAAATGCAGAAAGCACCAGGGGAATGTTAGAGTTGGATTGTAGTTGAAAGTCCTACACGTCATGTAAACACTTCTGCAAGCTGTGTTTGGTCAGTGGGGAACACCACTGCCTGTGACAGTTGTCTTCCACTTCCCAGACTAAGCCTCAGTCCCTTGAATGCCGTAAGGAACACAGCACTTGGGCACAAACACGCCTGAGCTAAGGGAGGGGGCTTACACAGCAGTGACCGCATTGCAGACCACATAACTGCCAATGGGTTTAACACATGAAATCACACTTTGCTCACCAGAAGAGAGAACAGAAATCTCCCTATTACAGCAAACCACTGAATTCAATTGTTATAAACAGTTTCAAACAAAGCAAACCAAACCAGAAATGTCAGCACTACTGCAGCGAAAAAAGCAAGGCGTATTTTGAGGGAAGGATCCTTTTGACATTGTCTCCCACAACATCCTTATAGTCAACCTGACAAAGTACAGGTTAGAAAAGTGCAGAGTGAGGTGGACTGAAAACTGGATGAACATCTGGGCCCAGAGGGTGGTGATCAGCAGCACAAAGTCCAGTTGGAGGCAAGAGACTGGTGGTGGACCCCAGGGCCAGTACTGTTTAATATCTTCACTGGTGCCTTGGAAGTTCACAGGTGATACAAAACTGGTAGGAGTGGCTGATAAGCCAGAGGGTTGTGCTGCCATTCAGAGGCACCTTGACAGGCTGGAGGAATGGGCCTACAGGAAACTAATGAAGTGAGCAAAAAGTACCTTTCAAAGTGAAACTCCCTACAAGATAAGAGCTGAAATGGCCACTGCCATCAACACTGGTGATATGTTGCTAGAAGGAATTATGTATATTGTTGTAGGCCATATTTTGATGTATCGTGTCAGTCCCACTACCACAGACAGGAAAAGAGAAACTTGTGTTCCCTCCCATCAAGATTACTCCTTGATTGTTTGTTTGATTTTTTTTTTTTCTTTTCCTTCAGAGAAGAAAAAGAAGGCATTTGCTTTTGTCCTGAAGACCAAGCTGTGGGTAGGCTGTGGGGGTTCCTGCCTTCTGGTCAGATCCTGTTCCAAAGGCTCTGCCAAGGACAGAGTGAAACTCTCCCCTCCAGTTAGAAGAAAGACAGTTGTAAAGAAAGCATGCTAACAACATTATTTTTTTCTGTTTAAACAACTCCCATAGAGATTTAACAATGAAAGCCTTACTTCTTCCTAGGCTGATCCTGCAACCATGAAAGAAAGATTTGACAGGCTGAGGATGTTTGTAAGGCAGAGAACCACGTTGCTTCAGAGGTTCTGACATTTCCTCTCTGAACCTTAGTAAAGAAACTCAGTTGTGGAAGTTGCACAGTGAGGAAAGCACAGCATGCCCTGCTGTGAAAGAAATGAGTCTGACAGTCAAGTTGGAAATTACAATGCCACCCGGAATGAAACTGAAGTTGTTATGCAATGTCTATTAGGCCAGGTGACTTGAGGGCACGAAAAGCTTTACCTCTCCTTGACTTTGCGAGACAAAGTCTGACACAGCATGTTACTCTAACACAGAACAGCTGCTAATTTCATTTTTTCCTTAACCCAAGTATTCATGTCTGCACATAATACCAGAAAGTACTAAACACAGGTTTTTATGTTGTGTGTATAAACAATAATACTCGTTAGGTTATGGGTTTTGGTGGGGTTTTTTGGTTTTTTTTTCTTTTTTCAGAAAAGCCAGAAAGGTCATTGTGAAAGCAGTTTGAGTGCTACAAATGAAAATGGAAAATTAAAAACTACAAGCATAGCAACCCATAGTAGGACTGCTAGACAAAATTCCTGAAAGATCACAGAACTGTTATCTGGTAAAAAAGTGCCAGCAGGCATCTTATTCCCAGTGACTGTTTGTTTTTTAAACACAATTAATCTTCTTTTACACCACACAATTCCACTAAGAAAAAAATGTCCACATCCACAAATGCTTTAAGTATATGTACCTTGTCAGCATTATATCACCAGTTCCAGTTCAGCAGAAGAACTATTCTTAATAGATGTATCTTGACCTATTCTTGTTCACAACCTTCTTAACTACCACAATTGATGCAAAACGCCACTGAACTGAATCCCAAAAACGTACTGAGATCTATCTGGTATTCCAGAAAAAGCTGGAAGGTTCCTAACTACCTACCTGTAAAGGTAGAAAGACGATCTCTACCTGCACCTGGGAGTGGTTGCATACAAATTGTTTCTCATCCATGTTTCCTCTGGCAGAATAATGTTTGGGGAACGACATCCTCACTTGCCTTCTGATTAATATCCCCAAACCCTGAGAACACAGTCAAAAGCCCAACAAAATATTGCTTGTATTCTCCTTACCCTTTGGCTTCCAAAGAATTGTTATTAATCTAATAAAACACAATTTCATACCAAACTACTGGTGACTGGGTCTCTTAGGCAACTGCCTGTAAAGTTGCCTGGCAGTCACCCAACTTTTTTTAGCCTCTTCTTTTTTATAAAAGAAGGCAAGGTTATTATTTGATTTATGCAAAGTTTCTCCTCCT
The DNA here is from genome assembly GCF_028858705.1 of Grus americana. Lineage (NCBI taxonomy): Eukaryota > Metazoa > Chordata > Aves > Gruiformes > Gruidae > Grus > Grus americana. The sequence continues at coordinate 63,036,698 of NC_072854.1, forward strand.
TGTTTAAAAAGCCCAGTTAAAGCATACTAAGTAATACTAAATATGTGAAAGCTAAGCAAATCACTTAAAAAGAACGTGTATGCAGTCCCTTCTAAGTATAGAGATGGAGTCTTTACAGCACAACTAAATCTTTTAAGTCACATTATGCTTTTGTAGCTATTTATAGCCATGTACATCCATCGTTTGCATCCTATAGTTTGGGGTTTCTTTTCCAGATATAAACAGAGCTTCCTCCCTCACTTTGTTTATGCGTCTGCCTGTCAACGTAGCGCCAGCGACTGTCTCTCTGCTTTGCTGCTGCTGCTCCCTCATCCTGTTTATAGGTCAGTGACGACTACCATTGCCTCCGCGCTACTGAGCAGAACTTCCCATAGCACTTCAGGATGTTTTAGTGACATTAACCTGTGCCGCCTGTCTGGAGCCAGACGTCTACCCTCCGCGCTAGCGCTGCAGGCAGCATTCACCTCAACAAAACTCAGCTTTTGCTTCCTGGGAGGCCCAAACCTTTTCAGCTGTCCTCTGTGCGAAAACACAGCTGGATCCTATTCATTGTCCCATCCATTGCAAAGAGCATTAACAGACACACAGCTGAAGAGTATAAAAACTCTCCTACCCCTTCAGTCCCAAGCAGGTGAAGCCTTGCAGTGGGCAGTATCCTTACCAGCCACTGAATGCTGAGACAAAAACCTGAGTGTGCCTGGTGCATGCTGCCTCAGCCACAGGGAAGGCAAGCAGGGTCCATTGTTCTCCTTAGGCAGTGCACCACCCTTTCCTAGAACCTGTCTGCTGCCCTTGGGGGGGCGGACTAATTTTGGCTGTCTTTGCTGCCAGGGGAAAATTGTCTGCAATGGGAAAGCATCACTTCAGAAGATTGAGCTCTGCATTCCCTCCTTTTCATCCCCCCCCCCCGCCCCCCGGAGTGCACAAAGGCCCCAATATCAGCTCTGTTAGCACCACTCTTACTCCACCCTGGCTCCTTAGAGAGGTCCTTGGGTCCACATAAGGAATGGAGAAAGGAAAAATCTTGATCCCAGAAGGAGTCCTTCCAAAGAGAGCTTAGTATAACTGAGAAATGGGGCACAAATCATTATTTCAGAGCAAGGGGATGTGGGCAGAGCTGGAAAGGAGGAATAAATGCTTCTTCCTTTCTCTGGTACCTTTTAACTGGATGCAGGGGTTTTTTTCTTTATCCAACAGTGTCCAAGATCATTAATACAATAATTCTTTAGGTGTTTATTTCAGCAGGACACAGCAAGAAAAACAGGTCAGCAACATCATGTGATGTGAACATGCACAAGATACAATACGGGAGGAAGAAGCAAATCAGCTGTTGAGCACAGAGCCAGTTGCTGAAATGGAGTCAGTAAAGCAATGTGTCTGCATCCCCACAGCAATGGGAGAGTCTTCTTCCCCTCCAAACCAGCCAGGTGAAGATGGATAAGTTCAGGACCTCTGATGAACATTAAAGATTTGTGCTTTATGAAATCCATAGGAATAGGAGTGCAGCACTTGTACATATCACTCTTTCCACTTACAAACACATAGTAGCAGAGAATTATTAGTAAACTCAGAATATCAGAGGTTGTTGAAAGACAGTAGCATCTCTCTCCATGGCCCACAACCTCCTCCATATCACTGGATTATAATTCAGGGTCCCTCAGTGTATGTCCAGCAGGAGTATGTAAATATCTCCTTCAACAACAAGCTCACACAATCTGTTTTACAACACATACCAGCAACAGTGTTCACAACTGCTCCTGCACTCTGCACTACCCTGCTGTATTTTGCTATTTATAAAGACACCCAAAGAACATACACTGTGTTTAACCTCCTCTTTAGGCTGGGAGATGGGGTGCAACAAATAACAATGAATGAGGCTGACCTGACCTCTGCCAGAAACTACTGCATGGTTTACAACCCCTACAGAGGTTTCAAAAAACCTTAATGGCACTTACACACCTAGTTTTCACAGGTCTTGCATTGGTAGTGAGGTCCTTAATTACCACTTGTGCCTTTTAAAAATTTCCTTCTTGGTCTTTAGAATAGTGTCAAACAATGTGATGCATGAAGAAAATTAACACCTCAAGTTAAAAGTGTTATATACAATTGAGCAAAATGAATATATTATCAAAGCACTGTTGGCATGTAGAGTGAAGCTAAGCACATGGCACAAATGCATATTCTTAGAAAAAAGGCTGATCTAATCATTATATTTCTTTAGATTCCACTGTAAGCTTTTAAAAACCTTTTACTGCAATAAAAAGTTGATGATTCTGACATACAGGCAGCTTCCTCTGCAGTCAGCAGCTGCTGATCTATGTGACAAGATCACAGCTTCACATGACCCAGTGTGACCAAGCTTTGCAAATGCTGTTATGAATCTCATGATGCTGTGCTTTTTCTGTGATAACACCAGCTCTTGGAGTCATATGAACAAGTATGAATGTGTTTGGGTTTCTTCCTTTATAAAGAAGTGTGCTTTCATCCCACATTTAGGGAAGATGAAGAGAAAGTTGAAAAATCTGAAAACATTAAAAAATACACAACAAGATCTTAATTTTTAAAAACTTTTTTTTTTTCCAGGTATGCTTAGTTTTCACTTCTTGTTGTACTCCATAGCTTTGTTACAGTGCAAGAGATTATACCTATGTTTATCGTTTCCCCACTCTATGACACTGAAAAAAATTCACTGTACAAGGAAACTTCCTCACTTCACTAGTGCTGAAGGAATGAGGTCCATTTTAATTTAGTTTGATATCTTATCAGAAGAGTAATGCAAGAGCTCCTTTGTGGTGTTTCTCATTGGTGTAATCACAACACTGGGTTTCTGTGGTAGACTCATTGTTTATTCTCTCGTATTGTTCCCCTCCTCATTTAGATAGATCTGTATTCATTTCACAAGCAGCTTCCCTCTGAATCTTTTGTTCAGCTGTTAATTATCTCACATGCCACTTTCTTTTCAAAGGCTCCCAATACATGTAAAAAGATTTGATGGTCCAAAGAGGTGCATATACTTGATATCTTCCAAGATTCTCATCTACATTACATTCTTATTTTCCTAAAAATTAAGGAGAGTAAACCAGAAAAGATACCTGAGAATGCACCTCAAGTTATCAAGCAGCTGCTGAGTAATGCCAAAACATGCTTAACTTGCCTAATGTCTTTGATAAAAAAACATAATGACAAGCTATGGAAAGGCAGAATTACATTTAACTCATTTTCCATTACTTCTCTGCCAGCTTTTGATGGTGTTAAATGATATAGCCTGCTAGTGTGCCAAAATACTCTTCTGTTTATAGCAGTTCTCTGTGCCAAGTCCCACAGATGTTTAGATTTTTCCCCATGTGGATGGGATGCTAGTTACGATCTTTCCTTCACATCTAGTCCTGAGAGAAACCAGAGGTGAAGCCTACAAAGCAAAATGACAACCTCCTTTTTGAAGAGCTGGAAATAAGGGATCAATGAGGGGAAGAACTACGGAGACAGTCAGATTCAGGCCTAGAGCTCCCACTCAGAAATGGTGACCTGGCAGTAAAAAGATTTTTCACTGATCTTTTAGAGCCATTTCTGCACATAGAATGATGCCTGCCTTTGTCCTGTGGAGACTCTGGGTAACTTAGGAGCGAAATATCTGGGAAACTAAATCAAGGTGAAAATGTATCTAGTTAGCTCAGGACATGCAAGGACAAGGAGCATCCCAGTAACAGAGGGGAAAACTGGAGTCCAAATAAGTAAGCACTACACACCCAAAGGTTAAAATTGATTGAAATAAGAATAGTAAAACAAAATTAACTAGATCTGCATCAAAGAAGTAAAGTGTGGGGATGAAGTGGAGCCACTGGTCAAATATTCTGAGAAAAAAGGAAAGAGAAAGGAAAAATGAGAAGAGAGGAGAGGAGAGGAGAGGAGAGGAGAGGAGAGGAGAGGAGAGGAGAGGAGAGGAGAGGAGAGGAGAGGAGAGGAGAGGAGAGGAGAGGAGGAGTCTTTCTGCTTCAAGAAGAAAGAGGTTGGTGTTGTTATTCAGCCCCTAGCTACATGTTCCAGTGGTGTGATCTCGCTGATGGATCTGTCCTGCTCTCGGGAGATATTAGGATGTGTCCCAGGAGAGCAGGAAGGAGAGCAGGAGGTGCCTTATCACCTGCTTTTCTAAACCACATAAGTTAAGAGAAAATCAGGATTTGGCACAAGTCAAAATTAGCTCTAATTCACTTTTTTTTTTTTACTGTTCTCATCATGAGTATAAGGAAGAATTACATTTCAGTGTATACATATATATACACATATACATGTATGTCATATATATGTCATGTGAGTACACATGTACATGTATATGTACATATTGCATTGCTTTCTTATTTGCTTATCAAAACAATTTCAGGCAATTCAAACCAGTGCAAGTAGCCAATCTGGACAGTTCGAAACAGTTCCAAGCCTATTTGGATTGATTGGCAGGATTTTATACAATACAAAATCTATTCTGAAACACCTGTACAAGGTGTACCTACAAGGTCTGCTTAGGAAAGGTGGTTTTGCCTTTCAGAAAGACTTGTGTAAAACCCAAAGGATCAGACCAATCTGTGGAAGAAATCTTGCATGGATGAAACATCGTGGTTTATAGCTGCTCACAGCTTTTTACCATGGTATGTCTTAATGGACTTTTTCTTTCCCTAAATGTAAATAACTTTATTTACCTTTGCAGAAAGGTATTTAACTTTGCAGAAATACAGATTAATGTGTTTGCTTATTTGTTATCAGCTTTACTTTATGTTCTGGGGTAGGACCATTTACTGCTTTATTTGGTCAAAACCAACAGTTCAAAGAACGTTTAGCTCTAGAAATAGCTTTCCTAGCTGCAGACAGCAGTGTAAGAGCGCCTTCTATGCCTAGACAGAAGAAATGCAGGGCAGAAAAGCCATTGAAAACTTGAGTCCAAAGAATTAAAGCCCATCTCTCTTGGGTGCAAGTTGCGCTATTCTTAAACCAGAAGAAGAAAGGGCACAAAAGCTTTCTCTCTGTTAAAGAAAATGGGTCAAACACATCCTCAGGGTAGCAAGGATATAGCTGTCATCTTTGGAGCATGATTAGAAATACATCTTACTCCAGTGTAGGTGTAGTCTCTCTAAGGACCCTTAGTGAGACTTCTATCAGCAATTAGTTTTTAAAACAAATTTTTAAAATAATTTTTGTAATTTTCTCTATGGCTTTTAAGGAGCTATGTGGGCATTAATGTGCTGACTTCATAGGGCAAAATGCCAAACAGAGGTGTGAAGAAGCTCTCATTCTGGAGTGTTATTTTTCTCCTGGGTCATTCCAGTGATCCAGTTTCCCAGGCAGCTTCACAAACAGTTGTTGTTGCACAACTAGAGGAGCAGCAAGCTATGGTGGAAAGGTACAAACACACACTACACCACCACCACCCACCCACCCCCAACTTGACAGAAGGACAGGACAGGAGCTACTGAAGCCAACACAATGCCATTGTATGTAAAACAAAGAAGAACTTGGACGCCCAATAGCCACCTTCTGGGTGACGGTCTAATTCCTAAGCCAGAAAACCATCTTATTCCTCTGTAGGGAGATCACTTAGTAAAGCCATGGTCTGGCAAAGCCTTAGGAATATGCTCAGGTTCAGCTGCACTACTATTCCAAGTCAGTAAGACAACTTAAATCCTTAAAGCTGAGCACACATCTTGGCAATGGGACTTACTCATATACCAAGGGTGAAAAGCTAACCCCATTGAAGTCAACTGCACAATAGTCTTTAATTTCCATGCAACAGTTCTACCTTGATTTCCCCATGAATTTTTCATTTTACTCCTTCCGTACGCACTGATTTTTATATAAAGACTCTCTTAATCCACGCAAGATCTCCATATGAACAAAAGTAACTATAGTCAGAGTTGGTTTTTCACCTCCTGTCTCTCTTTCCATCATTCCAGTGCATCCGTAATTGGAACTAGTACATCCAACACAGCCCTTCATGCACCCTTATGTGCAGGAAAGGACAGCCAAATCGTGCTATGTTAAGTAAAGCAAAGAGCTCCTGTGATCTATTCAACAGCAGTTATAGGGCTGGCATGCAAGTTGTCACAACAGCTTTTTCATTATATTCATATATAATCCATTTCCCCACCTACATCCCGAAAAGACTTCAACCTTTGCTGAGAAACCAAGTGTTCTCCATTAAGCTTTTAATGGCAAGTCAGCTGAAGCAAAATGAGACTGATCATGCTGTTCGATGGCTGAAAATTCCATTTTCCAAGCCGGGGAACCCACTACGCTGCTGAAACGTCTACATGTGAAATGAAACTCGGGTGAGAACAGATACAAGTCTAAAAGGGATCAAATGGATGTGGTGAGTGATCACGTGTGCCCAGAGGACTCACTGCCACAGATTAACGCACACAGTGTAGTGAAATACCTTGCAGAGAGCCAGAGCAGACACGCAAACTGGAAGCAGCACATCAGACCAGTCTTGTGCTCATTAATAAATCCTTTTGAGATACAGCTTTTACCGAGCTGAAGGCAGTACCATGCCAATGTAGCAATACCGGATAGCAGCCCTAATTACTCCCTACATACTTTAAGCCAAGACAAGAGTACAGAGCCCAACTTACTGGCCCTGCCTACCCTAGAGGAGATTTACTAGTCAAACTATCCTAGCAAGCTCTCTTAGCAGAAATGAGACATATACCAGCAAAAGATTTTTTTTTTTTCCCCTAGAGCTTATACAAAAGCCTTCCATATTCCACGCAGTTTCAGGGCTTATCCAAACAGTCCCTTTATTCCATTGTCTGTCTTGTGACACAGGTGTGGTCTACTTTTGTCAGAATATTATTCTTGCTTGGGAGTGGAATAGATGAGATCTTAGACCAGCAAAAGCTGCATTATGAATGTTGCTGGATGCCATCTAAAATGCCCTCTCTCAGTGGCTGCAAAAAAAAATGGTTTAGTTTAATCCCTAAAGGATATTTTCTTTACAATTAATAATCTCACACACACACATAAAAGGAAAGGATATAAAAGCCAGAGTAAAAGCAAGGCATAGATTTTGGAACCTAAAATAGCCCTTTCAAAATACATCTATCTCAAAGAGGAGGAAAGATGTCACTGACTGAACAGAATAAACTCTAAACAGAATAATGCTTCATGTGATTTTACCCAGTCCAGTCTTCATCTATGAAACTGGCTTTCCTATGGACATTCTCATCTTCTTAAAAATTAATAAAAGAGCTTTTTTAAAAAATCCTTTCATGGTAGCCTGCAGGTGATGGATGGTATGTGATCTGTTGACACCAACAATGGAACAGGAGAACTGTTTCTATGCAATCTTGGACTTTTTTTTTTTTTTGGAAGTTTACCACCTCTTATATAACAATGAAGTTATTCACCCAGGGGTGTGCTGGAGGCAAATCAAATCTTGTTTTAAAAGTGTGATGAAAGGTGGCTGTTATGTGAAGTTCATAATACTCAACTTCATACCTCTGTTAATTATTTCATTGTCACAAAGCAATCCAACTTGATTTTAAGTATAGTATATTCATCAGCATACAAATCTGAAACAAAGAAAAAAAAAAAGATATTTTCCCCTTTTCTGTCCCTGACCTCTTGACTTCATATTTGGGCAGGTAACACTGCTCTCTCTTCCTCTTCTTCTTTGTCTGTCTTGTTGATTGATGCTGAAAGCTCTTTGGAGCCAGATCTGGACTATATTTCATGCATGGGTCCCAATCAGCTGAAAGATGTCCTAAGATTCCCTGCTTATTCTCTGCATCACTGTAAAATATTAATAATTAAATGTGTTTGAAGAAGTTTTGGGGTTGAGAATGGCAAAGATGGTAACCAGTGATTTAACCAGCAGTTAGTTGCCTTACAATTACTCTCTCAGTTCTCTCACAGAGTTAGTATAGTCTACAACTTGAGGAGTTTTATTAGTCTGGAAGTATATTACCAGAAATAATTCAAATTTAAAAGCTCTTCTAGTAGAGAGGTAGAATTGAGAAGCTGCCACATGATGAAAACAAACAAACAACAAAAAAACCCCAACACAGTGTTTTCTCAACATTTTTTCAGGTGCGCTTAAAGATGAATGGTTTTAATAATTGTTTCAATCAGAGAGATCTTGATATTTAATCTTATGAGATGAGGGAATTACATTAAATGCTATGTGCTACAAAGTTTCAATTACTTAATTACAAAGCTAGTGTATTCAGAAATGCAAAGTACATTTTTCAGCTTGCAACACTATTCAATAAATCTTGGGAAATTGTATAAAGAGAGAGGAGTGCAAAGTTAATATTTCAAGTACTAATGAAGTTTTAGATGCTGAGGAGCTTGATCTGGGCCATGAATACTTCTCAGTGACCTCAAGCACATTAAAAACCTATCTCAAATTGAGAGAAAATGGTCTGGTTTTCACAGCACTCACTTGAAACTTTGGAGGTCTACAGTGAATTCATTATTCTGCCACTGGGTACCACTTTACCCACTTATCAAGTAAATTTATGCAGGGCAAATCAAGAAATCCTGGAGTTTTTAGAGAGTTATCTATTTCTAACTATCTCAAGTTGTCCCTAGAGACATGAATCTGCTCAGTCCTGCATTATTTGATTCAGTTTTGAATGGTTAGTTCCTTTTTTGTGCATAACAGAATGCAAACCCATGTCTCCTGGCACCAAGAGGAAAACCTTTCCAACTCTCTACAGAAGTTCTGCAACAATGAGTAAAAAAAATCAAGATTCATTGAGGCAGAAACAGCAAAGGAAGAAGCTGGAATTGTTATTCTTCCAGACTCATCTGGGAAGAAGGAAATTTAGGTTTCAGTCCTTGTACCTATGACAGGTTTTTGCATTTTCCATTAGAAAGTTATTAGATAGACAAATATTGAACCACCCACTGATTAAGCACCCCCATTCCTTTGAAGTCTCAGCATTAGAATTGCAAGTAATTTTTAAAACAAAATAGAGGAATTAGTCAATTAAGCATTGCAACACTGAGGAAAACAGTGTCTGAGTATCTTTACAAATAATGGCCTTTCAACTCTGGATTGTGCTCTTAAACATATCTCGATGTCTAAAGCTACATGAAGACAGTGTATGTAGTGTGCTTAATAACTTTGGGGATCTTTGGTCTCCAGATAGCAGCACTCCATCTACGCAATGCTGTAGGTAGTGCCCAACTGTAGGGTGCTCAGTTGTAAACCATCTCAAACATAGCTGTGGATTCTTCTTTCCTCTTACTGCTTGAAAAGACTATACAGATTTGTGAAGCTCTTGGGGGTGAATCTTTCACAGCCTCAAACTCATACTGCTGCAAACACCAAAACTTATGAAACCCATTAAAATCACAGACTTGGATTCCACCAGCACAATTATGGCAAAATTGCCTTTAGACCCTACATAGTCCACAGCAGGTATATGCAGCATATGCTGGCATGGTCACAGTGGTGTTAATAACCAAATTCACAAGCTGAAAGCTGTCGCTATGTCTGTTTGAAGTGCTATGGAGTGCTTACAGATGTACTTTGCACCCCTACCCCATCTAAGCCCCTGACTTAGATATACTTCATTTGCATGTGAAACATGTGGCTTCACTGAATGGGAGCCCAACTCTACATCTCTTTTGGTCAGTCCTTAAGAATGATAAAGCGCATCACACATTTTGGATACAAATTATGTTATCTGGCAGCTTTTCTGCAAAAGCTGCCAAAATCAGTAAAGATAAACTGGACCTCACATTTCTAGTATAGAAAACTAAATGAAAAAAAGAAGTTCATAGAGAAGCCATAGTTCTAACATACAACATCACAGTGAAATGCCCACCTATGGTATATAGAACCGCACCTTACAAGTCATAACAGACATGCATATGTACATTTATTTTATTATTTTGATGTTTATCTTCAAAAAGCCTCTTACAAATTCCACTGCCTTAGCACATAAGTATCTTAGAAACCATTTAATTTTGCCTAGATAAGCAATTGCATGATGGGGGTTCTTGTTTGTTTGTATTTCTTTGAATCAGTAGTGTGGAATGTACCAGAATATCAGACCGAGAAACATTCCTAACATTTTTGAAAAACATGTTTTTATACTGCTACTGTCAAACTTTCCAATCACCATTTCATATCTCTCCACACAGACACTCCCCCAAAAAATGTAGGTAAACCCCACCTTACTGGTTATAGGTCTTATGTACACCCACAACAGCACCACAGGTAAATTCCACGTACAAGAAATTATCTACATAAGCCCAATGCCACGCTGAAAATTAATTTTATTTTGTAGAGTTTGACAGGTACTTAATTTTTATTAGATTTTCCTCTTGGGCTGGAGCATACATATCTATATTTGCAGGTGTGTGCATGTAAGTATACAGACATATATACAAACAAGTCATGCAAGTCTTGCATAGGGTAAATTTTATGGTAACATGCTTAAATGGAAGCAGATGCAGAAAATTTCTGTCTCAGGTGTATGTTTAAGATCATTGATCTGTTTCTTCAGCTGTTCTTGTAAGTATAAGCACCAAGAAACACTCCTAAATCGTGCAACATTTGCTGCAATTTTCCCAAACGTGAGACAGCAGGGAACATTTACCATACAACAACCCCAAAGCCAAGTCCCAGGACTGCCATGTTCCAGAAAAGGCACTCAGTCTCCACTTGGTGCAGCTATCTGCAGAAATATAATTTCTTTTCAGTTTCTTTCCCGTCTTCCTACATTGTCAATAAGATTAATTACCACCAATTCCAGCAATGAGATCATTAATTACCATGAATTCCAGCAATCATTGCAGTGCTCACTATATTCATAAAAAGTAACTCACCAAATAATAATCTCCAATAATTTTTTTCAGTCACAGTTTCCCTAATCTGCCTTGTTCCTTCTGGTTGCTTTCCTACTTGAGGCCACAAATTATAAGATATACTACTAGTTTGTTGCTGATTTGCAAAGTATTTTATTACTCTAATGAATATAAACATGCAGAATAAACAAGATCAGCTTTCTAAAATTTGAAAAGTTCTGATGAATTGTGAGCTCTTTTCAAAAATATGTGGCAAGAGGGTTGGCTGTACCAGTCTGTTAGTGTCATCAGTGGAAAGTAAAACATTGGTGAAAAACCACTCTTGAAAACAGAAGCAGCACAGGTCCCCAGGATTTCATTTTCTATTACTGGTCAAATTAGTATCTCAGATATAAATAATATATATATTTATATTTTATTATTATAAAATAATAAGACTTCTCAAATTACATTATTAGATCTGATTGTTCTTCTTCCACTGCTGCCAGCTAGTGAGCAAATCCACATACTCTATTCATAAACTGTAAGGCCTAAAGGGACCACTAGGTTATTTGGCGTTCCCTCTAGCACATCACATGCAATTCAGTTTCATCCAATCGCCCCTCTACTAAACTCATGAACCTGTCAACAGAAAGACATTGGATTTTGATCTGAAGAATTTAAAGGGAAGCAAATCCACTTCCCAGCTTGTCCTGAAGGTTTATGTACTTCATTAATGACTTGTTCCTCCTTCAAATTTGTACAGGATCAGGTGCTGAACCTTCACTGTGCTGCCTTCCTTGTCTGTGCCTTTTTATAGTTGGCATGCGCTTCCTATGAAGATGCGCTGTAATCAAATCATCTCCCAGGCACTCTTGTATTTTCACCTGCAGGGCATATTCTTCAGCCTTCAAATCACTTTTATGCATCTCTTCTGTTGTGCCTCCAGTTTCTCATTCTTCTTTTTTTGCAAAACAGTCTCTACTGTTGAATGCCGTAGCCCAGTGGCACTGTCACAGAGGGAGCAGCTGTCTTTCTGGTCCTGCTGTTTTGTACAGCCCAGTGCTGGTTTTTTGTGCTGCCTTAGCTGCTGCTCTCTGCGGAGGGTTGCTGCTGAAATGTCTGCACAGGCACCTCTCCAAACGCAAAGCCCGTGTTCTGCAGCCGTGTCCAGCTTTCTTTGTTCCCGGATTATAAGCTTTCATTTGAAAACGTCTGAATGGCCTTGCTTACCACATGATCATGATCACTCCATCAGCTGCCTCGTCCTCTCAATTTAACAGTCTGCTGAGCACTATATTATCTCCCCATTTTCTCAGTAATGAACTTAGACTGTTACTAAAAATAAGCACTAGTTTCAGTCTTGTGACTGCCTTGACAATATCTCGGTTAGAAATTAAAAAAAAATCTATGAGGGTTCCTCACTTGCAGCCACTTGCAGTGTTTTTCATTTACCTTGGTTTTGACCTATAACATTGCTTTGCTACAAAACAGCAGTGATATGTGAATCAGAACACTGAGCAGTGCTGACAAAGCACCTCGACAGTCACTGATCACACTGATGCCTGTTTCAAGTACACCAGTCATCTCTTCAGCAAACTTCTTTACACTAGATTAGTACAAGTTCACTATGCCTACTGGTTTTAAAAGATTTGCCAGAGATATTTGCCATCATCCTTCTCAGATAGTGAAGGACTGTAAGATTCTCCATAGGGTGAAGATGAATTCTTCTACTTTACAGACATGCATATTTAATGGTTTTATCCTCTTCCAAATCTCCAGCTAGTAATATGACTCCTTATTTTCAAAATTTCCTTTATTGCTCAGGTATTTATGCTCTTTATCCTTCTTTTTCTTGAATCTAGATTTTTTTCTTTTGTCTCGTTTCCCTAATATTATTTTTTGCCGTTTCATAACCTGCCATTTATTTTGATTATTTTTAAAAATTGTAATTATTATATAATTTTATATTTTAGTTTTATACACATATGTACACACTTTTTCTTCACCTCGTCTTCGAGTCATGAAGTCATCTTCTTTCTGACTATCTGGTACACTACTGTCTCACAGAGTTAGCAAGCTGTATAGCTGTACTGAGAACATGGAAAGTAGTACTGTCTTAAACAAGAGACCTGCTATCTCTGACATAGTCTTACCAAAATCTTACCACTGTTACAAATGTAACAAACATCACTGGCTGCATTAATTTCTAACTTTCTAGTTCAGAATGTAATTTACGCAGGTCCTTGGGATCACAATATGCTCACCGACCCAGAACCACAAAAGACAACAGGAGAGGAGGCTAAAGGCCTTCCTTTCTCCTCTTGCCCCTCGAAGGGGCACAGATGCCCTCTCCTTGCAGCCAGGCACCTCCAAACACCTGCTTACAAAGTCACTCACCTCCCCAAGGAGGTCATTTGCACTCTTATTACTCAGATCTTTTGCCTGTATTGAAACCACAAGAAAATTTAAAAGATGATACACTTTCAAAGTTTGATTTGTATTAGCGTAAACAGTGGTAGCAAGAAGAGCTCAGCTTCACCAGATCCCAGCTGTGGTCGCTTGGAACTAATGCTAACAAATGCAGCAAGGTTTGCTGCACAGAGACTCTGAGAAGGTCAAGAGGGACAGCCACGCTAGTCAAGGCTGAACAAAGTGTTTTAATGCAAGCAGAGAGCTTAAAAGGAAAAAAAAAAAAAAAAAAACAAAAAAACCCCACCCCAAAACCAAAAAAAATAACAAAAAACCCACCACCTTTAAGGTCCATAAATGGTGAAACTGAGGTGAACAATAGCATGTACAGCTCAGAAGTAGTTTCATAAGCAGCAGAGCAAAGCCTTTGCTTATGCACTGAAAGAAAGTTTTGAAGTTGGACAACTAATAAAATTTAGGAGAAAGCACTGAGGAGGAGGAGAAAACAGTGACGCTTCCACAGCAAGCAAGGTTCATGCAGTTAGCAGCTAATCCATTTCTTGCCCAGTATTCAGCTTACAGAGACTTGGCCAAGTTACCTTCTTCCCTGTGCAGCGAACATGTCCACCAAAGCAAGTTTTTCAGCACTGAAGTCCATCAAGGGGAGTGAATCCATCCAGTGAAGGAGTAGAGAGTATATGACAAATTTCAACTTAGGAAAAAAAAGGCGTGGGGAGAGAATTGCAAAAGATACATTGCAAATCTTGTAAAACTGTTATTAGGTCAATTAGCAGCTTATCAGTGCCTGATACTGATTTGTCTGTACAAAAGAGAAGTTACTGATACAAGTCATGGTTACTTGACCCACTCTTCAGTTTCCTCTGCCAGACCTCTCCCTTCACCTCAATTTTTGTGAAGTTTTGACTCAGAACCAAACCCAGTTTCAACATTCGTATTTCAGACTTGTGGAAGAAATCTGTCACGGTGGCTTAATCATGTGGGAAAATGCCTTTGTTCCATTTGGTGTTTGCCCCTGCCTTCATTATCAGGAAATGGAGTATTTAAAAAGGATGATAAATTCCTCCCTAGTCCTCTCTCTTACTCTCCCACCAGGATCAACGAGCTCCATATCCCAAACACAAAGATTTGACATGTGGGAGAGCAAGAGATAAGCTAAATGAAAGGCCAGGTGCAACAATGACCCCTTGTCTACTTCTCTCTTCGTTCTTCATAAATAACCAGCACTGTGATCCAAAGAGGACCCCTCCGAGCAGCATTATCACAAGACTCCTCTGAGAACAAACTTTATCTTTGTTTGGTCTTTTTTTTCTCCTCTCTCCTCTCCTAAAGCTTTTGTGTAGTGTTTTGCTTTTATTTTTGCAGGCTTTGAGCAAAGATAGTTCAAGGGGACTCAGAAGCCAAAATGTCTTCATTTTAAAAGGGTAAAAGAAATTACATTTCACAATCCAAAGTGGCTGCATAGATGTGACTTTGCTGGTTATGTCTCAGCTCTAGCCAGAATTATGTTGTTACAGTTCTGCCCGCAAGCTCTTCCCCAATGCAGGCACTTTGTAGACCCAGAGGACAAATCACTGACCTGTCTCAGTGCCTGAAACACAGTCAAAATCACAACTGCATAGCAAATGAAGGTGTGTTAGGAGTGCAGGCAGACATACTTTCACTACCTTTTACCTCTCATTCACGGGGAACAGTAGCTGTTAAAATATGACAGCAGGGACTTCAGAGTCAGGCGTACACTGTGCCAGGGATCTAGGAGATCAAGTCACTGTTTATCCGTCCAGTAATTTTCAACATTACTCACAGTTGCTAAACTGAAGAGGGGTTCACCTAGCCTTGTTAGGTGAACTGGACTTTTAATCAGCTTTGTAAAAATGCCAGGTCTGACCATAGCCTTGTGCAAACTCAGTATCTAAAAGCAAAGACTGGTTTAAAGAGAAGGGTAGCCTGTTCCCTCCCACCCCGTGTTTTATTTGACATACCTTATGAAACGTACAATGCTCCCGTGTCATCGTTTTGCATCAGTCATTCTCAAGGAATTACAGGGAGTGAGCACAGATGATGTGACTGGACAAAGTAACATGGCTTTGCAGTTATCCCCTGGCATACACTTTCAGTCACTAGCGTTAGGAAATGAGAGCTCATCACATACAACTAAGCTGCTTTGGAAAAGTACTCAGGAAACACGTGGAAGAGATATTAACAAAAGCTTTCCAGCTACCCCTCATAGTTGCCAGATGCTGAGCAGCCAGCAGAGGCAAATGATTTTTAGGTGGCTGCTCAGCATCTGTCCTCAGGTCAAGAGGGGATGCCCTTCAGAGAAAGGAGGTATGGCACACCGGGTGGGAGAAGGGTCGTGCTTCTCCTGTAGATTAAGTTTCCTTTGCTTTCCTTTCAAGTATATGAGAGTTTTTAATGACAGTGCTCTAGAAGGGAGATGAATTAGTGGATAGAAGCAAAGAAGAAGTCAGAGACCTGTGAATACACAGTTGTCCCATTTCTTATGCTGATTTCTATTCCATGTATCCAGGATTTTTCTGCCATTCTCTGTATGTTCCTACACCATGTACTATATCAGATTTCAGGGCTCAGCTAACCCAAAAGTGTTCTTCTATATGGATAGATCATAGTGCAGTAGACTCAAAAACTCTGGTTAATTTTCCACTGGATCCTACTCTGATGCTAATATAGAAACAAGGCATATTTTTAAGATCAAATGAGTTCCCCTTAAATACTGTAAAACCCTCAAAGATAAACTTTTCTGGATAGACAAGACAGTGCATGAGAAGCTTCTGTGAAAGGAACCATTTAAAAGCCCTTGAGGTCTCATATTGAAATAATATTCATATAAAATTTACATTGTATATTATCAAATGTGCTCCATATATTACACACATGCATTTAGATTTTTAACACACAGTGGCCTTAAGTCCACTGGGTACTAAACAGATTGGCATTTTCCCTGTAAGCCCAACTATGCACAGGAATGTATAGGCCTGTTTTCTCTGCTATTTGATGTGCAAATACTATTATTTGTAAAAGTACTTACTTCTATGCCTAGCTTCACATTATACAAAGGAGAGAGGAATGCAAGGGTCCTAGGGTGAGAAGGGGAACCAGAACATTTTGTTCTCAGTTACTGACTCAGCTTGAAGTCAGCACCAATCCAAAGTTGTCTGCAGATGAACAGAGTTCAATGGTTCATGTGAAATAAATCATCACTCTCAGCAGCCAGGTCCACAAATGCAATCACTCATGTTGCTAAAAAGCAACATGAAGAAAAGAGAATCCAGAAGCCTGTTCCTGAGCAGACATGTCCCGTGAGGTGCCTTGCAGGTAGCCCCTGTCCTGAGTAGCACTGCAGGGTGGGGAGGAGGAGCTGTGCATTTGTTGCCTTTCTTGAGCTTGTCCTGTGAATTAAGAGATTTCCATTTCCCAGGCTGTCAGTATGCTCCTTTTCAGGAGCAGAAGATCATCAAAAAATTAAAGCCTTATTCCAGAGGAATGGGAACTCATTTCCATAGACCTCAGGAAGTCATTGGCATCAGCACAGAGGGAGTGAAAGACACCATCTGATTTGGTAGCATTTCACACTTGCTTCTCACAACTTTGAAAGAATGCAGGGGGTGAAAAACACACAGCCACCATCAGCCAGTCCCAGTATGCTCATCACATGTGACTTGACCAACTTTGAGGGAAGCTTTCCAAAACATATTAAGCTTTACTTCAATCATACTGTAGCTTTCAGGACTGTAACATTTTTTCTTCCATTGAACCACAGTCCAGATTTACTAATGACAATAATACAATTTCATGAGCTTGCATTTGGTATGAACCATCAGTCACTAAGAAGACAATGGCCAATGAGCACCTTTCTTTAAGGGAGTAGATTTCAAAATCCAGGTGTTCCTACACAAGGCTCACATGTGCCCTGCTCTAAATCTCCCCAGTCTACAGCAGGCCCAAAACAATGAAAAGAACGAAAGAATATGGGATGTGGAGAATGAGGAGAGAGAAGCCAGTAATTCTGCCCACCCTGAAGGACATAACAGCACCACCATGCGATGCAGGGCAGGTATTGATGTGGACAGATTTTCAAAGATATTTATTGAGAAGTTGAACAAATCTGATTTGGGACTCCCCCATCACACACTCAGTCCAGGTGACTCAAAAGTGTTGCTGCACATGGCAGCATTCTTGAGAAATTTTTACTCTAGGCAGATGTGACTGGGATAAGCCTTAGTGTTAACAAAATAAACTGGGGCCAATTATTAAGGAACCATACACAAACTCTGTGATTTCCAACTTGAATCACAAGTGTAAGCTAGCTTAGCATCCCCACCAGTGGTCTTCTCCTCTGAAAGAGAAAAGACTGACTCGCTCCATGAGAAGCTGAGAAAATGATATCAATAGGAGGAAAATGATGAGCATTTTTTGAAAACCTTTTGTACGTATTTCCTGGTAGCTTCATACATGCAGCTGGAAAAGCTATAGATAATAAACTTGCTAATCAGTTTTCTGCTATAAAACTTACCTGGACTAGGTCATAATTCATACAGATGTGCTTCAAAGCAGTAACTGTCTATCTTACTGTCCCAACCTTCTCCAAATTATCATTTTTATTGTTTTGTTCTGACGTTTTTATTTATAGAGGAAGGAAAAAAAGTTATTGACAAACTGTTCAAGGTGCTATACAAACAATGTAATGGGATCCTGATTACGCTGCATCTCTCCTTGGAGAACAAATCAGCTCAAAGTATCTTCCTGTGGCAGAAAGCCACAGAGGAGCCCATGTCATAGGCTATCAAACAGCAGTAGGACTGATTTCTTCTGCTTTGCTATAACTACTTTGCCTTTTCAAAAAGGATATAACGTGATCGTGAACAGGGCTGCAAGAGGAGCAGTTCAGAAAGGGGAGTATCAATTATTGGGTGCTTTTAGTTCATGCAGGTTTAACAGACATAAGCTCAGCACCCCCAAATCAAGAGAGAGGATATACCTGATAGTGAATATCAGATGCTTCACTTGGCACTAGCCCAGTTGTGTGGTAAGCCTGTCTATTTGGATATCTGATTGACTTATGTAGGTCAGAGTCAGTCAGTGCTGAGCACTCAAATGGGAAGCCAGCAACAGTTATATGCCTTCACTCGCAGGTGTGCTGGCAAGGCAATAGGTTGACGGGTTTGTACAATCAGGTATAAATGACTCAACACAAAGAAATTTGTAATTTCTTTGGCAATTCATTTCTACGCTAGTAGCTAAGTTCCTGCAGCTACTTTAGTGACTGATAATATCAACTGTTATTAACAAAAGACGCCTCTCTCACACTCTGTGTTAATTAAAGGCCTGTTTTAGATACCCAGCAAAAGTGTCTTCCCCTCACTCAACTATGAGAAATACTATATGTGCTGAGTTAAGAAATGTTAGCTACACTCCTGAGCAGAGCCCCTACTGACACATGAATGAATTCAATATTTTTATACTTTCAAACATTTGTAATGAGTATTTCAATGCCAAAAAAAAGAAGAATCTGATGTTTCCACAGATAAGACTAGCTCAGCAGTTCCTACAACACAGAATGAATGGAAAAATAACCCTAGGAATGCAAGGGGAGATGCTAACTCACGGAAAGACGTCTAGTGACCGCTGGCTACATTGCGGGCAGGAAGCATGTAACAGGGGCAGTATCGAAAGAATCAGTCTTGAACACTGAGAGGTCCCATCTGAATGAAGTGTTGAGGTCATGAAGAAGGCAAGCAGAACCATGCCAGTGTCAAACTCCTTGGGACAACACCCGTGTGTGTATAACATCTACGGATTTGCCCAGTGTAGTATGAGGCATGGTGCAGTATGGACGCTTTGACAGCTGCTACCAAAATGTGCTGCATTAGGGCTGCACATGCAGACGCACAGAGAAGATTCTTGAGAGTCCTTTCTCTTCTCAAGCAGATGACGCAATCAATAAAAAATCTGCCACATGACCTGTTACCACACACAGAACTCCCCTGATCTATTTCCCAAGAAAAAGCACTTGTTTGTTTCTGGTATCAGAGAGGTTCAGAACCTTGTTGGGACAAGCCCTAATGATTAACAACAATCTGTTGCCTATTCAGAGCCCACATCAGGTTTCTGGTTTTGGGAATGGGAACAGTTCATGAAATGTTATCTCTAGGGAGGCATTTACAGGAAATGTTCTACAAGACTGGTGCTTAAAAAAAAAAACACACAATTTTTTTTAATCAAAAATAATTTTTCAACAGAAATGAAAATTCTACAATATTTATTCTGATTTTTTCAAAGGTAAGTATGAAAGAATGCATTGAGTTTTAAATCAGAGCATGATGTTTTAAATCAAACTACAAGCAGTTAATTCATTTTTCCAATTTGCTTTTTTTATCACTGATTCTTCTTTAAAAAAAAATAAAATAAAAAAAATCCCACCCACCACACTACATTTTTACCCCAAGGAATTTTAACTAAATACTATTAAATCAATTTTAATTACAAGCTTTAGTTATTTCCAAGCAGGTTTGTTTCAAAATCAGAAATAGCTATGGAAGTTACTGTTACAATTCAGCAAATAAAACTTTATTAAAATCATAACATAATAGAAAAAATTATGTCAGAGGGGACCTCTAGAGGTAATCTGGTGCAATCTCTCACCCAAAGCAAGAATCAAGTTACTCAAGGTCTTGCCAAGCCACATCGCATTTTCAAAATCCCCAGGGATGAAGAGTCCCCAACCTCTCCAGCATTAAGTTGTACCTGTCAGATATGTTTGCTCCATGAAGTAGCTTGAGTCTAGCTCTCCCATCGTGTGATATGACTTACATAGTTAACATAGATAAAGCATAATGGCTGCAAAGTTCAGTGTATCATGGGCTACTACGTGCAACAGTTGCACAGAGATGTTGCTGTTAAGGAGGTGGGACTACATACACAGTGAGGTCTACCATCTCTGAAAGTAATCTTCAGGAAATTCAGGTTAGTTACCCAGGTGTGGAGTGTCATAGTTATTCCAAGCCTGAAACTGAACAGGGACTCCAAATCTATCACTTTTTATCTGTTTCTTTCTGTGGATGAGAAGTAAATGGAGACAACTTTTAAGAAAGTTCAAACCTTCAGTGAGGTTTCCTGCACTGCAAACTCTCATAAACTCTTCCTTAGGAAAGGATGGTATTAAACACCAGAAACTAATGTCCTCTTAGATGGCAACAGTCCATTAGCAGTCCAAATCCTCATCCAACTTACTCTTAGAATTATAATTGAATGATCCTAACAGCTTTTATCTAGCTCATCCCTGAATTAAAATCTGAATCAGACTCTGGAGGTATCTATCATCTCCCTTAACTATGGGCAGAACTTCTGGTGAGTGGGCAGCCTTGGTTATTTGCCCAAATATGGTTAGGAGGAATCGAGGTCAATGTGTATGTCTTTTAGGAAACATGTGCCCTATACTTGCATCCAGCTGTTAAACACAAACTGTCAGTTTACCATTGTTTTCCTTCTTTTCAGTTGAAGGAGCCAAGCAGCCATAACTACAATAGCATAACAGGAAAAAACAAGACCATTTAAATCTTTGCTCTTGTTGCGCATTTCCTGTTCATTTTTGGTGTGCTCATTTCCACACCATTACCAAAAATTTCTCAAAGCTTCCAACAGCACTGTCATACAAAAAAGAAAAGCAGAAAGCAAGGTACATCCAAGGTTGGCAGATGCCAAGATAGACTCAACTCTTTGTTTCATAAGTCTCTAAAAATAAAGCTCAGGACTCCCCACATACTGATATTGCACAATGGTCCCATGATAAGCAGCAACATATCAAAATTCTGATTATTTCTCCTGTAATCTACTGCCAACTCCTCTTCATCGGAGTTCTCCAGATTCAAACCTTTAACATGTTCCACATAGTGCTACTAAAATCCTATAGATATAGGAGTTCTTGACAGTCATCTTCACTTGATCTCTCTAGATCCTTCATCTGACTTCATTACATATTTCTTTCTGTTGATCTTCATGGTCCTCATCATGTCGCCTCTGTTTCATCCCTTTTGTTATATCTCCTTCTTCCCAGCCACGTATCTCGACAAACTACTTTGCTGAGCTTTTCCCAATAATTTTGTCCTGTTTTTTTCTTCTCTGTCCATCATTGCTGCTAACTTTCCTTCCTGATGGACATACTGTCATTCACTCTTGAACGTGCATTTCTCCTAAGTCTACAACTATAGCTTTTCTCCTACAAAACTGCTGACTGATTGAAGAAGTTACAGTTAGAAAGAACAGTCATACTTGGGGGTGAGGCTGCGGTCAGCAGAGCACATAGAACAGAATCATAGAATCAGTTAGGTTGGAAAAGACCTTAAGTTCATCGAGTCCAACCGTTAACCAAACACTACCAAGTCCACTACTAAACCACATCTCTAAAAGTGCCACATCTAAACATATTTTAAATACCTCCAGGGATGGTGACTCAACCACTTCCCTGGGAAGCCTGTTCCAGTGTTAGACAACCCTTTTGGTGAAGAAAGTTTTCCTAATATTCAATCTAAACCTCTCCTGATGCAACTTGAGACCATTTTCTCTTGTCCTATCACTTGTTACTTGGGAGAAAAGACTGACACCCACCTGGCTACAACCTCCTTTCACATAGTTGCGGAGACCAATAAGGTCTCCCCTCAGCCGCCTTTTCTCCAGACTAAACAACCCCAGCTCCCTCAGCCGCTCCTCATAAGACCTGTGTTCTAGACCCTTCACCAGCTTCGTTGCCCTTCTCTGGACATGCTTCAGCACCTCAATGTCCTTCTTGTAGTGAGGGGCCCAAAACTGACCACAATATTCAAGGTGCAGCCTCACTAGTGCCGAGTACGGGGGCACAATCACTTCCCTACTCCTGCTGGCCACACTATTCCTGATAGAAGCCAGGATGCTGTTGGCCTTCTCGGCCACTGGAGCACACTGCTGGCTCCTATTCAGCCAGCTGTCAACCAACACCAGGCAGCTTTCCAGCCACTCTTCCCCAAGCCTGTAGCGTTGCATGGGTTTGTTGTGACCCAAGTGCAGGACATGGCACTTTGCCTCGTTGAACCTCATACAGTTGGCCTCGGCCCATGGATCCAGCCTGTCCAGATCCCTCTGTAGAACCTTCCTACCCTCAAGCAAATCAACACTCCCACACAAGTTGATGTCATCTGCAAACTTACTGAGGGTGCATTCGATTCCCTCCTCCAGATCATTGATATTAAACAAGACTGGCCCCAGTACTGAGCCCTGGGGAGCACCACTTGAGACTGGCTGCCAACTAGATGTAACTCCATTCACCACATCTCTTTGGGTCTGGCCATCCAGCCAGTGTGTTATCCTGTGTAAAGTACACCCATTGAAGCCATGAGCAGCCAGCTTCTCCAGGAGAATGCTATCGGAAACAATGTCAAAGGCTTTACTAAAGTCTAGGTAGACAACATCCACAGCCTTTCCCTCATCCACTAAGTGACTCACCTTGTCATAGAAGGAGATTTAGGTTAGTCAACCAGGACCTGCCTTTCATAAACCCATGCTGACTGGGCCTGATCACCTGGTTTTCCTGTATGTGTTGCATGATGGCACTGAAGATGATCTGCTCCATAACCTTCCCCAGCACCAAGGTTAGACTGACAGGCCTGTAGTTCCCTGGATCCTCCTTCTGGCCCTCCTTGTAGATGGGTGTCACATTTGCTAACCTCCAGTCAACAGGGACCTCCCCATTTAGCCAGGACTGCTGATAAATGTTGGAAAGTGGCTTGGTAAGCACTTCCGCCAGCTCCTTCACTACCCTTGGGTGGATTCCATATAGCCCCATAGACTTGGGTGTGTGTCTAAGCGGTGTAACAGGTCACTGATCATTTCCCCTTGTATTATGGGGGCTTCATTCTGCTTCCTTTCCCTGCCTTCCAGTTCAGGGGGCTGCATACCCAAAGAACAATGGGTCTTACTATTAAACACAGGCAAAGGTGGCATTAAGTACCTCAGCCTTTTCCTCATCCCTTGTCACTATGTTTTGCTCTGCATCCAATAAAGGATGCTCTCCTTCTATTGTAATTATAGAAACTTTTTTAATTGTCTTTAACTGCAGTATACAGATTAAGTTCTAGTTGGGCTTTGGCCCTTTTAGTTTTCTCTCTGCATAACCTCAGGACATCCTTGCCATCTTCCTGAGTTGCCTGCCCCTTCTTCCAAAGGCCATAAACTCTCTTTTTTTCCCTGAGTTCCAGCGAAAGTTCTCTGTTCAGCCAGGCTGGTCTTCTTCCCTGCTGGCTCACCTTTCGACACATGGGGACAGCCTGCTCCTGCGCCTTGAAGATTTCCTTCTTGAAGAGTGTCCAGCCTTCCTGGACTCCTTTGCCCTTCAGAACTGCCTCCCAAGGTACTCTGTCAACCAGGCTCCTCAAAAGGCCAACGTCTGCTCTCTGGAAATCCAAGGTAGCAGTTCTGCTGATCCCCCTCCTTACTTCTCCAAGAATCGAAAACTTTCATTTCATGATCGCTATGCCCAAGATGGCCTCATCACATCACCCACAGATGAGCAGAAGAAGCTAGTGTACAATTCTCTCCTTTCTTTGAATATTATGTGTGTGCTATCAGGTTTCTGAGTTAATAATTTCATTACTGTCTGTAGAATGCCTTATTAATAATAGTAATAATAATCCTTGTCATCATCCCTGTCCAGGTAATGGAAAATATCAATCTTACAATTTTCACCTGAAGAAAGTTTCAGGGAGGCTTTTGCAGACTGAAGACAGGCAGCGGTGTACAATGCAGCAAAAATCCAATGCTTTACCACTCCTTCCTTCTTGTTCCTGGAATAGTCACCCTGCAGAGCATCTCATTCTAACAGCCCGATGCAAGGACAGCCAGCATCTCATGTACCATTTTAATTGGCTGGAAAGTATGTTACAATTCTCAAGTCCTTGAATTCCAGCTTTTCCAAACAAAGTAGTCTCAGCAGGGTCCCATTGGTTATTTCTGCATTGTTTTATTTGAAAGGCTCATTCACTTGACAATGAATTATAACACGTGTTAGTAATTAGCTGTGGAGCTCTCATCAAATGCTAAATAAATTCCTTGTGATCAAAATCATATTAGGGAAATAAATACCAAAAAATTGATAAACAAAAGCTACTGTGGGAGTTTGTTGTATGAAGAAAACATAACGAAAGTACTGTGTCCTCAAGAGCTTACCCGAAGAATGGAATAGCAGCAGAGGCAGAAAGGCAGCCATAACAGCAGGATTAGCATGCTCTTAAAAGAAAACAGAAATTAAAACAAGAAAGGACTGAGAAGCTAGCCAGAAGATGAGATGGAAGCAGGAGGTTGAATCATTCAAAAACTCCTGGGCCTGGAGACTGCCTAATCATTACTCAACCCTCTTTAAAGGCGCTGAGAAATAGTAGGCTAGATTTTCATTTAGTGCAAAAAATACAGCTCCACTGAACTTGTCTCCTTCCATAGAGTAGTACTGATTTACACCGGATGAGAACCTGTCCTACTCATTAAAGACTTGTGCTTGGTACTAGCAGGCTGTTTGCTGGCTTTACAACCAGACGTTAGAGAACATTGCTTGCCCTTTTAATCCAGATTTTAAAATAAATCATCCAAATCCATTTGTTCTTTAGTTTTCTTTATACGCCCTGCAGGAAGGTTGGGGGTTTTTTGGGGGGGCCTTTTGCAGAGGGGCAACAAACCATTTGATTCTTCTATATTTTGATAAGAAGAAAATCAAGTGTGAAACTTGTAGAGGAGCAAATTTTCTCAGCTAGAATTAAAATCCACTGGACCATGATACAGCCTTAAATTATCCTTTTGGGGATTCATAAATCTTTGGTTAATTTGAGCAAAGATCCCCTCTAGGGGGATAATACTCCCAATGAAATTACAAAACAAGTGAAAAATGTCTTTTCCAGTCAGATTCACATAATTCCTGACTCAAGAGGAATGAAGACACAATTAAGAGCTCAAGCAAAGCAATTCTTCTGAGGCTTCTCAAGATCTGGAAGTTGGAATAATCATCTTAGTCTTCAAAAGGTGAGCATTTAATTGGACCATCCATGTCCTGGTTTTCAGAAACAGGGTATGCAGTGCTAACTATGAACCGTACTTATTTAAGACAGCTCAGGATAGCACCCAAATTTTTCTGTGCTTTACTTCTGTTGTTATTTGGAAGAGTGTAAGTAGGGCCCTCCTGAAGCAGAAGAACTCATGGTCCAAAATTTCTTTTCTAATTTGAATGTAGTAAATAAGAATATGCATAAATGCAAAAAACTGATGAGCAGCAGGTAATAAAAATGCTTTTCAGTGAAATATTTCACATTGTCCATGTAAAAATAAATGGCCATACTTTCAATATAAGGATATTTTGTCTTTGGAGAATGCTATTCAGAAGACTTCCAGTCCACCTCTGAGGCAAGGACTCTGTTTCTGAATCAAATAAAATAGTGCCAGAATTATTGCTGTAGTGGGGGGTCAGTCCTCCAATAAAGAGCACAAGACAAAGCAGCTTAGTATCCTGAATGGTAGTCTCCTAAATCTGCTGCTTCTGGGCATTAGGAAGAAGGAGCTTTGTAATTTTTAGCAGAGAAAAAGAACATTCCTTTAAGATGTAGAGGTGAAGAACTGGATCCATGTCAGGGGCAAATAAACTCAGCAGCAGGAATGTGCTGTGCCTTCGGTACATCTGTGATCTTCACCAGGATAATCAATATGAAAATATGCCCAAAATCTTGATATTTGGCAACATGCTTGTTTTATTAGCTAATAAACCAGTCAGTGCATATATATGACTTTTTCTGATTATCTTCAGGATGCAAGAATAAAATTCAAATTCCTTGAATTATGTCTTCAAAACAAACAGGCAAAATACATTTTTGTCAATCTTCTTTCAAAGTACAACCGTAGGCTGTGAGCATGCTATATCTCTTATTGGAATGTGATATTGAAAGCTGCAAAGCACTTTCAAACAGTATTGCGTTTAAAACTAAAATCCCAGGGCAACAAGGACACACTCAGAGTTAATATAGCCAAAGCATTCTTGACACTACTTCATTTTTCCCAGTCAGTGTGCACACTGTCTGCATGCCAATAGTCTTATACAGCAAACTGTGCCTGCACTGAATGAGTCTCTAGGGCAGCTCTCAGAGTTGTTGGAATGATCAGTTGGAAACCTTTTGCTGCTAGCTCACTAATTAAACACCAGCCTCATGATAATAATGACTAATCTTTTCTACCTACTGTTTTAATATCATGTGCAAAATAGGGCAGTCATTTCAGCCCTGTTTCCAGCAGCCAGCAGCCACAATACAGAACGCACTTGCACATTTGTGACCAGATAGTTTGATTGTTTGTTGTATTAAAAGCCTCCAAGGAGAGAAGGATGGAAAGGACTTGAAAAAAGAAACTCCCTCATCATGCAGAGGTGTGGCATTTGCTAATTGTGACTGTGAGACACTGGCGGAGTAGCACAAGGTGGGCTTCAGGACTATCCATAGGTCTAAGTAATTGTCCCGAGCACGGTAATGTCAGGGCAAGAAATTGCTTGTATTCTAGTTTCCTTGTACCAAGGTCCAGCTAGGACCTGCTGGTTCTGCTATTGTTTTGTAAAGGGTGTTATGACCTCAGCTGCTCCTCTCCCATCCCATTGCCCAGCAGCAACACGTGCGAAGTCCAGTTCTTCAGGGATGCCCCCCTCTTCCTTCTAAAATCCCCCTTCTGCAGCTTCAGCTCAGCCCCATCCCTTCCTCTTTGGGGAAGCAAGAGCTTTGTCTCTATTTGGAGAAGCCCTGAGCTGGCCGCAGCTGCTCCTGCCCCAGCTAAATGGAGAGCTCACCCACCCCGTGCTGTGAATCTGTCACACCACGCAAGCACGGCCAACTCCTGTCGGCTGTTGGGCAACACCACCTGATGTCTGGCTGTAGGATGTCCTCTGTCAGTCCCTTTGCAAAGTTTTTGCTGTAAGAGTTCATAAAGTAATTATTCTAGGATGACAGGTTTTCGATGCCAAACGTAACATTAAATCCCATGTCTACGTACAACTGTAAAGGAAACTTCTGATCATGACCATAAATTTATTTATAAATTCAATTTTAAATCCCTTCAGCATTTCTTCTAGGACGATTTTTTTTAAATAAAGATTAAATTGCTAGAAAGTTTGCTTCTGAAGACTTGACCTTGAAGCAAAATTCAAACCCATACATGTCTAGACTGCACAGTGGATCCAGCTCCTTCCTCTGCAACTTGCTAAGTCAAGCATTTCTCAGAGGACTGCAGTTGAAGATAAAGGTATCTGGTGACAAGGAACAGTCAGACAAATGTGTACAGATAGGATATTTTCTGTTTGGGGGGATTTCAGATTTTTTGTAAGTGCATGAAAATATGGAAATATCAAGCTTCCAAAGCAGCGTGGGCTTTCCAGGACTCTGGGCCTCTTAAGAGATAAGGGTACTCAAGACCTGGTTAGGAGATGGCCATTTAAAAAAAAACACAAACTGCACTCTGCAAAAACCTACCTGCTTCAAAACTCCCACTTACATAAAAGAAAAGAACAGTGCTGTTAAATCACATCTCATACGCATTTCATAAAAGAAATCCACTTGACTATATAACAGCTGTAGAAATTCAGTTAGCAGGCATGCATCAAGGCACACTGAGAGCCATTCTTGCCATTCCTCCCCAGTCACATGGAAGCTGGCTGCTCCTTCGGTCACACACGCGAGGCACGAGCCCTTGGCTGCAGCGTGTGGAACGCTCACCCACTGCACGTGAGGGTGGCTCTTCCCCAATGCCAGATTTCCCCCTGGCTTTTCCTTGCTCCTGCAAATGTCAATCCTACTGTAACTGACTTTTTAAAATATTTTCATTTATTTATCACTGCTATATTGAACTACATAACCAATTCTAAACCCATCTCAGCACTAACAGGAAGGTATTTTTTGAAAGAAAAGGCTCAGAGGAGCCTGGGAGTTCGGAACAGCCGCTTTAGTGCCCAGGGAGCCTTGCAGCACAAATCCTCACAGGCTGCTTCATTAATTAATAATCTGTAAGCATTTAATTGGTACCACTGGATATTCAGAATGTAGAAATGTCAGTCTGAGGAAGGAGGCAGCTTGAGAAGAGCTGTTACAGGAATGTTTTTCTTGTATCTGTTCCTATAACTTGTAGCCTGCCACTTTATCAACAGAGCTCTACCTTCCATGCAACATCCAGAGTGCTCCTGTGGGATACAGATGTCTCATGCTTACTTCAGTAGATGTTTGTGTTCTTGTGGCTGTGGAGCAAGAAGAAACATAATCAAACCCACCCTTGGGCCTCTGCCAGAGGTCACAGGGGGCAACGGAAAAGCTCCCATTGACTTTGGATCCAACCCTGCCTTAGCCCACACTCAAGATGGGTAAGGGAAGGTCTGTGTAAGGACTGTGGGGGACAATAAAAAGGGCTTTTTTAAATGTGTTAATAACAAAAGGAGGACCAGAGAGAATATTGGCTCGTTACTCAACAAGAATGGTCACCTTACAAACAGGGACATAGACAAAGCAGAGATGTTTAATGCCTTCGCCTCTGTCTTCAACACTGATGATGGGCTCTGGGACCCCAGATGCCCCGAGTTGGAGGACTGTGACTGTGGTAATGATAAACTCCCAGCTGACCCTGAACTTGTGCAGGATTTGCTGCTCCACCTGGATGCATGCAAGTCCATGGGGCCAGATGGGATTCATCCCAGGGTGCTCAGAGAGCTGGCTGATGTCATTGCAAGACCTCTCTCAATTATTTTTCAACGGTCTTGGGAATCTGAAGAGGTCCCAGTTGAC
This sequence comes from Grus americana, assembly GCF_028858705.1. Taxonomy (NCBI): domain Eukaryota; kingdom Metazoa; phylum Chordata; class Aves; order Gruiformes; family Gruidae; genus Grus; species Grus americana. The sequence continues at coordinate 63,065,746 of NC_072854.1, forward strand.
TGGAAGCTGGCAAACTTTGTTCCAATCTTCAAGAAGGGCAAGAAAGAAGACCCTGGTAATTACAGGCCCGTCAGTCTCACTTCAGTGCCTGGTAAAATTATGGAGAAAATTATGCTGGGAGTTATCGAAAAAACACCTGAAGGACAATGTAGTCATTGGTCACAGCCAACATGGGTTTGTGAGAGGAAAGGCCTGTTTAACAAACTTAGTTTCCTTTCATGACAAGGTCACCCCTCTAGTTGACCAAGGCAAGCCAGTTGATGACATTTTTTTAGATTTCAGTAAAACTTTCAATACTGTCTCTCACAGTATCCTTCTGGACAAAATGTCCAGCATACAGCTTGACAAAAACATAGTGCGATGGGTGAGCAACTGGCTGATGGGTTGGGCCCAAAGAGTTATGGTGAACAGGGTTACATCAGGCTGGCAGCCAGTCACTAGTGGGGTTCCCCAGGGCTCCATTTTAGGGCCAGTTCTCTTTAATGTTTTCATAAATGACTTGGATGTAGGACTAGAAGGTGTCGTGAGCAAGTTTGCGGATGACACCAAACTGGGAGGAGCTGTTGATTCCGTCGAGGGTGGAGAGGCCTTGCAGAGAGATCTGGACAGATTGGAGAACTGGGCAATCTCCAGCTGAATGAGGTTTAACAAGGGCAAGTGCCGGATTCTGCACCTGGGAAGGGGCAACCCTGGCTGTACCTACAGACTGGGCAATGAGACGCTGGAAATGAGCCATGCTGAAAGGGACTTGGGGGTCTTGGTTGACAGCAGGTTGAACATGAGTCAACAGTGTGCCCAGGCTGCCAGGAAGACCAACCGTATCCTGGGGTGCATCAAGCACGGCATTGCTAGCCGGTCTAGGGGAGTGATTGTCCCACTCTACACTGCGCTGGTGCGGCTTCACCTTGAGTACTGCGTGCAGTTTTGGGCGCCACAGTACCAAAAGGACATAAAACTATTGGAGAGTGTCCAAAGGAGGGCAACAAAGCTGGTGAAGGGTCTAGAGGGGAAGACGTATGAGGAGAGGCTGAAGTCCCTTGGTTTGTTCAGCCTAGAGAAGAGGAGACTGAGGGGAGGCCTCATCGCGGCCTACAGCTTCCTCACGAGGGGGAGCGAAGGGGCAGGCGCTGATCTCCTCCCTCTGGTGACCAGCGACAGAACCTGAGGGAACGGTGTGAAGCTGCGACGGGGGAGGTTTAGGTTGGATATCAGGAAAAGGTTCTTCACCGAGAGGGTGGTTGGGCACTGGAACGAACATGCTCCCTAGGGAAGTGGTCACAGCCTCGAGCTTGACCGAGTTAAAGAAGCGTCTGGACAACGCTGTCAGTCATATGCTCTGATTTGGCTGGTCCTGTGTGGAGCCAGGAGTTGGACTCAATGATCCTCATGGGTCCCTTCCAACTCAGGATATTCTATGGTTCTATGAATCCGCTACAAAAGAAACAGTACCCCTGCACTGAGGCAAACTCCCAAAGGACAGAGCGTGGGACTGTGAACCTCCCTGGTTGGACTGGTGGATGCCTCTGGAGCTGGAGCAGAGGGCTGGCTCTCAGAGCCACAGACATGCAAGTGTTGGCCAAGATGCCCCCGGGCCAGCATGGCAGCTGCCATGATGCCCTCTGCAAGACCAGACAGATCTCTGACACTGGAATTTAAAGGTGGAAGCAGTGGAAGGGAAGATGCCTGCTGCCTGACACAAGAAGTCCCACTGCAGACAGCAGGGACAGGGGTCCTTCCCACCTCTCACATCTCCAGGAAGACCCGAGAGGACTCAGAGCTTTGCCCTGCCTCTGTGGAAGTTTGTTGAATCAAAGACCTTTTAAACAACACGCTGTAGTTTCAGAGACAAGATGTGTTTTAGTTAAAGTGCTTTGCCAGGAGGCTTCCAACTAGCTCTAATTATGGTGAGACCTTTCAAAACTCATCAATCCCCAGTTTATTGAGCTGTTTTGCTAATCTGTCTTAGGGCCTTTCCTTCAAACTTGTGCTGGGCCATAGCATTGCTAACACAGATCCCCTCTTCCTCCACTGAACCCTCTAATTTGAAATCTCTGCAGTTTCCTTCTTTCCCTATGGCCAGTATGAAACCAAATTTAGCCTGTGTGCTCACATTATTCAGGTTGTTCCTCTCTTACTGTACTGCCTCAAGGTCTGTAACAGTGCTAAACTGCTGTGACCACTGATTGCTATGATTAGCTTAAGTGTTTCTGTCCACGAATAGTACTTATCAGTAAATTCAATATAATAATGTATATATAAGGAAAACCATGGCAAAATCTGGAAATATTAAGAAATATGACACCCTTTGAGCACACATTACCACCTTCTGGAAGTTATGCCTTTGGCAGTTATTATACATTTTTACAAGGGCTTGTCACAAGGCACTCAGAACATACCCTACTTGGTTTAGCTTAAGAGCAAATATTATTTTCTTCAGCAGCAGTTATTGTTCATTAATATGTCCTTGCTATTACACCTGTTTGGCATAACTCAGCAGGTATAAGGTAATGCCCCTGAAATTAATTGTGTAAATTCCTTAACCACTTCTAGAGAGTGTTCAAAGGAATGTCTTTACGTCTTTACGTTAACCTTATATTTGCCAGATACTTTCTGCCAACCAGACAAATGAATCAGATTTCCTAACACAAGCTGCACATGCAACCTTTAAATAAACACCTGGAGTGATACAGACTGTTGCCTTATGCATTTAAGGCAGAAATTAGCTGGAAGTTGGCTGAAAAGAGAGCTTGAGCAACCCTGCCCTCCAACTCAACCTTGAATTTGATGATCATCTCTCTTTAGAAGAGCACAGCTCCCTCCCTGAGCCTCTGAGCCCAGACATATGCGGACAAATGCCCTGACCCGGGAAGCCAGGCACTTTGTGCTCACCTAAATTTTGTCATGACTCACACTTGAGGCAGAGAAATGCCAACACTCTGTATAAGACTCTAAAAGGCTCGGCTGAAAAATGAGGCCATGAACAGAGGAGGAGGTTACGGCATGGCAAACTAACTTTTGCGGAGTAACTTAGCTGTAAGTGCATGCAGTCCGTGCGCTGGCCTTGAGCAAACGGAGAGGATCAGCAGCCCCACTGCTCAAATCGGGCTCTTGCCCTCACCTGAGGCCCCCCTTCCTGTGAAGGGCATGCCCCCATGCCTGCTGCTCGGCTCGTGGATACACAAGGAGTGGGGCTCCAGTTCCCAGCTCAGGCTGCAGGTGATGCAAGGTGACATAGAGATGGTTTCACATCACCCAGAAGCTGAACCACTCTGCAGCTGGGAGGGTAAAGCCCTTGGGTGAGAAGGTGAGCAGGTAGTTGAGAGCCAGAGTCAATAGGTCAGAAAGCATGGGGAGACTTGTGTTGTAGTCCCTGATCTCAGAAATTATTACATATTTCACATTAGATGCTCATTAGATTTCACACACACAACCCCAAAAAAAAAGAAAAGACAAAACTAAAAACCAAATCATGAAACCTACTTTGGTTTTACTTTAAACTAGTATTAGGAAACCTGTGCAACCACTTTCTGACAGGAGACAATTATAGGTCATAAGACCACCAGTTAAATATATTTAATGGCACTATAAATGTCTTTCAAGCAAGAGAACAACTGATATGTAGGCAGTAGAGAGGCAAAGTAAAAGCGTGTTTTAAGGATATTGGAGATTTTTTATATATATACTCTTCTTTTTCACATAATGCTGTTCCTCACAGATCTTTCTCTAACTGCATTTTAAAGCAATTTACCAAGGTTTTATCTCTGTTCACCTTTGTGTTGCATACTTCACATGCCACCACCTCTCAACACCTGCTTAACAGTGTGGTGACAGGCTGCAGGTGTCAGGGCTTCAGCCTTCAGACCCTTGCTGAACTCCTGAATGCAAGGGAGGGATTAATTTAAAAACAGCAAATGGGCACATCCAAAAATACAGCCAACAAAAAAATCTGTGCAAGTTGTTGCTGAGTAAATTTTTTCAGAAACCTCTCTTCCTTGCCTTCCTCATGGCATTTGGTACACTGGTAGCTCATTTGCAGTAATAGCAGCTGCAGGGACTGTTGCACATGACTGGGTCACTCATGCATAGCCTCCCAGCCTGCCTAAGTCCCCATGTTTATCCCTTCTTCCAGCCTGGAAAACTTTTTTTTTTTTCATTGACCCAATTTTTATTTTTTTTTTTAATTCAGAAAGCTCTGCATGCTTTCATTCATCTGAGGACTTACGTCAATCCTTTATCTGTGCTCAGGCTCAGCCCTGCTCTGGGGATACAGCTCTATATACCCAGCTCTGCTCCCGGGCATATAGATTGGCCCAGTCCATAAAGGTTTCATTCAACTGAAAGTCCTTTAAAATAACAAGCTCCCAAATATTGAGGCTGGCTTCTTTTTTCTAGAGACGTAAAGCTGAGAAGTTGCCAGAGACTTTAATTTCCCAAGATTTCAGAGGTATCTGGATTCTGGTGTCTTCAATGGGAAGGTTTCTGACATAGGTTGTACTTACATCTTGAAGTTGACAGCATGACCTGTCTCAGCTGAAGTGTCATCTCAATAAGTGCATCTTCTAGCCTTGCTGGTCAATGCCATCAACTTTGAAGACTTACCTCGTAGCTTATATAGGAGCTTATAACACCCCTCCTGAAGCTGGACTCCAACTTTTTCAGCTGTTGATCCTACACGGTGAGAAAGATGCCACTCCTCCACAAACACAGCATTTCTGTATTTGCTTTCTTTCACTTCTGACCCCAGTAATTCTCTTCTGACAGTACAAAGTTGATATTCATATTATATTTAAGAGAAGCAGCTAAAGGGTAATTTATTGTGTCTTAACTGATAGCCTTAACTGATTGATAACCTGTGTTTTATTGCATTGAAGAAGAAACAAGTTCACACTTACCGTTTTATTCAGTCAGGTCTATCAATAGAAGTGTTGAGTTGCATACTGCTGAATTTCCTAAGCTACACACTTCATGAAAACAGGAATGAATCTGACCTCTGGCTATTATTTGCAATGCTCCTGTACTTGTAATTGAGTGAAAGTCTTGGACAATGTTATCTGTCTAACATAGTCTTTCATTTCCTAAAAGCTTTGCTACTGGGCCCACCATTTGTTACAGAGATGTTAAAGAAGCCCCTGGAGCAGAGCTCATCTGTCAATAGCTATTGCAGTTCTTTGGGACTCTATTGTGAGGAATTGTGCTGTTGTCTTTTGAGATCTCTTGACACCAGGTTTTAAATTGTTCAGCTAACATTATTAATTACTTTCCTAAGATCTGACTCACCGATATTGTACATCTGGTGCTGTCATTCACCCCCCAAGATAGTGTAAAGATTATGAAATATTACTATTCTGGTTGGTAACAAGCCAAGAGATTCATTCTATTATTCATCCTGTTAAGATGTAGTCCTCTCTATTAACAAAAGCAAAATTACTTTAGCTAACATAAGATTCACTTGCCTTAAAATTCATCTGCTGACGTTACAGATGGAAAATACCCACTTTGGTCCATGAGTTGAAGTGCTAGCTCACAATTTGGTGCAGGAAAGTTTAAACTGGAGGCAAGCTTTTCATGGAGGTGTATAGTGAAGGGGAATAATTTCCTGTACCAAAGTTGATTGCAGGTTTTGCAGAGCATTTTTGAGCATCACTCACCTCTGAGAATCAAAACAAGGGTATGCCTACACTGCAGTCACTAACCTTGCTTCTCGAAGAGCAAATTGGAGATCTCCATGCTGCCTCATCTGCCCATATCCCAACAGCCACCTAAGCTAGCTAATATGACTGACAAGTAGCACAATCCTGGCTGACAAACTCCTCTGATGAACTAAACAGCGCTGTTGAAGACCAACCAGACTAGGGGTACGAAAGCTTAATTTTTCCACAAAACAGTTTTTCTTTTTATTTCAGTGCTGTCTGGCTTTTAATGGCTCGTTTAAATTGTGCTGAGTAATTATAATGTTCCTTTAATCCGGGCCCAGATGGTCCCTTGCTTGAGTCCTGTGACACCCACTCACATATTGCAACCTCTTCATCCTGAGCCAGCTTCACTTCTTACCCTAATGCTCAGCAGTTGCTGTCAGCACTGTCATTCCCTGATACCAGCGTTGAGACCGCTTAGTGGGTCTAGATGACTATGTAGCAGATGTCACCCCTTAATAAAGGAGAGAGATGCATGGAAAGACTTTCCTATATTAGGAGAAAGCATGGCCAAATGTATATGCAAATAGTACGGAAGTACATTTCTTCCTTTCATAAAAAACCAGACAAATTATTACAGTGACCTGAGAAACTGAATTCAATTAAGAAACATTTTCATGACCGTTCTTTGCTCTGATCTTCCTGTGTTACAATCCTCCTCAGGAGTCTGCCTTCTTAACAGAGAACTGTGCTGGTATAAGCACTTTATATAAGCACTTTATGGAGGCATCCACTTTTAGCTTGCTATCTGGGCTGCTATAAAACAGCTTTCATTAAAGAGTCTTAATTGCAAGGAAAAATCAGAACAGCTTCTGCACTCCCTCTTCTCTTCTGTTAAAAAGGAAGAGTTTTTCATGATGGAAAGTAGACAGGTATGCCTAAGGGAAAATCCATCAATTCCACTGTGTGCAGCCAGCCTTAGGGATGTATGAAACCACCTGCAGCCATGAGAAACATGGGTAGGAGGGCCACTGTTGTTTAGGCTTGCACGAAGCATTACAGCCATTTTTGCATAAAGGTTTCTCTTTGCATTTCACTGATATCTTATTTCTCAGTAGTCTGTTTTCTTCTAGACAAATACTGGATAATCCACTGCTTCTCTAGCGTCATATGCAATCATCTCTGGAATTTGAAATTATTACGTTACTTACCATAATTGCCCATCCCTTTGCTAATGACTACAGTTACGCATGGACAAAAAGCCTTTCATGTACTTACACAATCTGCTAGGCACAGGGCAGTATTAGGCAGGATTCAAAGTCCAATTGATTCTAATTCCACACACCAGTAATTTCTGCAGCACCTGCCCTCTGAGGATCTTGCTGGGCTTCCCCATATGCTCATGCAAGGCATGTGAACCCACTGAACAGAATAGCAGACAGTGTCTTACCGCCCATATAGTACTCCGTGCCTAAGGGGAGCACGTTCTCTGAAGAACACCATAACCATCCTGACCATTGCTTTTCCCTCTACACTGGCAGCCCCCAGAGCTACCAGGAAATTATGAAAGAGCAGTTAGAGCTGAGGAGAGAGCTCTCCCAATAATGAGAGAAAAAGACTTGGTTCACATAATTTCAAGTGAGAAGTGATGTATCCAAAAATAGATGCTTTACCAAAATGTGAATCAGATGTTGAAAATTTTGAGAACTCCCCAATCACTACAGACAGAACTGCTTTGGTTCCCAACTGCTTTAACTGCAACTGCTAGCAGTGCTCATAAGACTGTGTATAACCTTCCTAAAAACACATCTACAACATGGTCTTCTACAACAGCATTAAACTTTACACCCTATGTCATTTTGATTAGTCTTGGCTACTGCTGGTTTTACCTGTTACAATGGGGGCACCTCTATTTTGCTTACAGCTAGGCATGTCAGCTAAACTGATGAATGCATGGCAGTGTGCTTAGACAAGCCACGTCAGGATATAGTCTAGGTATAACTTACCATGAGCATGAAAGTAAATATAACTCAGAGGAAGGTCTTCAGGGCCAAAGTCTGTATATACTGTGTGGGATGAACAAGCACTTCTCAGGCTGGGTCCATGTGCTCTCCCCAGCTATGTTCTCTCCCTATGCTAGAAAGAGACATGGTTGTGACTCCTTTCCCTTGGACCTCAGAGTCCCTCTACGGGCAGAAGGGAGCCAGAACATACCCCATCAAGCTACTTCCATTGGCAAAATACACCTGTGTTGCAAATATCACCGTGAAATGCCTGGGTCTTTTCCTGGGAGCTGCCACATCTCTCCAGCTTCTCTGAAGTCATCTGAAGTCAGAAAACCTCTGCAGCCTCAGTGTTCAGCCTTTGCCTTAGGGCTGATTAATCTTCAGCCTTTGCGGAAGGTACAATCCACCAGAACTGCGGCAGAGTCCCTTGAAGCACAAGCATGTGTCTCATCAGAGGGAAGAGATCTAAGTCCGGATGCTGGTTTTCTTGTGGGTGTACTACATCATTGTATGGCAAATGTCAGCTATGACAAATGACAGGATTTTCACTTACCTACTAAGGCAGGAGAGAGGTGGGGTATGGCAGGAGAGAGATGTAGGATGATGACATATTTTATGATGGTCAAACTTCTGGTTATATGATTAAGAAGGGTTGAGGCATGATACTCTCCAGTATTTCCATCATCAGCATTCTGCCTGCTAGGACTAGTTCCTACTGCATTGTTAAAGTCCAGTACAGGTATGTGGACCATATGCATCTTCCTCTCATCATATTGTAGCATAATACTGATGTAAGTTGCAAATTTGTAATAATAAATAAAGCAGAAAACCTTTAAATATATGCCATGGAATAGCTCTCTTAGTGAGCTTGTAAAATAAAGGTGGGCAATAAAGTGTAACGCTGCAACAGTTCTCTACCCATGCATTTAAAAGCCACCTCCTGAGCACACCCTGTGAGGAGAAACCCAGTCTCTGGGCTGCTTCTGATTCTCATTTTGAGGTTATTATTCCAAGTGCAATTCCCAGCAATGAGGTAACAGAGATATTGTTGTTTCTCTGTGGGAGGCCTCACAAGTAATTGTTTTGGAATATATGAAACTATTCTTCTGCAAATCAAACATACTTGTAGTGTTGTTTTTGTATTTAAGGTGAGTCAAAAGACAAGAAATGTCTTAAACCAGATTCAAAGATCTCAAATTTCCTTGGCCCCTCCTCTTCTCCCAGTTATACCAGTACAGAATGGTATTATTTCTTTAGAGGAAGTATACCACTGCTCTTAAAGCTCCAGCTTTTCACAGCTGTCTCTACTGGATGAAGCATTTCCACAGAGAACAACAACATTCTCCTTGAGCTCCCAGTTTAAAATTTCAATGACACTATGGTCTGGTAAATCTGAGTGGGTTGCCTGTATTTTTTAAAACATAATTTTTAAACCTATCCTAGCAAGTTAACCAGTGGGAATTCCTAGCCACCAGAACCTGATTGTCTGTCAGTGTAATTGTTAATATACCGTTTTGGTGCTCACAGCATGTCCCTGGGCCATGGGCCTTGGCTGTGCCGAGCTGGGACTTGGCTCCTTCTCCAGGCTCCTGTTGCCTCCAGAGACAAACACTTCATCCAGTGGACAACTGGGAGCAGGACCCTCAGCCGCTCCGACTTACCCGCTCTCCACCGATGATCAGAGACAGCGAGGCAATTATCCTCCCCTGGCTATGGTGAGCCTCTCCAAACACTCTGCTGAGAATTGTTTTTGATGATCCACCATGTGCTGAATGTCATTCAATATTGACTTCCAAAGTCATCTTGCTTTCTGAACATGTTTTGCTAATCCTTTCGGAAAGGTCTGAAACAGGTTCTCACGTTACAGCTAGAGTTCTAAAGTTGGCTTCTAACAGAGTTCATTTCCCTAAACACACTTCGGTATATCCCTTCTCTGTCATTATTTTATGACCAAGGATATAAATAAAATTAAGAAAATGATATTGTAGGGAAAGAAACACTTCCGCCCCCCCCCCCCCCCCAGCTCTCCATGGTGGCTGAGATGTATGATGTTCAGTCCTGCGGTGCCTGATTCACAGAAGAGGAGTAATTGTCCATTCATCCTGTTTAAAGGTCTTATTTAGATAAAGTATAGCAATAAGAATCATCCATTTAAAAAAAAAAGGTAAAGTTAATTTTTTATCACATTCTCACACTGCCTTATCCATTTAATGTCAAATAGCAGTGAAAGGAATCTATATCCATATCAGACTCGTGATTGCAGGCATCTTCCAGAGCATAGAACCCTTTCCAGCCTGACAAGTGTCTCACTTGTCTGTCAGAGGTGTGCTGGAAGGATGGAGAAAGCAAAGCGATGCTTACACAATGATGCCACCCACAGCATCACTCTGCTTTGGTCACACTGATTCAAATGTCTGCAATCAAATTTCTTTCAAAAGGCAGCAACCTCAGAGAAGAAGCCTTGCAAACAGAATGCCATGCTATATATATGTATATATATGTGCCTGTGCACACGTATGTACATTTCTGCAGGGATGCCATGCCTCTGGCTGACAGCTGGCAGGCAGTGGCTGTCAGAGCCTGGATCCTCCTCCCAGGAGAGAGAAAGCCGCCAGCTTTCAATGCAGGGCTGACTTGCACCAAAGATTGTCCTTGAAAGAGATTAGGAAGCATAAGGATAGTTAACCTGATCATAAGCAGGTCATTGAACTGTGTTATGATTGAGCAGGTATTACAGAAATGTTTTTCCTTTAGTTAGAATTCTGGTCCCAGAGGAACAACCGAAATTGCATGAATTAATTTTTTATGTGTAATGTTTGACTGTGGGAGAGTACTGAAAAGAAAACCAGTTCTGCTTCAGACCCACAAGCATTTTTACACTTTCCTATTATAAACTATTATTACCAAGACACATTGTTTTAAAGAAACTTGCTTTCCTGGAACTGTCTGGGAGTTTAAAAAATCAAACATAAAAAAAATAAATCAAAATGATCATTAGGTTCACCAATCAAGCTAAGTAAGAAAAGATGCTTTTGAAATCCTTCAAGTCAGGTTTACAGAATTAAGGCAATACTCAGAGACATGAATGACAGTTCTCCCTTTTATTCCTAAAACCTGATTTTGCAAATTTTAAATTTTTATGCAATTAACTATGCTTACGGAGGTTGTTTTGGGGGAATCCTGATTAAACTATTAGTAAGGCATTTACGCCTCTAACATGCAGCATAGAGTAACTAAGCTAAAATAGTTGCTTATTAATTGGGTTATAAGGTGAGCACATGTTTACACTATTAATAGTATTTGGCTTTATGTCATTATTTTCCTTGAGGAATAATCGAAGCCATTTGGAAATACGAGTGACTGAAGCCTTGCCAAATTCCTGTAGTCATTATCCCCACGTCACTGCTGAAGACACCATGTTGTGCTCCGTACACCAGCACAGAGGGATAATGGGACCTTACAACAGCAGCAGAGAACCTTATCATCAGGCTGGAAATGGGATCAGGGTAACCAGACTCCTTGGATGTGTGTTAGGTGCAGGGGTTGAATCTGAGTCTTCCCTCCCCACCTTACATGAGCAGAAATAAAATGAACATATCATGGAGCTTTAAAACTGCATCCTATACTAATACACTGGTCTCTCAAATGGCAATACTCACCTTCTTTTGGATCTTCAGAGCTGGTCTGGCTTTTCCTTCCCTCCCCAACTGGAAACGAATGGCAAAGCTCAGGTGTGGCAACGTGGTGGCAGCAGGAGCACACCAGGCACAGAGTCAGTCCATTACTGAGGATGGTTTGGCTGCCTGCTGGCCCACAAGGAGTATGTGCAGAAACCTACCGGCAATTTAAGCAATGTGGCCTGCTACTAGCACATTCTTCTTACCCGCAGGAGCACATAGCTGGTTTCCAGAGTCACCCATCCAGTTCAGCCCCTGGCATAATGATCATGATGTCATGCAACCTGAAATCAATAACATTTAATAGGAGAAAGTGTAAAAGTAAGTAGAAGGACTGACAGTGAAATTCTGAGGTTAAGCTTCAACTTTTCCACTATAGGTACAAGTATAGGGACTTTAGACAAGTAGAGATGGGCATTTAACATTATTTCATCTGCCATCTCTAGACTTCTTAGCATAATTTTGCATTTCCAATAAGAAAAATGAAGATCAACTTTATGTGGCAAGAAAATTTCATCCAGAAAAGAAGGGCTGTTTTACACTGTGAGAGAGATGTGCAACTGTACACATTCATTTTAGAGCAGAGAATATGGTGAAGGAAAACTAAAGCATGCACATGGTTATCAGTATGAAATCTTCTCATTTACTTCCCACTGTGTAATTTATTCATCTCACGGCATAAGGGTACATCGAGAGAAACAAGGAAAAATGTGTTTTTTCAGAGTTCAATCAGTGTTGTGGAAAAAGTGGCAAAAGAAAAAGCCATCTTTATCCTTTTAGCAGTCCTTCTTAACTGTGAACACAGACCAACAACCTTATAAGGCTGCTTACTGCAACTTCTCAAAAATAATTAGTATGGACAATGTTCACAGTGATCAATTTTAAAAAGGCCAGAGGAACTGAGATGCCAGTGTGAATCCCAGCTTCCTACCAGGCAGCATCTGAACGGCGCAGCCGACCAAACCAACCCCATCACCGGGCAGGCTACAGCTGCCTGTTCATCACACAGCTGATGGGCAGCCATGTCCTCCACATCCCCCCCCCCCAGCTCGCACCCTGCAGCTGGTGCTGTGGCCAAACAGCACGAACCCCCTGCAAGGTACCTGCCCGCACCACTGCTGCTGATGCTGGTTTCCATTCAGCTCCTTTCAAGCGGAGCTCAGTGGCTGCTTGAAGTTTAAATGCTTACTTTGAGTTTGGCTCCAATCTGCCAGGGCACTGAGAGAGGTTCACAGTGCCTCATGAGACTTTTGGAGTTGCCTACAAATCTCTCCCAAGTACCACACTTCTGGCAAGTCTACTACAGGCCAATGAAGCACCTGACCTGCAGTTCTTTCTTACTCTTCCAAAGACATCAGGTTTTTCTCAGCATGGCAGGCAAGGGACATCAGCTCAAGCATATGAGAAGTTCAGATACCAAAGTATTCACAGAAATTTTTGAACTCTACATATTGATGACAAAGCTAGATCTGCTGTACAAATCACAACAGCCCTGCGGCTTCTGCTGGTGGGCTTTAGGATGGCCAGCATCCAGATAAAGTCTGAACAATGTTGGGGAAACAGGTATGTGATAAGGACAGTCTCTCTTTGTTGACTATTATATGGGAGTTGGGGTACTCAGTTACTCTATTTCCCCTTTCTGTCTCCAGTGCAATGAAAAGGAACTTCAGGGCAGCAGAGTATGTCCAAATAATTTGATTCCTCCATTTTTTATGCCTGGGAAAAGTTTTTAATACGTTACTGCATAAGGATAATGCTATTTTCAACCAAAAGTGCATTGCTGCTGACAATGGCAAAGCATTGAGTATTCAACCCCTGGTTTCATCCGATTCCCCTCTGTAATCTCCTGGATAAGAGCAAGCAAAGCATTTTACTTGTAGACCCTTCATATCCCTCCTGGGAAATAAAAGATGCAAAAATCCACCATGGGATACTGTGGAGTTTAAGGGAGAAATAATGAACACTTGTTAGTGAGAAAGGAAGGAAACTCCAAGGAACCTGAGGACAGAACTGTAAGGAAAGTTAGCAATGACTGAATGGCTCTGGAGAGTAAGATATTAGCCGGCGCCAGTGAATAGATCATTATGCATATGCCCTTAGGGGACTCCACTCAGAGGAGATAGCAGAGAAAATTTCTGCAAGACAGGAGGGAGACATAAAATTTCTGACCCCTTTCTTTCAGACTCAGGGGGAAAGAGGAACAACGTGCCCTAAGAATGGCTTCTCACTGAAGGAGAGCGCTAGCCCATCTGGCCTGCACGAATGCTGGGGAAGAGGTCAGATTTTTCAACTGAACTTTATTTCAAGGAAAGAATTTACTTTGAAGAGCCACACAAATTTGGCATCCCTTCATTTTTATTGTTGCAAGTTATTTGCAGCAGAAATAAAGAACAATGAAAGAGAGGATATAGACAGTTTTTGAAGGAATTTGTTATTATTTATAGCTAAGGAATGAACGTTTCCTGCTTGCAGATGTCATTCAGTGCCCTGCGTTAAATGTCCATGTTGCCCACTGCAGCCCACCTGTGGCTCTGGGCTGCTGGGAAGTGTGGTGTGGTATTTTCCAAGAGGTTAGGGGGCTCACATGGACCTGGGCAGCAAGTGCTCTGGACAGAGGCGAGCACCGTCAGCCCACCCTACAGTGCCCAGCACTGAGCTACTAATGAGACTGGAGGAGTAGAAAAAACAGAGGGAGTGTGTAAGGGAGGCTGAGGGGGAGTCTGGGAAAAAGACATTGGGAGATGAGGGGCAAAATGAAGAGCTGAAGAATATCAGCTGGGAAACATCACCTCCTGTGGTACCACATTCCTTACTTTTAGTGTTACTGGTTGTTCCTAGTAGTAGTGGTGTTGCTCTAAAGCACAAACACCCCAGAACCATTTCAAGACATGCGTCTCAAACCATGAGTTGTTAATGTTGAACAACACTCTGATGTACATGGTCTGAGCAGGGTCCTGTTAAAGTCTGCTGAGACAGGCCAAAAGCAGAAGCTACTCCTTATGTGCCTGTCTGTAATGAAATGAAGCTGAGAATTCAAAGAGTATGTTATTGTATAACATACAGCCATTAGTGAAATATGAGTATATTTTTCTAAAACTTTAGATGGCAGCTTTCTAACACAACCTGACCACAGCCTGTTATAAGTATTATAGTGATACAGATATAATGAGTACTGAATCTAGAGATTAATGATTTCCTACGTACAGCACGTGGGTGAATGGTTCATTTCCCCCTCTACCACTTGTCATTGCTTCATAAGCAGGAGTCATGACTGAATTATAGGAAATCAGAGAAAGTCCCAATCAATAGTGTTTACATTTCTGTTTCCAAGGAACTCATTTCCCAGCATTGAGGAAAATCAAGAACAAGCTCACTGATAATGATGAAATACTTCCAACCAATTTGCAACCAAGCATGAAGAATATTAAACAATTTTAACTGGAAAGAAATATATTTGGATCAGTAGATCAAGATAATTCATACCAAGGAGCACCAAAAGTGATGGGCGAGGTGTTACCTGTTGATAAATTTTCAGTTATGGGTGAAACTTTCAGAAGTGTGCCAGTGTTGTATTAGTACTACAACAAAAAGTGAGATAACCTGTTTAACTATAGCTGACATCAGTTTCAGGTGGAGTTATGGCAAAGTTGGAGCAGGAGTTTATGACTAACAACAAGATTGCAGTTCAAAGGGAAAATCAGTTTTGCCAGACCAACCTGACCCCACATTTCACTGAGATTTCACATTTGTTAAAGTTACCAGCACCGGTGTACAAAATTCTGGCAGAATCAAGAGAAGTAGTGGTACAAACTTGTGCTGAAGAAAATGCACCTAGAGCCCTCCAACCCCACAGGCAACAGCATGCCTGTCAGAGAGGGAATGACACAGATGTGGTTTTAAATGCCCTGCAGTAGAATTGGGTTGCAAATTCAGTCAGGCGCTAAGGACCAGAGTGGCAGTGTCTGCCACCCTTCATGGCATGGATGTGACATGCTTTCACACAGCTGTAGGATTTAGAGTATCACGGAGAATGGAAATGGGTTTTGCTGCCAGTGTTCAGATGGACACAAGAAGCTCTGGCAACATCAGAAGGGAAAAAAAGGAGGAGGGAAATATGTCAAAAACTGCAAATTAACAATTATTTATAGGAATGGCTTGGTTGATAAGAAGTGAACTGTGTGGAAGTTTTACACTTTGACAAATTTATATCAACTTCATAAATCCTCCCCATATGACTAAAAATCTTGGCTAATAAGCAGAAATCCTAGAGGTACGTGCACATCTGGGAAATGAGCTTTTCAATGCCCAGGCAGTCCAAACCCCAGAGGGGAACAGCCCCACGTGGGACTGGGACAGGGAAGCAGGAGGACATGTGGGACCTCACGGTGCTCCCTGCAGATGGGAATCTGAAAAACCCAAGCCAAAAGAGATTTGCATCTGACAGCTGAATCTGAAAGAGACTTACCACAGATAAAATTTTAAGTACTCCCATTTTAGCAGGGAAGAGACGCCTGACCTGACTGTAGACTCAAAGGGAACTTAAAAAACTTGTGAAGCTGAGTTCATTGCTAGATTCAGACATGCTGGCAATGCGGCAGTAATGGAGATTTTCTACATATCTCGGTGGAGATTTTACTCAGATTTGGAGATTTATTATTTAAAAAATAACTAATGCCATTTTGCCTTTACAGCAACTGTGCCAGGACGTGATTTCTCCAAGCATTGATTTGTGAAATATGCATGATATATATATATATATATATGAAATATATATATATCCACTGATTATGAGACAAAAAAAGTAACCTTTCGTTTCCATTTACAGTACAAATCAATAAAGGCCTGTTAAATATTAGCGAAGAGAGAACAAATGGGTAAATAGCACACTGGAAAAATCCCACTTAGATTTCAATTAGCTGCCAAAAACCTTCTCTTTTTAACCTGTGGCCTCCAGGAATTCAGCATTTTGTTTGGCATTGGCATTTCTATCCATTATTTAAACACTTACTCTTTGAATGCCTGCAGCAGTCTGATGGGAAACATTACTGAAAAAAGAGATTTCTGAAAAGACCAAAACCTTGCCATGTTTAGAAGATCCCAATTCAATACAGCTATGTAGAAAATGTGATTCAAGAGGGCCACATACATGCTTCCATTTTTATTTGTAATCACAAGCCCAGCAGGAGAAGGAAAAAAATAGGGGAGTTGTTTTCCGAACAGAATTTTAGTGGAAAAGTGGGGAAAACTGACTGAAACCAGTAAGAAACAGTGTATCTGACCAGCATTGTCTTCTTGTTACCTCGGATTCCCTCATCTGCCTCTATTCTTCCAGCTGCTATTCCTATATTTAACACACGCCCAGGCTACGGCGCATAGCGTAGCAGTGAATGCCTCCAGACTCACTTTGAAGAAGCCTCCCCAGGCAGCATACTGAGCAGGTTGTGCTGTGCTCCACGCTCCCACGCTGGAGAGGTCAGCCTCACCAGCAACGGGTCACAGTACCAGCAGCAAGATGATTGCTCACAGGACTCCCTGACGTGAGACTGAAGCTGTCCACAGCGATGCTACATGTCTGGAAGTCCACAGGACACAGGTCCTGTCCCTGTGTGACACTAATACGGTAGACAAACTCTGTTGTAGTCCTTTCAAAATTCAGGATCTTCTGAAGGATTAAACCAGTGTTATAGGATGCTTCTCTTCTCACGCAAGTCCTCTGCTTCAGAGGAGAGAGCAATTTTTCAAGAGGGAATAGTCTCCATTCAGTGGGCCTCTGTGATATAACTAACTATTAACACGAAGGGGAGATTAAGCCCCAGAGGATGGTGCAGCCACATACCATTGCTCATTAACTACCAACAGCAATGCAGGAAGCAAACCAAAGCCTTACTGGCAGGTTTTTTAATTTGGATAATTTGATATTTAACAGCTAGGAAATGTGCCCTCGGAAAAAGGAATTCGGCTAGTCAGGGTGGTCACCGGAGAGCAGGATATTGAAAAAGAAAAACTCACGCTTTGTAAACTGTTGTAGTGCCACTGAATGTAGCAGAGCTCTACTGGTCCACGCAAGTTCAGGGTCTGTCTGCCAGGGCCAGATCTGTCGGGTCTCCACGCCTAACCAGTGAGCCATGCTGCCCACACACTAATTCTTCATGCTGTCCCACAGGTTTTCCCAATCTATCCACCCCTGCACAGTCCTTTGTCAGTGCGGTTTTGCAGCACAAACATTCAAATGAAATATTGTTCACTGCTGATAAAGGACCACACTTTCATTTTTACCCAGAACGGGTGCCATAGCACTGCTTGGTCCAAGCAGGGAGGTAAGGTATGCTTCAAAGAAAAGAAAACATGGGCAGTAAATTACAGACATTGAAAGCCTCCTTAAAGAGTCATCTGGACCGACTATGTGAGCCTTTGTGCTTATCCAATGCTGCGTACACACTGAAAAGCCCGTTTGATTAGGAAAAAAGGCTGGATCTGACAAATCCACATGACTAAGAAAAACAGCCTGAGGAGGCTGTCCCTGCTACAGCACAAGAAAGCACATTGTGAAACCACCGTGGTGTGGGTGGGAGAAGCAAATTCCAGAATTACGGATGGTATGTGGCAGCATATTGATCACTCCCCAACAGGACTGCCTCAGCTCTGCACAGGCGGTTTGCTTGAAGGAGGCAGAAAGCAGAGAAGCAAGTTCTCCTGCAATGCAGGAATTATTCTTCTGAACAGCCAATTTATCGCCTGCATGAAATCGTCCATCGCGGTTATAGTTGTTTAGTTTCTTCAAAAAGTCTTCGTACTCCTGGGCTTTGAAACTGTGGGAACAGTGAAAAGGACTTTCCAAATCAGCTGTTAAACTGTAACATATTTACTTTAGCTCATTATGTATAAGTAAGAGCTCTGTTTTTTATAATAATGTAGATTCTTTTGTTTTTCTAAAGTCCTATGCAAACCTTTAGCTATGTAACACTAAACTTGACCTTGTTCTTTATAACAAAAACATATGGTAGGGAGTCATCTCTAAGATGAAAGGCCCATAGTTCAATGCTTACACCGTATTCAGCTGTAAAAACAGTCTTCATCCTCCTCTGGAGAGCTATTGAGCAGGTTTAGCAGTAGAGTGCCTCAAAAAGAATTGCCTTCATGGCCCACAGTGCCCACAGCCTTATATTAGCTCATACTGCGGGAGAACCCTGAAGTGCATACTCTTAAAAGGCCATCACACACTGGTAAGCAGAGATGGGAGCAGATTCAAGTGCAGACATAAACTTTCTGCTCCTCATGACTGAAATTTTTGCCCACATTGCAGGCTTTGCTTGACCCAAATCTCTCTGAGTCAGGCACCCACCATTCAGAGCCTGAGTTCAAACACTTAAGAGATGGCAGCATCCCCTGTCTCCAAGAAAGCAAATCTGGAAATGATTGCCATGCCTTCTGAGAGACCTGTGGTGAGACCTGGACCTGCCTCTCTTCAATCCACCCAGACTGCCTAAACGAACAGACTCAGGTCTGCAATATATCGTCAATATACTTGATGCTCTGGATCTCCAGAGCCTGAGATACATGTGAAGTTGTGCACAGATAGTGACTGGATCCAGTCCTTGGTCACACACCCAGAAGTTAGCATAAATGCGTTCTGCTTGTCTTCTGATGTCTCATCTTGCTTGCCTCCTTGGTGGTCTTCAGAGTCCCCTGAAGTAACAGCATTTCCTATCACTCTTCGTGCACAGTTGCAGAGAGTGACAGCAGAATCTTCCTGTTAATGGACATTAGAAATGGGCTTTATTGGAGTGAATGGTCTAATTGAAACATGTGCCACGAACAGTGACCAGGAACTTCAGGGCCACGGGTGAAAGAGCATCCCCAGCTCAAACTAGATATTGTCAATGTACACCAAAATGCAGGCAGTGTCAACCTTTCCCCTAAGCTCAGTGTAAAGCAGGCAGAAATACTAAGCGGCCAGAAAAACTACTTTTCTGCTTCTATCTGGATCAAGCTAACAAACATTAAGCAAAGTTCAGCCATTTCATTTTGGAAAAGGTAATTTTGCAAAACAGCTATTCCACAGCAGTAGGGATGATGTTCCATATCAATATATCAGCTATATATAGGTACCCTGACACATTTTGTAAGGATGAAAAATTAAGCTTTGTGATAGTCCATTTGTATTAGGCAATTGTACCAAATGACATAATTATCAGATGCCATTTAACATGGGTGCCTGAAAATCTGAGTGCTAAAATTAGGACCTATTCACTCAGATTTTCAGACTTCAGGCACCAGGCTGTGGCAATGTGGTTTCAGACCTGTGGATAATAGGAGCTCTTCGCATCTCAGAAATTAAACTGACCTCTTTATGTTGACTGAACTATGAACTAGCACAAAAATACAAGTAGGGTGGTAAGAAAAGGTAGTATGTGTTTTAAACCAGGTGGTAGGGACAAAAGATCAGACAGTCTTTCAGGTACACAAGCTTTTTGAATGGGAAGGAAACTCTATTTGCCTGATGCTGAGCACCTGCAGACTGAGTCACATCCCAGTGCAGAGTATTGTTTTACGGCGTGGCTCAAGGAGCTTAAAAAGTTGCTTGCCGTTTTCACATGACAGCTACTGATGCCCCATTGAGAAACAGCACCCCAGTCTATTAACCTCCTTTCTTTGCTTTAATCACTGAATCGTGCTTTCTGTATTGGAACAGTTAGTGAAGAGTGGGAGAGCTGAAACACAAACACCAAATGGTAGGATGTTTGCTCCAATAGCACTTTACAAAAGTAGAAAGTGATGGTGATTTGACCCAGAGGAAAAAATATAGAGAACTACAAGTGTGCTACATTGCTAGAGCAGTGAGGAAATAAACGGAAGCAATCAAGAATTATGTCTGCTCAAAATGTAGTCATGGCCAGGCACAAATGCACTCATATAGGGCAGGGCAAGCTTTTGCTACTGTCACGAGTACAGGACCTCACAGACAAGTATTAGCACATACCGAGATCACTTTAAGTACTTCTGATGATGAGTACTGAAAATTTCTATGTTCCAACTTAAGTATTAGGTGCTAGATATCTTACATATTTTACTGTAGGAAAAAAATAAATCCTCTCAATTAATTCTAATGCCTGCTAAATTCTTCCAGTACTAATTTAACACATTCCTGTCTAGACTGAGCCATTCAGTATAGCTCACTGCAATACAGATGATCATATTATCCCGTGAAACTGCACTATGTACACTGTTTATTACATCAAAAGCTTTTCATTCAGGCAGTAAAACAAGTTATAGATAGCACAATGTGTCCCAGAGCCTTATGGGCTCGGAGGGGATAGAGAACTGCCAGGCAGCTGTTTCCTACCCAGCACAGCAGCACCCTGGCTGCTCTCGGAGGGGAGAAGTCCTGTTCACAGATCAAGATACACGGAGGAGAAAGCAACGCTGTGCTGTCAAAATCCTTAGTTATGGCTTTCACTGGAGAGCTGCAAGCTGTAAAATGTGCAGTCTAGCCATTCTTCCTTCATATGTAATAAACACAAACGCTTTCTTGCAGAAACCAATGACTCAAGGAAAGGTTTGCTCTCCGAGTGATTTGGGAAGGCAGAGAAGAATGCTGTTGGGGTGTTCTTGGCACAAATTTACAGCGTGAAGACAACAGCCTGCAATGGAAGTTGGGAAATATTTAGAAAATCTGAAAACAGATTGTTTTATGTTGTTCCTATTTCAAATGATGCGTGGATGGTGTTCACCTCCCTGCGGGAGGGAAAGAGGTGCGTGGCTGAGGAGGGAGGCAGTGAAATTCACACGCTCTGGTCCCGCTGGCCTTTGCTTTGTTTTGGTATGGGGGGAGGACGGAGGGCGAGGAAAGGACGCTGCTTGTACGCCCAAAAAATAAAGGTGTTTTAACTAACAGGGATATATTGTCTTGTATTAATAGCTTATGTGCGAAGGGCAGGGGTGACAGGCGAGGTGGAGGTACTTTTTACCCCCGAGCTAGGCAGCACAGGAAAGCACACCTTTGGAGATAGCCAAAATTTTTCACTATATTAAATTTTGCTGAAATCAAAACTTACCTGTTTTGCAAAACATAAGCTGTCGCTGTTTTGACAGGAAGGAGGGAAGAGGGTGGGGTAGGGAAAAAAGTAAAGAAGAGAGGAAGACAAACGCATGAGAACAGACACATGTAACACTTCCCAAACAGTTCAGATGTTGATGAAAAGGGACATTGTGACACAACTCAGTTTGGTGAACATGTTTGAAAGAGCTTGGGTTTGTTTCTGTATGGAACCAAGGGATGTTTCAAGACCTCAACAGACGCCTCAAAATGGGATAGCCACTCTCCAAGAAGATCCAAATAGATTTGCTCCAGTGTATATCAGGCAGGGCCTGAATGTGAATAAGCTGACAGACAAAACCCTAAGCCATTGTGCTGCTCATTGAGAGCTCATGGACAACATATTGACCTGCAGCTTTGTGGGACCAGGCAATTGCCTCTGGTAGTCTCTGGGCGCAGTGGATCACTATCCAGCTCCGTGCCTTTCAAGAACAGTTTTGCTCGCCTCTCTGCCCGCCCTTGTGACTGACACTGGCACAGCAAGAGCAGGGGCCTGAGACCCTAATCATCAAGTACATTCTTCACAAGACCAAACAGAGCAGAAGAGCATGCCATTTATTCCTGACATCTATTTCCAGTTTACAACCCACACAAGAAGCCAGTGTGAATGATACCTAGCTGAGATCAATCTCTACTTCAATTTTTTAAAAAAAAAAAGGCTTGCAGCATTATATATATATATGTTTGTCTCAAAACTCTTATTATGCAGAACATTTTTACCTCCCATTGCTTAAGATGCTCTGGAAACCTTAGAAAATTCATAATATTAGTTAAAACAAAGGGCTAATTTTTTTTTCTGAATATGTTGGAAATACTCTCAAAAATAAATTTAAATCAGCTAAATATTTGCAAAAATTTCACTGAAATGCTATGAAGACATGTTTTCAATTCCACTTACATAAGAAATATGCATAGACTAAGAAGAATTATAGCACTACTGAAAGTCTGGAGTTCGGTTAGGATCACCTGTCAGTTGAGCTAAAGCAGCTAGTCCATAGTGACCCCTAGTAAACGACCACAGATTATCACAACATTACAAGAGGCCATTTTCAACATGATTGCTTGCCTCCGAATTACAATCGATGTTACCTTGGTTACATCAGGTTACCCTGATTACATCAGGTGTAAAGCAGATCAAGGTCTTAGAAAAACCAAAGCTCAGTTGGCTCCCTTTCTAGACAGAAATCTTCTATTTTGAGATTGTTGCAGTTCAGCCATCCAGGGCAGCTCAGCTCAGGACGCAATGGATTGACAGTGGTTGTGGAAAGGAGCCACACTTTCATCCTCTTCGCCTGCAGCTGGCTGCAGCAGTCCCAGACACAGTGGGAGGATGATTGGAAGTGCCACACAGAGGGTTATAGAGCAGATTGTCTTTACATGGCTCTTAGCTTCAGTACAGGCCACTGCTTAAGGGGAAAGACTCCTTGGCAATATCTAGGCATCTAAAATTTAAAGTTAGAGGGAGTCAGACGTGTACACTAGCCTTTCAACGCCTTGTGCTATACGTCACTGCTGCGTGAGCCTTCCTCTCTCATAGCCTGAGTGGGAGCAGGCACGTGCGTAACTAATGCACGTGCGAGTACTCATCGTGTCCTGCTCAATCACAGGGGATCAGTGCCAGATTTCAGCAACTGCTACTTCCAGCAGCACATTTCACTCCAGTTACGCGATCTGTGGGAATCGTTAGGGGTGTGTTTGCATAAGCCAATCTGAAAGACAAGGCCAGCCAATGCGTATCTGCTGAGAAACTAGAAACCCTATGAGCTCGTAGGCACCAGAACTCATTTGCTCTCAAAACCAGCACCGTCAGATGCAAACCAGGTCAGGTCAATAACCTTCAGTTCAGTACCAGTCCATATCAGTCAGGCTAAAATGGACAGTCTTGCTAAATTTCATAAATTGCTTTATCATGTCTACTCTGGCATCTAATTTCCATGTTAACCCCTTGCTTACTATAGTTAAACGATGCCTGAAATACTCATTCGACTGAATTCTGTATCCTCCGTCCCTTATCTATCATAATGACTTGTTATTAAAAAGAGTCAGACTTAACATAATTAGGGAGATGGGAATGTTTCCAGGGTATGCATCTGTTTACTGCACACTAATTGGGTCACTGATGCACTAACAGACTCTAAAGTATGTAATGTACTGACTGATGTCTTTCAATGCATGATAAACCTACAGTCACATTAGGTATATCTGCTATTTTGCTCAGCAAGAGCTGTGCAAATGCTGGGGTGAAAAATCTGAGCATCTTTTAAAAAAAGACAAGAGAAGTTGTCTTCTGTTGTGTTCACATCTTCTCATGCACTCTTCCTGGAAACATTAACCACTTATTTAATTAGGTTAAAAGATCTGCAAAGATGGAGTTTATGCTTACAGATGCAATGATTTTACATTTTACCTCTCTAAGTAGTCACACCAGCGATCTGGTTGTAATTATAATCTTATACTTTAGTGCAAAGGAACAGTATCTCTTATCTGATCCAAACTTTCAGCCCTGAGCCACAGAGCTTGCGTTTTGCATTCTCAGCTCTGAAAACATAGGGTCAACAAAAGTCAGGAACAAGTTTGTGAAATCATTTTGATGGATGACGGTAAGTTTGTTCACAGCCCATTGCCTCATGGAGCAGTAGGAGGTGTTTCTGTGGGTATGAATCAGTGTCTGCAGCTGGAACTAGATGCCTAGCAGCAGGTTAATACAAAATCTAACACAAAGGGATCGTCAAGGACTGAAAATCACACTAGTACTTTCAACAATAAAAAGTGGCCACAGGCAAGGGGCACAGATATCATTAGGAGTGTTCTGGCCACGTGTCCCACAAAAACATTTCTCCAGACTAGCTCCAGATGTACGTGACTTTCCGAGGAAGCTGTTGGCAATCAGGAATACCAGATGTTTATTTGGGGTTGTGATTATTGGGCTCAGCTCCAGCATTCTCTGATATGAACAGGAGCACACAGTGAGTGTCAGTCGCCTTGAACTCTTCCATGCAAACTGCCACATGAACACTGGTGGTACTCTTTGAGACGCATCTGAAAGCAAAAAGTGATGTAAGCCTACATCATCATGAGAAATTAAATGGCTAGATGTACATCAGGTTCTGTTTCAAGTGGGTTAGTAAGCCCTTAAGGAATCAATAGTACATTTGCACTCAGCTGCTGTACTTCCTGAAAAGATCAGCAAAGCAAAATGATCCAACTTATTGCCTGTGCTTCCTTAGAAATCTTGCTTTCTAATGACCTGCATTTTTTGGCACAGTTGTCTTGGCAAAATTCAATGTTTTCAAATATTTACAACAGATGCATAGTCACAACATTTTCCGTCATACTCTCATTTGTATACAGATCTCTAATTTTCTCTTAAGGATTGATTATAGGTGTTATCTTTGTTTATGGTTTAAAACTTGAAAAACAGTCAGGTGCAACATTTGCCTGGAGGGACTCTGCATCTGAATAAATACACAACTTTGAATGAAGCATGAAGCATTATCACATTTTACTTGTATATGCCTGCTCAGTTCTTCCACCTTCAGCATGGAATATCCATTGGCTCAGTTACCTTCAGCCTAACTTAGCAAACACTTCGGCAGGTAGAAACCTGCCCCCTTTACAGTGAAGGCTGAGACATCCACATTGGTTGGATGATTCCTGGAGTATCCAGCTTGAGAATGTACTCCTCTGTCCAGGTTTTGAACTGAGTAATCAGATTAAACATAGTACATATTGTATTGGCTCTACACCAGAGCAGTTCTTCCAGTTGAAATGCGATAGCTAGAACACTCATCTGCCGAAAAAATGGTCCATCTGGAATGATGCATCGTCAGTTCTAGTCTGCCAGTACCCACCCATATGAAATGTATGTGTCAACCATCCTTTGGACTTACTGAAAGTGGATTTACCACAGTTGTTTATAAAGAATCCACTAAATGAAAAGCCCATTCATTAAAGTACAGCCTTAATTCATTTCAGGCTCTTTCATGCCCTGTCATGTTACGGATATTCCTATTTCACAATCCAAGCAAGCAAAACAGAACAATCCATCCTTTGGTTTGCCAAAACATCCACATGAGCTGATGACAAATATCCATCATGGAAGAAATAAGAGCTTTCATATGGTGCCTAAAAAAGAAACGTTCAAATAGAATCGTGATAATAAACAATGTAAGTTATTTTGGACAAATATTTGCGCTCATCAGGAAATAAAACACCCGTTTTGTTTTTCAGCTACTCATTAGAAACAACAAAAAAAGAAGAACTTATGGGAATTCAAAAACACCGCCAACTCCCTTCTTTCCCCTGATGTTTGTAAATTGTCTGCAGCAAGTGTCCCACGTACCCTAAGCAAAACTGCTGATGGCTGCCAAAAATGAGACAAATGGCACTACAGAGAAAGGCTTAGACTGAAGAGGAGGAGATTGACCCTTCCATCACGCATCGTCTGAAAGAGGGCTGCTGCTGATTCCTGGAGAGGCAGAACAGGACAAAGGAGCAGCTTTCCCTGATTCCTGGGGCAAAGGGCTTGCAGCATGGCTCGTATCTCTACCTTTCACTTGGAGTGAACGGCCAGAGTGTACTGAGCTTGTCACTCCTTGCTGCTCCCAGAGCCGTGCTGCAGATTCACATGACCCCGTGTCAAGCCACCCAAAAATGCAATATAATAGTTAACAGAATACTGATGAAAACCAAAGCTGGTTTTAGAGTCTTTTTAAGAAGTGTCTCATCTTCTCATGTATCTTAGTTCCCTTAATTTCCAGATTGAACATTCCCTGGTGCTAACAGCTTTTGGGCTTGACTTCTGCACAGGATGTTTTAAGCTCTCCTATCTAAGTGCACTGGATCCCTTAAGGGGTTCAGCCATGAGGACATCGCCTGTCTACATGCAGTAGGGCAATGATCCATCTGTTGAGAGGGAATCTCTGTATTACAAAACTGCAAACAATACAACTTTGATTTCATATACACTCCATTGCTGAACTCCCACCATTTTCTTTAAAAGTCTGCTTTCTTTCCTTTAATTTGGCCCACAGATTGCTCATTTGTATTTAAAAGCCATTGGCAGCAGAGGAAACTGGAGCAGAAGTACAATAAACAAATACAAGAACAGCAGAAGTGTCTTGGTACATTTTTTGGTCCTTATCTTGAAGAAGTTTTACAACATATTTCGAGGTCAGCCGAAGGGTACTTATTAATCAGATTGGACAGTGCTACTTAAGCAAAACCACTAATCTTATATTAATTTTTACTTTGACTCATAATAATTAATATGGAAACTTTGAAATAGACTCCTCTTGCCCTGACTCACTCTTTAAATTGACTAAAAAACCAGGGCAAGGGCCTGTTCTACCACAAAGGCATACAAAAGTCAGATAAGCCATTCCAGCGGCAGCAAAATTACCCCTATAATTTTACCCTTAGAGGACATGCCCAAAATGGTCCCCACCACAATTATTTCTGTTGAACTGCTTGCAGAAGATGATGCAGAGGATGCCTGTCTGACATCCTCTGGTCAAATGTCTGTCTTGACACTCTTTACTCACTGATCCACTAAAAGTTACATTATGGGAAAGGGGCCCCACAGTATGGGAAAAGAGACTGTGCAGCATAAGCGGGAGGGAAAGAGCTGTCTAGCAGGCTCAAGCCCAGTGAGGGAGGTGGTCTTCATTCCTCAGCTTAGTTCACCAGGGATAAAAAGGGAAATGACTTCAGCCACTTTGTTGTGTCATGATTGCATTAATGACCTCAGGTGGGGTGCATCAGGCCACAGGGAGCCTCAATCTGTTGAGGGATGCAAGAGGAAGGCAGGAAGTGTGTATGAGTTACACAGACTGAATGAAGGATTTATTGCAACAGGATCACTCTTTATCTCTCGGGTCCCCTGCTCTCCCTCCACTCTTTTCTCCTTGCTCTTAGGTCACCTAGAAATGGAAGTGAAGCGAGGCTTGCAGCGCTCCAGAAACCTGCACTGCTGCTGCCAGCAATGAGGTAGGAAGAAAAATGCAGTTATGTAACTTGCTGAACATTTTGCTTACACAGGAAATGTAATCAGCAAAGACATCATGTACTTTAGGACTTCCTAAATAGCAGCATTATCTATAAAAGCAATGAATGCTATTACATTAATTGCCCTTCTGAAGGCAGAAGTACATTTCATCTCCTCTGCCTCCTTGGCATACCTATAAACCCTATAGTATTTATGGGTAATGAGCTCCAGAGCTACTGGACAGTGAATATTTTATCTGGGTAGCTCTTAAGCTCTTCTGGGCACCATATGTTGCATGACTCAAGAGGTGAGTTTTAAAACTTTCAGGTTATTTCATACCAGTGACTTCCAAGTCACCAATTGTTCTGTACTTGTGATAACGCAGCTCCTGCCCTGTTATCTGTCTCTTGGAAATTTCATTTAACATCTGTGATACTCTAAAATCTCTCCTCTTTCAGAGTTACACAACAGAAAATCACACTACAGGTCTGAAATAAGAGTCTTGTGTTCTAAACTGCAGCATCCCCAAACACTGCCAAGCTCCCAAACTCCATTTGGTGCAGAGGAAAGAGGAGGCAAAGTTGTGACCAACTGCTCCTTGGAAAGATATAGATCTAGTCAGGGTTTAAGTTCATGCTTCTTTCTCAATCTCTTATGCACCCAGGGGAGTCACCAGGAGGAAAAAAAAAAAGCTGCAATAAGCCAGCTTATCCTGTATTAGATTGTTATCCGAGGTTTTTATGCAGCCAGCTTACCAAAGAGTTCCACAGGCAGCTCCATGTCTCTGCCATGCAGGAACTAAGGAGCTTCTTAGCATGTCTTACAGGACTCTGCAAGTCCCAGGTCCTTTATTATGAAAATTAAGGTATTATGAGAAAGACAGCTTATATAATCTTTTTAATATTCCTTAAACTGACATTTCTTACTTTGTACCTGGTCAGGGAAGGAATAAACTGGAAAGAAATAATCTGATTATTAAATCCTTTGAATCTCCCTCTTTTTAACAGTTAGACTCTACTAACAGTACCTGTAATATTTGAATGTGAACCTCTACTACATACATGCCCAGATTATATGTATATAACATACATACAATATACATATAATATATATGTAGGGGTATGCAAGTCAAGGTTATTTCACGTCCATGGAATTAGTTTCAGCTTTGTGAGAAAAAACATATCCTGTCCTTTCATTTCTGTTCCTGAGGATCCCTCATTGGCTTTACACCCCCGCTGCCCTAATTTTCAGGACATTAGTTTCAGAGTTAATCCCACCTGCCTATCATGTGGTTTCTCCTCACTTGGCCCACTGTATTGTGAAGGATACTTATGCAAAGACAGATGAGACTTGTTTAGCCCCTCACATTGTTAATTGACAGGTTACGAATCATCAGTGATTACGGCTACTGCTGCAACTGGCACCCCAGCTGGCATTTATTTCCAGGGGCTCCAGAGCTAGGCATGAGAGAGGATGTCGCTTCAGCTAGAAAGCAGGCTCTGCAGGGGGACTGCAGCACTCTTCCACCTCTCCGATCCAGAGGGGACAAATAAAAGACACTCTGATCCCAGTGGGTGACAGCTGAAATGAGGAATACGATGATGTCAGAGGGGACTAGGAGTTCAGCCAGCGACCAAATGGAGAAGCAGATGAACTCATGGGCAAAACCCATTCTGTCTTCATGAAAAAGTCTGTGTAATTAAAAACAAACAGAAAGCAACAGGAAGGACTGTGAAGGCATTTGGGCAGAATCATTCAACAGGACTACATTCGATGGAGTCAGCAAGTCTTTAATAACAACGCTGGCGTTCTTCAGGCCGTACATCAAATGAATGGCAGAGTTCAGTGCAGCCTTTTCTAGATGTTTTCAGTCTTTTATTCACTTGAGCAATGAGCTATTAGTCGTTCATATGTTATCATGTCAACAATTCAGTATGGATCTTATTATACTTGCTGGGGAATTTCCCAACAAAACAGATTTTCATTGGAAACTATTGACTGGTCAAAACCAAGAAGTTTTGGGCAAATTGTAGTGAAAGACAGAAGTTTGTCCAGAATTCATCCTGCTGCTTTTCCTTTGGGGCATCTAAAGGTATCAAAGATTCCAGCATCTCAGCTTCTGGGGCATTTTACCATAGCCAGTGCTAACTCACCCACCAGGTCTCAAGCTTTCAGGCTCCTTGCCATTTTGGAGCCTAAGGGAGAGCCTCAGCTGCCAGTTCCCTATCAATTTTTCTTTCTGTCTGTTTTCCTCATATAGTACTATATAAAGGTAGCCCAGATGATCAGCTCAACTTATTTTACATTACGTTTCACTTTTTCAGGTCTGCATTTTAGTTTTAAGAACAACCTATGTTGCTGAAAATAACAGATGCTACAATACATAAAAAGCAAGAAACTTTCTAATTGTGAGCCAGGTACCTCCCTAGATAGTGCAGGACAAAAACTGAGCACACTTCTCATTTTGCCTTATGCCAGTGTAATCTTTGTTGCAAATAGATGAGATGATTTCTGCTTCTCTAGATGAAAATTAAAATGTGATGGGCAATATACTGGGCAAAATAAAACTGCACAGTCATGTTATGCACTCTTAAGGCAAATGAGCTCTTTTTGTTAGACATGCTGTTGAATGTACCAGAATTAGAAGTGTTTGAAGACATCTCCTCAGGGTTAAAAAGAACAAGTTGAATTGAATTTGACTTGTGCCATGAAAAGTACACTATTTAGTCCCCTATCAGCAGAGAGCTAGTAAATGAAAGCCATACTATGCTTGGGCACACAGATGAAACAGAGCAAACATAGAGCACATAAATGACGTCCGTGTAATTGATCATTAATCTGAAAAGAGAGAAGTAATATTCATCATTCATCCACTTCAACATATGCCATTAAAATAAATCAACACCTTCATGAGCTTAACATCTTCAGAGAAGAAAACATTGTGTTTTTAAACAGAGAAATCCCACAGATTCCAATCCCACACATGCTAATGAGTGACAAAGAACAAACACAAGTCTTTGAGGCCCTGAGAATTAGAATAAATAAATGTCACAAGGGGAAAAACAGGGAGAGCTTCAGCATTCTTAATTGCTTTCAGATTACACCAGGGAAAAAGAGAAGTCTAGATTTTGATCTTAATAAAAAAATTGACAACTTTACCCAACTGTGCACTTCGTGATTGTGATGGTGGTGATGATGATTATTATTCATTCCTGTTTTCAGGTGTTAATATAAAACTGAAAGGGAAGAATAGGAAATAAAAGTCACCATCCTGGAATCAAGAAAGGATTTTAACTGTTACTAAACTTTAGTACACATACAGCTATGATACAATAAAAATCATTTGCTTAATAACAGCATCACTGTATAAAACAGAGTAACCACAAGCCCCTTGGTAAGTCTTCTGAGGATTGTAGTAGTTCTCCTCACATTAGTTGTTAAGACGGAAGCTGAGACACACAAACCAAAGCTCTTGAGCCAGCACCTACTCATTTGTCAGGGGACATCAAGTAAACAAAGAACACTTCAAGCAAATTTCCTATATTGTAAAGGAATATCAGTGTGGAAAAAACCCACATTGGAATTTTTTTTAAAAACTGGCCAATTCTGACCTCTCTTTGTGTCTTCACACACCACTACCACCACCCCACCACCCCCCCCCCCAAAAAAAAAAAAAAGGAAATTAAAGTTTTAAAATCCCAGTGTTTAACCACAAGCTAGACTGAAATGCTTCCTTTCCAAAAACTGCAAAATGAAAATTATTTTGAACATTTCCATTAGGAAGAGGTAGATGCTATTTTCAAGATAGCCTTGCAGCTATCAAAATGGAGGAGACCTTTTGTTGTACTGCTGCCAGATTATTGATCTTAGCTTCTTCTAAAGCCCTCATCGCACACCTCCAAGCACCACACAATCTTTTAATCTATTTATCCTTATGGCACCCCTGAGAGAGAGCAGAGCACCGTTATCCCCATCTGCCAGGTGAGCTGATGCAGGGAAGGCAGTCCCTCGCTTTGCCGAGTTGTGCACCCGAGCCCCGGCAACAGGGAAAGGCTGGAGGTTGCTGCTCAGCTGCCACCTCACCCCGCATGTGCCCTGGGTGTCACCGGCGCTTTCTCAGGCTCTCACCAAACCACTGGGGCCGTGGGTCTCTGGGGATGTTCCTAAGGCACAATTCTTGCCCTGGCAGTTCCCGGTGATTACAGCAGAGCTAAACCCTGAGCAGCCAAAAATGCAAGGGCAGGGAGACATTATCCATGGCTGCCATACCTCCCCAGGATGAGGAAAACCTTGAGTCTTTGTTCCCATTTAAGCAAAGGAAAAAACGTGAATTCCTCTCTCAGTCACATTGGACACTTTCAGTGCAGCTCAGCAGCTACTTGTGCATATGATTCGATACCACACCTGCTTCTCACTGCACACGGCATAGGAAATCTGCACTTTCAACTCGGTGCATGGCGTGGCCGTGAAGGAGTCAGGTTTTGCAGTGCTGAGGAGAAAATCTAAGTGCAAACACCTCTGAGGGTCCAGCCCTGAGCAGTTTGCCAACAGTAATAGGAAAAAGGTGGTTGAAGGTGAAGCAGGGATATAAATTCAGGAGTTCCTGAATTTGCTCATAAATTCTGGTGTTCCAGACCCTGGACCATCCTCGTTGCTGGGCCATATAGATTTTTGAAAGGACATAAGAAGCATTCCTGTCCTGACCAACCAGGATTGTTTTTATCCAGGAATATATTCAAAATCTCTTCTCTCGACCATCTGGCAACAAGATGAGCACACATGGGGTGGGAATGTTAATCCATGACATTAGCTTCCTTCACCTCCTCCAACTGATATAGCCTCAGAATATACAGTACAAGAGTCTGATTTATGCAGAAAGATTAAAATAATTAAATGTGTTTAGCTTGGCCAAACAGCTTCTAAAATGGGAGGTGGCTGTAAGCATTAAATAATTTGGAAGGCATAAAAATTGAGGAAGGAAATTAACTGGTTAGGTTAATCCAAGAGAGCAGAAATTGACCCATATGGTGATTAAGTACCATCAATTCTTATATTAGACTAATGCAGAGCTTAGAAATTGCAAAAAATTTTCACTTGTAGCTACCATGAAGGCATGTATCGCTAGAGTAAGATAACGTTTTCTGAGTTTCAGTGTTAGGCTCATAAAAGGACGTAAATAAAGGGCAAGCGTATGGCAGAGAGAAAGGGAGGGATTACACTCCTGGACCAATACACTCAATTGTTAAAGGCCCAACCTGCTGCCCTCATCTTTTCCACCCAAAGACAAAATGGACTGTGCTCACCCCCATTGCCACTTCACCACATTTCACAGAGCTACATCACAGTTCAGTCTGCGCAAACCCCAAAGGTTTTTGCATTCACATTGAAGCAAACATCTTCATGAGCAAGCAGCAAGTGCTTCTATCTATCCCACTACACTAATAAAGGTTTTCTTTTCCCCTTCTGCATGTCCTTCTCTAATTTCCTGTTGTATTTCACAGAATCACAGGATGGTGGAGGTTGGATGGGGACTCTGGAGGTCATCTTGTCCAAACCCCCTGCTCAAGCAGGGTCATCTAGAGCCAGTTGCCCAAGACTATGTGCAGATTGCTTTTGAATAAATATATTCATATTGTCTAAGACCTTTAATCAGCAGTAAAGTCTAAAATAAAGTAAAACCAGCATATATCCTAGGAGGTAAAACAGTATCACTTCTAGGCATAGTGATTATTTAAGTTACAGATGTCCTTGTGTTCAGCTGCGGTGTACTAAATACATAGCAACCGACTATCCAGTTCAAGCAAACTTGAATATTGACTGTCAATGACTATCATCTCAGTTAGATTCCCTTTATATTCAGTCTAGAAAGGTACAGTTGATGAAAAGAAGACCTGCCTTTCTGAAGGTCACCTGAGATCTTAGGTAATCTTGATGGACTGGACCTGAACTTGTCTGTCCAAAGATGCTACAGTGTAAATAGACAAAGTTAATGAAGATAAAAAAGGAAAGCTGAGAGCAGGAGGAGATGTCTCTCCCATCTTTCAGGAGGACAATGGCACAGAGAAGAGGTGAGCTTCAAGTAACTTGCTCCTAGCTCAATGCTTTGTACATGACCACAAGTGCCTGGATCACCCAGTTTGAACTCTTAGAGATCCTCTCCCAAACCTTCCTTCTTGCAAAGCTGTTAAAAATGATGCCTCTTACTGCTAAAATATGGCTATAAATAAGCATTCAAGGCACAGACACATCTTCTTTATGAATAGTTCTGTGAACACACACTGACAGAGCTTTTACAAAGATTGATCTGAAAAATCATGTTTCCCTGCTATTTGGGCATGCTTTACTAGTGCATCTGAAAGCTTTTGCATTGACTCTTATGCCACAACAGGCCACAGGTTTCCCTCAGTTTTCTGCACGACACACACTGCTTTGTTTGTGAAAGATTGACTGATCAGAGAAGCATATCTCCTGAGCATTAGAAGCACATTAGCAGTACATGTGGGCATAGGCAACAGTTATAAACAGCATACTAACATAACAGAATCAACAGGGATCTCACAATCAATTAACTACTTATTTAAATGCCCACCAATTGTTTAATTGACCCATTCTAAGCATAGCCTAAACAAAAAGCATGTTGAGTTTTTCAAATGTGGATGAGACTATACTGAACATCTAGACACTTTATTCTTTGGTTTGGTTTTTTTTTTTCTTCAATGAGGTTGACTTTCTCAAACCAGTCTTAGTAAGTTAGATGCTCAATTGCCACTGAAATTAGGAGCCAGCTACTTGGTATCTTTTAGCAACAGCATTCTTCTTCAAATATTTCAGAAAGGAAAAAAAAACCAAAACAAAACTGTATTGTGAAAATTGGAGAGTAGCTATCATAAAGGTTGATGCTGACAGAAAGTGATCACTTCAAGCTACTGATTCATAGACCTGTTAAAGATTAAACTGGCGTTAGTGACAAGTTCTTTTGTGCTCCCAAAGAGTTAGTTTTAAGTGGAAGTTCATGCTTCATGGATAAAATGGATATAATGTGGGAAATTACAGGACAAAACTAAAATACTATGGATGCCCAGTTCACATTCCTGCAACTTATGTCAAATCCTCCTTCCCTTCTCTCTAACCAAGTGTAAATTCTTTTGTAGCATATGCAGACACTCCACAACATACACCTGTCACACCCAAAAGCCCAGTCCTTCAGTTTTCTTGGTAGTCCCACACAACAGACATCAAGATCTGAGGTTCCCGATCAATGATCTGCATGCCACAAGGGGTATGGAAAACTCTTCCAAGTGAATGTGTGGGGCAGGTGGCAGCAGCATTTTTTGACAATGGCTACATGGAGGTTTCCACAGGAGCTGCTGGATAAATCCCTCATGGTTCCCAGAGGGCAATCAGGAGTTGATTAGCACCCAATACAACTGTCCCTGTAATTCCAATGCAAAAGGCAGGAACTTGGCAGAATGAGGTAGAGAGCATGGGATTAAGATGGAAGAAAGGCTAGATCATGTTTACCCCTGAGGTGAAAGGAGAAGAGCAATTAAGAAGGAAGAGGGGTAGGATTGGAGTCCTCATTTTGGCAGATGGGAAAGGAAGGGAAGGAAACAAGAGCCAGGGAGTGAACTGTTGCTTAAGGGTGTGTAGAAGGAAGCAAGGAGCTTAAGGTTGAGAAGATGGGTGGGAGTGGAGTCCTGGTTTGGGAAGCAAGCAGGGACGTGCAACCTGCCCTGAAAGCTAGCAACTGCTGCTGCCTTGAGCCTGGGTCAAGCAGAGTAGAAAGTGAATTTCAGAACAAAGGCATTATGGTCGACAATTCCCTGCCCACTCTCCCCTCCCTTTTCTTTTATAGGAAGAGGAATCAAGAGAAGGGCTCAGTTTTAGAAATGTGGCTCCACTCCCAACCCATTTAGTGTCAGAACCAACACCCTAAAGTGCACGGCACCAGTGGGAGCCAGAACAGCTCCCAGGGTATCTATCCCATGCTCGCTCTCAGGTGTGTTGCTTACTGACAACATGCTTTTACATTGTGACTGGACTGCTGAAATGTTACTGTGGGGTAGCTTCCAGGTCTATAAATGCAGAGCTATCATTTGTGGTAAAAAGGAAATTAAAAAAAAACCCAAGATATGTATACTGGAAATGATGCCAGGAAACTGCAGTCATCAAAAATATATATGTTTTTTTCCATTGACCACTAATGGACAATATGAGGATTTGGTATCACTGACAAAAAGCTGCCCCCCAACCCCCCCACCCCTGTCCCACAAATACTTAGATGTATTTTGGCCTAGTTAAGCAGGCAGCTCTTAGCCCTGACTTCATTAGAAATCAATGCTTAAACTCATCCATAAGCAGCTGCAGTATCAGAGACTGTGTCCCCATAGTTAGCTTTTTCCAATACAGTTCTCAATACTGCCAGAGAATCATATTTAAGACTGTATTGCAGTATGTCCAATCTAACATGGTCTAGTGGAGGGTGTCCCTGCCCGCAGCAGGGGGGTTGGAACTAGATGGGCTTTGAGGTCCCTTCCAACCCAAACCATTCTATGATTCTATGATTCTATTTAGCTGGTAACTCCTGCACCTCAGGATATATAATTGTCACAAACTATAGCTGAAAATTTGCTTTTCTGATCCCCAGTTGTCCTGATCATCTGCTTTCTTTTTTTGGTCAAGATGTGATTCATAAAACTGAAGGGACTTTGATTTTCTTTATGTTCACATCAATCATGCTTGCTTTGCTGAATTTTGTATGTGTATTATTTGTGATATGCACAATGTTTGGAAACACATGAGCAATACACTCACTAAGGATAGAAATTACCAGCTCCAAAGGCAAGAAAATGATGTTCATTCCATTATCTAGCTTCACCAACAGAAATCTCATTGATGAACTCTATTGTAATACACAGCCAGATAAGCAATCTTATTACCTCATAATGAGAACTGATTTCTCCTCATCTAAATCTCCATTACTTCTGTCATCTCATTTTTATGTATTTTCCTTCTTACAGATGCTTTTATGTTAAATTTCCCCAAGCAGACAAGAGATATTATGTTTCTTTGATATCTGTTGCAAAGCCTTTTATGTGGAATGAAAATAAGTGTAGAAAACCTAGAGGAATGTTTTGTATTCTTGTGCACTCCAGATTCTTTCTAAATGAAAATTACACTCCTTCTTCTCAAAAGCAATCCCAATTCCAATGGTGAGAATTAGTAAACTAAGCTGCAGACTCTAAAAAGCTTTTTATTTGAAATTTTATTATTGTTGATAATACCGTCCAAAAAAAATTTCCAGAAAGGTCCTACAGATTATCAGCTGAACCTTATGCCATAGATTTGATGCAACAGTAGCATCCTAGAGTTCCCTTCTACCCACAAGTACAGATTTCTTCCTCTAACTCACCTATGAACCTCACCACATTTGTCTTACCAAGGTACAGATCCTGGAATCTATTTCAATCAGAAACCTCTTAAAGATGGAGAGGTGAAACCAAACCTGGATGAAGTGCAACTTGCATTTGGCAAGCACACATCAAACTAGACTAACCTGCTCATTTTTCTCTAACTATCTAAAAAAGTTATCCTAATTAAGGATAGCAATAAGCAGCACAAAGTTTAGTTGGAGGCCATTCACTAGGGGTGCACCTCAGGGTTTGATACTGGGGCCAACACTGTTTGACATCTTCATTAATGACCTGGATGATGGGAGTGAGTGCACCCCTAGCAAGTTTGCTGATGACACCAAACTGGGAAGAGTGGCTGACATGCCAGTGTGCTGCCATTCAGAGGTGTATTGGGTTTGCATGGGAACGTTTTGGTAGCAGGGTAGCCACAGGGGTGGCTTCTGTGAGAAGCTGCTAGAAGCTTCCCCCGTGTCCAATAGAGCCAATGCCAGCCGGCTGCAGGACGGCCAAGGCTGAGCCCATCAGCGACGGTGGTAGCACCTCTGGGATAACATAGTTAAGAAGGGGGGGGGGGGGGGAATGGGCAAGAGAAACTGCAGCCAGAGAGAGGAGTGAGAATATATGAGAAACAACTCTGCAGACACCAAGGTCAGTGCAGAAGGAGGGGGAGGAGGTGCTCCAGGCACCGTCACACCTGCAGCCCATGGAGAAGACCACAGTGAAGCAGGCTGTCCCCCTGCAGCCCATGGAGGTCTATGGTGGAGAAGATATCCACCTGCAGCCCATGGAGGACCCCATGCTGGAGCAGGTGGAGACACCCAAAGGAGGCTCTGACCCTGTGGGAAGCCCGCGCTGGAACAGGCTCCTGGCAGGACCTGTGGCCCCAAGGAAAGAGGAGCCCACACTGGAGCAGTCTGCTCCTGAAGGTCTGCACCCCGTGGAAGGGATCCACGCTGGAGCAGTTCGTGAAGAACTGCAGCACATGGGGAAGGACTCACGTTGGAGAAGTTTGTGGAGGACTGTCTCCCGTGGGAGGGAGCCCATGCTGGAGCAGGGGAAGAGTGTGAGGAGTCCTCCCACTGAGGAGGAAGGAGCAGCAGAGACAGCGTGTGATGAACTGACCACAATCCCCGTTCCCCATCCCCCTGTGCTGCTGCGGGGGAGGAGGGAGAGTAAAGTTAAGCCTGGGAAGAAGGGAGAGGTGGAGGGAGGTGTTTTTAAGTTTTGATTTATTTCTCATTATCCTACTCTGATTTGACTGGTAATAAATTAAACTAATTTTTTTCCCCCAAGTTGAGTCTGTTTTGCCCGTGACTGTGATTGGTGAGTGATGTCTCCCTGCCCTTATCTCGACTCACAAGCATTTTGATATATTTTTCTCTCCCTTGTCCAGCTGAGGAGGGGAGTGATAGAGCGGCTTTGGTGGGCACCTGGTGTCCAGCTAGGGTCAACCCACCACAGAAGGGACCTCAACAGGCTGGAGAAATGGGCCAACACAGAGATGCAAATCCCTGCCCCTGGGGAGGAACAACCCCAGGCACCAGCACGGGCTGGAAAGCAGCTTGGCAGAAAAGAAGAAAGGACAGGGGGCACACAGAGGGACGATGCTGTGTTGGTCACGAGCCAGCAGTGTGCCCTTGCAGCAAATGTGCCTTAGGAAGCCTTGCCAGCAGATGGAGGGAGGTGATCCTTCCCCTCTGCTCAGCCCTGGCAAGACACAGCTGGAGTGCTGGGTCCAGCACTGGGATCCCCAGTACCAGGCATGGACATACTGGAGCCAGTCCAGTGGAGGGCCACAATGATAACTAAAGGACTGGAGCATTCTCCTTACGAGGAGAGGCTGGGAGAGCTGGGACTGTTCAGCTTAGAGAAGAGAAGGCTCAGAGGAATCTTATCAGTGTGTATCCCCTGATGGGGGAAGTAAAGAAGAAGGAGGCAGGCTCCTTTCAGTGCTGCCCGGTGACAGGACAAGAGACAATGGGCACAAACTGAAACACTGGAAATTCCATTTAAACATAAGAAACTTTTTTTGCTTTTCATGAGGGTGTTTGAATGCTGGAAGATGTTTTCCAGAGAGGTTGCAGAGTCTCCTTCCTTGGAAATATTCAAAACCCAGCAGGACATGTCCCAGAGCACCCTGCTCTGAGCAGTGGGTTGGACAAGACAATCTTCAGAGGTGCCTTCCCACCTCAGAAACTCTGTGATTCTGTGGAAGTGCATTGGATCTAATTTAGCAAAGCCTTTGATACAGTACTAAACAGGAAACTAGTGGTTCAGCTGGGGGAGAGGAGAATTACTGCATTGATAAGAAACCTGCATGCGCCCTTGGACAGCACAGAAGAGATGTGTTAAGTCAGAGGAAAGTTACTAATTCAGCCCATAGTCTTTGAACAAATCTTTCCTTACTATTTTTATCACTGTTTTTGATTAAAAAAAAAAAAAATAGTGTAATGAAATTCACAGCTGACAAAGCTGGGAGGCACTGCTGACAAACCAGGGGATCACTGCTAATGGGGAGGAGGACCAGAATATCATCACAGAGAGACTGAATGATCTGGAAGACTGGAGAAACAGAAATTGGGTAAGTAATAAAACAAATACATGCAAACTAATAAAATAATCACAGTCTTTCCATCACAGTGGGGAAGCAACATTTGGAAACAACTGACAAAATAAAAGACCTAGATGTTTTATTTCATCTCAGGGTAGCCATAGAACCTATGCCAAAAACAGGCAGCCCTGAGCAGCATAAATAAAGATATTTCCCCAGAAAAAGTTGGCCATGTACCAATATTATTGCCACTGCACAAGACACTACAATGCTGCATACAATTCCAGCAACCTACATTCAACAAAATCCAATGTGCATCAAAAGGGATTTCGGGACAAGGGACGGGGGGCAATAAATTAGTCAGGTGAATGGAAAAACATTCTTCACGAAAGGAGACAAGGAGAATTTAGTTTATTTTAGCCTAGCAAAATAAAGGCGGGGGGGTGAGGGGGGGTTGGGAATAACCTAATGAATTGTGTTGCCAAAGAACAAAATGCTTTGTATAAATTGAATCTGGAAAACAGAAGGTATCTAACCAGCAGACCAGTGAGGTCCTGGAAAATTCAAATAACTCAGCAGAAATTAGGGAGAAGAAATTTAGCTAGGCTTAAGATGAAGGCTGAACAGTCTGTGAAAACACTTACAACATGGTGGTCTGTGTCAGGTCTCTACTTCACATGCTGCCCTGGACTACAGCACAGGGGCCACCTCTGACATGCTCTGAATTATACTGGAGACAAATCTAAGCATATAAAAGATAAAAGTCTCCAAGTTCCAGGTTGTTTGATCCTACTCTGGGAGAGGCTGTGCTAGTTAAGACCAAGTAGTGAAGTAATTGCTATCTTAAGGCAAATCTCAACTAT
The DNA here is from genome assembly GCF_028858705.1 of Grus americana. NCBI lineage: Eukaryota > Metazoa > Chordata > Aves > Gruiformes > Gruidae > Grus > Grus americana. Next base: position 63,105,971 of record NC_072854.1, read on the forward strand.
ATATAGCTGTATATGTGGAGAGGGAGTGATCTGAGAAGCTGTTAGGTTAAGGTGACCACCCTGAACTGAAAATACTAACAATGATCTCTTTAGCAGCTGTTCTTTTTTTTTTTTCCTCCTTTTCTGCCACTAACAATGACATGAATTAATTTAAATAAACTCAGACAGCCACAGACTGTGTGATGGTGTGATTTGCTGAATAAAATCAAGAGATATTTCTTCATTTGTAGATTTTTTTTTTTTTAAATAAAGATGCTCAATTTAGAGTAGTCAATAATATTCAGAAGGGCTAAAGCAGTACAGCCCCAGTGATATGTCTTTGCTACTGCTCCACACCCCTCCAAAATCAGCTTCCATGTATCTCAGGTTCTGCACCCAAAGGGAATGTAAGCATTTGAAATAATGTTCATTAGCTGTCCTTAAATTAAAGAATAACTCTAATCACTGCACAATGCTGAAGAACAAGAGAGCATGTATGACTCAGATAAGTTCACCTATCTGTTGAGAGTCTCAAAAGAGAAGGGGTTCTGTGCTAACAGGTTAGAAAAACAGTATGAAGAACATCCTGAGGGCAAATGATCTAACAATTGTGTCATGACATGCATTTTAGAAAGAAAAAAAGATTAACTGCCATGGTGAGCTAAGAGATCATTTAGACAATATTGCAGACAAAGGAACTAGTTCCCTGCTGAGTTTTTAATGACTTGAGAACAAAACACTCTCCACTTAGACACCAGAAGCGTTTTACCCCAACAACCCACCCTTGCTGGGATCACCAAGTTGTACCCATACTGCCCTTCTGGTTTAGTGCTGAAGCGAAACCCTGACTGTCCGAATTTTCCACCTGCCAGTTGGGTTTGCAGAGTGGTTTTAGCACATTCAAACTAGATTCTCTGAGGAGGAAACTCATCTAAAAGCTTTCCTCCTTCCATCTCTGCACCAAACTAACCACAGTCCATAATGGAGAAAATAAGTGGCTAAATCAGTCACTTCAGACAGCCTCAAACCATGTGTGAGATGGGGATATCAGAGGACCAGAGTAAATATCTGGTCCAGAGTAAAATATCCAAACTGTTAACAATTTTGATGTATTAGATGGTGATCCATCTGCCCCAGTCTACTGCTCTGCTCCTTTTGCACAGAACTGCTTGCTTATGTAAACATGGGCACAGAGACAAAAACATTAATTCTGCAGGTGAAGGTTGTCTGTTAATAGCTCCATCAGGTCTGTGATTGCCATTGGTTTGGGTTTTTTTTCCCAATGGTGAATTGAATCTCACTTGTACCTCAGCAAAATGATAATCAGTATCTCTTCTTCCTAGCAGATGTATACCTGACCAGATTCAATCATGTGGACTATTGACTGGACATCAGTTTCCATAGCAGACACCAGTACTAACAGAGAGCATAATAACAAGGCTGCTTCTCACTCCAGCAATTTAAATGGTTGTTCAGAAGAATTTCTTTGCATTTTATGATCCTATTCCACAATAGATACTATTCAGAAAATATAACACCTCATGTCACAGATCAGCAGAGAAGAAAGATTCCCACCACTGAATGATCAAGACTGCTGTGGGAATGAAAAGATCCTGTAACGAGACTTACAGGCACCAGAGATTAGGTTCAGAGTTCCCCACCCCAGTTTCCACAGGCAGATGTTTGGAAATGTAAATTATATCTTGGCCTTGGGAATAGCCCTCAGTGTCCCTATTACAAAACCCTAATGCATGCTTCCATTTCATCTGTCTAGCACTACTATAATTTTATGGCTAAACATGTCTGGGTTTTCTCCCTCAACAATCAGTCTAGAATTACTCTCGCAACATTGCAAAGTCGGGTCATTTCCGATTCTTGTTTCATCTTGTCCATTTTAGTTGCAGCACTGAATCATGTTAACTTCAGACCATGTAATTGCTTATCCACATGGAAGGTAAGTAGCCTCACAAGCCGTATAAAGTGGGATCCAAACGGAGTTGCCTAATGCCAAGGTACCCTTGCACCAAGGTACAAGGACACCCCTCCTTTCTGCTGCTTCCCTGCACGTCTCTATCCTCAGTGAGTTCTCCCAATGTGCTGAAAATTAGTTTACTTTGCAACTGAGCAGAGCCTGCATTCATTGTGCCTGTAGCTCTCCTCCCTCTCTTGCACACAACATGACAGTCTCACCACCATCCTCTCTTTCCACCAAGCACTTCCTGCAGACTGCCTTAGCCCAGGCTCTCTTGGTTGTGGGTCTGGAACGCAGCTTGAAACAAACTCTACTCCAGCGTGGGAAAGCACAATAATGTACCTGTAATAATCACATGGACCTGAAGCACGGGTCTGTGCAACACCAGTGTGTTGGGTTTGCGTGGCAAGGTTTTGGTAGCGGGGGGGGCTACAGGGGTGGCTTCTGTGAGAAGCTGCTAGAAGCTCCCCCTGTGTCTGACAGAGCCAATGCCACCCGGCTCTAAGATGGGCCCGCCGCTGGCCAAGGCCAAGCCAATCAGCGCCTCTGTGATAACATATTTAAGAAGGGAAAAAAAAACAGTTAGGGAGAGCTTTTGCAGCCGGAGAGAGGAGTGAGAAGATGTAAGAAACTCTGCAGACACCAAGGTCAGTGCAGATGGAGGGGGAGGAGGTGCTCCAGGCGCCGGAGCGGAGATCCCCCTGCAGCCCGTGGTGAAGGCCATGGTGAAGCAGGCTGTCCCCCTGCAGCCCGTGGAGGAAGGATGAGGGGGTGTAGAGATTCCACCTGCAGCCCGTGGAGGACCCCACGCCAGAGCAGGTGGAGGCACCTGAAGGAGGCTGTGGCCCGTGGGAAGCCCACGCTGGAGCAAGCTCCTGGCAGGACCTGTGGCCCCGTGAAGAGAGGAGCCCATGCCAGAGCAGGTTTGCTGGCAGGACTTGTGACCCCGTGGGGGACCCCACGCTGGAGCAGTCTGCTCCTGAAGGTCTGCAGCCCATGGGAGAGACTCACGCTGGAGAAGTTCGTGAAGGACTGTCTCCTGTGAGAGGGACTCCATGCTGGAGCAGGGGAACGATGAGAGGAGTCCTCCCCCTGAGGATGAAGAAGTGGCAGAAACACCATGAGATGAACTGACCGTAACCCCCATTCCCCGTACCCCTGTGCCGCTGAGGGGGGAGGAGGTTGAAGCCGGGAGTGAAGTTGAGCCTGGGAAGATGGGAGGGGTGGGGGGAGGTGTTTTAAGAGTTGATTTTATTTCTCATTCCTCTACTCTGTTTTGCTTAGTAATAAATTCGATGAATTCCCTCTCTAAGTTCAGTCTGTTTTGCTCGTGACGATAATTAGTGAGTGATCTCTCCCTGTCCTTATCTCGACCCATAAGCTTTTCGTTGTACTTTTTCTCCCCTGTCCAGTGAATGAGGGGAGTGAGAGAGCGGCTCTGGCGGGCACCTGGCCCCCAGGCAGGATCAACCCACCACAACCAGGTGTCTGAACACATATCCTCCAATAGAACCTACAGCAGATCCAGGGGATGCTCAAGGTTTAGTGATCACCAAAAAAAATTTTCCATGATACTTCTTCACTGCGGCACTCAGTACTGTCCTAGGAAGCATCATCCATGGGAGCTCCAGGTGAAGATAACGTAGGGCACTGCGAGGGCAGACTCCTGCAACTGCCTTCCCATAGCTGCTATGTGCCAGGCTGCACCAGTGCTTGACCCATTTACAGTTGCCATGGAGAGACTGAAGCATACAGAAGTATCACATCCCCCAATTGCAATGACACCTCACAGAAATAAATATTTATTTGTGAATTTAAAGGGGAAATACAATAAAATAATTATGAAAATCTATGTCCACTGACTGCTGGCAAACATGAATTATTTGACAAAAACTAGTCTACCATCCTTCATTATCGGTAGGCTGCAGCTCTAGCCTAACCACCCCCCTGCCTAAGAAAAGAGAGGAAATTGGGCACAGTTGTGGCAGCTTTCCTTTTAAGACTTTCATTTTTAACACTCAAATACTTTTCATCTTAATAGTCTTGCAACACAAAAATGGATTAAAGCAGCATTAAGCCAAGAATCAAATTTTTGTGTGCAGTGCAATTTCTCGCAAATTCTGTAAATAGGTTCGTCTCCCACCCAACAATGAGATTTTTGCCCTCTGTAATTGTGCTGCAGCTACAGCAGCTACTGATGAGAACAGCACAATGATAAGACTGATTCTCTGAGATTGCAAAGAAGAGCTCAAACACCCAGTCCTTCCAAGTGCTAGTTACTACTTGGCAAGGTTTCTTCAAGAAAGAAACACTAGTATATTAAGGTTCATTGAGCTGATAGGAAATGACCAAAACCTTTTCATTTAGGCTTCAGACCAAAGTAAACATGTTATGCATTTTAATGCTTTTTTCCTCAGTTTATTCTCTTTTTTTTTTTTTTTCACCAAACTGTGAATTTATGGATCCCAATTAAGGTATAACAATGTTAAACTATCGAAATCAACTCTGTAGTCATGAGACAGCCCAATTTTGCATGCTTGGTGGCTGAAGGTAATTTTACTCAAGCCTCTGATTAAGGATATTTGCAGCACATAATAGTAACAATTTATTGAAACTATAGCTCAGTGAACAATGCTATCTATACTTGTGTGTCAGTGGATGGCTCTCAATTAGCTATTTAGGTGCATGTAGCTAAGCACAACCATTTATTATTATTTTCATTTGGTTTAAGAATTTGGGGACCAGCATTCCCAAACATCACCCACATTTGGGGGGGTTTAGTCTTAAACTAAACATCCAGTCCCATTTTTTTCCCACTGAGCCTTCTGAGTCTGTTGCATTGGTGACAGCAGGGAGAGAGTAACAGCCTAAAAGAACAAAGTGCAAAAATCAAGTCATATAAAGTGTATTATTCTAACCAGAAGGTCCCACGGGCAAATGAATTGGGTCTAACACTCCTGAAGCTAGAGAGGGAAACTGTGCTAAAGCACATTTTATTAACACATACCCAGATTTTTATTTTTTTCCCCTTCTGGTAAAGATTGAGAGCAGAGAGCTGAAAATAGGGAGGTAGGCAATGTCCTTCATCCATCCTAGAGACAGAGGGAGGTGGCTTGTCCTGCGGTGATGCAGTGCCATCTAGTGATTCCTTCCTTCAAGGGGAAAAGAAAGAAACCCCACTAAATTACAGCTCCACGTTAAAACAAACAAACAAATACCCAAACATAACAAGGTGTGGGTATGAACAGGCCGGGGAGGTTCGGGTCGAAAGCCATCGCCGCCGCCGTCACCTCAGCGCAGGGACGGGGACCCGGGGTGCCACCTCGGCTCGCCAGCTCCAGGAGAGCCAGCACGTAATGACGCTCTGGTTTTTAGGGTCCCCAAGGCCCGTGTGACAGGCAGCACAGCCTCAGCACATGTAGCTGAGCTTCACTTCACCAGCACTTTGCTTCCCAAGGTTTAATTAGCTCCCGCTGCGCTTCATACCAGCCCCAGGAGGCAGCGGCACGGCACGGCACGGCACGGCTGTTAGGAGCTGGTGCCCGAGCGAGCCTGGCGAAAAGCCGCAGCTTGGTGTCAGAAGCAGCACGGCCACCACGAAGCAGCTACAAGGACCCTCTTTGCACCCCTCCTGCTTCCCACCCTCTGCTCCTCACGCTGTGAGCTGGGGCTGAAAATACAGACTGTTTTGGTGCATGGTGTCTGAGCTCCTACACAGCTTTCTAGACTCCTGGTGCCTTGCTGTTCAATTTGTTTATGTTCTCAGTTTTGTTTTGGTTTTTTGGGGTTTGTGGTTTGTTTGGTTTTTTTCACCAGTCATGAGAACAGATTTGCTTGCTTTGTTTGGGGGGGTTTGGCCCTTTTTTTTTTTTTTTAATAAAACCAGTGACTGAGGCATTAATGTGTGATTCCAAAGTCCTGTAAAAAAATAGCAAATATTGCCAACTATCCTGATTTTTACCACGAGCTTTGCAACACTGGAGCTTACCTGTCTTAAATACATATAGCTAAATCCAAAAGATTTATTTCACAGGTGTAGAAAACTGCAAAAATGGGAAGGAAGCTTTTTTTTTTTTTCCCCCCCTCAACACAGAAGACCTCACAAACATACAGTGATCTCTGGATGCTGGCGGTTACTCAAAAGCTGATTTAGCCCCATCCTTGTGAACTGAGGTTTAGGTGTTGGTGCCTTCCAGAAGCCACACATTCTCACAAGCTACATACCTAGCTGGGTGCTGTGGAATGCCGCATATTTCTGTTTCTGATTCCATCTGATCTGAAGAAACCCATCACTTTGTATTGCTGCACAGTTGCCCCGGGCCAGGAGACTGCTGCAGGCAGCACACGCAGGTGGGGACTGGGGTGCAGTTGCGTGGTCTCAGCTTTGGCATATGAGCACCATGTGTGTCTGCTGTGTTAGCAGGTGCTGATATGGGACTATTACCTTTCCCTCACCAGCAAATCTGTGTTTCGTCGTCTTTATTACTAACTGAGAGGAAAATGAGTGAGAGGACGACTAGCCAACCAGTCTGGGATTTAGGAGTGTCAAATATAGCTCCTTGTCTGCCATAGACAGTGGTCACCCTGTGTTTCCCTGGGCATGTGAGGCACAGGGGTGCTGCCTGGCTCCCGCATGCGAATGTACTCTCTGGCCATGTCCAGTCTTTACTCTGAGGTATGACACAGAAGTACATCAACCCCTTCCATTTCCCGTGTCTCTCTTCTTCCCCTGTTCCTCATTCTCCCACAAAGAAAGCCCAAGGCGCCTAGGAGGGACCAGAGCAAGGGAACAGAGGGCACAAGGCCCTGCCTTTTTGATGAGGGAAGTTAAGAATATTGTCTTATTTTGCAGATGGGGAAAATGAGGACCAGAATTACAAGCCAGTCATCCAAGGGAATAAGATAACCATATAGCAATCAAGACCTCGCTGTCCTAAGCCAGTTTGAAGGCTGGCAGACACCTGTGCCTCCTATGGCAAATGAGTGGGTCCACTGGCAAATCCCGAGTAGTTACCTGATACGTATAATATACAAATAACCAGATATACTAAATACATCTAATATATATAAAATAATAGCTTAAGGTAAAGTATGTACCTTTAACCAGGGTGTTCCGACCTACTTGGAATTCAAGAAATAGCAAACTAGACCTTCCTCATGAGTTTCCAGCTGTAAATAACAGAAGATGTTGAGGAGAACTGGTTCTGCTGGTCACTGCATGCCATGAGAAAGATGTGCTCAGCATGCAACCAGCATGTGAAGGGAGGCACTGCTGGTCCCCAGGAATCAGAGGATGCAACAGAGTTGGAAGGGATCTGGATCAGCACAGGATTGTTTCTTTTATTTTTGCTCAGTTGTGCTGAATGCACTTTTCCAAACAGTACCGTCTCTCTTATGGATTGCCTAATAGTCTAATAGCACTATAAATCCAAAAATGAGTAACAGAAATTTCCTGACAACTGAACACAAACTGAAAATTCACGTTTAGAGGAGCAAATAGTATCCGTGTCCACAATTTCATGATTCACACCGAAAAGGAATATTTTTATGTTTAGGGATAAAAATTAATTGGAGAGCACTAACATACTGAACATTGAGCAGTATACCACCTTTAAAGCCATTAAGAATATTCAAGAACACTAGCACTACCATTAATGATCATTTTCATAGCCATGTTTCATGTTTAAAGTCAAAGCACTGAGCTTCTGCATTGCTAAGACTTGCTAATACCGCACCAGAGTAAATGGAGGAAGAAAGACTCCTTACAAATGGAAAGCCTGCATCTGACGAAAATGTTCCAGCAAGGTCGATGCATTTTTACTGTCTGTGTGAGGACTTTGAGATTAACACAGTACTGGAGAGGGGGGTCTCCCACAGGGACATGGTTTTTCTCTCTCATCACTGTAAAGAGAGTGCTGGTGAAGAAGGGACATATTTGTGAAAGGATCACCAGTAACTGTTCTCCCGTATTCTTTCAGTGATAAATAGCAATATAGCCTAGCAGAAATCAAATTCCTGGTGCAGAACCAAATAGGAACTTGTGCACATTTGTGTTTGAGATAGTTTTTCCTCACTGATGCAGTGTTTACCTTTTCCCATTGCTAACATTTATTTTTTTTTTCCTTCAACTGGCAATACTTTTCTGAAAACTGTAGTTTGCATATTGGGCCATAGTAACATCATAGTCTGAGAAGGTCTATTGAAAGGTCTAGTGAAGGTCTGTTGAAAACATTTGGGAGAAGGCTTCTCAAATGGTGGAGGAGCAGATCCTGAGGGCTGTAATATTTCAAAGCTGATCTTTGTTCAGCACTAACATGTAATTCTCAAATTCCATGAGGCACAGGAAGCAGTCCTTTGCCCTGTTCTGTCCTGGTGAGCTCCCACTTGGATACCGTAGCCAGGATTGAGTGTCACCTTCTTGAAGTATGTGAAGAAATCCAGTGAAAGAAGTGAACAAGAGAGATACAGAAAGTATGACATATGAGGAAGACTTACATGGGGTAAAATAATCTAGCGATACATAAAAATCTAGTGGAAAGAGGAGAGATATAATAAGGTCTTCCTGTCTACCATGGATGGGAGGAAGATGTAATGACCTTCATTTGCAGTTAGGAGAATTCCGGTTCGATGCTAGCAAAAAGCATTTTAGCACTACAGGTAGTGACACTGGAATAGGGTGCCTGAGACACTGTGGACTCTCCACCATCAGAGGTTTTAAGGACAAATTTAATAAACATACAGGTAAAATTATTCTGGCCTGAAGCAGAAGCAAAGTGTAGACAAGTTCATGAGGTTCTTCAAGCCCTATTACCCTCTGAGCTTCTGATATTAAAATTCTAGCCTAGAAAAAATGAGCTTTCTTCCAACTGCAAAAACAGAATCACATTACAAGTACAGCCCGATTTCACACACACTAGTGTGAATCAGGAGGTACTAAGCTAAAGGCAGTAGAATTATGCTGTAAAGCCCAAAAGATAGCATTCAAGATCATTAAGCTAATGGGTTTTAATGTAACACATGGCAATTTCAATATATTTTTTGTACCCGTACTAGTTTCTTTGTTCTGTTTTATTCTGGGTTTCGTAGCCGCAACAGTATTGTCACCTCATTACCTTGGCACCTGAGTAGTGTAGCAAGGTGGAAAAAAATATTAGCCAGGTATAAAACAAGCTGATTTGATGCCTCTGCACCATGCTTGAAATCCACTGATGGAAGATTTGGAGATCAGTACATTCTTTATATAACTCTGCTTAATAAACCAATTTCTCTGACTACTGTAGCTAACAGTTCCACACAACTTTCTTTTTTTAACTGGCTAATTTTGTACATGGTAAGTGTATTAATTAAAAATGGAACCAAAGGGCCTAGCTAAATCTTTGATCTTCTCTGTGCCCCAGTTTCCCCCGTCTGTAACACAGAGATCGTATCTTTCTCGCCCCAGACGTCTGCTGGATGATTAGTTCATTATGATTTGTAGACTGCTTTGCATACTCCCAAATTATTAAATTAGATCATAGCAGATATTCCAACCACCACATTAGAAATTAATTCCCATTTATTGGACTTTTACTGAATTCAGAAAATGACTGGGAGATCTGCTTTTTCTTCCTAGATACACACTGTCACCCAGTATGACTGCCCTTGCTGAAATCAGTTAACTCGTCTCCCAGCAGCCCCAGTGGAAATGGGATCCACTCACACTTGTCTCCAGGATGCCTGACTCCTACGGACACAACGAGCACCCTCCAACAGGTACCGTTACTTCTCCGTTTGCATCCTGCCCCAGGGGAACTCCCTTACCTATCACCTCCCAAAAAGCTGGGCTGCCCCTCTGTATATCTGTAGGCAGCTTTCATTGCATACAGGAGCATTTAAATGTCCCTTCTATTTAGCGTGAAGGGCAAGGTAGTCAGTACAACATTGGGTTTAAGGCAATTTATTTATTGACAAGGACCAGCCTAATACCACCTACTGCTGGGTAGAAATCAGTTCTTTTCAGGGGTAAAGGGGGATGCACAGTCTGCCCAGCCGCATGAATGCCACAGAGCACCATATGTAGTAGTGATTATATTTAACTCTCCATGTGTAGACATTCATCCTAGAAACAACAAAGGCATTTTCCTGTTAAACCCTCTTCTGAAGATAAATGTTGAATGTGAGTAAACTAATCAGGAGGAAGACACTTATGCCAGGAGCTAATAAAGGTAAGCTTATCAGGCTCCTGGCATGAAGACAAGGCCAAGACAAAGTCAGACACACCTGAAGCTATGGATATCAAAAGCCCAGCCTCAAGGCATGAACAAATCACCTTAAAACGTTTGGCCACATGTGAGTTGCCTGCATCCTAGGAAACAGGTACTTGGAAGTGCGGGGCAACGGCCACTGATTCACCAAGGGTACCTGGGACATGGTTTCACCACTTTTAACTGTCAATGTCTTTGACTCAGGACAGCTTGACTTATCATGGGTGAAACTGTTCATATGTCTACAGCTGAGAGGGTACCAATCAAGGACAACTTCCACTGAACGCTACAGTAACGCTCTTGCTTGAGTAGTGCAATAACATTGCTATTTCTCACATTATTTGGCAATTGTGTCCTATATTTCTACTCTAGCAAAGCTCCTTAATTTCCACTGTTTCTAAATATAATATAATTCTGAAATAAGCAAGCATTAACTTCAGGTTATTAACTTTGAATGCCAGATTATGGTTTCCATTGTTTATTGCCACAACGGACTATTAAAGAGGCATCTCTGCTCAGCTAAATTTAAGATTTTGTCTTCAGGCATAATAATACCTCTGAGAGTTGTTCAACTCTACTAAGATATTTAAGCATATACTGAAATTTAAGCATGCAAGTTGTCCTCTGAGGTCAGTCAGAATTTTTTTTAAAAATAAATCTGTGGTTAAGCCAGTATACAGACTTTTTTTTTTTCCCCCTATACAATATAGCTGCTATGGCAACAATCAGTAGCACAGCACTCGTGGTGAAAGGCAGTGTGTTTTGATTATTAAATGAAGGTTCAAACTTTCAGAATTAAATTGTTTTACTAGCAGTTGATGTCCCTCCTGTTGGCTTCACAGACCACAACGAGTCTTTATTAGTGCTGATAAGCAGCACCAAGACAATGATTGTACAGCATGCTCTAAAAGACCGCTTAGTATTGCAGAATAAACAAAAGATTGACTCCCTGTACAACTCAAAGATGACACTATAGAACAGATATTTAATCTACAAGGAAACTATCTTTGCTTTGGTAAGGAAATCTTTTTATTCACCTCCTTAAAAAACTAATACCTAATAGATTCTGTTATGCAAATGCTAATCCCCATCAAAGCAGGTTTAAGAAGGGATATCCAATCCATGACCGTAAGCCTATACTTTATTCCATGTGCACAATATGCATTTGATTTCTATCAGAACCTTAAAGAGCAAAGGACAAATATAGTATCACTTTGTCCACCGAAAGCAGAGAAATATCGCCCACTAGCCAGAAGGAAAAAATAGATATGTGGGAAAGAATAAACACAAAATGTCAGTGAAGACAGAATAGGAAGGGAGAAGTTACTGTCTGGTCTGAAGGTCACAGGCAAGTTTGTACAAATTTCTGAAACTATTTTCTGTGTTAAAAAACCCTCAGACCTTCTAAATTGCCCCAAGGCTGGTCCTGAACTACCTTTTGGGACTTTTAGGAGGAAAACTCAGTTCCCCAATAGTGTCCCCATGACTCAGCTGAAGCATGGTTGGGCTTTTGCAGCTTCCAGCTATCCCCTCTGCCCTTTCAGTGACCATGCCTGGTAGAAAAATATCAGATATCTTTCCTTGACGTCACTCTAGGATCATTTCTACCCAGCGTCTTGCTGTCACCTGCCACAAAGGCATCTGAGATTTATATGTAATCTAAATACAAAAGACAATATCAACAGAAACAGTGAGGTCCCAAGGGTGTCTTGAATTCAGCATGCTCTGATGCTCTGCTTCAAAACCAAAGCACAGACGACATCCCTGAAATTCAATTCAAATACATCTCTCATACCAAGAGGTAAACATGAAGTCTCCAAGAGTATAGCTGGAAAAAAAAAGGTAGGTATTTTCCACAGCATATTCCTAAAGGAATCTGTATTTATTCTGACAGTTGTCATATAAAAGAACAGTCACTTGTTAATAAAAGAAAATAAATAAGTGTCAAGACTGAACGTTCTTCATAAGTGCTACCTCACAGTGAATCCAAAAAGCCATGTTAACTCTGCTTAACTAAGCTGGCTCTGAAATGGGAACACATGGGTGGAAAATTCTTTTGGCTCTGCTACCTATTTTTGGACTTATCAAAACAATATCTCATAAAGTCAATTGTATCACCTAAATTTTTCCTGTTTTCAGCTGATTAAATGTTTATTGCTTTTCCCCACGTACTTCTTTCATACTGCTGTGCTTCATGCACAGTAACTGAGCTTGCAGTACTTCGGCCAAGCTGTGTTTTGTAAAGCCCGATGTCTATGGTCCAGTTCATAATGTTAGAGTCAGGTCTTATAAAGCTATGAATATCATGTACCCTTCCATTTAAAAGACACTAGTTTAAGTCTCAGCCTAGCCAGGTGAAGCTGAAAAAAAATGACATAACAGAATTATAATCTACTACTAGAGGTGCCTGAGTATTTTGAGAGGCACACGTTCAGATCAGTTTCAGGTAAATTTCCAAAGATTTGATGTTTCAAAGTATACCACATCTGGATCTGGTCTAAAACCAGTTTAAGACCTTAGGGACAAGAGCCCCTCACAGGAGCAACTTTCCTGCTAGCTTTTCAGTAATTTGTCCTTTTGCTGTTCAGTATTTCAAACTTGCAGAGGCAAAGGTAAAGCAGACAGGAATAACATCACGGTGAAAAGATCAGAACAAAGGTTTTGAACATCAGAACCAAAATCTGGTTCGAGATATCAGGTAACTACTTCTTTTAAATTCTTATTTATGTTTTTAAAACATTTTTAAAGTCTTTCACTGCTTTTAACACTGGACTCAGACCCCTGTGATTGATAAAGATCAGTGGGCTATGAGGGGGAAACCAGTATTTCCTCCTTGTCCAGAGGAACACCAGAGAGCTATTTGCTGGGAAACCATCTTTGACAGGCACATAGGAAAGCCTCAGGAAATCATTTGTCACAAACCCTGGGTCTCCAGCTTAAAACTAGGGATACCTTCCAGCCATACGCCTTACACATTTTTAAATGATTGTAAGGGACTCAGTATGAAAACTTGACGTTCCTTTTTGTTTTGACATTAATCAGCTTTTGCAGAAGTAGCAGAACTGGTTCATCTACTCTTTTTCAATTTATATAAAAATTAGATTTATATGCATGTAACCAATCATTTTGTACTTCTAAAACTTCAGTTAGTACAAGACTGAAATATAACTTCATACAAGACTGAAAAAAACCCACGTTGTTGAGAGAAGAAGGGAAAGAACTGAGAGAACTTTCCTCTCCTAATATAAATGATCACTCAGATAAGTTTTCTATAGCTATCAACAGCTTTGGTTCAAGAAGATATTACTTTGCAGTTCAACACTACTAAAACACCCCATAAACTTAGTGCTCCTTGCCATGTACTGCCAAAGAGGCTTACAACTATCAGAATATATGCTTGCTCTAGCAAAAATCATGAACACACACACAACACTGCAAATTATTTTATTGATAAAATTCTTTGTGGTGCTTGAGAGAAGAGCTATCAAATGGCCTGAATTCTGCAGACCAAAAGGCAAACTGTTCCTCAAATAAACAGCAACCAGGCAGAAACGAAAATCCATTGCTTGGCTCAGAAGTTTGCGAACGGTGAGAAGGAGAGAAGACCTACCTCTGCGGGCAGGGGGAGTTCCTCGGCCTCCTCCCATCCCATCCAAATCAATCAGCACTACAGCTCTACACACCCTTCGGGGCTGGTTTATATTTAGAACTTAATAAAGAATAAAAAATAGCAAATCATACACCCACTCTGCTTTTGGGAAACAAATGTGCTAGTCAACGGAAGATATAAATAATGACACGATGACACAACGAAACGCCTCATCCGGTGGCTGCAATGCAAACTGCTGTCCGCTGGCCAGCAGGGCTGCTGGATGTACTCCATTAATCTCTTTTCCAAAGTGATGGATTCTTTTTTGGGAACTAACCCAGTTCACTGAGGAGTCATTTTTTCCCCCATCAGCTGAGATCAGTCACCAGTAACTCATCACTTCTGATCCAGCCCGTGTTCTTCACTTGTAACTGAGACTTTCCAGCAACGACACTGCAGCTGGCCTGCAGGAAACACCTCCGAACTCCCTATTCATAGTCTGGGCAGGGCAGAGGAAGGAGAGAGCAGGCAATCAGATACAGAGTGATAGGAAAAGTGTGATCTTCCCTTCCCTTGATAATGACACCATGTTCTCCCTTCAGCTTTAACCTTTCAAAAACATTCAAGAAGCTATGTGAAAACCTACAGCCCCATGCAATCTAGGCATAGTAACTACAAATTTTCAGATGCAAAGCAAAATCTGTAGTGCTGGGCAGAGGAAGAGAATGCAACTACTCCACTCCAGGGAAGAGCTAGTCTGGGTTCCTATGCCAACAACTGCAGGCATTTCTATTAAAAACTGCTTTTATGTTCCATTAGATAAATTGGACAGGCTGTCCTGGAAGCAAGAAAACAAGAGTTTTGTGTACCCAGCTCTCCCGCTGTGTCACAATTTACCTTTAGGGAATGTATGAAAAATAAAGCTTTATCAGGGACTTTCATGCCCCCTCCCACCCAGCTGCTGGTGAGGTTGGCACGAGGCAGAAGTAGTGATCTTTCTGTGATGCTTCTAGACACACGTGTGAAAGAATTGAGAAACCTGGAACATTTTGAAGCTAAATACAAAGAGGACAGCTGGTTTATGTGGTGGCTAAGCAGAGGCTTGGGAAACTGCAACATGAAAAGTCCCTGTCTAAATAGCACTTAAGTCTTGCCTTGTCCATCTAGAGCCGTTGGTGAATCTAGGTCTATTAGTCTACTCAGCTTCACAAGTTCTTGCAGACACAAGGGGGTGAGGGCATTAAAACAGACTGTGGTGTATTTTTGTCCTGGTAGAACCCCTTCTGAGCTGCCCCAAGGAACGGGGTCAAACTAGTAACCAGTGTAAACCAATGAAGGTCTGCCCAAATGTACCAGCTGCGGATCAAACCCCTGTCACCCCAGATGTGACTGGAGGTGTATAGGGACAGAATAGTAAAAAAAAATATGATGGATTTATAAGGAGGGAACTGGGATACTTACTGTTTTCCAGCTGGCTTACAAAAAAAGAGTACTCATGTTGCAGGCTTGTGCTCCTCAGTGGGGTGGAAAAAAATTTGGGGAGTTTATATGCTCAGTTGCTCTCTCTTACCTCAAATAGGAGCAAAAACAGCGTGAAATGAGGTCCAGGCTACTGTGGAGAATTGCCAGATAATGGGATTTAAGGAAGAGTACATGTGTTTATACACAACCCTCAGCAGTTAACTACTGTATCAAGCAAAATATATGCTGCCATTTCAGAGGTTAAAAGAGATTCATTGTGAGAAAGGAGACAATAAAGACTCCAGTGCAATCCTACTGCGCAGGACGAGTGTGTGTGTGTGCGCGCGTGCGTACAGTGTACACACACCTGCTTGCCCTGGCAGCAGCAACATTTTTGTTGCACCTTCCCAGATACCTCAGAGCCAGCCATAAACTGCAGGACCTTTTGTTAGCTGGGCTCCTGGTTCAGTCCTGGATGGAGTTAGTGCAGCAGCTCAAAAGCTGGTGCTGCCCGATGCCTTTGCGTTGATCAGCACAAATTGGATGAGTTGGATCCAACCCTCGGCAGTAACATGGCTGCCGGCACCTTTGTTGACAGTCTCTGGGCACACTGAGAACGTTTCTTCTTTTCAGTCCTAGCAGAGTAGAGCCGAGGTCCTACTGCAGAAGTTACTGCCTGATCTGCCTCCATTTGTGGAGGAGCAAATTTAGGTCTCTTGGGCTATTGATTCTACCAGCATTTCTTCATAACTTCCCTACAGTTTCCTCAGAATTAAGTCTAAATAATCTCAATGCAAACACTTTACAGTAGAAAGAAAGCACCACCCTAAAAATAGCACAGTGCCATTATTTTAAATTACACAGAGCGAGACAAACGCCCCTTTGGAAACTATAATTTCAAGGTAACGAGAGTGTTTTTTGAGGAAAGAGTGTGTGACCCTGCCCATAATTTTTCTCCTGAATAGGTGGGGATGTGTCACGAATCATCGTTACCAGCCGGAGCCACTCCTCGTTCCCGCACGGCACGCTCTGCCTGGCCACCCAGGGACAAAGTGCAGCCGCCACCGTGACCGCTCCGTACGAGCGGCTCACAGCCCTTTTATCGCCGTGAACCTGTGGCAGGGAGCCGGCGGTGCCAAAAGGCAGAAATAGCAGCCAGCACTCCTTTTATCACCCAAGGCAGAGCGTGTTTCACATCGCACAATGCGGTGCCAAAAGGTCCGTGGATAGGGTGGGGAGATTCCCTTCACCTTTCCACAGGGCTCATCACTTAGTCTTGATGTTTACGAGAAGTGTAAGGAAAGGTTTCTCGTTTCCATGTGTGGCAACGTGACCCTCACCTCTCAGTTCAGGACGTGGTCTTTATGAAGATTAGACTGCACGGGACACATCCTGAGGAAAGGGTGCAGTGCCGCTCTGCATGACCGCTAAGAACATGAACTGTATTAACCTTCTGGGGGGCTTGTGGAGTGAATGGGGGGAAAATGAGACAGCCACCGATCCGGGATATACGGTCACCTTCAAACAATACTTTGGTCACACGGTCGAATGACTGTCTCTTTACCTTTGCCCCCCCATCCCATTCCAGGGGAGAATTGTTGCTCTAAGTGGAAAGTTAAAAGCGGGAGCTGCAGATTTAAACTGTGCTTGGCCAAACTTCCTATTGCGATGACCCAAAGCAAAGTAATGAGAACGGACTGAGTCCTACCAGCTCTTCAGGGCCGGTCTGAGCTTCACAACCATGCTCACCCATCCTGAGCAGAGCTGCCCCTGACAGTAGAGAGACATCCATTTATGTCAAACGCCCTAGCACCACAGAGCACTTTCGTCGTTCACACTTTTCCATTAACAAAGTATGGATCAGTCTGCCCTAGAGAGGAATAAGAGTTATTCCCACTCCTGCTGTTTCAGATGTCAAGTCCTCTGCGTGGAGATCTGCAGACCCAGAAATTAGACCTATTCAGAGCATGGCAAATTGTTCAGTGCCACACAGAAAAACAAAACAGATTTTATATGATGTTTGTGAAACCCTGGGCAACTTCCAGTTTAGTTAGAACAGCACAACTCTGATTTGGCAAGCCTAATGCTCCTGCTGCTCTGACCATGCAGGGCTTAGTCCGTGCATGTTCATGGCTTTGACTAATCACGTTTCTTAAATTTAACTCAGAGAATAGCTAAATAGTCTGCACATGGAAAGAGAAATAATGCTGTGAATTAATCACAAAAATTATCTGACTTAGCTTCAAGGAACAGAGCTCTTTCAAGAGCTATCAAAATCTGACAGCATCCCACTTGCAGCTCCATGAAGTACAAGTCCTTAATGGTTGTTTCCTTAAACCAAAATAAATTAAGTTCCTACACTACTTCATGGCAGTGATAGCCAAATGAAAATTTAGTAATGCTCAGAATATTGCTGCAGATTTGTGATTTTGCCGTCCTGCACATGGATGAGTGTCAGCAGTCGCTTTTTCCCTATGCACATGATTTGAGTGCTCTCAAAGGCAAAAGCCAACACCACCTCTAAAATCTTTTTTATTTTTTCATTTTCTGAGCTTCACCTGAGTCTAGTTCTCACTTATACTCTGGCTTCTTTACATCTATGAATTCTCTTGTAGTATAAATATCATCTGCTAGTACTTTAAGGTTTCTTTATGATTTCGAGGTATATAAATGGATTTACAGGATTCACCTACAGTGAAATAAGAATTACCCAGACAGACTGCCTGAATCAAAGCAGTCTGACCTCCCGGTAATGCACACTGAAAGCTTTCATTCTTAATTTTCCTACCTCGGCTCTGCTCCCACTCATCCTTACCAGATACCCAGCAGCCAGAGTACACACCAGCCGACACGTTTTTCCTTGAGTTCCAGCAGCGAGCGTTTTACAGGATGCTTGGATACCACATAAACCACATTACAACCAAAGAAAGGAATATGCAAGAAAATTTCAGCCAGGAACCTTCTGCCTCCCCCCTCCAAAGTGACTTTCTTCTCTGGCAAGGTTATTCAAGCCCTTCAGGATATGACTGCACGAGATAAAAAACACCCTCAACTCCCTTTGAAGAAAATATCTTGCAGGTATTAGAGTATATTCTGTCCAGAAATTGCCTCAGCAGCAAAATGAAAAATGCTGCACACTTCCAGATGCAAGATGTGCGAAGAGGCTTAATTAGCTAAAGTTCACATACTGCTTTGAAGATGGGAAGACCTCTGAATGAAGTGCTAAGAACAGATAACTAGAAACCATCTTCTCTGGTATAAAACCCATAAAAAGCAGATTGATGTTGCACAGAAAATATATGCCAGGAAAATTGTCCATTTGTAGGATTATTCATGAGAGTTTTACTTGGAGCCTCAGGGATTGTTTAGAAACTGATATTTCCAAGCTGTATCTCAGCCGGAGATGTGATGTCACTACCTATTTTTGACAGGTGACTCAAATAGGACATTAGAGTAAATATTGCTAGAGCGCTGTGACATTTTCTTCAACATTCAGGGCTCACAGATTTGGTGTTTAAAATACAGGAGATTTCTGACAGCTTTCTCAAAAAGTGATCTTTTTTTGTGTCTGTCCAAGTACATAGCAGCCCAGCTAAAAATGCTGTTTCTGAAGCACAGTATGTCCATTAAATAATTCATAGCACTGATTAGCACTAGTTAGAAATGGTATCTAGGAGCAAAACAACAAGTGAATCTGAGTTCATGAAAGCTCATTTTGAAATATTAATTAGGAAGGAAAGAAAGATTAAGTATATTTAAAAATCAGACAGAAATGCACCTCTCGCTGAATTTCATCCACGGACAGAACATTACCATCTTCATGTCCGAACTCCATAAACTGCAATAACCTAGCCAAACCTCAGGAGGAATGACCGGAGGAATGACTTTCCTCCCCCAGTGGTGAAAAGCCACGTCTCTCAGGCAAAGCAGGGCAAGGTGCTTCGGTAAAAAAAAGTGTTCTAAACCCACTGTGGAAAAATGGTATTGATCAGACCCAGGGAGGAAAAGAAAAGTGAGTCCTAGGCAGGATGACAGCAAAACCAGGACCACACCATCAGCTGATGATCAAAAGTAGGCATGGGTTTGTAGTCAGCTGAGAGGAACATGACCTCCCCTGGACCCTTGTTCTTAAAATAAGGGAGGTTTATTATTTAGATGATTCTATGGTGTTCAGCACTACAAATAAATAACAGGTTGCGCTATAAAGAGCTCAGGAATGTCATGGAAAGAAACTGAACAGGAAGGTAAGGTCTCAGACCAGAGCGAGATTTTCTTTGGAAGCACATGGATCAATAGCTCGGTTTGCCCTTCTTACTGGAGCACCACACTATGGAAACTACATGTCTGAATGTACATGCACATGCACATATTTATTTTGTAAAACAAAGAAAGGTTTCAAAACGTATCACCCACAGAGGAAGCAGCTTGAAGCTCCTTGCAGGGGTCAACTGATTTAGAAGAATCTCACAGCGCTGTAACAGCAAATTTCTCTTCGAATCGCCAGCAAACTCTTGTGCACGTGGCTGTTGCAGGATGCTGGTTTTCACCCCTGTCCCATATACCTCAAAGCTACAAAGTCCAGAGACCCATCTGATGATCAAAAAAACCTCTCCACACTGTGCATTTGAAGGGGCAAAACTGACAGGTCTGGGAAAAGAAAAAATAAATTGTAGGAATATAACTATGGGCTACAAAAGTATCATTTCCATCCTCAAAAGTCTTAGTGGAGTTCTGGGAGCAGAAGAGCACAGAAAGGAGGTAATTTCCTAATCAAACTTCTAAGACTATCTTATCATAGCTACTCAATGTCCTCTACATGGAAAACTGGCTCCAGTGTCTTCTTGGAAAAGGGTGACTGAAGTACAGCCATTAAGCAGGACTGAAATTATCTATTTTCAGCTAACAAGCACTCATGTGAAAACGTGGAGATTTTAGCATAAGAATCCCAAACAGAATCCCAGACTGACATTCTGCTATTTCCACCAACAAACATTTTTGTGTTCCTCCTGAGGACAAAAGCTTGCATTTTCAGCAGGTAAACACAGTTAATTCACTCAAGCCAAGTAAGCATAAACAAATCCATTTTAAAAAATTTAGGCAAGATTAGGAAATGTTCCTTTTATTTCCTTTTTTTAAAAAAAAAAATCAACCCTTGAAAATGCTATTTTACAGCTGCAGAAAATATGACTTTTGCCTGACTTTCACGCTGGGTCAGCCAAACTTGAAGAAAAACAAGAAATCTCTCTGTAACCGAGGGTAAACTCTCACTTTAATATGCATTGCTCCCAAAGGAGGAGAAAATTCAATTACTAAAATGGTAGCATAATCTTTTCATTATTATTTCAGGAGCTCAGAGTTAATTGGACGTGTTTAGCACCCTGTGAATGAATGTGTGTCCTTACTTTTCCACAATAAATGGTCTATAATTACTTCCATTTCTCTGAAACCAGGAGATAGCTCTCATTAGCAATACACTGAAAGGAGCCTTTTGCTCTTTTGGGGACTTACATAGGCCCCATCGTTATCGTATCTGAGCACTCCACAACACCGCTCATACACAGGGAAATGTTCTTATTTCATCTTGTGCATACCCGCACAAAGGCCCTGCATGCCTACGGTGAAGATGCACAAGTACTTACGCCTCAATCTCGACTGCGGTTTAGCATCTGTCTCTCACCTATCCACGTCCCAGCGGGTTCCTTGGACCAGGCATCTCTGCCCTCACCTGAGCTGAGCTGCGAGGTCCAGCACATCTTCCCAAAGCCCAGGACGAAGACTGAACGGTTGCAACCAGGTGAGAAACCTTGGCCTGATCCATCTGACAGGTGACAACTCCGCTTCTCCCCCTTTCTGTGAACAGCACGTTTAAGCCACAGGCCGTAGCCCCTTCAGGACACTTGTGCTCCCTTCTGTGGGAGCATTTGTGTTCTCTAGGAAATGATTAAGGACACCCTGTCTCAGAGGGAGGCACCATAAGCCGGGTTGCGCCATGGACAACGGAGAAGGTGTGCTCCACCACCTCCTGTGTTTTAGAAGACAAAACTAGGTCTTCCAAATACCAGCCCACTAGTGTGCATCTGCCCCTCTGGATTCATCACTGACGCCTGTAATTCCTTCCCTGCAGGTGAACACGCGCACACCTAAGCACACACAAGTTGTCTTAGTAAAGCAGATGTTTCTGAAGCCAGAGGATGTCACAGCACATGATCCAAGGTCTAAGTCCCACACTAGTACTTTTTACAAAATTGGGAATAATTTTCCTACCTCTACATCCTTTAAAAGAGATCAGAAATAGATGCACAACATGACAGTAATACTACATGCAAAGGTAAAAAATATTTGCCATTTTAGCACACTTTTGCGTACCGTCTCTGGGAGCATGCTGGCTCCCCCGTTAATTGCAATGATGTAGCAGAGCTCATGCTGAGCTCTGCTCCGTTGGGTGGTTTGGCTGAGCTGGTATTCTCATATTGATTGTGCTTTCCCTCATGATCTCCAAATCCTTTCAACTGCTCCTTTTCAGGAGACAGCACCATACACACACAGTTTCTGGATGCAAAACTAGCTTTCAGCTGCATTAGAATGCACCCAGTTTACCCAGTTACAATACTGCAGGATTTCCCTCTTTTTCTTGTTATACACCACTGTTCATCTGGAGTACAAGTGTTATGAATAGGGATTTTCTGTATTCTAGAACAACAAAGCTAGTGCAGTGAGGGCCCCTAAGTACAAGCGTCACCCTCCAGTGACAAATGTTCAGAAGGGAGGGGAACAGAATTCAATGAAGAAAATGGCCCAGTCACCAGGATTTCCTGCAACTTTTCTGGGTCTCCTCTATTCATTACATTTAGCTTTCTACAGCGTACGTAACTACTAACTAGGGTGGAGAGTGGGACCCAGGTCTTCCTCCAGCCCAGGCAAATTTCTTTCAATTTTCATTTTTCACTCTCTCACCACACAGAAAATCCATACACATAATGAGAAGCTTGAAGTACTTGGACACTTCAGATGGCATCCCTTCTAGAGCTGAGACAGGTGTTGAACAAACATCCTTCCAGACTGAGCAAAAACTTATACCTCAGCCCTGAGGAAAGCCCTCACAGTTTCCACAGGATCCCACCTCCCTTTTTTTTTTTTTTTTTTTTTTTGTTTTTTTTTTTTGGGGGGGGGGTGTTGTTGTAATAGGAAAGTCTTGGGGATAAGAGATCTCACTCCACCTGTGAAGCTGAATCTTAAGGTATAGCTTTCCGATGTTTGGAAATTCAAAGCTAAGGTTTTAAAACTAGCCTATCTAGCTTACCTTGTAGTTCTGCACATTTAAGTTAGGCATGAAATTTTATTTGACCCAAAAAAGTCTGAATTCCATTTTTATCCCCGGGAGTTTTACAAATACTTCTTGTTTTGCCTAAGTTACAAATACTGTGGGAACAGGGACATAGTTTGATTTGAATATAAACATTAGAACTGATGTGTGTCCTCTCCAAAGTATGCCCAGAGTCTCTCTATGCAAAGCTGCTTTCAAGCATTATACAATAGCTGGATACAGATATAAACATGCTAAGAAAAGATCTGAAATAGAACAAAAATAACCCTTTGCTAACTAAGAGCTGAAAAGTATGGCAAATATATTACTATCTACCCAAGTAATCATCTCACACCAGTGAAATAATCTTCTGGTGTTAAACAGAACTGTATTTGCTCCATCTGTAAGAATTAACAGATGGAGCAACTCAGGCTTTACATAACAGTAATTAAACAAATCCTCACAATGGCCACATGATTTCATGCACAAGCCAGGGCAGCCTACAAAAAAAAAAAAAAAAAAAAGCTTTGCTGACGGGTTGGAAAATTCCAGGTCGTGTAGCCCAGCGAGCTCTGCGAGACCTGTCAGCCTGATGCCTTGGATCAGCCTGCCTTGTCCTCCAGGATATCCTCTTCGCTGCGCATTGGGACCGAGAGCAGAAAATCCAGAAACAAAGCAGCTGCAACAGGCACCTTCATCATCTGCAGGAGAAAGGTCTTGGACTACTTCTTCTGTAAGATGAGAGACAGTTATCCACGCACGTTGCTATACCAGAAGTCAGTCTCAATAACGAAAATATGGGAAAGTTTCTATCATTCGATATGTGGGAGAATTCAGTGTCCCCAGAGAGAGCCCCTGGTACAGGCAGGTAACCTCTCTCATGTCACCTGCTCCACAGCCACGAGCACCAGCAGCTCTCCTGTGGGCCAGGACCTGAGCCTGCAGGTGGGCATGAGAAATGCAAGATTTACCCATTACTACAGGCAGGAAAAGAAATCTCCCCACCAGGGAGCACCCACTCAGCCACCCATGTGTATACATACATATGTGTGAATCTCAACTCGTCTAAAAGGCCAAGAAATAGCAGAATGAGCAAGGCACTTCACATGCACCTTACCTGGAGAAGGAGGAAGTCCATTACAGATGGAAAATGAGAGGGACAATATTTTTTATCTTCGCACGGGCTCTCCCTCCTGCCCAAACGTAAGCATGACCATTAGCACCAGCAGACCACTCGTACCTCCCTGAGGTGCTGGGCACAGGGATGACCAGATGGGGCACCCCAGGAGTTCACCTCTGAGAAACCCTCAGAGCCATGCTGGACACAGGGCCATCATCTCCATACCCCTCATCTGGGGGTCCTGCAGAGCTCTGTCCTCTCCCCACCTACTACTCTACCTCTGTATAAAATACCTCGGATATCTTGGGCCAGAAATACATAGATGACACACAGGCTTTTATCTCCTGTACATGAAATACGTACAGAAATCTGCCACCACATCTAACACCAAGCCAAAATCAACACCTGAAAGAAAATTCAGCTCATTAAAACTAAACCTAGACCAGATCCAAGTGGGAGAAGGAATCCATCCAACTCTACTAATTGTGTAATATCCCATCTGCTGTTACTGAAAATGCCTGCCCCCCAAACTAATGAAGTGTTTCACAGCTTTTGGGTTCTTTTGCTCTTCCAAACAGGATTTGTTAAAAAAAAAAAAAAAAAAAAAAAACCAACCAAAAAACCCACAAACAAAAAAACCCCCAAACCATAATTTGCATAATGAAACATGCACTGATATAGCTGTTCATTTCTCTCCCAGCAAAATGAGTGACTGGGGTGGGGAACAAAAAAAAAACAAAACAATGTGAGTGTTCTGCTGCCACCACATGGTCATGAATAGACCTAGGCAGAGTTGTAAAATAAAATGTTTGTGCTTCTTCAGAATACATCCATTCACTATGCCAATCATTTTTATGTTTTTCCTTAACTCATCTCCAGTTGGGTACTTGTACCAAATCCATTAGATGACCGAGGTCCCAACCTGCCTGGGACGTCTGCCTTGCAACTGGGTCGGGTCTAGAGATTTCAAGGGTCATCACACACTCAGGCCTCAGCTCTGGGGTACAGGTTATTTTCAAAAAGCCTTCTGAAAGAGCAAATCAACTTTTCAGCCAGCTCAGGACAGATGTATCAAATATTCCCGGTGAGCAACTCTGGAGTGACATCTGGGAGAGAGGTGGGATCCACCGTCCTGCCTCGATCTCTAGGCAATCCCTGGCACGACTCGCGCAGGGTGAGGACATCACCACCACTATTTAATGCAGTGACTCCTCTCATGAAAAAGCACTTAAAGAGAGACAAAATACTGCCTTTCTGCAGCTGTAATTTAAAACATCCTGTTGGCATTTTTATTTTTACTAAGAAAAGTGCAAATCCCAGCATTAGTCTGGCCAAACTCTGGAAAGAAAAAATACATTTTCTCTGGAAAATATACTCCTGAGAGGTACTCTATGCAAAAAACCTGTCTTATTTAGAAATATCAAAATAAAGGTATGGATTAGTATTCAAGGCCTAGAGACTCCTCTAGACCATCTACATTAGTTTTACAACTGCCCTGCTCCACTCCCCTAAAAATGTTATAAACTATACAAAAATAAAATTACATTTTCTATTAACCCCAAATCTCTCTCTGTATTTTCTTTTTGGTGTGCAGAGGAGCAGCAGAGCAATTTTCTGCTCCATTCTTTCACCTCATCAGTAATATTTTTTCATCATTTATTTTTTTTATTTTTATTTTAGAGGGGCGTTTTTTTCCCCCAACAGCTCTGAAAAAATGTCTAGTTAGCTCTTCTCAGAATACAGCCATTTATGAAACTCCTTGCAGTTTTGTTTAGTATGAAATTCAGCTCAAAACTTGAAAAACAAATCATGAAGGGCTGCTGTAAAAATTCAATCGCAACGTAGCCATCTCAGGAGGGGAAAAAATTTGTATCACACTTTATCTTTTTGTGGAATTTGAACAAGTTTGTGAGATATCTCACTAAAAAAAAAGCTCTGAAAATGAACGAGGGGAAGTTGCCAGCGGTTTACATTTTGCTGACAAATATTTCCAACAGTCAGTTACCTTAGGAGTCACTTCCAGTTTTTATTAATGAAGAATGCCACTGTGAGGTAGCCAAATCTTTGCGCAGGGATGTGAAAAACACCATCACTAAGGCCTAGAAATGACAAAAGGCTGTAATTTCAAAATAGTCAGAGAACAAGTCTTAGGATGATTCAGCTGCATACCATAAAACAGGTTATCATTAAAATGTTTATTGTCTTCGTATATCATGAGAATTTCAGGATGCCGTGGTTTAATACTACTTAATAGATTAAAGATAATGCCTCAGGCTTTTAGTGTGCTGTAGCATTAGCCCTTGTCTGACATCAGTGAAGTGCAATAGGGATTGGTACATGGAACGTACTGTTTATAGTGGGAACGGGCTGATTCTCATTGCAGTATCAGCCTCACAACGTGCTTGCCACTTTATCCCTCAGGGTAATTCACCAACCACAGGTACAGTCATGTATCATCCTTTCTCCAATCTGCCTTAGAGGGAGAGATTTTTGAGACAGGAGTATTCAAAAAGCCTTGGGATCCGTAAGATAAGCAAGTCGTCTGGCTTGGGATGGGTTGATTGTCAAGTCTGCACTGATCTTCTCATTTAACATGAAAGCTGCATTCAACATTAGCTTTTGGGATGACTATTTTCAGCTGTCATTGATATTACTTGACCAAAGTTCAGGAAAAAGATGACGACAATCACAGTCTGTGTTCCAAAACACCATTTATGGTAACACAAATTACTATCATTTATTTTACACTAAAATACTTCTGTTGACACATGTCAGTGCTTTATTGTGATGGTTTTGACCTCAGTGAAGAATTCGTAGGAATCCTTTGCTCCCTCCCTTCCTATGCCTGAGGCTTTCATCCCACCAAATGGCAAGTTCAGATCTCTAACGAGCCAGCAGTTGGTCCACACCAACCCAGACTGTAGTCTTTGTGCCACCCGATGAACGCGTCCCACGTTGCTGGACCACACAGTGGCTGCCAAGCCGTATTTCACACTGTTGGCTCTTTCGATCACTTCTTCTTCTGTATCAAATGCTACCACGCATGTCACAGGACCAAAGATCTCTTCTTGCATGCAACAAGATTCATCCTTGACTTCTGTAATAATCGTGGGCAACATGAAATAGCCTTTCTGGTTGCCAGTTGGGAGAGCCAAGGAATCCACTCCCTCTCCACAGAGGACTCTGGCTCCTTCAGCCTGGGCTTTCTTCACATAGCTCCTTACCTGGGGAAGCGGCAAGAAAACATCACTGCTAAAGGACACCAAATCCTGAGGATCGACCTCTCCAGTCCGGGCACATCAACAGAAGCCCCTGAATATCTCCAGCTGGATCACGCTGCCTTTACTTCCCTCCCAACAACACAGGGTTATTCCCTAACTTTTGTTGTTGTGTTTCTGTAAAAGTGAGGGTGGGTATTTCTTGCTGTAGAACAATTGTCCTCTCTCTCCAAACACTTACTAGCCTAGCAGGCAACAGCGCTGGCCCTTCTCGCTGAGTATTCTCAAAAGGGAATGTGTTTCCCTGGTGGAAACACAAGTGGTCCCAGAGCCTCCCTCCCTTCTTCCAGGAGTTCGGGCAGTTTGCCATGTATTCCAGGTCACGGTTCACTCATTTACTCCAAGGGATCAGTAATATTTTCCTACCTCACAGGCAGGCTTGTTAAATGTTTACATGCCACTAGGATGATGAAGCCATGAATGCTGTAGAAAATCTCATCAATAAATAATTAAAGCTGTTTCCACGGCTGCTGCTGTCATATGCTACCTTGAACACATAGGACATGCTATTGACCTACTTCCGCTGTCCTGAAATCGTTGCCTGGTTTCTCTCCCTACAGAAATACCACTGAGCTTCTTTCTCTTTTTCTTCTTCTAACTACCTTGGTAGGTTAGGCTCGGAAGTCCTCTGTGGGGCCGCACACCGAGGACCTCGGGAAGTGGGTGTTTCTACCACTCCTCTCCTTCAGAACAGGCCTGGAGAACCTGCTGAGGCGTCAGGAAGCATGACAAAGCTCTGGCTTTCTCTCTTACTCTGCGGTTTTCGATCTGCTTCTTGCTTATACAGATTGTGTCACATAGTTCTGGGATGTGAATATCTGCTCTCCTGAACTCGGTCTGACACCGTAAAAATTAATTTCATATAAGCCACTAAAGCAGACTATGTTTAACTGCGCACTGTCTCAGCTGCCTTCCACACATAGGCAATTCCAAATTACTGCAAGCAGTCCTAAGTAACTGTGTGCTTGTATTCCCCAGAATTTGCCAGAGTGATATAAAAATAAGGCTTTTGCCTTGTCAACTACCTTATTAGGCAAATAAGTGATCTTAGCAAATACAATATTAAAATCCACGAAAAAGTTGCTGAACCCTAAGATTAGTTAGTATAAATTCAGGATTTAGAATTAACCATTTTGAGTTATTTCACTTCAAACAGGAAGAAATAGTATTTGTCATTTTAAATTATTTTCCCCATGGAGCTGATTTTTCCAGATTAATCATGTGATCCTAGGCCACAGGCAACAGAAACCTTATCAAAAATATATCTTATAATGGCTTTGAATCATCATCCCTCAGAGCTAATCTTGGAGAGGACATGGTCCTTTCCATACACCTCTGAAATCACCTTTCATAGCCCTCTAAAAGATGAGATGAGATCATGTAAACTCCATGTAACATCACCTTTTCCAGATGCTCTTTACTTATTAGTGCTCCCATATCGACTGTAGGATCTGAGGGGTTCCCAACCTTCCACTTCTTAGCCTCTGCCACAAACCTCTTCAAAAACTCACTGTATATGCCCCTCTGAACAAAGATCCTGGAGGTGCAGAGACAGATCTCACCCTACCAAAAAAAAAACCAAACAAAAAACAACCAAGAAAAAAATATTAGTTTATATTACATTGTATTGTTAATGAGTATAACGAGTCACATCCCAGAATGAGACATGTGTCCCTGCATACTCAGGAGTGCAAACCACATTCACCAACACACCAAAGTAGGATTTTTCCCAGATTAAAAAGGAAAAGAGAAGAAAAAGACAAATCAACTACAACAGGGTTATGCGGTCATTTACTAACACGAGTAAATTTGATTTTTCATTGATTATGTGTTGTCTTGTCCAACATTTTTCATAGAAAATGTGATTTCCAACTCTGAATTGTCTCCGTCTTCATTTCCTGAAAATCTCTTTCTGAGACCAAGCTATTTTTCTGAGCATATACATTTTCCTGGCTTTGGTGATCTCTCCTGAGGGTGGTGATGAGGGAAGAGGAACATCGGTAGAATCTGGGGGGAGTCTCCTAATTTAATTCAAACAAATCAGCAAGTTTTCCCAATTACTTGCATGGTGGGACTTAAAGCAGCTGCTTCCTGGAGGGATAAGCAATCTTTCTATTTTGAGAGGGATAATGACACCTTGTTATCTTCTGATGGAGAGCACTAGGAAGAGCCCGTTATTATTTTGGTTCCCTGCTTACGGAATAATGAAAACTTTTTCATATTTTTCTACTTAGGGTTTGCTCACAACACAGAATCTTGAAACAGACCTTGACAATTTCGGATTTGAATCCTAAGGTACGTGCACATGCGCGCGCGTGCACGCGCTCTTAGACACATGCACACCTCCTGATGCAGTGTTTATACACTACAGAGGTGGGATGCACCTGGTTGGCAAAGCTGGACCTCAGGGTCGTGGGGATGCATTGGCTCAAGTCGGCATCGTCGAAGACGATCGCGGGGTTTTTGCCTCCCAGTTCCAGCGAAAGCCGTTTGCAGTGCGGAGCACTTTTCTCCATGATCCGCTGGGCTGTCAGCGTGCTGCCCGTAAAGGAGATCAGAGGCACGTCGGGATGGCAGACGAGGGCTTCTCCCGCCTTGGCGCCCGTTCCAAACACCACGTTCACCACCCCGTGGGGTACCCCTGATGGGAAGAAAGGCACACAGTCACCGTGCCCTTTCCTGTGTTCTGAGGTTTCACTTCACTGTGCTTTGTCCCTGAAGTTAGAAAATTACCAGTAGTTCCAGGGTGACAAAGATTGACCCTTCATTTATGTAGTAGCTGAAACGCTTCATGTTTAATAACTCTGGGGGTCATGTGTTAAAAGGTAATACCAATTCCACTGATCAGTCAAGCTTGCCTGACATCCACCATCAGAGACTCAGTTTTCAGTCGTTCAGGGAAGAAGCAGTTGTCCTCCCAGTTTTTCTTACTGGTGCAACAAATACAGCCACAATATAGCCACCAAGAGCTGATTCTCACTCTGTTACCTTCTCTTGGTTCCCCTGCTGATACCACAGACTTAGGACATCCTTAAGTGGAGTGCAGGAAGGGGAAAGGAGCCACATGAAGACACTTCATGAGAAGATAGCGGAAAAAAATGGGCAATAGCTGGGCTGGGGAGATGGGATAGTGTGAGGACAGGGAGAGCTTTTTGTTCTCCAGTGCAGCATTCCAGCTACAGCAAACAGTCCTTCCCAAAGTCTTTGAGCACTTTCTGATTTCTGCAACAAAAAAAATGATGCACAGACAAGCATTTCCACCCCATTTCCCCCTTCTTAGCACACTACAGGACTTACCTGCTTTCTCCAAGAGTTTGCACATCATCCAAGCTGTGACAGATGTCATCTCACTTGGCTTGGCAACCACAGTATTTCCACATGCAATGGCAGGAGCTATTTTCCAGGTCAACAAATATAGTGGCAAATTCCAAGGACTGATTAGACCAGCTACAAAGCAAACCCACAGGAGTTCAGTCTGCTGGGAGACAAAACTCATTTCTCTAACGTCAAGCAGTTACACACCAATTCAGATTTATGAATGGAATTTGGCTATGGCTTTTATTTGCAGACAATTGTACAATAAATTAGCAGCTAGCAACATTTCTCACAGGCAGATAACTTTAAAAGATTTGTGCAAATAATCCTAAAGGTGATCAGCCAAACTCTCTGAATAAGTTTTGCTGCTTCTTCAGGGCAGAATCTTATATTCACAGGAAGCTTTGCAGTGTTTTCTGGGAACATTAATGCAAGGTTAGCCATAACAATCATTTACATCAACTGGCTATGGTAATACTGTGTTAGCAAACAGCAAGTTAAGGTAATGTGTTAGCTCAGATCACTCTTGCTTTCTGCTGCTCTGTAGAGCTGTGGGGGGGAAGCTCATTTTAATATTAAAATTAAAAAATATTAAAAAGATCATAACATCGAGTGCGTACTTTCCGGATAAATGTTAGCCTAACTTATGAGTGCCAAAGTTTATCAGTGTACAAACTGCTGCTTCCACAAATTGCTGAATGACTAGAATTTTTTCAGTAATTGTCTTTGGGAATACTTTCACCTTACATATTTATAGGAAATAGTGAAAAAAAATCTGTAATCCTTAGGCGTGACTGCTTACAAAAGCACAGGATTTCTCGCTGTTTGATGGAGCAGGCGCGGCGAGTGACTTTTCCTTATGAGAGTAATTTTACTAGAAGTACTCATGTTCTCCCCTGCTCACAAAAACTTTTGAATGGGTCCTCTAGGTTAGCCAATTTTATTTTTTAAATAATGCAAGCGCGAATGTGGCACATTCACATATATTTAGATAAACCCCCTAATAACGGGATCATTACGACTCCGTCACTCCTGAAGTGAGCACAGCCGCTTTTTCTGACGCATTAGCAGCATCTAGCGGCTGGTGTCAGCAGTCCCCCAGCTGAGAGCGGTTTGGCCACCCGTGTGCGCTCCAGGCACAGGCTGAAATGTCGCCTTGCAAACTACTGCTGCTTCCCCAAAGGCGAGGAGGAGCCAGCTCTCCGCGCAGGAGCAGCAGCTCAGTGCTTCTGAACGCCTCGCTGATCCGCAGCAGTAACGCTTACTTACCCACGCAGGCACACGCGTGCAGAACACAGGAGAAAATTTGAGGGTGAGAGCTACCGACTTAAACCAGATGCTTTCTAAGGCATAAAAGCATTCTTTTTACCATAAAGTAGCACAACTGATTTTTACATAGAGTTCCTCATGCTTTAGCAAACTAGTTGTGTTTAGCACATGACCCAGAGACAATAAGTGCTAGCTTTGGAAAAATCCTCTTTCTTTGTTGAACCACCCAGGCAGACACTCTACCAAGCGTTTCAGCGTTTCAGGAACACCTTACCAACTCCCACAGGTGCCCTCAAGGTGTAATGCACACAGCCCATGGTTGCCATCTCAGTGCACTCTGTCGTGTGATGAAGGATGGAAGAGGCAAAGAATCGGAAGTTGTACACGGCCCGAGGGATGTCCACCGTTCTAGCAAACGTGATAGTCTTTCCTGAAACAAAACCAAGCACGCTGCTGTGTTATCACGGGCGGAAAATAGCTCATCTAAACACCACTGTGAACAGTGCTTCAAACTCTGCTCTGAACGCCGTGGTTTGCATGTTTTTTGGGAAATGTCTTTTGTCCTGCCCCCAAGTAATCCCCGGCACAGGGCAATCATGGTCAATGACAACAGCTCCCCTGCAGTATTGCATCACAAATATGTAATAACTGAAGTCAATGCTTAGCAACTCTGAAAAGCAAGCCTTAGAACGCCCGAGGAATCCAAACTTAGCAACTTCTACAAAATTCATGCACATCAACTCCAATTTGCACGAACAGTTCATACCATACTAAAAATTTGGACCATATCCTCCATTTCAATATTCAGCAAGACACACTACATTTGAGATCAACAGTTCCAATTTTTACCCTGATCCTTTGACTCTGCTTGTGCAAATGCTTCCAGGTCATGTTCAATCAGGTCTGCCAATTTGTTCAGGATCTGAGACCTTTCCAATGGACTTTTTGAAGACCAAATTGGGAAGGCAGCTTTGGCAGCTTTGACAGCAGCTTCCACCTAAAAAAGCGAAAGAAGGATGGTGAATATTAATAGAAGGCCTTAGAAAGAATATCAAACAATCAACAGATGAACTCTCGTTTGAGAGGCTAGTAATCCAGATCACATTGTTGGGAAGACTGCATCTCTTCAAAGTCATGACTATTGATAGCTTCTCCATTTCCATCTTCTTAAGACGCTGTCCCATAACTCAAGACAGTTTCTTTCCTTGACAGTCTATTTCACAGTAACTCTTGCTTTTCTC
The DNA here is from genome assembly GCF_028858705.1 of Grus americana. NCBI lineage: Eukaryota > Metazoa > Chordata > Aves > Gruiformes > Gruidae > Grus > Grus americana. The sequence goes on from NC_072854.1 coordinate 63,138,741, forward strand.
TACATTCCAGCAACTTGTGGGCAACCCTCCAGGCCTGGAGGAAATGCCAGACGGGTCAACTAGCACCACTAAGTGCCACTGGCCAAACCCATGCCAAATCTTGTTTCTCAAGGGTGCAAGTGCAAGAATCTCCCAGAGCAAATGCAGCCTCAGTCTAAACGTCCACAGTCCTTGCGACACAGCACTTCAGCCACATCGGGCAATGATGGAAGTAATGGGTTGGGGAAGGAATAGACTGTATGCCCTCCTAGCCTAACAAAGTCTACAGATATGAAAGATCATTATATGCATTTCATATAGATGAATTAATATGATACCAGTCTCGCCAGTATTTTGCCTATGTACATAACAATTGCATGGTCCTTCAGCCTGACCTTTCTGCATAGTGGCAGAACACCAGCAGTTTTCTGATGCAGACTAGGCTTCAAAGGATTAAAATTCTCCAAAAAGTGCTCGCTTCTACCAATCATTTCCTCTGGCCTCTTAAATAAAAAGTTATCTGCATCTATTGATTTATAAGCAGTTCCTTCTCAATGTTGTTTACGAGTCTGAAAATGTTTACCAACATCCTTCCATATTTTAATTTAGTGCCCTATTTCCCAATTTTTGCTTCCTATGTATCACTTCTTAATTGTTTCCAGTGTCTAACATACGCATCAAGGTGGGCTTTTAGCCAAAGCTGTCTTAGTTGGTTTCCCATCATTTTTGCTCATAAATTTCTTCAGCTTTTGGAAATCTGCCCAAGTCAATAACTAGGAGGATGCTGATGTAAGATTAATCAGATAATTCTGACCTCTCCTAATGTTGCCACATTGCTGGGTCCCATGCAGTCACTGAAGACTCCTTTCCATCAGTTCCACAAATCTGAGTTCCAAATTTGTTCCTTCAGATTGCGATGGGTGTTACAAAAACCATCACAAAATAATCTACAGGCACTCCAATTATGTTTTACTAATGAGGGCACAAAAGTTCAAACAGGTGGAAATCTTCCCCTCCCCACCCCCCCCCCCATGGACTTCAAAATTTATGGGTCTCCCTAAAAGCAAGGACCAGAGTTTGAGGGCCAGAACGATACGGGTACAGACACCGAGGTGGGAATAAACCAACTCACACAAGGTCACATGGATCACTGGCCAAGCTCAGACTTTTTCGACTGTAGTTTGACAACCTAGTGCTCAGGCGCCGACGGCGGCAGGCTGCCAGCCACCGAACAGCTGGAGCAGGGCCAAAGCGAGCCTGGGAAAGGGGAACTGCAGCTTCTTGAGTGAGTCAGGTGTGGGTGGCACGCTACCCCGAAAAGGTTCACCCTCTGTGAAACCATACCACCCTTACTAATTGACTTGTTCTTCCACCCTCCTGTCATTAGGTGCCATTGTGGTGCTGCTTCTCCTCTGTCCTCTCCTCTGTGGTCTTTTCCACCAGGTGCTGCAAGCATCAAGAGAGGGCTGGCGTGCAGTTAGGGCTATCTGCATTTTCAGCCCTCCAGCGGGTTTAGAATAAGGAAGATGTTGCATTTTCACAGACAGCAAAAAAGAAAAATCAGCAAAGAAAGGAATGAAGCGGCAGTAATCAAAGAAAAGCAAGAGGAAAAAAAGGAGAGAGATTTGTACAGAAGAAGTAAGAGAGCGTACAAAGGTTAAACAGTTACCTAGTTTGACTAGCAAAAAGCAGCAAAGAAAGTTGAGCCATAAAGAAAACATGCATAAGAATTCAACTATGAACTCATGTGTCTGAAACACTTCCTTCTGCTTTCCTCTTCTACACAAGACAGAGACAGAGAAAGAACACACAATCCAGAGCTATCATAAAAGATTTTGATACCAAAATACCCCAAATTGCCCTCAGGACATGATGTTTGCTTTCCCAGGGAATGATGCACAGGATCAAGGTTCTTGGGAAAGAGATGTTTTTTAAGGAGATACTTGCCAGGACTCATTATGTCTCACCAGCCTGTCTTTCGGAGATACAGGGCACCTGTTCAGCCTGCATTGGTGCTGCTATTTGGAATTTAAGACATCTAGCCAGGGGACAAATTAACCCCTGAAAAAACATTTGATGTATTTGGCAGAAACTGGCTGACAAGGCCCCTTCAGCTGAGCTGGTGTTTAATTGCAGGGTCAGCAACAGATTTGCCGTCTGTCTCTGTTCTGCCTTCTAACCCTCCATTAAAATGAACCAAGAAAAAAAAAAAATCCAACAGGACATTGAGCCTTACTAGAAACTAGCATCCCGAGTTCTTCGTGGAACCTGGGCCTGGATGCTTATTTTGAAAGCTCCAGATACCCTCTGAGTAGTATGTGACTGCACATTCTCCTGCAGCGTATTCCAGCAGTCACCAGCAGATGCCAGGTCTGCAGAGCCCAACCTTCTTGTATAGTTGTCTCAAGGTAGGAGTAAAGCACTCTCTGAATTTAATGGGTGTTTTACCTGGGTTCCCACTGCTACGCACAACCACTAACTCAGAAAGCTGAAAGAGAAAAGCCATTGCTTTTAACATATATTTGAACTATAGCTCCAGAATGGCCAGCAGCCTATGTTTATTAGGCTGCTCTGGCATTCTCACATATCTCTGGTTTTAATGATTTTGCAAATGAATGAACAGGAAGATTTGCACCTGCACATCAAAGAGAAGTCTTTTCAGGCATAATTAGGGTTGGAATGAACTTACACAGACGTATTCTAGCAAACCCAACCTGTTACTCTTTAACCCTTGGTCATCGGCATCTAGCAAATATTTACCCAGTTGAAATTACAGTGCAAAGGTTTCTGCTGAGAGAAGCAAAGAGAAAAGATGACAACAGGACTGAAATGCAAGTGAAGGGAACAGCTACACACAGTAGCTGTTTAAAAAAAAAAAAAGTTTTGAAAATACCGTACACTACTTGTCAATATTTTCCAAGCCCTTTGCATTATCCAAGCTTTTCCAGACATTTCTCTCTCCAGTAACTTTGAAACACTGTGTTGGACACACACTCGTAGGTCCATATAAAGTAGCATCAATGAAACCCCAGATGAATGTCACGTTGCCCATCCACACCTGAACACATAGAAGGTACCAGGAGACATTCATCCCACTAGAGAGCACAGGAGTAGGAAACACTAGAGTGATGCAGAGCACAGACTACGATGTGAGGAAACATACACGCATCGCAGCCACTTCATCACCTCCACCTAATATCCAACGGCTAATATCAGAACCAGAGAGCTCTGGAAGCTTTTTACCATACTTAAGGGGAAGAGCCAGCAAGCCAAAAATCCTTTTAAAAGACAACTGCAAATCATCAAGACACTCAGGAAGAACACATTTAGTTGTACACAATGCCTCTAAGTTTATTCACAGAAGAGATCAATAAATTCTTTTCTCTCTTCCAGATTGTTTATACTTACTGCCAGTCTGAGCGTTATTGTTAACTTATATACAAGACATCTCCCACGTGAGCTGAAGGAGCTCCACTGTAGTTACTGAAGCTTTGTTGATTTATACCAGCCTAGGATCCAGGCTGTAACTTTCTAACAGCAAAATGTAAAAAATAACAGTATTCGCTGTCGCAGCCATAGATTACATAGTGTTGCAATACAATCCAATCAAGAACTTAGTCATTTAAGCATTGAAGTCCCCAGCGCTTTTCTTTTCTCTCACCTTCAGCCTCTCCCACTCAAACTATTAATGTTACGTGCATTTAATGTTTTCACTTCTTTGTACGTTTGGATAGTACTCACCTCTTCTTTGCCACTGTCTGGCACCCTGCAATAGACATCTCCGGTGGACGGATTATAGGAGTTTAGGTAGGAGGAACAAGGAACAAATTTGCCAGCTATAAAGTTTTCCAGCACTAAGAGAGCCTTTGAGTGAGCCATCGTAAGCCACTTGCTTCATCTGTGATTTATTTTTTTTTTACAAGGTTATCAATTTAGATTAGTAGTTCTGAATGTATTTGCACAGCAAGTCTGAACTCCTCCCCCTCTCTCTGTCTTCCCTGCAGAGCTCGCTCCCGAGTGGGAACGAACCCTGGCAATAACGGCAGGAGAGAGGAAAGCAAGGGGTGGGGTGGAATTACTCTTTCTGTGACACTTGGTTCTTTTCCAGGAGTTGAAGCAGCGAGGCAGGATCAGCTTAGTTGTTAGGAAATAGCTCCCGTCTGTCTATAGGAAATAAGGGGAGAAAAAGAATGGTTTGACAGGGAAATTTCTCCCTATATCAGTTTTTCAAGCTACAGTCTGAAGACATTTTGCAACAACTATACAAAATAATTCTAGACCCAAACGCCTAGCCAGGGTCCTGCTCCTCACTGTCAGTAGACACAGAAAAAGACTTGGACTAGCATGTTTGCAGCTCATGTTCACTGCTTTGTCATCATCATCAATGCTTTTCTTTGTAACCCCCAAAACACTGCTCCTGCCAAAAGAAAAGATTTTAAACTTAAGAAACTTTTTTCCACCAATATCCCCAAACATCAAACAATACAAGCAGCTGAGTGGCTCTGCAGTTCAAAACAGTTGAGAAGCACGAACCTACCTAGCACACTCTGTGGTATGTTGTCAGAAATCCAGTTTTTAAAAAAAGCAGCAAGACATTGGCTTTCATGCTTTCCCTTCCATAGATATTCCAGTGGAAGCCACTTAACTGTAGAGAAGCCTGTTATTTATAATTAGGTTTTTCTTTAACATCCCAAGGACCCGAACTATTGGGTAAGAGCTGTGTGAAAGACATTCTTCTCCAAGACAGAATGCTTGGATTATCAAATTGCTCTAAGATTGCACACCACCTACTTGCACTCCAGACATATTCAAAACACTACATCCATATTGGAGAGCAGTATGTTGTCACCAGGAGATTGTGACTATCTCAATCAGCAGTTCAGAAAGTTTTTGCACCCTAGATCACTGCCAAGCCATCAAATTTCTTGTGGATCAACACGCAAACATATTTTGATCGAATAAAGATGGTATGTTTTTGTTGCACAACAACAGATCATTTATGCATCGACCAACTGGTGCGTCTGGGCAGAGTTCAAATCAGCGCTGAAAGGTAGTGCGGTCATGTTGAAACTGGATTAGGTAATACCTCTGGCGCTCCCAAGCTACAAAGTGGGAAAGGATGCAGTAGCTTTTCTGTAGTCACAGAATACTGAGTCTCAAAATTTAATGCAACCATGTGTGAGAAGGGTTATCAAAAGGTTCACCCTGTGTCACACTTCCTTGTCCACAAACAGCAAGGAATTTACTGAAGTCTTGAAACTGAAGACACATTCTTCTGCCTGTAGCACTTCAGCTGTCCCCTGACTTAAAAACATTTCCAAGGTTTGAAGGGAAGTTCAAGTGGAACAGGTTCAATGCAGGAGCTTGGCAGTACGAATTTCTGGAATCCAAGTGCACCGAAACCTTAACGGCTGGCATGTTGAAACTGGTAAGTATTTAAATGCAATTTCTGGACTATAAAAATACATAGCAAATAGTGATAATTTATAAGCTTCAGTTTTGGCAATAAGAGTTTTCAGATATTTCAGATTCATAAGATTTTACAAAAGTCATTTCCACATAAAGCATTGCTGGCACTCCTACATGCATGCAGTCAACAGTACAATATGTCTATGTGGTCAAGTGCAGGTATCTGGGGCTAAAGCATATAAGTGCAAAAAAGTTACCTACCAAACAAACCATGTGGGAAGAGTAGGTATGGACTGTACGTAACTGAACTAAATAACAATCATAGGCTTTTTGTGTTTTTCACTACGCAGGGCACAGCTTTACTTCGGTTAACCCCAGTGACTGATGCTCCAGACTGATGTTCTGTTCCTTCCCCGCACTACTCGCTATGGGCAGAGTTGTTTCCACCCCGCACTCATGTTCAGCTCCTGAAAAACCTGAGGTCCCCTCACACTTCCTGCTGAGAAAAATAAATTTCCAAGTTGCAGTAAAGTGTGTCTGTCCTGAGTTTATGCTGGAGGTGGCAGAAGGACCCTGTTCTCAATTGGGAGGTTTCACCTTGCCCTGTTACTAAAGGGCAGGAAGGAGTTAGAGGCTTGAATAAGCAGAACAGCCTGGCTTTAGCACACATCCCAAGACTAAATTGCCAGCTTTTCTTCAAAGAAGCACTAAGTCTGGATGAAAGAGATATGTGTTTGCGCAATAGCTGCACTGAGTAACATGTGAGAAAAACTGAAATTATTTCCACAGAAAGACAAGTCGCATGCCAGTTTCGCATTTTAACTCATAAGTTTACTCTGAAACTTCTGAGGTATGGAAAGTAAAGAATGATTTAACACAATTTAGAAGTGTTTAAATAACAAAAGATCAAAGGGACAAAAATTATGCTCAGACGAAGTTATTTTATTACTCTTACAGTTTAAAAAATAAAATTAGCCAATGTTGGCACAGCTTCCACTACACAGCAAAAGAAAACTTTTTTTAAATAAATTTTGGGACAGGGAAAACAATCCCAGGATAATACTACATGCCGTTCTCTTGAAACCAAAGTAAATAGTTCTTTTTTTCCCTGAATATGCATTCAACTCAAATCTAAAAATATATTAGACCAATAAAGTTACTTTACTGAATTAATGTGCAGCAAAAAAAGCAAATCAAAGAAAATATGTAAACAACTTATGTCTGGAAGTAAGGAGTTTGTTTCATGATGATTCATCATCTTTTTTCTCTAATTCAACTTTCTAAGACTTTTCCATCAAGCTCTCTAAGGGCTAAATTCCACATGGAGAAACACATGAGATTCTTGAGATCGAGAAGTGCAACATTAGCAGTTCCTTGTCAGTTGGCATCTTGTTCTGCAGTGGGAGAGACTGATGAAAGGCTTCCTAGACGTGTCACACGATTTAACTTTTGTCATCAGCATCTTCTCCCCAGTTAATTGCACTTGTTCCTTCAACTGAAGTAACTGGACTCTTAAACAGAAGTTTGGATATCTGATTGCATTTTGGTTGGACGGTGGAAGTTCTGGCACAACTGTCATTCTTTAATCTAAAAATATATGCAAATGGAAAAAATAAACTATGGTGAAAAATGAAGTACTAAATGTAAAACGATCACAGCTCTTTTCAACATGATATAGTTAGCTGCGGAAAAAAATAATTCCTTTTGCTCTGAAATTCTCTGGAGCAAGATCACAAGTACTGAAATAGTAATTCCCAAATAACAATCAAAGGGTTATTTAGTCCCCAATTCTACACACATTGGGCATTGTAGATCTAAATAGGACCCCATCCACTTCAAGTTAAATTTCATGAAAAATGGGTGCAAGATTAAAGCCCTAATTCTGGATCCTATTTAAGGCCAGACAGCCTGTTAAGAGCATTAAAGCTCCATAAGGCCTGGAGCCTCTGACAGACCTAGCACATCATTCCGACGCACACAGGGAGAAGCCAGAAATTCTCACCCTCTAGTTCCAAGTTTAGACATGAAATGACTCAGCTGTAAGTCTCAGTACCAGAACTTGGTTAATGTCACTAAACTGCTCTCCCTCAGGCCTAGAATTTTTAGGCCAAAGGGTGTAAAACAGTTCTTAACCATAAAAACTAAATGCTGTGTTAAAGTTAACGCTGTTCCTTTACAGTATAGGAAGTCTGTTACAAAGATGCCATACCTCTGTGACAACTCCTGCAGCAATAGTGGAACCACTGTAGCGTAACATAAACCTCCCAAGCTCTTTAAAATCTTTATACAACTCTAGAGCAACAGGTCTTTGTGTTTGTAGTTCTATGAGAGCATTCTGCCCTTTAGTCAAGAACCTGCAAGTAAATAAGCAGAAAACTCTATTATAAATATAGGAATGCATAAATGAAAAAGAGAACAGTGAATAAATGGAAAAAAAAATCCATTTAAAAAGCTGAAAGTATAATGATCAAGCTTGATTTCAAGTATAACCCAAGCCACCAGACTGAAAACTCATTTGCCTGGAGTATACCTTTTAAAATGGCATCCGAGTTTTCTTTAAAAACTAGACGAGGGCATCGACCACAACATTTAGCAAATTGCTTTGAAGTTAGTTATCTCATTAATACCTGCTTTTTCACGTCTAGCAGAAATCAAGTCTTGTTTCAAACCCAACAACTAAAGAGCCAATTCATTGCTCTGTAGAAGTCGTAATTTTTCTTCCCATTACCTTTCAGCAACAGTTTCAGCCATGCAATTTCTGGAAAAGGATTATTCTGATAATGTCATATGTATCAAACAGCATTTCTACCCAAATATAACTAGAAGGATGTTCCCATAGTTTAACTTATATGGGAGGATTCCCTAAATCTCTTTTTCTCCAACCACTGTCGGAGCTTATTTTAGACAACAACCCATCACCAGAATTATACCAAAGATTCCATGCTATTATAGGAAGAAAAGAGATAATGAAAAAAAAAAAAAAAAAAGTCCTTTAAATTCAGGGCTGGTGATCTAGGATTCACTCCCAATTCTGCAAGTGACCTTAGGCAAGTCATTTTACTTCTCAGTTGCTAAGCATTTATCAAGTGCACAGGAGGTTTTTCGCTTTGTAAAGTGCTCTGAAATCTAAACATGAAACCAACTAAAATAATGAAAGCATGTTCTTATAAACACATTATTGCTTCACAATAGAGCCTGCTTGATATACCGTATATTAACCAAGAGTTAGACCATTTCTGGAGTAATTATTAACTATTCAAAACACTTACTTAGGTTTTTTCTTTGTCACTTCACCAGTGCTTTTGTGCAGGACACTCAACAGTCTTTTAATAGTAGCAGGTTCACTTACGGTTTGATAGTGTAAAAGTACCTAAAAATATTTTTTTCAGTTATTAAACATTCTACAATAATCTGAAATGCTAGGCGTTAATACTTGAAGACATCAACTTCTTTTAATACTGATTTTTTTAAACAAATGCTTATAAAAACTTCTCTCACAGGAGTCTCTGCCTCACATTCAGTAACTGTTCCTAGTTCCTAAACTTTGTGATCTCTACAGATACAAAGGTCATGTATTAAGAATGAAAAAGGTATTCATGATGAATTAAATGTTTTGCTTTTGCCACTACAGTGCAGTTCTGTAGCATGAACTGATATTTTATTGATTTTTAAAGGTATCTTACAACTAAGTGCATCATTATACTCCTACAAGGCATGAGCTTTCCAAAGGACAGCCTAGCCTGACTGCAGAGGAACTCATGTTCTCTGAAATGGCTCAGCTATGTATTAAAAGCCAGTAAGAATATGCATAAGCAGCCACAATAGCCCCTTACAGCCTCTTCAAATTACAGAAGAATCTGTTTCCTCTGGAGGGACAGAACCACTTCTGGATGCTAAATGCCTCTCATATTGGGGGCATTGAACATGGAGAGGAAACGCCCTGAGCAACCTGTAATGAACACAGGAACTTTCACAGACACTTACAGGAAATCCTTTAGTGATTGGAACCTCAATATTGAAGATGAGAACTCGAGCTCTGAAACGAGTGCAAACTTTAATGGGTTCCTTGGGATCACAAAATACACAGCCAACACTACAAGAGAGGAGAATAAAAGGAACTGATACATATCTTGACATACAAATGTTAATCACTGCACTAGAAAAAGACAAATATTTAAGACAAGCAAAGCAAAGACAACACCACTTTAGTATAACCTGGGGGAAAAAAAAGAAATAAATCAGGAACACCGTATTAAAGCCTGTAACGAAATCAATTCCTAGACAATGTCTACAGTATTTTGTGGGTATGCATGAAGAGGTCTGTCTAGTTCAGTGAACAATTACGTCCATTGCTAATCAGTTTCTAAAAATGTCACTGTTTCCTGTGCGTAGGTACTTTGAAGAATTAGACTTTCATTCAGAGATTAATTGTTCCAGATCAATAGCATAAAATACCAAAATATAAATATTTTGGGTGCCCAAAATTGTGGTGCTGCTGCCTGTAACTCCACTATTTTGTGGATAAAGGAACATCGTGATCAGGATTCTCAAAACTTAAGCTCTCAGCAGCACTCATTGAAAAAAAAAAAAAAAAACCAAACCTCTACATGGAGTCACAAGAAAGCTGCTGCTCTTTACAAGTCAATAAGGTAGACTAGACACAGCATTTTCACAGTGGCTAGTTTTAGCCGCCTAAAATGAAAGGAAAATTAATCCCACCCAGAAAAATATGACTGAAGAGAACACACAGCATGATTAAACATATGCATCAGATGTAATCGAATTTCATCAATATCAAGAGGACTTAAAACTTTGTACCTTTTCTTGAAAATCTAACGTACCTCCAAAGATGAATGACACCAAGGTAACGAATTGACTCAAGCCTTCATTCAACAAGTAGAACAAGACTTCCCCCCCGCCATTTACCACAGAGTATCACACCCCATTATCAAATGGCAATACAGAAAAGCCTGTGCTTTTCCCTGAAAAGCAGAGCATAAATTTGTAGAGTTATCCATGTAAGGAGTTTTTCAAACAGTAGCTTGAAAGTTTGCTGTCTGAAGTCCAACTGGAATGTAAAATAGCTGAACAAATTACAGATCCAATTTTCTAGCCTGAACAACAACTGACACTTACCTAAAAGCTAGAGACTAACGCTTAGCATGAAACCTATACATTGAAACGGACACGAAGAGATTTGCTGTGTCTCACTGAATGTATCAGACCCCTAAGAAAGGGTCAGCAAAACATTTACCCAAAGAAACATTACAAGCAGTTAAATGTGTTGAATAAACAGTTTCCATCAATTCCACTTGTCCAGATTTACTTATCGGTATTGTTTGGATGTGTTTTGTTAGAATGATTTACGGGTACGCAATGGCAGTTGTTTGGATGTGTTTTGTTAGAATGATTTACGGGTACACAATGGCAGTTGTTTGGATGTGTTTTGTTGGAATGATTTACAGTTCAATAAGCTCCTCAAAAATATTTTGGTTTATTTAGCAATAAGGATTTACTAAATTCAGCATTTAAAATGTCCATGGACAAGTCTTAAGGAAAAAGGCTTTGAAGGTTACCAGTGTCAGCAGTAGGGCAAAGTATGAAAACTAACAGTAGTCTTCTGAGGTTGCCGTTGCACATGTAGCAGATGTTTCCAACGTTTGTACGTGCAAGCCAGGTGATATGCATCACTTTGGTTTTAAATATCCTGGTAGCCACATCATTCTTCAAGTAAACCGCTGATTGTTAAGTGTAATAGTTATAAAGCTTTTCATTAAAAACAAACCGTTACTTAGACTGAAACCCAGTTTTGCTCACTTGATTTTGATGATATCCATGCCGGTCAAAGTGAGACTAACATGATCTCCTGCTGCAGCCCAATCAACTGGTTCATCGTGCAGTGTGATTCCTGGAAATGAGTAAGAACAGAACCTCAGTGAAGTACCTAGGTTCTGAGCTACAAACAAACAGCTCTGTTTGGGCCATTTGTGCTTCATCAACCATTACTCATCAATTTTCAGTATGAATGGGTTGAGAGTAAAAGCTTTTTAACTGAGAAGACCGAGGAAGCATTTTTTTCCCCTTGGCGAGGACTCACTATTCTCTCACCCCACCCTGCACAATAACATGGCTTTATTTAAGCCAGAAGAGGGGACCCTGGCACTTGTCACAGCGCAGATGACGCAGTCCTGAAAATGCCGTAGTACTAATATCTCCATATCTGCCCCACCCATCCTTTGAGGCACATGCACACCCTAGACCGCATCTTTCATATACTTTAATGGTGCTATGTCAACTTTCATTTACCTTAAGTGGGTCTGCTGACTCTTTCATAAAAAAGCGTAACCGATGCCTTTCGTTCACGATACTGTTCAGGCGACGATTAGAAAGCAGCTTTAAAAGTAACTTTATTCTGATTGTGATGTATTTTAATTGCTTTAAAAGATAACCTGGCTGATGGGTGAGGATAAAAGTAATTGCTCCTGACTTAACATTCTAAGGTTTCTGGTAAACACCAAGAAGGAAAGAAAAAAAACCCAAACAAACCCACTTTTTATAAATACTGCATCCATTTATAGGATCTAGTTCTATTCTGCTACATATTGTATTTATTGATTTACAAATCCGTTTCACAAAACCACTTGTCAAAAACAAACCAGAAAGCATCATTCATCTAAAAACATGTTAAGTACTGTTTTTGAAATAGTGTTGATAATCATTTCATATATATGCTTCATTCTCACAGAACAAGTGAAACTCAGTCTCTTGAAATGAAAAACTGGAATCCTAATGTGCACATTACCTTTAGTAAATATTGTATGATAATTTAATTTATCTTTTCTTTACATTAAATACAAATAATACTTGCTTAATGAACTAATACCCCCAACCTTCACCTGCACGTCAGCCGTATGAGAGGCAGTCCAAAAGAAAAATCATAGAATTGTACCATTGGGGATTACTCAGACAAAATACATCTTTTTCCATGCTACTTCCTCCACTCTCAAAACAGATGAGTGACTACAGTGATCTGATACCCATATTCATCCATGTTATTGTAACATTCCTGTGCATGCATGCAACCATATAAACGGGCACTCTGAAGAGCTTCCCAAATTAGCACTGAATGAGCTGGTTCTGGAACAGAACAGGACCGTCGAACCAGCACATTGCTGAATTCAGGCTGAACATTTAGATACAGAAACCTATTCATTTCTTTTGAGGGCTTAATATTTTATTCATTGGTCAATGCAGGAAAATCGTAATTTTATCTTTCTGCTTCCACATGAAACAAAACCAGGTCTGCAGTACAGACAGACAACTTAATCAGGAAACAGTTAAACATTTAATGTCTTGACCTAGCTATTCCTCTTTTCAGAAATTAAATATATTTAAATTTAAATCTAATTTTCTTCTCTTTTGTAGTTGCTCAGGACAATTATATCCTGGAAGTTTGTATATAATGAAAGGATCAGTGACAAACCTCATGAACACCAAACAGCAGAGACTTAATTCTCAAGCTTTTTCACATCTAATTCATAAGATTCATTTCTAAAGGTTGTTCAACATCCTCACACTTCCTAACAGCAGTAACACTCCACAGTATAGATGAATATTAATGATTTCTGTACTGCATATTTTTATAGACATTGCTGGAACTCAGATGTTTTTACAGATTCTTCATAAAGCCATGTCAAAAGTCATGAGGCTATAACATTTGGAATATCAGATATAGTAAAAAAAGGTAATAAAATGCAACACTTCACATACTCTTCATAGACATATTTATACAGACACAGTCACATCTAAAGAAATTCGTTTTATGCTTTCATATTTTATGTTTGACAGTTAGTATCAGTTTGACAGTCTGTTACCATTTCAGTAACTGCTTCTAGCCCAGTATTGACCTGAAAGTAAACACGCTTCTGAAGACTGTACCTTTTGCAGTGCAAGTTTCATTGGGAGGCATTGCCAGAAGTCGTTCTCCAACCTGAATATAGCCTGCTTCTATTTTACCAGTCACACAAAATCCTGATCCTTGGTCTGTAATAAACACAGTAATTTCAAAAAACTTTATAATAAGGTCAATTTCCCATCACAAGTTAGCCCTTCAGCAATGCATAGATAAGTTTTTAATATAAACGAAGACGGGTTTTTTCCCCCCCCAGTAGAGTGTTCAGTACTTGCAAGTTAGCCAGCTGCGCATCATAATGAAAATGAAACATTAAATTCAAAACCTCTAGATGTTATGTTTTTCAGAACCAAGGGAGAAATATCCTTCTTTACACAAATGTAGGTACATGAAGAAATATTTTTTAGTTTTTCAATATTAGATTAAGTCCCTTAATTTCTAGCAATTTTATTTATTTCAGCACTTTCTCACTATAATTACTGATAAAAAACCCATACTAGACCTCTCAAAAATTCTCATGCATACAGGTGCAAATTCCTATGCCATTTACTGCTTAACTGAGTGAGAATCCTACATGCTCTGTCTGCATATTACTTTTACTCCTGGAAAGTCAAAGATTGATTCAGTCCTATTTAATATGAGGAGCTATTATAATCTGTGGATGACTTAAGTATTTCTGAATAAAAGATCTGCAAAGTTTTTCTTCTTCAATGTCCTAATACTCCGCTCCTTATGTGAATATGTCAGTTAATTTCAATAGATGTGCTGCATGTGCACATTTATGCATACACACCTTAAGAAATAGCTTGTCTCCTTAGCATGTGTTTGCAGGTGCATTTAAAAAGAATCCTCTGAAGTGATTCTACAACAACATCTTCAGTATCCATACAAACAACAAATGTACCTTTTGCTGAACATTAGAATTCTGTGATAAGCAAGCATCTTAGTATTTTGTGTGTCACATTAGATTAAAAGCTTAATTTAAAGCTGAATTCAAAAGACCAAGTTGACCTCAAATCTTGAGGTCACACACTACCAACTTGCTCTTTTGCGTTCATCACCATTATTGATGAATGCTTCCATCTCTCTAGCTGGAAAAATATTACCCTAATTTTCCTCTATTCATTCCAGCAAATGAGACAAATGCAGTCAATTAACAGATGACATAGGGTATCAAAAGAACAGAAAACTGGAGAAGCAGATACTTGCTAGGAAAAAAAAAAAAAAAACAAGTCATGGTACAAATACCACCTCAATATGGTACACAAGAGAACCTGAAGCTGGCTCTGCAAGCACTTGCAGGCCATCAGAAATGTGAACTGGTTCCGGGTTCCCAGACACCTCCCAAGCACAATCAAGAACCATTTCTCTTTTTTTTACATCACCACCAGCTCTGGCTTGGTAAATCAGCGTGGTGTTTGAAGTCTCACCATCTCCCATGCTTCCCGCACACTGCCGAGTTCCTTCAGCTCCCCATGAAATCAACGCAAGTACAAAATGCATACTGTGGGACAGAATAAGGGCATAAAAACTGGCTTGACTTCTGTATCATGGTACTCTGATTCTGCCAGGACATGTTCTTTGTCCTCAGGATTTGGCTGCTGGACAAGGTTTTTCTAAAGTCAAGTCATAGCCCAGACAGGATTATATGGTAAGTGGGGACTGATGCATGAATGAGTTCACAGGGACCTCTTGGATCAGGAGACAGTTTGCCTGGAGAGAATATTAGGAGGACTATGGAGGACAACAGCTAAAATCAGGCTGAGGCAGATGAATCATATGTGTGAGTAACCTTAATAAAGAAAGGGGTTTTCCAAACTACATAAGAGTATGCTCAGCACTCTCACTTTTTATACACTTCTATGGACACCTCCTCCTGAGCACACACAGGCACTGGAATAGAGCTGAGAAGAACTGTTGCTTCATATACTTGTACCTGCAGCTACTTCCTCTGGTGGCATCCAAGTTAATTAAGTTTTGAGATCACAAGGTAAGAAAAAAATAGCCTAAAAAAACACCTAAAAGGCCACATTTAGTGATAAAACCTGCATATGTAAACTGAGTCCCTTCCAAAGCCATTATTTTTTTGCATACTTTAGCAAGCATGCTAAAGTCAGAATTGCTCATTTTGTGAAACTTAGCTCAATAGAAAAATGATTATTGCAACAAAAAAGTTGTGATAATATTTTGAAAGATCTCAATCAATAATCCTAACACACTTTCCCGCAGCTCACAAAATTTAAAAAAAAAAATACAGCAACCACCTAGATAATGAAACTAGTGGTAACACACTAGGATCAATTCTCATGCAAGGTTTCAATATTTAACATTATGGCTTCAGTACCTTAAGTCAGCTAACCCAGGGCATGTAAAGCATTTAGGGTTTTCTCAAAGACCCACCTCAAAATTGCACAAAACTGATTTTTCCAATTACAATCAGCATTTTGATCTGATTTGTTTGTACTTCCCCTATAAACAACCTGTATATAAAGTAAAATTTACTTTTAAATATGAATTTCAATAATAATATTTGATTACAAATATTTATAACATTTCACATCATGCTGTCATTTAGTTTGCAATGTTTCTCAAGTGACCTACAGAATGTTTCAAATGGGATGAGTGTTACAAACCTCATTTGTTCTAAATTACCTGTGAATGTAAATGCATTTAACTGAAAAACATAACAAGTTTACGATGAAAATCTTAATGGCTCAAGGCAATCTATTTTCTCCAGACAATAGGAATAAAAACTGGTTATAGCTACTTGTTGTCTAGGAACTAGACAACAGATAGCTGCCTTTCATTAAATCCTTGGCTGCTTATAGCAGTCTCACCATCCTTTTCTTCCACTTCACCCCCAAAATTTTTTTATGAAAATGAAGGAAGTTATTATTTACAGCTACAACAATGAACATAAAAGGAACAAGTCAAACTTTTTTTAAAATCTGGGAGTGCAAGGTAAAAGAACCCAAAGTCACACTGGTAAAAAGTTTGAGAAACATTCATTTAGGCAACAAGAACCAGTTAGGGAAAGAGAAACTTCCAAATTCTGTCCCACAGAACCATCAACTCATTACACAGCCAGTTAGCTGGTCATGCAGATTTTCTATCTCAATTTCTCTTCCAGTGTGTTTCTCCTTCAGCGGTACTATCCAAAATTTGACAAAGAACAGTGCTTGAAAACTTATTATTCCTGTTCAAGACTACTGACACAAATAAAGCTCCTACTTTAAGTCTTATTTTTACATCATTTTTCAACATTTGTGTTAAATATTGGTGAAATTATGGTGAAAGTATTATAAAAACAGCCAACCTTTAAAAACATCAGCAACACACAACCTGAATGGTTTATCCACTGATCTCTGTGGTGGCTTGAAAGAATCTGCAAAAAAATTAATAAGATCTTTTAGAATTTCTGTGATCAATAACTATCTCAACTTCTCACCTAGGGATAAATCAACCAGATTGCGTTCCAAGGACTTTGTCCCACATTTCCACCAAAACATAAATTTTGACGTACACAGGACTAAGATATATTATTTTTTAAATGATGAAAATTGCACTCACCAATTTGGTCTAACAAACACTTTCCTTTATACCACTGTGTGAGGTCACTTGACTGACCCCTTGTGACCAGATTTTCACCCCCAAGGCCGCTTGTTGGTACATAAGCCACATCTGACTCCTAATTAAGAAAACAAACAAAAGCATACATTAACAATGGGATCTTCTAGCAGAAGCAAGAGGTGCATTTTTTCAGTATTACGCCTCTAAGCTATAAGAGAACACTCTGAATATTTGCGTTTCCCCTGAAGAAGGCAGATTACTCAGTGGTGGATCCATTTCCTTTCTGTTTACCTCTTGCCTGATCACAGTGCTACAGCAAAGACTTGGAGATATTTAACGATGATGATAGCAACATTGACGACTAGAAACTGAGTTCAGGTAACAAACTCCAATTCCATATCTGACTGGCAAAACTTCGGTTTGAATTACTGGTTTATGCAGAGGGATTTCAGGAAGGCCACAGCCAGTCCAAAGGGATAGTAGTTGGAACTGAGGAAATGTGAGAAGAACAGTCAAGAATGGCAAATGGAGAATGTTCTTATGAGTTCATAATCCACACTGACACCTGCTCTAGTATAAAATTCTCTACTGTAATTCACATAATCCCGCACATTAAGATAGACAATCCTTGGTCTGTTCTGCTTTGTAGACAATAATCCCAAGAAACTACAGGCAAGTGTCCCAAAGATTCAACAGACCCAAACAAAGATAATGACAGAAAGAGTATTAAAAGAACTAACTAACCTTATCCAGGGCTCAATGTACACCCTACCAGTAAGGAAAGTGATCTGCTATACTATGTGCACATAGCAGTAGCAGGAAAGTGACACAAAATAACCTGACTGTAAGAAAAACTCATCCTACCCAAATGCCTTAAAGCAACAAAGACCTCAGAAATTTACATTACCTTAAAACCAGCTTGCTTAAGAAATTGGCCAAGCTTACTCGTAATTTCCTGAAATCTTTCCTGTTGCCAATTGACCTAAAATAGAAAACAGATTATGATAATAAAATTATAGATTTTGAACCATAACTCAAACATAGAGCTGCATGTCATCAGCTCTGTAGTACTAGTAGGTTTTCTCCACACACAGCACCCAATGAATTTATAAATACGAGATTTCCAGGTGGATTCATAGTTGAATACATAAGAGCATACACATTAACAATTACTGGTAGCAAACAACACACCATTTCACTTGCAAGCCCCTTTAGTTTGATTTGTCCTTGAACAGTACCTTTTTTTAAAAGTTTATACAAAATTCAGCTTCAGCAAGAATATAACACAGTAGTAATCTAAACCGCAATTAGTAATATTTAACACATCTTACAAGAATAAGCTTAAATGAAGCTCTTGGGGTCTTGAACCTGAATGACCACCAAGATGCCCTTGCAAATGCCACTGGGTTAACTGCTTATGTGATATTTTCACAAATATAAGAGGGATCCCTACACATTTTAGCACCAAAACTATCCTTCTGAGTGCTTTCAAAATACACTAATAAAAAGAAGAGTTTTGTAAAGTGTACAAGAGTCAGAGCTGAGAACCAAAGAAAGAAACAATACTTTATTATTAGTATCACAATATTGATCCTTAAACTTAGGGTCCACAATCCTAGATGGAAGCCTTTCAATTAAATGAAAAAAATTAACCACGTACCTGGTCCATTTTATTGACTGCAACAGCTAGCTGTGTCACTCCAAGAGAGCGCACTAATAATCCATGTTCTCGAGTCTGTCCACCCGTTTCAAACCCTGCTTCAAACTCTCCTCTGCTAGCATCCACAACCAAAATAGCCACATCAGCCTAGAATAAAAAAAAAAAAAAAATTAAAAAAAAAATCAAAAGTGGTTAAGAGGTGGAAATAATCTGGGTAAATATGTCAATCACCAACATTTCACACAAAATGTACTCTACATGGGAGGAATCCCAATGTGCTTCAAATGTAATTGAAACTGCTCAGTTCTATCTGTGTCATGCCAACTTGGGTGAGATATTATGGAATTATGTCATCTCATGTCATAAACCACTATTTTCTGTTAAACATAAGCCAACTTTTGGTTTTGGGAACCTGTCCTCTTCAAACTACCCACTATGGATATGCTGTATAGACCTCAACTAAACAAAAGTGGCCCATGCTCCAGAAGCCTAAGAACAGGTATGAGCACAATGTTGAGTTCTCCCTGCCTCAGTCTGGACACCTTCATAGTGAGAAGCTGTAAAATTACAGATAAATCATCTCACTATACAACTGGGACAACCGGTTTACTGCATGTTGGATGTGGATGCTTCACAGTCCGCTCAACACACTGGACCATGCCAAAATCACAAGGTGAAAAAGACTAAGTAGCCTATTTTATCATCTAGGCAAACTCTCTGCCACAGCATTAAGAGCAAATAGGTATCACACCGTCTACAGCACTGTAGAAAATTCAGCATGTAAGCACAGGGAAAAAAACACAGATTTTGCTGTTAGCCTTAAATGCTGCTGATACTTCTACTTCTGCTTTGGCAAGCAGCAGCCGGTTAGACCATCATCATGTACCAGCAATGGCAACAAAGGTGAACAGTAAAGGCACTGCTGTCAAGAGTCACATGTAAGATAATTTCATAGGACTGATGAGATGGACATAATGGAAAGAGAGAGGAGAAAAAGTGATATTTTCTCCCTTTCCTTACATACTTATGCTTCAGGATGCCAGCAGTAGGAAGAGAAAGAGCACACTGTCCTGGCTCTGAATTCCCCTCACCTTGTCCTAGGCACAAAATCCCCAGAGCTCATACAGAGACAGCCCAAGTGTGAGTAAGAGAAAAGGATGAGGGATGAATTTCCCCACAGCTCTCAGCCTCAGAAGTGCACTGCAGTGAACTTCTCCCTCAAAAAAAGGACATCCTGTATTTTATAAATTATAAAAACCGTACCTCAGGATTTACGTGAATTAACCATATGCATCAAAGGCCAGATCCTGGCCCTGATAAGGCTGATTTGCATTTTGCATAACAGCAGCTGGGGATTCACCTCCTAACAGAATTCTCCACAATAAAAAGGCATCAGGGCGATTTCCACGTTCGCTTTCTTCCACCCATTGCTGCAGTGCTGAGCCTGCTAACAGGCAACAGAAACTTGCAAAGTTTCAGTGATTCCCTTAACAAGCTTCAGAACAGACTGGCCCCTCACCATCCTGAGAGCTGAAGTGAGACAGATACACCAAGTCTTATTTGGCCAGCCTCATCATCTCCTCAACTGATACAACTCCTGGTAGATCTGCAAGTCTTCTCTTAACACTTGCTGCCTGTATTACTTTTCTCAAAAAAGACAAACCAATTTAATTTAAAGTTGAGAAGAAAATGGCATGGCTGAGTCAACATTTTCCATCGTTCTCAAACTAAAGATCCACTTCTAATTTTAAAACTCCTGAACTTCCTATAACATACACTTCACAATATAGATGACTGTACAAGCTCTACACCACAATTTGCAAGCTTCTGACTATCCTAATGGCTGGGTCACAAGGTGTGAATTCTTACCCATGCTCTGCTTCAGAGCTAGAGCAGAATTTGGAGCAAATCAGTCTTCCTATAGTATAGTTCTCCTATCTGTAAAATCATACTAGCAGTACCCCATCCTTACTGTGATCTTATGAGAAACCTCAGACTGCAATGACATGCAGAAAGCAAAAAACTCTACATACTAACTTAGCTTAGAAGAAAGAAAGAAAAAAAAAGAAAAGAAAAGAAACCCCAAACTTTGATTACACCTCTACTTTGGAGAATCAATACTATTTGAAAAAAAAGGTTCCTTTAAGTGGAAAAAATTTCACACATTTAATGTCGTGTAACGACATTATTCTTCCCCCTTCTGATCTATTATTTCCATTAATTAAATAACTAACCTATATGAGAATGGTAAGTGCCATACTGAATTCAATGGGTAGCGTCCAATGCTTTTGACTTTACCCACTGTTCCTAAAGCAAATGGCATGTAGTCGCCACAAATGTCTTATTGACAACAGAGATGCATTCTGCATAAACTTTGTTATGTGTTATGTTTTACCATTCCATATAAAATATAGTTAAATAGAAGAATGCCTTTTGTTTGATCTCTCCAAAGCTTTTTTCTTTAAGCTCAAAACCACTTAAAATCTTTACCTACAAGACTTTCGCAGAACTTCCTGTTGAATATGCCACGTTTGAATAGCTTTAAAAGCTCAGCTCTGATTTTATCAAACTGCAACTTAGTATTCAAATTACTTCCCTAATAAAACTCTCCTCCAAAAAGTTAATGTCCCAAAAAAAGAAAAGGAACTGCCTTTAAACAAACACATTCTTTTTTAAGTCTAGAAAACTCACAAAAACCTCACCATCAACAATTCCATTTCATCTTAGATTTTAAAAGAAGAAGAAAACCATTTGAAGTTATAAATTATAATGCTATTAGAAAAAGAGTTTTAGACCATCTCTACCTGTGCAGCTCCTGTGATCATATTTGGAATGAAGTCTTTGTGGCCTGGAGCATCCATCAGTGTAATTACTTTAGTCTTCGTCTCGAATTTGGTCATACCCACATCCATTGTTACTCCCCTTAAACAAAGCATACATCCAACGCATCATTAAAACTGCTTTGAAAGCTTCATAGAGATATAAAGTAAGCTATTAAAAATGCAATCATGAAATTATACACTTCATAGCTTTTGTTTGATTTAGCCTGCACAAAACACCTGAAAGGAACCTGCTTGCTGGAAAAGCAGACCTCTAGAGCTGCCTTTCAGTAACTCTTGTCACAAAGAAACAAACATCCAGAATTCACAGTACTAACTCCACACACCCATAGACTGCGACCCAACAAGCACAGTGGGAACACGAAAACTGTACTGCGTATTTAAATCATTACTAATTCTGCTTTTAATACTTAGCTCCTCAGAAAAAGGCATCATAGATTATCAGAAACATACCAAGAATAAAAAAACAGAAGGTATGGCACTATAGGAATACAGCTATACATTTGCAAAGATCCACATGCAGAACCACTGATTATTGCAGCGCTTTGACTCAGTTCCACATCTCACTAACACCCACATATTCTGCACAGCATGTAGGATAGGATTCATCCAATCAAATACAAACATCTATCATGCACACATCTGTATCTGGGTTAGTCATCTGCATCTCCCTTTATCGACAATACTTTAAAGGGACAAAACTTCTCACATTAGCACAGGTACTTAAAATATGCTACTTCCAATGACAAAAAACCCCAACAAAATAACCCCCTAAACATTTACAGATTGCTCCAAAAAGTTTTTCTTTAAAAATAAAAAACTCAAAGTAAAGAGAAAACAGAATCGATCAAAAATACAATTCAGAAAACTTTTCCCTTAATAATTACAATTTATCTTCTGAAGAGAAGTCTGGTACCAAATGCACAACTGTTAGATACAACAAAAAATCATAGACCAAGGGATATCACTTTTAAGGCTCATGACAATTATTCTACAAACTTTACTTTCTGTTAACATTTTACTCTTCATAGGCAATAAGTACTTGTCTCTATTTCTGGTTTCACATGTTAATTACATCCTATCAAAGGCTGCTTGTATTAAGAAAGTAACGTACTTACTATGGTGTTTAATTATTCTATTACAGATCTGTGAAAAGAATTGATCTTCAAAGTTTGGCCATTTTACACTCAGATACATCTACAGGGATTACGAAAAAGACCCTCCCCCCATCAGCTTTTCCTCTTTTACATCCTTAGACTGTAATGCCATGACAACACTACCACTACAATATCATCAGCCTTAAGTGATGTAAGGCTACTTTTCAAATTTGTGTTTGGTCGCTTCGGGATTGTTCCCCCCTTCCCTGCACCCTGCCCAACACAAACACCGCCCCCCCAGGTTTGTATGTGCACTTCGTAAATGAAAGGACTCACATAGGCAAAAGTTTAGCTACATAGAGGCACACTGCAAAAGTGCATCCGCCTTTAAAAACAACAACAGTTACTCCGTAGGGACTGTCTTACTCCATATTCTTCAGCATCAGTTTATATTGGGAAGGTTAAATTTCCAACCAGAGGAGCTTATATGCTATGAAACCATGGGTGCAAGTGATTGTAAAAACATAAACATGTAAGATGATGCCTTTTAAAATTATTTTATGAACACAGAATATCATGTCTTTAGCTTCCTATATAGTGTTCTTAAAAGCTCTTACAGATTTTTTTTAAATTAGCTTCACTGCTTCATTACATATTTTTTCAATATGATAAAATTTAGTTTTAAATTTTTAAATTTTGTATTTCAAGTTCATAAAGGCAGTTTATAAGGGATACGAATATAATTTATTAATTTATAATTTTATATTTGATATAATGTAAGTCACATGTGATGAACTGACATATCAGTGCTTAGTTTATAATAATTCTGACACTCCTTCATAGAAAAATTTAACCTAGAACTTTCCCATACAACAATAACCAAACTGAGAAAAATCTGGCAGCAATAAACCAGTAAGGCAGCTTTAAATGAACTAACTCATCTACTAGAAGCATTCCTACACTGCACTCCACAGCATAGAAATATATGAAGAAATACTGAACTTTTCGTTCACATTTCTTATAAACAAACAAGAATATTATTTTTTTCTTTTGATAACATGTACTCATATAGACAAAGAAAAATATTTGCTAATAAGTATTAAGTAAGTATCTTTAAACATTTAGAACATTTCTACCAAAGCATTATTAGCAGTTTGATATTTCCTAAATGCTGTTCTTTCAGGGGAAAAAAGGTAACTCCATTAAAATATACTTCTACCTTTCTCTTTCTTCACCAGTTTCATCCAAGACCCATGCATAGGCAAACGAAGCTTTGCCAGCCTTCTTAGATTCCTGTTCGTATTTGTGCATAGTTCTTTTGTTCACATTTCCCAAAAGGTAGAGCAAATGACCCATTAAAGTACTTTTACCTGCATCAACATGTCCTAAGGAGGGAAATAAATATTACATCAATTTTATTAATTCACACATTTTAAATATAGTACAAGAAGAAATATACTAAAACATGAAAATCACATGCACTAATAATGCTTAGGCAACCCACAGAATTTTACAATCCTGTAAGACAGAGATACAGAGACACAGTTCATTAAAACAGGCAATGAGCATGACAGCCATATAGAACCTCCAAATTAATACTAAAAAGCACACACTGCAAGAACAAAACCAAACCAAAGTACATTTTACTATACTGTCAAAAGGAAGCTAAGTCAACCTCACTGTCCTAGGCAAGTACGCCTGAATGTACTCCCTCCAACGAACAGCAGTCAAGCAGATGTGATTGAAAACAGTATGAGATTTCCCTCCCCTGGAGAGAGGGGTTTTGCTTCTGTATCACTCCAAGATTCAACCAACACAGTTTTTAATCTCTATGCTTGTCAAAAATGTAACTTAACAGTATTACCTATTACCACCAAATTAAGCAGTTGCTTTCCTCCTTGTCTCTTCTCCAACTCTGCTTTCACATCTATTTGTGGTTTTGTCTTGCTTGACTTTTTTACTGGAGTAGGCACCGTATTCTGCTCTTCTGAAACCTGCACTACTTGGGGTGAAAGAGTAGATTTAGAGGCTGCCTCAAGTACCCCAGAAGCTATAGCGGCATCTTCAGTTAACAGTCCTTTCTGAGGTGTGTTAGGATGGCCATTTTCTTCAGCAATCACACTAGGGAAAAAAAGAAAACACAAGGAATGAAAATGACAAAGAAGCCGTAGAAATATAGGACAGAAACTGAGTTTTCCCTTCACTATCATGTAAGCCCCAGACAAAGAGCATGTGATAAGCCTATTAAGGTGGAAGTGATAAGCAGCTGGATACAAACTGAACAGATACCAGCTCTGAACATCTTGTCTGAAAAGCACTGTGTACAAAAGCAAGATAAGAAATAATCTGTAAAATACATGAAACAGATAAACAAAGCTTCCCACACCCACTTCTTTTAACAGGGAGAGAGAAAGGACAGTTGTACAGATCAACTACAGAGAGCTGGTCGTCTCTGAAGTAAGAACCTAAGTCAACTTTGAAGCATCAATCCTAAAACAGCTTCCACATACGCTACAAGTATTGCAGCTGAACGTAATGATACTCTATTGTGAAAACACCAGCAATATCATTTAAAGAGTAGATCCTAAGCATACCTGAGCTGCAATTTAACATGCAATGCTTATATAGAGCCATAACAGACAAGTTACATTTTACAATACTGAGAAAATTTGTTTTAGCCATCCAGAGGGACCTGGACAAGCTCGATAAGTGGGCCCATGTGAACCTCATGAGGTTCAACAAGGCCAAGTGCAAGGTCTTGAACATGGGTTGGGGCAACCCCTGGTATCAATACAAGCTGGCGGATGAAAGGATTAAGAGCAGCCCCGAGGAGAAGGACTTGGGGGTGTTGGTGGATGAGAAGCTGGACACGAGCCAGCAATGTGTGCTCACAGCCCAGAAAGACAACCCTATCCTGGGCTGCATCAAAAGAAGTGTGATCAGCAGGTCAAGGGAGATGATTCTGCCCCTCTACTCTGCTCTTATGAGACCCCACCTGGAGTACTGCGTCCAGCTCCGGGGTCCTCAGCACAAGAAAGACATGGACGTCTTGGAGTGAGTCCAGAGGAGGGCAACAAAAATGATCAGAGGGCTGGAGCACCTCTCCTATGAGGACAGGCTGAGAGAGTTGGGATTGTTCAGCCTGGAGAAGAGAAGGCTCCGGGGAGACCTTACTGCAGCCTTTCAATACCTAAAGGGGGGCTTATGAGAAAGATGGGGACAGAATTTTTAATAGAGCCTGTTGTGACAGGGCAAGGAGTAATGGTTTTAAAGTAAGAGAAGGTAGGTTCAGACTAGATATGAGAAAGACATATTTTACGATGAGGGTGGTGAGACACTGGAAGAGGTTTCCCAGACAGGTGGTAGATGCCCCATCCCGGGAAACATTCAAAGCCAGGCTGGATGGGGCTCTGAGCAACCTGATCTAGCTGAAGATGTCCCTGCTTATGGCTGGGGAGGTGGACTAGATGACTTTTACAGGTCCCTTCCAACCCAAACCATTCTGTGATTCTATGAAAACAAGGCATCTAGAACTAAGGAGATTTCGATTCCCCAGCTCCGTTTCTCTACCACCCTGTTCTCCCACAGATCACCATACTAATCCTAATAGTAAATGATCCTAAATATATTATTCTCTTACACTCTCTTACTCTTTTCCTCTCCAATTTGTAAATGAGGATATTTTCTTAATTCACACAAATGTTTTGAGAATATACAATATGATTTTTCACCTGTTATGGCAACGATGGTGACTAAAAACAAATGCTAAGTAACACTCAAGAAAGCAAAAGCTTTCTTACTGCCTGAGTTCCATGGCGAGGCAGTAATGTAAGCAGCAAGACAGGCACAGAAGCAGTTATTACTGGTGTGACAATATTATATTATGGCAAACTTCAATATACAAACCATTGATCATTACAGTATATTGGAAATTCCTACAAAATACCATATTTAAAACTTTCTCCAAGGAGAAGACGTTTCTTCCCTTGGAAAACTGGAAATCCTTTCCCATGCAGTACCACCATGCTGCAGGATGCTTTCTACGGAATGGATTCATGCAGGCTCTCAGACTCAAGTGTCTCCACATCCAGAGTGGATTTTTCACTCTCCACTTCCTGTTTACATACCACAATTAACTTCCCAGTTTTCCTCTTTTCAACTTCTATAAGCAGAATTACTTATTTTGGTACTTTCAGAATCTCACATGGTTACATCTCTGCTTTTATTTGACATTACTTCTAAATTTTTGTCTGCGTAGGAGTATTTGCATTGTATTAGTCCTTTTCCATTATATATATCTCAGGATACAATATAGTCCAAGCATGTTAGCCTACTGAAGAAAGCAACTCAAGAGTTATGATCTAAAATATTAAACCTAGGAAATCTTCAGACTGAAAACAAAATTAGCCTCTCATTATAGCACTAAGCAACATGGGACACTTCACAGGTCTCCCTTTCTCCCCTTGGTTTCAGAACCCACCTCTGTAACTAGTACTGCAGCAGACTGATTAATTTTGACACCTTTTTCATAAGGCCCAAAGCCAAGTTTCTCTCTTGATTGTGAGACCCCAAAGCAAAAATGTGAGCACTCAGGATTTTTGGCTACAGTTGCACAACCCAAGACCAGGGTCTTGCATCAAGGCTGGATACACAATCACATTTTTATCAAATTAGCAAAGCAAAGAACTTGGTTTATACAGCCATGCTGGTTGCAGGGGGATAGATGGTACCTGTGCTTCTGCATAGTGGACAGACAATTCTGTATAAAGTCTATGCACAAGAACGTACCCTATCAAAATATTCTAAACCACTTGAAGGAGAAAGAAAAGTTGATATGGAACTATTGCCTTAGGTCACACAATCACAACATTTCATATTTGACACTATGAAACCAGCTGCACTGTATCACAAGTATAGCTTTAGACAAGCTCCAGTATGAAATATCACATCTTGACAACCTGAATACCCTATATAAGATAGACTCAATTCCCTAAATTCAGAAAATTAGTGGGTCATCATTGCTTTAGATGTAGCTATGGGGAAAGGTGATTACACATGAACTATTCCACAGAAAATTAGTCACTACAGTTATTTGTACTTTTTTTCACTGAGTAAAACTTTCTTTTATCAGAGTAATGAGAAGTAAAACCAAATCTTAAAAACACCTTCCCCCCACCTCTCCCTTCTTCATGGGTTTAACTGCACTCCCTATTTCTCTCCCTCTTCCCCCCAGAGACACTGGGGGACGGCAAACGGGGGTTGTGGTCAGTTCATCACACGTTGTCTCTGCCGCTCCTTCCTCCTCAGCGGGAGGACTCCTCACACTCTTCCCCTACTTCAGCATGGGGTCCCTCCCACAGAAGACAGTCCTTCGCAAACTTCTCCAACATAAATTCTTCCCACGGGCTGCAGTTCTTCACCAACTGCTCCAGCATGGATCCCTTCAATGGGGTGCAGACCTTCAGGAACAGACTGCTCCAGCGTTGGTTTCCCACAGGGTCACAAGTCCTGCCAGCAAAACCACTCCAGCATGAGCTTCTCTCTCCAGAGGTCTGTAGGGCTTCCCACGGGGTCACAGCTTCCTTTAGGCATCCACCTGCTCCATCGTGGGGTCCTCTGCAGGCGGATATCTGCTCCCCATCATCCTCCATGGCCTGCAGGAGGACACTCTGCTTCACCATGGTCTTCTCCATGGGCTGTGGGGGAATCTCTGCTCTGGCGCCTCCTTCCCCTCCTTCTGCACTGACCTTGGTGTCTGCAGAGTTGTTCCTCTCACATCTTCTCACTCCTCTCTCTGGCTGCAATTGCTCCTGGTGGTTTTTTTTTCCCATTCTTAACTATGTATTCCAGAAGCACTACCAGCTGAGCTCTGGCTCAGCCTTGGCTAGCAGCAGGTCCATCTTGGAGCCGGCTGGCATTGGCTCTGTCAGACACATGGGAAGCTTCTGGCAGCTTCTTGCAGAAGCCACCCTTGTAGCCTCTCCCCCACCCCGCGACCAAAACCTTTCCATGCAAACCCAGTACAATAACTCCCATGTTTTTTTTATAGCTTTCCAAAATATAGTCAAAGACTGTCACATCAAGCCTATTAAAAGATAAAAATGTATTTTGAAAGACAGGTTATTTGTAAGCTTATGAATTCTACTTTGTATAGCTAGGTAATGATTTTCTTTCTAATCCCAGATGCTCAGACTGTCTTGTAGGCCAAAGTCAATGTCAGTAAGGATTCCAAAAAACTGGACGGATGCTGAGTGGTAGAATTCAAACTAACTACAGCATCTGAAAGAATCATGGTTATAGGCAGAAAAAGTAACTACTCTCTCAATTCCGAGTAGCTTTTATTTTAAATATCACTGCTTAAGGCTGCCAAATAGTTTTTGAGTTGTGCAAAGAAAAAGTGCTAGATACACTAGTGCAATAATGAATGAAACGTGGCTAGCCATCATGACTTTAAACTAAAACAGGGTAGATCTGAATTAGATATAAGGAAAAAATTCTTCACTGTGAGGGTGGTGAGGCACTGGAACAGGTTGCCCAGAGAGGTTGTGGATGCCCCATCCCTGGAAGTGTTCAAGGCCAGGTTGGATGGGGCTTTGGGCAACCTGGTCTAGTGGAGGGTGTCCCTGCCCATGGCAGGGAGGTTGGAACTACATGACCTTTAAGGTCCTTTCCAACCCAAACCATTCTATGATTCTATGATCATAACATTAGGCCTTGCTACTTTTTCAAGGGTGCAGTATTTGAACAGCCAGTACGCTGCTCCATTTAGAGATTTACAGGTTTCAGTTATTACCATGTTTTGGAAATCTGAAAACACCGTGTGCCATGATAAACCAAGACTTGCCATTTTAGAGGAGAAACATCAGAATGGGTAGAGTGCATTATCTACTTACAGAGCACCTGTAATGAGATAATTCATCTTTTTGCTGACTAGTTTTGGGGAAAGGGAGAGTTTATTGCTAGGTAACTGAACAGAAAGATGGGCAGATGAAATGTACAGTTCCGGTACATGAAGAGAGATGCAGCAATAAGACCCTGACAGTTAGTCATTCCTCATGGCAGCCAGATGACTAGTTTATTGAAAGCTTGATAACAGCTCAGAAAAATGTTAAGAAGCTTCATCTCTAACAGTCAATGAAAATATGAATGACATTGAAAATACTTTTCAGTAAGCCTTTTCCACTAAGATTTTTCAAAGTTATTGAACTGAAAATTTCAGTCAGAAGACAGAGCATATAGGATAGCATACTAGTACCTAGAACATTGCTAGTGCAGGCAGTTGAGGGTATAAACACACCAATTGCATTAGCCAACGTCTTCGGTAACAAAGTTCCAACTTGGTCTGAGTTATGTTGGACCACCATATCAAGAAAAAAATGTTTGGAGGAAGAGGACTTCCTAACCAATTGCTGGCATCTTTGTATGAGAACTTGATGCAACTACCAAAATTGATCTCAGTTTGCCAACATCTGTGCCCGTCTGCCACATCACTGCTAGCTGCTAACATGGAGCCATTGATTAAGCAACTCTTTACTTCTTTGAAGTGACAGAACCATTAAGCACGTTGTATGTGTGCTGAGGTCATGTACTCAAGAAAGCTTGACCACCAGCAGTTCAGGCACAAATGTCGAAAGAGCTTACCACAGTTGTTTGTTAGCAAAACAGCAGACGTACAAAAGCCTGGCAACATTTAGTCAAAATTAGAACTGCCAAGCCAGAAACTTCCTACGTTGTCTTACCAACAAGGACCGTAAGAGTAAACTGAGTAAAATGTTAGTTACATCAGTTTTCTGGGGAAAATTAAGAAATAAAACATATATTTTTATAAGACATGTTAAAAGACACTCAATCTCACACAACTGTTGACAGGTTCATACTACCATGCATTCAAAGAAGAACCTGAAAGCTTATTTGCTGAAGATTAACTCTGCATAATTTAGCTTTTAAACATTATTTTCAATCTTCTGGTCTGGAATCTTAGTGAATTATTTTTATATAACCGACTCTTTCGGAGTACTTACAGTCATTACAGGAATGTCTACATTTATTTCCTCTTTCAAAATCATTAATTACACAATATTGGTCAGTCTGATTAAAATAATCACCCTTTTTTGCTCACAACTACTTCTGGCTTTCTTCATGACTTAACAGGAAGAAAAAGCCTGGTAATTAGTTTTGCTAGAGCATCAGAAAAATAGTTTGTCAGAAGTGAGCAAACTCCATTTTCTGTAGACAATCCCATTAAGAGTACCCAGCAAAGGCAATCAATGCTAAAAGCAATTCATGACCTCTAATAATCCATTCACATTTTAAGTAAGATTCATTTATTATTACAAGGTCACACCTCGTAACAAGATTCAATCATAAAGACTGAATAGCTACTCAAGGAATGGTTATTTTTATTAATGCTAGTCCACTGGTTATAAAAACATGGTCCATGAATTAGCTTTGAGATCTGATAAAAGGTGACAACAAAAACTAGTTCATAGATTCTATACTATCACCTTCTAATAGTGTCTGCACCAATGTCATACAAATATCTGGGGGTGAGAGGAGGGAGCACAAGCTGCAAAGACTAAGTTACAGGTGTTTTTAGAATCCAAACTACTATGAATAATTTATAACACTGTGCTTTGGTCAGTGATATAAACTATGTACTTAGAAATCTGTATTACTATAAACCCTCTGCAGTAAATTTATCAATGCAACAATAACATTAAAAGGGTCTGAAGAGTGTCAAAAGAACAAGGCTTCCTTAGGTGTTAATAAAAACAGATTTATCCTGTTCCCTTGACAACTCATCCTTATGCTATCAATAATCCAGGAGACAACTGCAGAAGAAAAAACCCTACTCTGATACTCATGGAGTTGGGGCAGGGGTTCATGTTTTGCTTTGTTTTTCAAGTTTAGAAGTGGAAGCTTCCAAGACAATGCCAGTGCTTCAACTAAACACAATATATTTAGCACAGACTTTACACAGAGACTATGGAAAGGAGCTAATCAAGTTCCAATTGTTAGGAAAGGAATCAGGAGAGCAAATGCCACTGTCCTACAGCAGAGGAGAAATATGATGCAAATACCTTGGCAGTGCTTCCACAGTAGCCTGTAGGACAACAGAAGAAAGGAGGCCATCACAGACTCCTTGGAGCAGGAGTCTTTAGACATGCAGATAACTTTACAATTTAAATTCTGCTTTCTTCCATATTCATTGATTGGCTGTGCTCCAAGTCTCATGCTCTTTTACAAATGGCTCCACTTCTTACCCATTCCTCCCACTTAAAGCTAAATGCCTAATGCACAATTTCTACAGCAAAAGAGGCTTGTTCTCAATTGGTATTTCAGCAGCACCACCAAATAAGTGAGGTGAATTAAAAAACATCTTCACAAGATTGATGATTTATCTAAAAGGATTACCAACACGTCCTGAAGACTTTATTTCTTCTGTGACAAAAAATAGCATGTCACTAAACTGGAACAAGCACGCTACAAACTATTTCAGGGTCCCTGAAGAGAAGCAGAGTGGCCAAGAACCGTTTTGGAGCCAACCATCTTTCCTCAGAGACTGAGTAATCACTAGCCTATACAGGAATTACTCCAGTCTACAGAAGAGAAAGCATTCTTCTCATCTTCTCCTTCCCTATGGAGCAGACACACATACAAAAGGTGTGGCAGTTGCTGAATAAGTACCAGAGATACAAAATTCTGTATTTGCTCTTTTTTATAAACAAACATTTTAAACAGTCATTATTACAGCTGAAAAATCCAATCACTACTATCTATGACTAGCTAGCAGATCTTTTTCACTCAAGATTCCTTCCTTTTTATAAACTTCTATCCAAACTAATTTAATCCATGGAAGTCCCCATGAAAAACTCCAACTTAACTGTA
The DNA here is from genome assembly GCF_028858705.1 of Grus americana. Classification (NCBI taxonomy): domain Eukaryota; kingdom Metazoa; phylum Chordata; class Aves; order Gruiformes; family Gruidae; genus Grus; species Grus americana. Next base: position 63,171,096 of record NC_072854.1, read on the forward strand.
GTAGAAACAGCAGAGATGGAGGTGTCATGACATTGATAGGAATTTTGTGATCAAGTTCAGTTGTCACACCCAGAGTGACTGGGGTCACCTTAGCAGGGGCAAGGGGGAAAGAAAAAAAAAAGGAAAAAAATAAACCCACCCACATTATGTTCCTCTTTATATATTGCAGATCTCTAACAGGACAGGAAGAGGACTTTGAAAGGCCTAGAAATTTATCATCTGGAGCTTATTGCATCCAAGAAGTTAAAGAGACATCACCTTCATTCAGCAATGGCATTTAGCATATAAAGGGAATAATGACATCAGCTTCACACCTTGTATTAAATGTGCTTAAGAGCCTAAGTAGATGCAACTGGTTGTTTTCCACTCAGTTACCAAACATGCACAAGATACTGTAAAATAAAGACCACATTGTTCTCTTTATCCCAAAAATTATTTCCAGATCAGAACTACAAACACTGTGGGGATGAGGTGGGGATGTTGGCACTGCTTCAGCTTGCAAATTTTTTTCCTGAGGATGAACTATGGAATTTTTTGCCACAGATTAGGTGGCTATCATAAGATTGGGTTCAAAAAGAGAATAAGCATATCCAAGTAAGCAAAATCCATTAGCCATTCTTAATAGAAACTGCCTAATAAAAACGCAAAAAAAAAAAATGGTGGGAAGCCACAGAACACCGCATGTAATGACATTTTATGGACTGTATTCCCAGCACACATGCCCTGTCCTTCTGTATATCTTTAAGTATTCAGTGCTGGCTACTGTTGTAGGTAGACACTGATCCAGATGTCTGTTTTCATGCTCTCACGAGACATCCCCCCAACAGTTCCAAGTCAGGATAAAATTAGAACTACTGTTCAACCACTCTAATTTAGCTAAAGCATAAGGAGGACCAGTTTCTTCTCTACAACAGTTGTACCCTGGACACCTGTTAATAAAAGCTGCAGAGGAAGGCAAAGTTTAGCTGTAAGTGATTGTTTTCCCCATAAATTATTCTTAAACATATTACTTCACTTGAAGAACAAGCAATTACAGTTAAGATTTATTGATTTCATAATTCCACTTACAGAACTAAATTTAAAATAAACGAACCCCAAGAAAGTTCAGTATTCTATGAAGCGGATGTTTAAATAATCTGACTAGCTGATATTTCTGCACTATTCATAGTGAAAGGATTTGTTAAACTCAAAACGTGAGGTACTATCTTCTGAAAGTAATTCTGAGTCAAACAAGAAGCTGAGATGGTTGCTTCTGGAGAGTGACACTAAAACTGCTGTAAAAAATAGAAAAAAAAGAAGAAGAAAACTTGCTACAGGTGCATCAGTCTGAAAGAAGAGCTGCTGATGTACCTTGATGTATGAGGGCTTGGCTTACCATGGAACTTCAAATCCCATAGATTGTTTCTTTCCAGATACTGTCATTTTGGTAACTTTTGGCACAATTTCAGATTCCATTCTGGCTGACTGGGAATCCCTTGTTTTTCCTAGTAATAGACAAAAAGTAAGTTTGAACTTAAGGTTGTTAGTAACAGGTGTTTATAAAGTTTAACAAATTACATTAACCCAAAGATACCAGTCTGTGATGATGAATTCTCACACTTCAGTGTCTTACTTGGTTATATTACATATTTATTCAAGATAATCTACAGTTATATTTATTGTGAAAATCTCATCTGTATCTCCAAGCACTCACATGACACCTACATCAATCAAGAGCTTTACTCGTAGCAGTTCTGCAGAATGCCAGAAGCATTTCATGCAATATGAGGATGAAGAAACGCTTTGCAGCTGCTCGCTAGCTGATGAAGTTAATTCTTATTTAGAGTTTTTTCTTTTGCCTTTACATTGTTGAGCCTCTAGGCTGTTGTAAGGTAAAAAAATATGTCTACCTCAGGTACTGCTAGCAGCAGCACAAGCTATGTGTGAGCTACTGGGCCTTCCCTGAAACCTAGAAACAGACTTGTCTTACACTAAATTATGGTGAAGAAGCCAAGCAATACCCACACTAGTTAACTTAAAGGTTATTTAGAAATAATTACCAGAGTTGAGTAACTTAACTTTAAAGGTATCAAATTTTACCGTAACTTAAATGAAAACACAATTACAGTAAGGTTCATTCTGAATTTTGTGAAACTAGAGTGCTATTAGTTTCTTGTCAAGCTGTAAAAAAAAAAAAAAAAAAAAAAAAGAAAATTACTCTGGGGAGTTTAAATAAAAGAATTAAACTAGCTCTTTTCTTTCCACAATTCCCTCTTTAATATGTTAGGATCCCTTCTCCTTTCAAGGTGAAAGATTTCCAGTTTTACAGCACGAGTGACAGCAGCTGTACCTTGTGTTCTGAAGGATGTTATACACACAGAAAAGCAAAACAATAACCCAAATTCAGAATTAAACTGCAAGTTTTAAACAATCTTTGCCTACAGATGTATCTGAAAACCAGAAAAATGCCACTACTCTTCCAACAACAGACCAATTTGGATAGTCAGAGTCAAGTGAATACTTTTTTAGAATAACAAGTTAATCTTTTAAGTATTTTAGATTACTACTGTAAGATGAACTGTAGGAGTAATTTGGTCCTACTCATTTAGGTTAACTCTTTATTGCGTTCTAAAGTATGATGGCTACACCTTTAAAACCACAGGATCATACTGTTTTGCAGGTTATATATAAAGTTGCGGTCAAGGCTGCTGAAGATTTCAGGTAAGGAAACAGAATACCACAGACACGTCTATAATGGACAGCATACCAAAAAAGCTGTTGTGAAACTTTTTCTAAACACACTATAGATTGAGACATTCTTATTTAAATGATGACTTGGTCTTCATGTCCTTCGTTTGTCTTATCTGCTGATACTGATTTTACTTATAGGCCACCTGGAGATCTCTGGAAAAATTAGTCTGTATGTGTATTATTAATAGTTGCATACCAAGTACACTGTAAATAAGGAAAAACAGTAAGAGAAATAAAGGCAACAACACATATCATGTTTTACAATAATAAAAAATTATGCAACTGACAAATAGTAAAGATTCAGAATATAAAATTCTCAGATCAGCGGACAAGGACTATGAGTTAAGCACAAAGATTTTTGGTTCATCTTCATGCTCCTACATAGATTACCTATAGCATTTTTTTAAATAAGTAGTTAATTACTTGAGTTACAGTAAAAATTACATTAGTTTTGTTGCCAACTTGGTATGTTTTTTTTCACTTCAATTCTCACTGAACAATTTTCAAGCAGCCATCACCTTCAACTGCCAGTTAAACATGAATGCTTTACATGTCATTTGAAAGCTGAATTGCAGTTAATTATCAGAAAATACCATGTTTGAAATCTGGCTGCTAGGAACCAATAATCACAAAAAACACAATGAAATTGAAATGAGATTAGTTGAAAGAAACCAAGACAACAATTCATATCCTATAACTTGCAAATAACTTGCAGTCTATTAGTAGTATTTGCTACATATAATCCAAAATCAGAAGTCAAAGTTTTTACAAAATACATTATCAATTTAGAAATTAAGCTTCACTCTATACAAATACTGTTGGGATGTCTGACACTGATCTGAAGTTAGATGTGCAAGGATACAAAATACATTCAATGAATCAAGTATTTGACAGAGAAAACACAGAAATCTAAAACTAGAGATTAGTAAACATGAAAAGCTGAAAGAAGATACAAAATAAAATTGCAAGGAGCAGGAGAAAGTAATTGTCCCTTGACAGCACTGGCAGTTTGGGGGATGTTTTTATTTATTTTTATAAAGCACAAATACTTCAGCATAGGTGGAACGAGGAAGGAGACCAGGATCATGTAAAGACAAACCAAACCATAGAACATGCCACCCTGGAATGGTGGCATTCAAACAGATGCAAAGACAATGCAAGAATTATTAGTAACACTACTGACAGAAGCGTCAAATATAATTTTCTGACTTCAACGTTTTCGTAACCAAATGCAATAAAATCAAGCAGCAATTTGAGCTAAGGACCAAGTCTGTCTTTTGTACACTGCAGGCACCATTAGAGATTAATAATTATGGGCCTCATTACAAAGGACACAAGGCCAAGAAAGGAGAATATACTATCTAATCTATAGGGCTTCGGAGAAAACTGCATGATAAATTCTTATCTGCTTTAGCAGGCAAAGCAAGAGCTATTTAGCACTTAACAGATCATATGTAAATCCTTAAAGTGCACCTTGGAACTAAAAGGAAGTCAATGCACAATGCTGATACAATTCTTAAAAGAAACACTTCTTAATCAACAAGCAGAGTATCCTATGGCAAGTGAAGTGCACTGCAAGCCTGGAAAAAGTATAGCAGCAGTAAACCAAATCTGATTAGGACAAGAGCAGCTGTGAGGAAAATCCACCTCTGAAGGGAAAGAATATAAAGGATATATAACTTTTGCCAAGAAAGGCTTCATAAACATTCTTCATGCCTACTGCCATTTAGACATTCTTAAACAGACACCTAAGTAATTCAATGACATTTCCTAGATCAAGAGTACACATAAAATAAAAACAAAGACAGGTACATCTTGCACAAACTTCTAAACAAGCCCCAATACCCCCTTGCTACATTCCACTACTCTACCATTGCAACAAAGCAAAAATAAGAGCGGATCACATGCAAGTATATGCACCGATTGGCCTGTGGTGTCAAACTGCAGAGCAAGAGATGTTACTGAAAAGGACGCTCCATAAAAATTCTGGCAATTCACTAATAACAGTAAGAAAATTAAAGAAATTTTCCTTCCATGAAAACAGAAAGTATACGTTCATCAATTAGAAAAACATAAAGGCTTGTCAGCACAATAGTTCTCACAAATCAGAATGTTTAAAAAACAAAACTTCTAGCCTATTTTAAGCAAAGTAGTTTTCAGACAGATAGTTGGTATTCAGACTGCATTGACATCAGAGTATCTACACTAAAGCTTAGTGTAGCTATGAGCCAAACACTGACAAAACAAAACACACACTGATATACTTTGTCTCAGTATCAAGTTAAGAGCATAACTCCAAAGGGAACATAGAGAGACCTGCACTGACATTACTCCAGCACAACTACAGCAGTGGTGTCAAATGTGACAACTTGACACTCAAAGCTCTCCTCCCTTTATTATTCTTCTCTTTGCTTTTACCTTCCCTGTGACTGCCTTTCAGTCTTCTGACTGAAAAGCCTTTAGATTTGGTCAAAAAGTATTACTAATGAAACTTGCCATAACTTCAAAATTATTAAAAATCCAACCCCAAAATCTCATGGTACAATAAAGTATTTGCAGACCAATACGCAGGACGAAGACACATACATGCAGGAAGCAAGTAAAACATAGGGACAAGTCTTTAAAAATGAAAACAGTCTCTCTGGGTGTTCAAGCTGGAATAGCAAAGTGTATGGATAGAGTCAATCATATTCCTTTACCATAAGCAACTCCCTAGATTTTGGATTTCCTTTGTAAAAATGGTTGTAAGGATTACCTGTAAAAGATTTACACAAATCAAAATATTATTTTGGCTTCTTTATCATATGTAACAGGATTGAGAAGTTCTTTTTCCAGCTTTTGTTTGTTTGTATACTTACACTGAAATTAACAGGAAGATAAAAATTGGTGTTTTCTCTAATTCTGTTGAAGGTTTGGAAGTTATGTTCCAGTACTTGGAAAAGTTGATTGTCAGTCCAGTCTGCTCCCAGGTAGTGTAGAGGTGCATAAAAACAACAGGAGTCTGCTAAACAACCACCATCTCAGGTAAGGAATGTTGATAGCAAGCGACACAGGGGTATTGGTATATTTGGAGAAATGCACACTAGCACACTGGGTATGTAAATGTGCACTGGCTTCGTTCAGACGGCCATACCTTTTCAACAATAGAAACAAAATGCCACTGTTTTCGATTCCTATACACAGAGACTTCTCCTCCCAATTTGTCTTTCCCTCATCAAATTGTACAACGGCACTAAAGCTTTAAGTTCAACTATACCATTGCACAGAGAAGCCTGCTTCTGATGAGATGAACCAGAATTTTTATTATGCCTGAATTCAGTTTGAAAAATAAGAAAGGAAGAACGTCAACATGTTAGGCATGTCTTGAGTCCGTGCTTTTTCAGATGGCAATCCCATTTAAATAAATCCATGTCTACTCGCCGCCAGTCACCCATCTGCAGTTAAAAAAAATACCTTGGGGTTTTGGTTGTTTTGTGGTTTTTTTAAACATTATTTCAGCAATTCTGTTTCAGTATCTTTCTTAACAGCCACATTGCTACAACTGGGAGGGCAGTAAAGTACCAAGAGGATAGGCCGGGGGAAAAAAAAGCCTATCAAAAGAAGGTGCACACACAAAACAGCTATTAGCAGTGTATCAGCATTGGTAAAGGAGTGCACCTCCAAGGGAATTATGTGCTAATTAACTGTGGCCAGATTGCAGCTTCTTTTTCTTTAAAGCTTTAAGTTATTTACATGCTTTTGAAATTTTTACTTTAGTTTAGATTGATTCTTCTATTTTCAGAAGTGGTATGAGCACTTAAAGAAGGAGGCTGCATAGTATTTTAATTTTGAAAGGCACTGGGGAATCTAGATGCTATTAACACCTAATAGACAGAATTAATCTACTTAAGCAGGTCCTCCTAGCGCTGCCTAAACCAGCGCTGCCATGGAAAAATATAACGTGACACCATGCCTTCTGATCTAGAAGATACGGTTTGCATCCTTTACTGTACTACAGACTTTCTATATAACCACAAGCAAGCCACTTACACCTTTGTCTACCAATTATACAGCAACAGCCACCAATTGCATAAAAGAAAGACAGTGCCCTGGTTTTGTGCACCATGTCACAAGCTCCTTCCAAGTCTGTTTTGTGACTCACTGATTAAAAAAAAAATAATTTTTTTGCATACACTACTGGCAGTGCAACTATTGACTGTATTAGTAACAATAGAAGCACAGACAAGACACAGTTCTGTCTGAAAAACAGATTTAGTAACTGAGGCCTCTATCAAGATAACATTTCCCTTCCTATATGCTGTGCTATAATTTAAAACTGTTTTTAAGACCCTACAATTGTGAAAATATTCCAAATATGGACTAAACGAGACAACCAGATGCAGAGATGCCAGCCAGATTACATACAATTTCATGCTCAAAAACATGTATCACCTATTTGCCCACATGTATGTGGGTTTATATTAACTTCTAATACATCCATTCATCATTGTAATCAGCTGTTTCAAAATGTTGACTCTAACATATCCCAGATGACAAATTTCAAACTATTTATATCCTTCTATTTATTTGCGAGCTCCTTCCCTTTTAATCAAACCTTTCATTTGCCTTAAAAGCAGTAGAATTGTATTTTTCTCCCTTCAAATTTCATAGCACATAGGAAAAAGAATCACATAAGGAAATATAAAAAATTATGAAATTGAAGAGATACACTACTGAAAATATATTTTTTTAATAATTCGACTCAATTATTTGACGCTCAAATTTTACAAAATGCTGCACATGGCAACAACCTGCAGCGCAGTTTAGTTAAGCCAGCCACAGAGCACACTGGATCTTTGGTGGCAGTGGTACTTGGTATTATCAAAACATCACAGTGCTGGGAATAATATAAGTAGTCTAGGACACTCAACCATGTCCTACCAGTACATAACACAATCACTGAACTTAGAACAGATTTCCTAAATTTACACAGTTTCCTAACCTTTAAAACATTCTGCCTGCATATAATTTGCCGTGCACTCATCCCTATAGCCTGGCACTTAAATTTGTTTGGATGTAACAGATCAGTGACAAAGTCTGCTGCACATGTGAGAAGTGAGTTCAACATTCAGGAATCCTTTCTTATGTAAATATGTAAAGCAATAAAGGATAATTAGGAAAGGAAAAATTAAATTATTTAGAAAAGTCTCTCTCATTCTTCCGTGATCCTAGAAACATCAGTAGCCCTCCAAGGAGCACCTCTGAGAGCAAAGAGACCACCTAGCTCTAAAAAAAAGTCACATCTGAAAACATTTCAAAGTAAAATGTTACTCTAGTATTTAAATTACACCCCTTCAAAATACTCCTTTTTTAGGAAAATGCATGACATTATACTACTATGAACCACAATATACAAATGGATGTTACCAAACATCCACAGCACTTACAAAAATAACACAACAGTCCAAAATAATAGAAAAGGCAAATTGCTAAGTCACCTCCCAGTGCTGAGAGACAGCCATTCTAAAGATACTACTGAAAACAATTCTCCAAACAAGAACACTGAACTTTTTCTTTTTAAATAAAGGTTATTTCCTAATAGAAACCACAGGCAGGGGTTTTCCAGGTAACTTCGTCTTGTTGTTATAACTATTACATTTGCTGCAAAGTTTCAGATGGTGAACATGAATTTTTTTTTTTTCCATGAAACTGGGAGTAGGCATTTTCACTGAAAAATGCTGAAAATAAAAATGTCTTCTTGCACCTGACTACAAGAATTTTTTGTTTTGTTTTTAAGGTCTGATACAGAAGGAGGGAGGAGGGATACGCAGGAATATCGCTCAGTAGCCTGCTGTATCTCCAACATGGGCCAGCTCTCTGTGGCCCACAACACAAACAGCACAACTTGCTACCCCAAGACTGAAGTTCCAGAAACAGTTTTAACGACTTAAGTTGTTGGCTTAAGTTTGAACAACTAAATCCCCAAAGTACTTCATCAACATTCAATACGTAGCTGCTGTGGCTATTTTTGATGAGGCTGGACTCGGTTGTGTCACCTGAGAGCAAATCCTACCTTTCCTGTGGTCTCTGTAGTTTCCTAACACATCAGTAAACTGGAGGCATCAATCTGCCTGGGATAATCATAAAGTAAACAAAACTGGGGGGCAAGAGAAAAAAAAAAAAGTATAGTGAGCACCAGCAAGCAGCAAGACAAGCAGATTATCAAGGACAGAAAAATTTGACCATATTAGTTAACAACCTAACTTGGGTAAAAACTGTGTGTAAGGATGGGGAGAAAACAAGAGGCCGCACACTCAGTGACAAGTTACATGCAGAGCTAAACATGAACAAAGGAAGCAGAAAAGGATCAGAACTGAAAATTAACACAAACTATGGGTGGAAAAAAGTGACCGTGAAAAAGAATCACAGCCAATGACTGGAAAATAGGTGGGAAACTGGGAATGGTTAGGTAAGGGGTTTGCAATGATAAAGTGGAAATAATGCAACTGCAATGAAAAACTTGGAATGACATGAGGAAATGCTGTGTTTAGGATACAAACAGGAATTAAACAAAAAAATCTGAACATGACTAAACAAATTAGAGGACGAGAAGGACACAGACACTGACATTAGACCAGGTGGAAGTGGATGGGGTGGAATGTGTTATAACAAGGCAATAACACATTTTCTTTCCTGCCTGGAACTTCGCCAAAGTTTATGGAGTCTCACCATTTCTCTTGCCATCAACACTTCCTTACTGACTGAAGCCAAATGATACAGAATACAGTAGTCCAGTACTGCTGCAGGCCATCAGGACTTACTCAACTCCATGTATTCGAATACTCAAACAGCACAAAACTAATGTTACCTATTAAAGATATTTTTTCTTTCTGACTCTTTATTGCAATCATTCCACTGAACGGTGTTCATTTAATTTAGAGTATCTGATGTCCCACAGAAACCCAATGTCTCAGAGAACAGTATAATACATATTTTTATATAAAACATTACTGACCTCTAAACCACTGAATGTTCACAGTTGTAATAGCAAATTAAACTTGCATGTCTCAATACCTGGATGCTTAATACGACACTCCAATCAGCATCTCTAAGAAGTTATGTTTAAGCAACACATGTCAACAAAGGAACGCATAGTTCAGTTCTATAGGCAGACCATTGGTATGGTCTTTCCAAAAACCCAGATAATTGGTCTGGTTTACATTCACAGTTAATATATTAGTTAATATATTATATTATTTACTCACTGGAGTAAAACTCTCAAGATTTCCAGTTTCACTAAGCCAACACCTCCCGTGTAAAAGAACGGAGATCTGCTACACAGAAAGGCGGACTGGGGGGGGGGGGGAGTTGTCTCTTTTCTTCTAGAGATTACACAAACATCAGCTGCCTCCTTTTGATGTTTCTGATACGTAAACACGTAAAGGTCCAATAGGAATTCACAACAATCAAAACAGCAACTTGCTCATCCGTCAAGTTTTTTAAAAGAATGTCCCTGCGGTATTTCTCATGCCTACAGCTTACAGTTAAATGGACTAAAATCCAGTCTTTCACATAATCGTAACTCCGTACAACTCATCCTGTAACTACTGAAACCTTATTTGTGGGAGGTGTATTGCTTTGCACTCTAGCAATGCCAACGATGCCCCTTCTCAGTCCGTAACTGAGCCTACGATCTGCTGTAAGAATAATTTATTAGAGATTTGCAGTTGTTCTATAACAGCACCTTTACTCTCCCACACATACACAACCGTAAGTCGTTGGTGGTGTTTTCTAATTCAACGAATTTTTCTTAAATGACTGTGAATTGTCTTTCACTGAGATTTAGAAAAAGCTCGGTCTGATATTTCTGAAGTGCAACTTCCTACCATAAATGGTCACATAAAAAGCAGAGTCAGCACTATGGGCAGGATAACCCTAAAAAGATATCCCCTTTAGCCAGTCACTTAACTGAACAGAATACACAGAGTCCATGCAAATTACCAGAATTTCTGTTAAAACCTTAGCCCCAAATGAGTATGTAAAACTGAAAGTACAATATGTACATTCTATTACAATTATATTGAATTTCCAAAAATAACAGACAGCAATTTCAGGTTTAATTCTTAACTAATATTATAATGCCAGAGGATGGTGCTATTTGCCTGCACATCATCCAGGTAATTCAGAAACAACATCATGCCTTTTACACGTTGATGTTATCTACACAAGTACGTTCCTGTTGATTGTATTGCAGGAGTGCAAGGCATTTTACAAAAGAAAGCTTTCCTCATCCACAACTTCTATTTAGGCACCAAAATTACTTCAGCATGAAAGTTTAAATATAAAAAGAATAGCGAACAAGAAAAGCATACCAGCAAACTGATAGTATATAAAAAATAAAATCATCTTACATCTATTCAACTCTTCGACAACCATTCTGCAAACTTTCTCCAGAAACTCAATGAGGTGGCCTTCTAAAGTTGCAGAAGAAAAAATGTATTTACTAGTCTTGCACAATTAAGTATGCTGAAGCTGCAAGTATTTTCAGCATTTATAAGTTCCAGAAAATTGTATTTTGCAAACGTTTAGTGTAGCAAGAATTTCAAGGTAAGATTAACTAAAACCTTATTTAATTTAATTTAGGTTCTCTAAATTCTCAACTCTCCCACTCTGCTGGTGACATTACCACCACACTAGAGGTCAGAGAGCTGACTTACCTGTGGGAGAATGAATCGATTTTTTTCTTTAAAAGTCAGTCAAATTTTTAAGTTTTTACTTGTCCACACATTCACTTTTTTATTTCTCTGCAAAGTTCACCCTGTATAATAAAAATATATTTACTTGATGCCCCTCCATGACTTCAGGGATGGCAGTGCAGATTGCAATGTTGCTGCATAGGGCACATTGCAGAGTAGAAGGTTTGTGGCTTCAGAGGACCAAAAGAATAACCTAATCAGATACCAAGAATTTATTAGCTATTGAAAAAAGCAGTTTAGGGACTTACGTAAGACATGATTTCAAAGAATCAGAAATGTTCAACAGATTTGAGTACTGTTTAAAAGAAAAGAAAAAAAAAATCAAGGTCCAGCAGTACAACAATTATTGAAAACACTACATACACACACACACACACTCCTTACTGTAAATTGAAACACAAATATATTTAATAACAAAAAATAGAAATTGTTCATGAGTACAAGGGAGACAGAATCATTGACTGACACTGACTTTTGCACTTCTGCTTGCAAGGTTATGGTAATTCAATAGCAAATCCTCAGAGATGTCCCTTTTAGTTTGTGGGGGTTTTTCCTTAAAAAGACAAAAGATAAACATACTCTACTTACATATTTTACAAAAAGTCAGCCAAAGACTCCAATTTGGAAAGCTTTACCTATAATGAAGATGAAAGGAAATGACAGTGTGCATTAGAATTTCATTAAAGGTAAAGGCAGTAGGAATGGTGGCATGGGATTGCCAACAGAAATGGGACTGAAAAGATGGAAGCTGTGGAACAGGTCGTATTTCAAGGGGTTTTACTTTGCATCATGACAAAACTGACTTCTTGATCATCCTCACCATGCTCACCACCTCCTACTCAATAGAAATGTAGACATCTTCCCAAGCCAGTAGTTAGGGCACTTCTATGGGATCTGGTAATACTAGGTACAAACTCCTTACTATAACCGACAGAATCTGCAGATGACATGTGTATCATCCGCAGTTTTGGGGGGGCTTTTTTGCACTTTGGCAAGCTACAACTTCCAATTAAAAATTATTACACTATAGACTATTAATCAGCTTTGGGTGTGAGCCTCAGTTGAAAACCAACCATCTTTGTGTGGGATGTTCAGTATTTGTTCATATATGGCACTCAAAGCAGACCAATCTCGCATTTTTGGCATAAATACTTAAGTGCTAGTTAAATTCTACAGACTTGAACGCAACAAGAACTGCTTCAGGACACTGCTCTGCTTCCATTAAGACAGAAAATTGCTACTGTAGAAAAAGATACTAAGGTACAAAGATGAATAAAGTTAAAGAACTTTTTCTACATGAACCATAAATATTCTTACCAAAAACAGCATGGCAAAGAGTACAGCAACTCTCTATATTGAAAACTACAATTAAATACAAGAACAGAAAGTCGTTGCTGACAAAAAACCCTATAATGCAGTGAAAACTATTGTGCTATTCTAAATCCTAAAATAAAGATCATTAAAAGATATTATTTTGACCAAACAAATTAGACATAGTCACTTTCCGAATTGGCGGGTGTTTCTCAACCATGAGCAATTTTAATAAATTGAGAAAACCAACAAGAAAAAAGCTGACAGCATTCACCAGAATGGAAATAATGATGCTGGAAGGAAGGCTCCAATGAAGATGAAACCAGTAAAACACAAGACTGACATTCTACAAGCTTGCCTGCTTTGCAGAAATGATTGCATTCTATGCAAGGCCTCCGGCTCAGACAATAAGCAACGCCTTTTACTCTGGGAGGAAAAAAGCTTCCAAAGGAACGAGAATAAGCAGTGAAATAGGAACTAGCATGTTACACATAACAGGTGCTCTCACTTTTTAAGGTAGTCTAGCAGAACAGTGTCTGCCGTGTGCCCCTAAGACAATGGGAATTTTTTTCAGAGCAAGTGTTTGTAGCTGTGCACAAGGATGCCTTAAGATAAGTAGCTAGCCATTGTAAATAAAATTTTTAAAGAAAAAACAAGATGTCTGCTCACATGAATTAATAATACAGCTGATAGAATGATGCAAAAAGTACCTATGACAGCTGATGAGCCCAAAATATAGAACTTCCAGACCTAGCAGCTGATAAGCCCCTGATTACAAAAGACCTAGGACAGAGTAGGGTATTTTACAAGGGTTTACAGAACAGCATAGCTCAAAGGTACTGTAACTTGAAAATCCTGCCTCTTTTGCTATTCCAACCAGTCTCTTAATACCCAAAACTTAAGAAGCTACTGGAAATGTATAACCTTGTAAAAAGTTAAATACATTAATTGAGTTTATTTTAAAAAGCTGTGAATCGTAAACAGTTTAATACATACATTTAAAAGCCACTTGAGCAATTACTTTGAAGAGAAAAAAGGTTAAAAATGTTCACATTTTTACCATTTTTAATGCATGAGAAAGAATAAATATTAAGAAAGGACAAGTTGGAAACAAAAGGCATTAAAAATGCATTCTTCTCCTTTGCACATGTAAATTAGGTAAAGTTAAACATTTCACACAATCTGTTCAAAGGAAATTTGCTGAGTGAACATACACCTTTTATAGTACTCGTTTTACTAGGACTAAATATAAAATAACAAAGCAAAACACATACACTTATCAAAACCAAACAAAATAATTAACAAGGTGCTGTTTTTCCTTTGTTTTCCCTCCAAATTAGAGACTAATATTGATCAAGTACCTGCTCTTCCCCTCCTTAACTGTTCCAAGATTTCAGACTGAAGGGTGGTGTTTTATGCCATTAGTTAAATTTTCCACTATTCCTCAACTACAACATATTAAGTAGCTTTTTAAAAAAAAATTAACTGCAGGATCACAAGTCTTCAATAAAGATTTCAGAAATGCTACTTAAAGTTTTAACACATTTTCTTACATCCAATTCAGCCTAAGGTAATTAAAGAGAAATGAGATTTATAAATTATTTCTATGTAGATGGGACAGTTTAAGTATTCTGTAGACATTCAACGTCAATTTTAAAAAGATAACGCCAGGAGAAAACACTTAAGATTTCCTCCTTCTAGCTGAATTTTGTTTTCAGTGTGTTCTTACATCATGAAACCAAAGCCTGTAGGTGCACCATCAAACAAGACCCTTCTACATGTTCACAACCTACCAATTCAACACTAAAGATTACATTTTACAGTGTGCTATTATTTTGCAGTGTGTTCTCCATATTTTTTATATTAGATACCACTTACAATCAGAACACCTTCCCATCATCATCCAGAGTCTTAATCTTCTCCTTAAGGCTATTTTCCACTCATGGTGGAACATCAGAAGAGAAACAAAGGGAAATGAGGCTTAAAGTCTGGTCACATTCTCATCTACCAGTTTTTGGTACTATGTCCATAACAATGGAGATTATGAAGATGTGTTACTCCACGTGTGACTGCTCTCTACTGGAAGAGACTTTGGTCACAATTGTTCTAGAGAACCAGCATTTTATTCTACCTTACTATTGGGATTCAAAGCTCAGCTTTTCTGCTACAGCTAGGTCTTGCTGCTATGCTTTCCAGATACTCGTATGCTGTAAAGGACTTTTTTCTGTGTGTACCTCCTAAACTTGAGCAACTCCTGCCATCTGGAAAAAAGAAAGATTACAACCTCAGTTTTGTCCTCAGTGCTACACAGAGGAAAGTTCAATAGATTACACACAAACCTACCCAACAGCAGCTATCTTTTGGTAAAGACAAATAATAACTAAATACATCAATAGAAGAGGATGACTACATTCTTCTCCAAGCACAGCTTGAGATGCAAGCTGTTGGATAAAGCAGTTTGAAACTACTAAGGCGTACTTTACTGCCACGTAATTTTCTTCCAGTTCATTTCTGAAAAATCTTCTGTTTGTCTTCTCTGTAATATCAACAGGCTTCAACATGTACTTTTGCTGCTTCCTTTAATTCCAATTGAAGGTACCCTGCTCATGTCCTAAATAAATAGAATTAGTGTGCCACACTGCTATCTTGCCCTGTTCATAAATAGAGTACATTTGATGAAGGGCAGAAATGCAGAGGAAGCAATGGTTATTAAAAAATATAAAGAAAAGCTTTAGTGTTCTTTGTTATTTAAATGTGTCAGTAGCAACACATTTAAAGACAAAGAATCTTTGAAACCTAGGTGAGAAACTGCTGAAGATCTCTGAATCTAACTTGCAAAACAAACTCAAGCTGCATCAATGCAGTAGGCTGATCAACTGTACTGAATTTATCTACAGTCCAGAACTTCCGCAGTATTAAAAACAAAATATTAGCAGAAAAAAAAAGGCAAACAAGTTCACGCATCTGTTACTACAATTTGATAGAGAAAGCTTAAGCTATCTGAAAAGCCACAAAGACAATTTTCCTGGATCACCTCTGTACACTACACTGTTTGTACAAACACTTATTTTGCAGTGTGCTCTATTTTTTATATTAGACACCACTTACAATCAGAACATCTTCCCATCATCATCCAGAATCTTACTCTTTTCCTTAAGGCTATTTTCCACTCATGGTGAAAAATCAGAA
The DNA here is from genome assembly GCF_028858705.1 of Grus americana. Lineage (NCBI taxonomy): Eukaryota > Metazoa > Chordata > Aves > Gruiformes > Gruidae > Grus > Grus americana. The sequence goes on from NC_072854.1 coordinate 63,187,061, forward strand.
GAGAAACTATTATACAGTAGAAAGATGTCATTCCATAAGAAACACGTTATGGGTGCTACCTGTAACAATGGACATTATTAGAGATTTAGTGAATCTAATATTAATTAGATGATTAAGCTGCCAGTAGGGCTTTTCAGTAGGTAACTGATATAAAATCCTACTGTTAAGCTCTAATTGTATTTATCAGGGAAACAGTTGCAAGGAGAAGCGCAGATGGTTAAGCTGAAGCAAGCAACGTAAAAGCAAGCTACTGGGTGTACATAGCAACATACATTTGAGAAGCACAAAATACATTAAAAAAATAAATCTGTTCTGCATTAAAAGTTAGGAAAAGTGTCTAAAAATTGCCACACCCTTCAGTGTAAGGAATGTATTCACTTACATAGTTCAGTTTTCCCTTTTTAATTGCAGCATGTTTTACATTATCTGCATTACTTATCTACACTTGCAATATTTATGCATATTATTACTCTGAAAATTTCTTTATTCCACATTTTCCTATGAACTCCTCTGGTACCAGCCAAACATATCTGAATTCCAGAGTTAGCAAAGATGAACTTGTTTAATTAAGTCTAGAAAAAAATGGAGACTGAACATCGCCATAATCTGAATAAGGGAGACCTACATTTGGAAAATAACCACCTATGTACAGATGTGATATGAAACATAGCACTGGAGGCTCTATTCCTCATTGCTGAAATCAGTCAGACACATGAACTTATTTATAAAAAGCTGCATATCTGAGTTTAGAAGAAAAACTGAATATAGTAAAATATAACCTGTAGTTTTAAATAAGTTTTGCAAATTTATCAGATGCAAATGAATGCCAGGAAAAGTTCATTTGCCAATCTGAAGCACTGCATTTCACTCTATCATGACGTTAGAGAGGAGCTTGCAGGGACTCAAGTTCATTGCTTAATGTTTTCCCCTTCCTTGATGCAGTGAGAGAAGTTAAGACACTTCACATGTACAGCGGTAGCTGCAAGCACACAGATAGCATCCACAACCTTACAGTAGTTTGTTCACATACATATGTTACCAGAAAAATAGCATTAAAAGCATACAATTCCAATCACATTTTTGCCTTGAAAAATGTTTACTTAAAATCTTTAAGTGGCACTCTTCCTCCTTTTTCCAACTTAAGCATTCAGTAGCACTTGTATACGCAGTTTCACCATCCTGCCTAGTTGACAAGCAAAGTTAGTCATTTTCCTGTTTATGCGGGTCAGCAACAAGGAAGAGGAAAACATTGAAAATAGGAAAATGTGATTCTAAAACCACAAAAAGTGGTAACAAGGGCTCAAACAAGGAACACCCAAAACAACTTCAACTCATATTTTGGAATTATTTAGATATAAAATTTCCATTTAGGCTGAGCTTTTATATGCAGTAAAGATATGGAAGAAGACTTGAATCAACAACCTGTCAAAGCTCTTCCATGTCTCTGCCAATTGGGCATCACAGCTTCTGGAGACGCAGGTATTTCCCATATTTAAGTTACCTAGTTTTCCAAGCTTTTGCCATTTTAAGCAGGAACTTCTACCAGGGATTCTGACAGTAAACTCATGAGTGAAGTTTAATGGCCATTTCAACTGTCACAAGTATAAACAGAAGGGAGGAACATGGTACCTTAAGCATTTGTAACTATCCTCTCTGATAACTGAAATGTTAGTTTTATGAAAGAACATAGAAGCTGAGATGATGAAAAACAGATAATACTTTGTCACCTAAGAACAAAACAGTTCAGGTGCAAACAGAGGTACACAAGTAGTGGGTGGGTGGCATTTCTGTGGGTACGTATGGGGCATGATACCTCACACTATGCAACTAATACATTTTATAACAATACTGAAACACAGAATAAAAAAAAACCCAAGTATGATACTGCAGAAACATATCCAGAAGACAGCACAGAGGTAAAGTAGGTATTGATAAAGCAAATTTTACAGGAAAGAAACAATAGTATTTCTAGTGAAGGACACCTAGCATAAACAGACATTATAAAGTAATTTTGCAATTTAAGCTCGCATTTTTACACCTTCCTGGCTTTTACCTTTTAACTTCATTTCTGAATTTTTACATATGTTTCCTATTAGCATTCAAGCTCCTTTTCATCAGTAACTGATATATTTTAAATGGTTTCTTTTCCTCCCACAATTCTGGATTTGATATGCCGATACCTCTAACGTTTAGATGTCTTCGTAGTTTCTAGAGCTGAATGCATTGGTTTACAAGAGTGAACTACTACTGCTCAGCCTTGTCAACAGCATTGCTTTGAGTACTCAAGGGGAAACTTCAGGTAGAACTTAAAATTCTGAAATTGATATATAACAGCACTACAGCAGCAATCATGCATCCTTAAAACTTAACGGGATTAAAAAAAAAAAAATGTGACTCCAACCATACCTTCCTGGCACTCCAGCAATCACATCTGAGAACTTAGTGAATTCTTCACTTTACCTTCTAAAGACACAAAGAAAACCAACTGATTGATGATCTTTACCATGACCTGGAGGGACTGAGATAGAAGGCCACAGTAAGAACAAGTGGAGCTACTGTTTCCCCAGGATCTCTGGGTCTTCAGGAATCTCAGAGTTCTAAAAAGGACACAATCAATTTTAGTTTTGTCTAAGCTCTCTCAGCTTCCAAGCAACACACTCAATTTTCATACACGATATAGTCAACTATGAAAATTATTGGCTTTGTATTGGTTTACACTGTCTGAAAAAAAGTAAACCAAACTATCATTAAAGGACCATAAAAGAAAACTCAGAAAAAGCCTGGAGTGTCACTTTTTCCAGTGTAGGTGTACAGCATGTATGAGGAGAATCTCAAAAAGGTATCTCAAAGGATTTTAAAAAGCTTTTCATTGCTGGTGACACATTTTTCCCTGAAATAAGCCACTTCCTTTCTAAAACCCACACAGTGCCTCAGAGTCAAGATTTAGTAACTTCTCGAAGTCTGTGTGTATATTTTTCTTACACAAAACACGGAAGTCTTAAATTCTCATTACTTTCCATGATTTAAGATATAACTATATCATCAGTCATGTCAGATTTGAAACATTTCCATTCAGTAAAGAACACGTTCTCTTGTCACAGACTGAATACATGCCATATCTGAGTATCATTAATGACAATGGGCTCTCATGACTACAGCAGGCATTTGAGAACTATCATGTTAGCACAGCCAATTGAAGTTGGGGACAAAAATTTCTTCTGAGCTACCCAGGTATAAATAATGGATTTGTAAATGTGCAAAATCAAAGCATTAGAGCCTAGTATGATAAATGGAAGTAAAACCTGAGGGACTCTAAGCTAATGAAAATATATTGTACATCACCACTAAACTTCAGAATGTTTGCTCCTCCAGGATTTTTTTTGAATTCTCCCTATAAATAAAATCCAAAGTACCAATTTGTTTTTTCATTTAAGACTCCTAACTTCACTTTTCCATTAACCACAAAGCAGAAGTGATAGATGTTATCTGTTAAAGCACAATAATCTGCATTCTGACACTTTGCACTAGGACACTACCACAGTGTCCATCTGTAGCATAAAGAGACAGAAGACAAGTAAGTATTTGTCCACGGACTGAGAAACGCCCATCATTCTGAACCAAAACCAAACTCTGCTGCATTCAACTGAGTGAAAAGAAAAAAAATAATTACATTAAGTCACATTGTGGTAATGTTTGTGGGATTTTTGTTTATTTGTTACTGGTGTAAAGCAAAAATGAAGGAAGACATTTATACAGGAGGGGCAAAAAAAGAATTCTAGAAAATTGAAAGATCAACAACATTAACAAAATGCAAGCTAAGCATCTATTAATTTTACTTGTGGCTTGTATTCTTGAAACTGCCCACACTGTCTTAATAGCTACGTCAAAAACCTGATTACATGCAGTATTAATAAAAATCAAAATCAAAAATAAATGCCAGTGAAAAAATGCCTGCTTCTCTATTAACAGCTGCAAGCAAAGCAGTATAGTCTAATATTTAGAAAACTAGACTTGAGCTTGAGACCTGTGCTCTATTCCTAGATTATCTGGCATATCATGAGTAAGGCTTTTCAGCTTCCTGTGCCTTACTTTCAATTTTGACTCTGTAGCGTGAAGCTTGTTTCTTATTAAATATTTATACATCTAGCCCTATAAAGGCCCTGTTCTTGGTGTTAGTCCTGAAAAAATACCATAATACAAGATAGCTCAACTACAAGAATGACTTCATTAAAAAAAGACTAGATTCCTTGCTACCCCAACAGCAATCAAACTAAACATGCTCAGTTCACAGTAGTTTTAATTTCCTGCCAGGACTGCACATTTCCAGACATCTGACCTCCTTCTTGCTCATACATCAATAAAACGAAAAATCTTAGTGTCATAAAGCGGTTAACAATTCCATTAATGGTGCCCAAAATGGAACAGAATCTAGCTCACTCACCAGTATCTGCATTTGTTCTGCAATACTAACATGGGCAAAAAAGAAATTAAAATGTAGTTTAGCAAGAAAAAGAAAGCAGAAATTACCATTTTTACATAAACATTTTTTTAGAAATTTGAACTTTAAGAAGGGTTTCTCAGAGAACCCATAAATATCAGCTAAATTTCATCAAACAAAAATTCTTGCTTCTCTTGACTATACTGAAAGCAAACTTCGCACAATAGTGCATTTCAAATTGCAATCTCTGAACACCACTAAAACCCATTGCTGAGATCAAGCAAAGGACGCCTGAGAAACGCTGCATATGTCAAGAACATATGTCACCAGTTAAAAAGAAATTTATACTAAGATTTCATTCTTTGGTTTTATGGACAAAAAGACTCAAAATAGCCAACTGAAATATTAAAATAATGTCCATCTTCATCAGCTATTACCTCCATACATTGACATGATGATAAGCAAATACTTCACAAGCAACTCTCCTCTAAAATCTTCATATTCTCATTATAAAAGAGTAAGACAGTTTTCACTACGTCTTCGTAAGTCTGCAATTCTTAACAAATTGTTCATGACTGCATTCAGAATGTATCATTTTAATCTCTGCAGTCTACAACTGTTTCATGGGTTCTAGTCATCACCTGGTCATTTTATTACCAGAAACGCGTAGAAAAAGGCAATGGTTTATCTTCTGAACAAATCCTATCAACACTAAGCATCCAAATCAATTATTTGACCAACAAACCACTGATGTATCTCAGAAGTCACTGACTTGTTTCTAAGGGGCCATTTTTAAGTATACAGTGTAATGCATCCACAAACCAGATAAACAACACTTCCATGATGACACACACCAGAAACTCAAGAACCATTCATCTCAACCATCATTTAAAATCACAAACTGCCATTAGCATTTACTTTTGGTAAAAACATATACTTCAACAAACAATCTGCATAAAGGAGCAACCGGTGGTATAGTACAGCAATACTAAAACAGAGACCCATTCCCACTGAACTGCATTAAGATAGCAATCTGGGAAGGCCAAAAGAGCTTACTTCAAGAAATAAATAAATATACTACCATCGGCTTTGATTTGTTTCCTAACATTGTTTTCTAGTGCAGATTAAACACACCAGTTTCACAAACGAAGTTTCTCTTACTTCCCCACAGAAAATCCTCTAAGGTCAAGACCATTAGCACACACAGAAGTATAAATAAATTGGACTAATGACATTTCCTCATCATCTAAATAGCAGTTTGGACATAGGAAATTGAACATAAAATCTACTTAGGAGTTTATCAGCTGTCTATACTTCACACAAACAAACAAACAAAAAAAGTATGTAAGTTATCCATAAAAATTCAACTCAATTTCCAAAGAAACAAAAAGCAGAGAAGCACTCCTTCTCAGCACTTTAGGAAGTTTATTTTTACTGCATGAATTACAATGTGATGAAATTTGTGCCTTTTTTTTCTCTCTCAACCACAATTCATAATCAACATTTAATACAAAAATGCCTTAAAGCTGAGCAGTTTAGATTTGAAAGAGATGTGAATGATTGTGTGTGCAACCCTAAACTATTGCCCTCGTATAAAAGTACTGTAATAAACTATATACACTTCATAAAGAGAACCTATCCTCATCATACTTCATCATACAAATATTTTGGTTAGCTACTCATTTTTGCAATAGTAGTGGCTGCTCTTTAACTTTTTACGTAAGTGTAGATATTCAGAAACTGTTAATTACTGAAAAATGTATTTGAATGACACAATTAGAGGAAATAGGGCAAAATACAAAATTGCCAAGACTACTTCACTGCACCACTTAACAGTCTCTTAGAGATAAGAAATACTATTGTGCAACAATTCCAAAAATTCAAGGAGCCTGCTGCCTCTGAAGCTTAAGATCCTCAGAACTGTCTGAACAATTCAATGAGAAATTATTCAGAAATAGCTATGAGTGAAGAGTAAAAAACAGGTATGTGAAGTTTTAATCCCATGGGTTTTTTTTAAATCTGAAGCTTATGCTCCTAACATTCTATAATTTTCTCAAAAGTGTTTTCTGTTGTAATTAAAAACCTAAATATAATTACATTAATTCACATCCCAAAGGGTACAAAGCATCAATCATTTTTGATATCCCAATGGGGGTTGTTACTTTCCTACCCTTCTCAGACTTTGACTTTCAATTTGCCCTGGTTTCCCAAAACAAGCTCAGATAGAAATCAGCTAGAAAAAGGAAACTTAAAAAAGAAAAATGGAACGGGTATTTAGAGACATGTTAAGAACACTGATTTTAAGAAATCAACTGTAGTAACTCTAATTTCTACTGTAACAAAGAGCTTGAGAACTAACTTTAGACAGTTGGTTTTTTTTCTCATTTCACCAATATCACTTCCTTTTTAAGATCCAAATAAGGTTTAAGAATGTTACCAAAATGATCCAAAAAAATCGTTACAAACCCATTTCTAACCAAAAGCAAAGTGGAGCCTCAACATGGTATATGAAGACACCCTAGCAGATTCAAGTTTTTGCCTTACTTTCTCCAAAGGAATCGTCCATGGAAAGAAGTATGCCCATGCAAACCTAGACAAGAACTGGAGCCTGTTTCTGCAATAGATACAATCATTACAGAACACTCAATCACAACTCTATTTCCATCAGGTAAGTTAACAAGAAATTATTAAGTCAGTCCTTTAAGAATATGCATTTTATTTAGGTACATAAAGCAATGTCCACAAGGCAATTTTATATTAAAAATATTCAGCAGCCACTTAATTACGTACAAAACAAATTTAATGTACAAAATACCTTAGGAGTATACAGTCTGAATACCAGAAGTAGTATGTCTATGTAGTTTAGTATTATCTTTTTATGTCCATTGCAAACGCAGACACAAGTACTTTGCAATGTTAACATGTGAATTCCAAAACAAGTAACACAATTACCCGTATTACACAAAGATCGACACTAGGTGCAAAATGGGGGGAAAAAGTTGTATATATACATCAACAAAATAAGATCACTGTATTAAGCACAAAATAGATTTAGTTAACAAGACTTCTAACATTCCTTAGGCAGAAACACTTCAGTGCAAAGGCCAAACACAGACAACTCATACAAAAATGCCATATACTATAATATCATGCAGTATTGTAAGACAATTAAACCTGTCACCAACCCAGTTCTCAGTAAGGAAATTAAGGAATATATAAGGAAATTATTTTCCTTTATTATTTCCTTTTCATTTAAAAAGCAAATATACACATTACCTTTTGTTTATAAAAACAGAACTAAGATTTTCCAAGCATGGAAATAAATAATCTCTGCTGAAAATTAATTGTAATTCACGTTTATCCACCACTTAGGCACCTCTGCAGTGATCAGCCTGCAGGTTTGTACTAATTGAAGGCTCACTTTGGGATTGCAACCTGAAGAAAAATCCCTCCCCTACTCCTTATACACTGAACAGCATGTGTTGCTTCTTCAAGATCACTAACAACACTGAGGCAAATGCAAATGAAAAACTACGTATACATGAAAACCTAGCTAGTTAACAAGATCCGAAGTTGTTTACTAAGGTATCAATCCCACAGTAAGATCCGCGATAAACATATAATGCTGGTGCCCTTTGGCTTCAGTCACTTGTTCAAAGTTTAATCTGCATGAAACCCATGGCAAGACTGAGCTCCAAGTACTACACATTGCCACCTGCTACTAGTACATACTTTCCAATGGAATCCACAGGAGATACATTTAGGTGTATGTCCAGTTCAGGCTCTAAAATTATTAAAAATGCTAAGAGGTTTTATGCAAAGAAGAGCAGTCAGGGGAATGAGAAAACAAACCAAAACCAAAGAGAAGTTAAATAAGAATAAGGGAAAAGATTTAGAGGGAAAAACGAAGCCATTCAATGAAAATGTAAAAAAACCCACATGTATTAGAAATCTCTACCTACATTAATTAGGGCCTCAAGAGTATTTGGAACATGAGAAAGCAAAACCAACTAACAATATACCAGGCATGATGATGCCAAACTTTGTCCTAATATTTTACTTTTAAAAATTAGGATTTCTCTACCAGAAGAATACACACAATTTTGGAAAAACTGAACTTCAATTATAAATTCTCCAAATAGGACATTTTGCCTCAGTGGGAAAAACAGACTTGGACTTTTAAGCAGTGGGTAGTTATTATTTGGACTAACTACAGAGAAACTGATCACTGTAAAACATACTGTTCAAAAAGCAGAATTTGCTATTAAGACTAATTAACAAAAGCAGTATACAATAATTATCAGTCAGATTTCTGTAGTAAGTCTTCTGAGGAAATAAATCAATTATGCTCCTCGTCATGAACTTATCAGATCATAGTATGTACACGGGATTGTGTTATTTACACTTCGATGCTTCAAGGCACTCAAAATAGGTAAGGATACAGATGGCTACGTGTCAACTAGAACATAAACACTGCAGTACTGTCATTACATAAAACTTTTATTAGTAAGGGTAAGAAACATTGATTTTATTCAAGAGGATAGAGGTCACACTGCTCATAGTCCTAAATGACAATAGCATCAACTAGACCAACAAGCAAAATATACAGAACATGAAATTTGTACCTGAGAGCACTGGAACATGTTTTATTTTTATTTAGAAACAAAACTGTAGTGCAACCTGAAGTCAGGAATAAAGTTTTTGTCTTCTTTTTGATGCAACATGCTCAACAAAAATTAGATTAAAACTAGATGAAAATTACTATTGTATAGCAGCTGCCAAGTTTACAATGAATAAGTGTATGGCAGTATATGAACAAACGTATTTTTCTAGTTGCAGCAGTACTTTTATTGCACTTATTGCTGTCCAGGATCTAAAATACTGACATTGACACTGGAAAATATATTAAAAGTAATAATGTGAATGAAAAGGAAAGTTGAAACATACATGCAGTTACTAATTTGACTAATGAGGCACCAGAATCTGGTAATTATCAGCTAAAAAAATAAGTCCAGAATGTCCTGATTCTGATCTTCCATATAAAGATACAAAGTAACAGCAACGGGTGCAAACAGTACAAAAGAATATATTTCCATTACTAAAGGAAGCTTTCTTCAAAACAGACAAGAGGCAGACAAAAACAGCACTAAGGCTTTGCCTGATTTTTTTTTCCATTGAGCAAAGACTCTCATGCTAAAGTTGAAACAATTGTTATTCCAATTCTTTCCTGAAAGACTTAAGAATAAACCATAGAATCCTAGTGAAATTTCTTGTGAAATACATGCAACATGTATATACCTACAAAACAGCTGTTTAAAAATTCTGAATGTTACATTTTGACAGTTGATTAGAGAGTGAATGGGGGGAGGGAGCACACAATTTTAATTGCTTGCTCCCGTACAAATTTGGTCCTATCAAAAACTATACATGTTCTACCACAACTACAACTGTCAAAACCTGAGGTCAGTGAGGCTTTTAAAAACTAAAGGTATTTCTGTTATAATATTGTACTCAGTATAAAGACAGAGGAAAATAGCGACATTGACTAGAAATACCAATTACAAGACTGGCAGTTTAATAACATACATTATCAGAAAATCTAATTTTAAGAACATTTAATAAAACAGTCGTAATATAAACTGAGGTTCCCACTCCCCAAACTACGCACCACATAGCAAAACTAAATTAATTTACAAAACGATAATTCAGTGTTCTTCCCAATGAACTGTATCTTCAACACCTAGAGATGTTTTAATAAGTCTAATGGTGTTTATAGAATTTTGTACATGCTATATACACTAAAGTTCAAGATTTTGAAAAAGTTAAAAATGTTAAATTGTCAGTGAAAATTAGGCAAAAATAAAGATATTCAGTGCAACAGCTCAAAAGTTCACATACAAATTTGTTACCAAACAGTGAGAACTGCAATATGTCAATTAAAAAAATAAAAAACCCTCAATTCTGGATTATAAATAGGTCCTATATAATTACGAGGGTTTTAATATACCAAGATATAAACACTGATCTTTTTTTTTTTTTTTACTCCCACTACTCTCTTGTAAAAGCTCTTTTTTGGTTAGCTTTCACAATATCATCAGGAGATGCTGATTTGAAATCAAATGGTGTTATGGCTATTATAGGACCAGTTTCCTTGGGTTTTATGTCTTGTACTTGTCTACTGTATAGGAAAGCTTTATGCATACCAATTGTGCGCCGCTTATAACCTTTTGGAGGATAACGGAGACACAAAGTTAAAGCAAAAGCTGAAGGTCTTGCACGCAGCGCCTTCATCCATGAAAGGGACAAATCCTGCCTCTTAGGAGTAAGCCCTCTTTTGGGTTTTTTATTTGTTTTGGCAAAACCAGAACATTTGCCTTGTTTTTCTTTTAAAAGTTTAGTTTCAGAACTTAAGATATTTGACTGTCCTACCACGTTTTGTTCTGAAGATACACCTGCATTTTTTACAAGGACGCTTAAATCAATGTAGGTTCTTTTAGAGGGCCTCAGCTCAGTTACATTGAGCATGGGGAAGTCTGTCCTTCGTTGAGTTTTATCTACTTCAATAGTCTCTGCTATTAAATCCGAAAGTGATAAATTCTCAACTTCCTTTAGCGGAGAAACTTTAGAGAGGGCTAGAGAAGACAAAGATCCTGTTAGCTCTGGCATCCCACCTGAAGTTTGGGGTTGACTTAGTAGTTCTGATAAGGATGAGGTTCCCAATTTCCTATCGGTGAGACTTGCTGTTGACTGGGTATAAAGATCAGCCAAAGAATAACAGTGGCTAACACTGCTTTCTTGGTGCTCCTGAAGTAAGTCGGCCAATGATGTACTTCCAGACCTTAACACTGGCAAAGCAGCCAGGCCTGAAGAGGGGCTTTCTCGTTTTGTACTTTGCACAAGCGAAGAATAATTTTCAAGACGTTCATTCTTTCTATTTATAGTATGACTGACTTCATTATCAAGAGCCAGTTTTCCTAAAGCACTAGTTAAACACGGAGGACTGTAAAAATTTGCATTACTATTACAATCAGGAGTATTTGAGGAAACAAGAGGAATGCTGTCTTCAGGACTCAGAGAATCACAAACCACATTCTGCATCAGCAAGGATTTCAAGTCCTGTGTTTCCTTGCATTCCAACTTCTTAAAGGAAGAATTTCCAGATGGGTTACTTCCTATGCTAAAGTAAACATCTTCACTGTCAGGAATCGAACTTACTGTATTAGCACTTTCTGATAGTTGATTCTCTGCCTGTTTATTCACAGGTTCACAAAACAATCCTTTACATAAATCACCACTGAAAGAAGATGACACAAGTGAAGAGGATTTCAATCCTTTCCTTTCAGATGTAGGTATATCAGATTTTTCAGCATTAAGGAGCATTTTGTCATTTGTAATTAGAGAGTAACAAGCTGAACCACTTTTGGCTGCCAAGTTTCCAAACCCAGGTTTGTTGGTGCTGTCAGCAACATTTTCTACTGCACAAGAGGAACTGTCTGTATCAATACACATTTCTGGACAACAAAGTAAGTCTCCTTACCTTACAATAGCCAATAATTTTCAGATGGAAGCGCAGTCACAACGAAATATCCATTTTTTTTTAAGTAGACAGCAGCAACAAAGAATCAAGAAGAAACATGAAAAGGCATTTAATTACTAAGTGTTATCCAAAGATATGCAATGTTCTACAACTAAATTATGGTTATCTACTGAAATACTTAAGAAACTTTAAGAATCAGCAAAGAATGCCAGTAAAGATTACAAAGACTTAAACATAAATCAAAATAAAGTTACCTATAGACACTACCAAAAAGACGGAGATATTGGGGATGGAAGATGTTCACCAAACAAATAATAGAAGTGCATAAATCTTAAAGATGCTGTCCAACTTTTAGGACATTCAGTTATGTCATATATTAGAAATCAGAAGTTTACTGCGAACTGCAGATGGTTGCAATTTGAATTTAAGCTGACGCTAAGGTTTTATTTTGACTTCTAGCTCAAGAAAAGCTACTGTTTCCTTTAAATGTTTTTAGAACACAGAAATAGAAGAGTAGGTTGGACTTTTTATTTTTCTAATAAATGACTAATGCAATAACAAGCATCTTCACAGCTTGTAAAGCCAAAATTAAACTGTACATACAAATGAATCATGTTGAATGTAAACAATTAAATAGAAGTATACCTTTTGTCGTCTTTCCTACAATCACAGTGTCCTCATTCTTGGTCTTCACATTTTGCTTACTGCCTTGTGAAAGCACAAGATCCAAAGCCTTCTGTACATCAAATTTACTATCCAGTACTGCTTGCACCATTGTTTGCTCTGGTACAGACTCTGCCAAAACTTCTCTCATTTGATCAAGGCATGAATTAAGACGGGCTAAAAGAGACACATTACTGTTATAAGCTGCACAAAAAAATGTCTTAGGTGGCCTAACCACTAGCACCACACATCTGATTAACAAAAGCAGGAGAAAAATATCTTAGTATGAGATAAAAACTTTAGGAATTAATTTCAATATCACTTATTGCCATGATAAACTTTGCCCCCAAACCCTGCAGAATATTTGAGATTGTTATAAGGAACATATCACTGACTACTACTTAGTCTATAAAGTCTCAATATTGAGATACTCTGATGTTGTAAAATTAACTATCTTCACTGCGGAGCATAAATACAAATAATTACCTTAAAATTATCCAAAGTAATTTAGTAAATCAATGTGGAATCCCATTGAACAGCACATTTTAAGTGTTTACAGATGCCATAATTAACACCCAAAGTAAAACAGCATTTTTCGAGGCCTCAGGCCTTAACAATTGAAAACTCCGGATCAACATGCCAGGTTTGAAACTACCTGCAATCTTTACCTGTCCTAAAACTGTAATACATTTTTTGGCTGATAAAAGTGAATTTTCTTTGGAGCACATTTCTGCAACTAGTATAAGCTTTGACTAAGATAAGTTTCTTAAGTCTTGACCTGCCGCACAGCAAGACACTGAAAATTCACCAAGCTGCCACTTACTGGAAGTAGCGTGCTGATCGGACATACAAACACAAGCAAACAGAAGAAAATCTTCCTCAATATCACAGTTTCTGCCAGTTCAGATTTTAGAAAACAGGAACTGAACAACAAGACGACAATTACATATTCTTCTTTTGAACACCTCCTCAAAGACGGTGATGTTTAAAGAACTTTTCTAAGGGAATTTAACACCACAGAATTCCAACTTTCTCAAGGTTACTTAAATCAGGACCCTCAATTCATAATCCAAATAGCAAGTCAATGTTCCCCAGACATTCGCTCTGCGAAACAAGTACTGACAGAGCCCTGCACAATGTGCTGGTTGGCCATTTTATTATCCAACACTCAACAAGGACAATCTTGCCGAACTCTTTGCAGCCAGACTGACCACAATCGATAATTTTGTATTAATGGCCAACACTGCGCACTATACCAAACACAACAGGTCTTGTGGGACCACTACTGTTTTCACAGTAGAAATGGTTATTTCTAAGTCTCTTTTCCATCTTTTATTAGTCCAGAATATTACTTTCCTCCTTGTTCCAGTATCAATTTTTAACTGATTGAGTCTGTGAAAAGCATTCTGAAAAGCCAGGGTACCATACTGCCCAGATCACCTGTATCCACACACAGGATAATTCTTTCAAATTGCTCTCTACAGCATTATTTCCTGCTGTAAAAACATGTTTATTACATCCCAATTTACGACATTTACCCATATGTCTATGCACTATCATAGCTTCTACCAGTTCACTTGATATGGAATCTAGACTATTTCTATTCTATCTATTGTTTCTGAATTTTCTGCAACTTGTTTTAAATACCGTATTTCATTCATGCATTTTATTGCTATTCATTCACCAGCACACATTACTCTGAGCTTATCAACATTGTAACAATAACCCCAATTATTTTTGAAACATTAAAAACTAAGTTAACTATTAAAACTTGGGAAACTTGTGAATCTTTTTCACAAAGCATATAATTAGGCTATCAGGTAGCAAGTTTAAAAAACAAAAGCCAGTCTTTTTTTCCCAACCACTCAGAACAGAACTCTGCTTGTAACATGGAATTCGTGCCTGCAGAACTAAATGGCAACCAAAGTCTAATGAATTCAAGCCGAATAAGAAAAGATTGTAGAAGATACAGGTATCTAAAGATACTGGCTACTGTTTCAAGCAAATGCCTGACTTTGAAAACCTTTCAAGTACTGCTAAGGGACATAATCTCGAAGGCAATACAAGCAAAGGTCATCCTAGAAATACTCTGTTTCTAATACTCTTCCCTAAACATCCATTTGTGGAGTTCAAGACCTTGAACTGCACAGATGCTTGGGCTGAGCCAGTACAGCTGTTCTTACGTCTGAATTTCGTATCAAATCTCATTATTTCTAATAAGACACTAAGAACATATTTCAATGTGTGCAAAGTTACAAAAGGCAGTTATGAACTTGAAGAATCACCAATGAAGCTATGCTCAGGAAGGGTGGTGTTCTACAACAAGATTACAAAATTGTGAGCTGTGTCAATCAAGTAACAAACATTAATTTCAGACTCTCTTAGTAAATACTTAATTCATAAAAGAGATCGCTCTGAGAATTATTTCTTTTCTATAATTACCTCTATCGACTTCAGTCAACTGATGACTGGATGTAATATAATCAGCAGTATCATCTGTACCTTCATAGCCATATTCTTCTTCTAATGGCTCAGCAAATGTTGCTGGTTTGTCTCGTCTGGAGTAGATAAATTGAGCTGCTGAATTAAGTAAAAAACAAAGTATTAAAAAAAAATCAGGTCTTTTTTTCCTCCTTTAAAACAAAACATATATAATGGGAAAAAAAAAGTTAGGATGCTGACCTGCTGCAGTGGTTTCAGGGAGGGAATGGGACACTACTGTATAATGACTACTACCTGAAGACTGTACAGAACATATTTATATGCTAGCATGAACTGCTGTAAGTCATCATCACAGCGAAACCACGGGCTGGGCAATATCCTTGTATCCATGTAATGCAATAATTCTGCAAAGTTCAATATTCAAAGAAAAGAATACACTCCAGATTTGAAAAACAATATTTCCTACACCAAATTACCATCTATGGCCTAATATCTTCAGAACCTTACCCAGAACCTGAGTTACAAGTGCAAAAAAAAAGTAGCATGAAAATAATGTTCCTTCTACAGTATGACACTATCACACTACTGATAACAATTTAATGGAGTCCAACATATTGTCCTCCTCTTGGAATTTCATTAGAAATACAGCCCATGAGTTAAAATGTATATTCACACAAAATTTTAAACAAGTGCATAATTCCACTCTGATTTAGCAACACATTAAGGTATATATAGAGCTTCTTGCTGAACATGAGCCCCCACCATTACATACTCCCCAGCTCTGAAATACATACTGAAAGCATGTGTATATCCACAAGTTCAGTAGCATAGCCTTAGCAACTGTTTTCCAAATGCATACCATTTTGTATTCAATCATCATAACTCAAGCAATTATTAAGAGATTGCTATACAATCTAGATCAGACTACTTTTTATAAATGAAGCTTATGTAAAAAGAATTCCTAGGAAAATTACTGTGCACAAACAAGAACTAGTTTTGCAATTTAGCAGTTTATACTTGAGTAAAGAGTAAACATGTTGTATGTTTTCATCACAAAATACAAAGCTACCTTTATTCTTAGAAAATGTCTGGAAAATTCTAGCAATTAAACTTAGAAATTGAATGCACGACAATCTGAATTTAAACCAGGGAATGTGACTACAAATAATAAAAATACGCCCCTAGATTCGCTTATCTAAAATCAACAGGAGGACAAAGGAACAGATTTTTAAAGACTTGTAGCCAGAGGTCACAGGCTACATCACACTCGCAGTGGATTTAGATCCACTAGTTACCCGCAGTAGCACAGCTTCACATCAACATCAGACATACTATTTTCAGGGCCTACTCAGCTCTAAAAACACTGTTGCCAAATCTGGGTAAACCCTGAACTGATAATCTTAACAGAGATTGGACTGGAGAAACAACCTAATGGTTCTACACTCGGGCTCAATTCAGCTGGGTTGAGCTGTTCCAATTACACCTCACCTAAGCACAAAGCATCACTATTTTTATACCTCCTTTGCAACACTACAAATGCCAGAAAGCTTATTAGCTCTGTGTGGTCTTGCACAAGACCAGAAGCCAGTGAGAACAAGTGCTGCAGCCCACAATAAGACTCCCTACCCAGCATTTACTCAAAGTTGTGTAAAAGACATCAACTACCAGGTGCAGAATCACAACTGCTAAGCACAGCTAGATCCTACTAACAATTTTAAAAGATACCAAATGTTCCAAGACTATCAACACATTCCCATAAACCACATTTTTACATTATCAAGTACATTCTGACCATCCAAGATAACATACTTGTACAACTGAAGATGTGCCCAGTTGTCTTATGTGACTTTCAAAAAGTACAAAAATGCCTAACACTACCTGACTTCAACAAGATTATGGCTGCTAGGCACTTTTCAAAAGTTTCACTGGTTTTTAAATATTGCTTTATTCTAAAAATAAATATTAGAGTAGGAATCAATGGATATGCTTATATGTAATCATTTGAACTAACCTGTTGAAGGAGAAATGCAATAATCATCTTCTACTGATTGGCCATACACATCATCATCTTCAAAATCTATGAAGCAGAAACAGTAAGATTAGTCATCACAATTTCTAAATACTTAATATTATAATTCAAAGGGTAGTTTTTACACAAGATTTTAAGAAATTATGCATCCCTAGTGTTCCAAAGTGCAGTTAAGTACTGTTTATTTACCTAGGTAAGCAATTCTAAGTTACAATAATAAAATTTTAACATTTAATACTCTATTCGTTAGGAAAGCTGAAAATTTTCAAGAGCTGCCATGCTTCACACCTTCTTCAGCATCTCCTTTGGAAGGCTGCCCTCACAATCCAAACCCAACTTTCTGCAGTTCCACAAATCTTCACCCATGGCACTTCTCTTGACATTTCTGCTTGACCTCTCAATAGTCTTAACCACAGACAGTTCAATTACAATCTCTACTCCAACGACTCAGAATCAGCATTTCTACTCCATACCCATCCACTTCTCAGCTTTCTTCTCTGATCTATCCTCAGGGATATCTACCTTTCAGCTCAGGTTCAGAAAAGCAAAAAAGACAATTCACGATTCCCTTTGAATACACAAAATTGTTTCATCCAAAAAGCAAGAACCTTATACAGTTACTTAAACATAGCCATATACTTTCCCAATTTTTTTTTTTTTTTTGTAAAAAAGGTATCAGGAATCAGGAAACACACAAAGTAAATTATCCACACTCCCCCAAAAAATCCCATTATGTAAATCTTTAAAATACATTTGTAATTTTCACTAAGTAATAATGAAATACATGAAAAAAGTCATGAAATATTTTTAAAGATGTTATTGCATACGCTTGGCAGTTTCACAAATAACATGTATTGTTTGTTGCTTTAAAAGAGAAAAAAAGTAGCTACCATCTAAAAAAAAAAATCTGCACTCTGATATCAATTTACAGAACCACAGCATATAAAAGGCTCAGGATTTGGGGCATGAAAGGTTCATTTATCTATCAACATGGAACAAGAAAATCAAAGTAAACTTAACTCCATAATCCACTGTAATTTTCAAAAAAAAATGCCAACCAAAAGCAGTAGCTAAAAGGGTTAGCACAAGTGTGTGAAGTTTAGTGAAAGACTCAGGAAGCTACTTCGGAAATTAAATATCACAGGATAAAGAAAATGTATTACAGGCTTGTTTTGATTATCTTTTAAAAAAGAGCATATTGTTATCTACTTTTTGACCATGTCTCCTGGTTCCATGCTAGGAGCAATTGATCTATAAAAAAGTCTAGAAAAGAGTTATATATTTTTTTCAAGGTAAGAGCACTTTTTGTAGTTTTGCCAATACTCGGGGAGCATCAAGGAGAACTCGGAAATGACTTGTGTGAATGGTTAACATTCACAGTTAGTAACTGAAATTAAGGTAAGTCTTGTTAGTGTGTATTACTTCAATCACTTGTATATCCCATAATGGTTTAATTTCTGGACTAAGAAAAATACACCTCAGTGAAAATGAGTCAGCTTGCATTAACCACAAAAATAATTATTAAAATATGACAGAAATTACAGAGGACAGAGTAGAAGCCACAGAAGCATTCCACAGTATCAACAGCTGTTATCACTGACATATTCTCAGCTGGAATATCGCATTCAGTTCTGATCACAATACCTCAAAAAGGAGAGAGCAGAAATAGAATACGGTCAAATAAAGGCAACAAAATCTAAGGCCTCAGAAGTCTTACTAGGAAAGGAGCCCAAAAAATACTGCAAATATTTACTTTAGAAAGGAGACAAATAATTGGGCCAGACAAAGCATTATAGAATCATAAGTGGCATAAAAAGAACATATAATATTAAAGAAAAAAAAAAAAAGAAGACAGAAAAGTGTACTTCATTTGGGACAGAAATGATGGTATGTGATTACAAAAGTAGTATATGGTGTAAATATAAAGACCACATGCATACATACTTTTAATTAAACCTGATGTGCAATGCAACAGTAAAGTTAAGTAACAACTTAAGACTCATAAGGATACAGGAAATTACTATGTATCTCAGCAACCTCATTAAAAGAGATTCTAATGAGTATACAAACACTGAAATGAATTCCACAGATTGGGCACCCAACTTCACAGATGACAGATATTCAGTTGAAGTCAACATTTCAACCAGTCTGTGATGAATAAAATCTCTAGAGAATGAAAGAATCAAGCAGTAAAATCCCCAATCCAGTCTAAGATTTTGCCTGTATTAGGTAAATTTGCAATAGTAAAACCTGCAAGGTAGGCCATAGAGATGTCATGAGTGACATGGATTTACATGACTTCCCCAAAAATTCCAAGATCACAGTGCAAAACTCAATTTTTGCTACTATAATACATATACATGTTGCATCTGTCTGCTCAACAGCACAAGACCAGAGGCAGGTAGAAGTATTTTTTGCAATTTTTTTATATAATCTGACAAAGGCAACAAAATAGCTGCTCCCATACCAAAGGGTTCTTTAAAATACCAGTATCAACGGGAAGAGTGTCCATTTTTCCACAGCCCAAGCAAACATAAAAAAAAACCATTGAGAAAAAAGGGTGCAATTTACAGTTTGCCTAAGTTAATGGGACAGAGCACAAAGACAGGTGCAGCACTGCAGGTACGATCCGAGTTGTTACACAAGAGCTTGTTCAGTCCATGCAAGCATAAGTAAAATATGACAGAAAGGCGTCTGAAACACAGATTCTTCCTTAGATGCTCAACTCCATCTTTAAGAACTACATTTCTGCTACGTGGAACAGCTGTTACCACTTATCTATTACTATGGCTGAACATCAGCAACAACTTTGCTAGTTAGACCGGGAATACAAATTTTTAAGCTTTACAAGGCTGAAGGAGGGCAGGTTCAATTGTATTGAGGCTGGTTTTCGAGTCACTCCCACCCGCCCGAAAAGCGGTCAACTTCGGCAGCTTAAGGCAACGCAGGTAAACCCTGCCACGGCTAGGCCTGCGTGCCAGGGCCGCGCTTTCCCCATGTGGAAGCTCCCGGGCGACGCCGGCAGCAGGAGGTAGCCCTGCAGGGCAGCGGCAGCACGGCCACGTGCGCCTGACCCGCCGCTCGGGCGGGAAACGGCGGGGGGGGGGGGGGGGGGGGGAAGGGGGGGGCGGGGCGAGGCCTCGCACGGAGCCTCATCCAACCCCCGCGGGGGGGAGGGGGCTGCTTCTCCCCTCCCACCGCCCTTGACAGCCCCCCGCGCCCTCCCCTACGCCCGTGCGGGCCCAGGCACACCCTACCGCACGCGGATACCGCCGGGCACCCCCGGGGCAGAAGGGCCCGCCGGCGGAACGAGTGCGGGCCCGGGGGGGAGAGGGGAGGCGCGAAGTGACCAGCGGTTGGGGCGGCGTCCGAGACGGCCCCCGCAGCTCTGCCGCCAGGTCCTGCTCGCCACTACCTTCGTCGTAGTTATAGCCTCGGACGTTCCTGTGCCGGGACATGATGATGGCGGCGGAGGCCGCCTCGCTCGCCCGCGGTGGCGCTGGCGCGGCGGACCTAGGGCGCCATGTTGGTGTCCGGCGGGCCTGGCGGAATCCTCCTGCGCAGGCGCGCGGGGCACGCTTCCGCCCTCGTCGCGCTATCGCGCATGCGCGGTGTCCTCCCGCCTCGCCCGGCCGCTTCCTGGTCGGTCGGTGGCGCGGGGCGAGAAGGGGCGGTTCCCTGAGCCGCTCGGAGCTCCGCCCCTACGCTGGGCTGTGGTGCACGTCAGCGGCGGGCACTGGGCTCGTGCCGCCTGGCCCCGCCGAGGGGCGGGGGAGGCCGGTCGGCGTCGGGCCTGCGCCCCTCGCCTCGCCCTGCGGCCTCGGCTTCCTCAGGGACCGTGAGGGAACAGCCGCAGCGGTACCGCGCTCTGGGGGGGCTCTGCGCGCAGCCCCACGCGGGGCAAGCAGAGCAGGCCCGGCCCTGCGAGGGGTAACGGCTGTACTTCACCTGCCCCCCGCCCCTCCCGAGGGAAACGCCCCCGTCCTCGGCATGCCGCAGCCAACGCTGAGGGGGCCGGCATCCAGCTGCCCTGCATCTGATCTTGCGGTCAGGTGCGGTCTTGGCATTTGACGTGTAACCCTCGTTGCTACATCATCATTCGCACCTCAAAATGTGATGAACTGCTGCAACCATATGTGCACATATGTAAGCAAGTGTATTCAAGATTATTCAAAATAGTTACATCATTGATGACAACATAGCATTCTGGGTTGGCCTAAATTCCCTGAAGGGTATGTTCATTTAAACACACTCTCAAAATACCATTTCCATATTTGTGTGCCACCACAGGAGCAAAGTTTGAAAGGCTCTGAAATTAACTACAAGGCTTTGTTTTTCAATTCTGGATCTGAAACAGCTCAAATTGACCTGGCTTGTTGGTGACCAGTAGCCATTACAATCCAGCTACTGACTAGTGGTCGGGATTAAATGAGCTGGCTGTAGGTAAATGCAAACTGTATTAATTAACATGGCTATTGGCAGTGTTAGGCAGCAAAATGTCAAAGCATTAAGCTCCATGGAGGTCTTGATTTGACTTCATTGGCACATCACTATAGGTATCGTCTACACCCGAGTTTCAGCCTGCAAGTGCTGTTGCAGTGCCAAGGGATCAGGTAGTCAAGGAATGTCCCTACTAGGAGCTAGGTAATCAGGGAAGATCCAGCTGCTCCTCTTGCTGGGTCCAAGAGAGAGAGGGGCAAGCAGAGAAGTCTGTAAGCTCCAGTGGCAGTGGTAGATGGGAGAGACATCCCAGCTCACGGGCCCTCCCAGTGCTCCCTCCTGAGCTCCAGCTCTGGCAGACGCAGCTGCTTCTACATCCTCCAGCCCAGCTGTTCCTCAGATACCTGCATTCATCTACATGCTCAGGAGCTGCTAGGCAGATGATCCCATTAATATTTCTCAAGTCTGATGTCTCCATCTTCAAGACCTTTAATACTTTATTTACCATCTTTTTATCTGGTCTTGACAGCACCAGCAATCCAGCCTCCTCTAGCCACCTGCATGCCCCAGGTGTCCTCTGATATCCCACCGCATAGCCACACATCCCTACAAACACACATACCCTGGTTTTCTAACTGCCACCTAACTATTGCCTCATCCTGGCCCACATGCCAAAACTGTCACTATCTGCGACTCCACATCCTTCCTGGTCACTGCTAGAGGCAGGGTGTGTTAAGCATAAGCTAAAGTTTGTGTTCATGTACAAATTTTATGCAAATGTGTAGATTGTTTCCTTATGTTATTTGCATATTTCTGACTGATTTGTACAGATCGGCACATGCAGCTGCACAAACTTAGGATCTCTCTAATATCTTTCATATGGTGCAAAGATTAACATAGAATTGGAAACAAAGATTTCTAATTAATGCTGGTGTCCTTTTGACCTTTAGTGACCCAAATGTTCTCCACAGCAGAGGTCTGACAGAAGTTGTGTTGATCCTTATCTGTCCCAATCTCTTGATATGGGTCAAAGATACAAAAGTGAAGAATTGCTATCATACATTATGATTTAATATTACACGGCCAGGGTGACACACTTCTAAATTCAAAAGCTGATTCCAGCACATGCTATCTGAGCCTTTAGTGAGGTGCCTTAAAGACACTGTAGCACTACGACCCTCAGAGCATCCTGCCAGCCTGCCTCCAACAGCTTTACTTTGGAAATGGCACACTTTCTAGCCTCCAAAATTACTTGGATCCCATTTTTCAAATGTTAAAAACCCCAGTAAATCTAAATCATGTAAATTTAGCATTTTTTTCTCTTAAGCAGTGACTTTTCTCATTTCACACCTGACCATCCTATTGCAAAGATGTTTCTTTTATCGTTTCTATTAATGCTTTTTACACGAATCACCAGCTGCCTATCAAATAATCATTTTTTCATGTTTGAATTTTATGTTCACATTTATTATGTTGTCACTTTTGATTTTCAGTGACTGTGGCCTCCACAGATATGACCCACATTTCATTTGCTTGACTCAAATGTAACATTGTTTTCAAGATTTTGAAATTAGTATTTAAAAGAAGAAAATAAATAAGACTTGTAAAAATATAAAGATGATCTAAGCCCAGTGTAGCAGATGATATACACTATGTAGTTTTTCCATGGCATTAACAGTGAACTTGGAAGGCTGCTATTATTCATTTAAAGTGTTGTAGGTTATATCATATGAAGACCTGAGGAAAAAAAAAAGCCAAGAACAACAATTTCATACAGAAGCACAATTATTTCATATTACAGCACTGTCTTCAAAGAGGCATAAATACACTGTGATCATTCCTTGCCTTTCCTTAACTCTGAGACCTTTGTAAATGTTTTAGAGAAAGGTGTTCAAGAAATAATAAGTTTTAGTCCTCAAGCCCTAGCTATACCTCAGTTAGTGCTATTTGTAAGTGAATGCAAAGTTCATGGATGGTATTCATCTGATAGCAAAGCAGTCTACAACTAAACGTTATTCCTTCAGCAGCAATTAAAGCACCATCAGAGAACCTCATCAGTCTGGCTCCAGCAGCTCTGACCAAGGAATGACTAACCAGGTCACTTCTGGTAAACTCTGTGAGCATTCATTTCCTTCCTGCCCACTGAGATATGATACTTTAAGGCATGTGCACTAAGAAGTGAACCAAAACCACCAGTCTCAATCCAGGTGGCAGCATTACTGGTAATCCTGGTTTTTTCAGCAGTTTCCTGGGCACTCCCAGCCCCAGCACTACTAATTTTTTTTCTAACAGTAAGAATGAATTAATAAAATATTTAATAATTTATTTTAGCTAAGCAGAAAGTCAAAAAGGTTAGATCATTTTAAATGATGTTATTTCTTCTTCAAGTGAAGTTACCCAGCTTTTTAGTAGTTTTAAAGTTCTTAGTTAAAAAACATTCAGTGTATTTCGTTTCCTTTTAAACCAAAGTTAAGCAAGACCTGGTCTGGGAAAAAAACGGCATAATTCCAGATGTTATACTACACTATGTGGTGTGGGTGTTAAGTTTTTAAATATAAATGTTATCAATATCACTAAGCACTTTTCCAGCTGATAAATGATCTGACTAGATCAAAAGAACTGCAGCCAATAAACACATGTCTGGTTTTGTTTAAAATCTAGATCAGAAGCTGATTTAGGAGTCAGAAAGCAAAGAGTATTAATAAATGATCATTTTGTACATATGGTAAATAGCAAGCGTCTCCAATTTTCGTCAGTATGAATAAGCTCGTTAAATATATTTATTATTTCATTGAGAATGGATCAATCTGCAAAACAACAAGTTTTGCCTGCAAGTTAGTGATTTATGTTAGTTAAGACCTTACACAATTTCAACAGGATCTAGCCAAGTTAGATGGCAACTGATGGCAAATGGTAACATAACGGCAATTTGATCTGGAAAAGTTGCCTATTTGGATGGTTTAACATAGAATCATTCAGGTTGGAAAAGACCTTTAAGATTATCAAGTCTAACCGTAAACCTAACACTGCCAAGTTCATCACATTTGTGTTTGTCACAAGCATGTAAACTTACTGTTACAATAAGAAATAAAATATTTCAGTGACTTTAGCTATGTCTGTACTTCCCGAAACACTTTGGTCTCAATCCTAAATTCCCCTGTCATCCTGCTGCCTCCCTGCTGGCTCTCAGGCTGCTTCTCACCTGCAGTGACCCGAACGTCGGCCCAGAAAGGGAAGCCTGGTCTCTGCAAGGAGGGGAATCGCCTTGAGCCACACGGCTGCGAGAGCAGGAGTTCTAATTCAAGCACCGTTGCCAAGAGCATGGTAGCTGTAGCCACTGAAAATCCCTGATCAATTGTTTCTACCACTGAATGCAAATAAAAATTAGATACAATTAGAACAGAGAGTGGCATTCACTTCTTGTTAGTCTATGAAGTATATTGGTGATACAGAGTGAGATAAGTGATGAGAATCATCAGGGGCACAGGAAGTTTCTTACATGAAGAAAGATTAAAAGGATTAAGAATTTGTCTTACGCAGGAGATGTAGAAAATGGGACATGACCAAAGTATATATTGGGGAATGGCTCATAAATAGCCATTGTTTTTTTGCTCATAGTAAAAGAGGCAATTCCTTGAGACTGAAAGAAGGCAAATTTTGAAATGATAAAAGTAAACAATTTTCATTCAGCACAGAATTTGACTGTGATACTCGCTGCCAGAACTGAGCACGGCCAAAAACTTAGCAGGATTCAAACAGTTCAGATACTTGAATAGATGACAAGAATACTTAAACATGATCACAGTAAATATTTAAAATCTATATAAAAGTTCTGCCAGGTATGGAAATTTTGTGTTAGTGATTCAATCTACTTTTAATTGTTACAGGTGACTGACAGGATAAATTAATGGGAGCCACAGACATAAGGAAAAGAAAAAACAGAGGGCTGTCATTATGACTCAATTGAGTTATGATACACGTGTTTGCGCTAAAGCACATAATAATGACTCACATGTATATGTAGTGGCAGCATTCTGTTGTATGTGATTGTACACACCAATTTAGCGAGCACTTTAAAAAGTTTGTCATGGATCCCAGCTACTACTATAAACTGTGTTTTCACCAATACGTCTGTGGTGAGGTATATTTATTGAACATAGGGATGCAGTCAACCTTCCAGTAACACCAGCGGGATCTTTTTCTATTGCCTCAGTAGAAAAAAATAAGTTAAATTCTGGAAAATACCTTTTAAGAAACATTACACAAGCATCATTTACATCATTTACACAGGTGCAAATCAAAGCAGGGCGAATACAGTTTGAAAAGTCTCTTGCTTTTCTGGATAAAGTAATTCATGATACAAATCTGACCAGGACATTCCACTACCGATCTCCTCATATAGACCTTCAATTAAAACCAAATGCTGACACATGTATGCTTGTGGGAGGCATAATTATAGTTGGTTTGTTGGGAAGGCAGCTTGTTAAACTTTAAGCATTATCTTAGAATTACTCTGGTTTTGTTTCCTGTGTTCTGCACTTTTAAATTTTTGGGACCTACCTTTGGCAAACCCAACTCTGTATGCCGGGCAGAGCAGACTGAATACGTTGCTGAGAAAACTCCCTATGCTAGTCTCTCAGAGACTTAGCTTTTGCCCTGTCTGGTTACTGACCCTAAAAAAAAAAAAAAGCTGTCCTAGAGGATGGTGGGCGGGAATTGCCTAACACATGGAAAATATAACAAAGATTTCCAGCAGAAAAATAAACTCAGTCTTCCATAAGACATCCAGAAGAATTACTGTTTGATATTCATATATTAACTGAGGCTGTGGCAAACTCAATGAATACATATCCATTTTATTTGAAGTACAGACTCACACATGGGGTCTGGGCAAGTCTTGAGGGATCCTGAAACAGAAATAGCAGCTGCGTGGCATTCGTTAGCCTCGAGTACAGCCTTACTGGTGGCATGCACAGCCTGCTGCCCTCCGTACCGTGGAGCGTGGAGCATTGCCGTGTGTCCACGCTGCAAGGCGGTGCGGCCGCCTGCGGTCTGTAGGCAGCCTGAGATTCAGTTACCTTTATGTGATGTGGAAGGGGTAAATGACAGGCATCCTAATGGCAGGGATGGCACAGCCACTGAGTCAAGGCAACCCTGTGTACTCACCTCCCGTGGAAGTCTGCCACCTGCAGCGTTCTTCTGAATCACATTCATTTGCACATGAGACTCAGAACTGAATCTGTAACATTGGGGTATGTCAGGCTGAAGAGAGATACGTGGTGTTATTAAGTGTGACAGGGAGCATCATTAGATGAGTAAGAAATGTGGCTTTGTTCAGCTGATACTATACTTTGGTCTTTGACTAAAGTCTCTTCTTTCTTCCCACCAAAATTTTCACTTTCAAGAGGTAATTCTACATGAAATTCTCAAGTCCCTCTTTATCTCTCAATTAATTCTCATGTACTGCAGACTGAAGAATCCCATATCAGGCACTGCTAATTCATCCTGCAATCACAGGAAATAATGCACTTCAGATGTCCTTTTCTTTTGCTTTCCTTGCTTTGTCATCTGGTTATATTTTGTGTACCCTAGAGTCAAATGTAGTCCTGGAGCATAAAGCAGTGACACTAGCAGGGAATGGAAACTTAGCCTAATCTTGCACAATTATATCCTTTTAGTTCAGTTTTGTTTACTTTATCTGATAACCAGGAACTACTTAACAAGATGCTCATTTACTATCTAGTTTGCTTCACATGTTTAAAGTATAAAATTCTATCACTCGCTATTAGAACAAATGTCCTATCTTCCATGAGCTAATCTTGTATGGCAGATGCACTGTCTTAAATGTATAAATCTACTTGAAAACCAATCTGATAAAATTTTATGCCTGCAAAATGATGATTCACTTATATCAATGTACTTGTCACTCAGACCTTTAAAAAATACATATAATACCACAGAGTTGGGTGGGTGCTGAAAATATGCAAGACCTTGATAATAGGAAAACATTAGCCACAAAGTGTGAAAGAGAAACACCAATTAAAAAAACAGTACCAGTCCAAAGTTCCTTAGTCTCTACACCGTATATTAACGAAAAGGAACATGTAAGCTTTTGGTCTTATGGTGCTTCAGCAGCTACCTCGTGGGTGATGGGAGGATTTCAGTTTAACTGGAGATGTCTTACTCATCTCCCCAGTTTTCGTATCCACACTGTTTATAAAAAACAAAAGGGGCTTAGGCTTTATGAATCAATGTTTTAATATTGATGTCAAAAGTTTCACTGATGTAGCTGTTCTATTAGAACATTATGCTCCCGCCAAAGTATCCCCTTCTGAAGAGATTATTGTCTCACTTTCTAAGCTATCTCTGAGGACGAGTTAACTAAATAAAACTTCACTTAATATGCTTAACATTATAATTGCTTTATGTGATTTTATTGCTGACTGGAGATCTGATGAACTTTCATCTTTGCATTGAAGTCCACATATTTTTTATATTTGTATCCATGCAATGAATTCCCTGAAAGACACAACAATGTTGCAGTGTAAGCCGAACTCAGTTAGCATTAAAGTCATTTTTCCCCAAATCATGCATGGACGTGGATGGAAAGAAATGGTTCTTTCTGTCCCTCTGCTATGGATAAAATAATTTCCCACAAGACGTCATAGTGAATCAGGTGTACCTTGCACCAATCAGTCCTGCAGCCAGCCTCTGAAGAGGCTTACGCATCTGACTTACAATAACAACTACATCACCTTTGAATGGAGCGGATCCCTGCAGCAATGAAGTCTCTCTTTGCTCTGCACTCATTGAAATCAAGAATTAAGTTCATTTCCCAAATACATCAGTAATCTGGGTGGGCGGTTTCGCAAACTTCTATAGAAACAAGGCTTATGGAAAAAGTTTTCTTATATTCCTTCAATCTTCATAAAATTCAGTGGTGAGATACAAGAGAGGGACTCAAATTAGTGCTCCCTCAGATGGAAAAATGTCTAAAAACATCTAAAATTGAACTGTTACATGTTCTGTGTGTGTGCAGACTTTCGCATTAGCCATAGTATGGGCCCGATGATGGTGTCACAGAGAGATAGAAACAGCTCTGGTTACTGCTGTGAAGGGTAGTTGGGGAACAACGGATAGAGTAAAGAAGAATCCAGGTTTCATCCCTTCACCGTTTGTGGAACAGCTTGTTTTACTTGGCAGAAACTGTTCCTGGAGTCTGAAGTATTTATTAGAAAGAGTAACAGTCTAACCACATTACTTAAGTTGATGGTAGGATATTCAGGAGTTAATGAAATTACTTCTATTCAGTGTTTAATAATTGATACTCAGCAGTATTAGGAGTGGATGAATTAAATCAGCATAATTTATTTGGCAAGGCACATAAACTTCAATGAAATTTAATCAGGAATTAATTTAATCCCATAACAATAAATTTTAGTACCTACTTGCCATTCAGAAACCTTATTCTGGCAGAACATTAGATGCATCGGTGCTTTGCTGGATTTCATAAATTTGAGATCAGAATTTACAGCTATGATGCAATGCCAGCACTCTCTATTGGTCACTTAACTTGGTTAAAAGAAAGTTTAAAATTATTGGAAAGGTTACAGGCAGGATCACTAAGAGTGTTATTAGCAATAGAAAAAAAAATATTCCTACTTCATTTTAATTCAGCTATGCTTATGTGGAAATCCACATTTCATTCTCAATAAATGCTGCAGCAGAATCCTACTAATACGCTCCAACTAAAAGATTCCGGTCATCTTTTTATAGAAATTCATCTGGGGCCTGGTCCAAACCTCATGAAAGTCAATAGAGATAATTGCATTGGCTTTCATGAATCAATTTGACACTAACCAAACTAACAAAACATATAAAGGAGAGGATTTTGGTAGAACAAAACTACAAAATTGTACATCGAGTTCCAGTGGAGTAAATTGTTTTAGAGAGACCCCTATTACTGCTAGAGGAACCATGATCTGAACAACAAAAGATAATAATAGGTATAGAAAATTTCTTATCTGTGTTCTCAGGCAGTGAGAAAATGTCAATGGATGTTATCTGTGAAAACACGAAATTGAGTTTAAAAAAAAAAGAAACATAGCGAAGAAGAGGCGAAAAAGGGAGGCTGCCCCTTTGAGCCTGAGGAGGTGGGAGAGGAGCACTGGAACCAGCCCGTCCTGCGCCATTATTTGACCAAAAGGGAAGGCATCAAGGGAGTCCTGCTAAGGACCAAGAAACTCAGCTGGATCCGTTGACTCCTGGTTGTAGGGGCCCTTGGGGGTAGCTTTAGTCAGGGGAAATAACCTTGTGTTGCACTGCTTGGTAAAGTTTGCATTTCAGATAATAAACTGTGCCTGAGGCACGGACCTTAAAGCGGCTTGGGTGTGGTACCGGATTTTTTTCCCTGGCTGGTGAGGGAGCCTGCCAGTTTACAAAAATATAGGGGCTTAGCAAAGACTGTGTGCTTGTACAAGACTTCCTTCACCTTGGAATAAAGACATGACGCTTTCCAGTATTTTAAAGCAGAGTTGACACATTATCTTTGAGTGCCTATCATGAAGAATGATCACCTCTCAAAAAGAAGAGGAAAAAGGAGATTGTTTGTGATCCATTGATTTGATTTTTTTTTTCTTTAAATCTTGTATGTTGAAAAGTAACTATTCTTCAACCAGAAAAAAATGCTTGTTTCAGGTTATAAGCTCTTTGGGAAAAGGGTCATATTTATTTTTTCTATATTTTTACCCTACTGAGTCCAGCATGGTTCTTCTCCAAGAATGGCACACAACAGCAATAGCAGTAAAACAGTGGTATCTCGAAGATGGATATATATTTATGACCAACCAAAAGACTGTCAATGTATTGAAAGTCCGGTTTTAATCTTGCAGCAGTTTTGCATTTGTAGAAGTTATATGACTTCTGTAGGCTCCTGAAATAAATTAACATTGTTCAAATGAGAATTATTTCTTGAATCTGCAGACAGCTTTAATGTGGCTGCACATTAAATTTGCAGGATTTAAAGCTTCCACTTCATAACCTGGATGGAACTACCATATCTTTTTAAAGAAAATTCTGTTCAGGTATAGACCCAGAGGAACTGATTTTCCTGTCTTTTACATCATGCACTCGTTCTAAGAAGAATCCCAAGCTATGTGTGAAATAATAGAAAACTGTATTACTTACTGATGTAAGTTTAAAAAGCCTTGATTGGTCACCCTGGTTCTGAGCTTCCAAGGCACAAAATGAGTTCATGAAATCTTTTTGGGATGTTTTTCTATTGATAATAACCAGGGGAAAATCAAACAAACAAGAATGGAGGGCAAAAATGTAGCCATGAGAAAGATGCATGCATGAAGAAAGGAAAATAATAATTGAGGGAAGTCACAATGTTTGCATGTATATACTTCAGGAGGGGCAAAATCTGTACAACTAGGTCTACATTAAGTTTTACCGAGATTGCTAGTCTTTATGCTATCCTGTCTTTCTGATTGAAAGCTAAAGTTGTCTCCTAACAGCGCTTTATATCAGTAGCAAAAAAGTAAAACGCAGACTTTCTATATAGTTTAAATATGATCTCTGCATCAGCAACGCTGAGGAGAAAGTTACACTGTTTTAGCCGGTGAATGGATGAACGTGTTGTTTTGATGTAACAGGTTTTATTCCGTGAGAATGCTCAAACAAACAATCTGTTCAAGGTATAAGCAATGTGATTATTTATAGTCTGAGCCTAATAGAGACCTAACACACTTAACTGTGTGAAGAGTAAATACTTTGTGAGGGTAAGAAAGTGAAAAAAGTGCTGTTTGCAAGCACTGCCACATGGTGTACAGCATTTGCTGAGAATGATAATACAACATCTCCTCCAGATCCCCACAGGATATGTGTTCTTGTTATTTCAGGGTCCCTTCCAAATTTATTTGACATTATTGTAAGATTCACATAAAATTCAATGGGTTTCGGTCCTTAGCTTGTCATGTAAAATACTGGCTCAATACAGAGTTTATATTCAGAAAGGTGAAATAAAGCCTTCCTATTCCCGCACCCTGAATAAGCACTTTCACCCTGTTTAAGATCATTCCAAAAATAACAGGAAGCAGGCAGGTAATAGGTACTATCTGGCCTAACATTATAATTGCAGCCCCAGGGAAGGAGGGAATAATGGATTCTTCTATACTCCTTTTCCCCGTGACTGAATCTTCAAGGAAAAGGGACATTTGTAATAATAAATGTTCCAAATCTTTAAATAATTGCCTTTTAAAAGCCAACTGATTAAATCATTGCTTAAAAATCAATCATTTCTACCAGTCCTATGCGGTACATACATAGTTGTTTACTATTTACTCTGTTTCTGTTCTTTAACTTGAGGGATAAACATCTAATGAAAAACAAAGTACAGAGGGACTTGTATAACCACAGCTCAGCAGATGAGTGGGGAAAAGTAAGTGTGTGCTTCCAAATGTACATCTCAGTTGTCAGAGTGCGCAAATATTAGCTTATAATGACTCTTTATTAGGCTTTCTGCTGGTAGGAGGTAGAGGTCCTCCGCAGGGGCTGGGAAGGCATGAGCGGCAAGGGAAGCCGGACTGCCGCGCTCGTTCTGGAGGCAGCTGTGTAAGACAATTGTCTTAACGGAGCAGTCATGACTTATGACAGTCCCTTCTGATAAAGGATTATAGCTAAGCCACCATCGATCAAAAAAAAAGAAAATTAGCTATATGCAAGAAACCTTTTTGTTGTTGCTGTTTGATTCATGGACATGAGAATTCACTTAATATTTCTCAAAGAGTGTCCCCGTTCATTAGTGTAAATTTGTTCTACTGAGCACTGAATGGGTGGTTATGCAATTTTAGTGTGACGATTCTTGGGGGATTTGTATACCATCAACAATAAGGGCTCTATGCTCATCAAATACATGGCCTGCAGATGATCAGAGAATATGTTACAGCCCTCACCTCACGCTATCTTGCTAAACTTGTCTGGGCTGAGGAAACTTGTTTTCGCTCTTCCCTGTGGGCCTCCCACTAAGAAACAAAAATGAGATGATTTCAGTATTTCCATCTCTGCTCTCGCAACCCACCTGATTCTGAAAAATCAAAATGCCTCCCCTCAAAAAATCACAAAATGAAGCAGTGGTCTCCACAAAAGCAAGAAAACATTTACAAAAAGATGAATGAAACCTCTGGTCTGTGTGCAAAAGACAAAAAATCTATCAAGAAGAATACGTGTGATTGGTTTAACTAGAAATATTGCACTTCATTATGCTTCGTTCAACAGCCGGTGAAGATGGTGAGGCTTTTCCTGGTAACACCAGTGAGAGCTGGAAGACAGTACTTTATGTTCATTTATGACTCACACACAAGTTCCTGCTGATTTTCTACTTCGCTCCCACATTCAGTAATAATGGAACTACCTTTAACCTTGGGGCAGATATCATCTTCACACAAATTAAACTTACCTGTACATGGTTTTTCTGCAAGTTTTTTGTTCCTTCCCGACAAACTTTCTTTTTGGTCTTGTCCAGGAATACTGATCATGTCACAGATTATAAATCAAGAAGAGAGTAATGTTATCACATAAACTGGTCTCCTACATAAAGTATCTGAACCAATTCTTATTTGAATTGGTGCATGGCTTTTAGCTGCATTGTTTTATGGTGATCTCATGAGTAAATGCCTCAAAGACAGAAGTAAAAACGGTCCAGGCCTGCATCCAAAAACCCCTGACCACTCTGTTCTGCCTCCCTTTCTACATCGGGTCTTTTGGGCTACATTTATACTTCTAAGCAAAACAGACTGGAGACTGTGCTTTGGCCCAGAAGACACATGACATGGCTTGAATCTAGATCCAAAAATCCTCACCACCCCATCCCAAACAGATGCATTTTATCCAGACTTCCTAACGGGAAGGGTTCATGTAACATGCTGTCCACTTAGCAATGCCCACACATTTTCCAGGGTAGTAGTGCCAGTTGGTGAGGGCCAAGGTTATGCTTGGAAGTGTGCTAAAATTGTAAAAGTATCAGCAGCTGCAGAAGGGTGCATGAGTATGAGCTCTGACCTTGCTTTACTACAGAGCTCTGACCCTGGTTTATTTGCAAGTATAAAAAAAAGCTCAGTGACCTTTATCTAAGCTTGCAGTCATTCTCTTAGGTTTCTCCATCTGCAATTGAGTTCTCTGTCATTTGTGCAACACTCCCCATGTGCACACTCCCTTCACTCCTCCCTTCTATTTGTCTTTAGTACTGTGTAGCTAATGAACTTATCTAGTACACCCTACTGCAGCCTGAGGGCCTCAGGATCTCCAAAATGTGTGCTCTTACAGTTTCAACCTGCATCCCAGATCTTGTGTATTTTGTTTCCTCTTTGTTCCTCCAAGTAAATACGTGATGTGGTAGCTATCCTAACAGCTAACCTAGCTGTGGTAGCTATCCTTAAAACAGGCTAACAGCTAGCTGAGCTGACTGTGGGTGCTGAGGATACGGACGAGTGTTGTCCATCCTGACTGATGGTTGGATGGTTCATTTCCAAATGAAAACAGTATGTGAGGAAGCGGTCACAGCTTTGGTGCATACAATCGCGAGATCACAGGAAATGTAATAAATAACATGACAAAGGAGCATTTTGAGAATTTAAAATCCCGAGTGTTTATGGGAAGATGAATGATTCTGAAGGAGACAAACTAGTCACAACTCTATACAGTTGTCTTCTGAAACTGTTTTAAAATCAACCTTATTTCTGGACTGTGTCAGGGTGAAATCAAGATTTACTATATAGGTGACCTTTCAGTATGAATTTGAGTATAGTGTTAATTTTTATGGCATTGAATTTTCTCCACAGGTTCAAGCGGGCAGAGGGGACCATCTATTGTTCTCATTCATGTGGCAGGGATAACAGAAAGTATTTGAAATTTGTATTTAGGCATCCAAGCATCTTTTGGTTTTTGTCAGTATTTCTCATGGTTTAGGGGTCTTCTTGGCAGTACCTTTCTTTCAGAAATTGTCATATCCTCTAGTAAAATGTAATGATGTGAGAAGACCCAACCCTTCAAGCTGAGGTACTTGAACATTGAGAGACACCTACTGATACCATCCTAGTTTTATCTGGCTGTTTGGGGAGGAAGGAGGGAGTTCTTGACTGTTGCTGCCCAATCATAATTCTGTCATGATGGTGGTGAGTTTTCTTCTTAGGTAGGCAGGAGATGTCACTTCCTTCTTCAGTCATTATGTCTGAAGGCAGGGAATGAGGTGTTAGGAAAGAAGGTGTTCACAGTACTTAAATGAGGGGCAGCTACAAGCAAAAAGAGCTTCTGTGGATAGAGCTGCTACTGGGATCCCAAGGTAGGATGGGATGTGGTACAGAGTTTGGGGCTGTAGTTTTGGGGAAAGAGCTAAGGAGTAGGGGTCATGGTATGTGAGGATATGGCTAGGACCTCAGATTACCTTAATGGCAGTAATTGACTTCAGTGCTTAAAGTGTGTTCCTTTTTGCTAGCTAGTAACTAATTTCTTTAAAGCCAGTTAATTTTCTTTTCAAGGTCCTACACTGGACCTCTGACACTGATACGAACTCAGACATGATTCATGTTACTTTTGAGACGACTTCAAACATAGATGCAGGTGGCATCATCATAGTGTTGGATGTCACCCTCTGCAAGATGTGCCTTTTTCAAAACCACAGTCTGCCTTTGTGGTTGTTGTTTTAGAAGCAGCCCTTCAGCTGGTGTTATCACATGATGACACAAAGTGTGGGAAATGAGACAGTCAACAGGTGCTAAGAGACCTTGAATACTAGAAGCAAGGAAAAAAAAAAAAAAAAGACAAGAAAGGCTAAAGTTAGGCCAAGAAGATACAAAAGCACCAAAAGTCTTGAAAATTATTTTCAAGGTAAAAAGAACCCAAGTCAAGAGAATTATAGGTAATTTGGGCTAGACCAGAGGAAACACTATGCGAGAACAATGTATTTATAGCCCATATCTTCATGTGGTTATAAGATTTCCCTGCTCTATTACATCAGACTTTCTCTGGGACTAAGTAGAAAAAAACTTTTATTTACTGCTCTTTATTTGGAAGGTTTTGCTTGCAACAGTAAAGCCATGCAACACTCTCTTGTTTCAGTTGTTGCTTTTTAAGTGAAAACTTAGATTCAGGACATGGGTTCTAGGGCAACCATAGGGTTTGGGGCAAAGTCAGTCCTAGAGTTGTTGAAAAGTTAGGGTAGATAAGTCAAATGTCATACATTTTCTCTTTAATTTTTAGCTTGATTTCCTAAGAAAATGAGGATTTGATTGTGCTGTCTGTCCAGAGGTCTGTCTATCTCTTCCTTTGTATGTCTCCTGCCTCATGCCTTCTGATTTCACTGGCCAGTTTCTAGAAATTTCAAAGTATGGCAACTATTTCAGTGATAATTGTGATCCTAAGTGTTTCTTGGAATTCAACTCTTAGGTGGGATACCATCCCACATTAATACTGCAGTAGAGCAAAAGGAAGGAGATCTCAGTTACAAAAATATTTGCCTCCTTGGCCAATGAACCTGCACATAGCGGCTGGCCACCAAGCACATCGATATCTCCAGGTCAGCCACAATATCAACAACTCCTTTGCACTGGAGGTGCTGAAGAAATTATTGTTGAGCAGGGGCTGTTGTGGTGGAAATGGTTAAGGGAAGAAGGATTCAGATCTGTGGGAAGCCAGTAATTCCTTTGCTTATGGAACCACCTATTAATTACACATACAAAACCTCTCTGCAATCAGAAATATTCAGCGTGCAGTAGGCTATTCAATAAACATATGCATGAATAAGTACCCCAAATGCATCTTTAAATGCAATTAAATATGTGTACAAAATAGCTAAGGAATATGTTGATATGTTTATGCATCAGTTCTAAACATTCAAATGCTTACTTGCATATACAAATACAATGTACAATTACAGCACTTGTAATCTGGCACCCAGAAAATTTGATTATCATTTAATTTTGATTAGTGTTATCAATTTTCTCCAGACTACTGACAAAAATCTCAAGTCCAATTAAAAAAGAGAAACTGTCCCAGAAGTATTTTAATATATTGTATATGTATATTTTTACCAAAGTAAGACTTTCAAAATTAGTAAAAGACCAAAACTGAATATAATTAATTGTAAGACTATATGTTTCAAAGCAAAGACTGATAATGAAAGGTATCTCTGAAACAAAGGCTGAAACAAACTTTCAGTCCAAGACACTATTTTTTCATTGCTATCACTAGCGGGGCACATGGTCCATCGTGGCTTCTCTGCCAACTCTTTTTTTTTATGAGTCAGCAGGGGATGAAAAGTCTGTCAAACAACAGAAAAGAGATAACACATCCGTAAACCACACTGTTTCATACGTGCCTCCACAGCTTTATTTTAATATGCCAGAAGAGGAGAATCAAAATGACTGCTTCCTCAAGTCCAGCCATGTGCCATTCTGTGCAAGCCTTGGTGAGCTGGACGAAAGGGCAAAACTGTCTGGAAACGAGATTAGCATTGACGAGGGTAACAAGGGCAGCAGGGAGTCCACTTGGCCACCGCTGCAGATCAGCCCGTGCTCCCGGCCGCTCTGCCCAGCAGAGAGAGACGCTGTGGTGTCCCAGGAGCTGTTCCCCAAGACATGCTTATTCCACCTACGGCAAACCCTTGGATTTCACTCCAAGAATGCCAGGAGGGACAACTGTGGGGGCAACCACTGGCAAAACTGCATTACAGCTTTCATCTTATTGATTTTAGATTGAACCTGCATAAAGGATCAGGCCCTCTGTCTAAAAGACTATTGTACAGGTGAAGAATATTTCTCCCCAGATCAATAAACCAGCAATGAATTACTCTAAAATGAAGTCATTACCTTAAAATTAACCAGTAATGAATTTCTCTAAAAATACCTACAGCAACTTTAAAAAATGCTTTTTAAAAATATTTTAATTTCTAAAGAAATGTTCAGAGAAATTCTCTGGGCCTTTTATTATATATGTTCACATCTTCCAGATGTGACTGCAGGTATAAGGAAGAACATTGATAGATTACATTTATTAGGTACAATTCTGCACTAATAGTTAAAATAATGAAAAATTCCAAAGATAAGCATGTCATGTACAATACAGAAAAGAAGATTAAAAAACAAGACAAATGGAAAATCATCTTTAAAATCAGCAGCAAGACTCTTCCCCAGAGACTGACTACAGTCAAAATAAAAAATTCTACTGAATAATTAACAGGTGTTATTGAAAATGGGGTGGAGTGGGTTTAGGCTTATATCCTGAAGGAAGTAGCATGGTACCACACTAAATCATGCATTACAGGAAAATGAAATCCTACCCACCTAGCTGCTGTTGAACCTCTAAGAACTGCCATTGCACAGGTCGTTAATAAAGCAGGACCTAAGAAGGAAGTCTGGAGCACAACTCCATCCTGCTGCTTAAGAGTTTTAGCATTGCTGCAGCAGATAGCTAAAATCATCCTGGCAATGTTATAGGCATAATGTCAATGAACAATATCACTGCTACATTCTACATGAGAATCCAGATCCAAAGCTCAGTGAAGTCGAACAAGAGTGGGCTTCAGTGGGTGTTGGGTTAGGTCCAGCTTGCACGAGGCAGAGAAGCTGCACTCAGGGCCTGGGAAGGGAAGGAGCCGACACAACAACTCATCCTACAGCAATCAGCAAGAGAGTGCTTCTTGGGTACCTACACATAGATTTCTCTCTCAAAACACTGTAATCCAAAAGTGAGTTCAGCTTGCTTTGTTTTGAGTATTCAAAGCTTGTAATAGCTGAACTGAAAGGCATACAGAACGTAGCATTGCATGATTAGCTAAGTCTGACAGACTGAACTGCATGTGCTCATAGTATGGACTGCTGCAGAAGACTAAATACGAAGTAATATCCTGAATAACTGAAAATAAAAAAAAGAAACACCAGAAGGTATTCTTTGAGAAAAATACCTGCTTGACATATGAAAACTCTGACCGCAGTATGAGTCACTGCAAGTGACTTCTGATGATTCACTGACATTTTTTAAAACTCGGATAACAATCTTTAGTTGTTTCCAAATCTTTTTTTTTTTTTTTTTTTTTTTTCAAACAAATGGCTTGGGCAGCTTTTCATATCAAAAGCCTGCAATTCAGTTTTCTTCTCTTTAAGCCTCTAAACAGCCATATTAGCGGGCTGTAGTAGGTTAAGATTGCTTACATTTCTTGCACCTCATATCTTGGAAGGCCATTTCTACTGCAGAGCATCAAGATCTTAACTGCTCCATCTCAGACAGTAAATTACTTGTAATTTTGGTGGTCGTGGTCATCTCCTAGGAACTGGACCAAGGGAACAGAGCTCATGCTGGTAGACTACTGGAATGCCACCAGATTACTTCTCTTGGTTACTAACGTGGTGTCTGAGTAGTGACTTGTAACTTACTTATGCAGGAATGTTTAGTCACTTGCTGACACCAGTGTCATTGCTCAGATGAAAATAGCTCAGTGGACGTTCTGTCAGGTATGAGAACGTTCCTCCCAGTCAAGCATGAATCCCTTTCCAAATGACATAATATAAACTGAAAAAAAAAAAAAAAAGTTTTTCCATATCAGAAAGAGACGGTTGTGGGTTGTTTGAGTCTAGCTAAATCAAAGTAATTTGACACATTCAGCAGCACCCATGTGGACAGAGTTTAGCAGTGAAAGACTCAGCTCTATAATTACTAGTCCTCTGGACAGTTCCCACAGTCTTCTGTCCTAAACGTTTTCTTTGGTCACTTGATCATGGTAAAAAAATGTCCCAGCAGTCTCAAGGTATCCAGACAAATTTTGCAGACAACACTTTTGAAAATTGATATTATACAGTTTTGGAATAGTTTTAAATAATTTTTGAATGTTATTCAAGTTTAATCTGCTTTGCAGATAAATTATTTGAATAAAATAAATTATACACTTCCTAGTTTAGACTGCAGGAAGAATTTCTTCAGTCTGTTAATTCTGCATCTTATTACACATAGGTAATATGAAAATTTTGGATGAGAAACACTGATAGTCAGGTAATTCTTCCAGTAATTCTGCTCTGAATTTTTATTCTACTCCAAGGCATACATCAGTGATGACAATCTCATGGAAAATAAAGCTGTTGTTATTTGTTGCTCATATCATTGCTGACCATGTGAACACTCCTAGTCCATTTCAGTACAATATCGAAGAGGCTAACTATTAACTAAACCACTCTGAGCCTGGTTGGAGCTAATCTGTTTGACTTCATAAAGGAATGCTTGTATATTTAGTTACCAAGTCTCAGCTAAGAGTAAAATTTTCCTAATTTGTTTGTTAGAAAAATATGGCAGAAATACAATCAGGTCATAGGAATGCAAGAGTAGACTGTAAAAATATTCAGACTGGGTCAGACTTAAGACTGATCTAGCTCAGCATTCAACATCTGCATTGGCCACTAGCAAAAATGCTAAGGAGAGGATCTAAGGAACAACTCCAAGTACTGAGTGATGTTGGTATGTATCAGCAGTCAATAATCAGCAGTTTAGGGATCTCTCAATCTGAAACCTCCTGATGGACCCATCCTATGCTGATTTGACTGTTTGACTGATATCTTTTAATTAATCTATATTTTGGCCTTCTTGCTATCCAATGGCACTGTTTTTGCCAAAATACACTTAGACATCATATGGAAAAAATATTCTCCTTCTCTTAAGCCTGCTGTATGGAGTGGCTCAAGTCCTTATGTTGTAAGAAACAGAAGACAAGAAAAGCTTTTACTAAATGTAAAACCAGTTTATTGTATCATTTAATGTATTAGGCATTATTGTTTACTTATAAGTCAATGTAATTGTGCAAGTCCTTACTGAATTTTCCATTTGTTTTTAATGCATGTGGACCTGGCAGTTTATGATATTTCGGTTACAGTAGAGAGATCAACGCTTTTCTGATTCCTATGGGGACATCTGTTCATTAGCACGCAGGGTGGCCAATATCGCTTTAGGTAAAGATCAGCTAGTTCCTCTGTTCTACACACTTGGGAAGAATAGTGTTGCTTATAAAATGTAACAAATGTTTCCTGGACTCTAGCCAATATATTTTTGATCCTTTCTTGATCTTCATTTTCACTAATCCTTTTCTTTTTGTATTCTTGCCTTTTGTTGACATGCCAAAATTCTGTCAGTCTTGTTTCCTCTTTCAAAAAACGTATTTTTGTTAAGTTGAATTAAGCATTCTACCCTGTTGCCAAGAGCAAATTAAGTTCCCCCCACACTGAAATCAAATTTCGTAAAGTGTCCAGGCAATTAGCTCTAATATGTGGTTGCTGTAACTCTTAATTTTCCCCTTTCAAGGGTTTTCTTTTTTCTCTGTCTTTGTTTCTGAACAGAAGACGTGAGATTCCTTCTCTTCCCTCTGGTTGTGGCCTTTTAGTTCCCCAGCATCCAGCA
Organism: Grus americana; assembly: GCF_028858705.1. Taxonomy (NCBI): domain Eukaryota; kingdom Metazoa; phylum Chordata; class Aves; order Gruiformes; family Gruidae; genus Grus; species Grus americana. The sequence goes on from NC_072854.1 coordinate 63,228,041, forward strand.
ACCATCCACTGATACTTAGCCAAACCTCACTTTTAATCTATAACCCAAAGGTATTTGAAGTAACAAATTGTTCATTCTTCAACCAGAAAGCTGAGCTGGTGGACCAGCCTGCTGGAACTGGAACAAAACTTGAAGAACAGACTTCTGAAGGGCTCTCCCAAGCACCACATTTAAGCACATCATATGCACACTGAGAGATTTCCCATGACGACTGAAAACTGGCACAGCTCACCCACATAACTCAACAAGAGAAGTCTTTCACATCAGAAGTAATCTTCTATGCATTCGTAGTTTGATTCCAACAGGTTCAAGGAGGACAAAATATGAGCACGTAATTATTCCTAGTAGATGGGAAAGGAAAGGCCCCATTGCAGAAAGATCATGACAAAATCCTACCTGGTGTTGTATGGTGGAACGGCCCGGCTCTAGCTTAGCCTTCTAGCCATGCTTTAGCATTCTCACATCTACATCAGCCTACTGTAGGCTTTCCTCTCCAGCCTGCCTTCAGAGAAGCTGTTTTCCTTATCCCTTTCCCGAAACCCTTTGTGTTGATGCACAGGCAGGATGTATAAGACAAGGACTAAGACTTCTCTCTGCTAGCCATACCAAGCACTCTATGGTGAGGAAGGATGTAATCAGAGCCAAGGAAGCTGTTGTTTCAGTTCCAAAAAAAAAAAAAAAATCCTGGATGGTTTCCCGATGTCAACTAGATTAGGATCAGCTAATTTGTTCATAAGGAATTTGACAGTTTGAACATTACTCAGTCAGCCACCGTCCCTCTCTTTCCTTTACATCCCCATTTATTTTGGCAGACTTAAATAGTGTACATGATAAAGCTGTGTTATAGTAACAGCCATCATGCTATTTTAAACATAACACTAGAAGTCAGAGAAAAGCTGCTTGAACTCCAGAGAATATCTATATATATCTACAAATTGACCAGCCACACTGCAAACGCTCTAAGGAATCAACAACTGATTTTAACACATGAAACCTGCAATTACATGAAAAACTCTTTTGCTTAGAAAAAATTACTTCTATCCACAGATGTATGCAGAAGTGTTTTCCTGCCTCCCATACTTCCCATTGCTGATTGCCAGTCCCTGTCAATGTACTACTCCCTTAAGCCCAAGATGTGGGTAAGTTCTGCAGTTCCTGTCCTCCCCTTTTTATTCCTACCCACCCCTGCAACACTCCTTAGTCTACCTCTTCCCTAATTTAATTTTCTGTCAACCCTGTAAGTGATTCAGAAGGAAGGCGCAGCTGAGAGTCAGGCGTCTAGCCCTCATTGCCGTTCACGGGACACTAGGCACTAACTACCCTTCAGTGTTTTTAAAATTCCTGTATGAATAGTAACATGCTAATAACTTAGTCTCTATTTCAAGTTAATGTGGCCACAATGGCATGCAGAAATTCATAGCTAGTCTTCAACCCACTTGATTATTGAAGCCAATTCTCTTGGTCCTTCAGGCCACTTAAAATAACCTGCATGTGGCCAAGGGCAAGAAGCTCAGTATGTATCTCCAGAGGACAAGCAGAGGGATCCTGGGGGAGGATGTGGTGACAGGTGGAAGGTGAAGCATTTCTTCCTTCAGCTGTCCCACCACTGCCCTATGGAATGGGTGGGAAAGGGCTTGGAGCTAGGTCATGAGGCAGCCCACGTCTGAACCTCCTCTCCTTTTTACTCTAGGCATCCTGGAGTACTTAGCAATTCAAACCCCAGCACAGACTCATATCGCATTATCTCACCATAGCAGCCACATGTGACCTGCTCCCAATTTCATGCAGTACAGTAATGGCATTAGCCACCTTTCTCTATGGTAATCAATACCAGAACTGCAGTGCCTATACTTGTAGTGCCTCTAAGAGACGGCTGGGATGTTTGAAGGCAAGTCTTATAGCTTGTGAATTCCCACAAAGCCTGAAGTTTCACAGTAACACTCTGCTCCCCAATTTCATCCTCCTCCTCCTCCTCCTCTACTTCACGAGCCATCCCCTACTCCTCTTTCTTCGTCTTTTCATTTTCCATCTGGCAGACCTGATTCATGCTCTATTCTATCCCACATGCTTCAGCTTCTTAATCCTCCTTGATCCTCATCGCTGGTAAGACTGACTTCTTTATTATTAATGTTATCAAAAGGATGAATTAAAATTAATGCAAGACTTGTAATTCAGCTGCATTGTTGAAGTGAGAAGTCAAGCCAGTCAAAACAGCAAATGAAACATGCTCAAAGGCATATCACGGCAGCTTTTAAAAGAAAACACAGGCTCTTTAGAAAAGCCTAGGCTTCTAAACAGGAGAGAGAAAGGTGCAGGATCATACAAGGAACAATAAGTATTCACAGAAGCTACTTGTGAAGTACATATGATACTTTTCAAACATTTTAGGTCAGTTACATGATCAGCACAACCCATCTCATGATACAGCTATGATATTCCTATGTCAAACCTACAATATAATCTTCTATAGAAAAAAAAATATTTTTTAATATTGTAATCTTAACAGTATTTTCCTAATAACATCGGTCACTATTTTTTCTATAATTTCCTTATATTAAAAGACAAAGGCTAAAAACAGAAGTATTTTAACCAATATCTTTGAGTTAGTTCATAATACCATACAACATACAGCTACTGGTTTTCAGCTTTGAGAGAGATTAAGAGGTCACTTTCTTTTCGAACAATGATTGCGGTCTGTTTCCCATTCGTTTTAATTCTCATTGCTTCTGAAAGTTTATTTTGCAAGTTAAGTAGTACATAAACTTGTATTTCCTGGCCTTCAGGTTAGGATTTGAAACACTACAGCAAGCACTCTTGAAAGGCATATTACTTTATAAGCCTTATTTCCAAGAATGATCAAGTGGGGAAAAATCAGAAAACCTCAGATGGAAAACAGATTTAAATTATCATGAGGCATAAAAAGCAAGAAAAAAATAGCTATGAATATATTAGAAAGAAGAAGAAAACAATGTATAGATCCATTGCATAGTGTAGGATGAAAGCAAGCATGGCTTCATACACAAGGACAGAAGAGTACCAGACAGCGCATGGAAAAAGCAGGTTAAAGAACATATTTAAATAAGTGAGTTATGTTCTAGCTGGCAGAGCTAGGTGACAATTACTCTAGACAAAACTGGCAAAACTCAGAAGTAGCCAAACTAGTTGATTTTGGAACTAATCAAAATACTTTCCCAAATATTAGTGATTGCCTGTAAGAACCTGGGGAGGACAAAGGAGACTTCAGAAAACAAGAAAGGGCAGAAGTCTTTAAAGAGGGAGAAAGATGTGAAGATGCCGAGCATCATAAACTAATCAGTCTATAAAAATCCTGGAATGAATTACTGAACAATTCATGTCAAGTGCCTTAAAGATAATAAAGTGATAAAACAGGCAACAAGGGTGTGTCAAGAACAGCTCACTTCAAACCAAACTAATTCATTTCTTTGATAGGTAATAGACGTAGCACAGAAGGAAGAAGCAGAGGATAGGCTGTATTTCAACTGCAGTAAAGCTTTGTCATTGTCCACGTGGCGTTGTCAGAGGGAAGCAGAATCTTGATATAGTCACCATCAGGTAGATAAGGTTGGCTGAAAAAATTGGTTTCAAATCTACTTATCAGTGATTCCCCACCAAAGAAAGTATCTCAAGTGGATGCGATTCTGCCATGGGTCTTCTGAATCCAGTTATATTTAATGATTCCATAATGGCTTGCTCAGTACAGTAGAAATCATACTTTAAAAACTTGTGGGCAGCCACAAATACTTTGGTGAAAAGGATCACAGTTCACACTAATATTTTTAAATGGGAAGAATGGTCAAAATTGAGTGCACTGAAATTTGAAGAAGAAACCTGCACAATGCTGCACAGGAGCAGAATGCCACAAACACAAAAGGAGGAATGATCAGGGCAGTGTGGCAGACCAACAACTAGAGTGCCTCACAAACTGGATGAGAGACAACAGCATCACATGGCTAGGAAAAAAAGCAAATATTGGTGTATTCTGTGCTGGGGAGATTTCTTACGGTGCCCTCCCTATCTGTGCTGATGCTATGGGCCCCCAAAAGTATCCTAGTCACATCCATATTGCATACTAGATGTATTCTGCTTCTTAACCCTCTTGCAAACCCTGGGAGATATCCTGGTTCTCCTGTTAAAAAAGAGGTTGAAGGATATTGCTTGTACTGGGGAGTTTTGAAGAGACATGTTGTGAAGCTGATAAATGGATCCATGGAACTAACTTGAAGATCACTTCAGTTAATACAAGTGATAATGGTATGCAGATGGGTGATAAAGTCTTTCGGACAGATTCGGACACTTCCCTAGCAGAGTGACTTAAGTATTTCAAGAACAGGTTGGATAATAATCTGACAATTACACTTGTTTTTACTTTAGTGGTGATAGTGTTTTGGGTTGGCTCCACACTTCCATCATTAATTTACACTCAGGTAATTTAAAAACAGTAGTCCAGACACTACTGGCTATGGCTCTGCTTGGAAAAAGTAAGTTTGCCTGATTTGTAAGAGGTTGTGGATCTGGCCCCAACTGTTCAAATGTTAATATGTCAGTCTGTATTATATGAATCATAGAACCATAGAATGGTTTGAGTTGGAAGGGACCTCAAAGATCATCTAGTTCCAACCCCCCTGCCATGGGCAGGGACACCCTCCACTAGACCAGGTTGCCCAAAGCCCCATCCAACCTGGCCTTGAACACTTCCAGGGATGGGGCATCCACAACTTCTCTGGGCAACCTGCTCCACTGCCTCACCACCCTCACAGTGAAGAATTTTTTCCTTATATCTAATCTAAATCTACCCTCTTTTAGTTTAAAGCCATTAATGAATTGGTGCTATTTTATTTGGGATTATTTTTGAATTTTAAAGCAGTCTCTTAAAAAAGAAAAATATATTTATACATTTCTGTTTTATATGGCATCTTTTATTGAAAAAAAATCTATTAATCAATAGAGCTGAGTTTGCTTTTGTTTTTACCAAACATTGGTACATATCCCATACTTAGGCCTGAAGTCAAGTATGACCACTGAAGTCAAGCTTAGGTGTAGGATTTTCTTTAGTCACTGAATCATACCTATGCTTTTTGTTAACTTCAGAGTCAAATCACCTTTAGTTCTTCTCCATCTCTTTATTTTACTATCACAGACTGCACAGAGAACAGACTGGGCTTATTCACAGGCACCAGGGCACAAGAAGTTTTCATCAAACTTAGTGAACTAAAACGGCAAGCACAAAGGTCAAAATCCTGCTTAGGCAGAACACCACCCCTACATCTTAGCTGAGTACAAGAGTTTCCCAGGCAGCAAGATATTGGCTTTAAGTACAAGGGCAGATCACCTGAATCTTAAAAATTAGTCTCATGCTATTTGGCCCAAAGCCTGGACAACTGAACAAGATAAGGGAACCTAGATTAACTTCCAGGTTAGCTGGCTCAGTGTTGTGGGGACTCTGCCTCTGTGGATATCACTTCAGAAAATGTCATTTATTTTTCATAGCAACCACAGCCGGTAGGTGCAAGAACAGGATAAAAGGGAGGAAAAAGAAAGCAATATTTACAGTTGATCTTTTTTTCACTTAGCTCACACACAGAGAAGTGATTCATTTTTACCAATAGGGAAAGTAAGGGCATCCCTCTCATGAGTCAGATTCTTTTTTTTCTTGTGGATTTCTCTGTTTTCAATGTTTTGTTTCTTGATAAGCTTAGCAGTAAAAAGGTGACCACCAAATGTGCTTTCTCCTCATCCTATCTTCCTTAATATTTTTTAACTAAGTTGCAGTTCAGGACTTGTTGCTAATAAGAGTCTGATGTGAGTGGTTCAGGTCAGTCTTAAACTTAAGTGCCTGAAGTATGGAAGCTAACAAATGCACATCTTTTTCATCTCTGGTCAAGAGACCCAAAACCTTGTCAAAGCAGTCTGTATTTCATAGACAGATAGACGAGTAGATTGAGGACTTACCTTTAGTTCTTACAGTTTGAAGATCTTGATCAGCTTTTCTGGGGAAAAAAAAAAAAATAACAAAGTTTGTACATATAAGCTTAAATTTCACAATTTAGCCCTGATGTAACTCATCTGGGCCTCCCAAATCACACCAGAAATTAATCAGCCATACAGAGGTAAGGCTGAAAGGGCTCAAAAGTATTCACTGACTTTGCATGCCTCTGTTTACGCTTGTCTGGCTTTAAACACTTACCAGCAGGTGTCTAAATTAGGCTATCTAAAAAAAGAAGAACCCAAAATGTGGGGGACTTTTTAGAAAAGATTTCCCCAAGTGACTTGTTCAAGGATTTTGAGTGAGCCAGTGCTCAATTCAGAAAAGGCAACCAAGGCCTGATCCAAAATTGACTGAAGGACACGGTCGGCTTGTATGACTCTCACGTCTCTGGAAGTGGCAATCACAACGTGCACCAGATTGTGTAGTATAATGCATATGTTACAGAGTTCTGAGGCAGAGAGGTGGTCATTTTCATATTGAAACTATATATTGCTTTTCTATGCACCTGGCTAGATAGTTGGTATATAGACCTTGTCTTCTCTAAAAAGGAGAAGAGGAAAAAAAAGTAAGCGAAGGCTGGGTTTAATCCAGTTCATTTATGATCTATGCTGCAATTCTGATACCAAGGAAAAAACAATCTTTAATCTTTCTCAGCTAGTCAAGGAGTGCCCAAGGAACCTACTATAATCATTTGGACTGGTATTTAGAAAGTATACCTAGGGGGTTTTTTTAGTTTTCTTGGACTTTCTGGAGCTAAAAACTAACCTGGAAAGTCAGTGTCACTTGGACACCAGCCATTCAAGTATTCTGATGCCAGACCTCTACCTCAGTTTTCATGTCCCTCAAAGACTTATTGCGTAAGATTTAAAAACTCAAAATATCTTAACTTTTTTTTTTTTTAATATTTACAGCTCTGTTAAAATCCTTAGCTCCCCCTCGCTGGCTAACAGGGCTTAAAAACTCCAGTTGTCGTCTTCCTCAAGATTTTATCAAAGATTAAGTAACATGGCTTGAACTGCATCCCTTTTCTCAATAAAAGAAAGGCTGTATTTTTTTTTTTTTAAAGTTACCACCAGGAGAGTCAGGATACGAAAATAAAAGATTGTAACAATATAGACAGAAAGACAGTTTTGGAGAAGTCAGACTAACTGCCTGACAGTGGCAGAGTGCAAACAGAGGTGAGAAAGGAGGTCAAACGTACATCAGTTAGTTAAATACACCTGGGAGAAAGTAGGTGTGGAGAAGAGTTTACTTCAGAAAAAACAGGGAAATGTAAAAATCCATGAGACACTGAAAACAGATTGTAGAGCTCCCATCTTTCCCCAGCCATTTTGTTGGAAAAGACAGGGCAGTATTTGCCAGCCTTTAAGTAAAGGAAATCAGGGCAGATTCACAGATTTTCTGACTCTTTTTACAAAGGTTTAAGTAGAGGAAGAAAATTCTAAGATCTTGGTTATTACATGTATTTAAGTACAGAATTTGGTCTAACATTTATCTTTGTAGGAGAGATTTTTTTTTTCTTTTCATGAAATCTTTACTCAAGCAAGATAACACCTGACTTACGAACCAGTAACTACGCATAAGATGGGCAGAAGAGCACCCACATCCTTATTCCTGGGTGGGGACCTGAGCTACAGGGCAGTTGAAGGTTAGGTACGAAAGGGACGCAGTTGGGCATCTCCGCACTTAATTCCGACTCTCTGTCAACGTTAGCAAGTAGAGCAGCTCGCCAGGCATGGACTCACTGCATGACACGGTTGATGCTGAGGACCCCATGCCCACCCGCTGAGCGTTTCAGGAGGTTTTAACTGTGAGTAGCTGTAGCCAGGCAGCAGGTACCGAAAGCCGGCGAGCACAGGAGCGCCCGAGGTGTGCTCCTGCCGTGCCCTGCCAGCTCACTTCCACCTGAGAGAGCACCCAGCCTGTGCACTCCCCGGCCGCTCTGCCACGCAGGCCGGAGCACAGCAAGCGGGGCGGGATGATCGGGGGAGTCACTTCGAAGGTGCGGCCATAATCTACAGTGAAGACACTGACTGTCCCCTCGCCCGGGACCCAGCTGGGTGAGCCTGCCAGCCAGGCCCCGTCCCCGGCGGGAGGTAGGTGGAGAAGTGCCAAGGCTTTTTGGCCAGGCAAGCTCAGGCACGAGCCAGGCACTGAGCTGTTCGGTCATGTCCACACTGAAGCATTTCTTGCACAAGCGGAGAGAAACAAAAGGTTAAGGGCCTGATGAATTTCAGGCCATGACCGGCAGTGGTTTCAGTGTTTTTTAAAGTATTATTTTGCTGCCTAAGTAACATTTTAGGGACCCGTATAGCATTGTAAGTAATTTGCCTGAGGCCACCACAGCCATTTGTGGCAGAGCGGGGAAATGCACCTTCATCCCCAGAGGCTCTGGCTAACACCATAACCGCACCAGCGTCCTTCCTCTTTTCTCCTTCCTGCAGACTGGTCAGAATCGGCTTCAATTCACATAGCAGGAAGATATTTTGCTCACAGAGAGACAGGCCCTTCAGAGGCATCGCCGTAAGACATTTCTTACTGAAAGAGAGACACTCCAATGACAAAAGAAAAAGCCACATGGCACGTAACAAGCTGCACAGCGCCCGCAGGGGTCTAGCGAGTATGGTGACGGCAGCATGAAAGGACTTTGTTTCATTCCAAATCAGTGGGAAAATTTAAATATTAGATTTTTTTTTTTAAGATTTAAATGTACTGTGAATACCTGTTTTGATTAAGTCACGACATCTATTTTAGGCCTTGATGTTTTGGCTAACGCTACGATAGGAAAAACTAAAATATTAAGTATAGAATGCCCTGTATATTTAGTACATCGATATATAGAAAATGAAAATTGAAATTATAGACCATTTTGGTAATTTCTTGCAAAATCTTTGCAAAAATTAGTACATTCACATGAAAACATTTTCATTTAATTGAACAAGCAGTTCAAGATTTCCACCCAACTTTCTGTTCATTACTTTTTACAGGCTGTACTTGCATGAATAGGAGTTTTAATTTCAAAACATAAAGCTTGAATTTACAAATTTCAGGCAAGTTACAATGCTCAAAATCTTGTTCCTCCTCATGCAGGAGCCTTGCTAAGTTTTAATGAAGCTGTGATAGCACCTATTACCTTTCACAAGCTTTGGATCAGGCCTTTGGTGAAAAATCTTTAATTATATATTTCATCACAGTAAAAATCTAAAGAGATGGAAATTAATAAAAAAAAATTGATAGATTTTTTTTTCTCAAGGATTGTTCTAACTTATTTAGTTCACTTTAGTCAAATATTTCATTTGTAATTATTTACTGGGTGTAAAAAACAGTGACAAACAATAACAATAAAAAATAAATTAAAATTAATGGAGTATTTTTCTCTGTATTTGTAATAAGCTCTTCAACAATTCAGATTTTCTAATTAGAGTGCCAGAGGACTATGCTGTATGTTTTCATTATATGTGCACAAGTAGCAATGTATATGTGAATTGCTACCAGATATTATGCTGTATACATTTTCTTTGTTTGTGAAAGTAATACAAGCTCTCATTGAATTATTCATCTCCCATTCTGTCCCTTGTACTAATAAATCATGAAAAAATAGACAGTATCTATCTCACCGAAATATATGGAGTAAGATGTGGCCCTGGTTTTTTTCCAGCTCTCTAGGGTTTTTTTATCAGTCTCCCAGAGTCTGAGCTCTTACAGGAGGGGAAAAATGTCTCAAGTCTAGTCACAGGCAGTTGGGTGAGTGCACAGGGAAGAGGACTAGTCTTGAGTTTATGGCTGTAGGATTAGTTTGGGAATGAGTGGAGTAAGAGTAATGAAAGCAAGGCAAGAAGAATGTCTAATATCATATGCACCCCACGAAAACTGAGAAGAAAACGGTGCAGATTATCAGCTTAATGCCAGGTAAGAAGAAATTGCATTTCAAAATTTGGGGCAAAGAGTCAAAATATTGAGATTTGCTGCATAAAACAAATTCCAAAAAGTTTCTGGGGAAACATTAAAACAACCGGATGGAAACACTAAAATATCGGAATGTTTCTGCTTTGTTATGTCAGTTTGGCAATACAAACTCTTATTCTTCTTTCTAATGTTAAACAGAATACAGACATCATATTAGCACCAGTGTAAAGGTTTTAAAAAATAAAACCATGAACTAAATAAAAATGAAACAGCACAAGAAAACTAAAATAACACATAGAAGCTGATATTTCCAGTAAGATTCAAAATATTTTAAAAATTAAATATATTTTAAAATATTTGCATTTTGACAGCAGAATGGCATTTTCTGATTTAAAAATTCCAATATTTTTAAGGAATCTGATAATTAAGATCGTAAGGAAGTGATACATTAGTGTCATGCTTGTCCTTTCCAATTTTTTGGGTCATTTCGGGTTTTGGTCAATAAAACATGCAACTGGAGATACTAGTATCTAGTTCTTTTTGTATGATGGAGAAAGGATAGGATAGTTTTAAAGGTATTTTTCCCTGTGAATCATCTTTATTCTAAAATAATATAAAACAAATGCCTATCTCACTTATAGTCAGCACTTCCCTACTAAAACTCAACACTGTGTAACATGGTTCTTACTTTAAGAGTAAAGCAAACTTTCTTGAGAAGTGTGAGAGAAAGTATTCAGAGGAAGACCAAGCCACAGCGAACAGCTTAAGCTGGACCCTGCTCTGCGAAATGTTTCCTTGCGCAGGGCTGCCGGCGTCCCTCCAGCACCCCACTGCCAGTGATGCTGTGCAAGCTGATACCACTCCATCCATGTGCCGAAACCTGTTGCCTCACCGTGGCTTGAAAAGCAGAAGGAAAGGACACCAGGTAGGAAGTTGCTTACAATCATTCTGCTACATTTTATGAGATTAAATGAGGGGATTTCCCATCAAGGTGAAGGAGAAAGCACACCTGTAAAGACTGAACATCAGCAATAATTTGGCATGGCCTCCTTCCTGCTCTGAAACTTGCTGGAACGTTTTTCACTTTTTTCAAACTCTCTTTTGTGTTACAGCTGAAAAACAATATACAATTTTAATACTGCGAAGCTGTACTTTCCCACCTGCTCACGTCTTAACATGACTGGACTATTTTTGGTTTAGAAAAACCAAAGAACTGCTTTTATACCTCCCTACTTTTTTACCTTCCAGTCTTGCTCTGTGATTTATTTTCCCTCACTCTGTCTTTCCCTCCCATGTGTCATTGCGTTGAGGCTCTTTAAAAGCTGCCACACCCTCCGTACTTCACCATTGGGACAGCCTGGGCTTTTCTCATGTTTGGATCACTCGCTTGGATGTCACTCTGCCGATAGAAGCCCGGAGTGCAGAAGGGAGATAAAACTCATTTCTCCTATATGAAATAACGGTTGGACAAGAGTTGACCAAAATACATTCTGAAAGGGCCTGATCTAATATCCCCTGCAATCAATGGAAGGCCTTTAACTGACTTCAGCAGGTCTCAGATAAGGACCGACATTAATATTACTACCACTATCATTTGTAACGGAGGCTCTGAGCATTGCTGGATGGTATGTTTTGTAAGAATAAGAAACAAGTACAGGATGGTATGTTTCTCTCTGCTGTTTTAAAAGAACATTAATTTCATGCAAATTTTTGCTTGCTTTGTTTTCTTTGCTGCTTTTATATATCAGATGTTCCCTTGTCCTCCATGTGTTTTCAGATCCCTCAAGCCTCAACAGAAAGATAAGAAGATTAAAAATCAACAAGGAAGTTTTTCTCACAAATAGTTAAGGCACTTGTGGTGATTAAGTGTTAAAGAAAAAAGACTTTGGAATAATTCAGATGAAAGAAGAAGTCCCACCTTATTTAATCGGGTCTCACTTGTACGGGTGACACTGATACCATTATCCTTCATGTTGCATTGTGTTCCAGGCAGAAACAGACCTAAATATCTGATATAAAAACCCAAGCTGAACTTTCTCAAGCCAGAGATGTTGAAGGCTTAAAAAAAGGCATAAATATTGCTCCCCTTTCATAAAATTGCCTAAATCTTGTGTAATAAAAATCTGTAGAGATCAGAAAAATAATAGGGCAGTCTCTGCCCCTGTTGACCTCCACTGTGTGGAAAGAAGGAAGTGGAGCAGGAGAAACTTCTAAAAGAAAGATATCTCTCAGAAATTTTTTTGGTTCAGTAACTTTCCATTTGATTTGTATCACGATCGTTTCAGTCACTCTCATGAACTTCTGCAGATTAACTTTTGCAGTGTCCTCTAAGGAACGGAAATATTATTACCCCTTGTAACAGTCCTTAAGCTGGACGTGCTGAAGCTAGATGATATGCTTTGGGTCACACAGCAGATCAGTGGCAGCATGCAGTCCTCTTCCTTTAAGCTCAGCCTGACAAGTGAGCTCAGCAACTCCAAGATCACACCTGAGGAAGCTCTACCTGTGTGGTTTGCTGCTGGCCATTGCTCTTGAAGTCATCACATCTAGGACTGAGCTTCATGTGTTATGTTCTGGGCTTTGTCCCACTCTCATTTAGATGATTAGAAAAATCCTTTTGACTCTGCTATAAACAGAAGCACGCATATGACATCATGCAAGGAGTCTGTTCAAGAACTAACAACTAAATTCAGGGTTGCATCTGAGCTGAATTCTGTCTAAACTGACGTATATACTTACATATACACGTATGTACATGTCTTTTTCTATCAGTTTCTAACAACTTGTTTCTTACACCGCTTTACTCTTTTACCTCCTCTCCCTGATTTGTTACATACCCTCACCCACCATCTCTGCTACGCTAAAGTTTAAGAGAGATATCAAAATTGTATTTTGTATGCCCAAACCTCAATACAGGAATGAAGCAACTAATCAATAAACACATAAGTCAGCCACTTCTTATCTCTAAGAAGTATCTGGTAACTTCTCGAAGTACTTTGGCTTGTAGATTTTACTAACTCAGTACATTGAGAAGTGTAAGTAACTAGGGAGTTCAAATGAATATAAATAGTATTATTTATATATCACCAGTGAGATTTGTCTGTATTAAAAGTTACATGGTTTTAAAATTACATTTTCAGTTAAACTGATGCAATAAAATTAATTCAAATGTGTGATTCATATAAATTTTATCTCAAATGGATAGTTAAAACTAAATTAATACAAGTCAGGGTGAACAAAAAGAATATAATTTATACCATCTTTTGCAGTTTTCACTAACTTGCTTTCCAGTGTGATTTCAAGCTAAACAACTTTAACTTTGGTAAAGATGAAAACCTAAGTCTGGCCTTAGTACTCCAAAGCACTAAAATGCTGACAAAGTTACAGAATAGCCATAATAGAAGGAATTCTCACAGGTGGCTACCAAGTTTTAATGCAAGGATAGTTAAAGTTAGGAGAGAGATCTCTCAGTTTGCAATAGGGTAGGAAGGGGAGAACATTGGTTTGTCAATCACAGGTTTCCTAATCAAGGAGGTAAAAAAAAAAAATGAAAAAGAAAAAAAGATTAAAGCCTTGAAAGCCTCAGGAAACTTAACTATAAATTTATGTCCAAATAAAGCTTTATGAGACAGTAATACAGCCAAAAGGAGACTGTGAAGTATTTGCCAAGATGTAACTGTATGAGAATAATTAAATTTGAGACAACCTGGTAATTGTTATTTCTGAAGAGGATTGATGGATGACTTTCTAGTCATATACCACTGGCATTCTAAAGATCACCACTGAGACGACCCTAAGAAAATAAGAAGTCAGCCAAAGTATTTGAGACAGATATTGTGAAAGTATTTCCAACTAATAAAAGGACACAGAAAAGCATAGAAGCATATGTGATCAAAGCAGTAGACAGTACTTAAAAACGGATCTTTATCATAGACGTGCTAGATATGCAAAATGTAGGAAAAACCAGAGGAAGGGTCATTTTTCAGACGTGTGCTGAACAAAAGGCACCCAGGAGGAGCATGCAGAGCCATTCTTCGCAGGCTCTATTACTTCTGTCGGTAAGTCTGATGAACCCTGGAAAGTGGATTTCCTACTTCACGATAAGCATACAAGCTTTAAAACAGGCCTGGTGTTTCTATTGTCAGAGCTAGCATACAACCATCTTCATTACCAATCCAAACTAAAATAAACCGGAGTTGCCCTTGGTAGCTCAGCGGGAGAACTGGGCTTGAAAGGGCAGTTTACAGAGGAGACAGCACACAGTCGCTGTGTATAGGAAGGGTACAGGTTAGCAGTCTGCTGAGCTGCAGCGTCATACCAGTGCAGCTCATACACAAGTTCAAAGGGAGCATCTGAGGAATGTGGGTCTCTTGAAATGTGAGGCAAGGATGAAAACGTGGAGGGACAATTCCCTTGTAGCAATGATGCAGAGCTTCAAATCTCATTTCTTAACAAGGTCTGGAAGATCTAGCCAGGAGATCCAAGTGCCACATAAGAGATGCTGCAGGATGAAACACGGCATACGTCTAGACCAAAACCAAACTAACAAAATCCTGGTAGGACAGCAATATGTTCAGGTAACTGCTCTCCCAAAGCCATCAGGCAGGCAGATATGTTTCCCCAAGATATGGTATTTCACATGGACTTGGGCAGAGCTTCCTTCTTGCAAATAGTGCTTATTTTCAGATTTCTCCATTTGGCCAATGCTTTTAATTTTTAAATTAATCTTTTGGTACTGGCAGTGTTTCCCACCTTCCAACACAAGAGGCTAATCGAGGAAGGCCAGAGCCTTTCATATGTCTGTACTCAGCACATGTGCTTAATCAAAAGGAGGTCAAGAAGGTTTGAGTGTTTTCTTAAGGTTCATAAGTGCACAAGTGTTTCCCTGAATCAGGTCCTACATCACCATTACTAATTCAGAGAGCGCAGGAGATAACTGCAAGTGAAGAGCATCTTCCTCATGCAAAGGGAAGTAGCTGGTGTGTTTCGTGCTGTTCTCCTGTGAAATGAGACCAGTGGAAGACACTTACTCTACAAATGAATCTTTTGTGTTTCACTGGTGCCTATAGTAACCCTGAGGTCATTCTCCACAGTCAGCTTATCTGAATCAGAAAGGAAAGGAATAGAGAGTGACAGGGCCTTTCCAACACCCATAAAAAAAATATTGTGTAGTGTACCAAATTGCCTGAAAATGTTTCTTGTATAACAAAGAATATTCTTGGTATTGCTACTTTCCACATAAGAGTAAACCAGTTCTCATTCTTTCTTCTCTTATATGAAACCATGTGAAGCTTTTATGACTCGTTCTTTACACAAGATTTCTGCTAATAGAGTATTGGTCTAAATTACTCCAAAGTCAGGCATGACCTTGTCCTATGGAAAGTTTTGATAACAATGGATATCCCAACCTGTCATCCATTTACAGATACAAAAATCTCAATATATTTATCCTGTGGAAGAAAGCACAGACACCACAGGGTCAGGGAAATCTACAGGCCATTGCTCTTTGGGAAAGTCAAAACCAACAAAACCACATTTGCCTGACCAGAACCTTACAAAGCAGAGTAAATACTCATAAAATACCTCCTGCCTTTTCAAACAGTAGTGAATCACTAGCTACAAGCAAAAAAAAAAAAAAAAAGCATATTCTTTTGTAGGTTTAGGGTAATCCCTAAAACCTGGAGAGGAAACTGAAAATAGAAGACAGGATGGCCCTGAGGCTTTTAGAAACTGCTGAAAAAACCCACTATTTCTAGAGTAGCCTACAGCATGTAAAAAAGCCAGAGAATATCTGAATTCTGACACTTTAGAAAGGTAGTAAAAAAAAAAAAAAGGGTAATTTTCTGATAATACCATCTTTGTCTGAGGAAGACCAGAAGAGTGGATATCAATCTTTGTGCACTAGAGGGAGAGAAATAGCCAGCTGGGCTAGAATATTAGCCAAAATACTTAACAACTGTATGGCTGCCAAGTACAACTAAAATGTCACTGGGAAGGTTAAGAGTGTGTTTTCTTACTGGGGAATTCCAGAGGAACTATTATGAAAAAAAAAAAAAAAAAGGACCATGGTTTATAGGACAAGGTTTCAAAGCTTTTTTGGCAAGATATAATTTCTACCACATTATCACCAACCCTCAATATCCTCAAGCAAAGACAGAGACTGGAAGAAATGTGCAGACAAGATGATCCTTCTTTGGCACAGTTACGTACAGATCAGCTCCTGTTATGTCAGCTAAATAAAACAGACTTCGCGAAGCACTTGCCATCTCGGTGACTGACACTGGAAGAAGCTCTGTCTACCTACCTACCTACCTACCTACCTATTTACAGAACATAGAGGTTGTACAGACTATATTATGACAATGTCCACCTGCCTCTGAAACATTTAGATTTAAGTGGGAATCTAGGTGAGGAGCAAAAGTGAACACTGTCTGCAAAATCACAGGAAAATTTGTCTCTGCTAAATCATGTGAGTACTTTTCTACAAAAGATGCCAAAGTATTATCAGGAGTACCTAAAACTGTGTTTTTAACCTGAAACAGCAATGTTGCCTCTATTGCTTGCAAAGCTGAGAAGTATCTGAGGTTAAAAAATCATGTTTTGCCACAGAAGCAACCTCTGATAGTGTGAAAATAGATTTAATACATATCTACTTCAGTTGAATGTCTTTATTCCCTGCAGTTGCATAGTCAAAGGAACTTGTGCAGTATGAACTGGTACAGAATTTATGCCCACGTTTAGAATCATAGAATGGTTTGGCTTGGAAGGGACCTCAAAGACCATCTAGTTCCAACCCCCCTGCCATGGGCAGGGACACCCTCCACTAGACCAGGTTGCCCAAAGCCCCACCCAACCTGGCCTTGAACACTTCCAGGGATGGGGCATCCACAATTTCCCTGGGCAACCTGTTCCACTGCCTTACCACCTTCATAGTGAAGAATTTCTTTCTAACATCTAATCTAAATCGACCCTCCTTCAGCTTAAACCCATTACCCCTTGTCCTGTCACTACACTCCCTGATAAACAGTCCCTCACCATCTTTCCTGTAGGCCCCTTCAGGTACTGGAAAGCCACAATTAGATCTCCCCGGAGCTGCCTTTTCTCCAGGCTGAACAATCCCAACTCTCTCAGCCTGTCCTCATAGGAGAGGTGCTCCAGCCCTCTGATCAGCTTCGTGGCCCTCCTCTGGACTCACTCCAGCAGCTCCATGTCTCTCTTGTACTGGGGCCCCCAGAGCTGGACGCAGTACTCCAGGTGGGGTCTCACAAGAGCAGAGTAGAGGGGCAGGATCACCTCCCTTGACCTGCTGGTCACACCTCTTTTGATGCAGCCCAGGACATGGTTGGCTTTCTGGGCTGCCAGTGCACATGGCTGGCTCGTGTTGAGCTAAAGCAGCCTGAAGAAGCAGCTCCTGTAAACAGCTCTTGACATTCATTTGGCTAAGTCTGAAAACTAGAGATGGAGCATTTAGATATTGTCATTGCCTACTTCATCATTTATATTCTGTCCAAACTCCTCCAGAATTACATTTCTTCTAACTCACAGTAAATGCCTTAAGCTTCATTCTTGACCTCTAGAAGGCACTGACACCTCAGAGGAGAGAATTTGTGTATGCGTGTTAGCTTACTACATTGAGATTTAGGGCATCTGAGGTGAATTTTAATGCCTCTTCCCATGTAATCAGATAGCTCCTACATGTCAGTGAAGAAGTCATTTGTCACAGCTCCATAATGGCACTTAGCTGGTGTGTTGCCACTGTTGATTTCTAGTACTTCACCCTAAGACCTGAGTCCTGCTCTCCAGTTATGTTTGGGCAGAGAGTGGGAGTCTAAGCAGATATTGGCCTCCTCATCAAATTAAAACAGCATCTGACAAGTGATGGATCTGTAAGGATGGGTGCTTTACTTATTCATATGCACCCCCCAGCAATTTAGCTGGTTCCCTAATTGTCTCATTTAAGAAAAGTGAGTTGCCTCTACTTGTCTTATATTTCTACCCACCAAGCACTAAGGATCCACCTTGTTTTATCATTCTCAGAGCTACTAAAGGTACTTTTACCTTCTTTCTTTTTCCTTTTCTTTTGTACAGCAATCACACCCAGTGCAAGATTGCCTCTCTGTTAGTGACCGATGTAAAGAGTCAAATACTCAAGAAGATGGAATTGTTCTGTAATTTTGCTTATGTAAAGTAGGTGTATTTAAAAAAATCACTCCCCAGAGGAACATGATCATACCTGTATTTCTAATTGAGAAAAGGGAATATCCCTGAAAATTTCAATTTACCTAAAACTGGAATAAAAAATTTTAATGAAAGTTCCATGTGAAAACATAAAGAGAGGCAAGGCACTAAGAAATCATATATGATTGCAAGTGAAGAGAAAATTAACTGAGCACAATAAGATTATTATATTCATGCTTTATTCTTAATGAACCAAGCAATAAATATGTTATTACAGACTTAAGACTAATAGGTTACTAAGTAAAGGAAATTTTTCCAATAATAATGTTGCATGACAAGGCCTTCAGCCAGTTTTCACAGGAAGGGAAGGAAGAAATATTCAACTTTGACCTAAAAGTACAGACTAGAAAAGCTGTCTTTGGCTGCATCTCATTCTAACCTAGCAGTAATATCCCCATCAAACTGAAGACAATTGTACCCACAGCAAGTTCACCTCTGACAAGAAGTTAAGCACTCTCGATGCTCAGTTTCTGTAGCATCTCCAAAAATAACTGGGGAATCAGAACCCAACTGCTGACCTGGTGGTACAACAGGCAGATGATGGGCCCGCTCCCTTTACAGGGTTCTTTGTGTTTTACAGTGCTGACAACGCTAGAGCTTGTTTTCGTCAGTATACTATCCAGATATGACTCAGAAGACATATGGAGAATAGATAATGTGTACTACAAAGATTCAATTTTTAAAGTCACTTTTCTGTTCATAACCACATTGCAAAAAGAAAAAAAACCCAAAAAACAAACCAACAACCACCATACAACAAAAATGTGCTAAACTGACAAAAACTGTCACTAGTAGTTGTCTAAATCATTAGCTGGTCATCTCCTGCCCTCTAACTTCAGTGAGGATGGGAAAAGGGAAAGGTGCTTGATGTATAACCATGAAAAACATCCATTTGGGGAAAACTCTTAGATTAACAAACCTGAACACTGAACACTATTTTACAAAATGAAAAACTGTAAGTTTATGGCAGCTGAACACACGAGCCAAATATGTTGGTTACTGTTCCAAGGAAGGAAAAAAAGGAGTAAGATTTCAGTTTGCTATGGAGACTTTTGCATCACAATACGCCTGCAAAATAAGAAGTGCCTATAAACAGTAGAATAGGTGCTTGTGAAGTCCACCTTTGAAGCTATATGTGTAATATGGCCATTTGCTGGGCGATCTGTAATCCATACTAGAAAGCAACAGTAGATGGCCTACTTTTCACAAAAAGTGACAGCTAGAGAAAACCACGTTGTGCCATAGGGAGGGGAAGCATGGGCATAGCCTTCATTATTAATTGCCATACACAGAAAGAGCAAGCAGAAACAAGACTAGTAAAAGAAAGAAGGGAATTCTCCCTGGAAACATATGGGAAGCACAAAACAGAAGTAATGAAACATTAAAGAATAGGGATACAAACACCAGCATGTCCAGAAAGTGCAATCATTAGTAATGAACATAATGAAAGCACTGGAAGTGTGAATGCAAAAGTTAATGGCTTTTTTTACGCATGTGAGAGAGCTCACAGCAAAAGACCAGGGTATCTAAATAAGAAATGTATGAAAGAGTCTTCCAAGTATCATTTTCTATATAACTCACCAGCCTTCACTAAAGGCAGAAGTAAAGGAAAGCACAGAAAATTCCACTTTGACACCTGTCTTTTAAAGCTGTTTTCATTTTCACTATTTATCTTTGCAGTTCCTGCACAGCAGAGCTCCCAGAGCAGAGACTGCCAGCAAGTCACTCTGGCCACAGACCTGGTTTTCTACTCGCTTGTGTCACCGGTTCACCAGACCAACTCCTTTTTATAATTAGCTCCCAGGGCTAATTTTCAGGCCAACCTTGCCATGTAAACCCAACACAGGCTCAAATCCCTAAAGTAAACTAAGCACCAGCCCCTGTTGAGGCACCCTCTGCCCCAGAAGCTGAGCATAAGCCTTTTCAATACTTTTGATTATCCTTTTCCTATCTGGTTGAGCTCTCAAACCACAAGTTTCTGAATGTTGTCAGTTGACATTTACAAGGTACCTCAGGAAATATTTTTGCAGGTCCCTGAAGCGTTTCCAACCCTGGAAAACCGGTGCATGTAAATGAATGCAGATGCAATCTTACACGCAATTTGAAGAGTTATTGCTAAAAAACATTTGGTGAACAGGTTTTCAAACAGGATACGCAAAGTTTATTGGACACAAATACTCAGTCATAACGTAGTGATTGCTTCAGAGTTGTCTAAGCGATAGCAGTCACCCACCTACTTCACCACTTAGTCTTGCTTCTACTTAGGATCCAGCAACCTTCTTTCAAAACTAATGGTGTGAAGTAGGAGTAGCTTAATTGAATTAAATGGCAGCACTTACGGGCACAAGGAAGAGAGGAAGGAGCACAGCCTTATTTGTATACACAGCGTTACTGCAAACATAATTTGACTCGCTCTTGAACAGCAGTGGGTAACAAGGGTTGCAAGGTATAAAAATGGAGGTGATTAATTCTGTCTTACCCTGAAAAAATTACTTTTCATGCCAATCTTTTGGCACCTCCTACTGACTAATGCAGAAAGGAGCGACATGGGGCCAGAAGATGTAAAACAAATATAGTGAAAAATGAAAAGCTTTACCATCTAGCCTACATCAGGCTACCACAGTGGTAGGGTAAGTGTGAAGGGAAGTGGAAAAAAGAACGGAGGGATTGATTCCACTTCACAATACTTCGCACAATATTCAGTTAGTCCAATGCTGGGAGAAGGTTTGAGAGGGGGAAGGTTATAAGCATGTAAAATATTGGATTTAATAAGATGATAATGGACTACATGGGAAATAGGGTTGTGTGTGTGAAGTGTAAGTGTCCATGACAATTCTACAACATGGAATTAATAACGGGTTAACCTATAGAAGGAAACGTGTAAGAAAAGACTGCAACCAGTGAGTTAGGACCACAGAAGACGACACATCTCCTTTAGATATCTTCCAGTACAAGGAGAAATTAATGAATTTTACAGACAATGGGCTTGACAAGACAAGAGTCTGCCCACCCTTTTATTTAAACTGGTGTAAATCAAATGTATTTCCTTCCAATGTACCAAGTCAATAGAACAAGAGGGCAGAAAGACTGCTGTAAGAGGGAACCAGGCCTCCACAGCAGCGTGACAGTGAAAATAGGGTAAACATAAGCACTTGGTGTCTATGGGGCGTTGCTATGTTCTGCATCACACAAGTAAGTGGCTAAACTCATTTACACGTGTTTACCCTCAACTGCACCACTATGGTTTATAGATTAAGCTCTGCTTTCAGGTACAGCCGGGTATATCTAGAGTGCCTCAAGAAACATCACTGGAGTCGCTTTGCATTTCCAAGAGCAAAAATGGGAGAGAAGCAGCAGGCTGAAATCTCTGTTAAACCGGTGCAAAGGTGCACCTCCCTCAGAGGACACTTTTAAAAGCAACTACAGAACAAAAGCCTCTCTACTTGCCAGCCGGGCATACATTATAGTAACCACACCCTTCTAGGTAAACATGTACATAGAGCAAATCACTTCTTTTGTGAATAAGGTTTACTTTATCATTTTGAAAGGCATATTGCTATTTCTTGACATATTAGTATGCTTAAATGAATCACTTAAGAAAATAAACTTATTTGCCCATGTTTACACTTATTTGTCCTCTCCTCTGTTATTAATCAAATTTGTCTAATATTTTTATCACCTCATGTTTTAAATAAATAAACAAACAAACAAACACCACAATTGCCTTTGAAATACTAGTTGCTATCAATAAAATAAAGGCAAGAAATCACATAGTCTCCAGTGTGACGAGAGTAGGTGAAAAGGATGTATTGCTCCAGGTATGCTGATAATATACAATGTCAATACCCCACCATATTGCTAATTTTCTATTGCTTTGAATGTCAGTGCTCTGCTACAGGTTAAAAAGATGGACCTGCATATGCAATGAATGCCTCTTATTGTTAGTACTGTGTTTTAAAAAGAGAAATTAAATCATTCTGTGTGATGATGTAGGTTTTTACACAGAAAGGGGCTAGGTTTTTTTTTGGGGGGGGGGGGCACTGCACTCCCAACACCACCGAGCCTACCACGCTTGTGTAGCCATCTTGACACGTGGTTCTGCTGGTGTCCAAGGAACTGGTGCCACTTGCCCCAAGCCTCATTTTGCACCTACTATACCATGCCGTTTCAGAACAAATGAAATAACAGCTTTTGTACAACATATGTTCAGCTCTTATAGTATGCTATTTTTGCAGTTGGAAGGCCTCAGGCATTGCTCTCCTTCCAAGCCATACACAAACAAAGAAGGTTTACCACAAAAAAAGAGCCTCTGCTGAAGAGTGTAAGGTTTACCTTTGCTCCCTCACTCAAGATCCTAATTTCATCAAGTTATGTCCCTTCCTTTCATTCTATATTATATAGCTATAACCAAAAGTTTTCTCCCAGCAGCAGCACAGGTCCCTCTTGATTTTCCCTTACATTTTAAATAGACAGGATCATCCAAGACTTTGCCATCAGGAAAATCTAGATGTTACACCAGAAAGGAAATGGATCTCTCATTCTGTTAGTCATCCTTTTCATGTAAAATTTCAGTTGACTCAGTCTAACCTTATACTGAATTCTTAGTGCTACCTGACCTGGGCTAAGGCCAGCCATACTTTAAAAATAAATAAACAGAAAGAAATAATGCAGTCAGCTGGTAAGTCTGAATTGTTGCTGTCTTATTCCAGTTCTATACCAGAACACACTGCGGATTTTCAGTGTAGGTGCTCTGGTGTAATCACAGGGTAACAGTGGTCTAGTGGGCTCTAAAACTGCATGTGCTGAAACCAGATGTGCAAACCTGAAGATCTAGGCTATGCTGGAGTAGAAGCCTGCAGACCACCTCCTTCTTTTTCTAAGCACATGGATGTGTAGCCTAGGGGGGAGAACTTGTTTCCAGCCACTGAAACAGCTGCCTCTCAGCTCACTTTTTCTGCCTTTTCAGTCTGGCTGCAAGAAAACATGGGTATGATAGTGTGGAGGTAGCCGCATCTCCTGCTGGCCCACAGTTTTGGCCCTATCCAGGTCCACGCAACACCCATTTTCAGTAGGGCAGGTGGTTGCCACTCATACCTACATGTTTGCTGTTCTCAGAGTCCCAGCGCACATGCAAATCTGGGTGGCGACACTTGCAGCTACCTTTGAGGCAGGTACCCCTCAGGCAGGCAGGGGTGCAGGCACCAGGCTGGCCCTCGTGCACTACACAGTTTACTGGAACACAAATGTTAATGCACATTGCTGGACGCAATTAATACCCATGGGTAGGGGAATCTGGCTAAATGTGTGGCTCTAAATGACTTAGTATGTGATACAAGCGGCGCTAAACCCCACTCTCCTGCCTCCCTGGCCACACTTTTTAATCAACCTTCTTATCTTCTTTTATGAGGAACTTATGTTAAGAAGTCTACATTAAAGGCAAACATACCTTTTTTATTTTGCTTCAAGTGTGTTAACAATAGTTATTGAAAATATTTCTGGCAAAAATATCAAAAAACATCTGATTTTCAATGATAAAAATACCACAATTGCATTTGAAACTTTACAGTAACTACAGTCTAAAAGTGAAACTAAAAAAGTGAAAGTTGCTTGTTGCTTTTCGCTGCACAAGCTGAGACAAATGCAGAAAGTAAACAAAAAAGCACATATTAACATGCATTTATAAAAATGCTTCTTGTATTCTAAGATGCCTTCGGACTGGAGGGAAAGAAAGGTGGCTATTTATAACACTTGTGATAGAAAAAAACGTGTGTGTGCGTGAGAGAGATCACGTAAGTAGTTAGACACTGATTTCACAGTATTCCTTGCAGATTCTGTGACAAACTCAGCAAAACAACACATAGGTAGAGATTGCTGCTGGGATTTTCCAAAGTCTAGGAAGAATTCATGCAACTACCTCCCATCCATTTGGAAAATCCCAGTGTTCAGGCTTACTACTCTTCTTTTCCCAGCTTAATTTCCTTTACAATTCCTCTTCCTATTTGGTTGTGCCTGGTTAGCTAACATTGGCAATACTCAAACCAGGTCATGCCAGCTAAACAGCAGATCACAACAGGAAAACTTTTAAGGATGAAGACAACATGTCTTAGGTTTGATGTTTAACTAGGATTCTTGAAACTTTCTTCACATGCTTTTAACTCCATTTTGAGGTTTGTGTTTGTAGTGGAGGTGCCGGAAAGCAAGTAATTCAGCATGTATTTACCATTATATAATTACTTTTATTAAATTACTTATATAATTTGTGTAAGTAAAAGATCACCAGAACATGCAGTTACACTGTTTACAATTACTCTGTCAGTTGATGCAATTACTATAAATAGGCTCAGAGACATCACTAATTAATGAAATTGGAAGGGTAATATAAGAAAACTGCTACTGCACATCTAGGGCATATGATCTCTAAGTTCAGATGTAGAAGGGTGATTTCTTTTTCTTTAGGGCTTTGGCAAGGATATATTATAA
This sequence comes from Grus americana, assembly GCF_028858705.1. Lineage (NCBI taxonomy): Eukaryota > Metazoa > Chordata > Aves > Gruiformes > Gruidae > Grus > Grus americana. The sequence goes on from NC_072854.1 coordinate 63,252,672, forward strand.
AGAACCCTCACACCCCAAATTGCCGCAGGCTACAGATGCTTGGGAAAGAACATAAAATAGTAGAGTTGTGGCTCAGTTTTAGCTAAATATTAAACATTATGAATGAAGCAACACTAGTGGAGTGTATGCACACACCTTACTGATCTTAGTGGGATTTATATATGCAGACTTGGGGAAGATTGATCTTTAAACCTGGAGCGGAGGTGTCATTTCCCTCTTCATTTTGAACCCAGTAAATATATATTTTATTTGCAATTTGAAGTATTCTTATAAACCAAATGTGGGGTTTTTTTCAATCTAGGAAGAAAAAAGTATTTATTCAGAGTCACTGGAGAAGAAATGTAGTCTTACACAAAACCTTCAGAAGACAATTGTGCATATTAACAGTTCTCTTGAGAGCAATAATAGACATTCTTTGCATTTATTCAGCAAATTTACATCCAAATCAGGAAGATGTTGGATTTGTCTCAGTTAACACTGAAATATTTGCAAAAATCAACAAGGGAAAATGTTTTCCTCAGAAGCAGGAAGAGATAACCTTGCACAGTTTTGTTTGTACCTCTGTGGGAAACTATAGGCAACATGACCACACTGTTTCAGTGAAATGTACATTTTTAGTCACAGAATAAGAGGCACCTACCCTAACAGCGGATCCAGTGAATCCTGTGATAGCCTTACAGCTGCATTGATCACAGGCCCAGCTCCAGGCCTCCTGTGTACATAAGCAATACTCACCGCTGGAGCAGCATTCACAAATCTCTCTTATTTTTATATAACTTTCTGTAAAGGTATCAGGGTTATATCCTAACAGAGCTGTAGAAGTATCATTCCCGTTACCACTAACAAAAACAACATTTTACACACACACAGAAAATTGTACTCTTGTAGATTATTATCAGCTTTGATTCTGCTGAAGGAATGAACTGTAACATCCCCAATACCCAGCAACAGTGGCTAGTTACAGTGTGGACATAGAGGTGTCTTCCCATAGTTTCTCTGGCCTTCTGATTTCCTTCATTCCCCAGGTACATCTTTACCAGAAAAAAAGAAAAAAAAAAAAAATCGAAAATCTAATGGATTTGAGGAGCCGTCTTCTCTGCTGGTGCCAGTATGCACTTTATATAAAGATGACCAGGTGTAGAACAGAGATGAATTATTCTTTGTTTTTCCAGTTCTCTCACTGCCATTGGCAGTAAAGCTCTCCCCTCCCGCTCCCCCTCCCTCCCCCCAGCAAAGAAATGCTTTGCAAAAATGCGAAGATGTCACCATCCTGCACTAATGCTGGTCTCCTGGCGCAGCTGACCCATTTTACAGGTAGGCAAATGGAGGCCGGGAGGGACGGCAGCTCCTGCTGGAGGCGTGGGTAGGGCAAAGCAGGAATGACGTGCACCCTCTGGCTAATTTGGGACAAGGTGTGATCCCAAGAAGTGATGCATCCACAGAGCTCCGGGAGGCAGCCCCGGCCGCCTGTCCATCCCCGCCCTGCCTGCGCCGGCGAATCCCGTTACAGGACATACGGAGACTACGCGACATAAGAGACCGGGGTCGGTGGCGGGGGCTGCCCGTCGGCTGCGCTGTTCCCCACGCACGGTCTCCGGCCCCGCGGGACGCTCCGCCTCGGGGGGGCAGCGGGCCCTGAGCCGGCCCCGGCCCTCCGGGAGCAGCGCCGCGGGCTCGGGAGCGCCCCACGGCCCCGCCCCGGCCCGGCCCGCCCCGTCGGCGGCTCATTGATGAGCCGCGGCCCTTTGAGGAAAGGGCGAGTGCGCCGAAACCTCTGCAAAACCCCGATTTTTCAAGCAGCAGCGCAGCCTGGGAACTTTGCATGTTTCGCCATTTTTCACATCCTGACTCATTTCTGTATCAAAAAACGTGTTCTCTGGAGCTCATCGGACACCCACCGCCTCTCCCGCCGCAGCGGCGGCTGCAGGCACCATCCACCGCCTGGCAGCAGCAAGGGGAACTATAGCAAAAATCCCCCGCGGCGCGGCAGCCGCAGTCACCGCAGGCACCGAGCAGCTCCCGTCCCCGTCTCCGTCCCCCTCAGAGTCCCCTCCAAGTCCCTTTTATTTCGTATTTCCCGCGGGGGTATTGCTCGCCCCCCGAGGGCTGCTGCCGCTGCAGCCCGCACGCCACGCAGGGAGCGGAGCAGGTGCACCCGCGAAGGACCACCCCCGTCGGCGGGAGGCACGTACATGACCCGGTGGTGGTCGCCGAGACCCCCGGGGGTGGCCGCGCCGCTCCACGGCGGGACCCCTCTTCCCCACCTGCCGTGCACGGGGGGGAGGGCTGCCCCCCGCCCCGACGGCTTCATCAATGAAAGCCCCACGCCACGGGCATGGGGGGCTGCGGTCGTGTCGTCGAGGGGCCGCGGCGCGGGGGTGGCGGCGCTGGCGCGCGGGGGGGGGGGGTCCCGCCGTGGCGGGCCCGGGCGGGGCGGGGCGGGAGGGCCCCGTCGGGCGCGCGGCCCCGGTCCGCCCGCCCCGCGCCCCGCCGCCGCGGCACGGGCCCGCCGCGCGGCGCCAGGCGCCTGCGCACTGCAGGGGCGCCAGATTTGGCGGGAGGGGGAGTGTCCAAGAGCCCTTTGTTTGATGGCATCTCTGTTTACAGAGTTTACTCTTTAATCTCAACCTGTTTCCTCCTCCTCCTCCCGCGGCTCCTCGGCACTCCCGTGCGCGGCGGCGGAGCGCCTGGGCGCAGCCCGGCAGCAGGGCGCGGCGGCGGGCGCGGGCTCCCCCGTCCTCCTCCCCCAGCGGCCGGTGCGAGGATGGCCCGGAGACCCCGGCACAGGTAACCCGCTGTCTGCGGGCGGGGGGCGGCCGGCCCCGCTCCGCTCCGCGCCTGTCAGACGGGGCGCGGGGCGGGGGAGAGGGAAGGCAGCAGCGGGAGAAGGGCTTGCCCGGCGGACGGGGCGGCGGGCGGACGGGCAGCCCCCCGTCCTCCGCGCACCTGGGCTACTCCGCCCCCGGCCCCAAAGCGCAGCGCGAAGCTCCCCCCAACTCCGGAGACGCCGGGGGAGCGGCAGCCCAGCGGGACGCACCGCAGAGCGGCCGCTGACGGGGCGCCCGGGCCCTGCACCGCACGCCTGCCGGACGACGCGGTGGGGCCGCGGGGGGCCGGGGCTTGCTGCCCGCAGGGGCCAGCGCGGAGACCGGTGGGGCTCCGCGCCCCGCAGCTGCAGGGCGGGACAATGTCGGGCTGGCTCGGCGGCGGCAGGTAGCGCGTCCCGTCTCATTCATTCATTCATTCCCGGCGGGGTCGGACGGCAGGTGGGCGGCGGGGGCTGGGCTCGCTCCCTCGCCTTTTTTATATTTATTCCTGCAGTGGCGGCCCTTTTGCCCTCGGGAGCGCGGCTCTCCCCGGCGTGGATAGCTCCCGCCTGCGGGGCTTGGCTTTTTCCCGCACACGCCGCTCGGCACATGCCGGAGCGCGGGAGCGCGGGCGGGCAGCTGCGGGGGCTGCGGGTCCGACGGGGCGCTCGGCCGGAGCTGTCACCCCTGCCCGCCCGCCGCGCTCCCGGGCGAGAGCCATCCCTTCCTCGCCGTGCCGCGCCAGGGGCCGGGGGCGGCGGCGCCCCGGTGGCGGCGGGCTGGACGGGACGGGACGGGACGGCGGCGCCGCGTGGCCGGGTCCGTGCCGCCGCTGCCGGGCGGTCGCACAGAGCGGGGTTGTTGTCTAATTAGCCGGGGACGGCGGGTCGGACACGTGGAGGCTTTTTTTCTCTTTCTCTTTGCAGCCCGGCATCCTCCCCTCTTCCCCTCCCCTTTGGCTGGGCTCTGACAGAGGAGAAAGTCGCAGCCCTGCCTTGCCCTGCCCGGCTGCCGGCCCCGTCCGGCGGGATCGGGGACTTGGGGGCGGGCGGGCTCTGTTTTTAAGGAAGAGGGGCTTGCGGTGCGGGAGGAGGCAGCGGGCCGCTGGGCGAGCGTCGGGCTGTACTTTCAGCGTCAGTGTCGCTGGGGCTGGCGATGAATCACCCGGCCCGGCTCTCCCGAAAGAGAGGGACAGCCGCCGCCTGCCTCGCGGGCGCCTCCCGCAGGGACACAGCGCTCCGCCGCCCCGGGCTCGGCCGGCAGCTCCGCCACGGCGGCGTGGGCTGCAGGGGCGGCGCGGTGGCCGCCTGCCCCGCGGGGTGCGGCGCGGAGCGGGGCCAGCGGGGCCGCCCCGGCGGGAGTGGGCGCGGGATGTGCCGCGGGAGCGGGCTGTGTCCCGCGGGGCTGGTGCCCGAATTCCTTCAATCACGGTAGCAGCAGCGAGTCATTTCCTCTCCACCCCCTCCTTTTTTTTTTTTTTTTTTTTTTCTTCCCCTCTCTCTCCTTATTTTTTTCTTTCCCCGTGTATCGTTGCACAAGTTGGTTGCCCGGGCGAAAAGCGCAGCGCTGCTGCCGGGGGAGCGCTCAAGCGGCTCCGGCGAGGGCGGGCGGGGGGCTCCAACCCTCTGCCGTGCCGCTCGGGGGGAGGCTGCGGCGCTGCGACCGGAGGTGCAAAATAATAAAAAGTTTTAGGGCAGCGCTGAGAGCCCGGTTGGCTAAAGCAGCCACCGAGCGTCCCGAAATCCCAGGGCCCTTTTCTCCTGCTGGAGAAGGCAGGTAATGCAGCGGGCTTGGCTCAGTTCTGCGGTGCCAGCAAGGCCCCGGTTATTTAAACAAACCGGTTACATTACTGGCACCGCACTTAAATCATTTTAACCTGTTCGCCACTGATGTTCTGCTGCCGTTGCAGAGCGGCATTTCTCTGCTGTGCCCGAAACATGTCTCCGCGCAGAAAGCGTCACCGATGGATGCATACCTTGTGCTTTTACTATCTGCGAAACTCATTTTCAGAATGATACTTGGAAATTGAGCCACAAAACTTCCTTTGGCATATGGGCAGTCGCACAGCTGTCTCTGAGTGTCACTTAGAAAAGTGAATCTACTTTGAGCGGCGGCTGGGGAAGGAGCCACATTCGTAGCAGCTGGAGCGTGTGAGCTTTGCTCAAGTGTGCAGCCCCGCTGAAGCCCGAGAGGCTCCAGCCAGGGACAAGGGGTGCACGTTCACCTTGGCACGCAGCGTTGGAGCTTCGGCCAGTGCTTGCCCCAAATGGTTGCACGGGCTGGGGAATAGGGAGTGAATGGCGGGGCCGAGCAGGCTGGAGGACTGCGGTACTGTGGGGGCGAGTTGAGGGTGGCAGCGATGGGCTGGGTGCGTGAGTCAGGGGCCACCTGGCAGAGACTCGGGGAAGGCCACACACATCACAGCAGGCTGTGGAAAACTTCCTACGTGTAGCATAGTTTTCATGGCACATGCCACAGGCCAGAAAACAGGGTTGAAGATGTAAGGTGTGATTACGCCAGTGTACTTTAAAAGAATATATGTTTAACAGCTTGCATTTTGGAGGTGTTTGCATCTTGACTAGTAGTCTCTGTGCTTCACTGCAGCTTAATTTAAAAAGTGATCTCCTGAAAACAGGTTAACGGGATAAACAACGCCTGATAATTCTATTACAAAATAACTTTATTTTAATGTCTTAGTCATACCTTAACATACCACGGCATACCGTACCATCAGATATATCACAGTTTTTAGTCTCGTAGCATGACGTTGTCTCCTTTCTAGCACTTGTGGTTATCATGTCTTAGCTGAAGTGTCAGAACTGCTGCTCATATCTTAAAAGTTGGAAATAAAATACTGCCCACCAGAAAGACGGCTCTTGTTGCAAAACACTCTCTTCTGGTTTTAGTTAACTGGGTAGAGCAAGTGCTGTTTATGAAAAGAGTAATACAGTCCTTTTTACCCATAGATAGCCTCTGGGGAAATCCCTTAGTCATGAATTAGGTGAGTAGCAGAGTATTTCAAAAACAGTATGAGGTATTTAGAAATGGAGTAGAGGTAATAAAGTCTTAAGTTAGGGAAATGGAGAGTATAAAAGGGTTCAGTCATTCATTTGTTGGTTACAGGATATTAAATATACTTGTCCTCAGCCCTTGTCTGTCCAGACCCACAAATGGCAGGCACATTTTATATTAGAGCTTATTGCATGTTAATGCTACCACTTACTGGCTTTACTTAATTATAGAAGCTTTTGCCTTCATATATAGGGTCCATAACCATATTCTCAAACAAGGTTATTATTGGTTAACTTTTTGTATTTATACACAGTCTGTTGTATTTGAGAATAATATCTGCTATCTGTTCCATGAAACATATGAAAATGATAATATTTTTCAGAATGTATGGCATGAGTTAAAGATTTTGAATGTGTGCTTGTGTAATAGACACAGCCTCTAGTTCTCTTTATTGTCCCAAACATTGTATTTTAATTTGAAACCTTCATTGGCTGAAAGTTTGCCAAATGTGTAATTCACCACTGATCTAACAGTAAGAGCAGGTCTAAACATGCACAGTAATATGAAGGTTGCCAGCCCTTTGCTTGTATCTGTGGATACCAAAAACAGCAGAACCAGTTCAGAATACTAGAACAACAGAATGCAGAACAAAATCTTGTTGTGCAAGTTTTAAAACTTTTATCTGTGTAACCTTTGTGAGGATTGTAGTGGGTTTTTTGTGCTTTGTAATTAAGTAGCTCAAGTCCTCATGTTCCACTCTGTCTCACTGTGTTTCCTTCTGCAGTATATATAGTAGTGATGATGACGAAGAAGATGTTGAGATGTATGATCATGATTATGATGGTCTGCTTCCTAAAACTGGAAAACGCCACTTAGGAAAAACCAGGTGGACCCGTGAAGAGGTAAATCCGAGTTCATTCATCTCCTGCCTGTAAAAAGATGGAGAGAGCATGGATCATGTTCTTTTCCGAGTGGCTTGTCTGCAAACTAACTTCAGTGACAGTCCTGTGTATATTGAATAATGACAAAGTTTTTGACCCTTTAGCTACATTCAGTGTTTCATTCAACTTTTAGGGTCATTCTTCTCTTTTAAATAAAATGTATCATCAACACCATTTTTTTATGTCCACCAAGGTCTACATTACAGATATGTGAGTCTCCGTGTAGTCCCTGTTGGAGAAACAGATTAAAAGTCACCTGCAGCAATGCTTGATTGTTACTGCTGCCTCTTTTTGTTTGAAAACGGTTGCTAAGCGAGAACTGACGTGTGTTTAGTGTCCCACAGCAGCAAACAACTGTGGCAGAAACTGCTGCAGTCCTTTTGTGCCATTTGAAATTTGCACTTTAATTGCAGCATTATGATTCTGAGTGGAGATAAAAGCTGGAAGAAAGACATCTAGCAGTACCAAAATTGAGCATTCAAGATGGATTTTGTTTTTGAAGGTCAGATTGTGTTTAGTCACAGTACCCTTGTGCTGACTTTCCTGATAAATTGTGGTATCGAACTCCTTTGCCAGGTGGATATCCTGTGGCCATTTAACTGGTTTGAGTTTACTGTGAAATACATTAATGCAGTTCTTAAGTTATGTTTTGACTTTCTTCTCTCTAACAATGTATATTGATATATAAACAGTGGCAGGTCACCTCTTGCAAGAATTTTTTATTTTTTTTAAATCAGTCTGCTCTTACAGAGATGGATGTGGTTGTGATGTGGCCTGGGAGGAAGGGATGGCCGTGGAGCCCAATGGCCACTTTCCTGTCACATGAACTGGGAGCATACTGGGAGGCGCTAATCAGGGAAGAGGAGGGTTGCTCCCCTCCTCTTATCTTTTGGGACAGTTCTCGCTTGTGTTAACACTATCTCAATGTTTCCCAGTGCATGAGATTGGTTTCTTTTGTCTTTAGGGTCTATATTTCTGGCCTTATCATTAAAAATACTGGGCCAAATTTCTTGCTACTGCAAGTATGCAAAACTCCTTTACAGTGATCAGGAGCAAAAAGGAGCCATTAGTTTTGTTGTGCTTTTGTTGTGTAGGCAATGAGCAAATTACTGGAACTCCTATTACTTGCAAGACATACAAAGCTCAAGGCTGTGATTTTCAGAGGTCCCCAAACAGCTGGGTGCCTGAGTATTACTGAACTGCATTGTCGTTCTGATGCCTGGCATCTAAACATCCATGCCCTCCTGTAAATCCAGCACAAGATTAAGAGTTACATTGCTTTGAGCATTAAAATGGGAATGTATAATGCAAGTCAGAGAACAGCACAGAAAAAGTCGGTCTTTCTCCTGCAGCACAGTAAAGAACCAACCAAAATCCACAGGAGTGGAAGAATCTCCTGATTTAGGCAATTAAAAATATGAGAAGACTACAGACCACCTCCCCTTGCACTCAGGATAGATGCATAAAAAGCTAGAATGGGATGTATTTAATTTGCATTATAAGAGATTGCGATATTAATTATGTCTGGTTTTTTTAATGATTCAGGATGAGAAACTGAAGAAGCTTGTGGAGCAGAATGGCACAGAAGACTGGAAAGTCATTGCCAATTTCCTTCCTGTAGGTGGATATTGGTTTCTGTTTCCAGTTCTAGTGACAACTCTTTATCAGAGGTTTCCAAGTAAGGGAAAGGGGAGTGGTTGCTTTATAGTTACATTTTTGCGGGAGATATAAAACCTCCACAGATGGAGACCTCAGAAATTTAGTTAGAATATTGTGGAAACTGTTACCTTTATTTTCATTTCATTACTCAGAAAGGGTTGGAACAAATCAAACAAGCAAAAATGGGGGTTGGAGGTGGGTTGCACAGTAGATGGTCAATGTGACACTGAAACAAAATGTCTCAGCACAGAGGAAAAATAGCTTCGATGAATTATAAGTGTGGTTTAGAAGATAATTGTTTTGTGAACACTTTGGCTGTTGTAGAAATACTGTATGTGAAAACATGACAGCTATTGTGCCAGATGGTGAAGATACAGTTTGTGTAGTTTTGGTGATACAGTCATCACTGCGGGAATGAAGGAAATATTATCTAGTTCAATGAGCAAAGTGATAGTTGAGCACCTTCTCATCAGACCTACTATATCACTCCATATTGTTTAGTAGTCGTAGCTGAAATATACTGGGAACAAGCGTACCTAGATAAGAGCTTTATCACTCTACGTTCATTTTGTCTAAAGAATGATCTACTTTGCATATTTTTCACTAGAATCGAACAGATGTTCAGTGCCAGCACCGATGGCAGAAGGTACTAAACCCAGAACTTATCAAAGGTCCGTGGACTAAAGAGGAGGATCAAAGGGTAATCAGTTTTCCTTTCCATCTGATTAATGCCTTACTAGCGGATTTCATGTGTTGGGGCAAAACTCTCTAGACTTAGGTGGTCTCAACACTAATATGGCCAGAAGCAGACTGATCCTATAGTTTCAATGCTTAGTATTTCTGTCATTTTCTATGCAAATTAATTAATGTTCCTTTACAGCACTGTAATATAGAAATGCAGTCTAGAAATGTCTTAACTATTACCAGATTTTTCCTTTTGGGTAAAAGTATAAGTGGGAAGTGGGGAACCTTAATTGTGTGTTAGTTTTACCGTGGCAATTTTGAGAAATGTTGTTGAAAATATTGCTCCACCACAGAAAAATTTCATTGATTCATTATGCTTCATTAAATACAGGCAGTTTTTATGTCCTTCTTTGAAGGTAATAGAACTCGTGCAGAAATACGGTCCAAAGCGCTGGTCTGTCATTGCTAAGCATTTGAAGGGAAGGATTGGAAAACAGTGCAGGGAGAGGTGGCACAACCATTTGAATCCAGAAGTGAAGAAAACCTCCTGGACAGAAGAGGAAGATAGAATTATTTACCAGGCACACAAGAGGCTGGGAAACAGATGGGCAGAAATTGCAAAGTTGCTGCCTGGACGGTAATGACATATACCTTTAGCTCTTAAATAGGAAACAAGGAAAAAGCTGCAGGTCTGAGCAGCTTGTTTCAGTTGCCTCAGGCTGCACATTATAAATCAAAAAATTTTGGAATCAAAACCTGGAAAGCCAGTGACATCGGTGTGCATTTTTCTCAGTGGGGTACTGTGCTGTTTGGTCAGTACATGGAACATTATGCTATTTTTACATGCTTTTAATGTTTGCCATACGTAAAAAAACCCCAATAACTAGAGCAAGATGGTAACAGTTTCCTAAATGTCTGTGCAATTTTATTTGTGCTTGCACAAACTGTCAAAATTCAAATTGATTTAACAGTGAAGGATCAGGCTCTGCAAGTGGAACATAATTTACATTCAGCTAAGGGTATACCTTCAACATGAAATCCAGTCTGTTTATTCAAAATGATTTAAGAGAAGGCTGCTTCAACATTTGTAATTGCCCCTGAATCATCCAGATGTTTTTAACCTGTTAAAAATTCATTCCAAGGAGAAACAGACTTCCTCAAACTCTGGTCCTGGAAATACTTGTCTCATTGAAAGCTTATGCACAGCTTGCATCTAATTTCAGAGATTCAGTGTCTTATTCACTCTGTAGTAAAACTGACTCAACATAAAGTGTAGTCAAGCAAATAATGTAAGCAAGGGCGAGGTTTCTTTTCCCATTTTTATTCCTGCTATTTGGTGAAACATCTTCAAGATCTAAATATAATGCCTAAGACCATAATATCCTTTTAAGAGGGCATTCCCTAGGCTAGAAAGGAATTGCCCCTTGGAAAGTTTTTTTTTTGTGGCTCCTGCACATCACAGATAACGCTTTCAGCGATACTGTGTGGTGGTGATGTTTCTCAAATCGAGGAGCTGTTCCTAATCATACTCCTAAAATCTCGCAGACTTGATAAGTTTGCTTTTTCTGACTCATGTATGTGAGAATTTGAACCTCAGTTTTTCTGCAGCTAAGAAAAAATGCCGGCAGCTTTGTTTACGGAATTTGTGTGTATAGCATGATGTTGTCGTTGTCGAGGTGGCCAGTTGGAAAGTCGCTTGGAAGTTAGTCATTTCACAGCTGTTCTCCACAGTCTTTCTTTCCAGCAGTGAGATACAATAAAACTCCAGACGTAGGAAGATGATGTTGGCAGTCCTTTAGGGTAGCCTCAAAGGAGTGTTAGCCTTTGCTGTCACCTCACCTCATGAGAAGGAGGTGAAGTTGAAGATACTAATTTCGTACAGTTCAAGGACCTAAGGCTTAGGGATTGCTTCAAAAAGTACACAAACAACTGTAGCCCATTGGTTTTTTTCCCTACCTTTTATACTGAGCATCTTTCCTGAGAAGTTGAGAGTAGCATTTCTAAAGGTGGGGGCAGGAGGAAGGTCAGAAAACAGCTTGAGCTTTAAACAGAAATGCCAACAGCAGTTTCCTGCCCATTAATCTCAGTCTGGATTGGAAACACTCCTTTTTAAAACTCCTAAAACGTATGTATTTCCGTTGCAGAACTGATAATGCTATCAAGAACCACTGGAATTCGACCATGCGCCGAAAGGTTGAGCAGGAGGGCTACCTGCAGGATTCCTCCAAAGCCTGTCACTCCTCAGCAACCGCCAGCTTTCAGAAGAGCAACCCCTTGATGGCCTTTGCTCACAACCCACCTTCTGCACAGCTGCCAGTAGCTGGCCAGCCCCCGCTGAGCAGTGACTACCCCTACTACCACATCTCTGAGCCACAAAACGTAAGCACCTGAAAATGTGGGGTGTTTTTTTTGTTTTGCTGTGTCTGATTTCAGGAAGCACGAAGGGTTTTCTCTCAGTCTTGGTGGGCTTGTATGTGTTTGATGTCAGGCGAGGAGCGCTTTGACCTTGACTTTGACTTTGACTTCATTCAGTGATGAAAATATGTACATTTCAAATTGATTGCCAGCATTCAGGTGGTGGAATTGGGTTCAGCGTTTTTAACATTTTGTAAGCAGTGAACATGTTTCCAGCACTGTTTCTTGTAGTGGTGAATATAAACTTGTTGAAAATCAGTTGAATCTGGTTAATTCTGTGTTCTATGTCAAAATCTCCCATGTTCCCTTCAGTAATATTCTGTTGCTGGGTCGCCTGTTGGAACCGAGTAAACAAGTATTGTTTTTAATCTGATTCTTTTTCTATCAATGATTAATAATGAAACAGGCTGCTGCTTCAGACAGTTACATTGTAGAGTTCAGATGATAATAAATTGCATCTTTTGCATTTTCACTTCAATTCAGAAAAATCTTACAAATGCATCTATAAATTATTCATCTTCTCTCATTCAGGAAGGGTAGATATTTCATATATGAATTTTCTTTCTTCCTCTGTAATGCTCACCATCACATTCCTAAAAAACCTGTTTACTTTTCTTGTAAATGTTGGGGTTGTTGCCATTTCATCTCCATAGATTATAAATATTAAGTACCTAAAACCATAGTATGTTTAACACAAATTCACAATGCAGGCAGATAATGTGATAGAAATAATAACTTGTAGTGTCTTTTGCTTTTTGGCCTAGGTCCCTGGTCAGATCCCATATCCAGTAGCACTGCATGTAAATATTGTCAATGTTCCTCAGCCAGCTGCTGCAGCTATTCAGGTAGATAACTTGAACATCATTTCAAGAGTCAATTTGTTAAACATTTGATAAGTCAAAATGCAGACATGAAGGAAAACAGTTTAATGTAATAAGTGTGGTGAAGAGAGAAAATGGGGAAGGTGGGGGAGTTCTAACATGGCTAATAATTGCTTCTTCTGAAGTGGGTTTAAAACACAGTAGTTGACATCTGGTGTGATAGCTTTCACTTTCTCCATTTCAAATGTCTATACTGAAATTCAGCAGGGACTTTGGTAGTGGAAAACACAATTGACGTTTGTTTCATCTTTGAGTCTAATTTGGCTATTATAACCACAGGACGGCAAGCCATAAGCATTTTAGTTGCTACATCCTATCAGACCTTTATCTTTTCTTTTCCCTTAACTCTTAATTTCAGAGACACTATAATGATGAAGACCCTGAGAAAGAAAAACGAATAAAGGAATTAGAGTTGCTACTAATGTCGACTGAGAATGAACTGAAAGGGCAGCAGGCATTACCAGTAAGATTGTCACTGTGTGCTTGGATGGAGGGATAGCAGCATTACCCCAGTGCTTGTCTTTTTAACTTTTTACTCCCCCTCTGCCTTCGATACTAATCAAGGCTCTATATTTCCGTTTTAAAAGGATGAAACATAGCACATATATGTTATCTGTATTTGCTTCATAAATTCTTTTATTGAAAAAAAAAAGCAAAAAATTTGCAGGTATTTTACTTTGCAAAGTGGGAGCAGGGCTGGGCTCTGTAATGTGATGTAATATTTGAAACCTGATGATTGTACAAAAATGAAAAATTCCACAGATCTTAAACCAATGGGATCTGCATTTCTGAAAGTGTGCAATGGTTCATGTGATGAAAATGTAGTGCCTATACATTAGATTTTTTCTTCTCTGTTGTATTCTTTCCTTCAGCTGTGTTTTATACACTTTGTAAGCTTCAGACTTGGTGCATGTTTGACAGTTTGTTTTACTTCTCCGAATGCGTTAGATTCTTCATAACTGCATGTGTGGAGCAAATGCTGGCTATTACTGAATTCTCACACTTTGTTGTACATGCCATTGGATGTTAATGTGTGAAAACCCTTACGTAATTACTTAACACCATCACCAAAGACAAGAATCCCCAAATTGTTTTTGAAGATAGGTGATAGCCAGCAGATTCTTTTTTTGGGTAATATTTAAATTAATAGTAAAACAACTGCATGCATGATACGTTAGTTTGGCCACTTTTTAACTTTAGTTAATGTTTTGCAATTTCTTCTGTTGCATGATCACACTGGAAAGAAACTTCTGTTAATTTGTTCTTCTGCTTTCCTAACCACGTTGATTTGACAGCCTCTTCATTGCATTGGTGTAAGCTGTAGCATTAGACAGGGATAGAAGAAGAAAAGGAGATAAGCAAACAAAAGCAACTCTAACTCTTAAACCCTTTAGCCTTCTACAGTGCTGAGCGCTCAGTAGGGAAATCCTGCCGTTTCTTGCTTCTCACAGAAAATGACTTGCAGACACTTTTTGAGCTTTTGGAGTAACACAGTATGAATTGATTATGTGTTAGTAGCGATATATGCTCATAATCCTGGAAGTAAATTATGAGGTAACTTTGGGATAACAAATACAATGCCAATATTACTTAAAACGAGATCTTGCACTGATGAAAGGAAACATCTTGACAATTGTTTCATAGGCATAAGCTTTTAGACGATGATGCAACTACTTTTATCTTTCCCCCCAGTGGCATCTGACACCTTGTGCAATTTCATTGCTAAGTTCCTTCTGCCTTTTTTCCCCCCCCCTTTTCTTTTTTTTTTCTTCTTCCTTTAGACACAGAACCACACATCAAACTACCCCGGCTGGCACAGCACCACAATTGCTGACAGTACCAGGACCAGTGGTGACAATGCACCTGTTTCCTGTTTGGGGGAACATCACCACTGTACTCCATCTCCACCGGTGGATCACGGTTGCTTACCTGAGGAAAGTGCATCCCCTGCACGGTGCATGATTGTTCACCAGAGCAACATCCTGGATAATGTTAAGAATCTCTTAGAATTTGCAGAAACACTCCAGTTAATAGACTCCGTAAGTAGACTTGCCGCTTCAGGTGGATTCGTGCGTGGTCAAGGAGTAAGGGGAGAGGAACCGGGACAGTCCTAAATGTGTTTCTTTTTTTTTTCCGAGTAACTTCTGATTGCTAAAAGATCTGAAGCTTAGCTTCTGACATAACAAAACGTGGCTGCTCATAAATGAAGCCCTTGAGTGTGGATACGTACGCTTTTTGTGGTCGTCTCCCTTTCCTGCTACATCTTGGTATGGGAGTGTGATTTTTAGCAAACTGCGCAATAGGAGCTTGAAACAATCTCTCGACATAAAGTCTCCTTAAAATAAAATCAGAGACACTGTGAAAGATTTAAGCAATGAAATGATATTTATCCTTGAAGTGACACATGCCGTAGGTTTATGTGTGGCTGCTCATGTATCTGCATCATTGTCTAAAAGTTTTTGCTGTAGCTTCAATAGCTGCTGCTTAAAAGTTTCAGGAGCTTGCCCTGGCATATGTGAAGAACTGGAAGCACGCATTTTAAATGCCATTTAGCTGACTGACATTGACATGGGCCTTTTCTCATTGTGGTCTCTGGGATACTACATGTAACAGAAGTTGAGATACATTTGCTGGTGGCACCCTCCTTCAGCAGCAGAGGTGTCTCCTTCACGGGGTGTCACGTCCCATTCAGCATGTCCAGAGTAGGCATGCAGGTTAGGGGGATCCGAGTCTTGGTTTAGAGCCCAAGGCACACATTTTTCTGGTAGCGAAAGGCACTGTCCTCATACCAAGCAGAAAACCCTGTGCAAGCAGATAGTAATGACATCATTTCACTCATTGTTTCTTTAGGGACTCAGTTGCCAGCATCACTACTAGGATGTTAGACAGTTTGGTGTGATCAAGGTATATACTGAAATCACAAATAAGCATTCACAGTGTTACTACTAAATAAAGAGGGTCAAGCTGAACTGAACTGGGAAAGACTTTGTTGTTGTTGTTGTTGGTTACGGGCATATCCTAGCGCTGTATTTTCATGAGGTGGCACTATACACTGTCTTATAGCTCCGTGCCTCCCACGTTGTTTCAGGATCCTTCATCATGGGGTGATCTCAGCACTTTTGAATCCTTTGAAGACACAGACACTTCGGCTAGCAAAGCTCCCTCAGGCAGAGTCGCGCAGCTTCAGCAAAGCGGGGCCAGTGCTTGTAGACCTCAAGGACGCCCCATCACAAACTTGAGCAAACTCATGTCGAGTCAGGGCTCTCCTGGCTCACCAAAGTCCTTATCATCTGCCTCACAGGGCAGCGCAGCTCCGTGGGTCCTTCTTCGCAAAAGGAGAGGGCACTCCAGCCCCTTAGCCAGTGGCCACGGTAGCACCTTGGTCCTAGCTGACGTCAGCAGCTCAACTCCTCCTAAGCGCTCCCCTGTCAAAAGCCTGCCCTTCTCTCCCTCGCAGGTAGATCAAGACTTCTGCACAGATGTTACTAATTCTCAAAAGTCACCCCAGCCTTAACAATTTAGAAACTAATCCTTTGGAACAAATGACTAATTACCGTTGCGCTTGTTGATTTCATTCCGTGTTTGAATCTTCTCACTGCTCTTAGTCTTCACCGCTGAGTTTAGATCATCGGCAAGCTAACTGTTGATTCTCTTCTTTTAAATTCATCTGTGGGACTTGGGTGGTTTTGTTTTTTTTATCTGGATCCTTTTTGTAGGGGAATACAATTGCTTGCTTTGCTCTTGCTGTTAGCTCCTTCAGCTACTAGAGTTTAACATTTCTGATCATTTGTAATACTTTCCATATCTGTCCACTTACAGTATGATTCATTGACCTAGAAAACCCCAAACTGCATTTAAATAGCATTCAGGTTGTGAGACAAACTGACAACAACCAGAAAATTCAAATTGGCTCGCCATCCCCAAACTGGGCCATGTGGGGTGGAGCAGAATAGGAATGAGGAGGAAAATGGCCTGTTAAAACGGCCTGGCGTGCATTTCCAAATTCCTGTCTATGGTTGCTTTGTTTCACAGCTGTAGCACTATTTAAAGGTGTTTTGGTTTTTTGTTGTTTGTCTGTTTGTGTTGGTTTTGCCTTGGTTTGGCTTTAGTCCTTGAAGTCAGAGAAACACTATTTCATGAAGGATAGTAAAAGATTGCAGGTAATGATCTCCCACTGTATCTCCAGTTACCATATATCACTGATCCAGTGAAATCCGTATTTTCTTACATGCCATATTTTGCTAAAGTATATTTTAATCTGATGGAAGTTGAGCCTAGAAGGTAATAAGGTGAATTGTTGTCAGAATAAAGGATACCACTACGCTCACAGATTTGTAGACACTAGAAATGGAAACAGTATTTTAGGCTACTCAGTAGAATTCATGCAAAAGCAATTTTCTCCAAACTAATACTACTGCCTCCTTTTCGGTCAGCTGTTTCTATTTCAAAACACTCCATGCACCCATCACAGGTGGCAGTTTTCATTTTATGCTGTGAAAATGGAGCACTTTGTTTTGAGAGAGATGATGGGAAATTTATTTTCCTCTATTAAACACTTTATTTACTGCCATAAAAGTGCCTAGATTCCCCATATAAATCTTTGTGGAATTTAGCCCCATTTCCTGTGAGTTTATTCCTGAAACATCCCTTACTCATTTTCACCCAGTTCTTATTGGGCACACTGCTCTTAATTAAAATTTATTTGCAGAAAATCCAAATTGGGCTTTTAAGATTTGGCTCTTAAAGTGGTGTAGAATGTTAATAATGGAGTGTCATTTTCTTTATAACTTCCCTCTCTCAAAATGCTCATTTCGGCTTTGTGAGTGCTCCAGCCACACTGTTGAATAGTGTTTTGCCATGTAGTCAGGTACCCCACATACACCTGACCGTATCCTAGGGTCAGGAGAATCATGTATGTCAATGAGAAGAAAATAATTTCTTTTTCTTTTGTTCAATACTGTCAACTTCAGAAGTCAACCTTCTAATCTGGATGTTGCTGTTGATTTTTCCTTTCGCTGCCTGCAGTTCTTAAACACCTCATCCAGTCACGAAAACCTGAACCTGGACAACCCTGCGCTAACTTCCACACCGGTGTGTGGCCATAAGATGGCCGTTGCCACACCATTCCACAGGGACCAGACTTTCAAAGCTCAGAAGGAAAATCATGTGTAAGTCTGTTATCACATTGTCTTGTCAAATTCACAAGGGTTCATTTCTTCAGGTTTGCACACAACCAAAGTGCTGGGTCACTGTGTGCTTCCTGCAGAGTTATTTGCTAATACATTCAGATTTTTCTCAGTTTGCAGTAAAATTTCCAATGTATAACTGCAAAGGTAGGTTATTACTACAGAGCAATCATGCATATATATTCACCAGTTTTTGTAAATAAAGCCATTCCACCGTATCACACTTAGGTAGATATTCTGCCAGAAGAACAAAATGGATTACAGGATTGCAGGAAAATATTTGTCCGAGTCTTACAGCAGCCACTGCCTGTATGCACGTATTTCTGTAAAGAGGTAATATTTCCAGGCATGTTCCTTTAAAGTTTTTCTCCCTCTTTTTAAAGTTTCAGAACTCCAGCAATCAAGAGGTCGATATTAGAGAGCTCTCCAAGAACACCCACTCCATTCAAAAACGCACTCGCAGCTCAGGAAATCAAATATGGTCCTTTGAAGATGCTGGTAAGAAGGAAACAATGATAAAAGTTGCTTTGATATTAGTGCAGAGGGATGTTCTGGGACTTGGATATAACGTTTCTTCCTTTCAGCCTCAAACTCCGACTCATCTTGTAGAAGATCTGCAGGACGTTATCAAGCAGGAGTCGGAGGAATCTGCAATAGTGGCTGGGCTACATGAAAGTGGACCCCCTTTGCTGAAGAAAATCAAACAAGAGGTAAATCTTGAACTTACCTCAGGCAATTTAATTCAGCACTCTTTGCTGAGAAACTTATACCAATACCTTTTCTGTTAAATAGCTGTGTCTGTTTTTCTTTCATGTGAGCCCCAAGATCTTAGTGTCGGTTCTATATAGTATACTAGGCATGCCTAATTCATCTCCCATTGATTTCCATAGAAGTCTTTCTGCTGTTTTCAGCAGGGGTTTGCTTGGACCGTTCTAATGCAGTTTTCGTTTGAAACTTAAAAAGAAAAAAAATTATACAGGAATTTGGACTGAATCTTTCGAATATTGGTGAAAACTATAGAAGAATCCCACAGGGACCAAGCTCCATGGAGTGACTTAGAAACCTGAACATTTGAGGACATTGCATTATATTACTTTGTCACTAAAGTTCTAAAAATACATATATGCTCAATCCTTTCTGGGGGATTAAACTCCTGAATACTGACAGAGCACTGAGTGCAAGTATTCAGAGTTTTACTGGGTGGGGATTTTTTTGAGAACCTTGAACTTTTTTTATTTTTCTGCAAAGAGCAAGGGTCCTGTAAAAGACAGTGCTGCAAACGTGCATTATGCATGGCTGTGAAGAATATTTATTCAATTTATTAAGCAACCGGCAGATAAATCTCCTTCTGGTCAGATAGGTACTGGTTTTTATCACGGTACTTTTTCTGCTTTCAGGTGGAGTCTCCAACAGATAAAGCTGGAAATTTTTTTTGCTCAAATCACTGGGAAGGAGAAAACCTGAACACTCAGCTCTTTACACATGCATCTACTATGGAAGATGTGCCAGTAAGTGCAAGTTTTCACACCACCGAATGATTTTTCTGTTGTACATTCCTGTTTAGTTCTTAAATGCAAGAGAGAAAATGTTTTGTCTGACCTTCCTCACGAGTAGGCATTATTCATTATTTCTGTACCGTTTTCCTGTATTAAGCATAAGAAGCATAATCCCACTCTTAATTAATTCACTGCAATGCCTATAGAAGGTAGCAGAAGTTGCAGTCATTGTGCAGCCCACAGTCTTTGTAATGAGCCTGCACTTGGAGGATGCTTGCACCTGGGTATGGAAATGACTAGGTCACAGAGTTAAAACTGGTAAAAGAAAGAGAGAGAATCTGTTTTGTTTTGTGCAAAGGAGACCTTGCATGAGCATGGTTCCCTTTGCTTCGCCAGCACTGTTCAATGTTACTGATATTCTTGCACTGGGGTGTTTCACTGGATGAAAAACATTTGCATCCTCCAAAGCCCAGTCCCAGGAACCCCAGGCTGAGGTCTGCTCCCAGGCTGAGCACTCCATCTGTGACTGTGCCCAGTGTTGCACCCTCTGCAGTCAGACTGGATTTGCTTTTAATGCATTTGAATTCAGGTTGTTATCCTGAGTTACTGAAAAATTTTTTTTTTTTGTTCCTGTTCAGAATCTTCTTACCAGCTCCATTTTAAAGATGCCTGTGTCAGAAGAGGACGGTAGTTTTCACAAAACATTTGCAGTACCTAGGAACAGGCCACTAGCTAGTCCGCTGCAGGTAACTATTCTTTGATAAAAATACCCTTTGTATATAAAAATACATATAAATATTGCTTTCTCACAGACTGATTTTAAGTTTTGGGTATGGAAGAATGAAACGTTCAGATGAACGTGGTTGAGGATCTCACTTTACCTGTGGAGCATGAGGACGTGGTGGCTACCTCTGTGCCAGGAAGCTAA
Organism: Grus americana; assembly: GCF_028858705.1. Taxonomy (NCBI): domain Eukaryota; kingdom Metazoa; phylum Chordata; class Aves; order Gruiformes; family Gruidae; genus Grus; species Grus americana. The sequence continues at coordinate 63,272,681 of NC_072854.1, forward strand.
ACAGGGTGTGGATGCCCCCTCCCTGGAAGTGTTTAAGACCAGATTGGATGGGGCTTTGGGCAACCTGGTCTAGTGGAGGGTGTCCCTGCCCATGGCAGGGGGGTTGGAACTAGATGGGCTTTAAGGTCCCTTCCAACCCAAACCGTTCTATGATTCTAAAAGCCCTGTGTGTGGGGCATTGTAGCTCAGTGTGGGGCATTGTAACCCACTGTTAAATTGGTAGGATCGAGCATTAACACGGGCCAGAGGCTTTTTCCTGTAGACTTCATGGAGGTGTCTCTTGCTGTTTCGGAGAGCAGGATAGCTGAATGGCATGGTGGTGGCCAGAACTTGTCACTGGCCTCAGGGCGAGAGGAGAGACTCTGGTACTGCCCGGCTGGCCGGCACAGATGCGGCCGGTATTGCCCATCCAGCCAAGCACCAGGATGGCCTTTCCCTGAGCACAGGCTGAGGTCACACCAGAAACGTGGTTGTAAATGGTGGTCTGAAGGGGCCTCGTAACCCTTATGGCCAGTTTTATATCTTGGGATCTCTGAACTGAGTTAAACTTGCAACTGTTTTAATGTAAGCCAGATGTCAGGCTGGGTTTTACATATTTATGCTGTGTACATACACATTTGCCGTACTTAAAAATACTTGGATACCTATTACATAGGGCCTGATCTAAAGCCCACCGAAGCCATTAACAGCCTCGATGTCAACTCTTGTGGACAGAAGTCATTCAGAGAACAAAACGCAGTGTAGATAATGATCAATTATCCTTCCACCACAGTCTGTATTTTTGAGGTAGATGAATAAGTGATTTTATATCCCTTCTCCACACGAGCAAATTGAGGGAAAGTGTAACATTCCCCAGGGTGAGTCACTGTCAGAAAGGAAATACAACTCCATAGTTCCTTACTTTCAGACAGATAGTCCACATGGCTAATCCTTTCTTTCCTCCCTCTTTCCAGAATTTACATTAGGAGTTATTTACAGTAGGATGGAATGAACAAAACCTGGTTTTGATTAAGCATCTCTAGCCTGGCCTTATAAAGTGAGATATTAAAATTACACACATGTCCCTGTTTGGCACAGTTTGCCATGGAGTAGGTTTGTGTTTTGCACATTGCAGAATCATCTGATGGAAAGCAGCTTTGGAGACCAGGTACTGTTTCTCCCCTCTGCATGGGGGTGTCCGTAGGGACCAAAGACTCACTCACCTTATTGCTTATTTGCTTTTTTCTCATGTCTCTGTTTTTCTTAGCTGCACCGTGGTAGATGGCTAAGAGGAGGGTTTGAAGATCCACTGCCCCTGGGTTAGGGCAGTTATTTAGGGACTGAATTGAGACCACCTCATGGCAAAGGAGCCCAGGGCTGCAGCTTTGCAGAGGCTCGCCGGAGCTCCCCGGCTGCTGGTGCGTGGGAGGAGGCTGCGGGTGCCCACGTGCTCAGCCCCACTGCCGTGCCAGGCCACGTCCCCCGGCCAAACTCCAGGCTCCTCGTAGGTTTAGAGCAAAATTTTCAGGTAGCTAAACAGAGTATGTTGTGGGTTGTCCTGGTAAGCGGTAGTTGCCTGGACTCTGCCTGTAATAAAAACGAAGCATCTGAGGTGCCTGTAAAATAAGATCTTTTGATCTTTGGCATAACAGTGTTATGTTTCCTGCTATCTAAAAATAATTTCTTTACAAGCTGCTGTAAATGAAAGGGCTTGTTTAACCTTCTCTCCTCAGTCATGCTGATTTTGTTGATGAAGTTTACATGAGTCAATTTGTGGCCCATCCTGGGTCCCATTCTTCAGTCCTTGGTCAGGAAAAGCCTTTCATTCTGCATGTTAAAAGTCAGGTATTCTCCTTGTTTGGATGAAGAGGACTCTTCCTTAAGTAGAAGCTGAGTTAAAAATTACTTTCCAACTCATCTCAGCAGTTAAAACATGCTGAACTGAAAGAAAAAGCAGTTGTAAAAAGCCCCCAAATTAATATTTAGTATTCAGCTTCTTGGTGAACCAGTATGAAGATAAAATTATTCTCTTTGCCAATGAAGAAACGTTGAGTGTTTCACTTGAAATGTAATCCTAAATGAAGAACGAGGCTAAGGGTTTCTGTGATGGTGGCACAATTAGCTTTTTCAGAATGAAATATATTTTTCAGAATGAAATAATTTTTATAACAATGCGGTCCTGTCTGCTGATTGCTGCGCTCTCTGATTTGGACTTGGTGTCACGGTTAAAAGGGAGAATCTGCTCCATCCCTGGTAAGGCTGCTTGGCTTCATGTCGGAGGGGAACGTGGCCCCGTACAGCTCAGGAAGGACACGTGGTCTGGCTCTGTTTCATACCAGCAGCTGCTGCTGCTCTGCCCTAATGCTTCTTCCCCTCTGTCCCAGTGGAGCCAGACATCTGTGATGAGGACACAGGGTGTCTAAAGGGTGCAAAGCAATTGAAAACGTTAGCGTTTGTGATTGATTTTGACTGGCAGCGTTTTGTACGTGACCTGTCTTTACCGTGTTATTCTTTGTAGTTTATAATTCGGTATATTGCCCATAGACATGTAAACATGCACGGACGCACACACGAACACTGGACTGAGTCCACTGATTGCATGCAGGTAGACATGAAACATCAGGGAATGCATCTGGGTGAAATTTAATTGTGTCTGCATATGTTTACATTGCTACTGTTAATATTTTGAGCCGGATCCAACTATTCGCACTTAGGCAAATTCTCATTGATTTCAGTCCAAGTAAGAATTACAGCACTCTCTGCACCTTGGGATGCGTGCACAGAGAGGGAAGAGACAAAGAAAGAGAGAACTAAACTTTTTTTTCCCCAATATGCTTTTAATATGCTTGGTTCTTAAAATTCCATTTTCTTTTAAATTTGAACTTATGTAAGAGGGAGGTAGCATGCTTACCAGCCCGCAGTATTTTTTGTTGCTTTAATAATTTGCACTGCATTTACATAAAGAAAAAGATTATTTGGCTAGCAATAGGCTCACCAAAGTGCCTGACTACTTACCGTTTTGCTGTTAAGTTCCAAAGAAGGCAAGAGTAACAAATGTTCAAAGCAATCTGTAAAGATATTTTTTACTGCATTCTGGACACACGACTGATCATAAACAACTTAGTAAATAATAGTTGATGACCATATCAGATAGCATGATATGATTCACCATCACTCAGGAGGAATAGCATGTTGCGTCATTTGGCATGTGAGGTCGGGTAGCTGCATATAACTGCACTGGGAACGTGGAGTTATTGGTCTCCTTAGACCTGGGAAGAGTTTGGGCTTCATGCTCATTTGATGCCCTGGTTAAGTCTCTGTAAAATGTTGGATGTAAAGGTATCTGTGTGTAGGATCTTTCTGGTAAGGTATGAAGGTTCAGCCGGCTTTTTTATCCTGCATGGCAAATCTCATGGTTGTGCATTGGGTGTTCTCCTCCTGGCAGGAGTAGGAGATGTCTCACCAAACCCCCTTGGAGTGCAATTACTCTTACACTCCATTTGCGTGGATCCCAAATACTTTTGCTTTATATTGGTGGAGTTAGTTACAACCTATATTTTTGCATCCTATATTTTTGTCACTCAGACAATACTTAGTTTCACTGCAGGGAGATTTTGGCCTCGCTAGGCACTTTTCAAGGGTTGAGATTTTGGGATAATATGTGAAGCGCTTACTGAGGCAGGCTGATGATCTGTACTGAGCATTTGCTTGAATAGTGCCTTGTCAGAGGTTACGTAAAAACTCTGTTTCTGGCCGTTCCTGTGTAAAAGTTATGTTTTATTTCACATTATGTTCCCATCAGACAAGTAGCAGTACATAATACAAACTATCCTAACACAGACATTTTAACAGATAGAAAAGTAGGCTAAATCATAGACCATCCACCTAACCCTGCAGGCTATCAAACGGCACCATGAAATGGAACCTTTTAAGAAAATAGCGCTGCTTTGATATCTTCTTCCCCCAGTAACAAAGGAAACAACACAAGGTAGAAGCCCTGCAAGCTAAAGAGAATGTTCTTCAACCTCTAGCTCCTGTCACTTTCCATTTTTTAACCACAGACTGACACGTTTCAGCTCGAATTTCCTGACTTTCAGCGGTTTGTGTAACCATTTTCTTTAAAGAGTAAGTTTAAAGGATTTTAAAACAGTTACTTGGTTAACCTTTTCAAGAGTGTGAGCTGTCATTAAGCTTAATTTTCTCCGTTTAAAAAGTGCAATGTGGAATTTCATTTGCAGCTGGTTGTCAGACAAAGCGTATAGGCGAGGCAGCGTGCTTTCCAGCAGCGGCAGACTTTCTCTGCTTTTCCTCCATGGCTTTTTTGAGGCAAGAAGATCCCAAAGTCGCACACTCTTCTTTGTTTAGTCAAGGGAGAGGGGGAAGCATGCTGTGCTCAAGTCCCAGGAGGTTTAAGATTTGCACAGCAAGGAATGGTAGCCCTGCGGGTTTCCCTCGCTTGTGCTGTCCCTTCTCTCCCCAGCAGCGGATGTGACCAGGAGCTGTGCTTGGCACAGGTGAGGGAAGCACAAGGAGGTTGGAAGGGACAGGTCAGTCATCGCATGTTTTCCTCCCAGGGCAGCACAATTAAGGTTGCAAACAGGGCAGGAGTTATAGCTGCCCCAAGCAGGCGATGGTCTCTCAGAAAGAAGAAAAGTGGACAGCTGTTAACTCTTAGCTACTTGCAGCAATGTATTCTGATCCGTGAATAAAAAAAATTACTCAAGGATAAAACTAGAAAGGGACTAAATATCCTAATGTGAGTTTGCAGGTGCTTAGCTCATTTCCGTATCTCCCTCATGAATCTTACTCGGAAAGCTCATATATCTCAAACAGGAGTTTTGCCTGAGTAAGGGCTTCAGAGTTAAGCTCTTAAAAGCACCACCAAATAGCTCTTTCTAGCTCTGGTATCGGGCTTACAATAAAAGCTGAAAAGTTGGGCCATCTTACTTTCTCACATTGAGCAAGCTGTATTTCTGAGCAACTGGGGAAGCCCCAGAGTTGAGGAGAAGGCTGTCGTGTGCCCCAGAGGAGAACTAGCAACATGAGCAGAAATAGTGCTCTGCTGTAGCAAACGAAGCAGAATTAATTTATGGTCACTTGAGTTTTTAATTAGTCTTTACTGTCTGGTCTTGATAAGCAAAAGGGTTTCTCTTGGTTCTGCATCCTTACAAAATAGAAAGCCATACTATTCTACATGATACGCATCGTATTCTGCTAGGAAATTGCTTGCTTTAAGGCGTTGATTGTTCTACTGTTTCGGAAGGAGTACTGCATTTCTGTTGCAAACCTTGTTTTCAGTGGCATGTTCTGTGAATTATCCATACCGTGTAATCTAAGGGAAAACTGGCAAGAAATCCAGCTTTTTGCAGTAGAGAAACATGATAACGTACCTTCTAATAGTCTGAGCCTTTTGAATATTTTAAACAGTTTGGCTTTTTTTTTTTTTTTTTTTTGGTTTTAAATGCCAGCACAACTTGGCTGAATTAATGGGAACGTACGTAACGCCAATAACTTTGCTGGAGTTGCTGAAGATACAGTTCTTTGCCCAAAGATTTTTTGCTACACTTCCATCGGTTTGGGAGCTTGGTTCTGCAGGACTGCAGCAGCCTTTGGTTTTGGCACCCACTCCTAACACGCAAACTCCTGTCGTAACACAGGAGCTTTCTTAAGCCACGCAGACAGCACATGTAAAGGCGGTCCGGGCTCCGAGTGCAGAAGTACTAGTTCTGTTAGAAAAGCACCTTTCCGCAGTCTTGTCTTTCCTTACTCTGTTTTCTCTAGACGGTCCAAGTTTTTATTTAAAGTGCTTTAACTGGATATCCCAGTTACAGCTTTGACATTTTGTTTACAGTTTGCGTCTGCCTGAGGGCAGTTGAAGGCACAGGATAAGTGAGGTAGTTTTGCTGCCAGGAGAAGGATGTGCTGGTAGGATTACTGAGGTGAAGAGAAAAAAAAATGAGCCAGGGAGAATGACATAGCTGGAATTGTACCATGGATCTGTAATTTTATCCTATGGGAACTCATAGTAGTATGCCGTCTTCTCCCCCGCCCCCCCCCACTCCTTGTTTTAACTTAAAAAGAGAAAACTGCTCTGTGTAGAAGAGAAAAATACAGCTGGAAGTACCGGCTGAAAAGGCTTAAATTCTTTTAATTGACAGCAAAATTAAGAGTAGTCTCCTGCTCTTTGAGGCAATAAAAAAAATAAAATATGGCATGAATAGTACTGCGGAAATCCCTTTCTTTCCCCACTGGCTAGGGATTTAGGTGCCAAAACAAACACCTCACTTTGAGATGGCTGAATTTAAGTAGGATGAATCTACTGAATCAATGAAAACATGCCCATCAATTTCAGCGGGTTTTGGGTCAGGCCTTTTGCCTTCTAGTTACAAAGCTTTTGTGTTCGCATCTGTTGATTTACAGAGTTGGACCTTTAAATATGATAGGGGAGATGCAATGAGCATTCTGCAAAAGGGGTGGTCTGACTTGGGTTTCTGTGCTGTCTTCCTGCGTGCCTCTAGCTTTCTGCCCAGCTCCCTTCTCTTTTGAAACATTTGCTAAGCGCTGCTTTCTGCCGGGCGCTGCCACGTCCCTGTGACACAGCCCTGTCGATACTCGCTGCGGTGCAGGCGTGGAAGGAGGCGTTGCGCTTTTCCCTTTTTACCAAGCGCTCCCGTGGCTGTGCGTGCCCAGCGCCAGCAAAGCGCTCTGCCTGGGTCGTGGGACCCAGCGCTCCCTGCCAAGGAGGGAAGTAAAACTTCTCGCGTCGGGATGACTTTCATACATGCCTCCGGCACCGCGCTGCAGGGCTGGCAAGGCAAGCACATTGTGCTTTGTTTTGTGTTGGCTGCCGAGAGCCAAGGCTTCAGACAGAAAATGTTTTTTAAAAATACCCACTTTAAATATTATCAGGGTTCCCCAAGACAGAATTGAAAACTGGCTTAGTAAATTAATATGCTACTTCAGAAAATATACTGCTTTGGGTCAAATTCTGCTTTCTTTACTCGAACAAAGCTCTCGCCATCGTCAGTGAGACTGCAAAGTTAGTCTCTTTTTATAAATTTGCCACAAGAGGAAAAAAAAATAGTGTAATACATTTCTGGGAAAATAATACAAGGGTCAAAACTCTGTGGGGGAGGTTTTCCCGCGCTGCCTCTACGACAAAGCTTGAGTTAAAGTTGTTTGAAGCAGGCTGGAGTCAGGGGTCTAAGCTGATCCTCCTGCCCAGGGCTTCCCTGGGGCAGCCGAGCCGGGCGGGAGGGCAGTGGGTTACTGCCTGCCCGCCCCACTTCTGCTGCGCTGACATCGGGTTAAACGAAGACCAGGCTTTCAGTGGAATGAGTGACATGTAGCAGCCTGCTGAGATGTTGGAGATATCAGGATACAGATTTATTATTTTTTCTTTTCTAAGCACATGGCTGTTAATACAAAGAGCTCAGTGAAGATACTAACAATTAAGCCTAATTTATGAAATAGGGACACTCCTTGCCTGAAGTTACTTCTATTTTTCAAAAATTGACATACCGTGACAGATGGACTTTTCCGTACATGTTTTCAGTTTTTAGGGGACTGCTTATCTCCCTTTTCTAGAGCAGTGTATTTGAGCTTTGGGAGATCACGGGGAAATAGCCGTTGCACACGTGTTTTTGTCCTTTGAAATGATCAATATTCTGGAACTACCAGCTGCTTTTGAGGTGTGCAGACCAAATCTGACTTCTAAGTAAATCCAATGGCAGTGTACCGGGCGTTAATGTGCTCCCTGATGCAAATACCTCTTAGATAATAGGGTAAAATACTCACAGGTGCCTGAGTCCCACTGAGGATCAACAGGAGGTTGTAGGTTCCTGGCTGATGTAGGTACATTTGAAAAAGCTACCCTGGAAGCTGTTGAACCAAAACATAAAAGAAGCTGTGGCGTGTCGCATGCATGTCTGCGGCATGCAGAAAGTATGTCACACCTGCTTTTTGGCTGTGGCATGTGCCCTAGGCTGAGCCACAGCACAAGGTACACAGCCAGCCCAGGTTGAATCACGCTAGAAAAGAGGTGCAGGGCATGTTTGTTCCCTTCACAGATGCAGCTTTCCCACAAAAAGCTGCAGAAACTTAAATGATTTGAGGCCTGACCTGGTTCTCCTTCGCACGGGGAACTCCCACAGAAGCTCGGCAGGAGTTTTGCCTGCAAAAAGGCATCAGGAGCAGAAACAACATTTGGAACTTGTCTACAGAGAGGAGAAGAGAAAGCTGTGCCTAGGGAAGCCCAGCAGTTTACAGAGGACTAACGTACTTGCCCTCATCTTCATCATGCTGCTTGGTTTTGTCCCTTTTAGACCGTAAGCCCGCCAAGGCAGGGAACCTCGGTCCCTGTGTTGGTACCAGTGCCCTGATTAGGGCACGTTATGAGAAATTATCTGTATTTCATATGTTGCCCAGCCTTTTGCTATCCATATGTCTCAGATAACACTGTTTACAGTCAGAAGACCATTCTCTAAACATTTAGGCCAGAGAATAATTTAAGGATCCTCTTGCACCGTTAGCAACTAGGAGGAGGAGCATGAAGAGCCATTGGCACGCCCGGACAGTTCTGCTCTTAGCAGATGGTTTGAGGCCACTAAATTATGCTTCACCCAGTGTTCCAGACTTTGGGAAGGCTTTGGCCATCTCGTTGAGCAATCTAGATCTTGAACTGCAAAGATGATCCTTGTTGAAAGCAGAGCAAAATAGAAAAGGGTTTCTCCTGGCTTGTCTTTGTTGGTGGATCTCAGCATAGACCTTCTCAATGTTCAACAGTACTGGGATTTCCTCGCTGGCAGGCAGCTTTCTGTTAAGCACAGTCGTTTGCAGTTTTGGAGTGCAGGGTATTCATGCAACTAGCTCCGTATAATATAATAGAGTTTTTAGTCAGGCCTTAGTGAATATCTCAACGTGGAAAAGCAGATGCACTGAGTAAGTGAGAAAGTTCGATAGAAAAAAAAAAGAGTGTGCAAATGTGTGCGTGTACTGGTAAATTCCAGCTTTGAAATTTCATTACTGTTTATAGCTCAAGGCAATGAGAAACATCTCGCATGTGTAGTGAGTAAATAAATACAGGGTGCACAGCCCTCTGCAGATATGTTTATCTCACTTTAACATTATACTAAATGGTGTCTGTAACCTCCATAAATACCACAAGAAGTGAAATGGCTTACACGATAATTAAAATGCTGTTTCTGCTGAGAGTCATCCGTCCCCCTTTCTCCTTTGCCGGAGGAGCTCTGCTAATGGGCACGTGCTCTTCCCCGTGCGCAGGTGGAAGCAGCCTCGAGCTTGGGACTTGTTGTTAGCCGTGGTCAGGTTCCTCTGGGGAGCAGGGGCAGCGCAGCTGTATTTCTAGATCGGAGGTTCGGCAGGAGTTTGTGCGTGGTCGTAGCGCTGACCATTATAACCGTGGGCTTTAGCCTGCCTGTGCCCTGTTGACTGCAAAGTCCACCTGCAAGTAAGTTCCCTTTTTAGACCTTGCACGGAAAGGAAGGATCAAAGGCAAGGCTGTAGATGTGGCCTCGTAGAGAAGACACTGTTGGAGAGAGAAGTGGGGAGTTTTGGATCCTGGCTGTTGTGGTGTGCCCCTCTGCAGGTCGTCTGGCCTGCTCACCCCTCCGGCCACTGACTGAAAGTGGGGGTGATTTTTTTTTTTTTCCCCTGTTGTGTTGAGATTTCAGTTTCTCCGGAGATGGGACAACATCCTACTGCATATTCATGCACACTTAATCGCAAGCGGGGCTGGGGCTGCAAATAATCACGTGATGTTCACCTCAAATCTCTCTGCCTGCTTCTAATTTAGCATCTGAACAACGCCTGGGAGTCAGCGTCCTGCGGGAAGATTGAGGATCAGATGGCCCTGACGGATCAGGCGCGCAAGTACATGGCCGCCTTCCCCACCCGGACTCTGGTGATGTGAAAGGGTCGACGGACAGAGAAGCATTATGGTTTTGAGAACACTTCACCTCCACTGGGAAATTCCTGTTCCTCTGCATGAAGACTTTTCATGAATGGGAGAAGAGCCTATCTTTGTTGTGGTACAACAGTTGGGAGCAGCACAAAGTGCATTTAGTCACTCAGCATATATATTCTTGTTGGATTTCACCCAACTTAAGAGGATTTTTTTTTTTTTTAATAAATGATACTTGCCTAAATTATTAGGTATTGAGTTTGAATCAGTAATTAATGATCTTAAGTGCAGACTTATAATAAAGATAATTTTTTTTGTACTTATTGAGATCAAGCAGACCTAATACACCAGTATTGTTATTTCAGTGATGCGCTAGCCAGGGGTGGGGTTTTGTTTGTTTCTTTTTTTTTTTTTTTAAATAATAAAAGAGCAGGTACTCAAACAGATATATTTTAAATCACTGAACAAAATGCATTGGTGTAAAATACTGAAGTGAAAAGCATTACTACAAACGTTAGTCTGTGCAAAGGGGGAAAACTGATCAAGATTGTGAATGCTCAAACAGCCATGCCTCTTGAAATACTCTTTCATTCTGTTATGGTTCTAGACCGTTATACATTGTGTGTTTGTGTTTGGGGGGGGTAATTAGCTTGCTTTAAAAAATATTACTGTATGAAATAGATTTATAAGAAAAATTATATTTTTATTCAGTAATTTAATTTTGTAAATGCCAAATGAATACTGTGTTTTGCTGCTACAGACCTTAGCGTGTAGACATGCTGCTAGTGTAAAAGGAGCAGTAGAGCTTTATATGGAAAGAAAACAAATGTTGATGTTAGCTAATTGACTATGCACCAGCATTTCAAACCTTTTTATTTGAATTTTTTTTTTACATCATTTATATTTTTCCCCTTTTTTTTATAAGCAATATTTTTGAACACTGTTCTTGGGAGATTTTTTCTTTTGTCTGATGTATTGTTTTGTTTCTCATTGGTTCGTAACAGCATGCATTGCACCTTCATATGTTTGGGAGAACACTGTCTTGTTCATGTTGTCTGTTTTGTTCCATGTATAGCTAATTGTTCCCTAACTTGGGTCTTGTGTACTGAATCAGGTTCTTAGAAATACATGGTTCTTTGTACTGCCATACCAAATCTGTATTGATATGGCAAAACACTGATTTTATTTTATTTTTTTATTGTTTGGGTTTTTTATAACAGCCTCTGACTTTGCTGCCTTAATAGCATTTGGTGCAGCTTCACCTGCACTTAATTTTTTATACCACAATGTACTGCCTTGTAGATAAATAAAGTGTGTTCTTTTTTACTTAAACCTGCATGGTCTCCTAATCTTGTTTGTCTTTAGTGTTTTGGCGGTGTTGTTATAGGCAACAATCAAGCCAAGAAGGCTTTTTCCAGCACACTTAGATAAGTAAGGAATAGAGTTTTGCACACCATAGGTAGCCTCAACATCCTCGGTTCTCATTGATTGTTAAGGAAGTGGAAGGAGCACAGAACAAAACAGTACGTATTGAGCATGTTGTGGACTCGAGGCACATCTCTAGTGACACCAAAGTGCTGGTGGGAGGCTTGCTGCACCTTTTGTGTAAAACTGCTGTTCTCCCAAAATACTGGATAATTTATTTCTTCATCTAAGACCATCAGATCAGGAGCCCACTGAATAAGAGCAAAATATTCTGGAGTTCCTATACTGTAGAACAGATTTTTTTTACGCTTGTCTTAAGAAACCAGAGGTGAGGATACACTTTGAAACCTGGTGTGTTACGCTGCACAGCAAATAATTGGGCAGACCTGCAGAGCCTCGTGCAGCATAAGTGCTGCGGACATTCAGCCCCAGGAACACTACAGAGCAAAAGCAATTGCTAACAAAACAAACAAAGAGAAAAAAAGATGCAACCTGCCAGGAAAAATAAAAAGCATTTTACTTAGTAGCTTGAAAATAAAATGTTCGATGAAACTTAAGTTGATGCAAGCACTTTAAAGTCGGACTGATAGTCTTGAAAGCAGACTTCAGCTCCGTGAAGAAAATAATTTTGATTTCCAAGCTTGTGTTAGCCACCCCATATGGGCTGAGAAGCCCCAGAAGCGCCTTCCAGTCCATTTTACTCTTTCCCCACCAGCCTGCCCAGTCCTCCCAGCCCAAGCCACGCGCTGGCCCTCACACCATGCCGTGCACAGAAAAGGAGAAGCAAAAAGGCCTTTTCCAGCCTCTGTGAGGTCCCTTCTCGTGCGCTTTTGGCTTTCAGCAGCAGCCCCCTCCAAGTTTTGCCTGTGTTTCCCACCTGCCCCCGCCTGGGCCGGGGGAGAGCCAGCCCCGAGGTATTTCTGCAGCGGTGACCACAGGCAGGACCCCGGCGCTGGGTATGGATTACAGAGAAGGGGAAGTCAGCGGGAGCACTTGCCTGTGCAAAGGCTGCGGGCTCACGCCGTAAAAAACGCTTGTGCAAGATGTGAGGGAGGACTGCGGGACTCGATGGTGTGCAACTTGGGAAGAGGGAAAGGTCTGCCTTTGAGGCATGCCACAGCTTAAGCAATGCATTACAGCTCAAAAGAAAAAAGGGGAAAAAGAAGCACCCAGCTTACAACAGGTCTTCGAGGCAAAGCTCCTGCCTCGTAGGGCTCCAGCTGCAACTGCACCAAGCGTGGCTGAGTCTAAACAGATCATTATCTAGCGCCCAGTGCGGAGCAGTACCGGGAAACATGGAGGCTCACCCTGCAGGTGCCCAGCAAAAGGACCGGGGTTTTTTCCCCTACACCTTCAGTTGCTTTAAAACGCATTTTTAACATGCAAAACCATTGCAATAATCCTCTTGTTCATGGGCACACGTAGAGCTAATACAGAGGAAAATGTTTCTTTTTCCCCTCTCTCATTTCATTGAAAATGCAAAACACTCAGTAGATTAAGGCTGATTTGCATATGTTTCTGCATGCGTGTGGCGCTCAGCATGAGCGAAGGAAGAGGCTTTGTGTGAATGCTGTAGCCCAGGAACCTGATTATTTTTCCCCCGCCAATACTTGCTAAGTTTCCTTTGCAATAAAGTGCCACCTCCTACATGTCTTTCTCACACAAATATCTCCACATGACCGTGTTCTGTTTACCATCAGAAATACACGTCTTTCTCTCAGAGGTCCGAGAGAAGTCCTACCTGTCTGTTATATTCCACCTAGATCACTGGTCAGGTGAGACCTATCCTGAGACAGGTCCATGTAGATGGTCTTGGCGATGGCTATTTGGCCTTGCAGTGGCTCTTTGCACAGGTGTATAGCCATCCCAGACCCATTTAAACCTACAGTAGCCTACCAAAACGAAGGGAAAACAGGTTCAGTCAAGTTCTTATTTAATGGAGAGTAGATATTTGGCTCAAATTCCTATTAACCTTTTTCTTCACTGTAATTATAACTTAATAATGTTGTCAGTGGGAATTCTTTTGATTTCTGAAAAGAATTTAAATTATCATTTCAGCATGTGCCACTAATTAAAAATGAAGAGGCAAAGGAGCCAGAGCAAAAATAAAGGAAAATACCAGAGTGTGAGGTGTTTCCCAGCTAGACCCTGTAATTCTCCAGCTCTCCCCAGCAAAGCATACTCTATGCAGAGAGTCCCAGGGGGTTCAAATCCCACAGGTCTGACCTACGTGGCAGCTATCAGCCTAAAATGAGAGAGTGCCAGAGCTTGGACTGGTTTGGGAAAAAACATTACAGCTTGAATGAAAGAGCCAGACTTTGTAGTTAGGAGCCAAAATAACAAGCCTGCTGAGGGTAAAGCACAGAGCACAGCATTGAATATTCTGTAGCACAGAGTGATCCTTCAAAAGAGCTGGAAGAAAAGGAGTTTTTCTCAGTATTTGCAATCTTGATCCTTATCCAGGCCAGCTAAGTCGATGGCTACCAACGCTCCCTCAAGTCCACACGGTCAGGCACATCAGCAAAGGGTGTTTCTGTAGGGTTGTGACTGTAGCATCATAATCATCACCTCCTCTTACTCTGGCAAAGGACAGAAAAAAACCTTGTTTCTAGAAATCTATTTAAAATTTATTTTGTTTGCTTGTTTGTTTGTTTTTTAAAGAGCACGTTAAAAATATTTCAGTTCCGGATTTTGAGGCACTGCTCTGCATCTTGCTTGTCTCCTTGTTCCCAAGCACGGGTGGAGTCAGTCGATGGCCCAGGCGTTGCTCAGGAGCCATGATGGTGTTTTGCCTGGGTGGCCAAGGAAAGACACTACCCACAACATTCAATCACCAGGCTAATGTCTCATGTTGTATTTCCTGACCAAATGCACTTGTTCCCTTTGACTCTTTTCTTTGAACTTGGCTTCGATGTCTCAGCAGTTTTCTCTGAAGACCCTGGTACCAGCATAAACTTGTCTGTGACTTTTTTGCTCTCGGTGACTGATGAGAGTAAGATAATGAAGACAAACCATAGAGGTCCAAATTCTGCCTTCAGCCGTGTTTGCAAACTGGCAGTGGTTATGGGGCTGTAAAAAGTATTCACTCTGCAATTATTTTTCCATAAATTATTTGTGATCAGGTGGTTGGTTTTTTTACAATCCCTCTCGATGCATGACATTTCTACAAGGCATTTTTCCAATCCACTTGATTATCAGAACAAGTGCAGATTTTGTTGTTTGTTTTTTTTTTTTTTTTTTTTTTTAAAAACGAGCCTCCTCCTCTCAGACGGCATGGACCCGCATTTACAGACTGGCTCAACTTACGCCCGAGGAAATTTCATTTCATGGGGAAACAACTTTATTAAATTACTACTCCCAGCTACAGCTCCAAGATGCGCTCTGCGCACACATCTGTCAGAGAAGCCCTCGCAAACAGCGAAGAAGAAAGTTTCAGGAAGCTCTCCACAAACAGGTTTCTACGCTAACCATAGAGACCACCTCTGCAGCTCCCGGTTCCTGCCGGCCCAGCTGCGAGCCTGCCGTGGCCCTCCCGATAAAGTCAGCCCCGAGAGAGTCTTGAAAGGGTGCCTGCAGGTGTGCTTTCCTGCCCGCGCCTATCTCTCCCCGCTGCCTCTAATGTTTCATTAACTCTCTCATCAGCGTACATCAGCATAGGAGTTATCTGAAGGCGAAGGGAGGCCGTGACTATTTAAGCGATGGGTTTTTTTCGGTATCTGTGTTCCTACGAGCTCAAGGCGGAGACCTCAGAGGCGCCGGCTCAGCCTTCCTGTGCAGATAAAGGTGCTGCTAGCCTGCGCTGCTGGCAAGGAAATGGAAATCTGCACGGGGTTATAGCTCCTACCTGCCCGGCCAAGCCTCGCTCCACCTAAGAATAAAATAAAGAAACAGCCATGGTCTGCTGCAGTCAAAGGCCTAAAATATCATTCAGTGAAATAATAAAGAGATGATACTTTGCTCTTCTTTTCAGCTCTGCTCATCTTCCTGGCCAGCCCCTTTGCTCCCGTAGCTGCTTCTGGCGGGCTCAGCTCTATTCCACCAAGGCATGCACCCCTCATGGGATCTGGACCAAACCCCACTGAAAATGGATTGAAAAAAGTCGCTGATGTCTGTGACCTCAGCGGGCTCAAGCCCAGGCTTTGTGATGGTGGAGAACGTGGATCATTTCCCTGCCCATGGCTGATGTGCCCCTGCCACCCCCCACTCAGGAGAAGCCCCCACACACTCATGGCGTGCTCCTGTTACCCCCAGGTTCAGGATCACCTTCACCAAAAAAGTGAGCTTTGATCATATCTTGAGTACCTGCCTTTGGTCAAGCCCCATCCATGCACAAAAGCCTTTCACTGGGGGTGATTTGCTCCAGGCTGGGGGGTCCACCAGGAAGGGGCAGGATGGGCTGCCCGCCTGCCCTGCCACATAACGCTCAGCTTCGGCACCCTCTCAGCATCTGCCCACCTGCCCAGGATGGGGACGAGTTCTCCTGCTGCCCTGTGAAGGTCCCGTGGTGGCACCCCAGGAACAGCAACTCACGGGGAGACCTCTTGAGCTAGCACCGACTCAGACACACCCTTAACTTTCTGTAATCAAAGATGTTAGAGTAATCCTTTCCTCACCAACCTCTGATTTGTGGCCACATCCTCTAACAGAAAACCCATAACAAATACAAACGCAGTTCGTACGGTGATAAGCTACGGAACCGATGCGATAGTCACCCCTCCATCACCGCTCTAAAAACCATCACTTCCTAGCACAGACTTTCATTGCATCCCGTTGGCATAGCTACTGTTCGGATCTCAAAAAAAAGCGCCACTGCCGCAAGAGAGGACTCAACCTGACACACACCTGCCCCACGATTTTGCCACAGGCATTGCAAAGCAGCAAACTCGCTTACGTGATGATTAAAATAAGCCGCTGGATTCTCGCCTCCCCCCCACACTCCCATTGTTAAGTTGTCACTTCTGAGGTTTGTTATGCTGTCTGTCTGACATCCAAAAAATACCTGTTACCATCCTCTCTGGCAATTGATCAATGGAGCAACTAGGTTTTTATGTGACAGATTGAATGGATTGAATGTGAAATTTTAAATGATACCTTGGTTTGCCTTCCTAACTGTCAGAGTGGTACAAGCTTTTCTTCCTTCCTCTTTAACACTCATAACTGACTTTTTTTCAAAGGATTTCCAATAACAGAAATCAGCTTTTGGCTAGAGCACAGGAAGTTGTCCAGAAGGCTCAAAGTCCCAAACATGCTCCTGCACTCTCGAAGCTGATGCCGAGGGTGCTACAACTTTGGCCTTGCTATGCCAAGGTGGGTTTTCGTACCCTAATCCAAACTTCCCAGGAGAACCAGGCTTTGTGGAGGACGGAGAGCCCGCCTGCTACGTGGGTAGGTTTGGACTTACCAGATTTCTATTGTCTCTGCCCACAGGCTGGCAAAGGTCACCCTAGTTCTGGAGCAACATTCAGGTGTTACAGTGATGGGGATGTTATGAGAAGTTGCATGTAGAATAACACAAGCGAGCAACACAACATGTTGCCCTTGCAGTTTCCACGTCTTTGAGGAAGTTTACATTCATTAGAGAGCTGCTGCAAGCCAGCAAAGGAGAAGCATTGACTTCCCTGGGAGGTGATGATTTTCCTTTATGTTTACTTATATTAAGTAAGTGTATGCAAATATATCCATGTGTCTCTCACTCTATATATACACTTACTTACTGTATTAAACATAAAGTAAGGATGTTTCATTGTGGAGGCCCAAATCCCAACCAGCAGTCCGAATCTATCACAGGCTGCGTATGGTGTGCTTCGGTCACGGAGACTCTTGGCCACCTGAACAGAAATCGTAAAGGACAGAATTCAGACAAACATCAGACTCTGTGCTCAGAATAAGAGAAAACGATCCAAACAAGAGGTTGCTGTGAGAACATCTTCTGCGATGAGAACTGAAACTGCAAGTCACTGGTTTTCATTGAAAGCAATGCAACCAAGAGTCTGAAATCAGTCATGTCCCCCAACTGATGAGTCGTCGGAAATCTGCACCTTCCAGAACACATGGATCCTGAGATCTCTCAGCTTCCTCATTTGTGATCACAGATTTCTGTGAAAAGGCATTTCATGATGAAAATAAAACTATTATTATTAATAATAATAATAACAATATCAATAATAATAATAAAGACACCATGGAGAAAAAACATACTGAAATTGTCCGAGGCATTTTCTTTTCCCCAATGAATAACAGATTAACTTTCTAATTTATTTTGCAAGTGTTTTCACACAAAGCCATTTATGTTAGAAGTTAGGTTGTCAGAGGTTTGTCCACATACACCGCAGTTTAGAGTGGACTGGATTTAATTTCACAACTATGTTTTAACCTAATTCTTCCATTCCTGATGCAAGAGTTTCCAGCCAAGTCAATGGGAGTAATCATGTGAATAACATACGCAGGTTTCAGCCTGAAAATCCCTGCCACCCTCATTTGTGGGTCAAGGTTGGTCTGCTTGGAGAAAAGCACAATGCAGTGCCAACAGTGAATGGCCTTTACATGGTCCATTTCCGAGAGATATAATGATACCACCAAACCACCAGGACTGTATGCACATAATGAAAAGTGACAATGCAGTCATTTGTGAAGGATATAAGACAGCCACAGTAGTTAGGGCAACATTTGCATAATCACGTTAACTTTAAGGACCTACTTTAAAATTGACCTAACAATGGCTGTCATTGTTTAAAGCCACAGCTGTCCATGCTGATCGAACAACATGCCTGGTCAACTTGTGCCGCAGCCATCTTCTACAGAAGGATTTAGAAAGTTTGACTGAAAAAATCATGGGCTCCAGGACATCCTGTGAATGTTTGGCCTCCCATCGTGGTTCAGCTATCTGGGAATCCACGGCTTTCAGAGCTGCACGACTGTTGCGTTTTTATTGGGACAGATGTAGTTTATCACACAGCTTTATTTTTCAGAATTGTTCATCAAGGTTGTGCGAGAAAGCACACACAGATTACTTATTAGCTGTCAAGAATATTACAAAACATGGGCAGTCTGAGCCCTGGTTATTTTAGGCTTGTGCGAATTACTGCTCAGATTTGAAAAAAACTCACAACTTGTATTCCAGACATGACACTTCAGCCACATGTTCCTTCTACGCACAGGGAGGAGTGGACCATTTTCATCTTTGTCTTGAAGCCTTGCACAATCATCACCCCCTGCTGCAAAATTGCTGATATTCAGCCAAAAATGTACCTGGTAAATGTTCTTCAGTAGAAAAATATTTACTTAATTTATCAACACATTTCAAGGCAGTTGGCCATATGCAAAGCTCTGATGAAAAACCAGACTCTTCTTAGCTAAGATTTCTTTTCCTTGTTCTCATTTGTTTTAGAAAGACAGCGTTGTCCACCTTGAAAAGCATGTTTTTTTTAAATATTTTCAGGATTCTCAGACAAGCAAGGTGGTACTGGATTAGCTACAGGGAACATAGAGTTTCAGTTAGAGTGTGTCTTCTTTGAATAACACTAACCACAGGTAGGAGAATGACTAGAGCAGACAATCTAGACTGGAAAACAAATAAAGAGAAATATCGAAGAAAAAAAAAATGTTGTAGCAAAAACGGTTCAGCCCTTTCTGAGAATGAGGTTGAGGAAAACTAGTTTCTCCTTGCCCTGGTAGACCTAGTTAGCATAGCTGCTAGCATGAGTCCGTGAACTTTAACTGACTTTTTGTTTTGCATTGCATATACCTGTCATTAAAAATCCATTTAAGCTCCCCACTGTTGTTTGGTCTTAAACCATGACACCCAGTTAAAATATTTTTACATTGCTTTCAATTAAGAAACTCTCCTGCCTCCACGCTGTGGATCAGGGACTTGAAATTTTACACGGGAGTGTCATTTGTGACTCCTATTCCTATGAAGATCCATATAAATTTGTCCAAGTCATGCCCTCTGAGCATTTCATTTGGCACGGGAGTCCCCGAGGCTGACTCCGGTCTGGCAGCTCCACTCCTTGCAGACCCCCTGGGCAGCACGCGCCGTCCATTCGAGGCTCGGGGGCCGCGGCTGCCCATCTGTGACCCTGCTCCTCGCCCTCGGGGGCCGGCGCGGTGTCCCGCAGCAGCCCAGCTCAGCTGCCTCCGTCCGTAAGGGGACGTCCTGCTGCCCCTTGCTGAGCCACCGTGGGAAGGGGGAGGTTACCCGGCACGAATGCGGAGGGATACAGGGCAAGGTGGGTGCAAAGACAGGTTGGAAGCGATGGGAACTACTGGCTGGGATCCAGATGTAAATGTGTGTATGATTGCGTGCACACACATAAATATGTGTAATTAAGATTAGTATTATAATGCATATACAGAAAAGTGGGGAGCGAGGGGAGGGTGAATTAATTGCATGGAGAACCTCAATTCTGACTCCCCTAACTTTGAAGTAGTGCACTCCCAAGGCTTAATGGTCTTTTAATTTATACTTTAAATGATAATTTATCTTTTGATTATTCATTTTACACCAACACTTTACATTCAAGCAAAGTAATTGAAAAGATGCAAATGCCTTTACTGAACAGATATGCAGAACGCCCTTCTGACTTGGGCACAGGTAAAGTGAATGAGCATATTAATATAGGCAAAGCTTCACTAACCACACTGTTATTTATATTTTAGGCACGTAGTTCATCATGAGGATCAGCATTCTTTCCTTATACTCATATCTGAACGTATTAAGGCTACTGGAATAGTTCGATATCATTACAAGAGAACTGCAGATAGAGCAAAGATAGGGATGAGATCTGTGAAACTTCTTCAGAAACATCTATGCTGTTTCACCACTTCTATACTGTTTCAATACTTCAGAAACCCCTATACTTTGGGACTGGAAGAAAATACAGCTTCATATCACTTTTAGACTCGCATACATTTCCCACACCAAGGAAAGCCTCAGAGGTGAGTGCTGTGGAAAGAAAAAAAATGCAATGGGTGTGCAGTACTGTCTTCTGACAGTCAAAATCAACCTTTGCCAAGGAAAATGATATAACGCCTTCATTTGATCTTATTTTAGGTATTCCAAGAACTATGGCAGTGCCTTCATCGTAAGTCATTATGTAATTTTTACTTTTAGAAATCAGATTGTGCTACTCATACACTCCCATGGATTTGGTTATTACTGAACACAGTTCTATTGCAATGAGCTGACTAGCTATTTCATTAAACAAAGAGTCTTGCATAGGTTTACGCAGGGATCCAGAACTGAATGGATATTTTTGATCTCTCAATATGGCAGGGATGACATTAGCAGCCCTGGGATTTCTCTCTAGAAAAAAATCTTAATATTTCACAGGAGAGACCAAAATGTGTAGAGCACAAAGGGATGAACTAGGGAGTTCATTAACATGCTCAGTAAGCGGAGTCCCAAACCCCTCCTCATCATCAGACACGTCCGGTACCACCTGTCTATCAAGAATATTTCTGCATTCACACTACAAAACACATGTCATTAGATGCTGTTCCCAGCGCACCCTCACCTACAAGCCCATTCGATACGGGCTAAAACCAAAGCTTTACCAAGCAAAACGCTAACAGCAAAACAGCAAAGCAGCATAGCATTTAACTCAGGCCCTCTCCGCTAACCTGGCCCGTCCAAAGTTTGTACATCTAAAAAGGAAGTTCTCTTCAGAAAATCACACTTGCCTTTCAGGCTTAGTCCATTTCAGGTAAAAACTCGCTCACTTGTAAAAGCGATCAGCATTCACTTTCCTCAGCTACCATTATTTGCTGACAGATTAGAGTATTTCAGGTCTCAGCTTCGCTGTTCTAAACAGACTATACCACGTAGACTAAATGCATGTCTGCGTTGGAGAACAATTTGAAATTATGTCAAATATGAACTCATCACAACATAAAATCGCCTATTTAGAAACAGCACCTATGGTAAAAAGTACAGACTGTAAAAGTTACATTAAATTCAACCTGTCTGTAAGACAATAAATAACTATTACTAATACATCTGGATGTAAAATGAGGCATATGAATAGCATTGTAACTGCCTCACGTAACTCTCCAAACCAAAGCGGAATAGTGAGTCGTTTATCTTAATGATGTCAATATTCTGCCAAACGTAAGATAAAACTGCAAAGTGTGGATAGAAAGTTCAGAAACCCATTCAAGCACCATGCAGTATGCAAGTTCTCATCAGCTATCACAAAAAGTGACTCATTTACAACAGAGTAAGACAAGGTTTATAGGGAGAGCAATATTTTTATTAGACTAGCTGATACAGCTTCTTAGATCAATGGTTGAACTAATGAAAAGATATTACAGACTTTGATTTTCTCCGTAGCAGATAACAGAATCTCACTTGCACCCTTAGGCAATCAGAGCTACAGGAGCGTTCATTAATGACATGACACACACGGGACAAAGTGATGTCCCATGACTACATATGAAACTAGTGGTGCAAAATGAGTATTGGCAAGATCCTCCTACACAGAGTTAAAGGTGGCATTAACACCACATGTAGGAGCACACTGTATATATACTACACCAGGTAAGATCCTCGCTCCAACTCTTATCCTATTTTGCCTTTCACAGCACATGGTGGTACCTGTTGCTGTAGAGACAGGTGAGATTTGTCTGCCAACCAGCTAAGTATTTTCTGCAGTGGTGGTGAAGAGGGAAAGCCGTTCTTTTTGGGGTACTGCATGTCTTAACATGTGAGATTTTTTTAATCTTTCTTAATACCAAATGTTCTTTCGTAGCCAGCTACCCATGTTATGCACATAAATTTACACTGCTTAAAGACAGATTAGCGTTCGAAGGTCACAGGCAGCTCAAAATAAAATAAAAAAAACCAACCACCCAGCTACCTCCTCCAAAGCCCCCACATGCTTCATTGCAATATGCATGCAGGTTATTTTCAGCTGCCGTAACTTGCTGATCTCCATTTAGCAACTTCTGTATTTTCTCCTCTTTTTATGACACTTTGAAGGCATGGGTTTGCAGAGCAGTGTTGTAAAACAACCACCTTAGAAAACAACCTAAATTAAGCATCTGTTCATGTAATTGAAAAAAGAGGGGGAAAAGCAGATTTCTTTTGCTTCTGATATTTTCAAAGCCCACACAAACAGTGCATAGCTCTTTAACTTTTCCGTTGGATATTTTGGGGGTTTCCCCCTGCTAAAAATACTTTCATGGAGACTGTTATCCTATAAGTCTTGCCTTCCACTCACATTTAAATATTTCAGCTCTTGATACTGCTATTAAAAATTGTTTATTTCTACCACCACAGCAGTCAAAAATGTCAAGGAGAGCCTTGTTGTATGACACAGTGTAACACAACCCCAGAAAGTTCCCATTGCGTCAAGCAGAATTTGCCGTTATGAGATTTATTTAGTAGTATTGGATTGTCGTGAGAATAGATCTCACCCCTTCAAAGAGCCCGTGCGTTATCTGCTGCTCCGCAACAGGCAACGAAGGAACCTTCATGGGCAAGCGGGACTATCTATTTTCATCATACACTAGCACATTATGACATAAATCTATAGGGTCTCTGTCAGAACTTCTTTTGTGAGCACACATCAAGCCGTACAATTAGACCTCCCGAGCGATCCTTTGCTTTGCATTAGATTTGCATTGGAAGAGCTACAACAGCCCCTCTGTCGAGGAACTGCACTGCGGATGTTGCGCGGTGTGTGTTACACAGTGGCGGCTTGTCCCCTCTGCATTCCTTCCATGCATTCATCATCTCTTTCAAAGTGAAAAAAAAAAAAAAGGAAAGAAAGAAGGGAGGGAGGAAGGGGGGGAGGGAGGGAAAAAATCTCAAGCTATTTCTTTCGAGTCGAGACCTCCACGCGGTGGCTAGGCATCTGCAGCCTGCTTTGTGCTCTGCCATACTGTGTGGCAATGCAATAACTTTGATCCCCAGGGAGGTGAGGCGGAAGTTGGTCTTCACCATTAAATTTTTTTATAGATAGCAAAGTCCATCCTTCCACCTGCATCCAAAGCACTGAGGCAGCTGGCAGAACAAAGCGCTAGAGAAAAATAGTTGACCAGAATCTGAAATTGCCAGCATACAGGTGCAGTCTTGTTTTTCATCTCAGTCCCAGCAGTCCCCAGTGACTGTCAATGTTTTACTGAGGCTAATTAACCCTTTTTTCCCTAGGATGGATCAGAGAAAAAAACCACCCCAAACCCCACCAACCTGCCGCCCAAGCGTAATGTTACACAAGTAGAGGAATGCAATAATCGTGCCTAGTCCGGAACTGTGCCACAAACAAAAAGGTTGCTACAAAAGTAAAAAATAAACAGCAAAAGTATGGGGAAACTTTGCATCTTGGGATTGTTGAGACTGTTCCAAGGTTAGCATGTTACTTCTAACACCTGAATGAGGTGGTAAAGATAAACAGAGAAATCAGCCACTGCTGAAGCACCGCCAACTCCTGAGCGTAAAGGAGCAGTTGTTAAACAAGGAATAGTAAAACTGAACAATAAACTTGGATAAGCACTGTAGACAGGAAGTCAGGAAATATAAACAACTGAAACTAAAGAT
This sequence comes from Grus americana, assembly GCF_028858705.1. Taxonomy (NCBI): domain Eukaryota; kingdom Metazoa; phylum Chordata; class Aves; order Gruiformes; family Gruidae; genus Grus; species Grus americana. The sequence continues at coordinate 63,296,545 of NC_072854.1, forward strand.
AAGAATTTGAGGATAGATAAGAATTCCCAAAGCTGCAGTTCGGCTGAGCCGTCAACATTAAACATTCCTTCAGATCCTCAAGGAGAAGTGGTGGCCAAGGAGCCTTATGACTTTTAACTTTCTTCCTCAAAGAAGCCAGGGGAAATCCAAATGACCCGTGCAAAAGGTAGGACTGTTCCCTGCGATGCGGTGCCTCGTGCTCCTTCTCTGTCTGGTTGTTCAAGTCCCAAACAATGGGCTTCCAGTACTACCCTGAGGAGATGATCCCACAATCCCAATGTTAGGATTTTTCCATTTACATGTAGCCTAAGTTTTGCTTCTCATTTTCATCTCATTCCTGCTATTTATACTTCCTCCATTAAAAAGAAAATGTACATCATTATTATTTGTGTGTTCCAAATATTTCACTTGTTTTCACATCCTCTCTAGGTAAATAGCTGTCATTAACCAAGGTATATTTAGTTCTCTGACAGCCTCGGTGAAGCCACCCACCGGTGTCTGCAGAGCTGTTCTGAATCCCTCCAGCCTTCCAGGGCCACTGCAGCCACAGAGGGGGAAAGGTCCTTGCTCTGGCCGCTGTCATACCTCAACATGACCCTCTCAAATGCACTGGCTTTTTTTTTTTTTTTTTTTCCTTCTCTAATCACATGATGAGCACATGTCTAACTTCACTAGTAGAGAAGTTTCTTCCCTTGTGTAAAGTATATTTGGTCCAGGTTACTTTTTCCCCTAACATCAGTTTTTCCATAGCAACTTGAATTAGACCTAACCACACTCTGTTTTGTCACAAACACTGACAGCTTCCTACCCACCACCAAAAACCAAGTGATGGCAGGACAGAAAGGTCAAACAGGCAGGCAACATCTGGGCTTGTTTTTACCCTCATTTTTTGCTGTGACCACGTTAGGAGGAGAGACAGGAGCAGGAATTAAAAATAACGGAGATGCTCGCTGCCTTGCTCTGTGTTTCTGCCAAGCTTTCCGCGTTCATGATTTCTGTGCCTCAGTTTCCAGGGCGGAGAGTCTGGAAGGATGCTCTGCAGCTGCTCTCCAGCTGTGACAAAACCCAAACTCAGATCCGCCAAAGCCTCCGTAGCTGTAAATAAGGCAGTTTTGGTAAACAGAGAGCAACGCATAGGTCTGGGACAAAAAGGACAAGGCAGGCTGCAAGAGGGGGAAATGCTCAGTCATGCCGGTACGGCAGGAGTTCAGCGCTAGTGTCAGAGCTGCGGAGCCCTACCTGATGCACTTCAACAAGCCGGTTCAAAACACCTCGCCAGCCCGGAGTTGGGGATTCTTGAACTGCAGTCACATTTCTGGCCCTCAGCGAAACCGCCCACTCCGCTTCTCGGGAGCAGCATCAAGGAAAGCGATGCCTCCAGACCCGAGAGGTGGAAGCCTGCCACAGGGCTGGAACTGCTGGAAAGCCGGGCCGTGATGCAATGCTTTGGCAATCGTCGGCTGTGCTGCAGTTAAGCTTGCATGGTTGTGCCAGTTGTGCCTTCCACAGCCCTCACTTTGAAGGATGCCATGTGCAGACTTGGTGAAAGGGAAAATATTTCCCTTGCCAAGACACTTCAACAGCAAGTCTTGGACATTTTATTGGCTATAAAAATAGAAAATACAGTTGGAAGGCATCTCAGGAGGTCATTATGGTCATCTTCATGCTTTTAGGCAGCATCAAGCCTAAGAAAGCATTCCTGCAATAGATTTGTTTAACCTCTCCTTGAATGTCTACAGTGGTGGAGCTGCCCAGTTTCTTCAGGCCTCTTTGTTCTTAACACAATGCTTTCTCAAAGTCTTACCTGAATCTTCCTTGCTGCAGTTCAAGCCCATTCCTTCTTTTTTGATCGGCAAAATCATGGGGAATAGTTTGTTATTTTTCTCTTTGCAGCAATGTTAATAGTATTAATAAATAATCATCCTCTAACAAAATGGGATGAGATTTAGAAATATCAGTCATTAGGAGCCTTCAGCTGAAAGGCAGTACAGCTTGGTAATGTAGTATGACAAAACCTGCTCTCTGGCTGTAAAGGGCTCTTAAGCCTAATATTTCAGGATTTAACCGGATTCACACTGTTAAATTGAAATTCCACAGCAAATGGAATTCTAGGCTTGCAAAACGACTTCCTCCCATTCATAAATCATATCACTTTGCATATATTTGAATGGTCAAACATCTATTTAGTCCCTGGAATGATTTGTTCTTTCATTAATGGAGACTAGATGAAAGCTGCAGATAACAGCTCATAGTGATTGAACATAAAGTAAAACCCCTTGATTGTACAGGATCTGCAGCCTGAGCACCATGGCAATAATCTAATGATGCCAAAACTTGGATGCCCTTCAAATGCTTCAGAACAATAGGTGCTGTCAACACGACCTACACCGAGGTACCAGCAACTGCAAAACCAGAGTCTGAAGTTGCGCTTTCCCTCTGCCGCCGTGGGCAGCACGCGCAGAGAGCTGGGCGAGGGGCCGGCGCCACTCAGGCCCAGCCGATTTGTGCTCCTCTCTCTTAGTTACACCATCTAAGATCTGGCTGCCATCGAAGCCACTGCTAAAACTCTCCCAGAGGTGAATCAGAGCCCTTGTTAGGATATTCCAGAGCAATTAAGCCCAGCAGCTCCCACTGACTTCAGCAGGACTTGTCCAGCAATGAAGCATGCAAATATTTATGCCTGCAGAACTTCCACGTTTTAAAGTTAACGGGGGCTCGGTCTGGGTAAGGGGTGTGGGATGGAAGTTATCCCTAAAGCTGCTCCAGCATTTTGGAGCAGACAGTAGAGGAGCTTTCTCAGGGCTAAATGTGCAGCACACTATGGACAATAAAATATGTTGATTGAGTGCATTCAGCTGTACATCAGCAGGCCCCTTCGAAGAAATGTCCAGCTTCCGTTGTTTGCCACCAAAATCCAAATTATTTTAATGGCTGGTGGGATTATTCAATGTACATGCCATAAAATCCATATGTACTCTGTGTAGCATAAAACTAAATTACAGCTGGAGCCAATACATTTTACTTGCAAGCAAAAAGTGATTTCTCAGACTGATACTTGGAGTAGATCTGGTGCTTTCAGCGGGATGTGGGAATGGGAAAGGGTGGGGAAAATAACCCAACCAAAACGTGGTGTAGCTAATTTCCTGACTATTATTTCCCTCCTTTCTGCCAAATGGTTGCATTCACTGACTACATTACTTCCTGAACAGAAATAGTGTTAATTCTGAATTGCAGAGAAAGATTCCCCCATCGAGAAAAAATGTGAGATCATTACAAACCATTCACGGACCGAGATCACAAAAGAAGAAAAATGGACATGAAAAAAGGCCAAGTTTTCCAACAATGAGACATTTCCAATTGGACCGCGGCATTTATTTTTGTTTAAACATATTGCTCAGTGAATAAATGAATGGAAGGTGCGTAGGTCAGGACCCGCTAGGAATACCCTCCTCCCCTATCATAGTCTTTAGGCTGCATATTTTTCAAAAGCCTAAGTGGTTACAGCTTTTATTAGTCCTGTAGATACTTCCATTCCTCAACGAGGGCGCGCTTACAATTGAGATGAACACTGGAATTGCAGCGTGACCCTCCGATCTTTTGAGGCGGCGTTATTATTTCACGTACTGTAAAGTAAGCACGGGCTCCTCAACTACTTCTTAACCCAATTCCGTTTGGATGTCGAATGAGCACACCATCCTCTGTGCTAGGCAGGCATTCCTGTTTGTGGGGGACAGCAACTTGGGTCCTTTCCTTGCCAGCTTATCCAGCGTTTATCTTCTCTCTCTGTTTTGATGGTAATTATCACTTATGAATGCAAGAAACCTGAGGGGAAAAGTAACCTCTCTTTCCTTGCCATGGAACATACTTCAAGGCTTTGAGGTTTTCTGGCCAGACTCCCATCCCAGATTTTTGGAGCTCCAGTGGGGCTTGCTCTACAGTCTATTTCAGCTGCCAGGGGAGAGTGTATTGTAATAAGTTATAGTCTCCAGCTACAGCTGAATAATCCACCCTTACAAACAAAGGCCTTTTTCAGACCTATTTCATCTCATGTCTGATAGTGCCAGCCCCCAAATATAAGACAATCAAAATTGCCTATCCACGCCATAAGACTGAAGAACTTGAGTTTACAGAAGTACTTTAAAAAAAACCGTGAAAACTAAGTCCCACCGTAAATACGGACTATTTGCCAACTACTTACTGAGTCATACAGGTACATGACAGCTAAACTTTTAAGATTCTGCTAGACAAGGGCTTGAGGACAGTACATTGTCAAGGCAGTCTTGCACAGATTAGCTCTCAGGCTGTCCGCGGGAGAAATAGTATCTTCAGCTAAAGACAGGGAAATTGAGGTGGAGGTTCAGTTTACCCAAGGCCATGCCATAAATCATCGGAACAGCACGATTAAAACTGAATAGCCATGGGCTCATGAGTTCTGGAGAAAGATTCAGGGTCAGGATTTTTGCTCCAGTTAGAGATTTATGACTGAGGAGATAATGAATAAAACACTTTCACTGTCATTTTTTTCTTAAAGAACGGTTGTTAAGCACTAACACTGATCTAGTGGGTCTTATGGATGCTATCTCAGAGGAAGGAAAAGGCAACTAACAATAGTACGCATAACACGGAGAAAGAAAATATATATGACCATCTCATTTAAATGGCCCCAGAAATACTTCTTTTTGCTCTGTCACACTGCTGTCAGATAAAAGCTTGTCCACAAAAGAGACAGAGAAAATAATAGACATGCTTTGTAACAAAATCACACGGACATAGATCCTATCAAACAGGGCTGCCTAACCTCTTGTGTTCTGTAAAAGCCTGTGCACGGCTAAGCACTCCTATCGTGTCTCCCATTCTTTATCTCGTTTCTACACTAACAAATCCAATTCCTTGCACATTCCTCATAGGTTTCTAAATCTCTTGCCACCCCCACTGCTGTTCCCTGGACCCTCTTCAGTTCGTCTGCAGGTTTCAGTACGCAGTGCCCAAAACTAGAGCAAAGTATTCCTGCTGGAGCTTCACCAGCACAATTCGGAAAGAAATAATCATCTTCTGATCTTATGCATTTCATCCCTGCTCATATTAACACTCACATGACTTTTCTTTTTCAAACAGACATAGTTTGTTGTTGATTCATTTAGTTCGTGTTTGAACCTATCGCCTTTAACTTTTTTTTTCAATAAAACTGAAAAGGCATCTTATATTTTTTGCCTTTGGTTCCTTCTTCCTCTACTTTGCACTAATCTTACTGGCTGCTATTTTACTGATTTGCACCATTACTTCCATTTTCCAGAATAATTTTTAATTCTGATTGTGTCCTGAAAAGAGCTAGCAAACTCCCGGTGTCACGCACAAGTTTTATAAATACTACCACATCGTCCAACTCATTAATGGAAATAGTGAATAGAAGTGACAGAGAACTGACCTCAGGGACCTCACTTGCAATATCTCCCTGGTACGGTAACTAAACTTGGGCAACTCTTTTCTGAATGCAGCTTTTCTTTTTTAATTAGTTATGCATCAACTCCTCATGATAGTTTCATCTAGACAATATTTCCCCCCGTTTGTTTATAAAAAATATCATATGAGACTATCAAAAATCTTACGAAAATCAAAATTTGTCACACTTAATATGCAGTCTTATTCACTTAGACCAGTTATGCTGCCAAAGGAGCAAATTCACTCAAGTATTCAACATGAGTGTTTTTCAAACAAAGATTTTTTCCTAAAAAATTATCTTGATATAAGTACAGAATTTCTCTGTGAAAAACTGCCAATATCGTCAACATTTCCTGTGACAATGTAATTACTATTTTTTTCAAAATTATTGTAAAATCACTACTGGTATTTTTTTATTAAATAATATTGATAAATCATAACTTAGAATAATGAATTAGGTCATTGAGTATTTAGACAAGAGTTTCAGGTTAAAGTTAATTAATCTGATTTCAGTTAAAAGTCACAAAACCAGATGTAAATGAAACCCAACAAAATGGACACAAATAATCACTTTGACGTCTTTTGACAAATTGTTTTCTTGGTTTTCAGACAGTAATAAGATTCCATATCACAGCTTTAAATTTAACATGGCCAAGTGCTTTCCACCCTAGAGCAGATACTTCAGCACCCTAGGACAGAAGCAGCAAAAACCAGCTCTACTCACACCTTTCTAGTCAAAGAAAGTTATAATGATAGTGGCAACTAACCTGCCGACCAACCTGAAAAAAAGAAAAAAAGCCAACCTTCAAAAAGGCCGGTACAAAACAAGGCAGCTATATCAATATTTGCACAAATTTGACCAGGAGTGAATAAGTTCTTTGAGTTACACGAGGCACGAGTGCATGAAGAAATGAGTCACCCTGGGGAAGGATGGCAGGGTGTCCATCAGAGAGATAAGTGCTGTTTGATGCCAGGGCATCTGGCGCGCTGCCACCCATCCCATTTCTCCATTTCAGCTGGACTTTTACAGAGGAGGCAGGAGGCCAGCGGGGAACTGAGGGCGGCTGGGAGGCAGAATGGGAGCAGCACCACAAATTGCATGTTCTTCCAGGAGCCCTTAATCTCGTGTGACATTTGCCACTGCTTACAAATCCGTGTATAGCAGGGCCTGTTTTCCACGCTGCTGCACCGTGTGGTGAAGAGACTATCAGCACACTGCTCAAGCACTTCTCCACTGCCTTTGCACAGATTCTAATGACAAGCAAATTCTCTTTGTCTCTTTTTCACTAAATTCTTGCTCAACTCGCAGGATTCAACCTGACCCTGCAAGATGTATTCATGCCAAGATGCTCCAAGTCACAAGGGAAATCTGCAAGTGAGGTTAACCACCGTTCAGATACAGTTTCAGGCACAAATACGCGTGTCTTCAAATTTGGAAGCTATGCTGGTCCATTGTCAGGTCCTAAGAAATTAGGTATCTAAACTTAGCTGCTTCTAGCTCTAGGAAAAGACATCCCTGTTCCAGAAAAGGATACCAACAGTTCACACGAATTAGGAACAGGTTTCTTCGATGATACAGAGATAAGTTTCCAATATGTATCACCACACATTCAAAAAAGGAACAAAACCAGAAAAAAAAAAAAAAAAAAGATACCCCAAAACATTCACAGATGTTACAGCGCTGCTGTTTTAGCGTGGGAAACTGGTGGAGTTCAAATGACTCAGTGAAGCAACCTCAGCCTACAAAAAGACCAAACCTTGACAGTGTTTGGCCGGTGTGTCAACCCCAATGTGCTGAACTAGTCACTCTTTCCCCTCCATACAACACTTGTTCCTAGAATAAGCAATCTGAACTAAACATTAGGTTTATCGACTTTGGTGGCAGGCCCAGTCTAAATATACTTAGGCAGACAGTGACTTGAGTCTTTCTCCTCCAAACCTCCCAGTTTTTCATGGCTCAGGAGAAATCTTTGTTGGTAGTGGTATCACCTGACCGTCAGCATTACTAGTCCTGTATTGCCTCCTGTTTCACTGACATGAAAAAACACCAGCAAATGCTAAGGATTGTCAAAAATATTTGCTTTCCTGATGAACCAAACTGAATCAAGCTGTTGCTAGATGATAGCACAAACCAATCGCGAAATTGTACCTTAGACCATGTCTACGTGGGTCCCTGTCCTTCAACACAGAACCTAACCAACAACCAACACCTGGGAATTACCAGGCAGCTTTTCTGAATACAAATTCAGGCTACTTGGGGACCTAACTAGAGGCAGCCAAGCCTGTACCTCTTCGCCTACGAAGCTGATGTAAAAACCACTGCCTCAAGTGGGTCTCAGCAAGAGTCAGGTGCCCAGGTTTGCAAATGTGACCTGAAAACCTACAATATTTTGTTGCCAAAGAATAGAAAGGGCAAAATGCCAGAGACGCTGAACTCGATGAGCTGCCATTGAGGGTTTTTTCCACTTTCAGAGAGAAACCCTAACCCTGACTAAAAGAACAGCAAGAAAAAAAAACCCATCTGTAGCTACTGCTTCACCCAAGCATGTGGTAAAAAGCACCGTCTAGAGCTTCCACTCCCCCTTCCCCGGAGCCTGTCCCTGGGAGGCAGGAAGCCTGAGCCCTGCCCTGCTCAGTGCCAAACTGCAGCCCCCCGCTCTGGGGAGTGTGCCCTGCGTGCCCCCCCGTCTGAGGAGTGTGCCATGGGTGCCCCCCTCTCTGGGGAGCATCCCTCGCTGCCTACTGGCCTGCCCTCGGGGCAGCCCACCAGGTTCTCATCCAAACCTTTGGATGCAGGCAACAAATCAGCAGCTTTGGGGTCTAAATCAGGAGTCGAGATTCTGGGATGCTTCCCTCGGTGAATGGGACCTGCAAGGCCGTACCCTTTGTTGGGCAGCAAGGCAGCGGAGGACCACGTGTTGCTCCACACCTTCTGTCTGCCTGCACACGTCCGTGCCGTTTCTAGTCACCCTCAGTTGTAACTCGGACCTGATGAGCTCCCGTCATGCTGTTGGTTACGCAGGAGGGATGGCAGGAGCCCTTGGCCACACTGCAGAGCACATTTACTGCCCCGCCTGCCCCTTCCCCGATGTCACTTTCTCATTATGACATTATACCAAATCACAATGGGGATTAACCACCCCCATATAAGCTTGTTATAGGCTTATGCAGGCTGCTAGAGCTTGGCATTTATTTTAATGAGCCCCGGGCTGATGTCGCTACTACACTCATGAATGTATATCCCCATTAAGCGCTAAAATTAATTCAGACCGTAAAATTAAGTTGCTTTATACAGTCTCTATACAAAGGTGTCAAAATCCCGATGACACACATAGAAAAAATGGCTGATGATGCAATGGCAAAATAAAAATGTCGAAGTGGAACTCAGGGAACAAGTACAGTCCATAACAAAAAAACACTGCCAAGTGAGTAACACTTGGTGATGATAACTAATTGCATTTACTCTGCACCGCTCACCTGCGGCAGTGGATACACAAAGGCTCAACTGGTGCACATCAAAACAAGCAGTGCAAGCAAGGAAGCAAAGCAACCCCTTCTACTTGTCAAAATTTGGGAGGGGAGAAAGAGAACTTTTCTTCAAATTATGCAGTTGTGCAGTGCTGAATTGGTTATATTGAGCTGTGGATTAATAGCAGGGTATTCAGGACTGAAGGTATCCCCAGAAAAAGATGAAATTCAGTATTTCTTCATTTTAACTGAGAGCCGAGGCAACAAATTTAGGATAAGCCGTTGAATTTTGGGGAGGACCTACTGTAGTCACCTTTGTAAGAACTAAGCAGCAAGAGACATTAAAAAATCGATTTGCGAGAAATTTGTACTTGACTCACAGACAATTTCATTGGAACTCTCTCACTGTTATTAAAAAAAAAAAAGTGTCTTTAACATGGGCAGAGAAGCAAAAAAATGGACTGATCAAGAAGAAAGTTAAACCCGCACTGAGTGTCTCAGCTCCACTTAGTAACTTCATCACCAAAACACATGGCTGAGGGCCTGGACTGACTCACAAAATGTGTGAAAAGAGGTTCCTCAGTTAAACATGTCCACAGAACTTCATTAATTCTCCTTCTGACTCCCAGAAGAGTAGGATATAAGCCAATATATTCTGCAACAATTTCCTTTCCAGCTAGTACCTCTGCCTGCACTGCCTGTGCTAAGGACACCCCATGATGTTGGTGAATGCGAGTCTGGGAAAAATGTCTAGATTCAGAGAAATAACGGCAATATTGGGCGCTCTGTCTTTTTTTTTTTTTCTTTTCTGTTCCAGCTATACCTGCATTTTATGTGACTACAGAGTTTTCAAACAGCTATATCATAACAGTCTGTCGCAAGTGTATTGGGTGTTTCAGTTTGCCAGACCTGTCATAATAAATTAATTACAGGATGTTGCAGAAATGGCTGAGTTCCAGCAGCATCTTGCACAGTTTAATATAGCCCTATTTCCCCATTTCGATGTATTTGTGGTTAGATAAATCCTCAGAAAATTTACAGCTGCTACACACTAGTTTATTATACTCCCTGCCTGTGCAGGCGACATAAGTGCAACAAAAATGTGATGTCTGCTCAGAGCATAGATTTTACTGATATTGCTTTACCGGTGTGGAAACATTTATCCGCTAAAAGTGGCATCTGCAGTTTCTTCTGAATATTTGCATTTGAGCATTAGAGAGGACTTGTAAACTTGCTTGCCACAGCCAAACATAGTGCAAATTCATTTGGTCTCACATAGTCCTCACAAAAACTCAGGTGGCTAGAGTTTTAGATGAAATGCAGAGCTATCATTTTCATTTGTGAGTGCAAGCTAGAAAATATTTTTCCGGTCTTTAAGGTTAGTGTACATTAACGTATAAACTACAGCCATGACGCTGCTGCTGAAAGCCTAATCCTTGCTGACTTTGCTGGAGCTTTGAGTATAGGGGTCCAGTTTACTCTGAGCAGCTTTGCAGGACGCAGACTCTACGTATACGTGTCACTGCTGGAGAACGGACCCTTCCGAAGGGGAAGGCAGCAAGCAACCGGCACACAACAGACTGAGCAGAGGACAAAACTGTCCAAGCCCGCTGTGGGTAGAGCACATCTACGTGTAAGAAAAGGATCATACCATATTTAATGTTGAAAACAGCAGCTAGATGCTTGGTGTGAAATCCTCATCTCTGGTCTAGCTGGTTTGAGCAGGATGAAGATGCTGGAGTGGACCGCATCAAGGCAGAGGTACATATTGCAACAGACCGCACCTAGAAAGGTGCCCTCTGAAGACCTGTTCCAGAAATGAGGGAACCGGGGCTTCAGCTATCCCAACAGCAGTGCAAGCCACGGATGATGTGGACCTTTCTGGGCTGTACCTCAGAGTTAGGACAGTGCTCAGTTATGAGTTATGGAGAGACAGATATGGAGAATATTCCTCATGGGTTCTAAGAGTTCATCCAAAAAGCTCCTGTAAATGGCACAAAACTTAAATGTATTAAAGAGCGAAGGGGTTAAATATCTTCATTTCTAAAGTCTAAAAAACATGAGTGAAGCCACCAAAGCTCTGCTATAACACGCCTTCTCACTATCTTCTGTTCCTTCTTCTTAAGTTCCAATTTCTAATTGCCACATTCTTGCAAGTCTCCCCCAGAGAAGCAGTTTTCTTCTCAAGTTGCTTATTTCCCTCTCTCAGACCTCCTCTCGTTTCTATTCCTTACGTGCAGCAGTTTTGTTCCAAATGTGCATATTTTATACTCCAAGCAATAAAAGTCCTTGAACTAACACAGTATGTTTTCACAAGTGCAGGTGTACATCCATAAATTAATTTGTCCAAAGCATTCTGGATAGTCATTGGACAGAATGCAAAGGGAAAGACCCCAGAGTACAAACTTGTACATGAATCTTTCGAGCCTCCCTCCACTACTCAGAAAATACTTCTATCCCCTCCCAATTTCCATATCCATAAAACAGGTTGCACTGCATACATACTAATTTCATATGTGCTAGAAAAGGATCATTAAAAACCCCCACCACTCTTTGTGTTTACCAAACAAGTGTTTTTGCTTTAGTCTGTTCCCGCCTTAAATGAAGTATTTCCTATTCACCTTAGTAATTAGAGCAGAAGGATGTAGTGAATGAAGTGCCTCATTATCAAGTTTGTAGCCACGGTCCCCGCAGAATGGCTACCATGTCGGCTATTTTTCATAGCTGTCTGCTTTTGCTTGTAATGGGCCATTGTTAACCCTAAATGATCCTGACATTCAATTCTCCGTCAGACAATCGGGTCCAGCCGGCAGATTTAGTTCACTAGTCAACAGAGACTTTCAGTTGTCATGTTCCTCTGTGTTCTCATTAGCCCTTGTTAGAGTGTGATCCATCCCCTACTGCCTTCTGAATTAAGTGATGCTACAAATACACTTATTGTGTTTTATGATGTCTGTTCCTCAAATTATTTTAAGGAAAAAAAAAATGAATGCAATCTAACGGCTATGGGGAAACACGGGAAAAATGTGCCATCCCTTCTATTTTGTTAATTTATGCATTGATCTCAATGTCTCTGCCATATCATAAAAATGTAATGGGAACTGTACGTTGTAACCACACACACAAAACCTAAAACCACCAGAACAATGACAGACCTACTATGCCTTTGTCACCAGGCAGTTGTAAATATCTAATATTCACCCTTTTTAAACAGGGTTTTACCTGCTTTGTTCCAGCAATGAACTTGTATCACCCTCTAAAAACTCTTCAAATAGACTTTTATAACTCTTGTATTTTAATTTATGCCTCAGGGAGTAATTTTGGAGGGCACTTATGTTTTAGGATACTTAATGCAGTTCTTCAACTAAAAAAAAAAAAAAGGAGGAAAATTTTCAGTAGGCCATCTGAATCCTTCTGGAATTCTTTTCTTCTGCTGAAATTTAAGTCCTTTAAATACTTGGGACAATTTTCAGGAAATGTACGCAATTTTAAAGTGATTTTAAAAAATACGTAGGTTGCATTAATGCAGAAACAATAAGCTTTATGTAAAATTTAAAAACTTATTCTTTTAAACCATTACCCCAATCCAAACGGCTTAAGAGTTTTATCCTTTCTTGTAAGTTTACAATCCAACAGCAATGTCTGAAGAATAAAGAATCTACTAACGCTGAAGAGAAAAGCAGTTTTTCTTAAAATGAATGCATCTGCCATATTTCTGAACTAAGGGTAAAAAGTCTTTGCCACGTTAATAATTTGTTAAGACATTTTAGTCTGAAGGTTCTAATTTTAATACTGAAGGGTCACTTAAACAAAATAGTCTAATTTCAGATCTCTTTTTTCATCTTCTGTTAAATGAATGCAGAAAACTCTAGTATCACAGTGGCATGGTATAAAGCAATAGGAGTCTCTAACCAACCACGCGGTAGAAAGGAAAAAAAAATTATAAAACCAACCCAAACGCTACTGCAATTACAAGAAAACATTATGAAAAGTTTATTTTCAACTCCCTGCGTTTTCATGTTTGGCTCTTATCTGATTCCTTCTGCTTAATTGTGATTTGGAACTGTGCCTTGGAAGACACTGCTGCTGCCTCTCCTCTCAATTTGGAAAGTGTGGCAAAGCAGCTCTATTCAGCTTCAGAGCAGTGAACATAATTGGAGCCCTAGTTCGCAAGCATGAAAGGAGGTGCTGTGCCTTTGATTAGAACTACCATCTCTCTGTGGTGTTTATCTGAAGTGTTATTTCTGCCTTCCCTGTCCACAATACCAAATTAACATTTTACAATGCTTTCCAATGAGCTCCCAGATCTTGGCTACTGCTCAGCTCTCCCTGACGTGGAGCCTGATGTCATGCTCTGCCCTTATTTTAAACGTTATCCAGGATCTTGTAAGAAATGTAGGATGTTGAGATTTTTCCCTTTTATAAAATCTTTCAATCCCACATGTCACACAGAGTGATGGGCTGGAATATATTGCAAAGCAGAGAGATAAGAGGCTAGGAGCCTCACTAGAATTAGACAGTCCCAGGCCGAAGATAATTTTACACCACCTCTGACTGGGGAAAGAGATGTTAATAAGTTTCCAGGACACATACGCAAGTCCCATTTAGGGGAGAACTCCATACATATGCTCTAGGCAAAGCAAAGCTAGGACTGTTAGCAAAGAACAATTACCAGTGGATCAAAAAAAAGAGTATTTACTGCCATGCTTTACTCAAACGAAACAAGTTTACAGATTTTTCTGGCTTTAAAACATGTGCAGGGAAGATATTACAATATATAGCAACTAGTCCTCCGCATCTGGGTGCATTTCACACATCAGTGCCCAACACTGTTATTCTCACTTCTTTTTTTAATGGAATCAAGTGCCCTGTCTACTAAATAAGGGCTTTCTAATTTTATGTTATTTATTGCTTCAGAGGGGGAGGAGGAAGAATTTCCTAGCAGAGTAAAAATAAACTGGACATATACCAACGCTAACTGATAGAAAGTGTTTCGTTTAATATAAACCATAAATTATTTAGCTCTGTAGATAATTAGTGAAGTCATTAGTAAAAGTTCACAACATAATACTCAAGTAAAAAAGTAGATTAATGACACTTACAAGTGAATAAGGACTACAAGTAAAACAAACAGCACAGTTGGATATGAAATATTTCATTCAGACAAAAGAAAGTATATTTGGCAAGACTGCTGCCAAAGCAGCCAGGAACCCTGACAAAACTGCAATGCATCTTTATTATGTGCAGAAAATCTCATCTGAAAAATATAACTGCCTGGAATGTGCAACACTTGTTTACACTGGTAAGCATGAGTAGTCCCACTGAAGACAGTGTAGTTGCATAGGTAGTTACTCAACAACTTGCTTCAGAGCTGCAAAAAATGCAGTCCAAGTGCATATCTGATGTCAGGAAAATATTTTTAAAACACATGTTTTCAGGTACACTGTAATGTCAGCGTTCCTTTGGAATTTTACCATTCTGAACACTCCGCTATTTTACTTACAACACATTTTAAAATGCTAATTTAGTAACTTATGTAGTGGTTGGGCTTGCTTTGCTCTAGATCACACTTTTTCACTTCATTCTCTGCTCCCAATGGATTGATCTACAGTCTGTAGAAATGCCTATGTTACAACGTAATCAGATATTAAATTGGTTTACATTGTATCTGTCAGTGGGGTTCTCATGAGTTATGAAAGACAGTTTCAGATTTTACCAGTCCAGTGAGAAGCTGAACATTCAAGTTCTGTTGATTTCAAGAAACCCAGGGCAAAAGTCTTCTAAAGTGGGCTTACACCATTGCTAAGTCACAACTGGTGCCATTTTGCATATTTGAGTATTTTAATTTCTTTGTTGTTAATCCTAGAAGGGAGATCGTCGTTGCAGCCTTCAGTGCGTATACTGAATTGCACACCAGTACTTGGAATTAAAGTATAACTATACATCATAGCATTCAGGCTCGAAGGCAGTATTTGTCCTTCCATTTGTGCTTAAGTTTGAGCCTCTCACTGCTGCCTTCTTCTTCTTCTTCTTCAATTCCACCCCACAGGCTGCAGGTTCATTTTCAACACCATTAGCTGTAACCGATGATACGGGAGTATCAAGACCCATTAAGTTGTGCCGATTTTCTCTCTCGTTCCTCTGTATCCTTTTCTTCTTTTTCTTTGCACCTCTAGAGGAAGGTGGATATAAAAAGAGTAAAAGAAACACAAAGTTAGCCAAATTTAGAGCTTTTTCCACCCACAGCTGATGCATTAGAGCAATCGTCTGCCTGTGCCCCTTGAATACAATGCTGAAACAGGGACAAAAACTACCGTTCTGCAGCAGAAAAAAGGCAGAAAAACCATGAAGACAAAGTACGAGACCATTCCACTAGTCTACTTTTTAACATATCATAGCATTGCTTTGAAAAGAACTGCTTGTGATCTTAAAAATCAGCTAGTCTTGATCAATAGTCAACAGATGTAATTAAAAAATACAAATTACCAGTCTCCTCCTCTCATAAAAGCCATTGCACTTTTTTTTTCTTTCCTAAGCTCAAATACCACAATACTTGCAATTAAAGAGTGATTCCTGGTTTATTTATTCAACAAGACAGGCAAAGTGCCTAAGATTAGTTTTTGCATTTTAATTTACCTGAACTATGACAGATTTACAGAATCAGAAATCACTTTAATGTCTATTTATGCTTATCAGACTTTATACAGTGCCAAAAGCATCAGTCAAGCTCCGGTATCTTTCCCAGGTAGTACCTTTAACAAGGGAATTCAACTGGTCTTGCAGATGGTACCAGGGATTTGGCAGATGTTACACCACTTCTACCGTGAATTCCCAACTCTTGGAAGAAGCTGTAACTTTATTTAGCTATAAATATGTAGTAATACTTTGATTGTAACCTTTCAAGAGTAGGTACTGTCTTTGTTCAAAATTTGTAATGTGCATAGCACAAAGAGGTTTGTGACCAGATCTCTTATGTTGAATGCTGCTGAAACACATGAGTGAATGAATCAAGACTAAGGAATGTAATGAGATGTGTGCAGTTTCCCCAAAAAGGGTGCTGCAAGAGCATTACTGTTGGTGATACTGTCCTAATGTAATCATATTTTATAGATGAAAATGTTTACACATCAGCCTTTCTAATGGACTGAAGACTATCTGCCTATAGTTAGTACATTTTTATAGTTAGTTACATTTTTTTTTTAAGTTAAATTGTGTATTCATGAATACATGAACTGCTGCAGCTCTCATACTGGAACATCCTGAAGGAAAAGGTTCTGGAGTTTAAGACCCTCTGTGTTAGGATTCCTGGAACAATTTGAGAAGTACTGCTGCATGAGGAAACCAGGGTACAAAATCATAATTAATCAGTAACATAAGTACCAATCTACCAAACTCAGTGTTCATCTGGGTCTGATGCATAATCACTTGTAAATTTATGCAGAGAGCACTACCTAGTGTAGCTCAACAAAACTGTTCAATGGGAATATATCTAAGGAGAAAATGTCTGTACTGACAAGCAGTACCTAATCATTAATATTTGAAGGCTGAGGCTACCATGCAGATTTTCACTATAAAAGCTACTCAAATTTTGAGAAGTAGTTTTCACCTTTTTATTATTTGAACATCAGATGTGATGATGTATTAGATTTTCGAGATACTTAGATAAAAACCTTAGTTCACTTAGCATCTATTGTGTGGACATTTCTCTGTTTCTTCTAGAGTCTGCAGAAGATAGGTTAACTGCTTGGCTAAGATAAAAATCTACTACCATCTTGGATAAAATTTGTTTTCCTATTGCAAAACAGTATTTTCCATCCAGAAATTCTGAAAGATAAACTTGTCTCAAGGGCTTGCCATTCATTTTCTTTTACAGCAGGTATTGTGGCCGTAATGAATACTGTTCTAATAGGCAAAAGGGCAAACATTCATTTGGGGGCTCAAAGAAAGGTATAGTGAGTTGTGCAGGTGCTGACAGTTTCACTTCTCCATAGTGAAAGTGCGTACTTGGCAATCACGTCTCACTTGATTCTTATGAACCTTATTTACTGCATAATTGCTATTATATACTAGCATGTGACATGGATATTAAGTGTATTTTCACAGAAAACAGGAAGGTAATAGAATGTTTTAGGTGGAGCGACTATTTAAGTACAGATTGGACTAGATCTCAAGTCATGTTGATGTTCCTTTTAGATTCTACAATAGAAAACTTTTCCAGCGAAGGTCACAACTCTTGCATGAGTGTAATTTTTTTAAGGATATTTCAAGACACATCACTGTAGTGAATGAGAAAACTATAGTCCTCTCACTGCCCCTGCAGGTCATGGTTTCAGGTACAAAGAAGTGAGAGTTTTCATGAAAAATATGCAGTCATGTTTCTGAGATGTTTTACTATCTAATCTGTACTATACAGATAGCTATATAGATAGCCTATAAAGAGAAACATGGAACAGTCTTTCAAACTAGTAGCATCAGAAATGCCAGAAGATCCTTCTCTCTTCTAGCTCTCAAAATAAGGCAAGAACTTGTAGTCTTTCCCCAAAAAACCTTGGTACATGCAGTCACTGCTATAATTACAAAGACAAGTGAATCATTTCATTATGTACTAGTTCATGGGAGAGCTTGCAAAGTACATACTTTCAGATTCAAGCTTTAATCAGGAATAGACATCACTCAGATTTGCATTCTTATCTTAAAACATGCAGTGAAAACTGCCCTCTTCACGTCAGACAAAACACAAGCACTGGGGAAAAATGCAGCAAAAATGTAGTAAAGCCTACAATGGCCTGTCCGTGGAAGAAAAATACAGCACTGTGTAGTACTGACATGTCTACATTCCTCCCTTTCAAATTAGTTCTCCCCTGACAAGGTATAGTATCCAACGTTACCTCATGGCATCTTTCACTGATGATCAGGTATAAATGGCCCAGTACCCTGAAAGCTTGCAAATGAGGCTCTGCAAGACTGCTCTTTGCCCAGACGGGATAGCAATGACATGAAGCATGACTTCAGACTGGCATCTCCATGATGGAGCAATACAGCCTAATACACAGCTAAGGCATGCCACAGGGCAATCCCATATCCCTGAGTTTTGATTCTCATGTACGTTACAGTCCTTGCTCTTTTCAGGAGAGAGAGCATGTGTATGTGCATGAGTGTGCGTGTGTACATATACACAAACTGTTATTTCCTTCTTGTTTCAGGTGTGAAGCAATTTTTGAACTATTATCCTAAAGCTAACTTTTTCTTTTGCTCGCTAAAACAAAATAACCCTTTCAACATTTCTCACAGTTTTCTAACAGCAGTTGTAGAAATAACACTGCACATTGTTTTAAGTATTTCTTGCTTACTGTGTTGCAGGTGAGTCTCCATCTGTGTCACGCTCCAAACTAACTTTTAGGTCCCCTGACTTACTGATGACTGGTGACATCTGTAAAAGAAAAAAAAAAATAAATAAAAAGAAGCAAAAAGCAGGAAGATAAAAAGAAGACAGACAATGGGGCCAACACATGTACATAGAAAACCCACCAGCTTCCTGAATAAGGAGAGAATATACCTTGTTTGAAAAAGAATGTCTATCAGCCATAAAATGTTAACTCCTATGTGGTTACAAACAAGGAAACAGTACCCTGCTTTAAAAAAAGAAAAAAACAAACCAACAAAAACTACTTGCAAATAAAAGACAGTTTTCTGGTATAGGTAGAAACAAGAGGTTATGAATCTACTTGAAGTAAGCTTAAAATACACATGATCTGTAATGAATTACGTTATTTCTGCTACTGCATTAGTAAAGACAGAATGCTAAAAAGCCATCTTATTGCACAGTTTGAACAAGAGAAACCTGTCTATTTTTTAATCCTGCAAGTTCCAGTCTCAAGCAGTTCAAATCACTCCAGGTTACTTTGTAAGTCAGGGCTAAAACCAACCAACCAAACCTGGAAGAGTTTAAATAAAATCTCAAATTTCCAATGGAATTAGTGTGTGTCTCTGCAACTTGCTCCCTGTATAAACAAACCTCTTCTAACTCTAACAGGTGTCATACTGCAAGAATTCCCGTAAGGAAATGTGAGTGCCTTTCCTGAGTTTACTGTTTTCAGGGACAGATTATTCTTTCTACTTTCTTCCAGGCTGTTCACAAATATCTGGTAACTACCCATGTAGTTTCATTTTCACAAAGGGCAAAAGCCAACACAACTGATAGGCCTTATGTCTCACCCAAAATTTGCTCATCTGGAGCCAGGCATACACTACACATCCAGTGAGGAACTTCAGGCCTCCAGAGCACCACAACCAAGGCGAAAAGCTGCGGCAAGCAGCACAGCACACTGTAGGTTCAGACCTAGTATCACAACGCTGTCCCTGAAAAACTGTTGTGCACCTCTACTTCAGGTTGACAGGACAGCTATGTTCTGTAAGTGCCTGTTCGGTATGGCATGCATGAAAGAAAAACAGAAGTCATATCCAGACAGGCATTGTGAGAGGGTACTGGTTCCTATGAAGGCCCTGGAAAGCTGGAGAAAAAGTCTCTCTCGGGATACTGGAACCCTATGCCAGAGAAGGGAGGGAGAGATTAGATTTGGCACTTTCCAAAAATCAAGATTTTTTTCAGGGAGTAAAGGAGAAGACTGGGCTTGAAACTAAATCAATCCTCAAAACTTGGCCCCCATTTATGATTTTTTTAAGACTGTTGATTTTTGTATTCATAGCCAGCCTAAAGCAAAACCTACTACATTGTTTCTGAATTTCTCACATAGCCTTAGTTTTAAAAAGATCAGCCCATCCAGTTCTGCCAAGCACAGAGGTACTCATGTGCTTGTAAATAAGATGTTAACGTTCTGCTATCAGCCTGAATTGCTCCAGGAAACAGCCAGTTACCCACGACACTACTGTCTCTAAAACCCCCATTAAAAACGAGCAGTATTAGGAAGGGAGTATCATTCAGCAGCGCTGGAGTGCCTAACAACACCACGGCATCTAAAAAAGTAACCACAAAGTCAACAAGAGCTTTCTGGAAGCAAGAGAGAAGAAAAACATTACAGTTCCTGACCCTTAGGTCTGCCAACTATTCATTTCATTTTGCGTGACCTCACAGGCAAGGTGTGCCATGGTCCCTCTGTATTTAACTTAGAGAGAAAATAGAGGGTTGCTTCACAGCAGTTCTTTTTATCACTTAAGCATTAGTTTCAGTATTTTAAAATGCAATGAAAATACTTTGGTTTCAGACACTGAATTAATCCATCACAGATTTCTAAGCCCTAATGAATAAAACTTAACATTTCCCTGTCAACTACTATTGTCCAATTTTAATTTGGGGTAAAGTGAGACATAGATGAAAATCATCTTGGTACACACAAATGAAGACTACATTGGAACCAGAACTCGTATCCCCCAAACCTCAGTTTTAGACCTTGAACAGTTTAATTACCTTCTTAAACTCTAAATGGAATTAATTAAAAAAATATCTACTCAATGCTAGCAGTTGAACAAAATTTGAACTTTTTTGTCTTGGTCCTGCTCCCTGGTATTTTATTAGTTTAATATTATTTTTCTGCTGACTTAGAAGAAAGCTCCCATTGACTTATTGAATTCATATAAGCACACTGCCCATATCAACCATGTTCAAACATTAGTCATTAGTCTGCTGAAATAACACAGATTGTTGGATTAGTTTAGACAAAAGCCAGCCTATTAGAACATAATAATGTAGCATTGGCAGGGCTAGGAAGAAAAATCTTCTACTTCATGCACCAAGTCCTTGTTAATACAGTAACAAACCTGAGACTAAGTCAATGGTAAAAGTAAACACAAAAGAAGGAAACATAATGCCACTGATATGAATATACAAGGGAGTTCTGTAAATTGAATGATTCTAAGTAATTAATACTTCCTTCAGCATTCATAATCTTGTTGTTCCTTGTAATACACAATCATGAGCTTGCAATCAAAACAAAATTGTTTTCTGAAAATCCTATGTGAATGATGTTGAACTAGGGTTTTTTACCTTCCTTTCTGAGTAAATAGAACATCTACATTGTATTAATACTATAATCAATTATGGACCTTTCCAAAGCATAGTCTGGTAGAATTCCTTTAAGTGCCACTAAGAAGACTGACTTCTCTTATAAAAAACAGACTAAATTTTTTCATATGTACAGATATCAAAACACAGAAAATTATCCTTGGTTTACAGGTAGATGATTAAAGTATCCACTCAATTAAGCTGCTTAACTGAAGGTTTTAATGATCTGTTTTAAAAACCTTGTATAGTGCCATTAATTGTGTTCAATTTTGTTTTCATATTCTAATTCTCCACTCTTTCAAAGTCGGTATCAACTGTAGAAGCTTAGATTTTCAGAAGTTTCTTTTGCTTTGTTTACTATCATAAAAATCAAAATTGTAATAAAATATATACTTTCCTTTTCTAGACGACTTGCTTTATAGCTAATTTGGCCTCAATTTTTTTATAATATTGTCACAGTGCTGCCACATAACAAGCAACCAAGGCAAAACAATTAAAGGCTAAATACGCAAAAGCATTTCAGTTCCTGATCCCTGCTGTAGAAGCCACAGCAGTAAGTCAAGCGCTAAACCATCCCTGTGCAACTCATGGAAACAATCATATGTATCAGAACACTATTCATAGCAAAACCTGAAGCAGAGGACATCTAAAGGAAACACCGGGGACAAAGCCTCATCCCAAGTCTCCATCTTTGGCAGTGCTTTCCTCTAGGCTGTGCAGAGCTGTCTCCAAGACTGATGGTCTGCAGAGGTATTCTGACAGACTAAGAGGCAGATGGACAGAATGGAGTGGTGCAGGCAGTCTGTTTAGGTGACTCGAGCCATGCAAAGTAAATGCACTTGCTC
This sequence comes from Grus americana, assembly GCF_028858705.1. Classification (NCBI taxonomy): domain Eukaryota; kingdom Metazoa; phylum Chordata; class Aves; order Gruiformes; family Gruidae; genus Grus; species Grus americana. The sequence continues at coordinate 63,318,316 of NC_072854.1, forward strand.
TATAGCTACTCTGCACAGGGGAATTCTCTCATAGAAGATGTTTCTACAGAACTTGATCTAATTATTCATTGGATTACAGACAGCAAGAATGAACATGACTCTGTCTTTTCAAACTAGTCTTTAGGACATTAAACTCAGTATTAAGTTTGTACTGTTTTCTATTACACAGTCCATGGATAAAAAAATTATAGCAATGTACCTAACTCCCCAGAACCACATTGATGCCTCCTGACAAAACTGTTCTAACAAGTCAAGTTTGGGAGAAATGCTGTGACACCACGCTCATCGTTTTCTTTCCTGCTATTCTGTACCCCTCCACACATTTCCCTGTTAAATGAATAACTAGCAGGCAGCTTTGCTAGTGGAGTTACATGGATTTCTTTTTCGCACTGTAGTGTTTTTGAAGAACAAGCTTATTCAGATTCACCATTTGGTAACCCTTATATCTAACAGTATTGACTTAGTTGCGCGTTGTCTCGTCGAACTGGGGCTCTGTATATGACAGAGACATTGGCATGAATTTCTCTCTTTCCCCAGAAAAAACAGCTAAACCACTGAAGTGTTTAGGACTAAGCCAACACCCAGTAGCTTCTCTATCCGTGAATGCTAGAGCCACAAGCAGAGAGGACTTTGCCTTGTCTAGTCTTTGAAACTGCAAAATCCTGGGCTTGTTCAGGGCTAGGAGAGACCAGCAGGAAACCTTATGGGTGAAAACTGTAGTCACGGCTCAACACTGACAAATACTGCATCTCAGAAACCAAATCAACTAGATGACCATTTGAGGGACAACAAAAGAAAGAGGAGGAAGAATGGAGACAAGATATTTCAGACTGAAGCACTATGGTTTAGAACAGCTGTTTTCAGTCTTGAAGTCTTGGCCTCTGGGAATTTATCTGTGGTTACAGTTTTACATTAAAATTTGCATAAAAATAGTTCAATCCTGTTCAGAAAGAGGTTATGAGGACCCAAGGAGAAAACAGTGGGGAAGAGAGAAGTTAGCTATCAGGAGCAAGCTATCTTAATAATATAAATGCCCCTCAATAGTATTTTTGATTCTGCTTGACCAGTTCAGTGGCTAAGCCTGATTCTTCCTATCTTTAAACAGACCCAGTCACTTACAGCAAATGATTATGGATGTGATTTCATCTTTTCTTTCTCCCACAGATATTAATTTGCTTATAAATGAGATACCTTTTCTTTAAATGGCTCAAATAATACTATGGACACAGGCATAAACATTTTTTGAGACAGAATGCATTAGGAACCACAGAGGTGGGTTTGGATTTGAAAAAGAAGGAGCTACCAGCTTATGAATAATGAAGCACCACACATGCTTAAGACAGAGTAATTCAATTTGAACAGTACAAACTGCATTTTAAAGGGAAAACAGAATACCTAAAATAGGAAACAACACAACTAAAAAGCTGAAATACATTAACATTGGGTAATGTTTAAGGCAAATGATCCATTCCTAGTAGATGGTACCATAGTAACATTTCCTTCAGAAGGATTTCTTCAAGAATATTCAAAGTAATTACTACTTTGAAAGTAGGATTTGCAAAGATGTATTTATTCTATAATGCCTCTTCAGCAGTTCATGTGGAAGACTACACAGCAGCTTTGCAGACTGATTCTAGAAAAGCATAGTTTCTTTCAGCCCAGATGTCAATGCCTTTACAAAGGGAGATACGTAATCACACTAGGAACGAATGAAGGCCGGAATGATAAACTTCACTATAATACACTGTAATTCAACTGAGTATCACATTTTTGTGGGTTTGCAACCTCTCGACTTCAAAATGAACACACTTCATCAGGTGTTGAAAGTCTTCTGCTCTATTCACTGCAAGGGTTCCATCGTATTCATTCTTTCATGTTTCCCTTATGAGCATTATCACATCTTCCTAGTCCCTCCTCCTCATAAAAGATAATCAGTCACTGAAGTGTTCCCCAGTAACCTGAAGAAAAGCATTATTGAAGTAGAAAACAGAAACAGCATGAACTAAAAACCAAAAGTTTTTGATGAAACTACTAGAAATATCTAGCTAGTATTTTTTGAAATATTTTTGAGCAAGTTTTCTATGCTTTATAAATTTTTAGATCTAATAAATAAATTTTAAGCCCACAAAAACACCCACATCGAAAGAGCTCAAGCCTAGGGGAAAGGCATCAATTGCCTTGCAGGTTAGTTTCAGACACACTAGGCTAAGTATCCACAAAGTCTGACAACAGCCTACTCTGGGGAAAGAAGAGTGAGAATATGAATTATTTATGTGAACAGTGATAATCCCAAACTTTGTTTAAATATACATGGAATCAAGTTTTGATGATCTCTGGGTATATTATCCAAATGTGCAATAATAATGTGGTTCTTGAAGGTAACCCTTTTCTTTTCATGCTTATGACCATTATTTTACACTTTAACATCATTTTTCAAAGATAAATACACTAGAATATTTTCTTACAATTGTAATGAAATTTTAAATTTCTGTTTTGTTTTTGTCCATTACTACTTCCCACTATTCTCAGCCTTGAATTGAGTACTAAACATTCAAAATCCAATTAAATGCATTTTATATAGTGAGTGGTAGGTCATCTTAAATTATAAAAAATATCCACAAGGTTTTGTAGACAGCAGAACATTTCTGCCTCCCCCAAAAAAAGGCACTCTATTGACTTTGAAATGTCTCTGATTTGCCAAAATTTTGCAAAACCCAAATTCTGGTTTCAATTAGAACTCTATCTGAATTCCTGTCTTTTCTGCCTTCATCTTAAGGAACCTGAAAATAGCACATTTACTGGAGAAGCCAGATGACAAGTCTGTCTCTATTTCTTGGGATTCTTCATCGGTGCAGTGAGACCTGCACTCCATGAAATTTCTATTGGCAGTTTAGATGTATGTTGTAATTAAAGATGATTATGACCTAATTTTGTGGCTCAGGAGTTAAGTAACTCATAAGGCAGGAAAACAAGGTTTGCATAAAATTATTATGTTATGAATGCAAAGCTGATGGTAGAAAGTATTTTGAAAGCAGGTTCTTTGAGCTACAACTTTTTTTATTATTTGCAAAGATTAATATTGAATCTTGAGTATTACACCCTCTTTTAATGTTAATGATTCCCTTTTATTCACTCATCATAAAGTTCTTAAGATTAGCTAGATATGCATTTATAATATCTGCAGTTGGAAAACTATTTCTCATTAGACTATCTGATATTCTCAGTAATTAAAACCATAGCATTCTTCTACATTTTAAGTGCCCTATTTAATCTTGTATGGTAGCAAAATCTCAGAAGTAACTGCTATGATGATTTTCACAGTACCTGTGTTTTTGCAGTCTTAACAGAGCTAAATATTTAAGTATTCCTCAAAAAAACCAGAAAGAACAATAGATATAGCTAACATGGATATAACTAAGTATTGGGGAAAACACACTTGTCACCAAAAAACCAAACATAACTAAAAAATTCAGTTATATTTTCCTGCTTGTGGTAACAACATAAGCAACAACTTAATTATTTGATAAATATTTTTGGACTAAAAAAAAAAAAGCAGCTTAATTTTCTGCCAAAGCAAAAAAAAAATATCATAGGGTATTACAAAATAATGATTTTTCGTATTTCCCATGTAAAAGAAACTGGCATTTCCAATTCACCAACAGCTCTAATACTGAAAAAAAAATGAAAGTAATAGGAAGAAAAGTTGCTGTGTCACTGCTGCAACACAGGAACTGCCATAACCGATCAGCCCCCTCAGTGGTCGTCTTAGCAGTTTTGTCTCAGAAGTATCTGGTATTGCCTAAAGCCGAAGTGCTGTAGAACTCTCCTTCATTATGACAAACAGTTGAATGACAACTTGTTTCTTCTATGCAGCACTCTGCAGCTTTTGTAAAACCATTATACTTCAAGGCATCACAAGTCTTACAGAGAGATTTGATTCATCATTCGATTCAACTCATTATCTTCTTGGTGATTAATATGGTGCTTATGTAACTTGAAATAATAATTTAAAAAAATAATCAGCCAGATTTGTGTTTCCCAGTCATTTAGATGCTTTTGGAATCTCAGCCATTACCTCAGCCTAAAATGCGTTATTAAAAAAAATAATCCCTGAGCGCATAAGTTTAATAGTGTCTTGTGGTAGTTAGGTTCACCAGGTTAGCTAAGCATGGCATAAGCAAAAATTTTCTTCTACCAATATTAGATGTGCTCCATTCCAGCTTAATGTTTCCTGATCTTGTTTAACAGCAGGAAGGGGGGAAAAAAAAAAAAAGAAAAGAAAAAAGAGCGCATCCAATTCACCTCTCTACACTATGTATCATTTTATACATTCTCTTCACTGCTCATCCTCTGCTAGTTTAATCTTCTAAGTATATCCTCTCACATAATTTTTTCCGGGACTTGTAAATGTTTCATTACTTTTCTCTGGACCCTTTATGATTCTGTAGTGCCGTTGGATGCTGTGCAAGATAAAAAGCAGCATATTTGCTTGGGTTTGGACTGTTTCTATACACTTTATTCATTATATCTTTTGAATACCTGTATGTACTAGATAGACTTTACTACACAATTCCAACTAATTATTAAATATACAGTCAATTTAATTCAATGTGCCACTAGAATCAAACTAAAGAATATTTTGATGAAATGTCACTATAACTGAGTGTTACAAAAAAGTAACAAAAACTATTGTTAAAATAATATGTCAACTGTAGACACTTAAGAAAATATAAGCTATCAAAACCAATCAAATGTTACTTCTCACAGAGTTGAATAATAAATACTGATTATAAACATTAGAAATGCTACTTAGAGCACATAACATTTTTTTGATCCAGTAAACCAACTAGATTTCTACTAGATTAAAACAGAAAAAAAGATGTCGCTAAAAATGATCAAGTCTTTAATGACACTAAGTATCAGAGCACTTCTCCCTGTTCTAATTTGGGTATGAGTGAAACTGGGTGAGTATAGCAACATCCTTCTGGATACCTTTCTTGCCTCCAGCAATGTAGACAACAGATAAAAGAAATCTTCATGCTTTCCAGTAATGTTGTAATTTTTCCTGTATTTGTTCCACTCTGCCTTTACAGGAGTATCTGGAAGTAATGCACCCTTGTCTTTCTTGGACAATAGTTTGGCTATGAGTTTCTCAGCTACAAAGACGTAAAAGATACTTCTGATGAATTATTACTACTTGGTGTGGTGATTAATTCAATTTTTAAAGTATAGTTAGAAATAAAACACTTAGCAATTCGATTTGTAGCAGTTGGCTTCAGCAAGACTGCCAAATGAGTAATCTGTACTCAATAATTCATGAAACGCTACCTCTCTCTATTCACCTATTAAAAAAAAAGGTTAATAGAAGTAGCTTTGAGTGTTTTAACCTGGAACATTGCAATATGTATTAATGCAGCAAAGATTACATAAATCACCTGAAAAAAGAAAAAAAACCACCCATAACTAAGTTACATACCCTACTTTTTGAGTCTTTCAAATCAGATGCAAAATATTAGATTACATTTCAGAAAACTACATGGAAAAGTCAAGTCATTTGAAAGAAATCTGAACAAAAGTCACTTTTAAATTAGTTATGTTAGTACCTTTGACTAAATGAATTGCTGTGGAAAGCACACTGAAGGATACATTTTTGAACAACAAAAAAAATCTTCAATTTTAACAGTTATTGAACTAATTTCTATGACTTTTTTTCCCCCCCTTACAAAGTATCCCATGTTTTAAGACAAGCATCAGTCTTACTTCACAGAAGGGGAACATAAGCTATGCAAAGTTTCTAATCTGTGTTTGTCTAGAGAAGTGAGAGTCATTCGGCCTGCTTTGCACACAGCAGTATCTCTAAAGATCTGAAAAAAAATAAAATAAAAAGTCAAACCCCTATTTTTTTCCTTGACTAAAAACTGGCTGCTGTTTCTTTGTTCTTCTGTACATACTGTATTCTGACTGCTAACTAAAGTCATAGACACAGGAATGCTGCTGCATAAAATATAGTCTGTGATACGTAAACAACACAATGCCATATGCAATTGCAACACAATATAAGTATACGGTAGGAGTGGAGAGATGTTAGATACAGTCAAGACAAAAGCTCTTTCCTTTACTCCTCCAAACTATGAAAGTCTCTATAGTCCACCCCCTTGAGAAACCTACAGGATGAGTGCAGTCATTCACATCAGAGAACCATCGGCAGCTTTTAAACAGAAACATCCATTGACAAGTAAGCACATTTAGATGCAGTGTATCTCATGGTCTGGTAATAAGGCTTTATGACCACACTGTATATCTTTAATTAGGATAGTATTACACAGACTGAAAAAACTCTTGAGAGAAAAACATCACAGCTTTTTCCTAAGCAACCTGATAGATACGGAAGTTTCACGGCACAAAATTTGAAGAAACTGTGGGCAGTGCACATTCCAAGACAGTCAAGTGCCCAAAAGTATGTCAGGTTTTGACAGATCAGTGTTGTTTCTTCATCCATTATTTACATCAGGTAGCTCTGAGAAATACTTGTGTCAACCTTGGAGTCAATAGGAGATTTGCCACTCATTACAATGCTGCAAGAGTAGGCAGAATATTTAATTGCCAGATGATGGAACAGCTGGTTCCACACAAGACAAACATTAGACATCTGCTGAAAATCTACCTGCTTGCCTGGAATGAGGTCTATACATAAGACATTTTTCCAAAAAGGATGGAAAATTAATACAGTCCACCTGGCACACAAAGGACATAGTCCAACACTACTTACAGAATCCTTCCTTCTCAAATTATTACCTTATGTAGTGTCGGTGAGCCTACCTCTGCTTCTGTTATTCCTTCAGGTAGGAGAGGAGCAGAATCTGGTACTAATTCTGGAGGTTGTTCTTCATATTCTTCTGAAAACAAGATCCATAATTCACCATTGTGAGAGCCATGAAAGAATTATGAAAGTATCTATTTTACGTGAACAATCATGACATTATGATATAGCCAATAACAGGATGTGAACTGAAATAGGTGAAAAATGTTTGAAGCCAGACTTTGCACAAGAATTTATCAAAATTCGCCCATTAATTTTTATTTATATTAGCAAGCTTAGATTTAAATGTATAGGCAATTATATTAAATAAAAACAATCAAACATTTACATGACTAAGAACAAAGTCCATACTGACAGCAATGCAGCTGATACTGAACAAATGTATCTTGTGATTCAATAAGAGGGTCACCAACTGAGGTAGCAAATTATATACCAGGGTTTTTTTGCACAGCTGGACAACTGCCACTTTTTTTTTTTTTTTTTTTTTTTTTTTTTTAGAACAACAGGCCATCGCTGAAGAGTCTTCCTACAGACTGCTCTTTGGCTTATTTTGCAGGAAGAAAGGAACAAGAAAATGCACAGGATGTGCAAGGGGATGACAAAGGCAAAGAGCAGTAGTTAAGCTAACTTTAATTACCATCATCAAGTTAGCACAGTGTTATATCCAAGTTTTTTTTAGGGAAGAGGCATAAATACTAGACTTCACTTGAAGACAGGGAGGAACTAGAAAATGGGGGAAAACATCTTGAGAAATGTTGTGTTAAAAGATTTCTAAACACCAGTATAACTGATAGTTTGATAGTTTAGGCAGGCAAATGAATTTCTTGTAGCCTCCGACCACACGCTATGTCCGCAAATTGAATATTAACAACTGTCAGGACACTGAGCACCTTTACATCAGTTGACTCAGTAGGATGCTGCTTATATTATTTTTTCAGATTCATTTAGATTTTATTGTATTACTTTAATCAAAACCATTTTAATGACAAGGACCCGGTAGCAAGTTCAGATATGAGAGTTAACCATTACTGTTCTTTTAAAACTTCATACCGAAATCCACCTATTTGGGAACTGAGCATTCTCCATTAGAGTAGGGGGAAAATAGAGAGTTTTTACAAAAGTAAGTGGTTAGATCTAACAGATATTACCTAAGAAAAACCTAAGATGTCTGTAAAATGCTTTGATGTGTCCTAAAATGTCGCCAAGGTAAGCCATGAACCAGGTGAACATATGTAAGAAGAGACGAAGAATTGATCCAGTTGACTGATAATTAAGCCAGTACTATATAAGCTGGAATGTTTAACTCCGTGCCAGTATCTTTGTAAGTCAGGTATGCCAACTTGCTAAGTGGTTAGCTAACCTTATATAATTTCTGCATCACAATAAGTCATCATTATGCCATCTGCATGCTGCATAAATTTGTATCTTCAGAAGAATAAGCAGTACAGCATGGTAAAATCTTGGACCATCAGTTAAACCCACACCGGTATACCAGGAAGACAGCAGTAAACTTACTTTCACCAGCCACATAATTAGCTGGAAAATAGCCTTGCTGTCCATTTGCTAGGCTGCCAAACCACCAGTTATCATTATCTTTGTATAACACTTGGATAATGTCACTGCGATGGATGGTTAGCTCATCTGATCGATGCGCTGTGTAGTCATAAAGAGCCACTACCTAAAAGAGAGATAAGAGCACCACAGCTTTATCACAACCATGCCACAGAGAAAAAAGCGCAACATTCACTTCCTCTTGCAGAAAGGCAGCTGAAACCAAAGCTGCACTTTGGTAAAAGCTGAGGCTGTCTCAAGTTTTGCTAATGGGATCAGGGGTGGTGGGAAAGCAGCAGGAGAGGCAAGATAAAGGACTGTGGGATTGTAGAAATGGTTAAGAACATTCAATTCACTAAGATTAGCTTCAAAACAGCAGCTGTTAGTTTTATAAGCAATTTACTTGTGAAGCAAAAGGAAAAAAAAAACCACTTCATACATTTACTTTCTCAGAATTGTTACACCACCTTCAGATCCCATTCTGTGTGTGCTCATGAAGCATATGTGTTCGAATAAATACTTCAACAGTACGACAGTTTTACCGAAGGAAAAATTTAGTACAAAAATGTCATTGCAAAGTTTTGCTTTGATCACTCCACTTTTTCTTTTCTTTTGTTTAGAAATAAGGATTTGCATATACAATTTTACAAATATCTGCCAAAAATATGTTTATATTCCATTTCACATAATAAATCCATTTGCCAGGGAAATACAGTACCATCTACACTCTTCTGGAGAAAAGTACTAATAATGGTCAGCGCCATGCATACTAGATAGAATACATGACCAGAAGCCTGAATATGAAAATATCAAGTATAATTTCTTATTTATTTCCTATGCCTTATGAACAAAACCCCATCCTGACGAATTCAGAGCAGAAAAGACTGAAAACAAGTGAACTGAAAGAATAAGGGAATTGCTCACTTCCCTCATCAGAAGCGAAGAGCAAAGTTATGACCTATTTTACACAAAGAACACTGCTTCCCTACATATAATCTTCACCTCAGATTCCTCTACAAAATTGTAAGAGGTCAGAAACAGGGATCATTAGGACTGATAGGAGGTTATAGGGGATTGAAGGAAACAGCAAAGTTATTATGAAGATAGGGATTTGGAGAAAAAACTTCATTTTTTTATTACTCATGCATGCATTTAAATCCTAAGACTGCTGAACTGTGCAGTGCTTTTTATATTTCTATTTCTATTTTGAGTAAGATCACTTATGAGTTACGTGTGTAAAACTATAGCCAATGTCGTGTATTTTCGTACTTCCACATCACCAATTAAACAGATTAAATCAGTTATGAATGGGAAAAGATGGAAATTATTCTACTATTGTAAATTCTATGTGGTGATTTGTGAGCTGGTCAGCAAAGAACTACCATCAGCATAGTTCTCAGTAGACGGGAAATTTATCTAACTATGCATTCAGTAATCCTGAACTTACATAGAGAAGCTAAACAATGAAATATCATCCTTTATCATAACTCTCCTCCCTGTGTTAGGAAAGCTAGTACAGTAATTACAGGTGATGTTCAAATATAAAAATATGAACTTCAGACTAGAACCAAACTAAAACACACTACATAGATATATAATAAAGAACTGGAAGCTTGCATGATCATGTAAAGTAAGGGGTGCTCTAACAGTCCCCACTTAAGTGGCAACAGTTCCTTAGTGATAGCACTATGAAAAATCATGAGGTCACTTAAGGTAAAAAAAAAAAAAAGAAAAAAGGAATGTAATACTAATTACTTGGCAGCATGAAAAACAATGAAAGGCAGAGCAACAAATGCTTCTATCTGCAGTGTCTTTTGTAAGATAGTTCTAGTGTAAATGTTTTGGGTTTTGGAAAAGAATCACAAAAATTTAGTAACGTGAAAACACTGCCAACAAACAGTTCAAACCAATCAAGCAAGTCTCTCTCTCTGTCTCCCAGAAATAAAAAATTAAAATACCAATGTGTCCTGTAATACAATTGGTTGAGCAAGCCTGATACTTTAAAATAAATGTGGAAATTGCCATTATATGCTCTGGAGACAGATGATCAGAAAATGAGCATAAGGGGATACAGGAAATGCACCCCAGGACCAAAGTAGTATGTAAATCTCTCACAAATATGCCTAAAGCAATGGAATTTCTTCTGGTGTGACATTCAGACGTGGTAAAATTCTGTCTGGGTCCAGGCTCAAGGGAAAAAAAAATCTATATTCATCAAAATTTTACAAAATGATTTTTCAAGAGTGATATAAAACCAGCAGTAACGTGGTTATGGAGGTTATGAACATGTTTGTGAGAATTACAAAATCCGGCGTAGCAAAAAGAATCCTTGGGATCACGCTAAAAAGAAGCATGTGCTTTCAAAAGCACAGATACAATGTAACAGGTATACAATATACTGCAAAAAATTACACTATACTTACTGTCTCTTGCTCGAGTGGACAACTGCTTCCTCCTCTCCCCCCCAGTGCAGCCAGGTGGTCATCATTCTAGAAGCAGAAATTATTTTAAAACTTTAATATGAAGTATTTTGATAAACTATAATTTTGAGTAAGAATTATCTGCAATAAAATACTTTTTTATAAAAGAAAAAGCAGAAGTGATGTTAAGCAACACTGAGTAATATTGGCCATGTAGATATTTAGAACAAGAAATTAAGTTTTTCAAGTATGTACACTACACTAAAGACAACATGGGGGAAGACAGAGGATTGAAGCCTATGCAGTCTCAGCTTATTTGCATTGCAAACACCACAGTAGATGTTTAAGAAGTTGTTGCAGTGAACTTTACCTCTGAACCAGTATGCAAAAGATGTCACTTTCATATAATGGAGAATTTCAGGTTGGTTTTAATAACCAGTACTTTCCATTTAATTCTAATTGTTCTGTCTTTATCACTTACTCTTTAGACTTCCAATAAAGTCAAAGGAATAGCAGGTACATAATGCAACAATTAGGATGTGCCTGTACCTACAAAATTGGGTTTCTGTCAAACAATAGAATTCTTCAGTCGAAAGAAGATTTAAAACAGAAAAATTATGAAAGTTAGCAGAGGAACAACAAATTAGAACCAAGGAAGAGATGGAAGTCCTTTGCTGGAGTTACATAATTTTTTCAATGGCTTATTTTGAAAGGGGAAACCAGTTTCCCCTAGATTTTGTGTGCATCAAAGGATATGAACTACAATACAGAATAGAAATATTACACAGCAATTAAAATATTTTAGAAGAATCAAATGTGAGCTTTGTGAAGTAAATATTTCCACCCATAACAGATTGTACCACATTATAAACAACATTAACATTTGAGAATTTCTATCCAACATTCTTCACCTTTTTCATATTTTACAGCCTCTCTTTTAACTGTCTTTTGCATGAACTTTTTTCTCTTCTATTGCTTTTTTAAAACATATATCTAAAATGTATTGCTCCTTTTATTTTCTGGGGTTTTTTTTAATTTTTATTTTTTTTGTTAGAGTGATCCAAGGAACATCATTACTGCAAACCTCAGCAGAATAAATGGCATTCTCCAGAACAGAGATTTTTGCCCTCAACATTGTTTTCCTAACTTAGCTAGGATTATCCCATAAGGGAAAGAAATCACTGATGCTCCTGAACAGAAAGGTTCCATCCAGTCTCCAGATTGTTTCAGTATTGCCACAGTAGTTAGACACACGCAGTACGTACAGATGAACACAGTATAAAAGCGAACAGTTGCACTCAGCTCTCATCATATATCAAAGCATCTAGGCCTACCACCTAAAGAGTTCTGAATAATTATGTACATACACGGGGGGGGATATAATACATGTGTAACTGCCTGATTTGATAAACAAATTTTGAACAAAGACCGATGGAGCTGCAGTTCAGAGTATGTGGCTTGTTCAGTGGTCTACTGCTAGTTAGCACTACCTTACAGGTTTCAGCTAATTCTCATTTTCCATTCTCAAGGTTAAGAGAACTGTGCAGGCAATGTGCTTAGCCTGTGGGATGGGAGTGCCTCCTGTTGCTCAAAAATGATTCATCAGAATTATTAGCAGTATTATTTGGGTATCTACTTCAGGTACTCATATTGCCCCATTATTGTGTCTCAATCTGTCTCTCTCTCTTTTTAATAAAGTATTTGTGTGCTCTCAAACACTCAACGTAAGAAGAGCTTGAAGAAAGTGAGCTGTTTGGAAATAACAAGCTAAAATCCATGAGTCATCCTGAGACTATGCTGAATGTTCTCAGACACCGTGTTAAATTTTTAAAGAACAACAATCCAAAGAGTTGCCTCTTAAAGAGATACACCGAGCACGTCAGGGGCTGCACACACACCCTACCTCCAGAGGGAATCACCATGTCTACCTACCACAAATGTGGCTCCTGCAAGGCAGCAGAGCTGCCCCTGGCCTGCCATGCGATTTCTCTAGTAGTGCCAACTACCAGTTACACTCCCAGCAAATTTTTTTTTTTTGTGTGTGTTGCGTCACAAGATTAAGCCATGTTTTCAGGCTTCCAAAAAAGCAGCAGACATACAGAAACATATAAATATATAGTTCTTAATACAGTATTAACATCTCCTTTTTTAATGCAAGATGGAAACTAGTTAATACTTTTCTTGCATCAGAGCAGATATGGGGCTATAGTTATGTTCTGAGGAGTTGGTCTTTTTGGGAGGCAGACCGTCTGTGAGAAACAGGAAGAAAACGCTTGCTGAAAAAGCCCACCGTGCCACACTGATTTTGGTTGAACAAAGTTGTTGGGAGCTTTCAGCATAAGGAACGTCCTCAGAAGAAGATAAATAGATCCAGCAGTTGATGCAGATTTCTAGACCCCAGAATATCACGCTGGTTATCCACAACTAACCCACTTAGATAGCCGTGACCTTTCTAACACAAAACCAAACAAAAAATGTTTTAGTATGCTAATACAAAAAAGAGCATTGCAAGCAAGTGTAAACTGAAATAAGTTGCTGTATCAAGTGTCACTGATTCCTGATAATGGCACTAATTAAACTGTTTAAGACTACTTCTTAATTGGGCAGCTTCAGTGATTGTGGTAATGGAGGTTTTGCTTTTATTCATGCAGATGTTTAGTGGCCAACAGGATTTAGGCATTTGATAGCACATACTCCCTTAGGAGAAGCAATACTGAGTAAGAACAAGTGATACGTTATTACTGCCTTTTCTATAAAAAATTCAGCATTTCATTTCTACTAGTGAACAAATATATTTCCAATACCACAATACCAAAGTTTTAAGGAAAAAACACAGAAAACATTTAAAGTTTACTGGTGGTTTTATATGCTTCTTCCCTATATGTAAACAAATTCTTCATTGTAACAGAATAAACATACAGATTAAGTCCCACTTCTAACTAGTCATTAACTCTTAATAACTACACTGGGAAAATAAGCTTTTCGAAGTATTAGTCTTAGGCAGACACTACACATACCAGGGTGAACCTCAACATGTGGGCATACAGGGTCAAAGCCACCTGCCCTCCTTTTCCCATCAAGAGTGACAGACTCAGGTGACATGAAGAAGGACAAACGTCTGTTTCTTGGATGCTGCCCAGTGCCACGGCTTCTCTCCACTCCACCTCCCTACACCTCCTATCTGCCAGAATGGAAGAGAAACCGGGAGTGTTGCTTGTGCAAACACTCCAGGAAAGACACAGGGAATGAGGGTTAAAGCTTCTCTTTTCCGTTTGGTAAATCTGTGCCTCAATGTGTAATAACTTAGGTTCTGAGACTGTTACCTTTCGGGGGTTTTGTTGTTGTTTGGTTTTTTTGTTTGTTTTCTAGGTTTTTTTAAGGGGGTTGGTTTTTTAAATAAAAAATATGAAATGACCTTATAGTGCTCAAAAAACCCATGACTGGCTTAAAAATGAGATAATATTTAAAACATTTAAAAATTTTACAGAATCAATCTGAGCTTTTACAGTTGCCCCATTGTTTTAATTTTTCCTTATAAACCCAACAGTTAGAAATTTACTTAATCCTCTCCTTCCCTAAGGATGTCATGCACCTCTCTACCTCAGTAACTGACGTTTTAAATGATACACTAAATAAGCTGAGACTTAGCATAAAACAATTGAATATTGTTAGCATTGTCATATTTCTGTTCTTGTTCTCTAGTCCAATTAATTGTCAGTACACTCCTAGCTTGGGACACCTAACTGTACAAATTCAGTTTACAGGAAACAGAAGTACAAGGACAGTATTAACAGCTAAATTAAAATGATTCTAAAAGTATTAATTGCTAAGAATATGTACTCTTTTTTGGTCTTAATGAATCTGTCTGTAGACACTGTAAAGTTACGTCCTTAGGCTTCAGATGACTACAATCCTTATTTGATTACAGCCCTTCAATATTTAATGAGCATGGGAATCTATAATCTGCCTAGAGGTAAAAAACCAAAACTGTGCCAGCCTGCACTTTATTGAAACCTGCAATGTACAAACAGAAAACAGAAATCCAAACACAGCTGCTGCTGTAAAGCCTACAGGGATAAATAAAAAAAAAAAAAAGGAAAAAAGGGAAAAAAGATCAATTCAGAAGCATGTGAAATACTCCAGCTCCTGAAATTATTCAAAAGCTAAATTATTTCATCATTTGTACATATGCTACTTTCTTGATATAAATTACTCGGTTTACCTGCACTTATATATATTACTGCATTTATAACAGAAAAAGTAACAAAAATATTCAAAACCTTAATTTAACCCTCTCAGAAAAAAAATGTTTTAAATTACCTGCTATTTAGTATTTTTCAAAACAGTTGTTCCTGTAAATGTTTATAGAGCTTGCTGTGATGGAGAACACTAAAATAGTGATTGAACAATTTATACTTTTTCCTAAAAATTACATATTGATGGCTAAAAAACCTGAAAATGTGAAAACAAGAACCATTTAGCCACTAACAAAGGAGCAATGTTAAAACCATACTTTCAAAATTTCTTGGTGAATCTTATGTATCTTATGAGCCTTCCACAACTCTATTAACATATTCTGCTGAATAAGGTAGGTCCAAAAAAAAACCAAAACCAAACCCAAAACCCACAAAAAGACCCCAACACTAAACTGACCCAAACCAAAACCCCAAATCCAATCTGTAAAACAGCTATAAATGATCCAAGTTAATTTATGTTCTCTGAACATTTCTCTGAAAAATTACAATTAACGTGCAATTAAGAAAGAATATTAAATCGTGGCATTCCATTCATGGGTGCAGGAGGATTAACATCTCCGGTACAACAGGCCCAGCCTTCTAGAGCCACACATATGTTCAGTGTTCAGAAGCACTACTTGTTCTTCCTTCACTAGTCTCTCCATATGTTTTGTGTTTAATCCAGGTTTATTAAGTGTATAGTTGGAATTAATGGCATTTACAGATTCTGTCAGATTTTTACTATGGTGATCAGGAACCAGAAATAAAGCAAGCAGCAAATATAATTACTAGAAGTTTCCAATCAATATTTAACAGATAAACAATTAAATAAACAGAGGATAGCTGTGATTTCACTTGTTACAAAGGTGAAGAATGAGTAAACAATGAAAACATGGTGCTGCAAACAGGATTCAATTTCAAGTTACTGTCCCAGCTTTATCCCCCTACTTTATCAATGTCTGTATTCTTAGTCATAATCAAAAACACAGGACTGTGACTTTAGCTTATTTATTTCTAAACAACAAAAAGTAAATCATGAAAAAATAGAAAGCTTTTAATTTGCAGATATCTGATCTTGCTACTAGCTGGCAGAAAAAGCTTATTTGCCCACGTAGACAATTTGCTTGAAGATACCTCTTTTGTGAATAAAGACAGGATTAAAAAAAAAAAAAAAAAAACCTCTCTCTACAATGAGAACTTGTGAATAATGACATTTTATAGTTAAACATCGATTTAAAAAAAAATGCAAAGATAGAATTCCTTACCGTCTGTAGTCTACCCAATAGTGTTCGGCTAAGAGGATTTCCTACTGGGCTGAAACACCCTGTGAAAAGAAAAGGCTGTGAATTTTCTGCTTGTTATCCTTTTCCATCGAATAAACCATTTTATTTTAAAATCATTATGTTAGCAGGATATGTTTGACAAAATTCTAATGAAAAGCAGCAGCATCTTTCAGTCACAACTATGCATCCTTCAGTCAGGAACAGTTGGAGGGTTTATTTAACTAACAGACCTGACATAAGGTTAACTAATCCAATATTTCCATTCAAATGACTTGGAGAAATAGCTCAAGCTATGTCCACATGCCACCTCGTGCTCAAAGCTGACACTATTATCTAGGCTGTATTGCTTTTCTCTTCATTGAATTTCTGAGTAATGCATACAAAGTTTTCCAACAGAAATGATCACAAAAACTCTCAAAGGAATTACTTCCTTATTTTATCTGAAAGAATAACTATGTCTATTGAGTAGTCCCCTTTGATCATCTGAGTTCCTATCACAACACATCTTGCTGTTTATTTTATTCACTCTCTACATAGTGCATTTGAACAAGTACTTGTAAATTCGTTTCTTTTCAAACTATTATGTTAACTACTAAGCTCAGGAAAATCCTTTCATCATCTATGGATTTATCTTTTTTGTTATTGGTCTCCTCAGCTGTATACTTAAGAAAACATCTTAAAAAGAAATGATACAAAAATCTGAAAATTGTTGCATACGACAGTGAAATACGCTACTCCTTTGCTGGAGAACAGTTTGTCAAGCATAGAGATGCCAGACAACACAGAGTTAAGCTCACTGGATTTTCTCTGTGAGATGCTAGATTTGAAACAAGTTTTGTTTTCAAAGAAGAAAAAGTTCTGAAAACTCATTTTCATTTGCCACTCTAAAAGCCTACTCTTCAGGAGTCCAGTATCTGGATAAAGAGGACTTTTCAGATTCAGCAGTACTGGCACAGCTCCACAAGGAAGCTTGCACAACTCCACCTACAGTACGCTTTCTAAAGCCTAGTGGTTTAGACTTTCACAGGAGACTTACTCATAAATGTTTAATGATTAAGATATCTAAATATTTCTAAATATAAGAAAAGCTGCAAGCTCAAACAGTCATAGTTAAACCATGCTCCTGCAGGTCTTCCGCACGTGAATAATTTTATACTTGTGAGAAATCCTAAGTAAATGCAATAATTGATTTTTCAATTTTCTGTATGAATTACAATTCTTGTGATCTTAATAATTTCAAAAAAGCTTGTATAAATTCTGAAATACTTAGTTTTGAAAGGCTTACTTTGATTTTTATTACTTTTTCCCATCTCTTTTCAGAAGAGGAAAGAGATGAGAATAGAAACAGTTTTCTGAATTCAACCTATACTGAGAGATGGTAGACCGGAAGCTTAGCTTTTTAAAAAATAAGCTATTTGCTAAAACATTTGTTCAGCACTAGCACCAAAAATCAGTAGGGATATTCATAGGATCACAGGATATTCTGAGTTGGAAGGGACCCATGAGGATCATCGAGTCCAACTCCTGGCTCCACACAGGACCAGCCAAATCAGAGCATATGACTGAGCGCGTTGTCCAGACGCTTCTTGAACTCGGTCAAGCTCGGGGCTGTGACCACTTCCCTAGGGAGCCTGTTCCAGTGCCTGACCACCCTCTCGGTGAAGAACCTTTTCCTGATACCCAACCTAAACCTCCCCCGTCGCAGCTTCACACCATTCCCTCGGGTTCTGTCACTGGTCACCAGAGGGAGGAGATCAGCGCCTGCCCCTTCGCTCCCCCTCGTGAGGAAGCTGTAGGCCGCGATGAGGCCTCCCCTCAGTCTCCTCTTCTCTAGGCTGAACAAACCAAGGGACTTCAGCCTCTCCTCACATGTCTTCCCCTCTAGACCCTTCACCATCTTTGTTGCCCTCCTTTGGACACTCTCCAATAGTTTTATGTCCTTTTGGTACTGTGGCGCCCAAAACTGCATGCAGTACTAGAGATGAGGCCGCACCAGCGCAGTGTAGAGTGGGACAATCACTCCCCTAGACCGGCTAGCAATGCCGTGCTTGATGCACCCCAGGATACGGTTGGCATATTACCCCTATTGTTATCTACATACTCATACAATTACAAAACAAGCTGCTACAGATACAATACTACATATGGTTATACTATTGCATTACAAGTGTCGTATCAACTCTTTGATTAAAAAAAACATAACAAACTCAAACCCAATGTCTGCATGATACAAAATAATTTTTTTTAGACAGTTATGTATTCTACCATAGGATTTTCAATTTGAGCATTGTAGTGTTGTGCCATTTCACACAAACTTATTCTAAGTTAAAAGCTGTATAAAATACATGATGAAAAACAGTGCTTGTTTGGAAAAATCTTCAAACTTTAATTAAAAAAAAAAATCTGTATTTTTATCAGTAATGTCATTGACTTTCTCATTCTCATAAGGAAAAGATTTATTATCTCCAAGTACTTCTGAACTATGTGTTTACGTATGTGAGTATTCCTATGTAGTCTCTATATTTAGCTGCTTGTGAGATGAAAACTTTATAGTTAGAAAGATACCCCCAGCTAAGCCTGAATAAAGGGCAGTGGAGACCTGTTCTGCCGCAAGCATAGGAAAGAGACAGACGTATAACTCACAGTTACAGGGAGTGCTGTACTGAATTCTAGCAGCTGGCACTGGTTTTGACTTGGTGTTTTCCGTGACTAGAGCCTTCTTCTGAAGCAAGCAGGAAATTATTACTTCGCTTGATGTGTAAACACTAAATAGACCACAGTACACTTGGGTCCAAATATTCTATGTGCCACAGAACCAATGCTGTTTGTTCATATTGATCCTACCTACTGGTTACCCCAAACTAGTCTTTACTGTTATCTGTTAGTTGTTTTCAATTATCAAGCATTCCTTTAGTAGCTCCTACATTCAGAACAGTCAAACTGAAAAAAAAACAAACCAAAAAGAACTGCTCAAATTTTCCTCATTCACAAAACAAGTTCCATTCAGCAAGCAAGGGAATATCCATCCCTTCTTTCTCAAACGATGCAGCAGATTTTTAAAGCAATTTTACACAGCTATTGGCTTGACGTGGTTCCATGCTTGATGAAGCACGTCAATGACACCAAGCAGGTGTGCCTGACAGCCTCGGCAACACTTGCTTTGGTTATCTCTGATCAAGGCTGTGCAAACTTTTCAACTACTATAGTGAGGTGTTGAAATTGAGGTCAGGACTGCAGAAGGACATTTTCACTTCTCCCAAAAAATGAAGTTTACAGGACACTGTGACCTGTTGGGACTCTCACTTAGCCTGAGCTTATATGAAGGTCATTAAATCCCTTGTAAAGTCAATCCTGAAAAAAACCCCAACACCCAGGTTAATCCAGACTGTCTTATCTTAAGGATGCTTCAGAATCAGAAATGGAGAAGCATTTTTTTGATTCAGAGGGTTTACTTGAACTCTCCAACAATCCTTTTTCTTAACAACATTTCCTGTCTTCACCTTCAAAACCCTGTATGTCTTCAGAAGCTAATCTTCCCTATGAATGTATTAACATTTGAACTACTGTATTCCCTATTACCCTGCATGGATTCTTCAGTGGTCTCCTTTATATGGAATTTTACATGAGAAGAATAATTTATTTCTAGAAGAACCTACTGCTAAAGTCTAAACGCGATGTTGGATGTCTCAAAATTATAGACACTATTAATTTTTCTCAAATGATCAGAATTTCCACACTGACACAATTTAACAGCAGGACAGCTCTTCTTTAAGGTCCACATAATCCTCTCGCTATGATTATTTTTGAGTCCAAGCACGCGCTGATTTAGGTAAATGCCTGCCAAAGAATTGGTATCTTTTGAAAAACAATGTAGCTGTCTGCCTTGAGAGGGAGTCTGAAATGGTGTTAGTTTCCTGTACAATTTGATGAGTGAACTGAAAGGCTATCTGTAGCTCCCCTGAGTCATTTCTGGCAAAATATTCTCTTCAGTACAATTGCCACTAAAGAGAAAAGAAGAGGTCAGAAACCAAGCAGTTATCCTCCTGTCCAAAACACGTCTGTACTATGAAGTTCCCAGTTTTATTGCATGCTTTCACTGAAAAATTACCCTCTGCTCCAGATAAGCACATTAGTGTGAACTGATCAAATTCTACGTAGTTGGGCTGAAATACACAAGTAGATGAGATTGTTCCAAACAGATTCGACTTATACAGAAATTTATATAACAGCAACAAGCCCCAAAATATCATATATTAATAACATTTCCCATTAAATAACAGCATCTTTAGCTATTATATTTGTTTTAAATTAATAGTAAAAGAGCTACAACAGGGAAGAAAGTCCTTCTAGGGGGTCACATAATTCCACTATTATCCTACTGGAATGTCTACGATCACTTAATATTAAATGTTTATGTGAAAAATTCCTCTTTTAAGAGCAGCTGAGAGAAAATTCATTACAGAATTTGTGTGTTAATTAACTTTTCAAAAGAAGGCTTTTTCTGCCTCCGTGAAATGTTCTTGATAAATTAATTCCGTTAATTAATAAAGGTATTTGTGCATCATCAATCTCCAAGGAATTCAGTCTCATGGAATCTACAGTTAATGAAATCATCCTGAAGTTTATTCCAGAAAATCCTCAGAAAAAAATCACAGAACACCAATGACCAAATAAATAAGAAAACTGAAAAAAAAGTTAATATTCAGACATTTCTGCAACGAACCCCTCTAAAGCATACAGAGAGAGGGAAAAAAACCTCTCACCTACTCCAGTTGCACATTATTCTATTTTTGAGTTTTACTTTTAAGTTTATACTAATTATTAATGTCTAAAAACCCCACAAACAACTGCTGAAAGACATGAAAATAAACTATGCCTCTAGGAAGTGGTATGTCTTATTACAGACATTCTTACAATTTATATTGTGGCCTCTTGCAACATGGCATAGTTAAAGTACACCCAAATAAACAACAAGCACTGGAAAAAAAAAAATTAGCTCAGATACGAGATGAATGTGTGTATATCAGCTCAGTCCTTTCCCTACTAGTCTTTTGTGGCTTTAAAACTGTTCCCAGTAAACAGAATGATGTTTTCAGCACAGTCACCTATTCAAAAGTATGACCTTTGTGACTAAAAGATCTTTTAGTATGCAGTATAATCTCTACTTTAGGCTTCAAAAGAAAGTTTTGAGTTTTTTAAAAAAGTAAAAGCTTTCAGAGCAGTATTACTCAGTTCTTTCCCTAATTTTATTTTTCGAGCT
Organism: Grus americana; assembly: GCF_028858705.1. Classification (NCBI taxonomy): domain Eukaryota; kingdom Metazoa; phylum Chordata; class Aves; order Gruiformes; family Gruidae; genus Grus; species Grus americana. The sequence goes on from NC_072854.1 coordinate 63,339,885, forward strand.
AGGTATATTATAAGAAAAAGCAGATAATTTTGTTATGATCTAAATATATATTCATCTTCCCTCAGAGGCTTTATCCTCACAACCATTATGTTTTAATAGATCAAACAGAATTCATTAAATAAAAAGATTGTTTATATATTGGATAATAACCTGTTTTCCTTAAACACAGGATCACGAATACTTTCAAAACCCATTGCAAACATTTTCAGATGCAGTTCACATAAAATTAAAGGAATGGATGCAACCCACTTACACATATGTACCCTTTTGTTTTACCAGCAAAACAGATGTTTTACAAACATCCAATGCTGTAGGCGAAACCCCACTTCAAATTCTGCTGTACGTAACTCAGTCTAGCACCTGCAATTTTGAACATACTCCAAATTGAAAAGGAGAATGGATAGGACCACAGTGTATTGAAAACTGTTTCAATGAAGTTTAATCTGTATCATAGTTTTTACAACTACTTTGGAATACATTTGGCTGAAGCTGTAGGGCAAGAAAACAAAAAGCAGTTCAAAGTGAGACAAGGAAGAGAGTATTTTTAGCATTCTTTCTAAAATAGTGTTCTCTTTGTAACTAATGTGACACCAAAGGAAATGGTTAATTCTCCTGAGAGCCCGTATCTTGCAAGCCACTTAAAATGTATGTTCTCAAAACAGACAGTTCTCACATGCTACGTTTAACTGTATATACAAAAGCGCTGTGATGGCATCACTACTGAATGCAAAGGACTTCAACAAACACTCATAAGATCTTGCAATGTATTCTGCACTCACTGAAGTCTACTCAACGTCAGGTGAGCCCATGCTGTTACTAGTACTCTCCTTGTCTTTTCCCCACATTTTTCTTCTATCAGAGCATCTGAAATAGACTGAACTATCTCCTCAATGTTGTTCTCATTTTCTAAATGGGGTTCCAATTTGTTAACCTAAATCTATCCACTTCAAACCAAACCAAAAAATCTAAAGGACAAATAAAATCCTGTCCTTACTTTCTATAAGTTATATAGAGAAACTTCAGTTTATTTTAGCAGTCTGAGAGCTGTTTTCCTGCTATATACACTTACAGAAATGAGAGAAGCCTTAGCTCTACTGCTGACAGATGTCACTTCTCCACTTAGAGATTGAGCTAGACAGAAATGACCAAAAAACCCCAAAACAAAACAAAACCCCAACCCCCACCCCCAACAATTAAGCCAAAACAGAGCTGTGCTGATGGAAAAGCATAGCTTCTTTTTGTCCCCATTAACACAATGAAAACTTGTAAACAAACACAATAAAAGAAACTTGGGAATTTATGTCAATAGACCAGGCTGTGGTTGCCATTCAAAATACTATACTAGACTAGACAGAAAAGTCTGCACAGAAGGATAAGCTTTCAATAAAAAAGTATGTAGTATTTACCTTTTTAACTGTTTACTAAACGCTGATATTAAAACCAGTTATCTAGAAAAGTAACTCTAGGGAGTTACACAACTCAGCATCACGCAGCTCCACAAATATTGCTGCAGCTTCTTTCACACCAGCACGTGATTTTCCAGTAGATGCCCCAGCTTCCAGGTACGAGAGGAACTCTGGCTTCTCAAACAATGAGTCAGTCACATTCTTCCTAAACTGAGAAAGACAACTGGTCTAGTGTGCTTAAATACAGTAACTTTCTTATCCACAGACTGGTACAGTTATCTGTAGCTACTGCATCTGGTTGTCTCTGATTTCCCAACCCAAATAACCAAGTACGCCCTTACCAGCAGCGCTAAGTAACAGCGGAGCAGTGGAATGGAGTAAGGCTTGAATTCACACCTGTAGATCCACAGAAGATACTTTAACTCTAACATCCACTAATTCCAATCCTCATATAAGAGACCTCAGAATCAGAGAGCACTAACACGAAAAAACACTATGCTTCTGGCAGTGCCATATCCCACAACATAATTGTATCTATCATCAGCCAAAAGAATGCATAGAGATATTCATTCAGGGTTAGCCATAATTTTCATTCCTGGTTCAAGGTGTACAAGGGCACAAACGTGTCTTTGCTCTGAAACTTAGAACAGTCCTCCAGAAGGAACTCTGGAGATAGTCTGTCACTCGCTTTGAGGAGAATACTGTTTCATACCAATACATTTATCCTATACTTAGGCACAATGAACAGGCAGAATCTGGCCCCTATTTACAAAAGGTATAATGAAGTAAAAACTATTGCATCACAAAACAATTAAAAAATCCAACTTTTTAATTAGAGATTAAAATCAAATACATTTAGTAGCCTACACACCCACCTAATTACTTCTGAGTAATCTTATCAAATCATCATCTTACATTTTTCTTCCAAATGTTAAGTTTCTACAGTACCATATATAAACAATGCAAGTAGTAGCACGTGTCCCAAGCATTCTTTTGAAGTAAAGAACATTTATTGAATTCATGCTAATCAGGAACGTGCTAATTTATGACAACCTCTAACGTAACATCATAATAGCAGTAGATACAACTGAAAATGAGCAGGGGTTATAGTATCCAGCTGTTTCTACAATGTAGACAACAGAAAGTGACTCTACAGCAAACATCAATAAGCCTGCACAGATATCATCAGCATTCTGAAATCAGATCGGCAATATTATTTACAAGTTCTAGATAGCAGATAAAAAAGATGTAAGGAAAATGCAGACTATGACACATACTTTGTATTAATAAGAGTTATTTTTCTTCTCGTGCTGCAGATATCTTGAGAAAGTCATTATTAGTTTTGCTAAGCTCACCAGAACTGTTTAAAAGCAAACTAACTAAATTAAATTTGAAAAAAACCCACCTTACTTTGTATTATATTAAATAAAGCTTGTGGTCTTACTCTATCAAAATCTATTTCATGAAATATAGAAACTGCAGTCCCTTAGAGTTGTGGATGCCCAACACTGAAATTGCAACATTCGCTTTTGGGGTTGGTAGTATTTTTGCTTCTACATTAACTTATCCTCCCTGAATCAGAGGAAATGGAGCTCTTAAGTATTTATGCTTATCTATTTCCTAAAAATATGTAGTACAGTTAAATTCTATTTATTAATGCAGTTAATTTCTATGTAATACAGCCAAATAGAATTTGACTCTATCTGTAACTCTTGAAGTCAAGTATCTACTGACCTCAGGAGGTCTACTCATGTCTTTAAAACCCATACTTGACTAGGCACAAAAGACAAAGAATGAATATTATGCAAGGAAGGAAAACAAAGTAATTTACTTTGCATAGTTCCTCCCACAACTGAAATTCAGCAATGGCTAGTTACCTAGTTACTTAAACCAAATTAGCCTGTTGCTCTACAAATGGAAACCTGTAAGTTAGAAAATACGCATAGAATACCACAAATACTTTTCAAAATCAGCCACTGATGTTTTTGCAATGCAAAGTCTTCTCAGTTAAGAAAAAATAGCCAGTTACTGCATGAACTACTGAGTTTCTATATTACCCAGTAGCCTCACAATGTCAAATAAAGTCTTGACTGAGGAAGAAAAAAAAGAAGAAAAAGATATGTTGTAACTGCTTGAAGAACATACATAGCATTTTTTCTAACATTTGCATTCAAGGAAAAATAGTATCAGCAACATCAGATGCAAAATGCTGGGAAAAAAAGTAAGCTTGATATTTCAGGTCTTCATCACGACCAAAATAGCCCCTAGTTTGTACCTAGCCTACTTTCTCCATTAAATTAGCACTTTCAGCCAGTACTGAATATTAATTTTGATAAAATATTACCAGAAATTCCATGACATTGCCAAACAATTAATACATTACTAAACCTGAAAAGTGCAGGACCATTGGCAGACATTAAATCAGGAAAGAATTACATAAGAATTTTAATATGGTCTAAAATCAGAAGAGTAAGGAAAAAAGTTCATAGCAGATACAGTGATTATTGTATTTTCAGAAATAGAAGGCTATGTCTTTAAAATATATTCCCAAGTTTACTTTCCATTTTGTAGTTCAGGAACTAGATTGGTCAGATATTTCATGAGAACCTGTGTGTGGTGAAACCAACCTACCACATGTGAGTTTTCGTGCATGCACACTTTCGAGTTTTCAGACAATTTGTGAACAAACTACTCTAAGAAGAGTTTTTCTACATATCAGTGATTAGAACATGTATGAATAATTAAGTCTCTTCTAATTTGTTTCCAACTGTATATGGAAATAAAATAATGGCCTGTAGCAACTTTGGTAACAAAATTGGAATACACTTCCTTGTAAATAATTGTCCTGGTTTCAGCTGAGATAGAGTTAATTTTCTTTCTAGTAGCTGGTATATAGTGCTGTGTTCTGGATTTAGTATGACAACAATGATGATAACACACTGATGCTTTTAGTTGTTGCTAGGTAGTTGTAGTGTCTACACTAAGTCAAGGACTTTTCAGGTCCCCACGCCCTGCCGGTGCAGAAGAAGCCGGGACAGCTGACCCAGGGGTGGCCAGAGGGATATTCCCTACCATAGAACAGCATGATCTGCAGGATCGTTGCTCGGAAACAGGCTGGGCACTGGTTTTTGGGTTTTTTTCCCCTCTCCTTTCACATGTGGTGAGCAATTGCATTTGTGCATCACTTGTATTAGTGTTGTTATTATTTTCTTCCTTTGTTATCCTATTAAACTGTCTTTACCTCAACCTACGAGGTTTTTTTTTCCATTCTTCCCGCTGTCCCCTTGGGGGTGGGCAAGCGAGCAGCTGCGTGGTGCTTAGTTACTGGTTACACCACGACAATAATATATGACAAAGCACTTGACACTAATATTGGTATTATCCATTACAGAGAAAAATACACTGAAAAGTTAAGTCCAACATTAAAGCAACACATTGCAAATCCAGTTGGGCACAGATTCAATGATGTTGATTTTTCAGTCTTCTTCACCTATAAGGTCCACAGAGTTTTCTAGAATGTAACAGTAACCCGCTAGTACTTTTACAGCAGTAGATTTTTAGAATGCTTTTTAGAAAGCATCATTATTGCACGGCGGCTGAAGGCTGAGAGTGTAGCAAGTACTCTAGCAGAAGTTACACTGGTTATACAAATATGTAGATAACAAATGTTATGCTACTTTGGAGAAAGTAAAAATGATGACTTGGCTGCCTTCAAGTACAGGAGACCCAGGTAGAAAGCTTGAATTAGCTCTTGACAAAGAGCTGATCTGTTCTAGACAGCAATCTGTTCTAGACAGATTTTTCCTTGGGTCTTTGGTGAAAGGTATGCAAAAAATACTCATGGAAAGAAAACTGTTTGCAAAGAACATCATTAGGAGGCAATACTCCCTTTCATTTACAAAGTGGTACCTGATCTGAGGAGAGGTAAAAGACAGAAAACCAAGACAGGCAGGTTCATAAAGAGGGACTGTGCCCAGCTTTGGGCTAAGACCATACTTTGAGAACTGATATCCTGGAGAGAACAGACTTCTCTCCAAGGTCCAATCAGCAACCCAAATCACTGCAACTGGTATTAGAAGAAAGTAAGACTTTACACTATCTCAGCATCAAGCCAACAAGTAAAAGTTACAGTCCTAATGAGTGAATTTGTATCTTATTTGTACGGGAATTTTACAAACGAGTATTGGCACAGCAAGTCTAAAGATGTAAACAAAAATATTGATGAGAATGAAGTTCAGTATGAATACAGAAATACCATTTCACTAAATATTTTCTATAGTATCATGAAATACAATTTGATTAAGTAGTTACTGTAACAACATGAGAGCTTTTTTCACATCATCACACAGGTAGTGCCAAACTGATAAAAACTGCAGTACTTTAACATATAAGCTTAATTACATAACCCATCCTCTCTGGTTCGACTAACAGCAGCAGCTAAAAACGCTACCGACTATGCTCATACTGCATCTCCAATAACCCAAAATCCACGCAAAAGCAGCAACTCCAAAGTTTTCATACTCATCAGTAAGAGAAGGGGCATTACTGAGGTCCGAATATTCAAGGACAGGAAATTCTTCTCCATAGCTTATTATGAAAGTAACACATTTCTGTACATTATGCATTGTGAAAGATATCTAGGTTTCTTTAAAACTGACTTAATTGCTAACTGCTACACAAACAGTGGTTCTTCAAAAGGACCAAACAACTGTACAAAACACAGAACACGCAGTAACACTTTAGAAGTTTGAGACTCTCAAAACATATGCCTTAATAGCCTTGTTCACATAAAAGCACACGCTTGTTTGTTACATCCTCCTAGATGGTTTTTGCACATTCGCATGTGTCAAATTATTAACTCAAGCACTGGTGATACAGACAACCCTGGACACACCTTGTTCTCTTTGAGGGATTCCCAGAACTTACCCTGAAAATAATTTGTTTTGGTAAGAAAAGCTGATTTGCAGGAAGATTCTTAATCCAAACCACAATTTCAATTGCTGAAGATCCTTTACATGTAGGAAAAAAAAAAAAAAAAAAAAAAGATGGATGTGTCCTTTATGCTCTTTAGCACAAGGGAAGCAACTTTCCAGTAAAGTACTGTTATCAAGGTATGTACTAAGTGGGCACTGCACTCCAGATTTTCCAGTAGCACAATTACCTTTCTTCTCCTGTATCTGCTTTTTACAGAGCAGCAGCCAAATCTGAAGCAAATGTAATTGGGCTGAACATATTGTTAGATTGAACTGCTGGTCACAAAAGATGAAATGTTACCACTAATTAATCAATATATAGTTCAAAACACAAGTTCTGAATATATTTCTAAAATGAAAAATTCCAAGAGTGTTACTTGGTGTCCTTAAAGGAGATAAATACCAACTCAGTTTTAGCTTGTACCTGGCTCACAAGAGAAGTTCTTCAACTAGTGTACACCATACAGGAGTTACCAAGAGCTCAGCTACAACATATTCTCCTGAACAAGCAGAGGTAACAGACCTTACTGATACCTACGCTGAAGCAAGACAGCCTAAAAAAAAACAACTTCAAGGACAAGATCATCCTTTTTTATTAGAGGCAAACTCTGCTTAAATGTGGTTATCCAAAATCAAAAATTCAAAGATGCAAGGAGTAAGAAAACAGAGCCTATTTATGATCTTTACCTGAACACAGTAGAAAATGACAGTGTACAAACTGAATCTTAGCAGTTACGGTCCTTGCTAGAAAAAAAAAAAGTCTAGGGGGAATTGTCTCTTATGTTCTACTGGTAGATAGTGACAACCAGAAGTTTGGTGAAAGAATTCTCAAAACATTTTCTGCTACTAGGCAATTTATCACACCAAAAGATGTTCAACATATTATTAAGCTCCAATTTTCTGTATTGTATTCTTTGGCATATTAGCTGCAGCAGTCTGCTTCCTTTGACCAGTCAGGCTCTGAATGGATTCCAGAAAGACCTATATCAACACACCTCACTGGAACACCCTTCAGTTAATCTGGAAAAAAACCCCAAAACAATCAATGAGGCACCATAAGCATAGACATAAGCATAAGCATAGTTGAAGTAGAGACAGTGGCCCTCTACTGAAAACAGGAGATATTGACAGGATAGGAAAAGGGGATGTGATATCTAGAAGCATATTGGCATGAGATATGCTAGAATCAATCTTCAGAAGAGATACACAGTTTCAAATACTATCTGTTATACAGTCTGAGTCCTTCTACAGAAGGACTGCCCAGCACAAGAGAGCCAAGCCTGGGGTCAGGTGAGCAGGAAAAACTAAAGAGTTTTTTTAATTTGCCTATGTGTCATTTGGAGCTTTTTTCTCTAGTCAAGGAAATAAAAACTGAAGAGACTGAGCCCTACTTGTAAGGGGAAAAAAGATGAGGAAGGAACCTGTGCAATCTGTTCCTTCACTGGAGTGTGCCATAAGGTTGCGGAAAACACCAAATAAAACTCTACTCCTTAAAACTCGTAAGGCAATTCTACCACCTCATTTGAAGCTGACAAGCAATAAGTCACTGTTCCTTACAACCTCCAGTGAGCAAGAAAGCAAGCTAACAGTGAGAAGGCAGGCTCTAGTGAAGCTCTCATTTCATCTGGATCGATCGAAGCAGCACATTGAGGCCAGGTCTGTAAATAATACCGAGTCACTAGGTTGTGTGACAATAGCAATATGTAAGTTACACACCCACAGAGGCTTTCACTTCTCTGTATGTGCCTTCTGCTTTCTTAATGCTTTCCCAAGACACCATCCTCTATCATTAGTTTCTATAGGACCAACACGATCAGTATCAAGCTATATTGGTACCTCAGTCTATTGCGGAGCATAATATGGACCACAGATACCCAAAGTTAATTTAAAAGGCATTATATTAGTACAATGAATCATGTGAGGGAAGCTTGCTCTCACTGAACTTGGTACTTCAGCAATGAGGGTAACAGCAGCAGCGTACAAATCCATGAAAGTTTAGATTTTTATCTGTGAAACAGCTATCTACAAAATTAGCAAAGGGTTTTTAAAATAGTTGTAAAAGTATGCATACTATAAGAAGGATGGATAATGTATCTTAAAAATATGGAATTTTTAATTTTTTTTTTTTTAACATACCTGGTCAAAACCAGGCATGAAGTCAAAGGACCTAGGTCTCCTCTTGGGAGAGGGAGATGCCTCCTTCATGTGCACCATGGCCGCTACTGGGTCTTTTACACAGTCCTCCCAGCTCCTCTGGGAACGATAGGAACAGGAGGATTGGAGCAATACAGGGAGGTATCAATTTGCTCATCTTATTCACTCATGCTTATTGCTGTACAGACAGCATCCATGCTGACCCAAACTTTCTGCTGGACAGAGTATTGATACTCTACTGCACAGTCCTTGGGCAGAAGAACTGTTTCCACCTTTGAAACCAGCTAGAACTGCACTTGAGCATGCACTTTGCCAACACTTGCCGTCTTGTGGCTCAATAGCTCAAAAATTACAGACAAGCTCTATTTGAAAGTACAGACAAGCTCAGACTGAAAACAGTTAACAGGACCTCTCTAGTTAGGAATTAATTAGATTTGGTTGGTTTAGGATCCACATAATTGAGAAAGTAAGGGCACACTCAGGCCAAATCACTTTTGGCAGAGTCTTTCCACAGTGCTACGTCACACCCTGATTTTGCAATCTATATCCACTGCTGCCAAACAGAGAGTAATGCTTCATTTAATCCACACCCTTGTATAATTTGGCTGAGAGTACTTCCTTTACCCTGAAGGCACAGCAGTAATTACCCTAACATACACCAATTTCAAGTAAATATAAATGGTGTTCTTTTGGAATCTTCAAAGATTGCTGTTATTGTGCTCTGTATTCAGTGTAATTTTTAGTGAAATATTTTAATTAACTTGCCTAGAAGAAACATGAAAAAGAACATATAATAAAGGAACATGTGTATCTTTGATCTCAGTATAAACAATTCTAGCAAGTTTAGCTAGAAAATACAAACTCTTCTGACATTTATAACATCTTATCAATCAGATAGAGGAAACTGCATAACCAACCTTTTCAAATAGAAGAACTAAATTGTCATTAATGTTAATGGTTTTGTCTCTATGTCTTTACTATTCTGTTGGAACATTTTTGTGGTTAGATGGATCTATTTATACACCTTTTGTTTTCAAATTAAAAATTCATTTTTACTATTCATTTTATAAATGTAAACACTCAGTTCTTCTACCTTAAAAACAAGGTCCTGTATTTGTGCCTTGAGCCGAAACTCTGACATTGGTAACTGATGTTGGCGGCACAGTAGGGCCACAGAGCTCTGAGGAAGTTCTTTCCCCTGCAGAATCGCCTGAGCTACCTATAAGCCACGGTGAGGGCTCAGCTGTGTCCTTGTACCCTTAACTTTTATTTACTGCCAAAGTCAGCTGCAAGGTGGAACATCCCAGAGATAGCTCTAGTGACGTAGCAGAAGGAATAAGATCAGGGAAGTACATGCAAAGGTTGGCTGCAGGTGACAACCAAGCCTCCATTACCTATTTACACTGAAGAAACTGAGACACAATATTCAAGTGCCTTGCCTTCACAATGTAAATGGTATAGCAAAATAGCTTATAAAAGAACCAGAGAGGCATAAAAAAAAACCAACCAAAAAACCTTGTGATGGATGTTTCTATTGTTTTGAAAGAAAATCAACTTTGAGAAAAATATTAAGTTGAATTTTTCAGTTCTTCCATTCTGCTATGATATAATAATAATAATAATAACAACAACAACAATAATAATGTCTTTTGGGGTTTTTTTTGTCTCCCTTCTCTCTTCTAATTTTCCCCTAAGTAAAAGAGAAAGATACAAATATCTTAAAATGAATGACCATTTTCCCCAGGGGAGTTCCCATTCAAATTAACACACAGACATATATAAAAAACATTTTAGACCTAATGTTCTTCTGCTTTTGGTAAAAATATTTTTACCTAACTTCAGTGTAGTTAAGTCAGTTCACACTTGCTGAAGATCTGATCTGTGGTGTTTAGATGGTACTTTGTCTCTACTCAGTTTTCTTACCCTCTTTTGAAAAATAAAGATAAATTCTGGTAATTGGACATAAAACTTAATGTGTTATCATAATTTCTCTGTGTCTATGCAGTGCTTTATAGTTAAAATAAAGCCTTATAATGAATGTAAAGGTATTATCTTTGGTTAACAAGAGAAAATAAAAACCTGGAATAATATACTCAAAAAATAGGGACTAAAATAACCCAAGTTTATTATCTTAAAAAGTGCTAGTTTTCTGCACTTCCTCGTAACAGATTTCAAATGTTATTGTTATCCAAACTGGGGGGTGGTGGGGTGTAAGTAATTCAGTTTCTAAATGAAGGAAAACATACATACTTGATGCAATCAAAGTTAGAAGCAATTGAGTTCTACAAATTGCAGCAAAATGTGAGAATACTGAAAAGTTGCAATTAGATACCTGTTATAATAACAAAAAAGTAATTAATATTTCTACATTTAGGAATGCAAGAGAAAATTATAGGCAAAAATTTCAAATTTTTAGAACCACTGTCCAATTACAAAATTAAATGAAAAAGCTGCATTTCAAAAAAAAAATCCATCCCCATAAAAATATGAGAATAATTTTCTTGAAAATTTTTAAAAGGTTGAATTTCTGAAAAATGTGTCAGGCAGGATTAGTTCTTCAGATATATGACAGAGCAGGAAAACAGCAAATTGCATAAAAGCATCGAAACATAACTGAGAAGTAAGACACAAGAATTGGGCACATATTTCTTTCATCTTAATGCACATTCACCCTTTTCAAATACATGAGAGAATCTACTATAAGCAGATTGTAGCTTGTAGGAAGCTAACCATCCTGCAAGCATTTCTTCTCATGTATTCTTAGACCACTTTGTATTTTGGCAGCACTTCTACAGGACATATTAATAGTGTTCTGTATTTCTACAGGTTCTAAGACGTAAAGACAATTGGTAGCAGAGTACCAGTCAAGGATACTTCCCCCACTGGACCGCCTCATCACATGGAGGCCGTTATATCTATCCTGTGGTGAACAGGAAACTTGAGTTTCTCCCTCTGTAGTAGTAAGGATAAATAGGAAAAGATAAACGTATCAGGCCGCTGGGGAAAACACTATTAAAAACCTTTTGCGCAGGCTTCATAATGTCACTTCATTATTTTCTTAATCAATAGCACAAAAAAAAAAGCCCAGAGAACTCACCGATACTAATGAACTTGAAAGACTGCTTACAAAAGAGAAGTAGCTAACGTTTAATAATCTCACAAGGACGTTCTCATGTACAAAAGTAATGAAAATCAGTTTTCATCATCACCCATTCCTCCTAGCAGCTTGTATTACACTCAAATCACTTTCAACTAATAGCATGGGTACTGAACCACTCTTAGGTGTGTATTTGGTACTCGTCACCACAATATGCTCCTGCCCCACTTTTAAGAAGATGCAGGGCTAAAAAGAAATACCTCAAAGTGACTTAGACATTATGGCAAATTGTTACACCATTTCCATAGCTCTGATCTGTGCAGCCCTGCAGACTTAATTGCTTTCCCCATCTCAGCAAATCTAAATGAAGCTGTTGGGTGAGCTAATGAGGCAACACACATTACAGTTTAACAGGGAATGGATATACACAGATTCTTTCAAGACAAAAACCTGAAAGTTCTTTTCTTATGTTTATATTTTCCACAAAAAGTTTTTTTACACAGACTTAAGCTATTTCTCTTAAAAAATGAATAGGAAGAGATTTCACTCCTATTTTAATATTTGATGAAATACAATATTTACAGTAATATGTTAGGATCAAAAAAAAAAGTACAAATTTAGTGATCTGTGTGCCACTCAATTTGCCTGCATGGATTGGATCCCAGTAAACAGATTTCTCCAACTGGCACTCCTACTGGCACTCCCACTAAACAAAAATGGTCTCCCAAGGTCAGCATTATCTAACTTCAGCACAGCAGCGTGGGAAACCCGGCAAGGCTGGTGGTTGTACCACATGCTTTCTCCCAGTCACCTTCTCTCTGTCAATCGGCTCTTTCAGTCCTCTTTGAAAATGCCATCAACCTGTACCCAAACATAGCCAGAGATATACTACAAATATTGTATTTCATGTTGTACTTGGACTATATAGCACACAACCTTCAATTAATATATACTCTGTCATCTTTTTTAATATCTCTTCAGTCTCTTCAGGATATTTTATTACTGTTTATTCTCAAATTAGAAAACTGAGCTATTCTGTAAAACTTCAATTGTTCATTTGAGACATTTTCAATGACAGCTTGCATGAGTCTTATGAGAAACTGTTAGGGGTAAAAAGAGATGAAAAGAGTAAGCCCACACTGAACTAGCTTTCTACACACATTCTTCCTTAAGTGACACAAAACTATGTCAGAAGCAAGATAAATACCCTCAAAAAAACCAAACAAAACCATTAAAGTCCTCCAGGAATACGGTAATACTGAAGACAGATGTTATAGAGTTGGGGACAAAGTATGAAATATTGGGAAAAAAGTAATCAATGATACCAACATACATATGAGGATGTAACTTTTGACAGTGTTTCTGCAGTATCTCTACAAAAACGTGAGTTTTGCTACTCCATGTACCTCCTTTTTCTGCTTCTAAAAAACCAAGAATCAAAACACTATTTTAAGAGCATTTAGCTGATGCATAAATATTTTTATATCTTTGATGTAGAAACCTATTTTACTGTTTACTTGAGACTGAAAAAAGGTTTGAATAGTCTATCAAATATAACAGAGAACTTAAATGCAAAGTCAGCTTTGTTAATATCTTCAGAAAGTGAGAAAAAGTGCTTTGAAGCTTTCATTTTATATAGGTGGAAAACACCTTTGACTGTCAGTTGTGTTAATGGAGAGAAAATTTCCAATTGTTCTCAACCCTGCCAAAGCATTGTGTTTTTTGTTTTTGACATTTTTTAAAGATACAAGAACCATCACGTTTCTAGCACATACGTAATTAATTTTTAAGGGCAAGTTTAATTAACTGGTTTTATTGAAGTCAAAATTTTAGTGAAAAGATCTGTGCCATATTTATAGTTGAGCTTCTATCTCCCACATAGTTAACAGTTAGGGTCACTGCTAATTACAATTACTTGAAACCTAAAACTTATTTTAGAAAACATGCCCTGAACGCAGTGGGAGTGACTGAGGAGTCACTGTTGAATAAAGTCTAAAAATGTGGGCCATTTCTTTCATGGTATGCCACGGATCTGCAAAACAGTGTCTGAAAGTATAGGAAAGTGATTTCACCATCCAAAGATGCTCACAGTCTTAAGGAGGGAAGGCAAACAAAACCAGAGGGGTTTTCAGGTCTCTCAGAGAATGGGTAATTGATAGCTGGAGCTTTTGCTACTTCCTTATTTCTTTAAAAATAAAAACTAGGAAATGGGTTATCCTGGAAGATGGTACAAAGATGAAAACATGACAAGGAAAAAATAGGAACTTCTAAGACAAAGTCCTGGATAATGCTACAGTGCAGTGCTGCAGAGTAGTACTACAGGATGGGTATGATAAAATTAGCACTGAAGCATGAGCATAAGCAGAGCTATACAGCACAAGGAAGGCAAAACGTCAGTTCTGACTATCAAAGGTCTTGGACAAATTTTCTTATTACCAAAAAGAAAGAAAAGAAGTTCAGCAAGCTTAAGCATTACATACTTTTAGGGACAGATTTCCTAACGTGTACTAAACAATAATCAAGTAACAATAAAATTATCTGATATATATACAGCATAAAGAAATTTTAGAGCAAATAACAGAATAATAGGACCAGCCATAAGACTTCATGAATCCAAATTACAAAAGTAAAACTCAAAGGGGATGACCTTCTCCAAAGACAGACACGTAGCAAACTTTTCAAACAACTGCAATAGCTATCAGCACAGCTGCAGACACAAAAAACCCGCCCGATATGGCAAAATGAGTTACACTCTTGATGAAAAATTCCAACTGACAGGCTATCAGAATGCGCAGTAAGAAAACCTAAGTTACATGCCTTCCTCTCAAATTTAACGTGATCTTTGTGAGAGGAAGGCACACAATATGTTTTCTTAAATTTAACTTAATTTTGCTAAATTTCAAGAAATCTCTCTAATGAAGTGCTTTATACATAATGCATAAGAAACAAGTTCCTCCATCTCTTGTATCTGCTTTGTGGTACCTACTTCATTAATTGTCAAAATGAATTACTTTTTTCTAGTAATTCTAACCATACTCTTGACAAAACTTTAAATATATATCTTGCACAGCAACTTATAACATTGATGGGAAAGCAGTAGATGGGATGTTGTTAACCTTGAATTTAGCCGCACTTTCAACACTGTCTCCCACAACATTCTCACAGTCAAACTGATGAAAGATGAACTGTGCAAGCAGACAGCGCAGCAGACCGAAAATGGGCTGAGCTGCAGGGAACAGAGGTTTGTAACAACTTGTATGAAATCTAATGGGACACCAGTCACTAGTGATGCACTCCAGGGGTTGATACTGGGGCCCACACTGCTTAACATCTCCACTAATGACCTGGATGATGGGACTGAGTGCATCCTCAGCAAGTTTGCATATGATAAAAAACTGGGAGGAGTGGCTGATACATCAGAGGGACATGCTGCAGAAATGGGCCAACAAGAACCTCACAAAGTTCAACAAAAGGAAATGCAGAGTCCTGCATTCAGGGAGGAATAATCCCATGCACCAATGCAGACTGAAATACACAAAATACCAATTAAACATAAGAAAAAAACCCTTTACTGTGAGAATGGTCAAACATTGGAACAGGTTGTCTAGAGATGTTGTGGAGTCTCCATCCTTAGAGACATTTAAAACCCAGCTGGACATGGTCCTGAGCACCCTGCTCTAGATGAACCTGCTTTGAGCAGGACAGTCGGGCTACACAGTCTCCAGAGGTGCCTTCCCACCTCAATGATATTGTGATATTGTCTTTACTCATCTCATATAAAGAACATTCTGTGCTTGAGAAAGGTGCTGAAACTCTCTATTTGATGATTACACAATTAATTATTTAATTTAAATTAAAAGCTGGAGAGGGACTTTTTACAAGGGCATGTAGTGATAGGACAAAGGGTAATGGGTTTAAGCTAAAAGAGGGTAGATTTAGATTAGATATTAGGAAGAAATTCTTTACTGTGAGGGTGGTGAGGCACTGGAACAGGTTGCCCAAAGAAGCTGTGGCCGCCCCATCCCTGGAAGTGTTCAAGGCCAGGTTGGATGGGGCTCTGGGCAACGTGGTCTAGTGGAGGGTGTCCCTGCCCATGGCAGGGGGGGATGGAACTAGATGGTCTTTAAGGTCCCTTCCAACCCAAACCACTCCATGACTCTGATTTAGAACAAAGTAAGTTAGGTTATCTAAGCATCACATGTAAAACTCAAGATCAGGGATAAAAAAACATAACTGAACAAATTCTCTAAGGAGACAAGGAAGGATCTGATATGGAAATACATCAGTTTAAAACTAGAACTTACAACAGCTGAGCATGCAGATCACTAGCAGATTGTTTCACTCTATATGGAGTCACTTCATAAAGGTAACAGTTCACCTTTTTAAAACATTAATTAAATAATCAGAAAGGAGTGCTCAGTGTAAGTCTTTAAAAATAGAACAGAGGGAAGACTGAAATAAGAAGAGGCATCTTTGCTATCACACCATGAAGTATTCAAGGATGCATAAGCCCAAGTGGTTTCCAAGTAACTCAAGTTTGCTTTCACAAAATAGTGTTGCTGAGGGAAGGGGCTATATTAGAATGCTAAATGGCATTGAACCATATTTTCAGTGTTTCGTGAATTTTTCCTTCACATAAAGTATTTATAAAGTGAATTCTTACAATTTAACCAGAGTGTTGCGAGAGCCTGTGGACGCAGGCTCTTGAGGAAGGAGTGATAGGGAAGACAAGAATGGAGAGTGCTGTAGGGAAGAGAGGCTTAAATGCACAGAGCTATGGAGCAGTGGACAAGTTTGTCAAGAGTGTATGGGTCAGAATTGGAAGAAAGGCCAAAAATATGGACATAGTAGGGGGTATCTGCTACAGACTGCCTCATCAAAAAGAGGAAGTGGAGAAAACCTTCCTTAAACAGACCAAGAAGCCTCACAATCACAGGCTCTGCCTCTTATGGAGGTTTTTAACCACCTCAACATCTGCTAAAGAGACAAAAACATGGGCTACAAGCAATTCAGACTTCTGGAATGCACTGGGGACAACTTTTTCATGCAGATGCTGGACAGGCTGACTAAGGGGGTTGTACCCCTTAGCATGCTAAGAATGAATAAGGCAGAACTGGTTGGAGACAAAGGCAGTCCTCCCTCAGTGACCATGAGATAACTATCTTAAGGGAAGTGAGGAAGGTAAATAGCAGAACATGGACTGGGGCTTTCTGAAAGTCTATATACATGTGGAAGTGTGCACTGGAAGAAAAGCCAAAACATATTGTATGTTTGAGAGCATACAGAACCATCTGTTAAAATGAACAGGCAGGTTTACAAAGCACAGTAGTGAATCTTACTTTTATTTGAAGTATGACAAAATCATTCACAGCTATTTCTGCAAATATATCTGGATACAAAAAGATTTAAAAGTCAGGGAAGACGTGCAGTATTACTACTACTGCCCACAAATCACAAGGTTGGAAACCCCGTTTTTCCACTGTTTCTACCTAACACAAGACCTAGATAATTAAATTGTCTTCTTAAAAGAAGACAGTGTTGCATGTATCCAGGCTACTATACTGTCCATATCACAAGACATCATCTGCAACCTTATCAAGTTAATACAGCATGCACGTACACCAGTTACATGGTTAAAAAGATTGCTAACAGAGCTTTACACATGCTGCCTGTAGGGACTTCACTGTAATGGGAACTCTGCCTTTTGCTTTAAGAAGCCCTAAACACACAGCAAAAGGTGACAGTAAAGTGTGAGAATGAGAAGACTGAATAACTGCCAACGTAACCCCCAGGAATATGTAACCATCTGCTGGACAGAAATGAAGGATCTCTGTATTACAGGCAGTTGTTAACAATGCAACATCCCAATAACATAAGTACAGAAAAGCTTATCTATTGTGTATATGAAACCAACACAGGAGAGAAAAAAAAAAAAAAAAAAGGTTTTGCGCTTCCAGCACAATTCATAAATCAATAGATTTAAGTACAAATTTTCTATAATTCAAAAGTAAAATTAAACTGGTAGTTAGGAGCTATGAACACGAGAACCTATCTTCACACTTTATAACTAATGGAGAAAGATAAAATAGATTAGTACATCTTTCTCATATGTTTCACTGAAGACAACTCTATCTCAGTAGAAGAACTTGGAGGCCTCCAAATTGACAGAGAAGTAATTTAGGATTTTAAAAGATTTTCTTACAGAAAAATCTATTTCAATTGTGGTCCACTAGTATTTTTATGGTCTTTTTCCCCTAAAAATCTTAATTTTCTCATTGCTTTCATTGACTGTTGAACGACCATTAAAATGTACTTCTTCTTTATTATACTTCCCTTGCATAAATAATATCCTGTACCTGAGGATCATCTTGAAGTATTAGTCAGTTTTGGAAACAACTACATTGGGGGCACACATGAACAGCTACAACATATATCTATGTTTCTTCATGCTATTTAAGAAGTCTCCATCAGCACATTTATCTGTGCTTCTGCATAAAGTAAAATTCAAGACAATAAAATGCACTGGTTTGAGCAATATTAGGTATAGCCATTTAAAACAACTTAAAGTATATGTTAGTGTTCTTTACAGGATTAGCCCACTTACATATTGTGATTATTTAAAATAAGACAGCATATGTATTTTACTGTTTCTGTGAAATTTACATACTCGGGAAACAATAAGCATCTGCTGTGTGGTGGATGAATATTATTATGGCTCTAAATTCTTTCATTAAGGTAGAAAAATGGAAATACAGAAGTTAATTGGTGTATGGCCATCTGCATTAATGACTAAAAGCAATCTTGAAACTAGTGGTCAAATTTTTAGACCATGCTAAAGACTCTTTCCTCCACCGCTCAGAAAAAGTAATCGTAACTTGATTTGTGAAGAAAATTGTCTGCCCTTAGGAGATAATTCTATATAATTATAGAGACTACTCCTATCTTTACTATCTACATTTTAAATGAAAGCTGGAAAGGGACTTTTTTACAAGGGCATGTAGTGATAGGACAAAGGGTAATGGCCTTAAGCTGAAGGAGGGTAGATTTAGGTTAGATATTAGGAAGAAATTCTTTACGGTGAGGGTGGTGAGGCACTGGAACAGGTTGCCCAGAGAGGCTGTGGATGCCCCATCCCTGGAAGTGTTTAAGGCCAGGTTGGATGGGGCTTTGGGCAACCCGGTCTGGTGGAGGGTGTCCCTGCCCATGGCAGGAGGGGGTTGGAACTAGATGGTCTTTGAGGTCCCTTACAACCCAAACCATTCTATGATTCTATGATAAATCTCTATTATCTGTTTTTAGTTTATGATATATTCCACCCTCCCCCTGGATTTCTTTTTACTCTCCTCAATATAGAACAACAACAAAAAAATCCACTTCAAAACTAAGTTTCCAATTTTCAGTCTTATTTTACAGGTGCCCAAAAAAGTGAAAATTATCAATTTTATTATTAAATATTGTGATTAGCAATGCAAAAGATATTATGAGCAAAGTATCACAAAAATGCATAATTTCATTGCTTACCTTTTTCTCAAAATCTTTCAATACAAAACGTCTTTAGAAACAAATCCCTAAAAATACATTAAACATAACTGCAAATAGACTACTGAACACTATGGTTCTTAAGTAAACAGCTTTTCTTATTACTGTTTTCTTATATCCATACATATGCTTTGAAAAATACGACTGTTTTGCAGTGTCTAACATACTACAGTAAGTATTAAAATATTATCAGAATATTAAGTTAAGAAAAGCTAGCAATCTCATACTAGGAACTTACAGCACTTATAAATAAGTCTATGGCTTAAAGAAAAAACGCATTACAAGGGAACATATATCAGTATCACACTGCACTTTATAAACAATATCACATATAACAACCAGGACACTCCCTGAAAGAGCTGCACAGCAAAATTTATATAGGCAGAAAAAAATCCTCATGAAAGTCATCACCCATTCCCTGCAGAGAGTGAAGAAATGAAGAAAGAAACTTACCACTTTTAGTAGTGAAAGAATACAGAGGATTCACTGGAGTGCTTAGAGTGCCTGGCAGTCTTAGCATGGAGTGTGGTGACAGTGATGATGGCGCAGGAAGCAAGAGATTTGAGCTCGCCTGCAATAGGAAAGACAAATCAGAAAGTGAAGTGTAATTTCCTGGGTTACTTACTGATGCAATAGCTAGAAAAGAAATATTTGCTTACTGTTAATAACTATTAAATTCCAGGAAAAAAATTAAGACTCAACGATAAATAACAATTTCAATGATGGGTGGTTTGGGTTTTTTTTAGAATAACTGGAGACACAGTCTTGGAAAAATTACTGACACAGCTATAAATCCAATTGCATGTTTACATATAGACACAAACTTTCTAGCAGTGCAAACAATGGAATAAAACTGTTTGAACTGGCATCTCGTTGCATCTTAGTGTATAAAAATAAAATTACATTTATATATGGTTATAAACTTATAAACATAACTTCTCATTTTTGAGTACTGAAACTACACTACATCTATGAAGAGATTACTCAATATTAGAGACAAAAAATTCTTAAATCAGTCCTAACACAAACCTGATTGCCGCAAATAAATAAAGCATACTTAGACCAAAACACCAGTCACCTCCTTTATGTAAGCTAAACAAGAAATATCTGCAGTCCTAATTTCCATAGCAACAAAGATAATGTTAAAATTTTGTTTGCTATGGAGTTTCTTGATATACAAGCAGTTATCACAAAGCAAAAACCTTTCCCAAACTTTACTCTTGACATATTATCCAATACAGCCTATGTAAAAGATACATTATGACAATCTTAGGGGTTTTTATGTGATCCGATTGAGAATTTTACCGTTTGTTAAACCTATTTTCACTGGCTGCCTTGATAATACAGTCAAAGGGGAGGGAAAAGAGACCTTAAATAAAGTATTTGTAACTTTCTTCAAACAAAATTGATTCCTATGCTAAAATTTTGAGAGCTATTTACATTCTTGACCCTTTCAAAAGTCAAGCCTATTTCACAATCTAGAATAAATGCAAATGGTCACTTAATCCCACTAAAAAGCCCACACTCAGTGGAGCACTTCCTTTGGCCTCAGTAAACTCTAAATCAGATCCTTTAGTTGTGGGCCAAAACAGAACAATGACATTTTGCAAATTTTCAATCCACTGGCTTGTAAATTCTGTTTAAAGAAAGGAGACATCTAAAACAAAGTCAGTGGCTTATTTCCAGAAGTGATATCATTTATTAACTACTATTTCTGTCATTTAATAAATATTAAACAAGTCAACAGGTTTCAATAATGCAGAATATTTGGGCGTTGGCAGGTGTACTGGGATGCAGGTAATGCAGCATGAAAAACATGTGTCGAGTAACTTGACTGGGCCATAGAGGATATCTGCTATGATCTCTGTATTACTACACTAGATCTTCATCTTCATGTATCTGGTTTTTGTATAGTAATAGGGATGTAATTCTACTGAAAGAAGTTTATAATAAAAGCTAGTCAAATAGTCTCTCAGCAACTACATGCAATTGTTATTACTGTACTCCAAAATCGACCAGAAAGCAACACAGAAAATCAGATCAACCGTTGAACATGTTAAAAAAACCCCCCACATTAAATTAGCTAGATTGTACTGCAGTATACAAATTTAGCAGGTTGTTAGTAAACAGTAGCTGTGAAACGTAAGCAGAACGGAGAGGCCTGTTTTTCTCAACAACAAAAATCAATCTGCTTTTCTTACACTCACATATGCAAGTGACTAAGTTTCATTAACATAGAGTTCTCTCTGATACACACAAATATAGTGGAAAGCCATTAACATATGTGTTTACCTAAACACAGTCATATAATGTGCAATTATATATATATTATATATACACCTGCAAAGGTGTCGAGCTCAGCTTTCCAGTGTTGCATCATCTTTTATCCACTGTTAGCTCTAGGGAGAGCCTTTCTGCAGTAAGACAAATGAGATGATCTCCTCCCTGCATGAAATTCTTGCTGAGCGCACACTACACCATCAGCGATACAAACTTAAGTTTTCCAGTCAAGTATTCTCATGGAATTCTCTTTCAAATTTGCTATCAAAAAGTTGTTTTCAGACAATATCAGGGAATTAAGACAGGTTGAATATGTCAGCCTTTGGAGATCAAAGTAAACACAGCAAACTATTCAAAACTAGCACTTAACAGACACTTTCCTCGTTCATCCTGGAGGGAAAAAATATCAGGAGAAACTTGCCTTGATTGCGGTGCTTGAAGGAATTATACGAGAGATATGGTACTCTGTATGTAAATTATCCCTGTACAGCATTTAATTCACTTCACTTTATTTTCCTGCTGTACTACCCAAATACTCCCATTACACATGCCAAATAGCATGCTTTGAAATCAAATGCAATAGACGCTCCCGAAGATTTAAGAAAATCGGCCTTTTGAAAATGCAAAATAAGTTCTATCTTACAACTCTTCCCTCCTCTCCAAGTCCTTAAAAACAAGATAAAAAACTATTTTTATAAAAGTGATATTAAAAAGAAAGTTTTAAATTTAAGCAGTCTACAGGAGTGATTCATTCCTCCCCTTAATGGCAGTGAAGCTCTGTGCCGGTGAGCTATAAAAGACTGCCCATCCAAAGTAAACACAAAATCAGTGTTTTAATGACCTTTCTGCCACTAGCTCTTAGGTATTATTTAAATCTCTAAAAGGCCCAAACAGGAAAAAGTCTCACAACATTATAACAGAAGAAAGAACCACTCAATTAATAAGTGAGGAGTAACGATTCAGCAGAACTGTTTCCAGGTGAAGTACACTGTCCTGCGAAGAATAATTACTCTCTACAGCAGACAGACGTAAGACTACCTACAGAACAGAGTGAAGCAATCTTTTTTTTGAAATGCATGCTGTGGGAAGGCATTGCTAAATACTTTTACAACGAGTAAAGTTGACTAAGATAGCCAACCATCAATCTACTTATTTTTCACAACAGGCTCCGCTTGCTTCATGCACAAACCGCAGCTTTATCAAAGACACAGTTTACTACTATCCCGAATTGACGAAAACTAAGAGTTGTAACGTTCATTTAGTAGAAAAAGGATACCTACATAATTTTGGCCAAGTTTAATGAAACTGATTTGCATTTTCTTTTTTTGTGTTAGGATAGCTCTATGCAAATTATGCAAATATAGATTTTCAGTGGAACTAGTTTTCACATTAAAAGTGAATTGCATGAGACAAAAACCAGAATACTGCAAGACTTGACAAGCTGACAATAACAATTTCTCTTTTTTCCTGAGAATGCAATTTGATGACCTTACCCACCAATATAATCGACATTTCCATACATACTTGCAAGTCAAATCAAGTTGGCCAGTTCTATACTACCTCTTATTCTTCTAGTCTTAGGCTTCCCTTTTGAAACTTTAGGCCTCTAGGATACTGTTTTTAAAACTAGTTTAAAAGCATTACTAAACTATGATTACGCAGAATTCAAAGCTGACAACTGCATTTGAAATAAAAACAAAACACAAATTCTGCTATTTCTCTCAATGCTAGAATAAAATACATCAGTAATAATGCTTAAAGCAGGAGTACAGTACTTCAGTTTTTAAATTTGCAATGAAAGTTTGAATCAAGTTTACATCTATGCAAAAATGCAATCATTTCTATGACACTAGCATTAGGACTCCTCCAATGAAGGCTGGGATTCTATTGCAGTAGGTGTCCTGCAATCACTTAAGAGGCTAATCTATTCTCCTCTTCAGTAACTGCATGAGAAAACCAGACAGCTAAAATAAAATATCATCCCATTACATATAGGCAAAACCTACAGACATACTTTGCTTGTCTGAAGCAAGTGTGTTCCCCTGATGCTCCCTACAGTCCTCTTACACTGATTATCCAGATCAGAAACTCATCTAGACGGCAATATAGTTCCCTCATAACTTGGGTGCTCCACTGTTTCTCTGCATTGAAGCCCAGAAGTGCAGAAGTGACCAGGGCATACATATGAAAATTGAAGCTAGAAAGCGCTTGATCCTACAGTTTAGAAATAGCTATTGTCTACAGATCATATGACTCATCACACAGTAATTATATATAACCAATTCCTTAGTTCTGCCAGAGCGTTCTGGCATTTCAATTACAGGCTTACCACAAAAGCTTTCTTCCTTTTTTTTTTTTTGTCTTTAAAAAAAAAAGTTAAGAAGAAATTAAGATTACTATAAACATTTGGAATAGTAAGCATCTGTCTTTCAGCCACAAGGAAATACTAATTCTTTGTACATGACACAAAACAGTTAAATACAGGCTCAGTTATACACAGGCTGTGTAGACTCACTCAGCCATTAAGCACAGAGATTATGACTTTTATTGGATTGGATAAAACTGGCATTTCAGGTTAAGAACATGCCTGGATATACGCATTTTAGCAGAATTGGCCAATGTCATCACTAATAACAGTAAAAAATAGATTTGTCTTGCTTAGTAAGAGCCAAGTAGATTACTATGTAAACCATGACCTCTTCTGCAGCTGGTTATGATTCTTGCTATCAAAAAACATATGACCAGGAAACAAAATTAAAAAAATTAATTACTTTAGTAGTTAAATTTTAAAAATTTCTCTTTTTGTGCAAATGAAAAGTGGATGTAACCTATGTTGCATACAAAACACACCCAAAGATACTTGTCCTACAATCTTATTTCTCTTCTCACTAAGGAAAACAGACACCAGAAATAATTCTGACTCAAAGCTTGTCAAATGCATATAGAAACCTCTTCCTCTGTACCTGCTGGTAAAAGACATTAGGACATGACTCTAAATACAGTACCAGTAGAGTTTCAAGTAATCATGTAAGTACACAGACCCCATCCCTCCTCAAGTATTTGGTTAGAATCTAGGCTTTTTCAATCATATATGAGAACCTTTTTTGGTAGATTTTTTTTATTATCATTATTTTTTGTTTGCTTGTTTTTTACAGACATGTTAAAAAAGAAAAGATACAGTTCCGTGAAAATTTCATTATCATTCCTATTATTCTAAAAAAAAAGTATAACCAAGCTTGCATTTCACTAAATTGTTTTTAAAATTATGCATTTAAACAAAAAGTGTAATCTCATTTCTTATGTTGACAAGCCCTCATTTGCTTATTCCAGAGATTAACTGTAATGTAACCATAAAGACAGAAAGGTAAAAAAAACCCACCTGACCAGATTTCCCCAGAATAAGCAGGACTTTTGGATGCAAAGATATAAAATTATTTTCTGTGTCTTTTATCTGAATGAAAACCAAATTGCTTTCCTCAGCTAACAAAAAATAAAAGGAATCTGTGAAACTTTATTAAAACATTATTAGAGTTTTAATCTTGTATAACCTTCTTTAACTCTCAGTTTAAAGCATCTCAGCATTTCAGTCATGATCAATGTTCCTTTCTGCACCTGACATGTTGCAAGAAACTATCACAGCCCCAATAACCATTAATAAAAAAAGTTGTCAATAATGTTATTAAATTGACTCAGTGCAGATTTACGGTATTTTCTTTCATAAGAAGTTCTTAAAAGTTGCTTTCTCCACACCTTAGTGACAATAAGCCAGCTGGCAGGAGATATAATTTGCTGGTTTTTACCTGCATGAGTGAATCTAGATTTCACTGCTCTAAAATATTATTTGAATAAACATAGTACTACTCAGATGTCCCTGCTTACTTTGTTCAGCAGGGAGAAAACTAACAGTAACTTCTCCTTAACAGTGTACAAATGTTTATGGCAAGAAAACTAACATTGTAAAACTGGAAATAAAATTAAAGAACTGATCAGTAAAATCCACACACATTATAAATGCTTAACACCATCTTATTTTACCCTCTGGTAAAATTATTATGATGGGTACAATTTCATGCTAAAAAATGAATGCCATTCATTTCTTGTGTCTGACGTATCTTTTATATAAAACATAAGCCACTGAGAGAAATAGAATGCTGAAAAAGGTCAATAGTGGAACAAAATCTTCCATCACATCTGACTGCAGCTTATTATTGCTACTTTAGACCTCTATTCAAATAGTAATGTCTGCAAATATTGTGCAAGAATTAAAGACAGATATCCTGTGCTTACAGCACTGATTAAAGACCATTGCTATGTAGGTATTACTGCCCTGATACTCTGACGAGATTCATACATGTCACTTCACTTGAGTAAAAGGCTGAGAGCATGCAGATTTAAATTTCATATTCACAGTAAAATTTGTAATGACTCCCTATGATAACAGGAATCTGTGTATCCAATAAAAGATGTACACAACTCATCATTAACTTTTATAATTGAAAGTATAAAAAATAGTAGCAAAATAGTTTGAAATAGAAATTCCTTACATCTATTGCTGTTGTGGTTTAACCTGGCAGGCAACTACAACAACCACACAACCGTTTGCTCACTCCACCTCCTCCCAGTGGGATGGGGGAGAGAATTGAAAATGGAAAAGGGAAAAAAAAAAAAAGTGGACTGAGATAAAGACAATTTAATAGGACAAAACAAAACAAAACAAGGGAAGATAATAATAACAACAGTAAAAAAACCAAACAAAACAAGCGATAAACAGCACAATTTCTCACTACCTGAAGTCAATACTCAGCAAGACCCCAAGCTACCCCGCCTCCCAGGCCACCCCCCCCTTATATACGGAACATGACATCATATCATATTGAATATCCCTTTGGACAATTTGGATCAGCTGTCCTGGTTGTGCCCCCTCCCAGCTTCTTAGGCACCCCCCGCCTTCTCCTTGGCTGGGCAGTATGAGAAGCTGAAAAGTCGTTGACTGCTTGGCAACAACTAAAAACATCAGTGTGCTATCAACATTATTCTCATCCTAAATCCAAACCACAGCACTATACCAGCTGCTAGGAAGAAAATTAACTCTATCCCTGCCAAAACGAGAACAATTGCTCATGCTAAATAGAAGCTTGGAGAGAGGAGAAAGTCCTTAATATAACTAAATTACATACTCGGGGAATTCAATACAAATTTGAAAGTATAGTCTTACTACAAAGAGCCATTTCAGTCTTTTTATGCTCCATGTTAGCTACTGCTCTAGTGAAGAATTTTAGAGTTTTGGTACCAGATCTTACTGTGGAGGAGGCTCAGGCAGCATTGCTGCCAAGCTGGAAGGCGTATTTATAATGCTGTACCTATATCCAGGGAACTACAGGCTGGTCAGTCTCACCTCTGTGCCTGGCAAGATTATGGAGCAGACCCTCCTGGAGACTATGCTCAGGCACATGGAAAATAAGGAGGTGATTGGTGACAGCCAACATGGCTTCACTAAGGGCAAATTGTGCCTGACAAACTTGGTGGCCTTCTACGATGGGGTTACAGAGTCCGTGGATAAGGGAAGGGCAACTGACGCCATCTACCTGGACTTGTGCAAGGCATTTGACACTGTACTGCACGACATCCTTGTGTCTAAATTGGAGAGACATGGATTCGATGGATGGACCACTCGGTGGATAAGGAATTGGCTGGATGGTCACACTCAAAGAGTTGTGATCAATGGCTCAATGTCCAAGTGGAGAACAGTGACGAGTGGTGTTCCTCACGGGTCGGTACTGGGACTGGCACTGTTCAACATTTTTGTTGGCGACATGGATAGTGGGATCGAGTGCACCCTCAGCAAGTTTGCCGACGACACCAAGCTGTGTGGTGCGGTTGACACACTGGAGGGAAGGGATGCCATCCAGAGGGACCTTGACAGGCTGCAGAGGTGGGCCTGTGCGAACTGCATGAAGTTCAACAAGGCCAAGTGCAAGGTCCTGCACATGGGTTGGTGCAATCCCAAGCACAGCTATAGGCTGGGCGAGGAATGGATTGAAAGCAGCCCCAAGGAGAAGGACTTGGGGGTATTGATTGATGAGAAGCTCAACATGAGCCAGCAGTGTGCGCTTGCAGCCCAGAAAGCCAACCGTGTCCTGGGCTGCATCAGAAGAAGTGTGACCAGCAGGTCAAGGGAGGTGATTCTGCCCCTCTACTCTACTCTTGTGAGACCCCACCTGGAGTACTGCGTCCAGCTCTGGGGGCCCCAGTACAAGAGAGACATGGAGCTGTTGGAGAGAGTCCAGAGGAGGCCACAAAGCTGATCAGAGGGCTGGAGCACCTCTCCTGTGAGGACAGGCTGAGAGAGTTGGGATTGTTCAGCCTGGAGAAGAGAAGGCTCCGGGGAGATCTAATTGTGGCTTACCAGTACCTGAAGGGGCCTACAGGAAAGATGGTGAGGGACTGTTTATCAGGGAGTGTAGTGACAGGACAAGGGGTAATGGGTTCAAGCTGAAGGAGGGTCAATTTAGATTAGCTATTAGGAAGAAGTTCTTCACTGTGAGGGTGGTGAGGCACTGGAACAGGTTGCCCAGAGAGGTTGTGGCTGCCCCCTCCCTGGAAGTGTTTAAGACCAGGTTGGATGAGGCTTTGGGCAATGTGGTCTAGTGGAGGGTGTCCCTGCCTGCAGCAGGGGGGTTGGAACTAGATGATCTTTAAGGTCCCTTCCAACCCAAACCATTCTATGATTCTATGATTTCTAAGGTAACATTGTCTAACTAGACAATGACCTTTACTTAATAGTAAAAGCAAGATATTTTACTTATTTTCTTTCATTGGCTGGGTAAGTGTGGGAAGACTAGGAATTACTGCAGAGTAACCAACTGCAGATCAGTGTTTGTGAAACTACTCATGTCACATCTGTGCCAAAGTTCCTTCATCTACAAAATACAGACAATAGTTTCCTTTCTTTTACATCTACTTTGACTGTGTTGTTTTAAAATTCATCTGATGTTTGCTAAAAATGAGGAATTCATAGAAAAAAAATCTTACTATGCAAAGAATATTCTAATGTAGGAAAATACAGATTTTAAGGATCTGACCTGCTTTGTAAGATTTTCAGAGGGGAAAAAAAAAAACCCACCACAAAAACAAACAGCCAACAAACCACAGAAAAAACAGCTACATGTTCAACTTTTTCTAAGACAGGCAACGTAATTAAAACTGGCAAATTTAATGAATTGACAACAAAATTCATTATAATTTCCAAAACCTTACTTTATAACAAACTATTTCTTGAAGACATAAAGTGTAAAATTCTGGCAAAACTTTCATATGTTATTATTTTACCTACACAAAGCTTCTAGTAACACTTCAGGCATTTCATATCAACAATCGCTTTATGCAATGACAATGATTCAACAGTATCTGCTTAGCAAATGGAAAAAAAGGTGTATAAAAGTTTGTATCCAGTAAATGAAATGCACAGGGTAATAGGATTTCAGATCCAAAAGTGGTTGTACCATGGCTCATAAAACACACTCTAATAAGTGCAGCTGGGAGTAGCTATGTTTAAAGTATTAATTGCAACAGAATTTCCTAGAGTAAGAAAAGCATTTCCTAGCATTCTGAAGAGGTATACTGGAAGAGGAATCCAAAAAAGTATACAGCACTATGCAAAAGCATCTATTTAATTTAAAAGCCCTCACTCCAGCGGAATGTATTGCACAGGTCCTCAGAAAAATGATTGCCTACATCTCCACTAATATGATAACTAATAAACTAAAACCCAAATCTATCAGGCAGTGGGCCATATGGTTCTGACTTGAAATTGCTGTAAAAGCAAAACTGGAAAAAAAGTAACCCTAATAAACATTTTAAAATTGAACTGAACTTTAATGGATTTTTAAAATTATTTACTAATCTGACATAATGAAAAGAAATATTAGTAACTCTTACAGAGAATTACCACACAACCCACTCATAAATAACATGACAGTGCCACACACTTGTCAGTATAACTTTTATATATACTGTATATATATACTCCATAAGAATAATTATGCTGTGTTAGAGCAAAGATCCATCCTCACATTTTTTCAACAGTAAACTGTAGCAGATAAGATGCATAAGTTCAGAGCAATTTTTCTCCTGTGGGCCCTTCCACCTTCATCACTCAGCAGTTTCTGAACTTCTTGAGCATCAGCTGGTATTAACACTGGTTCATTAGGCCAATAGTTTTTGCTGAATCTCTCCTTTGTGAATTTGCCCAAAAGCTCTGCGAACCCACGTACACTTCTGGCCTTCACAGCACTCTGTGTATGTAACTTCACTGCAGGTCCCCACTTCAGATGTGAGAAACAATGTTTTTTCCAATACTATTCATGATTTCATATATTTGTCACAACTTTCCTCTCACTCATCTCCACCTGCACAACCTGCAAAGCTGAGGAGCTCTAGTCAATTTAATCTTGTTACATGCAAGCTCTTCAACAGCTCTTTGTATTTGTGTTACTCGTTTAAACTTCTCATTTTAATATATTATTTTTCAGAACGAGTGTCCAGAACTAATTAGTGTTGAATATATGGGCTCATCCTGGATTTCGTAAGTAGAAACACGCAAGCATCCTCCTCATATTCAGTTTGAAACGGATCTTACTTATGGTTTCCTAAGAACTATTCAGCTACGGTTTTGTTTTTAATGAGAAATAAAATTAAGTGGTTTTGCCTTTTTTAATACTTTTTTTGAACCATGGTGTACACAGTATAAAAAAATTGGCTTCCAATTCATTTGCAAGTTTTCTTTTGGAAAAACTTAAGGCAATTCTATGAACTTAGTGAAAAAGAGGCTTTAAAAATACTGCAAATTTCTTACACATATGAAAGATTAAAGAATATCAGTACCTCCTCTGATAGTTTGTAGATAAAAATTTTGTACTGCAGGCATGATCAAGTGAAAAAGCTATTTCAGCCTGCAGAGACACTGGGGCATCGCCTTGTACTTGGCCAAAAACATTCACAGACTTGGCAATGTTTTAGCAAGAGTCCTCAATACTTAATATATTACAACCCTCCAGTTGTCCATCTTCAGGTAGAAGTTACAGTAAGTTACTATAAAACTGTTCTCTTCCCAATCTGCACTAAAACCCAGAAGCCAAGCATGGTATTTCAGAATCTACCAAAACCAAGATGACCTGCAGGACAGATTCTCACAAGACTCGACAAAAGTAGCATAAAAAGTACACACCACTTTGGCATCTGGCTCTGCCTCTCAGTCTTTGCTGCAGACAAAAGGACAAGTTTCCAGCTTAGTCCACTTATGGCTTAGATACTATCAGTATCATGTTTAAGTGTTCACTAAAAAGGTTGCATGTTTTTTCTGAGAGCAGTGGCTTAAAATTCTGTTCTGTTTTCATACAACAAGATATATTTTGCATCTCAACTAAATTCTGAAAGACAACCATCTGGAAGGACTACACAGTTTAGTATTTGATGTATACTCTACCAAAGCATCATATATGATCATACTTTATAGTCCTACAGCTTAATGATGAAAGTTCAGTACATTTGATGCAGTCTGAGGTACAAGCTTCTGGATTCTCTCACAGCACCTACTCCCTTAATGAATTCCAGCATAGCAATAAATATGTTCAAAGTACAAAAAAATTTCAAACAGTTGTAAGTAGTTCTGTATATAGAAAAGAACACTTTTACATTCTACTTATCTAATATTGCACTTAGAACCCTCTGAGTATCAGAATTTTTGTAATCACTTTGATAACCTTTTTATAACATTTTTCACAAATACATGGCAGAGACTTGAAAAGTCAAACATACTTTTAATTAATTTAGAAGTATTCCCATATTAAGAGATGAGGCAGCCAACATATAATTCTTTCCAGAACTAGTACTACAGAATACATATAGATGCTGTCCTTAAGTGTTACAAAGGGTTTTTTCCTCCTTCAAATTATAGCATGAAAGTTCTGACATCTGAAATTCACAATTTCAGAGCTGGGATATTATACATTTAAAAGAAGCCCTTCTCCTCATATCTGTGTAACATATATCACCCTCTTGTTATGCAAAGTTATAAACAGGTATTTTGATTGCTAGATGGAAGTGAAGTTTTAAACACCTAAATTGTAACACTGAAGGAAAGGCACTTATGAGTTCTTTCAATGACCAGAGATGGGTTAAGTGTTTTCCTATCAAAAACTTCTGTGAATAGAAACATGCATTAGTTCCATGAGGCAGAGATAAATAATAATTGCTGCCAAGATTCACTATACTGTAATTTCTCTATGTGGTAAAGAAGCCAATTCTGCATGCTGGTTGCACAGAAAAATTCATATTGACCCTTTGTAACAAAGTGTCCTAGCTTTTGTGAATTACTAAAATTTTAGCCCAGTATTCAACTCTTGGTTCTAATTACACATTTTCTAGGCTAACAAGAATGGTAATGTTGCAGAGGAGAAGAAAAGAAACTTCCTCTATCATTCATTAAGGTTCCTGTTTAGGTAGCAAAGAAGAAAAAAAAAAAAAAAAAAAAGAAAAAAGCATTGGTTCTAAAGGGACCTGGAAAGGAGGCACTGATCACAACACAAAAACCCCAAGCTCATACAGGATCAGAATATTCTTTATTTCTATCTAGCTTAAACCAAATTTTAATGTATTCACATTACATTTTCAAATCACATATCTAAGTTGCAGACCTCCAAGCTTTGCATTTACAAGTTAATTTTATATCCATTAGTAACTGTTATTAAGTTCACACACATTGAACCCAGACACAGATCCGCTGTTCAGAGGTTCCAGCATCTTTGTTTCACAAAACACGAACCCAGGCATGACCTCAGGCCAGGTTTATTGTCTACAAGGTATGCTGCCAACATGCTTGTCCCAACATGGTAATCCCTATGTGTCTGTGACAAGGCACTGGCATGTAAATAAGACCAAAAGACCAGTAAAAAGCCTACATAGGTTTCCAGTTCCACTTTTATTTTTCCTGTCAGACAAATACATACAAGATAGCACCTGAGTTCTTATTTGGATTGTCATATTCCAACCTGATCACAGAGCAGCCTGTCACCCTACATGTGGCTTAATAAAGACTCCTCTCTCTGTTTTTACTTGTCTGCACCCAGACATACTAGCACACTCTCACATATGCGGCCAAGTGGCAACTTTTATGAGGTCTGCTTTGACAAACACTGTAGCAAAGCATTTATGCGAGTACGCATTCTAATAAGCCTTCCCGCAAAGCCTGCACTTACATACATGTATAATTTTTCACATGGAAAGGGGAGCTGCACACATGTAAATGCATATGCATCTAAAATTGTAATTCCCAATTACAAATTAGTAGAAATTTTAAGTTTTAGTGTTGATATATTATACTCTGGGGCTGACAAAAATCTCATAATGCAGGCAGGCAATACTGCACCCACATGCAAGAACTGATCCTATCCCTGCTTGGAAAGGAGGTATCACTGTCCCCTGAGTCTCATGCTGGATCACTGAAAAGATGAGCACCAAGAGTCCTTTCAATGAAAAGAAATCTCCTCCCAACATCTCAGTGATTCATAAAGCCCTGCAAGGAAGCGCTCTCAGTTTTTAATAATCATTGCTGCTCTGTGACAGACATCAGACTGGATATGGACTCTTTCAACTCCCATCCTGTACTGTTTGGAAACCAACATTGTGAGAAGGTTCAGATGACCTTTCTGACATCTCCCATATATGTGGTCCATAGTAAAGGGTTTGGAGGATGCTGTCCAAAACCTTGATCATGATTCTGCTCACAGTGGACTTACTCACCCCAAATTGGTCATCGAGTAATGGGACTCTAGGGTTGCAAAATACCAGTAGCTGAAAGTTATCCTCTCAAACACAATTGTAGGCATATCTATTTCACCTAGCTACATGATTCCATGGAAACACTACATGGCTCTGCTAAACCAGATTTGCCTCTCACAGCCCAGAATCCCCAGCTAATCCAGGACAATGGATCCAGTTGCAATGATAAAGACTCCCAGAAATTCATTATCCCCGTCTTCCTCAGATGACAAGACATCCAGAAGAATAAAAGTAATTTCTTCTGGAATGTCTTCCCAGACACAAGGTTGCATGCTCCAGTCTCTCCATATTGTGTCTCTCTCTGACTGATAAACAACTTGAAGGTACCAGGGCTCACTTGTAGATGAGCAGGAACAAAATAAGCAGAAAACAGAAACAAGGCTTGCTTCCTTACGTGAGGCCACATGTAATTGTGGAGGCAGCAGCAACATGCTACCATTGTCCATGTGAGCTACAGTGTGGTATTTCATAAAGCAAGGAAAAGGTCCACTGGGAAGCAAAGGACTGTGGGATAGCTTTCTTTTGGAGAGTTTCAAAGCACAGGCCTAATGGGGATGTCAAGGCTACAGAACCAGACTAGATCTAATCCAAAGCAAAACCCCTAAAGCATGATAAGAGTAGCTACAGCATCTGCAGCAACAACTGCTTTCACCTACTCATCTGCTTCCTTTGTGCTTCACTACTTATTAATGCAGACGAACCCTAAAACTACATTAAAAAATATCTGTATGTAGTCAAAAATACTTAAAAATGAAAAACAGTAAGCACAAACTGAAATGCAGTTCATGCCACTGTGAACAGTAATTATAACTGCACAGTGCTATTCAGGAATATTCTGCATTCATGTTGCATGCAAAATTGTCTCAAGTTAGGGAATTTCACTTAAACTTATTGACAATTACAAAAGCTTTAATTACTGATTCAGGTATCGAGAAACAAGACAAATAGTCAAACAAACAAAAAGAAAACACTTCTCCTCCCTCTTTGTCTCAACTTCACTTCAGACACCTATGTCCTCCTTCCTAGTCTCCAGTCTCTTTGCTTTTGCCATTATGTACTTCCTTTGGTAAGGCGATGGATGGTGCAAGAGAGTGGGGTTAATGCATAGTGGCTTGCTCTTTTTGACTCTCCTTGTTTCTTACTCCATTCAACTGCTTTAGTGTGGGTCCTCCACCAGCTGAAATCCCCTTGGGCATTGTATCCGTCCAGTGTGGACCTCTCCATGGGTTGCAGTCTCTTCAGAAGCATACCAACTCCCATGCTTTCTTTTGCGTATCCTCACAAACCTCTTCCTGTCTTTCCCTTCATGTCTACTCCTTTACCTCCCCCCATATCTCAATTTGTGCATCATGTTGTGCCTCCTGCATCATCTTTGTGCCTCTTTTGGAGTAAATCATATGAATAGCAACGGACATTGACAGAAAACATCCCTTGCCATCAATACTTGATAAACAAAAATAACTTAGTTTCATGCAATTAATCTCTTCTAAAGAGCTACTTACAGGTGCATTGGTGAGAGATGTATTAATTTCTGAAGAACAGATCCCAAAACTACTATATATGTTTTGTAACATATATCAGTCCCAGAATATGAACTTTGGCTGAAAGACTATATACTTCCAGAAATTAATTAAATTTGACTTACCATAACAGAATCAAGTTTTTGTTTCACCTTCTGCATTCTCATCGATGCTCTTGCAACACTGACAAACTGATCTGCTGGAGACATCACTGAACTGTTTTGTATGGGAATTTCAGAAAAACTGCCAAAGAACTGTGGCCCTCTCAGTGCAGCTGTAGTAAGTGATGAACTGAGATCTTTTACGAGTTCAGCTTCCTGCTGTGCAACTGTAGAAATAACCAACATTAATGTGTCAGGTGAACCCTACATTGCCATGCAAAAAAAATAATTGAATGATCACTGTCATTTTGCCAGCCATGTCTTCAGTGAAACACCATCAGAACCTGTACTAATACTGCTATAGGGAAAACCTGAAAATTACATGAAATTTTCCCCATAATACCCTATTTCCCCCTAACTCTTCATGATCACATCTCCCTTCTGTTATCTGTGTTCAGTAACCTCTCACACAGAACTGATATTTTTCTATTGCTTATAAACAATAGTGTTCTCCATGCAGAAATATTAGGGAGGAAAAAAAGAGAAAGGAATGTTTTAAAAGGCAAGAAACTCACAGCTTGCGCTGAGCTCTAGTCAGCTGTTTTACTAGGTACATTTCACATTTTTTCAGTTCAAGTGAGCTTATTATACTTGAGTAAAATTTCAGAAGTTGCTAGACATATATACAGGCACAGGAGGCATTTTTAGGAGGTAGCTTGCTCTAGGATACTTTTGATCAAAAAGTTGTGTTCACTGGCATTTAAACAAATTGTTTGACTTTTGCAATTTTTTGTACTGTGGTCTCAAGCCAACAAAGATTAAAAGAATTCCTCAGTAAAGTTTTGTCCAGTATATTCATAAAACTGTTGGTGTATGTAAAACACATACTGTTGGAGTCTTAAGAACTGTGTCAGTGACTAAAATTAGTATTACTATATGATTAACTCTTTCAACACTAAGGCAGCAAGACTATCTTCTGAAAGCAAAGTGTGTGCTTTTAACCAAAAAAGGAACAAAAAGTCAGTAACAGACAATGTAGAAAAGACCACAAGCTATGCAAAAATCCTGCTGTCACCAGTGACTCTAGTTAAGCAGTCAGATAACTACCAGTGTGATATGTGTGCGACCTCTAAATATATACACACACACATATATATATATTAAACTACCATACTAGCTTTTTCAAGACTCACTGCCTGCTGAACAGTCAAAAAAGTTCTAAAAAAATTCTTCACCCAAAAAATTTTCCATTGCTCTCTAGAATGCAGATATCTTATTGGGTTGAAGTTTAGCACTGAATACTGATGGTAACATTGTTCCACTTTATTTTCCTGTAAAAGTCAACCAGTTCAACAGACAAATAACCTAAACTGTGAGATTTCATATGAGTAATCTCATTACTAGATGTTATTTAAAAAGCAAATGTATAAAGACAGGATTAGCTTTATAAATCTATGTTCACTGCAAATATAATTCAAATAAAAATCTGTTACAGATAAGCAAAATTTATTGCATAATTCATATTAACATTATCTACTTTCTAGATGCAATATGACATTTGAAACTACATTCTTACTTGAAACAATGACACTGCTAAAGCTAACCACAAATGACAACTATCAGAAAAGCCTGTAAAGGACAGACTGAATTCAAAGTTAGCATTTATCACTATCTTTCCTTTAATATAACATGGGGAATAAACATCTCTCACATAATCACACCACAGATCTAATACCTGTTTATTAAAACAATCTATACTCTCTCATATCAATTCATTTCTCTACAGCTCCTCAATATTATTTTGTAATGCCAGCACAAACTACTGAGATTTCTATTAAGCTATTCATTAAGTTTCAGAATGATAGTATTTTCTGGCTCAATGATGCCCCTTGATACTGAAAGGGGGCTTTTACATATTTGTATGACGCTGCCTATATATCATAAATTGCTGTAAGAATCACATGGGATGACATACAACACCACATTTAAATTTGAGGTTGCAAGGGACCTCTGGTGATTGGTCAAGGCCAAAGACCTTGCTCAAAGCAGGGTCACCAAGAGCAGGTTGCTCAGGGTCACGCAGTTTGGTTTTGATACCTCCCAGGATAAAGATATGTATTATCATCAAATGACTGTTTTCTTTTTCCTTCAAAAGAAGTACAAATACTAGCAAATCACTTCTAAAAATAAAATATTTACAAGTGTCTATCAAGAAAATTTGTACTGTACCTTTATAATCATAAATGTATACAAGTATTGGCTGGTTTTGACCAAAGGCACAAAAAGACACCATGTGTTCATGTGGATGAAAGGCAACATCACGAAGTGGATACGTGAAGGAGAGTTCAGAATATATGGCCACCTGATCTCCTATAGAAGTGAAATATGTGTATTAGTACCACCGAAGCATATTTGATACAGCAAAATAACAGTTGGTTAAAGCCTGTATTACTAGAGTGCAGTGACTGCCACCATAAATAAATATTCTTCAGTCAATTTCCTTACTGAAAAGTAATATCTGGCATAAGACAAAAAATATTCCATGCTTTTAAATTATTCAGTAAGTCAGAAAAGTTAGTGCTGTTGCAACAGCTGCAGGAAACCCCAGAGGATGCATCAGGTTAGCTGAGTTCTCTTGTCCTGATAAGCAAGTTCTGGAAAGGTGGCGTTCCATAGTATTTGTTTGTGCTTGCATTTTGCCAGAGATAGCTATCTTAGTTGTGGATTTCAATTATATAATACTCACAATAGGAGGGAAAGTTGAGCACAAAATTATTAAAAAATAAATAAAATTAGCTCTTCAGCTGATGGCATTATGAATGCAATACAGTGTATAAGGAAGAGTCAAAGCCTGGTGAAAACATACTAATAACAAAGTTCCTCCCTCCTTTTATGTTTATTCTTTTTTAAAGTTTTCAGACAAATTATGTAGTGGCATAGATGTAAACTAATATAGCTGGAAACATGGAAAGAAATTAAAAACAGAACTGTTGGTTAGCTGCCAGTTTTAAAATATTTACTTTTTCCTTTTTAAAAAGTATTTAGATCATAATTAGAGAGAGAATATAATGTCATCAAAACCAACCATTCTGCTACCTTCTGTGATTTTTGTCCCGTTTGCTTCACTGTACAATGAAGATGACAAACTCTTTATCTTACATTTGCTTAGCATTTGTCCAGGAAGATTTTGGCAGCTATTTTCAAACTACTCGATTTGGGGAATAATCAATGAAGAAACCTTATATTTCAAAGGCCAAAAATACTGAGTCTCTGACCACCCTGGGAAACAGATTAAGTGTTTCTCAACAAAAGTCTAATTCCCAATTTCAAAAAACACAACAGAAAGACTGATTTGACTTAAAATATTTCTGTGCATTCCAAGACCCTCATCCACATGTAAAGAATTGCAGTACATAAAAAGCTGAGCTTCAGGTTCTCCATTCCTGCTGGATATTACAAATGCTACCTCTGCCTATTAATTTCCCCTAGAGAATTAAATCTTGGAAATGAATAATAGCTATTTAAAAGGTAGAGCAAAGGCTTCAGGATTTAAGAACATTTTACTGAACTTTCATTCCATATCAAAAGTGTTTCAATAAAGCTGACAAAACCCTTTCCATCTCAGCCTTGACAACCTGGCTTAAGACCATAAAATAATTAGTTACCTGTTTCTGGGTTCCAAACATAAGCCTTTCCATCTTCACTTCCAGAAAATAGGAACGTTCCACATGGTGTTAAGGTGCTGTGAATCTTTTCTCTGTAATTTGTGGCACCTATGTATTTCTTTGTAGCCAAGCTAAAGATAAAGAATAGTTTGCAAATGTAGCAGATGCTTTCAGAACAGGCAATTTAACTTTTTATGTGTCAGTCCCTTCCTCTATTCCTCAGAAAAATCAATACACCTTGCATCCCAAATAGATATGCAAGCACTCACCTTTTGCAGTGCAGTGTTTATCCTTTCTTTTCCCTGGCTTTCATAATGCATACAAAATTATAGATGAAAGTGTACATCCTTGTCTTTCAATAGAAAATGGAAATACTCAGATCTAGAGAATGGATATAGATGTCGTAATTTGCATTTTCTTGATCCTAGGCTTTGCAAAAAATGGGGAAATTGGCACTATTACTCTAAGCTCTGCCAAAAAAGTTTTCATTACGCTTCCTGAGCTTGATTACATCCCAGTAGTGCTTAAATTTATCCAGCAGCTCTTTTTAGCTCCTCAGACTAATGTCTCCTTGGATAGAAAACCAGCAGTAGAATCAACAAATTTCAGACATCGATGTTGATTTACTATTAGCATTAATATTTTTAATATTATCTTGCAACTTAGGTATCCTAATCAGTTTTCACTGAAACACTACTGGTCAGCATAGTAATAATGACCTACCAATGAACTACTGTCAAACAGTAGGCATCAAGTAAGAGAGAATCTACAAATGGATTTAAAGAAGCTAAGCCAGCTTGTAACAGGCCATCACAAACATGAGATACAGCTTGGAAAGAGATATGAAAGTTCAAAATAGAGACTAATACAGCAGTAATAGTACAATGCAGAATTCAAGGCAAGAAGAACGGCAATAGGCCACGACAGCCCTCAAACACAGAAGACAGTGATTTTTAAAATGTGTTACTGCAGAAATGGTGGACGTATGCTGGAAGCGTAGTGCAGTTAATATGACAGGAAAATTATTTTTAACAATATTTTGCATAAATATACCTTAGATACAATTCTATTTGGCAAGCAAGAGAAAAGGATGCTTTAATGATCACAGTGCAATACCATATTAGCTCAAATAAGAGTTTTAGCTGTGTGAATAAGAAAGATAGTATCTCTGAGATGTCATGAAAAAGAGCTCTGCAAGATGTAAAACTAACCTGCACATGAAACCCTAAGGAGAGGTCTGAACCAAAACTAAATCCCTGATCACATACCTGAGTGACAGGACAGCAGCTTTATCCAAAAAGATCAAAAAAGCAAGTTGAAAGAGGAAAGTTAAGAACAACTAGCTGTCAATCAAAGTGAATTGTGTTCATCTGTGACCTCCACCCCCTCTTTTCTCATGCAGGGAATGAACAGTTAATGCTGACGTGTAAAATTATCAC
Source organism: Grus americana (assembly GCF_028858705.1). Lineage (NCBI taxonomy): Eukaryota > Metazoa > Chordata > Aves > Gruiformes > Gruidae > Grus > Grus americana. The sequence continues at coordinate 63,379,897 of NC_072854.1, forward strand.
TGCTGGGTATCTGACCCCGTGGTTTATTGATAGACTGAAGCCAATGTAACTGTGGGCTGTGGTCAAAGCAGCAGTCCTGCTGCTGTCTTCTCCACCCTTATTTTCCCAGGCTCTTCTTCATTTCTTCTCTAGTGTTTGGGCAGCTATCAGATGAGTTAGATCAGATAGTTGATTAAACTGAAAATTAATCATTTGTATTTGTAGGCTGATTTTTAGTAGAATCAGTTCACTGATCTGACTTACCCTGCATCAAAAGATCTCTACAGCTGATAAAAAGGAAATGCTAGGAATACATGGCCAAAGGTGTGGGAGATAGAAGACGGTGTGTCCTATGGATAAACTGGCTTAAAATAATTGTGAAATTGCATACCATATTAACCCTTTCTTAGAGATTAATATACATGTCCATTTTTCTCTCTCAAACTAAAACTCTGAACTTTTTAGGAATGGTGGTGATAGAAGAACACCATCTGCTTCAAAAACTGCAGGTTCCTTCTGTTAATCCACCAATGTCATGCTTCAACTGAGTGGGTAGTTTAGCCTTCTAGCATGGTCATTATAATTTTTTACTGTAAATTATAAATTAAGAATGCACTATAAGACTGGAAAGTCTTCAGCTAGTTCAAACATTCAACCCAATATATTACTTAAGAGTGAGATTTCCTGAGAGATTATCTATATGTAAGTACAAAAGTATGTTCTAAAAGCACGTAGTTTCTCGTGCTACAAGAGCATAAAGGTATTTCTCCCAGGTAATTTCATGTAGAACACCAGGGACCTTTCATTTTTTGCATGGTGAGGGGAGGAAGAGAATCCATGAAGTTACGGATGAATCACTTCGAGCATTTGTATCTTAACGTGACTTTCCAGATGAGAATGTTCAGGTGCATCTTATCAATGTGTGTAACTGATAGGAGTGAGACTCTTCTCAGTTTCACCCAGTGAAAGGCCAAGAGGGAATGGATACAAATTGAAATATAGGAAATTCCATTTAAAATTAAGAAGAAAAAAAAAAATGTTGAGGGTGAAGGAGCTCTAGAACATGTTGCTCGCAGAAGCTGTAGACTCTCCATCCTTCAAGATAGTCAAAATCCAACTGGTCAAAGCCCTGAATAAGATGCTCTCATGCTTTGATTATTGGGATTGGACTAGTCACTCTCCAGCCTCAACAGCTCAAGTGATTCTGTGGTTCCCTTGTTTTTTATTGTAGTTTATTATTAAAGAATCATTCATAATTATTAAAAATAAGAAAATAATCAAAAACTAAGGTAAAAATACCTCACAGCCTACTTAATATACCATAATATGTACATCACTGCATTTTTCAGCATTTATGATGATAATCTTCTCTCCATTTTACCATCAAAATACTCTTTCCAGAGACTTAACAATGAGAAACTAACACACGAATAAATGTTATAATTTCAAAGTTATTTTCATGCCCAGATTACATTTTTAAAAGTGAATTCAATCTTTATGAGACTAGCGTCTTCTCCTTCATGCCACCTTAAGATCCCAAGTAATCTAGTAATTTTTGGATATTCTATTCTAAAAGACTTACCCAACATCACATGAAAGGTCTGTAATACAGCAGTGTTTTGAAATCATTTCCTAACCCTAATATTGCTATCCTTGATTATTAGGACATCTTTCTTCTCCACAACTATACATTTAATAGTTTATGGCAATTTATTTCCCCAAATAAATTTTAAAATAAAAAGAAAATACGTACTTGTCACCAAAAAGCTACTTACATTCTGAGATCCATGATTCTCAGGGTACTGTCTTTGGCATGGATTAATAAACGCCTTCCATTTGGATGCACCTCCAAATGATTTATTGGTGTTCCTTTAATATCATTTTCTTTTATTTCCTACAGAAAGAAAGAAAATAAAGATATAACTTTGGGTTTTAAAACATGTTTTTACATGTTATTATTAATTTTTCTCTCACATTACTCTTTTTCTGCCCCCTTCATTCTATCTGGTTAGGGAAGAAGTTTGTTCCTCTATTAAGGCACTACATCCTAGGCAATCAACTTTTCACAACCACAAGGCAGATTCTATTGTGACTCTGAATTTCTGAAATATGGTTGATGATAGAAATGCTGACTGAACATTAGGCCTCTAAGGTATGAACAAAGGTGACCTGTAAAGCCTGTGGTCTATTTATTGTTGCCTCTCGAGAACAAACCTCATGTATTAGCATTTATCTGTTGATACAATGCTATTAAACCTCAAGAATTTTCATGTTTTACATACAAAAAATTGAAGTTGCAAAACAATTTGTCAGTGAATCACAGCATGTTCTATCAGCTCTTTTGTACCGTTATTTAAAGAAAATACACCTTCCAGTTAAACAAAAGTTAACGCATAAAAAATTTGAATTCAAATAAAATTACTAGATTTAGAACAGTTCACATAAAAATTACAATGCTAGTTTAAGAAACCTGTATACCTTATTAATGCTCCAGTGTTGAAACAGGTGTTGAGAACTTCCTTTGACAGATGTATCCCAAACTATTATCAGTCCTGAACTATCTCCTGAGAACATGTGGAGCCCTGTGAAATAAAGTCTTATAAGTAGAATACTCCACAAAAGAACTAATACAGAAAAGGATGTATGAACAAGAAACAACTTTTTTCTATTATTTTTGTGAATAGGTGAACACTGGTTCTTCCTTCTCTTTTGCTATGATATGCTGTTGTGGTTTTACCCCAGCTGGCAGCTGAGGACCACACAGCCGCTCACTCACTCCCCCTATCGGGGTGGGGGAGAGAATTGGAAGAGTAAAAGTGAGAAAACTTGTGTTGAGACAGTTTAATAGGAAAAGCAAAAGCCATGCACACAAGCAAAGCAAAATAAGGAATGCATTCAGCACTCCCCATGGGCAGCCAGGTGTTCAGCCATCTCCAGGAAAGCAGGGCTCTGTCACGCATAACAGTTACTTGGGAAGACAAACACCATCACTCTGAACGCCAATGCCGCCCCCCCCCGCCTTGCATTCCTATTCCCCAAGCTCCTTATAAACTGAGCATGATGTCATATGGTATGGAATATCCCCTTCTTCAGTTTGGGTCAGCTATCCTGTCTGTGTCCCCTCCCAACTTCTTGTGCACCTGCAGCCATCCCACTGGCAGGGCAATGCGAGAGGCAGAAAAGGCTTTGACTCTGTGTGAGCACTGCTCAAAAACAACAGGTCTATCTAACAAACACATCTCTATTATCAACACTGTTTCCAGCACAAATCCAAAATATAGCCCCATACTAGCTACTACGAAGAAAATTAACCCTCTCAGCTGAAACCAGGACATAGGCTCACTGCAAATACATTTTGCTCATACTGCATGACATAAATTGATACCATAAATTTGGATTCAGCTCATAAGTTAGATATGGGGGTGCTGAATATTCTTTTTTTCATTTTTACTCATATTCTGGAACCAGCAAAAAATGAGCATTTACAGCTCAATGAGCATCACACGATAACTGAATGCTTACCTATACATTCACTGAGAGCATCTTGAACAAGAACAAATACTGGTTTCCAACAGTTGTTCTTTAATTAAGCACAAATACTTATTCTTTATAAAAATGCAACTCTTTCCTCTTCATAGTATCTCCAGTGAATACCTCCAAAAATGAACCAGCTAATTACTAATGATATCACTAATAGCAGAAAAAGTCTAACACTTCTAAGTATCTTATTCACTCACCCATCTACAACTCTTCACACCCTCCAACTAGTACATGTCAGTATATCTCTGACTCACTTTCAGCTGTTAATCTACCAGTTAACATTATTCACAATGGTCAAATCTCTGTCCTTTTCTCAGTTTTTCACGTTGTCTCTCAACGTTGAAAAGTTCATCACCTTCCCACTTCTTCAGTCTAGCATTAAAATTCTCACAGTCTAACTAGTGCTACCTCATTTTCTTTATCTTTGTACTGAGTCAATAACTTTGAATGAGAAGATGGTGGACCTGTCTTTGCTACTGTTCTGATCATGCACTCTCCTGTTCTGAAGTTCAGTTCTGAGAGTTCTCTAGAAGCCGGTTTCAGATTTCCTGCTTCTGCTTTCAAGTTCGCACATAATTCTTCCACCTAGAAGAATTCTAGCCAAACCTGCCTTTTTTCCAACTTACCTCTCTACACTAACTGCTAGGCTTTCCACCTGCATCCTGATGCATTTGTCATCTCTGAACAGTAGCATCTGTGCTTTATGTTCTGCCAGTTTTTGCTGCAGTATGTACAAAACATTAGCTAACTAATAGCACCTAGTTATAGGGACAATGAAACCAAACTATGACAAAAATTTGCCCAGTCATCATTGCCTGATCACTACACATTTGTTTGCCTGTCCTTTCTACACTTACCTTTTCTGATTACTCTCAATTTATATCAGGGACTTATGTGTCCCTTTGTGTTCATCCAAGTAAGGCATCATACTAATGTATTAATAGCAAACACAGCTAAAACTATTCTATTCTATTATTGCTTTATTTCATAGAGGCAATGTGAAATGCTAACTAGTAACACTCAAGTTGGTCTTCAACTGAAAAGATGACTATTTGAAAAAGTAATACTAAGTACATACCTTCTGCATCAAAACAAAGTGTGTTGATGAAACTTTTGTGACCATCAAGCTCCTGTAGCAGTTGCCCATTGATTTCTTTCACATTTGCATTCCAGATTCTAATCACTGAGTCGTAACATCCTGTCACGACCAAGGAGTCAGCAATTGGGTGGTACTTTGCAGTGTAAACAAATGAAGGATGAGGGAAAACTCGCACTGCAGATGCTGCCTGCATTTCTATTTTCCACATTCTAAAAGCAAAGGATGTTAGGATATCTACTGTATAAAGCAATCACATACACAGGTATAACTAATGCCATATTTTGTCCTAGTGGTTCTAGAAGCAAATGCTTGCAAACACTTAGCACCACCTGTTTATCCCACCAATTTGTTCCACCTATATTTAATCCTTTAATATGGTACTTTCTAACAAGAATTAAGATGCATTTACTACTTTATATAGTACTCTGTCTTCAAAGTAAATTCCTCACTACTTACTCATTTAATGGATATTTTGCACATTTAAAAATATACATAAAGAATGCCATAGAATGGAATAAGTTTCTTTTGTTCAGAAGTTACAAACAAATTAAGACCTTCTGAGGCATCGCTCTAAAAAAAAAAACAAACAAACAAAAAAAAAAAACCCCACAAAGGAACAGTTAGGACCACTAAATATAAATAAAATCCCTGAAAGTTTTATTAAGACAATTACCTACCACACAGTGATTATGATCTCAAGGATGGTTTTTTCACATAAATTCAGTTCTTACTATTCATCTATTTCCTATCCTTCACTACGCATAGCCGTAAGATTTTTCTTAGGAAGTGTTTTTGCTTGATGCTATACATTTGATTATTGAGCCCTCCCCAAAGATGGGTCCATAAAGAATGGAATGGTAACTGGATCATGAAATACGGGTGGGCAGCACTTTTCAGAGCATGCTTAGTTACAATATGGAATTTAATTATTTCAGTGCAACCCTTCCAGGTGGGGTAACTACTTCTGGTGGCTACTGAAGAATTCTAAGCTTACTCTGAAGTGAGTTCATTAAAAAATTGCAATCCCTTAGAGTATAGCAATTAACTTGCAACTTAATGTGCAAAGGTTACAAGGAGTCTACCTACCTTTTTGTTGTTAGAGCAAAACCATTCTAAGAAGTTCATTTACTGCTCACAAATAATGTGGGACTACAGCTTGGGAAGGCTCAGGGTAACATACAAAACACTATATAAAGAAGGATTCACATAAGTTCCCAAATTTCCCCTCAAGTTGCCTTAGAACTCAGTTCGAGAGATGATCCGGATAATAAACTGATAATACCTTTAAAGCAATGGTGCCGTTTGGTCCTCATCCTTCAATTCTACCACGTTTCAATGGCAAAATGCTCCCAATATGAAAGGGAAAAAGAAGAAACTCCTTGCCTCAAATGAGGGTTTTTAAGGAGCTTAAGGCAACAGACAATAAATACAGGAACTAACAACTCTTACTGTGACTATGCACAGTACACAGAAAAGGAGGCAGACCACTACAGTTTCAACTTGCTGCCACAAATTCAAGAATTGAGGAACAGCTGGGCCTTCTTATAGGTAACATAAATGACTGAAATTGATATTTACTTCGACATAAATTATTATTTAATCCACTTCCAAATAAAAAATAAAAACCTGGGCAAAGGTGTCAAAATAGTCTTTTTATTCCTACATATAAACAGCAAAAAAAAAAAAAAAAAGCAGAACAGTTCCACACATACAATATATCATTTAACAATTCTTGTGGCGTTTTAATTATGCAATTGCCTGTAGCATTACTGAGTTGCATAACAGAAACAAGAGATACGGATCTGAAGAGCTAAAAATGTCCTATGAAAACCTATGAAGTTGCTCATAATAAAATTATGCAGTGTCACAGCCATACTTTCATGGGGTTTTTACAGTTTTGAGGGTTTTGCTTTTAAAACTTGAACAGATTAGTATTTTAATATTAACAGCGTTGAATTACACTTTTAAATTGTAGAGGAAAATGTACAGAGTCTCAGAAATAATACTATCAAATTACATTTACAACAATTTAAGTTGAATGATTTAACTTTGTGTCCTAGAAAATAAGATATTACATATATATGTACAGTGTAGCCAATTTATACATGTAACTTGAATCTTAAATTTTCAATTTCCTACCTCGTGTTCAAATTTGCAAATACTACATTCATAATATGGCTATTTCTCCAAAGACAGAATATTCCAACTGTCTCAGTGACTTCTGGAAATATAAAGTCTTTTGGTTTTTTTGCTGCACTGTAGATTTAGACACTACAGTTTTTGAAAAGCTTTGGTCTCTGATATATATTAGAAATTAATATAGGAAATACAGAGTGATTAAATCCATCATGATTTTTATAATATTATAAAGTAAGTCATACTGCAATAAATTCTTAATTTAAAACATTATAACACAGTTTTTAGTAAGAAATGAAACTGGACCACTTTATTTTATGCCAGAACATCTTCATCATACTGACCTGACAGTGCCATCAGAGGATGCAGTAAGAAGGTATTGATTGTCTTTTGACCAACAAAGATCATACACTATGTTAAGATGACCATAAAATTCTCTCAGGAACTCTCCAGAAGGAATTTCATATACTAGTGAAGTTTATATAGAAAAATAAAGATTTTGTAAGTATTTACAATAATTATATGCAATTATTAGTGCAAGGTTTAGTCTAATCTTGGGCTGAGTTTTAGCTAGCATAAGTCAACTCATTTTCTTTATCTTCTCTTTTTTGGAAAACAAGATCAAATAGTTGCTAGATATGCATGGACAGAAAGCATATACCCCCATCTAGTGGTCCAGGGATGTCATGAATGTCTTAACACTGAAGAACAGCCTACTTTAAATTATTCGAACCAGATTAGGATTTTTTTTTTTTTTTTCAATTTTGACAGCTACCCAACCAATCTTTGAAATAGATTAACACAGAGATCATGTTCTGGGGCTGTGTAATGAAGGAATCTAGACTTACTGTTCCTTGCATTTACACATTTACTTTGTATACGCTTAAAATACTGATCTCTCTAAATCTCAAAAGTTCTTATGCAGGGCTTAAGAACTATGTAGTTGAGGCTACTGTGAACCAGCAGCCCCAAGTTTGAGGAATAAGGAATATTTGTAGTTCCAACTGAACTGGACCATGGAAGACAGCAGCCTCCAGCAGTCTGTCTGGAGATGACAGCATTCCAGGTATCTAACTTTCATGACAGGTTAGGAGGAAAAAATTATAGAAAAAGCATGTGGTGGGAGCTAGAAAAGCTTTTTCACTTAAAGCCTTATTATTAGAAAATATGGTCCTTATGCAAATTGATTTAGCATTTCCATTAGACCTCTGCGCAGAAATAGTGTTATTTCATACCATTAAACTGTTTATACATTACCATGTATGAAAAGCCAGTTCCAGCCCTATTGATAGAGTGTTTTCCTCAATGCTCTTCAATGCATAGAATAATTTACAAAACACAATTATAAAACAAAACCTCTAAAAAAAATATTAAAAGTGCATCTTTTGCCCTTTAGTTTCAAACTACATAAGAAAGAAAAACCAAACCAACTCATTTTAAACTTACAAACAATGGGATAGCCATTCCTTCCTGCACATGCTGCTGCCAGCGTTTTCCCATCATGAGAGAAACGAATACAGAAACAGCCCATATCTCCACCTCGCAGGGAAAACAGATGCTTGTTCGGTATGCGGCAAACCTAGCTTTTCAGGTAAGAACTGGGATTACAGTTATGAATATTAACTACACAACGCTTAAGACACATTCTTAATTCCTGTCATGTGTAAGTTTTAAAAAGCTGCTAAGATTTTAAGAGAATTTAAAAGAAAAATGCAACCTTATAAACAGAGACAGTTCTGCTGCATAACTTAGGCCACATCTAGTTTGTATATTCGTTTCTGCCCCATTATTACAGACAACTAACAAGTTTTAAAAACCTAAGAAAAGGAAACTATTTCAATTTTTAATTCAGATTAAGAAATGCTTAATGATGACTATCATCAATAATACAAGCTGTAGAGTTAGACTAAGTCAAGCTTGTTTAAGGAATCTAAGCACAGCTTTTAGTAACTTAATGATTGCAGTGTGAACTCGTAAGACTAACTACAGGCACTCAAACCTTTGGTCTACCAAATCACCTTTAGCATTCCTCATCTGTATTTCCATTCCTGATTTTTTTTAAACATAACTGGAGATAAAACATTGCAAAAAAATTGCACAGGTATTACACTACCTCTTCCTCTCTCCCAAAATATTTCTGCTTTTTCACCCAAGAGCTTTTTCTCCAGAACTAAATTCAAAGTTTAAGAGTAATTAAAATATCCCAAGAAGTTATGTGATTATTTAACCTAAACATGATTTACCTTTATGAATGAAAAATGAATACGAACAGATTCCTATACATTTAAAAGTATACAAATAGATCTACTAATGAAATAATTGAATATACACTATTCACTTTAGAATACAGGTAAACACATCTTGTTAGAAACTATATATGCAATTAAGCCTTCTTATGCTTTTTAACCCCTCTCTAAAATAAAACATTACAATGCTGAATCAATAATTCAGCTCAGAACAAACTTCTTTTATTTACAGGTAATATAGCTACAATTCACATATAAAATTCATTTCATATTTAATTCATATATCAAATAATTCATAATTCTGTGGAACATTTTGCAAAAATAACATCATCCATCCATCTATATCTATGGAGACAAACACAAATATATTGTGGTTCTTTAAAAAGATAATTTAGTTTTAAAGGTAAAACAGTAATTTAAATGTATAAAAAGGAAATGGTAATTTTGAGTGATTATTCATTTTTAAACAAGCAGATCTGCCTTAACATTCTTTGGCAAACAAACATGCCACATCATGCTAACCTTACTGAAACTTTTTCACAAGCCAGCACATCACAAAATACATCATTGCTGCTACTAAACTTCTTCAATACGGACGTGGACTAGTCTAAGAATAAATAAGCTGCCAAATTTTATTTCTATGATGGCAGGCAAATATTCTTAGGTTCATATTTCTCTTGTTTTTTTGATTACACGCTTATTTTCAGAATGGCACCTTTCTGAAAAGTAATGAACGTTAACAGAAATTACACCTTTTATGTACCCTGCTATTTTTGGTAAGAAAATTTCCATTGTAAAAACAGACTTGTCTATTCTTTACTATTTTATTATTATTATCAAGCATTACTGGGAAATAAAATTAAGTCTGTGTGTATTTAAGTGTTCTTTTTGAAAGGATCTGTATAAAGACTACAGTACAGAATCAAATAAAAATCAACATTCTTTGTTAACAAATCTTTTATTATAGAACCATGAACTCACACTAATGCTATTCTACAGAAAAATATGAAATCATTGCATGGACATTCTACATATAGTTGCAAAAATACTTCCTTTTTACAATTGCTAATTTCCACTAGCCACAGTGATCTAAGAGTTAGGATGAAGTCAGCAAGAACCTTCTTAATAAGGTTCTTCAATGAAAGTTCCTTCATAATTCTGTTATACTGTAAAAATAACTTTAACAGAGGGAATAAAACAAAAAAACAAGAAAATGTATTTCCAATCAAGCTGAAATTTGAGAACTGGTTTCCTGTCTTACTACCACTACCTGATAGCCTTACCCTACTCTTTCAAATTCCTAAAGAATTCTGGAGATAGAAATACCTGACTGTTCTGGGAAAAAATGGCTAAATCAATTTATTTGATAAGAAGCTAAGCATCCTCTACTATTTCTGAGAGTTCCTTATGTTTTGTATTTTGTTTAGTATTTTTTTAATTTGCTTTAATGAATGACTTGCTTCAGAATACTTACATCATAAAAATAAAGTTATAAAAAGATAGTAAATCTTTAAATTATTTTTCTTCAAAAAGCAAAAAAAAACCCCAAACACTTCACCTGTCCAGGCAATCTTGTCCATTTACATGGCTCCTTTTTCTCCTCTGGAAGAGGTTCACATGATTTTTTAGATCCCTCCCTCTGGAGCTCACAGAGTGTTGTACTACTTTGCTCCTGCTGAACAGCTATCATAGAGCGGAAAGAAGGAGCAACCTTAAGGCAAACAAAACTAAGTATCAGGAAAAAACATTTTAAAAATGAACAGTGTAATATCTGAAAAGATTAAAAGGTACTTTTCAAATGCATCACATTTTTATATCTGAAGAATAGATTGGAAAAAGCTTCGTACATGAAAACTGCATAGCAAAAATTTCATTTAAAGTAACCAGCAAGTCAGAAAGTAAATCTGAGCTTCCAAAGTTGTGTCAATCAGATGGTATCAAAGATTTTTTAAATAATCGATACTTTTCCATTTTTAGTAACTATACAGGATGGTGAAAATTAGTAATTACTACACAGTGAAGGTGGTGTATAAAAAAAAACTCAAACATTTCAGCATGTAAATAGTTCCAGTGACATTAACCTACCACCTTCAGCAACAAAATCCATTCATGATACAAAAAGATATTACAAGCATTGTCTATTGAACAAACCATGTTCAAGTGTTTCAAAGGAAAAAGGAGGACTGACCACATTTGTGATTTTAATTGTAGGTAAAGTGCATATACTTTCCAAACTTCTCTAAGTACACTTACTGAACTTTACCTACAAGTTACACCAAGCTTAGATTTCACTAAGACAAGTCTCTACAGACACACATCTGAATACCAGACAAAAAGGGATCTGGGCCCTTTTGAGTAAAAGGAAGACTAGGCAGGACCTGTAACACATCTTAAATGAAAGCAGAAACCTATGTATAGAAAACTGTATCATGCCATGGCTCTTATGTGGAGCTCAATCCCAGCCTTGGCAAATCTGGCATTTACAGAACAAGAATTAAATTGTATCAGTAGCCAATGGATCTAAGTCAAGTACAGCTCAGGAAGCCTATGCAAATTCATCACATTGCTTGAGCTTCACAGAGGACTGTAAAGTAGGGACACCTGTAAACCAGTGATAGCACCTAAACATACCAGGAAAACATTCAGACCATGGAGAAGACAGGCTCAGAACACTTCCAGAAAGATGAAGCACAGCTGCTCAAGCAAAGTGCACAGAATTCCTAACAGTCTCAGCAGCTGACTGAGCAAAAGAACTGCAGATGTCATTCCAGTACACAGATCAGAAAAATGTCCCAAAAAACACATGAACTAATCCCAGAGATTAGCTTGGTTTTGGACCACATCTCACCAGGCTTCCACAGATCACCCTTAATAGTAAGAACAGTGAGCAGAAGAAAGACTCAGGACAACTGTAAATACGTATGAAAAATTATGTAATAAACAGTATTGTGCCTGCATTGTAAAACAATAAATGCTGTATTTATCTTGAATGCACATCTCAAAACATATCAATGTAAGCCTGTCTTTAAAGGAGTTTTCATTTGAGAAAAAAATATGACTCACTATAGCTTGAGGGTGCAGGGAATCAGAGTTAAGTGCCTTACTTCTCTCACTTACAGAATTTACACACCTGCATGAGTGTAAAATAGTATTTCTCCTAATAAGAAGGAACATCAATCTTCAGGAAGGTACCCTGAAAGTTTTCTGACTGTCAACAGCAAAATATGCAAAGCTGCAGATGGGAAAGTACACCTGTTTTTCAAAGATGGCTATGAAGGACTGAGTTTGGAATACATATCTTAAGATGCAAAGTTCTTATTATAGCTAGTTATATACTAGCTATTTTATATACTGCATGTAAGTACAGCTTTTATATACATGCATACAAACACACACACTCTAGCTAGTTACCAGCTCCTACAGAAAAGTCTGCATATTTGTAAATATATTTATATTTTATATATTTAACTTACATGATCTGGTAATTTTATGCCTCTTACAGTTACATATAAAGTTGATGGGTAACGATTTCTAGGACATTTCTCCCACCAGTCATAAACCTCAACAACATTCGAATGTGACCTGGTCCTTGGAGGTGGGTAATATAATTGCAGACGGAGTTTTCCATCAATGTTTCGAACTCCATTTGCACCTACAAGCTGGAAGGGTGATTAAAAAGAGGAAAAAATACGTTATATTAACATAGAAGTAATAAAAGTCATTGATCATTTCTAATATCTTAAACAACTACAGTATACTCTGAAATCCACTTCCCATTGGGGAAGTACACCATCCCTAAAAGTGGTAACAAAGTAAGCATGTATTTAAGACCCCCAGGATCAAATCACTAAGATTAAAGCTTAGATGGCAGCCTAGAGGTTTTTTCTTTTCTTTTTAAAGTACTACTTGCTGGAATCACCCAAATCTCAAAGGACTGTCAATCCACAAAGAGCCTCTTACAAATCTGCTCCCTTTGCACGCTAGAGCAAAGGACATTCATAAGGCTTTGACTCAGAGCATAAGCGCAACAAAGCGGTATACCTTTCCAACTTCAGAGGAGACAAGAGTTCTCTCTATTGAACTAAAGAACAAGTGTAACTACTGCCATTAACACTGACCACTGTTTATCAGGACATTTCTACTTTGATACAGATGAAAGGATAATGCAGACAGAGGCAGTAGGAATGAAGAACAGGCCGCAATTTTATTTGTATTTATGGGATGGAATTCATCCTTCCCTTTGTTCAGGAGTAGGGTATACTGAATGTCTGGATGTACAGTTCCCACCAGCTAACCATACACCCAGACACAAGATACCAGACCTCTGATTCCAACAGATTCATCTTGGGCAGAGCTGAGAAGACACTCTGTATGGAATGCTATGGAGGTCCCTCTCCCTTCCTCTAAACTTGCAGTCAGTTGTCTTCTGTATTTCTCATGTTGTGGACTGCTCAATGGCTGTCAAGATCTACCATCCACAGGGGTAGGTATAAATGAACAATCCTCAGGCAAATTAAAACTTGTCGGCTCTCAAAGGCCAAATTGGCACATTGAAGTCTCTCCTAAAAGAGTAAAAAGGCAACGACATGCTGGCTAAATTACCTGTAGCTCATTGCTGCAGCATTTCAAAGTCTGCAACTAAAAATGACAGGCATTTTATAATTAGGCTAGGGAGTATTTTCAAAGACTGGCCAACTGAAAATGCTACTACAATACAGAATAGCTGAGGTACAGAAATTAGTGGATTTGTCATTTTCTTTGCAGAGACAAGTCTCATGAACACACAGAAAACCCTCAAGGAAAACCCCCTTCCGTGTTTTATGAACAAAAGAATTTCTTACGCATTCTATGCTTTCTTGAAAAAATATATATTCTTTACTGTCAAGCTTGTTACTGTCAATTTTATGGGCTGAAGGAAGAGGGAAAGGAGAGAACAGCCAAGTAAGCAAGGATTTGTTTTTCCAGCTCTGCTGCCTGGAAATATTAATAATGTATTCCACTTAGTATGGTTAATATCTTTGAGATAATTGAGTAAAATTATTTATAAATTTTGTTTCTTCATTTAAATATTTACAATACCTTTAGAAATGCCCAACAAATTTTTCGGAAACCACATTCCTGAATTTGTACATCAGAGTTGGCTCTCACTTCATCCATACGTAGAAAATCAAGGATCTGAAAGTATTGGTAGGAATATAAATGTATTTCTAATGAATATATACTTCATGATAATTAAAGATACTGCTGAAAACATGCTAGATGCAATTCACTAAATTAAGCAGATTTCAATTTTAAGCAATTACTAAAACAGTACTTCTTCCACACAAGTATGCAATTAGAAATAACAGATCCTTATGCATTTACCTGATGACTATTTATGACCTGCTTTAAAAAAAGAAGTCTGGTCTTGCTTCCTGTCTGTCTCAATAAAGGAGGAAAACATTCATGTGTAATTTTCATAAATCCTATATAGTTCACGAACCTTACAGATCACAAATCTGACAGGCCAGACCAGCTGTATGTTAATCTAGCTGGAAAATGGCAGTCAAAAAGTTACATTTTCCTTTCCAAGCTTTATCACTTATGTCATACAATGGTTTGGGTTGGAAGAGACCTTCAAAAATCATCTAGTCCAACCCCTCTGCCATGGGCAGGAACATCTTCCACTAGATCAGGTTGCTCGAAGTCCTGTCCAACCTGATTTTGAACACTTTCAATTATGTCCACAAGATTCTTCAATTTTCTGGTCAGTGACCAGAGTCTTCTCATGTTTAGCCACTCCTGGAGATTTATCTGGTATATAAAAAAACCCCTTGGAATCATGCTTTCTTCAAATTGATATTTCAAAAATCATGCTGAAGTTGAACAGCATGCTTTCAGTGTAGTCATACTTTTGGTCCCAACACTTAACACAATTTCCATGAAGAATCTTCACATACAAAGGTAATTACTTTTATGTTAAGCAACTAATGACTCTTAATTCTATAAATGTGTTCACTTATGAGTATCACAGAACATAAAAAAAAATATGGTGATTTTGTATATACAATCTATTTTAAATATAAAAACAAGGAATGGAAAAATATTTATTGTATTAGGTTCCCATTTTCAGGTTAATACTACAGAATCTCGCCTTACAAATATTGCAATACTTAAGCTCAAAATCATGTGGAATATACAACTTACAATTTTTCTTTTAAACATAATTGTATTGGAGGATGAATTAATATTTACTTTGTGAAGGACAGGAGAAGTAGATGTCTAAAATGTTAACAGAAATCAATGCAATAGCTTGCTCATTGGTATGAGGGAAAAAAGGTGTTTCTACAAACAGGTAAACTCCATCTTTGAGTTTCTGGTACTTAAGCTTCTTTTCAGATTTCAAGAATTTGAAAAGGGGAAAAGTGAGATCCTTTACACGTGGTGCCATCCTCTCCTGATCCGGAACGATCTTACCAGCCTTTTCCAGAAGTCTGACAGTTGATCTACTAAGAAAGCTTTGTCCTCACTACTACTACCAAAACAGGGGATTTTCAGTATTAAAAAAAATGTTTATTAGTATTAGCAATAACAATACCACTTTTGGTATCTCCACTTAATTCTGCATCTTAAGGCTATGCTATTAATCCAATATAACTGAAATAAAACACCCGAATCAAATACATACGGTTGAAGAAAACCAGAAAATCATAATGTGCATAAAACGGATGTAAAAATATTTAAACTTACCTCGAAAAACAGGATTACCCGAGGGCTTCCTTCAGTGTTTTGAATAAAATAACTAAAACGCTCATTAAATATGACTTGCTCCTCCCACTCTGGAACTGTTGATTTAGACTGTCTGAAGTCATATGGTTGTGTCATAATAGGAAGAACATGCTCTATTTGTTCTTGTTCATAATAAGATGAAACTTTCCTCTCGCTGTTTGAAAATTTCCAAATAGTTACAATTGTTATAGTGCCTTAAAAGAAACCAACTCAAACAAAACAGTATTTTCAATTGCTGAAAGCAAAGAAACATACAAGGTACCATTTGTTTGACTTTAGAAAAATAATTTCTAAAACCACTCAAATTTTAGGACAATTTGCAATACATATTTAATTATATATTTGCAATCTACACATTTTTGAGATTTAGGAAATTTTCTCTCTGAAAAGAATACAGAATAAACTGTGCTGTAAATACAAGGACCTCAAGAGCAATACAGCAGTGCAGAGCATTTAAAAGTGATGAAAAGAAAAGAAAAATACCAACCTAATTTACTGCAGGTATACATATGTATTATCATAGATGTAGAAACTAATGAATGACCTCACAAGCTTAAAATTCACCATTATTTTCATTATCATATTTAATTTCTAGGGAAGAATCTACATATTTATAGTAATCATTGATAATAGAAACAGTTTATTAGAAATCACCTATGATCTTTCCTGACGTATAAGCCACTTCTCTGATCAACAACATGGATTTTAACCATAGGATGAGATACCAGAAGATCAGTTTTAAGTCGATCGGACCGATGGATATAAACTCCCAACACAAGTTTATCATCAAAACCAAATTTAGACTGAGTTGAAATTTCGGAATTCTTCATGTCCTTGTCATTTTCTGTAGCAACTTCTGTGTTTTCTTCTAGAAATAGGAACAAAGTAAATAGAGGTTACAAAGTTCCACTAGTTAACAGTTTACAGGAGTAAAAATGCTCTGTACTTAGTAATCAATAGTAAAGTAATAATATTTAACATGTTCTTTACGTAATAAAGTTTTGCAGCATTTAAACATGTATGAACATACACATGAATATATATTAATGAATATAATTTATTCCTATTAATAAACATTTTTATTTAAAATCAGAGATCTTCCTCTTGATTGACGTAGGTTCTTCTGTGCCACAATGACTTAGAATCCATACAGTTCAATATCTTGCTCTGGACTACAGCCTGTAGTAGGGGTTTTTTGCTTGTTTGTTTTAAGAAAAACATAAAAAAAAGGTAAGCAGATGCTTTCTCCATGTGCGTTTTCCCTGAATTTACCAAACACTGTTTTCAGAACTTCTTCATTTACAAGTTACAGTGAGACCACCATACTTAACAGATATCAAACTACCTACTCCTCATCAATTTTTGTAATCTCCATTCTTTAACTAATTTCTTATTTTGGCCTCCACAATGTTTGAGGAAACGAACCCTCCAATCTGACTCTGCATTGCATGAAAAAGTATTCCTTGTATTTGAATTGAGCATCAGGATAAAACAGTGGTGATACACCATTTATAGCATAAAGTAAATAAAAATGATAAAATATTATAAAATAATAAAAAGACAATTAGAATATGCATCTAAGTAAACACTGTAAAAGTGATATATTAATTATAATATTAAGCCTAAAAAACATTTTTAACAATTTATCAATTTCACAACTATTTACAGTAAATGATTCTCAAAATTTTAGATTGATACATCAAATAAATTTCTTTACAAATTAGCCCCAGAATTGTAAGAACAAAACTGCAATTAAGTAACTGAAGAAATGTAAGTAATTTCAACACCTCAATCACTTCTGTGTTACTACTATGGACAAATATTTCTGCAGCAGCACAAAAAAAAAAGGAAAGAAAAGAAAAGAAAAAAGACTTGGATAAAGCAGCAAAGCAGCACACCCATTTTGTTGGCAGACCTTTTCCGATTTTCTTTTTAACCTTCTTTGCTTTAGGTTTCTGTTTTTCCATGCTTTCCTCCAGCTTCTGTCCTTCTGATGTCAATAGCCTTTCCAATACCTGATTTTCATTGCCATCCTCTGCTGGATGATGCTGTAGCTCAGAAAGGGACATTGCACTGCAATGTAATGGATTACTGTCAGCAATTGCATTCTACTGCATAATATGGATACAATTGTTCATTACCATTATTAATCCACTTGAAATTTCCTCTTTAGTTCTGGAACTCATCATCTGTGTATCTCAAAAATGCAACACACACTCCCAACATTAGTGTCTTGCCTTTTTCTTTTCTTTCCCTCCTTCATTGCCCCCTTATTTCCAAATAATTGCAGAACCATTCACGTGAACAGAGCTATTCTGCTGGATCAAGGCCGTCACTCATCACTAAATAACCATGCACAAAATTATCTCAAGTTAGTTAAGAGTGAGTTCCACAGAAAATAAACATCAGATAGTAATGGAGGAATATTTTTTTAAAAGTTAAACAGAATCTGTGAGTTAAATATTAATCCTGGCAGCATTTTGAAAAACCATTTGGTAATATTTTTTCATAACAGAATCATCCAGTTCATCAGTTCAAAAATATGTACAATTTATCAGAAAGATTCTGCCTATATTAAAACAAAATGAAACATTTTGCCTAAGATTCACAGATACATGGTATACAGTTTATCATGGTACCTTGTTTCAGCTTCACTTAAAACTGCTTTTTCTTTCTTCTTTTTCTTCTTTTTGCCCACTTCACTGTTCAATACAACTTCATGGCTTTGAAAAGTGGAGGTAAATTCAGGCATCTGTTCTTTAAGTTTCATTCTTATTTTCTTTTTAATTGCATTTGCCTCATCCTGAGCCACATGCAGCTGATAGGCTCGAATTAGCTCTTCTTCCTCTTCTAATTCAGTCAGATTTCTTGGTTCAGTCAAGGAATTTTTAATCTTTCTATCACCTTCTTGATGAGGTACATCTGTTTGTGATTTACTTTTTGTTTTCTTCTTTGGAAAATCATTAGTCTTTTTCTCAAAATTCTCCAATTTAGCTTCATATAAATTTTCCTCCTCATTAAATTGTTCTTGTAACAGTGATTTCTTTTTCTTCTTGTTAGACTTTGGTTGCTTGCTCTCGTCTCCGCTAACAATATCATTGTTTATTTTCTCTGCAATTGAGGCCGCCTCTCTCAGTTTATTTTTTGAAAATCGGGGACTCTCTTCTTCAGGATTATATGTGTTGTTTATAATTGCTTCATCATTCACACTCTCCTTAGCTAGATCAATATTACTTCTAAAGGTGTCAAGCTATAAATGAAAAGAACATAAAACATATTTGTACTAAAAATTATGTTCTAAGGATAAACATAGTACATTATGTTGTTTCTTTCGCAACATTATACAGAGTAAAATGAAATCAAAGATCTAGTTATTTTCTTGTTTAAAATTTACAAGTGACAGATTGAAAGGCAAAAGAAAATTCACAGTGAAAAAAACATTTTGTGTTTGGGCAGTTCATCCTCAATTTTGTTTCACTATGTAGGCTCAGGTGTTTTCAGTCTCTTTTACTCAAAGTTGCTTGCCAAAGTTTGATGATGAAATTATATTACAAAGTGCTAAAACTGAAAAACAGATTTCCATTAAGACTTTTTTTTTTAAAGTGTAAAGATGAAAAAAAAATCCATATTATTCTTAGCAAAATGACAGAGAGTTAATCTATGACCAGTCTAGCAAAAACAGCTAAGATAAATTTCGGCTAATGCACATGTCTGTGCACTCCTTCTGCCAATTTTTGGTGTTTTTTAGAAACCTCCTTCAGGTTTCTATTCCTGGTTACTAAAAGTTATAATGCTCCATCCCTGGAAACATTCAAGGCCAGGCTGGATGGGACTCTGAGCAACCTCATATAGTTGAAGATGTCCCTGCTCATTGCAGTGAGGTTAGACTAGATGACCTTTAAAGGTGTCTTCCAACCCAAACTATTCTATGATAACTGCAAACAACACAGCAAGTAACTAAGGCCTAATTCTGTAAGGAGCTCAACACACAGATCTCTGTTCCTTGATGGAACTTCTGTAAAGTCAGTGAGGTTCATTTACTGTTGTCTTACATAAAAATCTCTGGAGTGTCCACATGAAACATTAGAAAGGACTTTAAAACACAAGAAAGCAAATTTAAAAAAAAAGTTGGAGAAATATTTTTCTCCAAGTATCTGCATACTATCTTTTCTTTGCCAAGACCATCTTCCTCCCTCAATAAACACAGACATCTTCCCCTTCTAGCTGGGATACTTCTCCCAGTTACAGAATCATGTTTGCCTCATACATTTTTAAAAAGGGACAATACGTGTAATAAGTGATCACCAAAATGTACAAGATTACAAGAAGAAAACACAGAGAATGAAGTTGCAATGGCAATCATGCTTTTGGGGATGGATCCTGACTTAATGCCCACCTGCGAGAATTAACAGTGCATGACTAGAAAGAAGAGAACATTCAGTGTTCAGTCATCTGTCTCCATATTGTATGCCCTCAATTATGTAACCTGGAAACCTTCATCACCATCTTGTTTTATTCACATCTGACATTTGAAAAGAGAACATGGAGAGCAAGGAAAGTATTGAAGAAAAGGCAGGAAAAAGAAAGGAAAGTTTGAAGTACATGAGTAAAAGCACAGAAGAGGGGAAAAAAAAATCAAGGAAGTTTATTATTTGTACAAGAAAGTTGTCAAATAAAAGCAGTGGGACAAGAAAAATACACCAAGACAAAGTTTAACATGGAACTAAAAGCTGATGTCTGAAACTAGGCAAAGTTTACAAAATGCACTAATCAGACTTACTAATGCTACACGTTAAACAACACTGTCCTAATAAAGGAGGAGTTAAAAAAAGAAAGCATCTAGAATTTCATGCAAGTATGCTTATCCAATACATCAGAAAAACCTAAAGACATTCATATATCTTTCCAGTAGGTAACTTTATTTTTAGCATCCTATGTCTAAAAATAGTTTAAATTATCTTAATATCAAATCATGAAAAAAAACTGTCTTTGTACCTTCATCTTTTACTTGCTTATATAGACCAGCAACATCCTCTTTATTCATAAATCAATGATTTAAGAGGATGTGGAAGATTTCATATAACTAATTTGAAATACAGAATAGAGTAAGGGAAATTAAAAAAATGCAACAAGTTTTGTATAAACTAAAAAAACAAAATAAAGCAAGCTTTGTATAAACTAAAATAACAAAACAATGCTTTCTAATAGGTTGTCCACTTCCTTATCTGCTTTTCTACAGACAGCTTTAACTGCAGAGTATTAGGAATGAAGTTTAAAACACACTGGCAGTTAAGACTCAACAGTGACCAATAGCTAAGGTCATGCTGATTTTTGCCTTTGATAGAACATTAATCCATTAAGCCCAAGAAGTAGAATTCTTTGAGAATTCCTAAACAAAAAGCCTGTGTGTTTGACCTGCTCAAGAGTTTCTAAAATAACTCTGATATTCAAGAATCATTTCCACAAAGAAATCTAGCTGTTGCAAAAACTTGCTTGAAATATTTACTAGAACTTGTTATTTATTATGTCTACAAACCAAAACACACATCCACAAATGTGTCATGAATAGGAGCAGCACAGAGTCACTTAATTATAGCAAATTTACTCATAAGGGAAAAAAACCACAGAATATCCTCATAATGAAATAAAACATAATCTCAAACTACAGCAAATTCCAGGAACATTAAGAGATACTGCAGGTAGCACAAGACTGCTTCAGCAGTTCAAACAAATTCCTCAGATACACAACCTTTACAATCTTAACTCAGGCCACTTTTCCCACATGTTGTAATTACACGATGTAATTAACCAGAGAGGAAAGATGGGAGGGAGTCACAAAATGATAAATTAAAATCCAAGAGGTCCACAAAAATCATCAGATTAGGTCTCAAGCAGAGGCAGGGATACTGGTATAGATTGTCCATTTGAAATGCAGGACTGAAAGAGATCAACTAAGAGCAATCGTCTATATATAAACACATTTGAACTGAGTCAGAAAAAGCAGTTAGGCTGGAAAAGCAGCTCAGAGGATAGGCCTGTCTCTGGAATAACTCCAGAGGGTTGCTGACCTGAACCTGACCTCCTCAGTTAAAGCACGGAACAAATGAGAAGGCATTTTTTTTTCTTTTTTTTTCTTTCCCCGAAACAGCTCCATGGCCACCTTAGGACACCGGGGCAGAGGAAGCACTCTTCCCTAAGAGCAGACCTACTTGCACTACTGGCTTGATAGGAGCAAGAGATGGGCACCAGCCAAGGGGCTAACACACAAGGCTCATACCACAATGAGCCAACCCCAGGTCACATCACTTGCCGTTTGTGTTCCAGAGCTGACAGCAGGGACAACACCTAATAATCCTCCTTTTTAAAAAGGCTGCTCAAATACACGTGAGTGGAACCTGGAAACTCATCAAGTGATTTTGGCAAGGTATCTGGAAACTCAGATAACCGGACTTACAGAAGCACCTGAACTTCTTCCCATAATCCAGACACATCTTGAAAAATTAGGAATGAACATTGCCAGCCCACTGAAGGGCTGACACGTAGTGGTTGTAAAAGACCATTTACTTACAACTGAATTGGTAACGAATGTACTTGTGATGCTGGCTAGTTGGGTGGGATGTTTAAGAAAATTTTAGTGCACTAGGGAACCAATTTTACTGCCATTGCTCATGTAAGACTACAAAATGTAGATGCTCAAAGCTAGAACAACTTTAATTTACAGATAGGATGGGCTTGGAGAAGTTTCACCAAATTTTAACAGAAAATATTGAGAAAATGCGTAGGTCAAATACAGAGTCAACTATTAGCAGTTCTCCTGTTTTAAATATAAGAAACAAAGGGCTAAAACCCAGTGGAAATCTCAACAATTATTCAGTGCCTGTCAGCTTATGGAAAAAAATGGGCTATCAAACAGACCCTGGGAAAATTCTACAACCTCAGAGCTCTGCAGGCTGTGTTTTATATTTAAGACAGAACCTAAAGTACTGAATTACTCAGAAGAAAGCTGTAAAACATCTGTATTACCCAAAAGAATACAAGAATTTTCAAGCCTGGAGATAGACTCCTATTACCTGTACCCTCATGAAACTCCAGACTCCAACCTGTCATCCAAGGCTTTATGAAGAAAGGGAAGGAGAGGACTCAGTGAAGCAGGAAGTAAAAAGCTTCAAATGGATAAATCTGTTGCAGTCCTGCCTTGAATACAAAACCTTAGTTATCGATGCGTGCCCATCCCAATATATCAAGCTGGTCAGACTACAGTCTAGGGAAGAAGTTCTTGCTTCCATAAAGGGATCTTGCTTCTCACCTGGAAGAAAACTTCACTGACATTTTCTGAGTTAAACATCCTCCTTTCCACCATGAAATTTAGATTGAACCAAATAAACTCAATAATTTTCATGCTGGCTTTAGACAGATTAATCTACCTGGGCAAAATAGTCTAAGCATTGCCTGGTCTGAAGCTTGTCTCATTCTAACAACTTGTAATAGGAGGCACAACTGGTAATAAATATGGTGACTGTTAGCCCTGGAAGGGGTGCTAGCAAATTCACTTTCTGACTGTGTCCCAATTTCTTGCTTTTTCAGCTGTGCCTTCTGGCCTCATACCCATTGCCCCTGTGGCTACCAAACAACAAAGCTGACCTTGCACTGGCCACAACTGAAGTCCATCTCCATCACAAGCCCCTCATTCCTATCAGTTGTGACTTCAAACTCATCCTGCCCTACCGACATCAGCTCTTCCTCTTCCAGTCAGGCTGCTTCCTTTCTCCCCAGGCAATGGACACACAGAGCAGAGCAGGCAAGCAGGCAGTCTCCTTACCCTCACTTCTGTCTTTTAACATCACAGCAACCTCCTGCAGCTCCAGAACTCAGGTTTCAAGGAAACAATGGACTATGATGGAAGAGGTTTTATTCACCTAAGAAAGCCTAGGTTCAGTAAAGACAAAAAAAAGAAGCAGACTGGAACATTTCCAGTGGAAATATGCTCTCAACCATGACCTGTTTCTGATCAAACCTGGGAGACCATTTATGGCAAGCGTGTGACACAAACATGGCCATCACTGATAAATTTCACATTATTTCAAGCTATGTGAAACTCTATACAGTTAAATTACATAAACTGAAGAAAACTGGAACAAAACCATCCAACCTCCTCCATCCACCTCCTCTTTCCCTCCCACACACGTTTATTTCTTACAAAGAAATGACTGGTTATTTGCTGAAGCTCTTACAGAAATTTCTACTTGAATGCAACCAGCACGGAAAATACCAACCTGAGCTCTTGCAACTTTGCCACGCTTTAAGGAAATATTTAAAATGGTCCGTATTAGGTTTCAATGCACATTCTCCTCAAGTTCTTAGTTTTTTAGTGCTTTGATTGGTAAAAATCTATGGCTTCAACAAAACCATTACATTAGGCTTCCACATGGATCCTAAAAAAACTTTTCAATTTGTGTATATACCACTAACTTTTGATTCAGTTCACTGTGATTTTAAGTGTTTCTAGGTAACTCCAAAACACTAGTGTTTTACATCAGAGACTTCTGGAATGGAAACAAATTTTAAAACCAAATTAAGCTTAAAATATTTATGACTAGTTGCATATGAACATACAATCATGTGCTTAAAAATACTTATAAAGTGCAGATTTAAAAACTCATGTTTCATCAAAAAAGTAAACTTAACCAAGGAAGAATTGTATTTACACATATGCCAGCAAAAAAAGGAAAACACCCACCCTTTAACTCTTCTATGCTCTATTTTAGATATCACATTGATTCTTTGTATAGATTATTGACTAGATACCATATACTTCAAGGAATGTAAAATAAAAAAAAATCCACACAAATATCAACTTCAAATTGTCAATCTAAAGACAAAATTATGTTTCAGCATAACTAAGTTTAATACAACTATTCCAAATATACTTATATATAATAAATACATGTAACATTCTGATATTATATAAGATACCACTCCTTTGTCTTAAGCGAGTATTAAAGAATGAACATTCACTTCCAGCATCTGGTATGGATAGAATTCTAAGAAAAAAGACTGAAAATATGAAACCTAATAGAAGGAAAATAAAAAACCAGAACATTTGTCTTTTAAGCAAATTGCTTTCTTTTGAAATTCCAAACATTGTAAGTCAATAATCAGTATATATAGGATTCATATTAAACATTTATTCTTCTGTTCAGGAAAAAAGCTACAATATGAACCGTAAATTAGAGGAATCTCTGAGGCTCTCTTAATGAGATATGCCACAAACAAAAATGTCATCTAACCATAAGGTCAGGGTGACAGACTCATTCCTCAGCTGCAAGTCACAAGCTAAGGCCAAAATCTTTAAAACAAATCTTTATACGTGCGTACTGCCTAAGTAGACATGTAAACACAGGACCACTCAGACACAAAGCTGAGCACAGCATATGCAGAAATACGCTCATTACTGAGATCAAATTGAAAAAAAAAAAAGTTTCATATGTTGCTTAATATTGTTTGTAAATTCTTATTCTTATACTAGTAATTTTTAGAAAATGGACTAAAGTTAATGATTATCTCTAATATTTTTATAAATGCTCATCAGTTATCAATTCACAGATACATAATACAGATGTACCTATATTACATTAGTACTCTCAAAATTAAATACTTTTACAGCTATAATTCTACTAGTCAAACACTCAAACTCCCACTAAAGTCAATACTGAATTTGAAAATCTTAAAACTTTTCTGAAAAATATTAATGGAAAAACATGACTGGCAGGTTTTAAATGGATGCACGCCTGCATGTGCCACTTCCTTTTTACCAGTATTATATTCTATATAATTTTGGCATACCTCCAAATTACAAGGACGCATTGCTGGTACACAAACAAAAAATAAAAGCCACACACATGCAGAAATATACTTTATACTTTATTTTTTTAAAATGCTTACATCTCCTTTCTACAATATATTTTCCTGACGTTTTTTTCCATTAAGAAGGGCAACCAAACAAAGCTTGCATGTGTTCAAACTCACCACAATATTCTCCTGAGAGTGAAACTTCTTTTTTTTTGATTTCTTTGTGTCTGTTAGGTCAGCATGACGTCTGAAGATTTCCTCAAAGCGGACTTTGGTTTTTGCCTTTGCCTCACTTTCAACTGCAAAAAGAAATCTAGTACAATTCACTAGCTCAATCATCACCATTGCTAAAAAAAAATGCATAATCATGCTTTAAAAATTGCAAAGGACAAGAATTATTTTATCAGGGAAAGTTTACCAAGAATTATTTCCACTGACACCATAAACCACACAAGGATAACTCAGCAACACTGTAAAAACACACCAGACTATCACTGTTGCTGAATTCAGCACCATCTACTCTGCTTTCTGAAGAAAGCACATTTTGAAGAGCACAACCATCAGGATCAGCACAAAACCTGGGCTAGCCAAAGCGGAGGACAGATTATTGCCCTTGCTGTTTATGAACAGTAGCACACTAATAACGGAGGTGACATGCTGTCCCCAGGAGAAGCAGCAGCTCTGGGTTCTTAAGGAGTCTGGAACCCAGAGGAGCACCACCTTGAGACAGATCTCTAAGAGGCAGGAGCATGCACGGATCCAAAATCAGCTGGAGCTGAGAATCCCTGCCTTTCTGTGAATCATGATACTGCTACCAGCAGCATTTCAACCCTTGAAGAAGTAGGTGGTTTAGCCCCCCCTGAGGTGATGCTTAATTTGTAGCTAAGTAAAAATGCGATCTGGCACACCACTGAAAAAGGCTGCTGAATCCTCCATTATGGCATATTTACCATTGTCACTACATTTTTTTTTTAATTTTAAATTTAGGGGGTCTTAAAAAAAAAAAAGCAACACTTTGAAAATCAGTTATAAACATTAAAAATTTATAGACAGAAGTAACTGTTATCATTTTACTATAAAATATCTGTTGGAAATCAAACACAAAGTATTCTTACCTGCTGGCATTTTCAGTCCTCAGTTAGAAGTGGCCCAACACACCAGCTGCTTCTTCCTCAGAAGTCACCATTCTATTTAAAGTAATTAACAACTTTCATTAGCATAACTGGTCCAGAGACTTGAAGGCAACAATTGAATGCATGCTAGTAAATATCAAGGATGAGTACAAGTCTTCTAGGGAAATATTTATTTCTAGACTCTGTCTAAATTATAAGAAGTTCTCTGCCATCCAAGCTCAGGATTCTCAGCATCCATCTGATATTTGTTATTTGAGAGTAAATGAAAACCAACACTACAGCAGTTTAATATATTTCTGGGCAATAGCCAAATACTGCAGTACTGTAGCTCTCCAGTCTTCTAAAAAACCCTACAGTTTATTTAAATAATAATATCTCATGAAGACATTTATATTGAAACCTTTCTAATCAGGTTCCTATCCTGATGGCATCATCCAGGAAGTCACGTTGTAGCCAGCTGATAGCTTTCAATGCAAAGAGTAGTACCTGCCAGCAAATCTAACATTATTACAAATCTCTAAATATTTATGTTTACATAAAACATTAGTATTTTATGCAAAGCAGACAAGCAATTACATGAAACTCATTTCTCTAAACAACAAATGTTAGGCCTTCCTGGTTGCAGATAAAAGCCTACAAATATAATCCAAACAAAGCTTGAGGGCAAATATAAATATTACACAGCTTTATCTTTTCATCAAGAAAATTCAGAATGTTTTACAAAAAACTTGAATACAAAAAGCTGTTTTGTAAACAGTGGAACTAATGAAACCTAGCTTTCTATGAATGTGTTATGTTCCCCTTAGCCTTCCATGCAATGAACTATCGTACCTATCTCCATAATCGCCCATCAGGCAACAGCTCCAAGTTCTCACAAGGTAATGCCTCCTGTTAGACACCACTAACTCACAGTCACTGGACACCCAGATTACATCTATCCTAATAAATTAAGACATAGCATTAAATACTGCCAGACTATATGGTCGCATTGTTCCTGGCACCATTTTAGTCCAAGCCACCTAACACTCACCCAAGCAATTCCTGGGTACAGTTTACGAGTTAGTATGGATTATTATTAATAGACAGTATGCATATGTGGCCACTCTGATTTGGGGCTAACAGAGTTTAATAACATTAAAGTGGGCCAAACACACCTCAAGACTAAAAATCACTGCTGGGAACACACATCTCATCAGTATAGGCAAGAGCTGAGGCTACACTTAACATCCCCAAGCATCTGCACTACTGTACCCTCAGATCCCTCTCATCTCTCTTTCACAGTGTTACTTACCTCTTCCCTGTCCCCCACAGGCTACATACTGTCACATTTGTTACTTAGAGTAGTTTGGTCTACTGGCTAGCCAAACCAAACCAAACTTAAGAAAAAAAACCAAAAACCCAAAAAATCCCAAAAACAAGCAAAGTGTTAGCATTGGTTTCGGATTATAGAAGTGCTGATTAGTCAGTTGCCAGGTGTAACTAGTTTATTTCATGTAGTAAGCAAAGCATTATACTAAGTATCCAACAATTTAAGGATGTTTGAAACGAGCAAGGATGATGACAAGGGAGTTCATATGAAGAAAAAACCGCTTTGTTCTGTAATATGCTTCATCACGTCACTGACGAGGCAGCAATATTTTCATTAACTAAAATATGTTTTGACTCCTAAAGCAAAGCTTTACTGTCACAACTAAAACGATAAGTTAAAAATAACACTTCTTACAAAAAATGAAAACAGAAAATATTATTGAAAAATAAACCTGCTTTTGCAATGTATACTTAGTTATACCAAAAGACCATTTTAAAAGTACTACAGTCATTAAGTGCTGCTTTTCAAGTAGTTGACTCACAATTGGCTAGAAAATACTTATAAAATACAGCAGATTCTATCACTTTAATCATTCACTGAAGATTGCAGGAACATGTAAAAGTCTCTTATGATTAGTTGAGTGATTCTAACCATCCCTCGGAAAAACTAATTACAAACAACAAATGAAATGCTGAAATGCTCTTAAATTTAAAACAAAAAATATGAGAGACAATATAGAACACAACAGCAAAATACCTGTTCCAAGTATGGAAATAAATTTAAGGTCAAAGGTTAAATAAATCACACCACAAAAAACTACAGGTAAATTAACTGTGCTTATAATGGAACAAACAGCTTTCCAAAGGCTACGCTCACTTCATATCTGCCAGCACTCTCTGTAAAATGCATAGTCTTGCCAAATTCACTGGTGAGTGCATCACCTCTATTTATTCAGTAAAAGTCTGTATCTCTTAATTTTATTGCCACAAGAGGAAAGTCCTCTAATGATAGTGTTATTATTTTATAGACATTTCTAATTTAGAATTACATCACCTTCAACATGGTGCATTAAAGCAACTATTAGACTTCTGTAAATATAGATCATTAATCAACAAGAGTTTACTCAGTGTAATCTCACCTTAAAATAGGAAAGATTTAATCGTATATCAAAGTTCAGCAACCCCAGTGTCCCAATCTGAATAAACTCAGTTTTCATTAAGATTAATCTTGTAAAATGCATTTTTGCCCGATCAGATTTGAGCTCTTCCATGTTAGTTAGTATAAGGCAATCCAGGAATGACAAAAATACATATTTGGAACAGTGGCATTTTCCAGCCATCAGGAATAACCAGGAAAACAAAATCACAAAGCCCAAACTTCCAAGAATTACTATATATTTTCCCGAAAATCATCTAATTTGCTCTTCTCTAATAGCCCATCTGTATTTATAAATGTGATTCTACATTAAATTTTTGCTCTTTTCACAATATTTTACAATACTCACTGAGCTGCTATATTCTGCATCCATAATATAGGTATTCTCAATGCAAAACATGCCACAAAGCCCACTATTCACAAAACCCCACTTTTACTGATCACTGGAAAAAAAAAAATCAAACCTGTACTATAATGGAGCAGAATACACAGAATCTGTACTACACAACGGGAAGTGACAAATTTCCTACCTAATTAGGACCATTTAGGAAACTGAGTTGACAAAATACAATTGCACACTTCAGGATTTTCATGAACTAAATCCCTTGTTTTTCTTTTATCACAAAAAGTGAATGCAGTCTTCAGTGGCTGAAAACAAGCAGAACATCAGGCCTTGTTTACTGCTCATCTTTTAGGTGAGATTAGTTATCATAGTGGGAAATCTTGGATTTTACTAGTAGGGTTCTAATTCAGCTATCTGTAGGTGCTACTTCAAGATCTGAAGAAGCTTTAACTCAGAATTATACAGCAAAACAACACTGAGTCGAATCAGTTCCTCTCCACTAATGATAAATGTGACATCAAAAAACAATCTGGTTTTACTCATAAAAATTCAGCATTTAAGTCCAGAAAACTGACAAACAGCTTTATTATTACCATGTAAATACCTATGTACTTGCATATCAGATAAACACTACTAAAAGTGCAGTAGCTTTCTACCAGATTAGATGAGCCTGTGAAAACTTTCTGGTCACGCTAATTTAAAGGATGTTTAAAAAAGCTGGTGCTACCCATCAGAGTTTTCTAATACTAACGTATAGAGTAATTGCTGGTTTTTTCCTAGTGGATTTGGCACCTTTTGTTGGTCAGGAGGAGGTTGAAAACAGTCTGTCTGCCCTGATGGCTAAACTTCAGTTTTCTATACGGAAATACAGATGATTTTCATTGTTTACTACATTTTAAGTCTCTGCCTTATCTTAGATCATAATTATGAAAATGGGTTCTCATCAAGAGACCACCCTAAATATTTTAATTTTCAAAGCGGCATTTTGCTCTGCATAGAGAAATAACGGTAAATAACAAAGGCACATTCCCAGTACACGCCACAACTGGACTAACCGATGGGGTTAACTGCATTTAATGTACAGATGCACATTCCTCGTGCGAGGTAGGCATCACTGCTTTGGGGCTTAACGTGTGAGGTATAGAGAAACACTTCATGTGCTGCGGGGTAGAAACTGACCATGTAATCTCAACTACAAAGCTCGTACCGAGGCGGGGGGGGAACTAATCAAGGGATTACGGCTTCACGCAGCATCGCTTCATGCCGCCACGCTGCACCGAGCCCCGAAGACGACAGACACGCTGGCCTCCCTAGGCCGCCTGTTCCGCTTGCCCGTACCGGAGCCCCCGGCGTTAGCCTGAGTAGCCACGCGAGGGGCGAGGCCCAACTCCTCCCGTTTCCCGGAGCGCGGCGAGGCCGCCCGCGCATCCCCGCACTCCCCGGTCCCTCGGCAAGGCAGGGCAGGCTGCCAGCCGCCCCCCGGCCCCGCCACCGGCCGATCCCCGGGCGCCTGATGCCGCCCGCGCGCGGCACCGCCGCTGCCGCGCGCGCCAACGGCCGCACCACAGCGCGCTCCGTAACGGCTGCCAAGCCCCCGGCTGAGCCCCCAGCCCCGGGCGGGAGGGAAGGGGCCGGCGGCGGGAGAGGGGAGGGCCGGTACGCGGGAAGGGGAGCCGGGGGAGGGAACAGCGGCGGGGAGGCGTGCCTCAGCCTACCCGCCTCTGGAACCGCGCACTAGGACGAGCGGCGGCGCCCGGCGAGACCCCGGCCGCACGCGGCCTCCCCGCCCGCGGCGCAGGCCCTGCCTAACGACCGCGGCCCCGCGGCCCCGCTCCCCCCCACGCCCGCCGCGCCTCCGCAGTGCGAGGGCACCACTCACGTTAGCTCCGTCCGCTTCCGTAGCAGCGCCGCGGCGAGCCGGTTGCTATGGCTGCCCTGCCTCCCCCCGCCAGTGGTCTCCCCGTGCTCCCCCTTCCCCCCCCAGCTCCGCGCAGGTGGTTTTGCCGAAAACAATCACGGCTGCCAAGGAAACAGCGTACGTGGCGCATGCGCGCAGGAGAGCGGGGTGAGGCGAGGCAGGAACGAAGAACCCGCAAGGCCTGCGTTTCACGCCGGGACGCTTTAGACAGAGCGCCCTCGTGTATTTTCCCGCCGGAAAGTCGCGGCGGCAGTGATGCGCATGCGTGATACGACCGAGCGGCGTGAGGGACCGCGCCTGCGCAATAGGGGCAGTCTCGTAGGGACGAGGAATGCGTGCGGGAGCGGCGGGTGCCTGTCGTCCTTGTGCGCATGCGCGGCCCTGGCTCGGCTCAGGCTGGCGGGACAGGTGGCGGCTCTGCGCAGCCTTGGCGCCCTGAGGCGGCGGGAGCGGGGCTGGGCCCGCGCCTGGGCCCGGCGGTGAAAGGAGGGAAGCCGGCTGCGAGCGTCCCGGGTTGCCTGCGCGGGCGCTCTTGCCGCGCGTCTGCCGGCCTGGTGGCGCCGCTTCCTGGCCGTGCCGCCCTTCTTTCGCGGCGGCCTGTCAGGGGGGCCCAGAGGCGCAGCAGTGCTGCCCGCCGCCAGGCCCGCCACAGGTGTCTGGCGCAGCTCGGGGGGGACGTGATCCAAGAAAAAGCTCCCCGGAGAAACCATCCCCGCAGAAGGGGTTTGCTGGGTGGGTTGCGCCCGCCTTCTCCCGCTGCCCTTAAGTGACTGCACGCGGGAAACGGGAGAGGCCTACTGATCGAAAGTGATGTGTGTTGCAAAGGTGGTGTTAGACCCAGGCAACATGTCTTACGAAACAGAAAAGTCTCAGTAGCTCAGCAATACCTCCTGCTGTGTTCCAGGTCTGTTTATAGTGTTGCTTTTCTCTCAGGGATGATGAGCTGATTACAAAAAACTTATGACATTGGAATTCAGTAAAAAAGAGGGACTCTGAAAAGCTTTAGAAATGGGAGCGCTTCAGGGATACTTTATCATCCATTTAAAAAATAATCAAAAGTACAGAATAACTGTCTAGAGTTCAGACTAACAAAGTTGCTTGCAGAAGAATAAAGTCTCTGGGTAATGGCCTCGGTTGGAGTCAGGAGGGTCTTATCAAATGTTTGGAACAAACAGCAGCAGCAAATGGCAGCACAAATGGATGTCCAGAAGCTGTGCAGATACTGCAGAAACTCATGTTTTCTAATTTGGTAGCTAATTTAAGCAGTGTTTTTTTTCTCTAGGAATAATTCCTCATCATTACTGTGATAGAAGAACTATTCATTTCTTCTGTGTAAAAATTAATAAATAAAAATCACACATACCAAAGTTCTTTCAAACACATGAAGACAATGCAGGTTTTGGATGAACGTGGACGTATCTTTTCAGAAGCGAAGTTGGGTAAAATTAGCCTTCAGCTGACCATGTGCTGTTTGTACAACCTACAGGTGAGCTAGTGCTTGCGATACTGTGATCATGCCATTCACGTTCCCAAGCATAGTGTCCCTCAAATTCTGTCAAGAGTTACACTGGCTGCCAGAAGAATACACGTTCTGAAACCTTGTTTTTCAAGCATTCGTGACATATGCTATTACCTCTTTCTGGTACTTACCTGTCCTCTGCTTTCTCAAATGCTTACGTGCACTCAACTGACAGGGATATTTCTTTTTTTGTAAGGCTGGTATCCTGTGTTGCCTTGGCATAGCACAATTAAACAAAAAAAGATAGCTCTGCAGCATTTCTTTTGCTGCTTTCTATCCTTAATATATCTGCATTCTTGCATATATCCAGCGTTGGTAGTACCCAAAACTCAATTAAATAATAACCTAGAGCAACCTGTTGTCACTTCGAAGTTGGCCTTGCATTGAACAGGTGATTGGACCAGATAACCGGAAATCCACATGTCCCTTACTAAGTTGTATGATTATGACATTATTTGTTATGTTTATAATTAACATAATTATATGACAGTTCTAGTGCTAGCTTTTGCAGTGGCCAATACACTTAAAATGGTCTCAGGGCTAGTCATAAGGTAAACATGCTAATCAAAGGCCACCTTTATTTTAGTGGTGTGGTCCCAGCAAGTTGCAGCAAAGGGTTGAAGCTTTATCCAAATTTTCAGTATAGGTAGGATAACTATAATGGATTCTGATCTAATCATTAATAGGGACACTATTCCTGATTATAGCACACTCTATGTCTGTAGCCTAGCAGGAGTCAGAAAAAAACCCCAGATCTATTTGTACACTGTAACTCTAATCCAAGTCCGAGCCCCAACTTTCAATGTAGGGAAAATGACAAAATGGTTCCCCAAGAGAATACTGGTTAATGATTATTGTGATATGTTATCTCTGTTTGACTGGTGTTATGTTACCTCCGCAAGTTGTTTAGCATGCAACCTCTTCAATACCTTCCTTTGTAAATGTGGTGTATCTACCATACAATAGAATCACTTGCTTACAGGTGAGGGAATAGGATTAGACAGGCTTTTCAAGAGTAAGGGCTGAAGAGGTAATCCTGTATCCTCAGAGGCTAGTGCAGATAACAACTGAAGCAAGGGGAATTTGAGGCAGGATTTTTAGAAGCTGAGAGTTGCTTGGTTTCGTTCGTGTTGTGGTTAGCGTATGTTTGAGATGGAAGGGACTGTAAAGTTAATGGTATTGCTGGACCCTGCACTCCAGTAATTTAGGAAGAAAGCTTTCTGGGGCAGGCTCATAGCTACTTAAATGGGAGATGGAGTTCCCTTCACTGTAGTGAAGCTTTTAGGTTATGATTAAAGTTCTTACAATAGTTGGGACAGCAGGAACTGTAGAATATATTGCTGGATACGGCAAACCAACAGGCTTGTGGAAAGGGAGGCAGGTTGAAATGAAAACTGATTAATCTTTTATGGTACATTCTGAAGAGTGCTGCCAGTCTTGAAATTATGCTTCCTGTGAGGATTAGGATTGGGGTTAAATGAGAATCTTTCATGGCTCACAGGACTAAGATGGGAGTTGGTGCCCCCCGTGTAAAATCCCGGGGTATATAGGGTTGTAATTCTTAGCAGGGTAAGTGTTGGGTCTATTGTCAGATAGCTTTTCTGACAGCAACACTGAAGAAAGATCTTACTTTTCAAATCTGTTCAAAGGTAAGATCATGTAAGTCCCCCAGGGCTTGGATGAAAGCTGAACCTGGCAGAGTGAGTGGCATATGGCAGCTGGGAGGCTCAGTCATGGTTAATTCAAACCCATTCCTTTTTAATCATTGACATAGAAAGCAGGTTTGATATTCTCTTAAGATTTGACATGTCAGCAGCAGTAATGGGCTCCAAGGCCGCCTAAATAAACCTGGCACTAGACATCAACAAGTTTTCCTATTACTAGTACAAACTGCTGTCAAGTTTCTAGGAATACTTGTTTCATGAGAACGTCTTAAAGAGTTCTGTGGCCATTACACCCATGAAAGACGCAAGGTATTTTTGCAGTCTGAGTTCTATAAGCAAGTAGTGGTCAGGCCCATTTTCCATGTCGGAGGAGAATTCCATCTCACCTCTTCAGCTCACTGGTTTAGTTGGATTTTTTGAGGGAGGAGGCAGAAGGAAAACACTGCAGCTCTCAGTCATAAAGAATAGATTCTGTGATAAAACCAAGAATATAAATCTATTTTAAATTTGGTACCTTCAGCCTGGCATAGTTAAAAATCACTATTCTGGAGTTAAGAATATGCCAGATACAAAGCTACTGTAAGCCAAAGTTTGACATGCTGATCTAAAGATTTTTGCCCCTCCATGTTTCTTCCTATGTCTTATAGTTCTTCCTATGTTCTTTGCATAGTGCATAACATGATCTGCTGATATTAAGCAGTGCTTAAGGTTACTAATCACTCTTTCACTACAGCTAAAAATGTTGCAATATGTATTCCAACATCGATGTCACAAATGTTCCATGTCCTGGCAGTGAATTTTTTTTTTTAATGTTTATACTTTGCATATTATTGCAAAGGCAATGGAAGTCAGGAGCAGCATCTAAGAAATCTGGCCTGGGAACTTTGACAGCTCCAAAAATAATAAGATGAGTTTTGTTTGTACTTTGATGGCCCGTGGAACAGACCAAAGAAAAGAAAGCGTATTATAAACACAACACATCCTGCCCAAAAGCATACACAAGTGTGCAAATCCTGTTCTGCTGGAAGGAGAAAAACAAGACTTTTGAAAAAGAACAGTTATATGCATGCATGGAGTTTTTCAATGGATTGAAAAGCATGTGCTCACTGTGTACACCTGATTTTTCAGTTGCAGGGGCCTGTACATAGAAGGCTTCCCATTACTTATCTTACATTTGCTATGGGTGGGAAGTAGAAAGGGACATGCACAATGATGACATATTGTAGCGTACAGGTTGTAGATATCAGATGTATTCTGAAAATCTGGGAGGAATTCCAGAATGATGAAGAATGGATCAAGGTTCATGTCAGAGCCTAATACTCAACAGAAGGGTAAAATCTATCACGTGCAGGGGACAACCTGTAGGTGTCACTTGAGTGTACAAAATAGAAACAGGATTTGGGGTTGGGCAACTCAGCTGTAGAGATGCAGTGATACTCTAGCAGAAGTTAATTGTTTAACTCATCAGTGGGCTATTTTCTCTTGATAGTCAAATATAATTCAGTTTCTGTCACTGGATATTCTGCGCAAATGATCTGTTTGACATAAAGTGAAGCTTGAGTAATGTATGGGGAACTCATAGAAGAATTATATTGATAAGAAAAAGAGACATCACAAAAGTGACTTTAAAGTCAATTACCAACTTCTTTAATAAACTTAGAGACCAATTGTGCAAGATGCTCTGCATCCTGGGATTATTGTATATCTCATGCCAAATTTCTAATGCTTTGGAAGCAAGTAATAAGGTCTATTTTGGAAAGCTGGTGTTCCCTATGTGTGCAGATATTGGCAGTATAAATGTCTGTAAATGCTTATTTGGCAGTGTACATTTGTGGCCTTTTCTCAGAGAGCTTCAACTCTTTGAGATTAAAAGATTTCCATGTTAGTTCAGTCCGTGACTCACCCCCTATTCCTAAAGTTAGTGCTTTTAGTTCAGAGGGACACATATGCATGTAATGTACTCAGTCTGTTCTCAGAAGAGAGCTTTTGCATGTGTTTAAGAATGTTCTGGATCCTCATTGACTTTGTTGAGCCATAGTTGTTGTCTTGAATTGAAGTGTTTTCTTGAGTAGAGAAACAATTATTGCCATGGAATTTTTTTCTTCTGTTTACCTTATTGTGGGTGACGGTTTTCTGAAAGCTAAAATTCTGTAATTAAGAAGATTTATTTCACAGTTTACTACAGCTTTTACTCTTAGGCCAAGAGCAAAAAATTCTTGTATTAAAATTCAGCAAAACATCTAAAGAAATATACTTTTTTCCTATTTGAAGATGTTTCTAGCATAGGACTTTGAAATGTTTTGAGAAACTCAAGCCTTAGTTGTTGTATTAATGCACAGACTTGAGCAAGGTTAGATCTATGAAGTAGCACAATCCTAGGGTCTAGTATTAATAGGAAATGTAGGATTCCTAAATTTTTAATGAATATTTTTCATTGTACATGGGCTGACGTTAATAGGCGGATCACATCAACACTCCCTCATCTCTCTGATTATGTACCAATATGTTCAACATGCTAGATTATCTATTTATAACAATGTGATAATTTTTTATAACATGAGAAAAAGATAAGCTCATTTTGTTTAACTGCCAGAAAAATAGGTTTCAGAAGCCATAGGTTCAAATTGTCTTTCCAGACAATGAGGTCATGAGCCCTGTAAGCAAAATTTTGATTGCGATTTCAATAGGGGTTTTTTTTTCAGCAACATTTCCTGAGGTATAGTTAAAACCCTGCTGATGTTTTCATGTCTTCAGAACAAGAATGCTCTCATGTCTTTTTGAAAGCAAGTTATCAGGAAAACTGTATTATGTTCACAGAAAGCTGCAGGTACCTTGCCACAGGATGGCAGTGTAACAGCACATGTTATTAAATCTAATTTTTCTGAAGTATTCTGGAAACATTGCATATTGGAGCTAGAATTTGCCTGCAACTAAGTGCAGCTTTATTGTTTTTTAATTTTTCAGAATACCATTGTTTACCTTGTACGGTTAGTACATCTCTGGATTCATTTTTATTAAATTGTTTTCCTTTTCTGCTGTTTATTAGCTATACAATATGTTTTAAGTATCTTTTCTTTCTTTTAAAGGATTTTATTTTTTTAGCAGGTCAGCTCAGATTTTAGTTCATTGTCCTGTGGCAGGTTTTCATAACTCTATTTTCAAAGCTTTCAAGCTTTTTTTTTTAATCATTATTGTTTACCTCACTGGGATATTTTATCCTTCAGTATTTTATTAAGGCTCATCTTTTTCCATGCTTCCAGTGGTTTCTTGAGTAAGAATCACTCTTCTTGTCAGCAAAAAAATTGCAATTTTTTAAGTTGGGAAATATTGTAATAGTTCCATTGCAAATATGCTGTTGTGCATCCTTATTATTTGTTTCTAATCAATCTATGAAGCCTTGCTAGAGCTTCACTGAAGGTATCTGAGAGGTAAACAAAACAATATGAATTTGTTTGCCTTCATGGCAATTTTGCAAGCCATATTTATCAAAAGCATTTCTGTTTTCTGCACTTTCTATCAAAGCCACTAAATTTTTTCACCATTTTGTGATTAGCAAAGGGATAACAAAACTTTGGACTTGTACTGAAGTGCAAGAGTCTGCCTTTCTAGCTGGACTCTAGGTGATCCAGTTGACTGTGTTGCACTTGGCCAATGCATGCGAAGGAGCTGGTTTTTGTAGAGAGCAGCTTGGGCTTCAGCATGTCTAAATAGCAGTCAAAAGTGAGATATCTTGCAGTGACTTTTAAAATTTACTCAAACTCCAAGAAAGATGGGATAAGTTTTGACGGGGTTTCCCTTTGTGGTGAAACGATCTGGGACCAAATAACATGAGAAGTCTCAGCTTAGTTTTGTACTGAACTTCTGCGTTCAACCTAACATGCAGTTTATTTTTACAGTGATGGGCATTGACTTATTAGGCAATTCTGCCTTTATTAGGGTGAGGTGCTGGTGCTGTGGTGTAGTCAGATTTTGGTATCTGCCCAGCAAAAATAAAAACTTCAGCTTTAATTTGTCTTACTTAAATGCACCTTCTGTCAAAGTTACATACGAGGTTTATAAAGATGCTTTAGAAGTCAGTGTAAGTTGATGTTTCAGTAATATGCAAAGCAAGAACACAAATTACTTGTAAAGATACTTGTAGTTTAAAAAAACCCCTGCCATTCAGATACTCAACAGAGACAAGATCTAAGTCTCTGTTCTCCCATTTCTGCCTGTTCTGTCAAGCAAGAAACCAGGAATTGACTGAAGATACTTTCCTACCTGTTCAATTTTCAGTGTTGGCTAGGTCTACTACCTTCTCTCCACATCTCTAGAGATCTTTAAGAATCCCTTCTTGGCAGGTTTTTTTAATATATTTTTACCCTGTCACAATGCATAATGAGTATCTGTTTTAACCATTGTTTCTATGTACATTTTATCAATTCTAAATTTTCTAACTCCTACTTACATGCCTGTCTTGATTCTGTTACCTCCTGAGTACAGACTTGACTTCATTTAGAAAGAAGTTACTGGCAAACAGTTTTGCTTTTCCCAGTTTCTGATTTCAGTATACAGTTGTTAACTTGGTTCTTAAGTTTTGTTTCTGAGACCAGAAATCTGGGAATTGTCCTTGATCCTCTCTCTTTTCCTTCTACACTCTGGTTTTCTCTCAGGCTTTCTCTGTCTGCTCTTGGAATGCGGTGAGAATTTGTACTTAATATGATATTGCCTTCTTTTTCTGTGTTTGTATCATTTTTTTCTTGCCTGATACAGCTTCTTTTTAGGGTCTTTCTGTATCTTCTGTCTGTTAAGCTAGGTAATCTAAAGGCAGCTACTCTTTCTTGTTGCTGCAAGAGAATAGAGCTAAATCTTTTGCTTCAGGACATAGAACTTAATACCCATGTGTTTTACCACTGGTTTCCTGTCACTGCAAAAAAGCCTTGTAAAACAAGGACATAGCAACCTGACCATATCAGGGACAAAGATACCAGATGCATGTACATAAATCAGTCAAATGGAAAACCTGTTTTGCTTAATACCAAAGTATTGGAAAATAACAGTATCAATGTTACTGATTTACTCCTGAAATACTTACTAGATACTTTTACTACTCTCATCTCTTTGGTATTTTGATGGGCAAGGTTTCTTGCTAGGTGTTTTTATGATTTTGCAAACTTTTTATTGCCTATGGTCATTATATTTTAGCAGTCTGTTCCTAAGATCATATGTAGTCAGGTTCTACCTGTCAGATACAGTAATTTTCCATCATTCTCCACTTCAGCATTATACCTCTTGGTTCAATTAGTCTACTTTTACATGTCTCTGGTCACTTGATCATTTCTCTGATTCTGTCCTACAGATCCTTGCAGGATTAAAATTTTTTGCACTGCACGCACTTAAATTCTTCTATGACCCAATAGAACCTGCCTATCTCGGGCTAGCTGATTGAATTAATTCTACTTATCCCTTTTAGTAGTCACAGCAACTGATACTAATCAAATGAGCTGTGCAGAGAAAAGTCTATTTTACATACTTGCCCTAGAATCATAGAATACAGGACTCTCAGGTGACTTGCAGTGTATTTGTCCTTTTTAAGGCAAGGTAAACTATACTCGTATCATTGCAGACTTCTTAAAAATCTTCCAGAGCTGGAGTTTCCACAGCCTCTTCACCCACTGTGCCCTGATGTGTTGTTACCCTTGCTCTTAGAAAGGTCATAGAACCATAGAACAACCCATGTTTGAAAAGACCTCAAAAGATCATTTGGTCCAACTTTTCAGCTGAAAGGGAGCCTAGTTAAGTTTGTCTAGCACCCTGCCCAGTCCTGTCTGGAAAACCTCCAGTGATGGGGACTCTACCATATCCCTGGGGAGGTTGTTCCAGTGATTGATTGTTTTCACAATTTCTTTCATATATTGAGATGAAACCTCTCCCAGTGCAACCTGTACCTATTGCCCCTTGTCTTCTCCATGTGGCTCCTTGTGAAGAGAGAGCCTCTGTCCTCTTTGTAGCCACCCTTTAAGTACTGGAATACTGTGATGAGGTCCCCCCAAGCCTTCTTTTCTCCAGGGAGAACAGACCTAACTCCTTCAGTCTTTCCTCATGGGGCAGGTTCTTCTGCCCTTTGATCATCTTTGTGGCCCTTCTTTGGACCGTCTCCAGGCTGTCCGTGTCTTTCTTGAATTGTGGGGACCAGAACTGTACACAATACTGCAGGTGTGACCTGACAAGCGCTGAGTAGAGTGGGACAGTCACATCTCTATCTCCGCTAATAATGCCCCTTTTGCTGCCATTTAGGCCTATTACTCCTGTTCCCTGCAAAGAGAGTAGCTTATTGCCTTCCTCTTTGCATCAGTCAAACATTCTTCAGAATTTGAGCAGTTATTTGTTCCCCTCAGTCTTTTCTCCAGCCTGAACAATCTCAGTGCTTTCAGTCTTTCCTCATAGATGGTGTATTAGAGAACTTCAGCCATGTCTGTCGCTCTTTGTTAGACTCTGGAACTGGTCCAAATCTCTTTTAAAATGTGCTTGAATTAAACATAGTATTGCAGGTAGGGCCTCAGTGTTGAAAAAGGTAAAATAACAGCTTTACCAGTCTTCTGGATGGTAGTCCTGCATGCTTTTTCCCTAAGACCATTGACATGGTTGACTCACATACGGCTTGTGAACCCTATAGTTTCAGATCCTGTTCAGCAGAGCTGCCAGCTAAGCATTCCCCGTCCTGTATGCATGCTATCGCTCTATGTGTAAGTCTTGCACATGCCCTTACTGAATTGCAGTCTCCTTTTTCAGATTTATTTCCTGTTTGTCAAGATCACTTTGAATTATGGCCCTCCTGTCCAAAACGCTTGCAGTTCTTCACAGACTGATGTAACTGACAGTTTAAAAACCTTCCTCTTTATTATACAACCCAGTCCAATAACTGGCGCATTAAATAGTATCAGACCCAGGGCAGACTCCTGCAAATGTCACATTGATACGGCCTTCCTTATTGATAGCAAATTAATGATAGCTATTTCTAAATAGGTTTTTCTCCAGTTTTGTACTATCTATGTGCTTATTTCCTCTAGAGTAGGTAACATTTGCATAAGCAAGATAGAGATACCTGTGACTGTGTCAAAAACCTCTAGAAAAGATGGATATATGGCATCTGTTGTCTCTTCCTTATGCACAAAGCTTGTTACTCTCTCACAGGAAGAAACTATGATCTGACACAATTTATTTTCAACAGAACTATGATGAGTGTTATTCAGTCATGTAGTGGGGTGATTATTCATTCCATGATTTATTTATTTTTTTCTTTTTTTAAGAGGAACTGCTGCTAAATTGATTGTTAGATAATTTCCAAGAAATACTTTTAATCTTTCCCCTACCCTTTTATATTTGCCCTTGCCCAGCCTTGGACGTTCCTGGAGATGGTCCAAAGAAGGATCATAAAAACAGAACTGCAGAAGAGTTATGATGTAGGACTAATTGTGTTCATTAGAAAGAAAGTTGAGGTGACATAAGTGCCTGTGCTGAGGTACTTTCAAGGCTGAGGTGGTTACTAGGCTCATACTAATCCTTACCTTTGGAACTGGGAAGGAGTTTTTTCCTCTGGCTTAGGTTGACAAGACCTTTTGATTCCTTCAGCAGTTACTGATATGGTTTGCCTGCTTATACCATTCATCTTGGCTTAGCCAGCATCTGTCACTACTGAGAGCCAAACTCTTTGCCTGGGACAGACAGCTTAATCTTCTGAGAATGGCAACATTTTACTGAAGTCTTTAAGATTTATGTACAGGTACCTGGATAAAATCTAATGGCCTCTTACCTCCATAGGTTGATTAGATGATTTAAAGGTCCTTTCAGCTCTTAAATATCATGAAATTTAAGAGTAATCTATCAAAGAAAAATTCTTCGTATTTTCTGTTTTGTTTTGTTTTCTGACACTAACAAGTATGCTCCTTTTGATTATTTTACCCCAGGTTTATATTAATGTGCAATTCTTTGTTTGGTGGGAGAAGTCCATATTTCACAGAATAAAAACAACCACTTCATTGCAGCCTCTGATAGGAAGCCACATTGGCAAATGATATTTGTGGGTTGCTGATTTGGAAATTTTTTTCATACACTTCAGCAACACAAGATCCCTGTTAGAAGCAAATAATAATTTAGATCGATTTCTGCTGGTTTGAGTCAACTGAGAGACTTTCTTGCTTGTTTTACAAAATCAGTCTTTTACATGTTCACTTCTTAAAAAGCATCAATTTTTACATATAGCTGAATCACAATTATAGACTTAATTGTAAAATTAAAGTCAGAAAATATGTGTTTCACACAAAAAAAGTCTGAATGCTGTGATATTTTCAAGGTAGCTGAATATTGTTCTCATTTTTACTATGTGATAGACAGTCTGGTAAGAATTGCTGGAAAATGAAGTCCAAAGGCATACTTCGCCTTCTTGTAACCACTGCGCTGCAACTGCACAAAGCCCTGTTTTTAGAGTAAGAGAGTTGGCCTCATCTCCTTTAGAGGCATCTTGAAAAGGAAAATTTGTCACATCACTTACATAAAAATAGAAAAATGTATTGAATTTTGTATCTTCCTTGTGAATTAGCTGTCAACCCTAAATAACTAAAGATAAGGCACTTCAATTTCACAGTCCTCTCTGCACTTTAAGGAAAATGATCAGTGCATACTCAAAATATCACTGTGTTTCTCAGCCATAGAGGACTAAATTGTCCCTCAGTATGTGCCATTGTTCCAGTGACCCACACATGCTGTGGAACGTAATCATCTCTCAAGTGGTTTGCAGCTGACAGCATTTGCTTACTTCCGACTTAAGTTTCTCTCTCTGATTTAAAAAAAAAAAAGTCAGAACTTTTCTTTTTGAATCCATCTTTTTGCCATCCAGAGGGACCTTGACAGGCTGCAGAGGTGGGCCTGTGCGAACCACATGAAGTTCAACAAGGCCAAGTGCAAGGTCCTGCACGTGGGTCGGGGCAATCCCAAGCACAGCTACAGGCTGGGCGAGGAATGGATTGAAAGCAGCCCTGAGGAGAAGGGCTAGGGGGTATTGATTGATGAGAAGCTCAACATGAGCCAGCAGTGTGCGCTTGCAGCCCAGAAAGCCAACCGTGTCCTGGGCTGCATCAAAAGAGGTGTGACCAGCAGGTCAAGGGAGGTGATCCTGCCCCTCTACTCTACTCTTGTGAGACCCCACCTGGAGTACTGCGTCCAGCTCTGGGGGCCCCGGTACAAGAGACACATGGAGCTGTTGGAGAGAGTCCAGAGGAGGACCACGAAGCTGATCAGAGGGCTGGAGCACCTCTCCTGTGAGGACAGGCTGAGAGAGTTGGGATTGTTCAGCCTGGAGAAGAGAAGGCTCCGGGGAGATCTAATTGCGGCTTACCAGTACCTGAAGGGGCCTACAGGAAAGATGGTGAGGGACTGTTTATCA
Source organism: Grus americana (assembly GCF_028858705.1). Classification (NCBI taxonomy): domain Eukaryota; kingdom Metazoa; phylum Chordata; class Aves; order Gruiformes; family Gruidae; genus Grus; species Grus americana. The sequence goes on from NC_072854.1 coordinate 63,423,976, forward strand.
GGGAGTGTAGTGACAGGACAAGGGGTAATGGGTTCAAGCTGAAGGAGGGTCGATTTAGATTAGCTATTAGGAAGAAGTTCTTCACTGTGAGGGTGGTGAGGCACTGGAACAGGTTGCCCAGAGAGGTTGTGGCTGCCCCCTCCCTGGAAGTGTTTAAGACCAGGTTGGATGAGGCTTTGGGCAATGTGGTCTAGTGGAGGGTGTCCCTGCCCGCAGCAGGGGGGTTGGAACTAGATGATCTTTAAGGTCCCTTCCAACCCTAACCATTCTATGATTCTATGAATAAATGCACTGCTTATATTTTAGTAACAGATGTAAACATATATTAGAAATAAGGGGGGGGTTGTTCACTGAAAAACACCTTGTTCTTTTAAACTTTGCTTTGATTGTATCTTTACATATTAATCTCTTTCCAATTAAAAGACTTTAAAGAATTTCTATTTTTCTTACACATTTTTTTCCCCGCTTTACTCAGCTATGATGTAAGGCAACTTGGATGACAGAGGCATTGATGTCTTGTGCCCTTGTGTCAGACTAATTTCACTGGCAATATTCTCACATTTAGTCAGGTGTTTCATAGGCTTTGTGCTTGAGCATACAAACCTCCCGCTGGTCCAAGGCCAGAGAGGGATCACAGTTTAACTGGCCGTTATCCGCACCACTGACTGCCACAATGATTTCATGAATCGGTGGGTTTCAGCTAAAACTGTGGTTCCCGTTCCACTGTCTTCCCAAGCTGCTTGAAAGAGCACCCTTAGCCCCCAGCCAGGCTTCTCCTGCACGTCCCCATGGTGGCAGCCTTGCTTTCTCCTTGCCACTTCAGGAGTCTGCATTGGTCTCAAAGCCAGAAAGAAAGAAGAAAGTCCAGCTGCTTGAGGGAGTTCTGCTTTTTTTCTTAATCTGTGACTGATAGAATAATTTTCTTCATCTTTCTTTTTCCTCTTGGTGTAGGAGTTGGAAATGCACTAAGTTGATAGGTTAGAGACAGCAGAGGTGCGACAGGGAAGATCAGAATGAATTTGGGGGCAAGTTTGGTTTGGGGCCCAGGGGTGTGACATGCACAGAATCATGAACTCTTGTAGCAGAAGCTGAAATTTTCTTCTTTGCTATAGTGTCATGTTTCAAGTAAGACTAGCTGTGATGCAGGTGCTCCTAATACAAGCAAACCATTTACCTCCATAATTTTTCTCATTCATAATCACATCTAGAGCCAATAGAAAAGTGCAATGTTAATTATCATGCAAATATTATACAATAACAAGTCCTCAAATGTATGTATTATAGAAAAATTGCATACTGAAATGGGATTGTGTGCACGAGTCCTAAAAAAATTACCTGTCATGCTCAGTTAACACAGAAAAGCCAGTATAAGAGTGCGTTTCTTTGTTGATAAATGAAGTGTTAAATCTCTCTAGAACTATCCAGCAACAGGCTGTTTTTTAAGCAACAAACTGTATTTCATTAGCAGAGAAGTTGAAATTTGTTATGTCTATTAAAATAACTACCAAGATTAAAGATTTACAGGAAATATGCAAGGGTATATTTCCACTCAGGGGGGTTTCCTTACCCCTACTCCAAATAGTAGTTCTTACTCAGGAAGGCCATGCCTGGGGGTGCAGTTCTTCCAAGAACTGGGTCACACTTTTAACCACTGCAAAAATTTTCCACCTGTTTCACGTCTTGGTTTTGCCAACTAGGCAGAGCGGAGACATTCCAGACAGAGCAGCCAAAGGACGCTTGGTGTATTTTTGTCATTTCTCTTTGTATTTTTCTCTAAATGTAGTAAAATAGTCTTCATAATGTATTGAAATAAACTTATTTTTACTTTTCTCCTATAGCTTTTCTGGTCCTACATCTGATTTCCTGGTGGCAAATAGTAGATGTTCCATTTCCCCCATGGCTGGGAACATCATTAGCAGGTCTGGACTCCTTTTGGAGCGTCGTGCCATTATAGAGATTGGGAAGTCCTGAAGAATCTGGTGGGAACATCTCAAGTGAACTGAAATGGCTGCTCTGGCTGGCAACTTGGGTGCCAGATTTGGGGAAAGAAGCCTTTTTTAATGAATACAAGTAAAAGTCTGTCTCTAGGGAGAGAGGGTCTGATGTCCAGGGATTGCCTTAGACTGTCCTGTTCATACTTTGGGCAAAGCTGGCAAGTTAATGAGCTATTACGTACATTCTTCAGGGACAAGAGAACTGAGGAGAAAAAAACCCAAACGCCTTCAACAAAAGACAGATCTCCCAAAATCAGAATACAGTAAATGTTCTTTATAAAAAAAGAATTTTTTTCTCTTGTAATATTGGACCACTTCTGCTGTCCATAAGCTTTGAAAAATGTTCTTGGTGAAAAGAGTGATTATGGTGAAATCATCAAGTTAAGGACCATTTATGGATCTGGATAACGTATACAAAAGAGCTTGAGATGGCTTGCTTGATGGAAAGAATCTGCTCACTTTTCCTTGGGAAGGATGGCATTTTAGGGACTGGAGAACAGAAACTTTCTTTCACAAACAGGGAAGGAGTGATTGCTTTCCGAAAGCAAAAGTCAGGGTATTCATGTAGGTTTCTCTGAGGCTAGGAATGGTCTAGAAATCAGCTACGTGGGTGTTTTTACTCTCTGAAAATTGTTTGTGAGAACTTCAGGACCTCCCTGAGGAATGGAAAGATACAAGAACGGACTAACGGGAGGAAGAATAATTTTCGTTTGGTCCTAATTTCAATGTCCACCTGGTATTGGGGAGATGAGGGGAGTTTTCACCTGAACGTTTTGTGGGTAGTTCACTGTCCCTCCGCACGTGAGGATCCTACAAAGGCTTTTAACTTCAGCTCTTTTGCTTGCTTTGCAGGAGCCTCAGCTTTCAGCTTTGGCATGTAATGCAAACATGGGGATGTAAACTGAGCTACACATTCACAAAAATATTAAACCATAAAGATACCAAGTTTCCTCTTGGGTGAGGAGAATGCAAACCCAGTATTTCTTATGTGGTTTTTGTTTAAAACTGCTGCAGTTTTGGACAGAAACTGAATAAGATATGCTCAAATTTACTGTTTGTAGAGCTTTGTTCTCATCTATACTTTGGATCTTCTACACGTTCCTTTTCTCAAGGGAATGAGGCCAAGAGTTTTATTTTGACTTTATGACAACTTTGTACAGCTCTATCCAGTACTGAAATGCATGAGGCACTGGTAAAAAAAAAAAAACAAACAAAAAAACCCCCACACCTATCTTTCTTTTAAAACAAACAGATCCTATCTGAGTGTTATACTCTGAATGGAAGCTAAAAAATCTTAAAAGTGCTACTTTTCAAAGGAGTAGGCAATAGTCTAAGTTAAGAAAACAGCATTGCTTCTCTTGTGTACCTAGAATTCTGTATGAGAAATAACCAAAAATACAATGCCTTTTTTGTATTAAATAATTATTTCCAACTTTCATGTGTGGCAATCAAACTAAAAGGATTACCACTGTTTTATAAATTTAAAACATTGCTTCATATGTATCCAGCTTTTTTTTTAATGCCAGCCCTTCTCATAAAATGCTACATTATTCTTTTCTGAACAAAAGTTTAGTATGTTCCTGAATAAATGTTTCCTGTTTCTCATGATTATCATATTAATTGCCACTTACTGCTTTCCAAATGCACTAAATAGAAAAATTGAATAAGAGTTTAAGAGAAACTTTGTTCTTTTAAAGTGTCTTATGATGGACTTCTACACCGTACTGTAGGGAAAGAGAGAAAATAGAGAAAATACTGTAGAGAGAAGCTAGCAGAGATTTTACAAGGTAATGAAAGCTGGCTGATTTTCTGTGTTTTTTTCTGGGTTTTGGGTTGTTTGGGGGTTTTTTCCTCCTTTTTTCTGGGGCAACATAAGGAAACCTAGCAACTTGGGGAAAGCATTGCACATTTAACACCCAGATCAAGTATTTCCATCTTAAAAATAGTCATAATGACTTTGTTTCTGCACACTTTGAAAATGAAATGGGACCGTGTCTTAATTGATACTGAAGACTAATGAGCAGTGATGAATCAATCCAATACTATCCTGCCTGCTGCAATTACTTGTTAAATTTATATCGGTTTTGTCACCTTGCACTTTTTTTTTTTTTTTTTAGGAGGTTAGGTGCAAGGTCATAACTTATGAGAAACTGCTGAGGATTTTTAACTTTTTGTAGATCTAATTATTTCACACTGAAGTAGTTGACTATAATACAACCAATATTTGAAGTTCGCATTCCCTGTTGGGTACTTTGTATAGTTTTATTCAAGAAAGTTGCAATTTCATGCTGAAATTCTCAATTTACATTGTGACTCTTGGCACACTTTAATAAATTTATTATTAATAGTCTTGCTATATAACTAGATATTTAAGTTAAATGTGTGGTGAATCATTAAAGAGAAAATAATATTCCATATTTGAGGCCTTTGTTACTTAAACAGGGCAAAAAAATAATTCATTTTCTGGGGGTTTTGGTGGGGTGGGTTTTTTTGGTGTTTTTCTTTTAGCAAAAATCCTTTCTGAGTTACCATTTGGCAACAAATTGAAACACAAAGGACTTTATCACACTTGTATAATGAAATAATGTACCTGTTTAAATGTTAAGAAATCACCTCTTTTTAAGTATTTTAGTAGACTTCCTTGCCAGAGACACTTGTGGGCATAGTACTTATTAGTTGACATTAATATTACTGTCTAATTACCTATCGTAAAACTGTTCAGCTGCTTACATCTTTGCGTTCCACTTTACATCCTGAATAGTAAATCAAGTAGGTGCAAGTTCATCTATTGTTTGATTTTGCAAAAACTTCATAAATAGGTTTTCTGTCTCCCAAGATGCACTAGAGATGTATTTGCTCCCATGGTCTTCAAATTTGGACAACTTTGTAGTCCTACTGACTGAAACACAAAGACCAACTCTCCAGGTTTTTTTCTTAAAAGAAAATGGGAAAACTGCTAAAGAGACTTAAAAACCACTAAAAATATTTAGCATTTGCACAGATGCAAGTGACAGAGGTAGTATTATCTATCCTCTGAAATACCCTCATGCAATGAGCACAGTCAGATGTTCTGAAGTTACAAAAATGGGGAGAAGCCAGTTGTCTGGCTTCATTAAGCACCTTTTTTAAGGTGGTGCTAGATACTGGAAGAACAAAGGCATTATTAAAGAGATGTGGATGTTAATGTCTGGACACACTGAGTAGAGAAATTAATCTACATACAAGTAACATGTATCATACCATTTTGCCACTCAAAGTTCCCTAGCATAGAAAACTTGGGTCTTGCTTATTCTCTTACAGATGTTAAATACTGATTTCCTGAAGCAAATCGTTTTTTCTAGGATGATGGTAGGAAGAAGATGATTATGACAGTGATGGCAAAGCTACTGAGTGTTTTGTAACAAATTTAAGTTAAAAGATTTGTAAGACATTGGCACTGCCAGTCCAAGTATTTGTGTCAGTCATGACTCCTATGCAAATCATTTAAGATTTTTTTCCCTAGATGTAATAATAGCTAAGCAGTCCATAATTGTCCTATCGTAAGCCATTGTTTCTCCCAGCATTAGCCATTTTCTGCTGCTGTAGAGCTTGCAGAATTAAACACTGCTTATACTGTAAGACCCACCAATACTTCCCAACCCGAATGCAGGCAAATGCCATCTCCCAACAAGCCAGGGATGAGCCCCCAGTGCACAATGCTGTTTAAACTTAAACTCCAGTATGAGAATCGACCATAACCGCGGGATCCACATTCCCCTAGGAGCTTCCATAAACAACTCAGTGTTTCCAACATTCCCAGCATCAGCTCTCACCCTAGGCCGTAAAGGATCCATCATTAAAACCAACTTCCAACCTGTGCTCTACCAAGCCGTAACCTTAAACGCAATTCAAACCAGGTATAATCGTTGCCAAATGACTCCGATGCAACGCTAAGCTGGCCCCACTGACTCTTGCCACTGTTGGCTCTTACACTACATCTCTTAACCTGACGCAGTGCAGCAGCAAAGCAAGCTCTTAGAGCTCTCCTGCCTTAAATCCTAAGTGTAACACTCAGCTCAGCCAGCTACAGCCCAGTGACCACCAGATGCCCAATAATCTGTCGTGACTCTTTCATTGCTGCTGCTTATGTCAGCACCACAGTCCTTGCAATTTTCAGGATAAACATAGGTCTTCAGTCCCTACTGTCCTTAATTCAAAACCTGACACAATCAATCAGACCCGAACCCTGGCCTTAGCTGCAGGCCAACAACCCATACGCCATGCCAGATGAACTGTGACCCAAAGCCCACTTGCCAGGCCCAGCCTTCTGCCCAGCCTTGCAGGCCTTACAGGATCTGGCAGTAATGGCTTTTTAACCCTGAGTTTTACTGCGAGAAATGTCTTTGGCTATGTCCTAAATCTGACTTTCAGAGAAAATTTCATGTAGTTTTTGGGATTTCTTGTTCTCAAGGAACTGCGAGGAAAGTTAGAGTAACTCTTAGCATTTCCAAAATACAATAGAAGTCTCATTTCAAATACTGCCAATAAAGCAAAATTATTTCATACCTCCATAGGTTAGCTGGAGTACATTTTTGTTAACTGAGCTATAATATTGCCCATTTAAAGTAAACAGAAGCAGAAAAGGATGCATGCTGTTAATACTTGCTCCGTATTTTATTGTCATGATCAGTTGCTAAGTTGCTTTTCTGCAAAATTTCATTCTCAAATTTGACAACCAGGTGCTAAATTTTAGCTACGTACACATAGGACTAAGCTATGTAGCTTACTCTGAGTTGCTAATAGGAAAAATACTGGTGCAGAAGAACAATTGAAGGTCATCTTTTGTGTCGACTGATGCTTGCAAGAACCACAAGATTAGTCATGACTTTCTGTCCATAGTGATGATACAATTGTAACTTAGGAACTGAAAAAAAACAGTTACAGTGATACTTGAATTTGAATTTTTAATTATTAGTACTTCTTATTTCCAATGATTTTGGAAGGGAAAATGACACCATAAAGTATTTTGCCTCATATTTTGTCGCCTGCAGATAAGCTGTTCTGCTACACTTTCAGAATCCTGAATAGATCAAATCACTTTAAAACCAGTTACTAAGGTTACTTTCTCTTTTTTTAGTAAGTTATTGTCATCTTCTATGTAGTGCTAAATGCAGAAGCAATTTCACTACATGAATGCAAAAGCTGGTCATTAATATTTTGTAATGTGCCTTTAATAACCAGACATGGCAGCAGTATCAAATGACCTCTTCTAGTACTAATGCTAATATGCTGACTTACTAAGGAACTTTACAAGTCACAAACTAGGAAAACTTGGTGGATTGCACTGAAATTCCATGATACTATATTACTCACTTCATGTCTCTGTTAACATAGTGACCTTTATCAGCACAAATGTATTATTACACATGTAACTTGCTTCTTGACAAAATCATCCTAAAAGGTTAATAGTGTGATGCATTACAAGGCTGCCATTTTCTAGTTTTACAGTGAATTCTTTCAGATTGACTTAATAAGCAACTATAACTCCCTAAACTAAACAAGTAGCTCAGCTTCGATGGAAAACCAAGATTTTTTACCCATTCACTCAGGTTTTGAGAAACCTCTTGTAAGCTGTGGGGTAAAGGTTTTAGCTTTGCATGAGAGCGACTTTGGAGATGTAAGACATCAGGGGCCGTCACAGAGCTCCTTCCTTCCTTCCTTCCTTCCTTCCTTCCTTCCTTCCTTCCTTCCTTCCTTCCTTCCTCCCTCCCTCCCTCCCTCCCTCCCTCCCTTCCTTCCCTCCCTCCCTCCCTCCCTCCCTCCCTCCTTCCTTCCTTCCTTCCTTCCTTCCTTCCTTCCTTCCTTCCTTCCTTCCTTCCTTCCTTCCTTCCTTCCTTCTGTCCTTTGTGCAACAAGCCCACAGGCAGGAGCAATTCCAAGCACTGCATCCTGGTGCACTTCTGAGCTCAGTGCATGCACACAGTGTCCAGGCCTCTCGGGCTCACTCCCTGCAACTACAGAAATATTTGTTTGTTGTTAAAAACAACAGCTTAGGTTTACTTTAGCCCTTTGTGTTCTAAAATATCTGTACTTACATAAAATAGTTGCATTTTCCTTTGAAATGGCTTTTGTGCTATGTAGTGCAAGCTGGCAAACATAATTTCAGTCTTGTGAAAATTTTCAAGATTTGGAAATATTTTTCATCCCACATTGGGACAAAGTGTCAAGAAGGTACCCATCTGTGAAGAACTAAAAGCCCACTAAAATCCTGAAATACTTTGTTTTGAACACAATATGTCAGAATGGTGTATTCAAAACTGTTGGATATTTAAATTCATGTTTTCAGTCCTTTAATGGCAAGAAGTAGGTAGTGGATACTCATTGCTTCTGTTGTCTGGGACAACCATCCCATTTTAAGGAAGCACTTTTTATGCAAATCCTTCAGTTAATTCTGAAACCTGAGAGGAGGTGGTGGCACTAGTTTTATCTGTGGTGGGAAATTCATGTCTCCAGACCTCCTGGCGGTATGCGAAGAATATGAGTTCAGTCTCATCACACAGATCTTCAGTCCCATGTAAACTGGATAAGGGAATGCCTACCGGCAAAGTCAGAGGGCTGAAGGGATGGTAATGGTAAATCATTGCTCCTCATTTTTGTGGAGCTTTTCTCATTATTTATGAGTCCTGCTATATACAATGAACCACACTGTGTCTGATAGATATGGACAAATTCTATCAATAGCAGTGAGAACTGCACATGCCCCTGTCAAAGACTCTTCCTCCTTCACAGTCTCCATAACCTTTCACATGGTATAGTTTAGTTAATCAATCCTTACTTGCTTTATTATTAAATTTCAGTTTATTATTCTATTTTATTTTAAAGCACATTCTTCTTGTATTTGAAGTCTTTTTTCCTTATTGTCATCTATAAGAATCTATTCAGCATTCTGGATTAGAAATATTTTTCTTACCAATATTTTCTCCATCTCATAGTAGTTTGTTACAACTTATGAGTTTTGGCATTTATTTTATTTTATTAGCCTATGTAGAGCTTTGAAATGTTGAATTTTATTTTGTTTTGACCCTTCTGCCCAGAGAATTACGTGGACACTGTAAAAAGATACAAGAAAAATATTTGGTCACATTTTTACCCTATCACTTCTGACGATACCTGTGTTAGTCTAAACAGGATATCAGTCTTTTAACCTAAAGCCTACCCTTGAGTGTGCATGCAACCTTTTCATTTCAGTGGGAGGAGTACATGCATATTGAAGGACACGGCATGACCTGATATGTGTAACTTATCTGCTTTTATAACATAGTTTCTTCTTTGGGTGGCTGAGATTTTTTTAAGTCCAGAGAAAGGGAAAATGACATTTTAAGGGACCTTCTGTCCGCTTTTCATTTAAGTAAGATAAAGCATTTGTCAGTGAATGAAGCATCCAAAATTAAGTACTGGAATAAAATAATTATTAAAGATGAGCAATATCTAGACCCTTATACTCTCCGCCCAAGGGGTCTGAGGGATTTAAGTATGAAATGCCCGAGATGCTAGCAAAACCACGTTAGTCTCTTCAAAACCAACTGCTGTTGGAAAGTAGAAAATATTAATCTGTCTTAGAAATCAAGAGATGACTTCTCCAGGAATCTCATGGGCTTTCAGATGTTACGAGGGCAAAGCCAGTGGCAGGAGTGTGTGGCGGCAGCCGCGGTCATGAGCTAAGTGAGCCCTGCTCAGAGGGCATTTGGGCAGTCTTGTGGTCTTGGGAGAAGAGACTTTTGGGGAGGGACCTTAGTGACGTGCAGATGATGCCTGTGGTGGGTTTCCAGTTGCTGTGGAGGTGACATGGGTGAGTGGTGATGGCCTCCACCAGTGACGAGTGCTCTCTGGCAGGCTTGTAGTCGTGCAAGAAGGGACACAACTGGTGGGGTTGAGGGGACAGTCTCGTCCTGGAGTGGCTGTTGCCTGTGCCAGGCTCCTGGCTGCTGTGAGGGCAGGGCAGGCAGTGGGATTGAGTTCACAAGCCCACTGAACTGGTGTCAGGAAGCGCTGAAGTGCGCTTCTAGCCTCATGAGAAGGGACCCTGCAGTGGAGCTGGCCTAATCCTGGAGTAGCAGTGTCCCTTAGGGAATGCAGTGACTAGGAGCTGCGAAGAGGGACTCGGCACTCAGACTGGCAATTCATGGGACTGGGCACGTGCCGAGGAGCTGGGGTGCTTCTCAGGCTCCTGTTTGCTGCCAGTGCTTACTGCTTGCTGTGCCGCTCTAGGCTTTACTTCTATATCTTCTGTGAAGTTCTTTTCTGATATTCTCAGACCCAGCCTCTACCGCTGGGAAAGGCTGATCCTGATTAGGGAGGGTCAGGTACCCATTCAGCTAGTGTTAGCAGTCCCAGAGCATAGGTCCCAGGGCACAGCTCTCAGAAGCAGCAGTTTCTCAGAAAGGCACATGGAAGGGGGCCAGAAATCTGCTGAAGGCCATGTGGGACTCATCAACAGTAGTGTTGCACTACAGGGCACAGTTCCCAGCACCGAATGGAGCAACTATCCCTGGCACAGCGGAGGCCTCTACTCAAGTCACGGCTCCAGCGGGAGGATAAAGCTCTCCAGATCTCAGGCTGCAGGAGTACCTGGTGCCTCTCTCAAAGGCTGGTGCAGGAGAAAAGAGTGTCCTTGTCTGCAGAAAGTGTGCACTAGATGAGATGTTTTGCCAAGACAAGGAGCTGCGGGGGCAAGAGGGCAAACTGCACAGCGTCAGGGAACATAAAAAAGACATTGACAGCATCTTCATAGAGATCCTGCAGAGGCGAGAGCCTGACCCTGTAACTGCACAGAGGGAGGGCAGCCTGAGACCATGGTCTGTTGTGGGGCAAACAGAAAGTCCCAGGCTGGGAAAGGCAGGAAACTCATGACTCCTGGCAAGAGGAGGATGGCAGATCTGCAGTTGCAGAACTGATTCAATGTGCTGGTAGCAGGCAAGGGAGAGAAAGCCATCCATGGGGAAACAACAGAGCCACCTGATGAGCTGTGCATTAGCACCAAGAGGAAGTTGTGAATGATAGTAGTGGGGGACACCCCTCAGGGGGTACAGAAGGCCCAATTTGCTGATGTGACTTGCTGTCTAGGGAGGTCTTTTGCTTGCTGGGAACTTGGATCCAGCATGTTGCAAAGAAGCTGCCAAGGCTTGTCTGGCCCTTGTACTATTTCTCTTGCTGCTTAATCACATTGGCAGCATTAATATGTCTGGGGGCAGGGGATGGACCTTGAGCATATCAAGAGTGACTGGATGGCTTTGAGAATGAGGGTCAAAGGCTTGGAGGCCCAGGTGGTGTTCCCTCGAGTCCTGCCAGTGCAGAGGAAAGACTTGGGGAGGAGCAGTCAGATTCTGCGGGTCAATGTCTGGTTGCACAGCTGATGTTGTTGGCAGGAATTTGGCTTTTATGTGCATAAGATCCGCTTTGGACGTTAGGAACTGCTAGACAGAGATGTTGAAAGGGCTCTGCAAAAAAAGGGCATGGGAGTCTTGGGAGGCAGAACTTGAGCATGAGCCATCAGCATGGCCCGGCAGTAAAGAAAACCAACAGCTTTCTAGGCTATACTGGCAGGATCAAAAGAAGGAGCTATCTCCCTTTGCTCATTACTCATGAGATCTCTACTCATGGAAGGCTGTGTCCAGTTTCAAGCCCCTCCTTTTTAGGAAAGACATTGATAAACTGGAATGAGTTCAGCAGAGGATAACCAAAATGGTCAGGAGCCTGGAGCACTTGCCTTGCAAAGGGAGGCTGAAGGAACTGGACTCGTTCAGCCTGCAAGAGAGAACATTTTGGGGACACCTGACAGCAGCCTTGCCCTGGCCATGAAGAAGTTATCAAGAAAATGGAGCCAGACTCTTTCACAGTGCTGTGTGGTGAAGGACAAAATACAGCAGGTATAAGCTAAAGCAAGAGAGGTTCAGACTGGATGTAAGGAGAAACTTTTTTGCCATGAGGACAGTCAAACACTGGAACAATTTGCCCCGTAGGGCTGTGTGTTCTCCATAACCTGAATAGACAAAGCCATGAGAAACCTTGTCTGGCGTCACAGCTGATCCTGCTTTGAGCAGGAGGTTGGAGTAGAAATCTCCTGAGCTCCATTCCAGCCTGAGTTATCCTGTGATAATGAGTGTTCTGTGATCCAATAAATTTAAAAAGAATGAGCCAGTAAACTCACTGATGAACACCAGAGTATTTACATGTTGTGCCTTAGCTTTCCCTGAACTTCTTGTTGCAGAGTTAACAGAAGAAGACATGTTCAGATTTAGCCTAGAGCCTTGGCTTTAACAACAGGGAGGGGGAATTTGCTCTGAGGTGGGGGATTGTTCACAGCAATAGTTGAAAAATGCATGCCTGTTTCAATTTACCAAGTCTGTTAGGCTTCCAGTGGGGACGTGAGAGGGATGGGTGAAAGGGTTAGCATCTTAAATGGCCTGTTCTAGATGTACCAGTATTTCTCTGTTAGACTCCTTCCCTCTGTGTGAGGAAAACTAGCTTAAATGAAGATTAAATCGAGAAATACAGATTGCTTGAAAAACGATGGGGAAGAGCAGTCCCAATCTGCGTCATGCACGAGTTTAAAAAAGTTACCAGGAAGACAACCATGGTAACTTACATTAATGTATTCATTAAATTAAGAAATCGGGTGAATGCATGTATGTATTTACACAAAAATAATGGGCTTAATAATATTAACATGCCAGGTGGTACATTCAAATTAACATGCATATGTAATGGCACTTGAACAATTTCTAGAACTTTGATCAGTTGCTTTGAATGTACTTTTCTAAGAATCACAAGTATTGTGCTTTATTTAATTTGTAGGGAAATTGTGGCCCACTGGGGTGATTTGTTGAAGGTCACTTGGCAGGCTGAGGAAAAGAATTCTGCTCTTCTGAGCCCCAAACCTGTGTTCTGTTAAACTGTAGGGAGAAAGCAGACTGAATCTTTGACCTGAAGTGGTCACCCAGCCAGTAGTTGAATATTGTAATATATTAAACTGTGTTTTCATTCTGTGATACTGGCACCAGTTAAACACGTAAGTTGAGCAATAACTGTATTACAGCTTTTGACTCTGTCTTAAAATCAGTTATCCATTCATATGATGAGTGTCATACTGACCTGTTTACGTATTTCTCACAAAGCTCTATTCTCTCTGATTTGTAACAGCTTAAAATCATGAAAATTTGGACAAATATCCCTGGAGAAAGCGAGGCCTTTGGCAGGCCATTTAGCAAAACTGTATTTTCCTTCATATTCTCCCTCTCTCATCTACATTCACACTGTCCCTGTACATATAGCCAAACATTTGCTATGGGAGAACTTTTTGTTTGATGAGGCTTACCCACAAGCTCTTCCCCACTTCCCAGTCTTTGGAGTAAAGGAGTAAATACTCCATATTTTTGACTCTCCTCAGTCTTTTAAATCTGACCTTTTATATCTGTATCATTCATTGTTTTGGGTGAAAGATTTTTTTAGTCCTCTTTGAAGTTATCTGATTCTCCTTCTAGTGTTTGGCCTCAGGAGTCTCTTCTGAACAATACCTAATATTCCTTCTCATCCACATGCCTGTAACCACTGAAGTGGCCTTTCAGTTATTGTCGGAGCAGCTTTTGCTGGTGCCGAGCAGTGACTCTTGCGCTGAGAATGACTTTCTCCTATATTGCTGTAACTACGTCTGTCATGGTAGGGCAAAGCTCCACAAACACTATACTTCCTGAGCCCGAATTACTCTTTCTTGAGTATGATTTACATTACAGAAACATCACCAAAGAAGTCAGGATTGGCAATGCACACATTGGCATCAGTCTAATATTCTTGCTTCTGCTTGTTGGTGTCGGTGTAGTTACGCATATTGAAATACTTGGCCCTTTTTGCCATATCTGGCACGAAGTGCTTTATCATCTGGCGTTCTTTATTGGGATGCAGCTGGACAAATGTCACCAAGATGTTATTTTGCTGTAGGCAAAGGCTGTCCCCCTCAACACTTCATTGAACACTGCAATACATGTCCTGCCATTTGGAGTGGTGTTTGGAAGTGTCTCTTGGGTTCAGCCTTTGGACAGGCTTGATGAGATATCGTGAAGCTTCAGTATCAGGGAAAAGACCTCACTGTGAGGGCAGTTACTTAATCCTTCTTTCATCTGTTGATGAAGACAGCTTCCCAAGGCCTCCGTAAGAAATGCTGTCCTTCACACAGATCTCTATTGATACATTTTTCAGGACAAAGGCACAGTTCAGACCCATTCTGAATTTCTTCCTGAGGTCATCTTCAATTTAGCTTGAGTCAGAAGATTAATCATAGATTAATTTGTAATTATTTTCTAAGCTACAGCCTGTCATGACCAAGGTTTCCCTCTATAACTTTGTTGATGGGCAAGCTTTCAACTTTTTCTGTTGATAGGCCAGGATGTTTAAAAAGTATCTACCCCACACACACTAGTGGCAGAAAGATGGGATAGGTGTATCAACGTAAAGAAGTTAATTGTGTTTTATTATGCCTGTAACCATCAAGGCCTTTTCTGTTAGACTTGAAGTGACCATCACTGACCTCTGCAAAGTATCTCCATCTCTAAGGTTTGTCTTCAGAAGACATTCTATTCAGCTTCAAAGTCCAGGATCATTCCTGAGGTCAATAATAATTTTATTTAGGTGTCTTTCATAGAGTCACACAGTGTGAAAATTCTTATAAACAAGTAATCATGGGAGAAAGATGTCCATCTACGGTTCTTCTTGAAGATATTTTCTCTATATGTACACTCACAACCACCTTTCTAGCCCTCTCCCTCAGATTATTTGGAAGTTTTGTAGTTCTGAGGCTGAGAAGCACAGTGGGCATGGGATCTATCTCTTCCTTTTAGACTAGCTGGTGCAGCATGCTGGGAAGGTTGAGTTGTCTGCACACCTTATGAACAACACTGAAGGAAAAAAATATGACTTTGGGAACAAAATTGTCTATTTATTGGTATATAAACCTGTAACTAAGCATGGCATTTTTAAGAGGAATAGTTGCCATTCGATACCATTTCTATCACATTATCTAACTGTACTAACTCTGCCTCACCCATGGTGTCATTCTTATCATGTCAGTTACATAAAATGAAGTAGGAGTGTGAAAAAATAAGTGAAAATACTTGAACAACATTATGTACACTTTTCAATACACAGTTGTTTATTTCAGAAATGGTTACTTGTCTGTTTGTTGGGGTTTTTTTATTCATATACACCTTCTTCCTACAATAAAACAATTATCTCCCAATACTGAAATGGCCGAAGAAATAAAATGTATTACAGCCAAAATTGCATATTCTTATGATCTCAGCTAGAGAGGATTGTTGGACTAAAGAACTGACTTAACTTCTTATTTTCTGACTGCTACATCAAAGTAAGTGACTAACAGTCAGAATTGACAATGAGCAGTTAGTCAAACCTCTGAACTAAATAGAAGGAGTTCAAGCTGTCAGCAAAGCACCAGAGAGTCATCTTCCTGTGTTTCTTATCCAATTAGTACATACTTAAACAAATTGGAAAAAAATTGTTGTAAAGCTATAAAGGCAGTGAAGACTTGTGCTTTTGACATAGCTTTTTAGTTGTCATTTCAGGGCATGTTGATTTTCTATTTAATTGTGGGTTCAGTTAGAAGCTTTGGTTTCAAATTTCCCCCTTGGTCACTTAGTTCAGTTCCTATGAAGACAAGCAGAAGGGAGTTCACATAGTAAATATTTTTGCAAACTCTCCTTTCCAAGTTTCTCTGACTGTCATAATAGCATACTTCATGGCCCTTCTGCAATTTTTAAGGAGGCCTGAAAGGATGGAACTGGGGAACCAGGGAAGCATTTTGGGATGGCTGACTGAGGAGCAAGAGACCTGAGAACATGGGGAAGTCAAAACTCCTGACTTATTGTAGTGGTGGAGAGCAGAGGAGCCCCCAAGGGAAGTGGTTCCCATGTGGATGAGGTGATGGTGCTCTTTGGTGCACAAATCTAGTGAGATTGACACTGGAGAGCACTGCTCATCCCTTCTGTGTTCTTCCCAGCCTCCCCATGCTGGAGCTGGGCATCCAGGGAGTGCTGGTATCCTCAGTACTGTCTTCACACTCCGAGCTATGGGCAAACTGCTCCTCATTGTGCCTTTGTAGCTGGGTCCTTCCCACCTACGCTGGAGCCAGCAAGACCAGAATACCTTAAAGCCCAAGGTCTGTGCCACAGCCCTGAAACCACAGAGCTACTCCAGCTCTGTTTTCTGGCTCACTGGTACTCACCAGATCCTCAGTGTTCCTCTTCCAGCTGGTGTGGCAGACTCCACCAGCTGTGTTAACACTTCACAATGTTTTCAGAAGCTCCCAGTTCCAGAGCTGAGGAGTCCTGATACAGATGGAGATGTGGAAATGTTTACAAAAGGTGTTGAACAAAATCAGAATTCCAGGGATGAAAGAAAGGAAGAGAGGAAGAGAGAAAAAGAGAGAGAGAGAAAGAAAGAAAGAAAGAAAGAAAGAAAGAAAGAAAGAAAGAAAGAAAGAGAAAGAAAGAAAGAAAGAAAGAAAGAAAGAAAGAAAGAAAGAAAGAAAGAAAGAAAGAAAGAAAGAAAGAAAGAAAGAAAGAAAGAAAGAAAGAAGAAAGATGTCTCAAATACTTGCTTTTTTATTATACTTCTGGAGGAGTGAATCATAACAACCCTCCACAGAATCTGCCATTTACTTCAAAATGCAGGTGAAACACAGCAAACCAAGCTGCCAGCCGTACATTTCTCTTTGACACCACATGTTCCAGCTCCTCATGAGGCTCTCGGTATCCATTGAGAGTGGTGACTGTAGGTGAATACCTTCCAGTCAGGATGCTATATGATGCTTTGCATTAATATTAACACATAGGAGAGGGGAAAAAGAGGGAAGATCCTTAGGATGAGAATGAGCATTGTGTGTTTGAACAGATCTGGAGGTCAGCTTTTCTACTTCACAGGGCAACACTGCACACACACACACACACACACACACACACACCCCACCCCCCATGAACTTTTACTCATTACTAAAGGAGTTGCTCCTGCATTGTAGAATCTTTTGGGAGGTGTAAAGCTGCTATAGCAGTTCTCGTGACCTTCACTTCCATTTTCTGTGCAGGCAACAGCACCATTTTTGTTTCTCCTAGTGAGGACCAAGACAAGAAAAAGAAGATGTAGGTAAGCTGTTACCACGTTCTGCTGGGAGGAACCACATACTTCTGAAAACCAGCTCTAGACTGTACAGACTGGGACGTGCTTTTTCCTGGATTATTCCTGGACCCAGTGCTTAAAAATAGGGTTATTGTTCTTTGTAAGATTTTTTTGCTTTGCTGGGCCTTCCTGAACTCATTGTTTAATCTCTAAAACTTCAGCTCCTCCATCTAAATATAGTATATTATCAGAACAACCTAGGGGATAATCATTCTACTTTACTCAAGAATTTGAGATTTCAAAATCTGACTTCATTTCAAATTGGGCAACAGCCAAATATTTTGAAATTCTCAGAAAGAAAAAGAGAAGTAAAACAGATTAATCAAAACATTTCAACTGTGATGTGTATCTTAAAAGACATTTAATATCTTAACACAAATTTTATCAAATTTGTAAATTTTAAACAGAAAATCCATGTTTTATTTCAGGACCATCTTCATGGAATATTTTGAGGCTCTTGGAATGACTTTCAGTGTTTTCTGAAGGAAGTTTGCATAAAGCAGACATGGTTTTGAAAACATTTTATTTTCTCTTATGAAATATCTGTGTTAAGATTATAGACACATATTATCTTTGTTTATTCACTAGACCTCCTATGAGCTATCACAAAACTAGAAAGAATTGTAAGGCTTAGTTGTGGAAGCTTGGACAGAAAACATGAAGCAGAACATTAGCTGAAGTAAAAAGTTGTTAGCTTTATTGAAGTCTGCCCTCAGAACTGCGGTCGTCCCTGCTCGGCATTTTCAGCTATATGGGCACAGTTAGACAGGCGCTTTCATTAGGCAGTTCTATATGTGAGAATACGTGTCATCTAATGATGGGCACAAAGCTGAAAATGTAATTTTGGCTTCTGGATGGCCACCCTGTATACTGTGAATATATTAGAAAATATGCATGTTTTAAGCAGATCATCTAAGTTAAGCTGTGCTCAGTATTCCAAATGATCAGATCAGATGTTCGAGCTTAAATATCCTGGATTTGTTTTTTTAATTTCCAAGGAGCTAATTAAAGCCATAGCTAAAATAATGTTTTACATCTCAAAGTAAAAAATTTCCTTGCACAACACAGTGAATCTGCAGTGGTTCGAGATGTTTGTACTAAAAACTTAGAGGAAGTGAAGAGATGTTTTGTGTCTTGATTCCTAGAAATACAAACACTTTTAAAAATGTATGTACAACTTTCTTGTACCCTTAAAAATATTTGACGTGCACTTTTGTTGTGCTACATGGACATTTTCCTCATTAGCTGAATTTAAACCTGGTTTGCATCAAACTGATAGTTTGCCTCTCTTAGCTGCCTCCAGTAATTTTTCAGTAGGGTTGTGTGTGGTGTGTGTGCTTAAGAAAACAACATTAGGTTGTGCTATCTGATCTTAACATGCTGTACTGTTGTGGTGAATTTCTTAATGCACCAGGGTGTCCATCAGGCCCCAGATACAACCACAAAGCCAAGCCAGTGACGCAAATCAGCAGCTGATATAAACAAGTTGACACAAACCAGAAACTAAGCTAGCAGTGAACCTCCGGAGATGTTTCTTTTTTTTCTTTTCTCTTCTCTTCTTCTTCTTTTTTTTTTTTTTTTTTTAATAAAGGGAAACATTTCTCAGCAACTGAAATGCTTTTGCACTTGCCTCCAACTTCACAATTAACCTAAATTTGGCTCTGTAATGTGCAAGTTTATGAGAGAAAATGTGATACAGCCTGCTTGCAATTAGTTTTATAGACAGACTGTGTGTCCTAGACGTAGCGTGTTTGTTCATTTTTAGAAGTACCCCGATGACCTCTTTTCCTATTTATATGCCATTTAATAATCCATAAGAGTACTCACAGAAGAGACCATAGTGCTTCATTGAAGTCCTGTAATTTTTTTTCATCTCCTTACTATTAGATGATTGAATCCATATAATCACTTTCTTTACAGTTAGAAATCTCTCTCTCAGTTTCCTTCTTTCCAAACTGTGTCCTTCTTTTAAGGGTATATGTAGTACTTTATTGTTACTGTTTAGCTCACACTCCTTCTAAGCCCAGGCATCACCTCACCCAGATTTACACCAGGCCTGCTTTGTTAGAGTATTTACTGCAGCTGCATATTCTGTGAGTAGTGCTAAGTGGGAATGCAGCTCAGAGCAGCAGAACTGCTTTGTTCCACGTGGCACCCTGTCGTTGCTTTCCTCCTCATTCTGGGCAAGGAAGGTTTTCCAGCCCGGGCCCGGGTTTGTCCGTGTAACAGCACCTGCAGAGAGATGTTTGCAGCTGGTGCAGCTGTAGCGTTGCAAACCACCCACTGGACAGGTACAGCCGGGCTGGCAGGAGTGCAGCGGAGACCTGGTCAGAACTATCCACCTCCTTTCTTTTCTCTGAATAGTTACTGTTTGTTCTGTTGTGCATTTCTATAAAGTCATTCAAGTACCTTATTCTCTATAAAGAAAGCCTTATTAAATGTGATTATAGCACTGTTTCCAACCAGCTTATGGCTTGTACTATGTAAGTTTCCTCCTGGAAAGCTGTGGTTTTTCTTCTACATATTTATGTCTGAAAGCTCAATACTCTGAACTTACTTTATTTTATTCATCTCCAGATTTTGGTTTCTTTTAAAGAGTATGGCACAAGCGAAACAGCAAACACAACCTGATCCTAAAGGCTGACAGCATTTAAAGTTGTGGCAGCATGAGATATATAAAGACTCCCCAATCTATTTCTGACTGACACTCTGCTTTAAATGACCTCAGTTTAATTGATTAACCTTTGTTTGCAAACTAGAATTGTATTTACAAAACGTAAAGACTGTACATATATTAATTAACTAACATTCAACTAACAAAAATTCTTTTGAAGAATGAAAATGTTGGCTCTTACATATGTAGTTGCAGTGGAAAATAATGTTTGTCTCCTGCTAGGGAAATGCGTATATGACCATGCTAATACGTCTCATCATGCTACACATCTTTTCCTATTAAAGGGATAAAAAAATAGGATGCAAAAGCTCGGTTCCTCAGAGCTTTCATATCGTGTATCCAGGCCTGCTGGAAAATACAAGAAAAGCTGTCAGTCAGGCCTCCTGGAAGTGAATGTCTTCTTTTTCTTAGTCCAGATAATACTGTAACAGGAAATTACTTCCATATGTGGCATACACGTGTTATGAAGAACAGGACATTTTTGGTATCTATTAATAGAGAGATGTCATCTACTGGATATTATAATTTACTGAAGAGTCCCCAAGGTTAGTTAGGAAATGCTAGCTGTGGTTGCAATTATGACCTTTTGCAAAATTGCTTTTAATGCACTTTTCACGAAATTTAGCCTTCTGACAGAAAGTGGGTTGATATACAAAAGATAAGGAAACTGCAGTTCGTATGTCTTTTTTCTGATAATCTTTTATCCACCAAATAAATTACAGATAATATTGCCTGCATTTTTCTAGTCTTCTGTCATTATCATCCCTTGATCTCAATGTAATTTAGAAGATGATAAATAGGTATTGTTAGAGGCAAACATGTGGAGTGTTGAGAGGGTCTGTAGAGTGAGACTTGACATTTTTTCTTTGCCACCCAGCTTTTACTGGTTTATTATCAGCTCAAAAAAAAAAAGAACGCAAAAACCTAAAACCTGGGGCTGCTGTGCTTAGCTCTGTTCAGCTTTATGAAAAGGTTCTTGGGATTTAAATTCAGATTTAAAGATTATGTATTTAAGTTCCAAACCCTACTTTTTTCTGCCTAGGCACATATTCTGCCTACTGCTTAGTGCATTGCAGTATTAATAATACACAGTACAGTACCATATATGTACTGTATAAAATAATAAATAACATCATCTTCACTGTCTTGTTGCTTTTAGCTCTGGATTTTACATTTTATCTGTTGTAAGAAGTGCTGTTGCAATTTGGGGAACTACCATTTGTGAATCACTGTGTAAGGGAACGTTTCCATGTGTGCGGAGTCAGCCAGATGCTGTCAGGCTCCTGTGTCAGATGTAGACAGCACAGGCTTCGATCCCTCAGATGCAGATGGGAGGATGTTGAAACTCTGGCTGGGTATAAGCATGGTCAAACTAAAGTTGGTGTCTGCAGAGATCAACTAAGAGGACTAGCCAAATCATGTCCTGAAAGAAAAGACCGAAAGGAATTCTCATCTTCTTGGGTGGCAGTTGCTGTTCAATTCTGAAACCATGTTACTTTTAAGTGGTAATAGCAGCAGAGCAGTTCTCACAGACAAGGTTCTCACTGAGCAGCTCGAGCAAAATCCACATTAATGGGTGCTGGTAGCCCTGAAATGTGCATGCTCAGCCCCATTGTGCATGGTCTTGCAACTGAAAGGAAAGGTTGTGGTGCTGGTGGACTAACAGAGCAGCGATGGGGTGGGGCATGGAGCCTAGGGCGGTTGCGCTGCCTCCTCTATGTTCAATTTTGCCTACAGTGATGAAAAAGCTTGAGTTGTCCTGACTTGTAACAATGAGATAGCCACATCCTTCATGAAGTCAGTCTTCTCCAGCAGCTCTGCTGGGGATGGTGGTTTGAATGTGGAAATCCCCCAAAAAGGAAGACAAAGAAATGACAGTCTAATGCTGAATCTTAAAAACCGCACTGCTGGCAGGCTCCAGTAGATGGGTGGAGGGGAGGTTTTATCTACACTGCCTTTTGACAGTTGCCTTCAAATGGTACATTTGGTCATTAAGGACAGCAGACCTCCAAAGGCAATTCTTAAATTCAGTGGAGGTACAGCAGGCTGTTAGATACCTCCCAGCATTAACTGGCACAACCAACAGACCACCTGCAAACAGCTGTGTAAGTAGAAGGTGGACGGGCTGCAGAGCGTGTCATGATTGAGGCCATAATTGCAGAAGCCTGTCACACCTTGTGTTGACTTATCCAGTGAAGCTCTCGTGCAGGAAGCGCAGGAAAGGCAGAAAAACAGAGATAATATTTTTATTGTGACAGGAACTCATTGCGGAGCCTGCCAAGAAAGAGGAAAGCATGCTGCATGGAAGGCAGATCACCTGTCTTGGAGGAGAAGCCCTTGGCAGAATTCAGGATGGGTTCAAACTGCATTTCTTGTCTCCTGAGAGTCCTGTGACCTCACCTGAAAGAATGCCCAAAATTTATTTAAAAATAATCTACAACAAGGAGATGCATGCAGGTAATGCCTCAGCCTCACATGTCCTTGAGGGATGAATTGTAACACCGGAGTCCGCAGAGGGCAAGGTGGGAGGATGGTGTAGAGTCAGCCCTTGTCTAGAAGAAGACCTAGGAAAACTGGCCTGGGGGACAGATAGAAAAACTATGCACAGGAAATATTCCCCTGCCTGCAGTTCCACAGCCTACAGGGGCCAGGGGAAAATTGACAGCATGCAGGCCTAGTGTGACTGTGTCTAAATACAGTCTGAATAGTCTCCAGCTGAAAAGACCTTATCAGGACTGTCTGACAGGATTTGTTACAGGCTGCGATATGCGCTGCTACGATCTTGCTCCAGGGACGTTATTAAGATGACAGATGATGCTGTTAAAATGGCAGTCTGTAACAGTGTTATAAAAAAAGTCTTTACATTTGTATTTTTGTCTAGGACTTTTACAAAGTGACAGAAGAAAAGTGCATTGTAAAAATCTGAATGCGTGCTCGTGGAGTGAAAACGTCGAACGTGAACACGAACAAGAGAGAAATGAAGGAAATGGGCCAGCGGGGAGAGTAGAGAGAAGGGGAGAGGTACTACGTGGAAATAGAGAGGTGAACATCTGAGAAATTTAACCTGAAAATCATCATCCAGATCCTATATTTTTCTAAACCTGGTCAAAAATATCTGTGGACCCTGAAACCTTGAGGTAGAAGTGTTTAGAGGCTTTCTTGTAATCGATACTAATCTATACTCATTAGTATTTCTGGGGAATACAAGTTGCTGTAGAACAACATTTCTGCTGTATTGACATGTTTTGTTCTGACCAGAACTAAAAAAATATGAGTGGAGTGAAATTAAAATTATATGAAACATATAATGATTGAGTGGGATTTAGGGTGCAAACTCGTTAGATTTAAGACATTTTCGATAAAAAGTGAGATAGCTATATATGTGTATATCTTCTCTCATGATACAAACCCCAGGATATGCTAATGGCATTTTAAGGTAGTACATTTAAAATAGATTAAAAATAATCACAGAATTGAAATTTAACATGCAGAATGGATTTCCACAGGGCATAAGAGTCTAGAAGTAATGAGGATTCAAGACAGTATAAAATGAAGATATAAGAAACCTAAACCTGTATGAGATTTAGAGAGTTAAGAAGAGGTATAATTTTTGCACTTTGCTGTAATCTTTAACTCTGAATCTGTAGGAGATCTGCTGAGCACTATTGCAAATAGGATAGTAATCACAGCTCCTAGACTGATCACCTTGTCTGACTGGTATGTCAGTTCCCGTGTTCTACATTCCTCCTCCAAAACCTCTTTAAGGCCGAAAAAAATTGTATCAAATTGTTTGAACATTAGCTACAATGGCAACGCTCTTAAGAATTTTAAGAAACTGCCTTTAAAACTGTATTAATCTGGTGGTGCTGTCTATCCTTAGCAGTTCCTTCACTTTCAGCGGGATGTGGATAGGACAGAAGCTTTTGCCTGTACTTGCCGCTTCTCTGCAGTTCTCCACAGCCTGTGCTGGCTTCTTTAGTCAGTGATTCAAGCTCAGCTTAGTCTTTTTCTTAAAGATTCATAGTTCTCTTAAGACCTAGCCTAGCTGCTTTTCTGAGAGATTTCATGTTCACATTTTACAGTCTTAGAAAACAACTTTACTAAGCTACCCATACCAAATCCAGTCCCTAGCATGGGTGCCATCAAGAAGCCATGGGAAGATGCAGTTCTGTAGGAGGACAGTACAGGTATCTATAGGATTACATAGGAAACCTGCAGGATATATTCCTTCATTTTTTTTTATATCAAGCTGTCACTGTATTTAAAAAAAAAATAAAATGCCTTGTAGAATGATGGATAAGAATCATCAGATTACCAGAGCCACCCTGGAGTTTTAAGAGCTCAGCTATGAAAATAGTGAACTAAGAAATGTATGTAACATGCCTCTTGTATAGCAGTCGCTGAGTCTGAGGAGGTGAAGGAGGTAAAGGTGACTTTAGAAGTCCGTGGGTGCTCTGGCAACCTGCAGACTCTAAGTCTGACCCCATTACCAGCCAAATCTTTATAAAGGATAGTAATGAATAGAACTAATAGTCAAATACATAGATTAAAATTTAACATGGCTTTTGTAGAGGGAAGCCACTCTCACTCATGTATTGTGGTTCTTAGAAAGAGTCAACAGCGTGTGGATGAGGGTGGTCTAGTGAGTCAACCATACTTGGATTTCCAAAAACTTTTCACAAAGTCCTTCACAATGGTTTGTGAAGAGGCCAAACTTCTGCAGGAGAGAAGAAAAAATATCCTTTCAAGGAAAGATTACTGATTAAAAATGAGTAAGTTTTCATGATGCTGGGAGGTTTCCATTGGAGTCTCACGAGGGTACATGCTGGGAAATGTGTTCAGCTACTCATAAAGGGACTGAAAAAAGTGATGGAACAAGGATATGAAGAAATTTTCCAATAATCAAAAATTGTTCAGGATGGCCAAAACTATGGCTAGTTGCCAAAGGACTTTGTAGTCCTTAGTAAGTGGGTAAAAACACGATGCTTGCGTCTTAATATCAATAATGTACGGGGGGGGGGAGGGGTGGAAACCTTAATTATGTCTGCAAAGCAATGGACTTTAAATGAGCTGTTATTTTTAAGGAAAGACATCTTGGACTCCTTGGGCAGGCCTCTGAAAACATCAGTTCACATATTACCAGCCAAAACCATGAAAAGAATGAGGAAAGGAACAGAGAGCAAAATAAACAGAGTCATTACACCACTAAATAAATCCAGGATATGCTCACATCTTGAACATTAAGTGCAGTTCTGGTTACCTCCTTCCAGAAAGTAAATATTAGGATATAAAGTACAAAAATACTGGTCAGAAGTATGGAACAGAGGGAGTTAATAGATCGGGAGAGACCCCTCTGGTGTGGAAAAAGACCAGAGGTGGCTTGAGAGGAAGAAGCATAATAAAATCATGGAGAAGGTGAGTAAGGAATGATTATGCACTTTGTAACCCAGCAATTCTAAAAGCAAATCAAAGGAAGCACTTTTTCATACAATGCATAGTTAAGTTGTTGGATTCATTGCCCCAAGATCTTGAGGACAAAAATATGATTGTTTTCAAAATGAAATTTAAAAATATACATAGGATAGATTCATATTGCCAGTAAACGTAATGGCCCAAATATGGCTTCTGTTTCAGAAGGTCCCTTACCATGTTGGCAAAATCCTTCCTGGAGAAGGGCTCACTCTGTCTGTTTTTTATACTCTTTCTCTAAGCATCTGCTGTTGGCTGTTGTCAGCAATACTTTTGGCACCAGTGTAGCCACTCTGCTTATGTATTCTCTTGTTGTTAATCAAAATTGAATACCTTTTGAGTTTTAAAACTTCTAATCAAGGATTTAAAAACTACAGCTCAGAGTGGCTGAGGTTTTGTATACTTAATGATAAAACTTGAAGGCTTCTGCTTCTCAGAAAAGGTGACCATGCAACGTGGAAAAATCCAGTCCCTTTAAGCTATTGCAAAGTGAAGACATGACCCCCTGTTTGAAAAAGTTTGCTTTTATTTGCTTGTTAAAGCATGTTTTACATGTAGAGATCTGTGTGTAGAGTTGGAAAGGTTTCCATTCAGTGTTTATCCATAGTTAATGCCTGTTGTCGCCGTGTCGGACAAACAGTATTGTTTCACTTCCTCTTCAAGTGATGAAGGTACTGAATTCTGCTAGGATTTTTTGTGTCCCACTTAGAAATAGGCCAATTTCAAAAAGTTTTCAGGCTCAGATGGGTTTGTGTAATGATCCCCATTTGAGCTGGAGCTCTTCAGAGAACAGGCACTCTCGTGAGACTCCTGGTATTTCCTGTTTCTCATCAGACCAGAAATACAGTAGCAGAGGAAGAGCTTTTCTCTTAGCACTGTATGATACTTCAGCTTCTGCCTGAATCTAGGAAGAGCCACGGTGCATAAAACTGAAAGCAAACAAGCAAATTTAGTGTAACCTTTTCAAAGCCCAGAAAAGGTTCGTATTTGGCTTGTGTTTGGACAGCAGCGGTTCACCCCTCCCTAGTCTTGTGATATATTTTTCTTCAGAATTAAGGACTAATGTGCCATTTTGTGAAGTTAACTACATGCTTTTTGTAAATATGTCTGCTATAAAGCTCTGACATAAGTATTTTACTTTGTAAAGACAGAGGTATTGTACAGTGGCACTCAACAAACTAATCATAATGTAACACTCCCTTGTAGGACTAAAAATGCTTGTATAAAATTAGCTCTTAATGAGATATGCATTAAATTAAAATAGGGTCACATTGATTTTTCTGAAAGCTAGCTAGTGATTTCTTTCATAAAATGTGCAATTGTGGATATAAATTGATATATATGTAGATTTTAAACCCAGAAGGTCAAACTTTGATTTCAGGTGGTTCCAAAGTAGACAAGTTAGAACCAGCACAGAAGATTTCTATTGACATAGAGGATTATAATAACATAGAGTGACTAAGTGTGCGTTTGTGTCCTTCCAGTACATATGCATACACATATTACATTTTAACAATTAAAAAATTTCACATTAAAATATTTGTAATTTTTTTGCATTTTTTAGTATTTGTATGTTTTAATGGTGTGTTTGTGTGTGTGGATTTCATTAGTATTTATAATATAATACAATATAACTCTCTATTTATATAAAATAATGATGAGGAGTAGGTGGTTTTGTCTTTTATATTTCAAATTTATTCCAGCTGCATCAAGCTTCGGCTGTTATTTTCACCTTGCTGACCACGTGATTTTGCTGTGGTGAATATATGCGTAAGTGAGGTTTTTCTTGTGGATTTCCTGCAGATACTGCAGAGTTGCAGATTATGCAAAGGTAGCAAGACAGTTTATTATTCCGGATGTTAAGAGATGTAGAAGGCTTTTGAAATGTTTTGTTTAAAATATTCCTCTTTTGGTATATTAGAGGAAAACCTACTGTGAGTGCCCAAAACACAGTACCTAATTATCCTATCTGTGGTGTATTGCTATGCTGTGAAACCATTTCCTGTGAATAAATCAGTAACAGAAGCAAACTGTTACCACTACCACTAATTTGAGAAATTTTAGAAACTCCACTCAAGATCTTTTACTAAAGAAAACCTAAGTGATTTATACATGTCCTCAAATTTCTAAATTTTTTTCACTAGTTTTACAAGATTGGATTGAAGGTACTTCAGCATCTGGAGGTGGTCCCACCATTGCTTTAAGCTGCTTCTCTGTTGAATATAGGATCTGCACTGGCCCAGGTTAGACCCATCTGTTACCTGATTTTTTTTCAGTCCATTTCTCTTGGTGAATTCAAAACACTGAATTAGCATCAGGGTTCCTTCAGCAGTGCTTCTGGGAATGGAGTGCGTCAAAACGAGATTCAAAACTGGCAGTACTTTGAGAATGCGACTGCCTAAAATCAACAGGCAGCTGCCTAAGACTAACAAAATGCTAGGAATGCTAGGAAAGGAACTGCTGAGGGTAAACACCCATATTGAATGTTTCCCCTTTCTGGAGCCTGGGGATGATCTGCCTGGTGCTTTAAAAAGGATCTCTCTATTCTGCAGAGGTGCAAAACTCGGAGCACAGCTCTAAGCTCTTGCTATAAAAAACACCTGGGCAGGGCTCATTCTTTTAAAATATGGCCAGAGGCACAGCTGGTGGTGCCCATCTTTTGTACTATAGGTTGCTATTTAGAGCACTTATACAGGAAATACAAGGTTTGGGTCAGTGATTTTCTCTGCTTACAGGCTTTTATACCGACAGCTTTCACCACCTGTAATAAAATCCTAATGAGAGACTAAAGAATAGCAAAGGAGAATATTTTTCATTGCATTTATTGAAAGCATGCAGGAAAAATTCAAGAATCACTCAATCAATCAGGAAGAAAATCTTTGAGGAATCAGGAATCTTGTAGCTTATTACTTACTGCATTTCTTTAGGAGCGAACACTTGTGGTCTCTAATGCCTGTTCTGAGCATCACTGTTGTGTTTCACATGGAAGATTTATTTAGGAAAATACTAAAGCAGTCTCAGGTGATAGTAAGGGCAGGCCTGAATAGAAGGCAAAATGGTGAGTGTGCTAACTTATAGGGTATGATGTACAGAGCACGGGCAGGAGCTCCTCTCCAGGTCTTCTCTTTGAATAGAAAGCAGCATTGCTACCACATTTGTAGGGACTCCAGTGCGCCAGATGTGGTTTATGAATGGTTTAAGAATACCTATCAGATTGGTTATCTCACATATTTTAGCAGAAATATGTGTCTTCTGCATCCTGGAATTGATCCAGGCATTGCATAGTCCAGTTCATTGAAACTTGGAAAATTCTCATCATCCTTAGAAGAATGCAGAGGACTCTAATGGAAAGCATGAAGAAAGAGTGGAGTGTGTCTGGGTTTGAGAATCAGATTTAAATACATAAGCACCATCTAAATCTTAGGTGCATGCTAGGAACCTAAATTGTCTGTTGCATCTGGCCCACAAAGCCATTTTGACTTGCTGCTTTGCTTTTTTTCTTCAGTCTGATCTGTTCCACCTCTGTTCTTTCCATTTAAGATGGAATACTGCAAGGACTTAGGCAAATCCTTAGATCTGTGCACACATGTTAAGTCACTGTTTGAAATCAAAGATGTCTGTATGTTCCTGCAGAACTAGATCTCTACATTGTATTAATTTTACTTCATCACTTCAAATTTATTAGTTAGAATACATGTGCTATAGGTTAAATTGTTATATCAACATAACGTGAGTGCACTGCTGAACAGTACTTTCACTCTTAGTGATTTTAAGATGGTTTCATTTGTTGCAATACTACAGAAATGTGACACTTTTAGAGGGGGAATTCTCAACAGGTTTGAGCCATATGAAGTCATAAGGTATCTAATCAAACTAAAATTTAGACTTCTCTGTAAGCTTTGTCATGTGAATCCAGCTGCTCTAAAACAGGTAATACATTGCTGGTTACGTGATAATCCCTTGTAGACTCTTAGCTCTAACCTCAATAACCCTGCCTTTGATGTCTTCTTTAAACTACATAATACAGAATCATAGAATCATAGAATGGTTTGGGTTGGAAAGGACCTTAAAGGTCATGTAGTTCCAACCCCTCTGCCATGGGCAGGGACACCCTACACTAAACCAGGTTGCCCAAAGCCCCATCCAACCTGGCCTTGAACACTTCCAGGGATGGGGCAGCCACAACCTCCCTGGGCAACCTGTTCCAGTGCCTCACCACCCTCACAGTGAAGAATTTCTTTCTAACATCTAACCTAAATCTACCCTCCTTCCGCTTAAGGCCATTACCCCTTGTCCTGTCATTCTCTGCCCTTGTCAACAGTCCCTCACCATCTTTCCTGTAGGTCCCTTCAGGTACTGGAAAGCCACAATTAGATCTCCCTGGAGCCGCCTTTTCTTCTCCAGGCTGAACAATCCCAACTCTCTCAGCCTGTCCTCACAGGAGAGGTGCTCCAGCCCTCTGATCATCTTCATGGCCTCCTCTGGACTCTCTCCAACAGCTCCATGTCTCTCCTGTACTGGGGCCCCCAGAGCTGAATGCAGTACTCCAGGTGGAGCGGAGTAGAGGGGCAGAGTCACCTCCCTTGACCTGCTGGTCACAAAACTTCTTTTGATGCAGCCCAGGACACGGTTGGCTTTCTGGGCTGCAAGCGCGCATTGCTGGCTCATGTTGAGCTTTTCATCAGCCAACACCCCCAAGTCCTTCTCCTTGGGGCTGCTTTCAATCCATTCCTCGCCCAGCCTATAGCTGTGCTTGGGATTGCCCCGACCCACGTGCAGGACCTTGCACTTGGCCTTGTTGAACTTCATGCGGTTCGCACGGGCCCACCTCTCCAGCCTGTCAAGGTCCCTCTGGATGGCGTCCCTTCCCTCCAGCGTGTCGACCACACCACACAGCTTGGTGTCGTTGGCAAACATGCTGAGGGTGCACTCGATCCCACTATCCATGTCACCAATAAAGATGTTAAACAGCACCAGTCCCAATATAACCTGTTCCAGTGAAGTGTCTTAATTGTTGTAGAAAGACAATGTAGCAGGTAGGCCATATGCAAGGACAACCTGTATTAATCACTACATGACACATGACTTCTTTTTACTAAACTCTCAGATTGCCTTTCCTTTATTTAAAGTTTTTTAAAGGAAATTAAACTTGCAAATATCTGTCTTTGCAGAAAATTCTCTTTGCTTGCCCTCAGTTAAGTGTGATTCTTATTGTTCATAATTCCTCTCAAGACATAGCTACATGAAATTTTCAGCAGGATTAAAGATTTTGTATCTGGCAACTATCCAGTCACACAAAAGACATGTAATATTTCTGAGTTACGAAAATTTTTATCAAAGAGAACATCAACATTTTTTTAAACAGCTCTAAGAGTTATACAGACACGAACCT
Organism: Grus americana; assembly: GCF_028858705.1. Lineage (NCBI taxonomy): Eukaryota > Metazoa > Chordata > Aves > Gruiformes > Gruidae > Grus > Grus americana. The sequence continues at coordinate 63,454,724 of NC_072854.1, forward strand.
TGGAAGAGACTTTTAGCCAGTGCAGAGTGTGGCAGGAGGTTAGGTAGTTTGTTTGTTTTGCTGTGTCAGCAGAACACTACTTACTCTGTACAGAGTCCAAAAAAGGTGTCTGCTTTTTGAATAGAAGTATAACTCCCTGCGCTCCATGTTCCCACCAATCCCATGGTGAATGTTTGTAAATCAGTGATTTCCGTAAGTGGGAGAGAAATGAGGATCCTCTGTGATGAAAAAATATGCCATAAGCTGTGGGAAAATGAAAACTTCCTATTTTGTTTTATTCTTTCTGATCCTATATAGTGCCTTTTTTTCTGTTCCTGGCTAGAACTGTAAGTGCAGATGGATGAAAAGAAACCAGCAAACCAAATACTATAACTTCATTTTTTGGCCTGAAATTTGTAAAACACTGTCCATGTTAAATTCAAGGTGAAAATTTTTACAAGATCTTATTTTGTCTTAAAGTTTTCTCACCCCTGATCCAGAATTCTAGCCTAAAGAGAGTATGTGATTCAGCGTTATATACACTGGGATATAGGTACAGATAGATTATTCCTTCATTTCTAGTGTTCCTTACCATGAGTTTTATGAGAAGAAATCTCACAATGATCCCCTGAAATGATCCCCCAGTATTCTTCCATCTGGATGTAGGGCTGGCACTGGTGAAAAAGATTGCAATATCTGTCTAGACTGCATCAGCTACCCTTAAAATCTACGCAGCGTGGAAGGCTTTGCTTTTTATGTCCTGTCAGCTCTTCACCGCTCCTCTGTGTAGACATCCAGAGACAGAGGGGCTGGCCTTCATGGGAGATAGACCCAGGTAGGTACTAATCTTAGTGCGTGGGCACAGTCAAGTCAAAGGTGATTCCTGGAGTAAAATACAGGAGTGTTGAGGGCAGAAGTAAGGAAACATGAGATGAGCGTGGGTAGTAGTGTTTGTGCATTTAAGTGTATATTCAGAGAGGGGATAAGAGAGAAAAAGACCAATGCAGAGAGAGAAGCAAGAACATCAAGTCACTGGTGAAGCTAAAAAACACAGGATGAGTGATATTTTTAGTGTTCTTATAAGATTTTTCTCCCAGATCATCAGTTTGCAGCATAAGCAAAACTTTGGTAAGATCAGCAAGCTGTACCCACACCCAGCTCATCCACCTCTGGAGACTGGGATTGAATAGAAGGATTTCCTGGAATGAAATGTGGAGAAATGTTGACCAAAACATTAATAAATGACTGCCACATAGTTATCAAACACACATCAGTTGTCAAAGTCATCATGAGCCCTGAAAGCCGATTAAAATGGTTAGGATACATTTTCATTCTTTTTTTGGTAAGTGAGGAGACGGTAATACAATAAAAGGAAGGTGTGCCAGAGTAAGGTCTAGAGTTCAAACAAAATATTTCAGTGTAGTCTGTTAGCCTCAGCTTGTTCTGCAATAATGCTGAAGGTATTTCTAAATCAACAAATCCATCTACAAGCAGATGAAAAAAGAAAAACTAGAGAGGAGGAGAGGGGGGGTCTGGCGTGGGCAGGGATACAGGAGATCTGGTTTCTGTTCCCATCTCTCTCATTAGCTTTTGCTTGACAATAATAACTAAGAAGTAAAAACATTTTCCCACTTTCCCTGCTGACGTTTTTGTCACACCTAGTTATTACATCTTGTCTGCAGTTCACACTAATATAAACTATATCCGCGCTGCTGTTACAGCAGTCGGCAAGTGTGTGCGCTCGCCGTGACCCTGCTCAGCTGCCGGTGTGCCTGTAGCCCCAGAAGCAGCCTTGCATCAGGCTTCCCAGTGGGTCCGTTCGCCCCCTGCAGCAGATGGCCTTGTGGCCCTTCCAGGAGGGACCCTGTGACAGCGTGGCATCTCTGCAGCGCAGCTGAAATCCAGAAAGGCAGCAGGGCACGGCACGGCTGCCCAATCCATGCCTCAGATTGCGTGCCGGCGTCCTCAGGAAGGGGTGGCATAAGCCTGATCTCCCTGTTCCCTGAAATAACCCAACTTTGCTCAGCAGTTCATGCTAAAAGGTGTGCAAGGCAGGCCTGTAAATGACCATGGACCCAGCCGTTTACTTGGGATGCAGTTTAGGTGTAGCCATATGGACTGGCAATGCAGGGGGCAAGCAGGCAGTGTGATTCTGTATGTACTAAATGATAATACATGGCATAATAACATTTCTTTCAGTGCACACATTTCTAATCTTTTAAAGGAGTAAGGGAATGCACTCTGGTTTCTACATTGTAATATTGCTTTTCAGATATTTATTTAAAAATATTTTTAAACTTGTAAATTTCCAGGAAATGATTACTTCATTACTACAGAGTTACTAGCTGTTATTGCACGTCTTGGCCTGTTTCCACAAAAACAGCAAAATAACTTTACCAGATGCTGATGAGTCTTTTGTACGGTGGGAGCAAGTCTATCTGAAATAATGAAACAACATGAAGAATGATGCCATCAAAAAGTGTTTCCTTAAGAAAACACTGAGACTCTTCCTTAGGGCTCAAAACTTAAATACACATTTTTCCACTTCAGTGCTATGAAAGGAACCCTCTGTTCAAACAAGGTCACTGGAATGTTTAAAAGTACAGTTAGCAAATAGTTAAATATGAACTAAATTGTTTTTGCTATTGCTGACTATGAAAGGGAAGGTTGCGCCTTTCTTCTCTGCTTCCTTTCCTTTCCATCCCCAGTTTTTCAAAGCAAAATTAGCTTCTCATGATTTCTTTCTGGAAGAGGTAACATGGCACCAACAGTGCTGCTATTGGTACTGAAAGAATTTCAAAACATGTATGAAAAAATAGTGGATTCAGAGGATTAAAGCTTGAATTATTAATCAGGTGGGATTTTACAATCCCATTTCAATCAATGGATATAATAAATATGTAACATGAAAGAATTCAACATGCTTTGTGCAACTACTGGTTCATTCTGGCTACTCAATTTCTGATAATAAATTTAAATAAGAAGTAATATATCAGGCCTTGTAACTATTACCTCTAGCAAGGAGATTTTTGGTTTTTATCTCCTGCCTTCATAATTCGAAGCTGCTTTTGTTCCCTTGATCTCTTACCAAAATTCAGTCTGGATTGTAATGGTTATGTCAAAACATTTTCGTATTATTCTGTAAGATGATATTTGAAAAACCAAGGACTGTAATGATCCACAGAATTTTGTGGCAGTGAGTCTGAATGGAAACATATAAGTGAATATCAAAATTGTATTTTGAAAGACTGAAGGACTACTAGCAGCAGTATTAATAGTGAGCAGAGCACTGTAGCTATCCTACAGCAGAACAACTAGGAAAAAAGAGAAGACCACAATCGTGTTGAATTTACATTGCATATGATCGTGACTTCTCTAGGTTACCTGAACTGGTATCTGAACATCTAAAGTTGCTAGTCTCTAGGCAGAGTGGCATTACCATCCCAAGTCTGTCCTAAGTGGATGTGTGAGTGGTATGTTAGTATGCGAGCCCAGTTCCATGAGATAATTGGGGCCAGCTTGGAAAAAAACACTGTCAGGAAGTTATTCTAAAGCACATCTTAAGTGCCACTGCTACTTAATACACACATAATTAGAAACACTATAAATAGAGCACACAAGTTGTTAGTCTTCTGGTTGCTTCAGCTGTAGCAGAAACCTTTACAGTGCATGATTGTGTAAGGCCCTTCTTGCACAGCCATATGATGAAGGAGAGGGTTGGATGTGACCTATTCATCAGCATGCTGACATTTGTATCACGGGGTTAGAGTAATGTGAGATACATGGTAACTTACGTAATGAACTTTTGAAAACCTTTTTAGAAGCAATTCCAAGAGGTTGGCTTATTTGTTATGGAGAATCTGAGGTTGGGTCCGTCGGGGAATTTGAGCAGGGATCCCAAATATGTTCCTCAATCCTCTTGCAGAAAAGCACCTCAGGAAGACAGTGGGAAGATGGGAGTAGGAAATCTTTGTAAAATGAACAGCTGAGCTTGGAAAAAGAGGCTGGGACTATATCAGTTCTCCCCTCCTCCTGAAAAGTATTTCCCATGACCAGCAAAATTAATCATGAGCTATGATTCTTCTGTGTTTCATCAACTGAAGTCTTGGACATTTAGTTGTAGGCTGCACTATTAGAAAATAGATTACTTTGATTGTTCAGCAGATTCCTAGTAAAAGTAGAATGAAAAAATCTAACCAATAAATCTTGGGAGATACCATGAAATAGAACCCCCTTCTGCTTCACTGCACAGGATTGTTTTGGTTTTGCTTTTGCTGTCTTGTTTTAACCCATTTTGCTTTCCATTTTTTAACCCACAATTTATACTGCCTAAAGCAGAACATATTTCTAATTACTTTTATCTGTCTCAGTGTAGTCACATACAAAGTCATAAACACTTTATCATCTTCAAACCTGTTTGTTAAAACCTATTCGTTAAATCTAGTTGTTAGCAACCTAGTTGTTAAAATGCACTACATCAAGTTTCCTTTCTTTTAATGATCAGTAGTTAAATATAGCACAGTTACAACATCAAACATCTGAATAATAAACTGAGATCTAAATTAGTAAACTAAATGATACAAAAACATGGAAACATCTGTCTCCCATTGTATAAAGCATACTTACTTTGAAAAAAAGAGACATCAAATCTTAAAGTTGTAGTTTTGGACACAGTTTGCTTATTTTTCACAGAATAGATCACTTAATAAAAATATTACACATATTTTTCTGAATTAGAGTCTTTTTTGCTTTCAATTAAATCTAATTTTTAAAGTAATTTTAAATCTGAAATTACTGATCCTGTAATTATAGTTAGGGTTTATTTACCTTTAAATTGCAGGATTTCCTGCAATGCTAAAGATGGCATTCTTGCAAAACATTGCTGGTTTTGAGCATCGGGTCCAAATTTTTCCAGCACCTATAGGCCTCAGGTTAGATAATACCATACTTGGAAAATAGTGTGAGTTGATTCAAGGGATATATTAATACAGAAGGAAGGTAAAATCAACAATGATCCATTTTTTCCCTCCATTCCCTAACTGATAGAAATTTGGGTCTTGAACTGTTCTCAGATGCTTTTAAATTTGTAAAACTCCTGCTGTGCTTGTCCTTGAAAATCACCTTCTTCATAAGTCCTTCTGAAATTTTTTCAATGTTCTGAGTATTGAATAGATAAATGGATGTCTTAAGGTGAGATTAAACTCATCTTTACAATAGGATTTAGTTTATTCACTCTTATAATAGGATTTAAAGTGTAATTAGTATGGAGCAAGAATGGGTGTAGAGAAAAGTAATGTCTCTGTAACAATGTCATACAAATACTAGGGCAAAGATTAGCCCTTGATCTTGCATCTCCAAAACACAGGTTTCTACCACTCCGGGTAAATGCCATGCTTTGGTAAACCGTAGGTTTCAAAAGGACGTATTCTGAAGGCTGAAGTCAGCCAATAGTGAGAAACATGAAAAAATCCCCCAGCTGAACTCCCATGAAAGTTAATACCAAAAGAAGAGCACATTAAAATTAACAGAATCAGAATTTGAACTTAAAGGTGGAGGAGTCTTGAGGACAAAAGCTCTGTTTAATTGTTATGTATTTTCTTTACATGTAATGAGACTGTAATTGTTCAAGAAATGAAACTGTGTGGAAAGTTTGAAAGGTTAATAATTGAGTTTCAGCATCACAAAAGAAGTGAGTGAAAGAGAAAAGAACAGAATCTTAATCTCTGAAGCAATAAACCTTTGTGTTACCCAGGAAGTCTCAGTGCCTTCTTGCTAATTGCTTTTAGCATCTATGCCCATGCTGATGTAAAACCAAGCTGAACATAATCTCTTTTCTAAAAGTACTTTAAGTCATACAACATAAAATAGCTTTTATGTGGAAACAATTAACAAGCACAGGGGTTTTTAGATGTGGGTTTTCTCCTAAACACTCATCAGAGTAACATTTAAGCACCAAAACAGCATTTTAATGAGTAGTCTCTGTGGAAATGTGTAAATAATTTTGGCCTTGCTTTTTTAGTTTGTTATTTTCTTTAAATGGTTTTACAAATAAATGCTTTGATTGCATTTTGTAACCTCAGCTTTTTGTAATGAGTAGGCTTTGTTAGGAACTAATACCATGTCTGAGCTTAGCATGTATAAAATTCAGTACTACAGACCAAGTTTTAACCCAGAATTTCACTTTAATTTTTAGGATCTCTAACAAAAATTTCTGTGATATGTGTTCCTACTGTAGAGAACATAGGGGTTTTTACATCTGGAGTGAAATAAAGAGAAGTGCCTCATTATTTAAGTATTTACATTAGCTGGAATTGACAGTAGCATCTCTTAAAACTATGACAGTGTGATGGAAGGAAGACCTGACACGTATCAGCTATAGAAGCTATATCTCACTCTTCCCTATATTATGTCCATTTCCACTAATATAACAAAAGTCAGTGTCCCACGAGCACCGTGTGAGTCAGTGAAAGCCTCTTTATGCACAAGTGCTGTGGGCGTCTAATGTCACAAGCGTGTAAAGTTTTGTGATTGTGACATACGTTTTCTTCTAAGTACACCTGTGTTCCCACAAGATGTCAGTCGGTAGGAACACCGTTATACCAGGCAGTAACAACAGCTAATGATCTATTTTATTGTTGTCCAACCTCCAGCAATGCTATGTGGTTGAAGATCAACAGCAACGCTCTGAAAGGAAGGCTCAAAGCCCGAGTGAAAATGGGATTTACAAAGAAATGCTAAAGTCTGTGGCAACTAGAGACAAGTCTGGTCCTTTTGAAGCTTTAAATCTGGATGAAGCTTTAAATCTGGATGAAGCTTTAAATCTGGAAGTTGGTCATTTTAGAACTGAGTCAAGTGACTTCCGTAACAGTTTAGTGATGCATGTGAAGGGTAGTAAAGTAACTGGAATGAAAAACTGCCTAATACTGGTAGCTTGCAGTCCGGCGTAACACCTGAAAAGACACAGGCCAAACTCAACCAGTTTAGTTTCAGATCAGTAGGTACCTCAACTATCGTTAGTTAATTCACTAATAAGGTAAGGTCGCCAGTCAGCTAACACAGATAACAGTGATTTGTCATTACTGTGAATGGACAAAAGAAATATGAGTTTACATACTGGTAAGAAAGGAGTTAGGAAAGCAACAAGGATGTAAAGCCAGTACCTTCTTCACTTGCATTTATTCCCTTTTACTTGCAGGACCAAGGTCCATCCCAGAATAAAGAAGAGTCTCCTTTTCCTGTAAAGCAACTTTATACTAGCATTTTTAGGTTTGTTTATATTCCTGTATTTCCTGGGGTATAAGAAAATTGCTCTTTAGTTCTCTCCCTGAGGGGAGAGCAACAATGTTTACAAGCTGTGGGAAGTATCCAGAGATATAACGGGGGTTATTATTTACACCCCTGACGTTTGCAATTAAGAGGTCACCTTGGACTTTCTCTTGCTTTCAAGTAACCATCTGCAAGTAGTGATTAATACTGATATTTATTTCATAGCTTTTTTGGTTGTTTTTTGTAGTCTGTTCATATGCAAGAAGTTGCAATCCATCATGTTAGACACAGGCTTTTCCCCAGCTTGCCATGGTCCTCCTTGCTACTGGAACATCAAGGTTTATATTACAGCTGAAGATGAAGCAGAAATTTTACTGATGTAGAGGGTGATGGTTGGCTTACTAAGTCATACAGAAAATGTGTTTTGTTTTATCAATAGCAGCTGCATACACCAACAGCATATGACTTCATCCCTTCTGTAGTAAATAACACATTGCAATAACTTAAGAATAGATTCACTTAACAATTATGTTTTCACTTTGAAGGAAACATTTTTGTTTACTTACGTAACTATTGTCTTAAATCTGTGCCCCCATTAACATTAACTTCTTGCATTTCCGATATATTTATATTTCAAACACTTTTGCCCAAGAAAGTTTAAATGGTTTAGCTTCTGTCGACTTCAGAGACCATCCTTTCCCCTGGAGTATAAGATAGTAATTATGATAAATGGAAGTATTTAAATGTATTCTCATTTAACAGAAGGGCTTTCTAAATTCACTGTCTTCACATCAGCAATTTACTTATCACTGTCATCTTCAGGTTTATCTAACTGAGCTTTGATCTATTCAATTCTAGGACTAGCTGCAAAACTTATTTCTGAATTTGTGGTGTGGGATTCAGAGATTCTTTTGTTAATAAAGAGCATTTTGGTTTGTAAATTAATGGTAAATAGGCTTGGAGACAGAGGCCTCAAATAGGTCGTTCTAAAGATGAATGTGACTTTGACTTTTGTAGCAGTTGAATTTCATCCGCACCAGATATTAAGAACAGAAGTAAGACAATTTAATTCTGAGGGCTTGTCAGATTTAGGAGTGTATCCATACAGCACAGCGGAGCATAGCACAGAGATGCCTCTACTATGCCTCTCACGAACGTACTATTTCTGGAACGTAACTTACCACTACCAGATTGTTTCAGGACCTTAGCTCTGCCTGGTTTTATGTCATGTGGATGATTTAGATCAGGTTAGCACCAGCATTGACAGGGCTCTATCACATGGTAGAGATACACTTTTAATCCTTTTGCAATTGCTGTATCACTGAGCAAACCTTATGTAACATAGGAATTTTACTGTCTTGACGCTTCTAAACTGAAATGCATCTGACACTTCTCTTTAGGTTGCGTGGGACTTCGATCAGAACTCCTTTGCACTGAGCAATCATATTTAAATGCTGAGCTGTAAGGCTATGGTTACTGGCTGATAGGATGGTAGACTAAACACTAATTTAAATAATAATTTAAATAAAAAAAATATAGTAAGAGTGTCTGGTCTTCTATAAGAAACTTTAAGCATTAATAGTCCACATAATTAGAGTTCAGCTGCACTAGAGCAATAGTTTTTAGGCTACAGAGTATTTCCTTTTAAAAGGTAGATTTCGTTTGTAGTCCATGTGGCTGTCACTTCTACAGTTTATGGTATTGACATTTCTATTACTTTTGATGGGGAAATACCCATCATCTGAAAGATATCCTGTAGATTAGCCAAGCATTTCATCTGGCAGTATCAGTAAATCTTCCTTTGCTTTCTATCAGAGTGTATTGAGCATCAAATGCCCTCCCTGCTGGAGAAAAAAAGTGCTGAGTATTGTGTGATATCATCCCTGGGAGGCAGCAGGAAAACAGGCAGGGTTAATAGAAACACGTATGTGGCCAGTGGATCATAAAACCCCCCGAACAGGTGCTGGGCTGGTTACCAGTTGATTAATCTGGTTGGCAGCTGATGCATTCCTATTTTAAGGTCTCTCTGTGCTATTGGCTTTTCAGCAAAGTCCTCCTGGTATGGTGTTTCTCAGGAAAGTTGATTAAAGAGTTTTGTAGGTTAACAATGGACTGAACTGGAATATCATTTACAGGTGTCTAAGGGCAATACGGCTCATGAGACCACATCTCAGTGTCTCAACTATTTACATAGGATCCTAGGATCTTTTCAAAGAATTCTTCGCATTTTTGGTCTGTGAATGCTTTCTTTCTTATATTCTAGAAAGAAAAAAATATGCAATTGTATCAGACATAATTGCTCTGATGTGGAAATTTCTTCCATGGTACTTACTTACTTTTTCTGGTATGCTAGGAGCTGCTTGTTTTCCTTAGCACTATAAAGAAAATATATAGACCAGAAACGGTGAAGCGTCTTGCATTACCCATGACCTCTCTGTGTCAGCTTGCTCTTCTGAACTGCAAATAAGGCAAAGTTTTGGAAATATTTTAATTTGTAGAGTAATTAAAGCAATTTTTAACACTTCATATGATTACAGCAGAAATAAAAATATCAGTAGGTTCTTAGCATACAATAATTGATTTTAACAGTCATCAGGAGGTATAAGTAGTGTTTTGCTGTACAGTTTATTTATATATCTGTTTTTACAACAAACCAGTAGCTACTAGACCAGCTTGGATCATTTTTAAGGTATTTTTTTGAGATATTTGTTTGACATTTTACTTTATAGCTTAAAAAGAAACCTCCCACAACATTATTCATTGAAACAAAGTGACTAAAAGATTTTCCTCTCTTGGCCAGTGAAATTATAATTCTTTAAACTTAAATGATACATCCTTAGGGCATGTTATGTTCTGAATCATTTTTTCCTTATAAAACTCTGGTATATAGTTTGCCACACAGTCTAGAAGTCTTTGGAGTGATTGATAATATCTTATCAGTTATTCTTTTTCAAGTACTGTATCAGAGTCTCTGGAGGGGCATCTTCAGTCTTATATCAAATGGCTGCCACTATTGAGACAGTAGGCCAAAATCACGTCTTCCTCTATTTCTCAGGCAGTGTCTAACACAGTGGTACTAATTCTAAGTCACATCTCTGAAACTTAACATCAGAATAATATACACTTTTGAATGAGGTTACTCACTGCTGGCTATAAAGAAATTACTACAACTCCTCCTAAATTTGAGCATTCTTCTGGGATAATGCAGGAGAGATTTTGTGGCTCTTTGGAAAATTATCTTTATAATGTGCCGCATGCATAGTTTTATACTGAAGAATAGATTATTAAAGCAAACGAAATAAGAATAAAAACATATAAATGTATGGCTTTTCTTTTTAAAAAGCCACACAACATTTTCTATAATGCGAATTTCTTTTTTTAGACTCTCTGTTCTGATACTGTATGGTAATAGAAGTTGTATAACATATTTTTTTTCGGCATCTCCTTTAGCCTTTCTCACTTTTCTAACTGGTTCGTTCCACTGGACATCTCAGACTTAATTCAACATGAAAGGGTTCAGTGAAAGCTGTCCTTTACTGCAAATTGCTAGGAGCACTGAGGGCTTTTAATTTATTGAGGCAATAGTTATAGCTAAAACCTTTTATGAAGTTGTACCTCATGAGCGAATTAGTAGTTTGAGGAGTGACTTTGTTACTCTAGCATCAGTCATTCCTATCATTTTAATTTCATATGTGTCAGTGGCTTTAAAAAAGGCTGGCTCTTTCAGGTAAGCAAGAGTCTCAAGGAAAAATCAAACAATTATTTATCTTCTTTAGCTTGCAGCCTTACATAATCTTGATCTTGTGAGATGTGTTATCCATGTTCTATCCATATCTTAGTTACGAGAACCACAAAGCCCTAGTGAAAGAAAGGGGAATCCATGTTTTATTTGCAGCATTTTAATCCATCTTTTCTCCACCTTTACAGGCTACTAATCTTTTTTCAAATCACAAAAAGCTTTCTGACTCTCTACATTTTTTTTTTTTTACTCATCCTTCTAAAGCAGGTATTTCAATTAAATCGCAGTTCTCTAACTTAACTTCTGTTTGTGTTTTGAAGGACTCATAGGGAATGCTTGACCTTGAAGGGTGTATGGAGGAGTGAAGGGCCAAGATTTCTAAATAATTTCTTTATATCATAGTCTTCAACATGAGATTTTCCATGTCTTATGAGTCTTCTTAGCCTTTCATGACTCACTACAGCTAACAACCTTGTTAATGTGATAGTTCTTTAAGCTGTAAGTCATGTAGTCTCTCTGTATTTAGTCTTCCATTAAGCCTACTTCCTTGCATGTTTACTGCCAAAATACCCTTTTTGCCTTTTTCTTAGGCTTTTGTAGTACAGTTCCTCGTGATTGTTTCCCTAGATCCATTTTATCTAGAAGCTAAACCAGGTAAATGAATTCAAACAGTGCTGCTTGATGCTACTCTTCTCTTTGCAGAGATTCACACATAGTGTATTGCCTGTTTGCAGAGCAATTTCAAACCTATTTCTGGGTACTTCTTTTTGAGAGAATCAACAAATCTGTTTCTTTTAGTTCTATCACCATCTGAAGGAAAATCCTGTCTGTGCTAGTACTGTGAAGCAGTATGTTGTAACACATTATGATTAGTGAGTGCCAGGAAGAGAGTAGGAGACATGAAAGATTATTCTGCTCCTCTGACGGGGAAGACCGTGATGTTCTTTGCAAGGCCAGCTGGACACCCTCTGACAGGAGATGCACTCCTGTAACTCCATAGGATGACCCTGGGAGACTCAGACAATGGCTGGAGATTTTGGAGGGTGTTGTTGGTGGGCTCAGTCTCACTGATTCTTGTTTTGAGCAGCATCATGGGCTTTGCTAACATCACATATCACACTCCAAACATGCTGCTGATTGCCAGTCATAGTCCAGTGGGATAGTAGTTCAGTACTGACGAGTCCATCTTCATGACTGTCTCTCCTCCACTCCATTTCACGCGTATCCTCATCTGAAATACGAGCATCACATTCCAGTGCTGTGTCACAACATGCATCCCCATTTGGATGGTTACAATATAGTCATGAAGGGTATCCTGGTCCATCAGACATCCTGGTAGGATACTGTAAGGGCCCAAATCAGTCAGTGCCATCAAATTATGTAAGAAAAGGCAAGCTCCTCTTTTTGTGGACTAGCTCAGATTCAATACCTATCACTAGGATTTATAAAGCCTGATGGCAGGTGTTTGGTTTATGCTCAGGAAATTCTCTGGTTGTGTCTAGCTTGACAGTAGAGCTTGTCTGGGCAGTCATTAGCTTGCCTGCCAGAATAGGCTTTGACCTTTGTGTGTATTCTTTTCTCCTTGTTATTACCACTGCCAGTAAAGGAAGACGTATTTATAAGGCAGAATATATACACAACTTAGTCATTTTGCAGAACCAGTTGAAAATACTTTGACTAGATGATGTTCCATCATAAAGACTAATTAATTAGTTATGATTCAAACTTGTTGCAGGAATGGATCAATTCTGACTCCATTTTGATTAAAAAGAATTGAGTCAAAGACAGAGAAAAATACTGTGCACCTGAATAACCAGTTTATCTGGGTTCAGTAATGGCTTGCTGTGTGGCAAGACAGCAAATAGAAAATGGTCTATCTCGTCTCAGATTTTGTCATCTGAAATCAGATAATGCTTGCATTTATTGAAATGTTTCATTGTTTTTGCCATAATGTGCACTGCAGCAGTATTTTATACCTTGGCTAACATCCACAAGTGTGAACAGTGTTCTGCGGCGAAATTGTAATTTTGTTTAGCTTTAATGAGAAGTCCATCCCTACTTTGCTGAAAGATTTGTAAAAAAAATGCAGCAAATTTTCACTCTCTCTGTAGCTAGACGTATGTTTGCACATATATAACAGTTGTTCACCTACTCGCAGATCTCAGCTATAATTTTGGGGTAGTTTATCCCTTCTTATATTCTAGCTACAGGCTTCTACTTCAGAGGTAATTTTGTTCTCAGTGCTCTGGGTCTTGAGTCTTTTTGCCTCTGGCAGTGCATATACTTATCTCATCTTCATAATTCCAGCATTCTTGCAAGGCCTGTGTGACACCTCCTCTGTTTCCTGACCACCTCAACAGAGGCTATGCAGCTCTCCATTTCTGTTAGCATGCCATTGCTTTTCAGTTCTTCCCAGTTCTGCTGTTAAAATGGGCTTGTAACTAAGGATTCTAGAACCCTTGTCTGTCTACTGAAATGAGATGAAGAATGATTTCCTCATCCACTAGTATTTGACAGTACTTGTCTATGACATTGGAAAATACTATTTTTACCATATCTGTGATACCCTTCAGTTGTGGGCATGTGATGTTCATATCTCTTTAGTACTTTTGTTTACACTTTTTGGGCTTTGCCTTGCTTCACTGGATGACAAACCATTTTGGAGGTTTGTTACTCTAGAGAGGAAGTCTTTTTTCATGTGCTTAACTACTCATATTATATTCATTATATTCATTAACTCCTATTATATTCATTATATTCATTAACTACTCCTATTGTATACATATTCCATAAATTCATTTCCTTAGGAAATAGTATTGAAGGCTGCTGATGTTGTGACTCAGTCAGTTTATTCAGTTTGAGATACACTATACCTGGGGATTGAGTCGTTCAAAAACACCTTGGTAATTTTTAGCTATTTTGCTGCTGCTATGTCAGACTGTATTGTTCTCATGGATAGTTTTTTTTGTTTGCTTGCATATCTATTACACTAGTCATTTCTCTTAGATTTAAACTTGTTAGATTCCCACATTTCCTTTCTTTTTTCTGGAAACAACGACTGTTGTAGTTTTTGCACAATTTCCATATTCTTCTATGTTCTTCTGCTTGTGATTAATGTTGCTCCTATGATCTTCTTAAATTTGATTTGCCATTACTACACATAGATCCGTCATCATGCCTGAATGCCCTCTTTTGGGGCACATGAGGTCCTGATATGACTTCAGGAAATGAAGAGGAAATGACTTTTTAGAACTTTACCTAGGATGATTTTGAACCATGTTTGTGCTTAAATGTTGACCATGAAATCAGCATTAATATATTCATATTAAAATGAATATTTTAAATAAAATAAATATTTTTCTATAAAATTGATAATATTTTTAATTTCTACCTCCACTCCCACCATAGTAATTCTAAAACGTTATTGCTTTCCAATTTTTAGGTACAATTACTAGAGGTAAATTGCTGTTCATTATCAAAATATAGATAGGTGCTACCAGGGTATTCCAAACATGTAGCTGCTGGGTTAACAGAAGATGACTGCAACTTCTGACTGTTAACTAGCCTTTTAATTACAAGCTTTAATCTTGGACTTTTGGAATATATACTGGTAGGTCATGAATTAAGCATTTTTCAAGTGGTTTAAATAGAATAACCAAGGAACAATGTTAAGGGATATTTTAGTATCTAAAATAACAAAAGACCTGTTAAGTACTAATTTTAATATTTCATTATAGGCCATAGCATATTAAAAGAGAAAAAGTGCTATTGTGAGTACAAAAAAAACCCCACCCTTTGGATACTGACAATTTCTATATGGCAGCATTAAATTAATGCCAGATATAAGGGTTTTATCTGTCTGGAATGTCACTGGAGTTCATAGACATATATGGACTTTACGTAGGAACCAATGATGATACTCATTTTGGGCTTCAGTTTAGTAAACCTTTCTCTGGATAGCACTTAAGTGTATGCTGTCTTGAAGAGGAAAATACTTTAACAGGTGTTTCAGTGGTTTATTGATTCAAGAATACTTTTTAGGAGAATCAGTCTTCAAAAAACTTGCCTGTTCTCACAGACAAGAAGTGGTTAAACTGGTTATAGAAAACAAAGAACGAACCACAAAATTCCTCCCCAGGCTCAAAAGCTTTACATCTTTTGCAAAGATAGTAAGGAGAGTATTTTTACCTCTGTTTCCAGTGCAAGAATGGAAGGTTTTACATCTATGTAGCTTGGCAGCGCTGTTAGCAGCCTTGCTATGCGAAAGGTGTTTGTTTATTTTGCTGATGTTGAGTTCCATTCTTTTATATTTGTTTTCTTTTTCTTTCCTAGGGTGACAGGGTTGAAGCAACAGGATGAGAGATCTCAAGCACGCTGCTAAATGTTGTGGCCTGACAAAACTACATGGCTTCCTTTATCAAGACAGCTGTGTTTTTACATAAATAATCTTAATTTGGCCTGCAGAAGGATTACGCCTGACACTCAAATGTACTAACTTGAAAGGTCACCTTGACTTCCCCAAGGAGTTTACTTCAAGGCATTCAGGATGCCAGACCAGAAAGCCTCACAGACTGAGGTATGTTATTGTTTACTACTTCAGACAAAAATACCGGAATGAAAAGGACACTTTCCAAAATAGCAAAGAAAGTTATTGCTACTCACAAAACCACCGTGAAATAGATTGCTGAATGGGCTGCTTCATTTTGACAGTCATACCTCGTATGGATCACAGGGAATAGTTAAACTGTGTTAAATTAGGCTCCTGTTAAATAGATTTTTATCTCTGTTAACTGCCCTCCCATAGATGTCATTAGGATTGTTCACAGAAGCAAGACGAGTCTGGGATGATGAGTAATTCACAGCAGTTATATATGCAACTCTGCAATTTGCAGCAATTAAAGAAATTGGTCTTTTATTTTAATAACCACTGATGATAGATGATTTGGCCAACGCTCAGAAAAACTCATTATAAAGAATGTCAAAGATGAGCTCAAAGATGCTGCCCTTTTTATTAAAAATCAGTTGCATGAAAATCATTATTTTTTACTTTCACATCAATCTGTATGTTCATCACATATTATAAAAAGGGGAGATTTAAGAGATAAATGGACCTATTGCTATCTACGGAAATAATATGTGATTGTCTGTGTACTTCTACGTTGATCAAAATGTATAAATGACCTTTTATGTCATGAAAATTTTGAAGATGTTTTCATAGGTATAAACACTGAAAAATTAGTTAAATATGTTCCTCTCTCCTGTAACTACAGACTTCCACATGCTATCAGTTGGCTAGGTAAGATACACACAAATCATATGCTTTAGTGGTGGAATTCATAGCTTACCGTGAGATCAGTAATATTGAGGCTTGGGCTTTTATCTGATTTGAAATCTGGCTGAGGCTGAGGCTATAACTTCAGAGTGAAGAGTACAAAACCATAAAGTCATGTTTTTAATTGACTGACCTTATGCAGAATGGAGAGGCTCACATTAACCCATTCAAGCTCTTCATTTGCACATTCAGATGGGGTATGGGTGCAGTGAATTAAACAAACAGCAGCCATGTCCCGCTTTTGTTATTTCCAGTTGTTTGGCTTGGTTTTTTTACCCTGCCCAAATGTTAACATACAAAGAAAACAGCGTTCTCTATAAATAGTAATTGGACACTAAAGCAGTAGTTCTGAAAACTTCTAGTCTGTTTTTTCTTCTCAGTGTATGCACTACCAATGGGAAACAACCCAAGTTCTTACATTCAGATGCATACTTATTATTTGGACCAAATTGCTAATCGACTCAATGAGAGAGTCTTTTTTTCAGCCTTATTGTTTCACATTTCCTTAAATATGGTGGTGGTGTGGCAAGAAGCAGAAGGGAAGCTGTTTTGTGATGCAACTCGTAAACTTTTCACGATACTACCCGGTTTTTGTGTGCAACTAAACATGCAAAAAATGTCCTGAAAGATCTTACGAGGTCACGGTTAATATCCTGGGCACAAAATGCTGAAATTAAGATGTCCACAGAAACTAGTATGGTAATACTGTAATATTTCCAAAATTTTAAGCAAAGTCAGATATACGAGGGTAGACATAGGGGTTTGTAGAAAGCTCTTTAGCACTGATTTGTTTTGTGCACCATCGCTTATGTCACCTGATGTATCTCTGCAGCCCTCCTGTCTGGGTACGGTTATCCTTACACACATACAGGGTTTTGTCTGTGTCTCTGTTGTACAGAGCTTTACAGTCTGCAGGCAGGAACCCCTGAGAGGAAGCCTTGCTGATCTTGGCTGTGTACCTGCCTAGACTGACGAGCATTGTGTAGAATCAGATATGTGATCACAGAACTGAAGATTATGTAGTATTAAGCTATGCCTAAAAGCAGAAGTAATGTAGCAGATTCAGTATTATACATTTTATTATTGTTTCTTATCAGTAAATATTCAACAACACAGAGCACGGATCTGTCTCTGTAGTACCCAAAGACTGAGTGAAATGAAATCTAAAACATTTGCAGATACTCGGAGAGGGCTCTTCAATGAGATGATACTTTGTTGTAATGAATGTTGATTTCTGAAGTAGAAGGACTAATTTGTGTCTGAACTGAAGCTTGTGATGACACTTACATCATTTAGTTGAGATTATTAATATACTTTTGACCATATGGGTAATTTATTCTTCACATGAATATACATAGTGGAATGTGCACAATGAACAATCTCTCTTCTTTCTTCTTCAAAGTAGTGTCCCCAATTTGTTAGGAGTATGATTATTGTAATATTTGTCATGAAGACTCACATCAGTTTTCAAAAACTCACAGTTAGGTGAAATGGAAAAAGTGTTCTCTTGAATATTCAAAGCTACACCTGTATGCCAAGTTTAATTTTTCAATCTGCAACCATAGGGCTTTTATTCTTAAAATCAAAAGAATTACTTTATGTGTAACTAGCTGCTTCGCTATGAGAGGAGAATAAGATTAACCATTTGCTCTCGAACTTTCAAATATTTCTATTTGTCCTAGGAGGAGAGAACATGTATGGATAATTTCAGCTCACGAATTGAAATTTTCAGAGAGTTATAAATGATTGACAGAATGAATTTTAAATGGAAATACTTAATCTGTCTTAGTTATATCTGTCAGTAGTACTTCAGCTAGAGCTACAGTCAATGGTTCAGCTCAACATTTTTCTGTAACACCCTCTACCCCACTGAGTATTGTATAATACCTACTTTATGCCCAAAGTATTGTGTAATTTCTAGATTAAGTTGAATGGTTGCTTTTAAAATTAGCATGCAATTCATCAATGTAGAATAATAACATTTTGTTTAAAAAATATTTACTATATTATTCATTCTTCATGATGCCTGCTTCCTGATGAATATTTTAAACAATCAGGATAGACAGTAACTACATCAGAGAGATGGGTAGGTAGAGGCCGAGGAAGAGTACAATGAAGAAAAGATTATTCTTATATACATATACAAACTAAATTAATTTTTAAATATAATTTGTGTGTTCATTTTTAGCCAATTTAAAAATGGTTTTACCAGGAGTGATACTGAACTGTGAATGAGAGGACAGTAATTAATTAAATCACTCAAGAGGCTTTGGCTTTTTTATTGGTATATATATACTTGATTGCATGGTGTTTCTATAACAGACAAACAAGGTGCAGTTCCAGAATGCTTAATTTTGCTGTGACTTGTTGGTAACACGGAATAATTAATTAAATTGGAAACATTTTAGACATAGTGTCACTAAAATCACAATTATCATCACATAAAATGTCTTCACTGAAGAGACAGAAATAGAGATCCACTATAACTGTTCAGCATTCTGGGCTAACTCATGTAAAATTAAATCTTAATTATACTGAGTACTAAAAGACAGTTAAGTGACCTGAAGACTATTTTTCAATCTCCTAATGTTACATGTACTTCCATTAGAATATAATGGAATACAAATTGTTCATAATCAACCATCAGAGTGTCTTGTCAATGGAAACAGAAGTGATTCTCACCTAAACAAGAAAATTATAAGTAATGACGTCTACTGTTCTTTCAGGAAATTGGTAATTTTCTTAACCTTACACCATGCAGCACCAAGTTCTGTCATACTGAGCAGAAAATATAACCATAGCCCAACCATCTTCCTCTATATTTTGCATTATTCCGTAGGAAGACTGGGCTATGAAACCATAGGCCATTTAAAGTCTTGGGTAGCCCTCCCTTCCTAGAATTAGCCCCTGCAAGACTTAACATTGATCTTCCTCAGCTCATCAATGACCAAATGATCTGTAAACTAAAACTTTCACCTTATATTAAGTATAATGATATCATCTGTCACCCTGATTAGGCTGTAAATTTGGGCACTTGCCTTCATATTCGTATTTGAGACAGAACTAAAATGCAGCAGTTCTCTGAAGCATTTTCACTGAAAAGTATAAGGCTTCTTAATGTTCTGTTTCTTTAAAGCACATCTACCACACATACATTAAAAAGCTGACAGCAAGTGACTGGTGAAGTTTCAATTTCAGTTGCATTGGAAAACCTCCTCTTCTTCAGATGTGACTGAATCTTACAATACCAGAAATTAAGAGCTCAGCTCAATGCTCAGCTTCTAGGAGGTGGCTAGTATACCTTTTACTTTAGGTACTTGCAGCAGAGATATCTGAAGTGCTCCTGATATTCCACTCTCATAATAGATTTAGATAAAAACATCTTAGATGTCATCCGTATTGTTGTCATTTGATGGAATATCTTTGACCTAATTGCATTTTTTCTACAACTGCATTGAGACAATTTTTTCACCTTGATTTGCCAGAATCTGATCCAGTCAGTATCAGAAATTTTACATACACAAACTGGTAACCCTGCCTGCAGGTTTCCATCATCAGCTCTCAGTACGAGTTCTTCAAAATAATAATGGAAGAGAGCTAGTGATGGTATGCAATCAGATCTAACACCTTTCTTCAAGTTAGTTATTACTAGGCGTGAGTCCACATTACAAAAATGCCGTCATAGTTAATGCAAGTCGAACATGGCAAAATCAAAATCACAGGAGCTCTGAATTGCTATAGTGCTGGACAGTGTTAAAATCTTTTAACCACTCTTTGCAAATAGTCACAGAGTTGGATTCACCCACTGTTTAGACATTTCTTTGGCAAATATCTGTGTTTATGTAATAGACAAGGAAATTGGAATATGAATAGGTGAATTTATTTCTCATTATTTACCTCTCTAGGACTGGACAGCTTGAAATATTTCAGATATTAATTTGGGATTTAAAAGGAGATAAACAATAATTCACATAAAATGAATAGTTACTGCTTATCAGCACCTCAGGGCAGATATTTGTTAATATGTCACTTTAACAATACATGTAAATCTATTTTTGAAAACTGGAATAACTTCTAAGTGCTTCATATAATGGTAGAACTGAATGTCAGATGTAACTGCTTGCCTCCTCAGCAGTCATGATATGATTTAATTTTTGCCAAATGCCGAGGAATGAATTGACAATAATCTGTGATTGTTCTGGTTTTGTTAAGGGCTGTCAGCTCTGTTGGGAATATTTTAGCAACATGGAAAGACATAAATAGTTGTGATATGGCTAAATAGAGGCTATTTATTTCCCAGTACTTTCATCTCAGTTACCAGGTCAGTAAGATGATCCAAGGTATTTTTTTAAATTAAGGAAAAATATGCTCTAAAGCCCATTTTTGTATTCTGCTATGGCTTGCATTATACTGATGAGTTTCTGCTGCTAGTTATGTCTGTGGCAATTTATTTTTCAGCAATTAAAAGGCACATGCAAAGAGATAAGATCGTGGTGCAGCATAGCTGATTTCAATGTTCTGAGAACACTTTTCAGACTGAAAAATTTATCATAAAATCAATGTTGTCACTAAGCTACGGAATGCAGAATTGTAAATCAGTAGTCTGGAAATACAGAAGAAATCATGCACAGGCACAAAGTAATCATAGCCTTCCTAGAAGATAACTGGTGTGATCTGGTTAGCTTAAATCACATACTAGACTTAGACTAGCAAATTGCTTCCAGTGATGCTGAAAAACACCTTCTTGTCCTGATTGTAGAGAAAATTAAGTGCTTCCTTTACAAAGACTGCTTCATTATACACCCAAAATATAGGTATCCATACTGGGAGAGAATGGACAGCCACTTGTTTCTTGGTCTACACAAAGCTAGAGACCAGCTACTTAGAGGTAAAACAGATTATGTATGATCTCACTAACAGTCACGAAGGCTGAAACGAAAGCAGAACCCATGACAAAGAAATGTAAAGAAGGCAGACAGTGTGAATGGCAAAGAAGTTAGCAGAGTCAGAAGTGGAAAAGTCAGTCAAGCTTTAAAACATAATTTCAGCAGGATCTCTGTATGGTGGTCAGACTTCCAGCCACCTTGACAGAGATCTAACTAAGCTGGATGCTGATGCAGGACTGTTATCTCATTTTTAATATGCAATGCAGGCTCCAGGAATTTAAAAAAACAAACCTGAGAACATATACTAGCAAATAAATGTGTGAATAAACAGATTAAGTACCTAAACCAGGTGGACCTGTTTCCATTCATATAGAGCAAAAAAGAAGGAAATTTAGAGTGCAAAAAGAAATGCTTTTATATTCCTAATTTATTCAATAGCAAGTATTTTTGTTTTCTGTGCTATCAAGACCAGATGCCCTTTTCAACAACATAAAATTTACAGTCCCAGGAAAGGAATATCCAGATAAGAATTCTTAGCTTGTGATTCATATGAAGGATCATATGAAATAATCTCTTCTGTCCTTAATCAAAGAATGTCATAAATTTAATTAGCTATAATATCTCCCATTTTGTTTGGCTCATGGTTTGTTTCTTTATCCCTTTTGATCTTAATATTTCATGTATTTATATTAGCATTACTTGTATTTATTATTGTTATTTCAGCCGTATCCAGTGATTGCACAAATGGCAATGGGCACATATTGAAACATGAGAAATTCCATTTAAACATAAGAAAAAACTTTTTTACGGTAAGGGTTGTCAGACACTGAAAGAGGTTGCCCAGAGAGGCTGTGGAGTCTCCATCTTTGGAGATATTCAAAACCCATCTGGACATGCCTCTGAGCAACCTGCTGTAGTTGTCCTTGCT
This sequence comes from Grus americana, assembly GCF_028858705.1. Classification (NCBI taxonomy): domain Eukaryota; kingdom Metazoa; phylum Chordata; class Aves; order Gruiformes; family Gruidae; genus Grus; species Grus americana. Next base: position 63,476,854 of record NC_072854.1, read on the forward strand.
TTGAGTAGGGGGGTTGTACCACATGATCTCTGCAGGTGCCTTCCCATCTCAGCTAATCTGTGAACTATTCTCTGACTATGTTTAGTTGATATCAGTATTAATATTATGGAGGAGTTGTATTTGTATTTATAGATCTGCTTAGAATTAATCGCAAGAAAGGTGGAAACTCAAGATAATGCAATTTCATGTTAGACTCCAGAAATATCCCATATTGCAGTACTCACAGTAGGTCATTCTGAATTTGAATGTGTTACAGATGCATACATTAATGAGGCCCAGTCTATTTTGTACCTTGATGAGAAACCTCTCCTTTGTATTGATGTGGCAAGAAAGCAAAATCAAATTTCAAATGTAACTAGGGATGGCTACAAAATAAAAATGCATCAAAAAATACTGTAGAACAAAGGGGACAGGAAGCACGTATTCTAGAGCAAGTATGGTCTTGGCATAGCGGGTGTCTGGATAATATGAACAAGTGATTTTTCTCAAGCTAGATTTCCAGACTAATTAGTCCCATTTCCAGCATTTGTACCTGAGGTCAACATTTCTAATTTTTCAAGAATGCTCAGTTTTGGGTAGGATGGGAGAGTGCATATGCAGTCTTGATGGCCCGCCAGTCGGAAGTCGCTGCGGTGTCTGAGAACTTGTCATTTCCTGTCGTGCTTTTCCACCGCAGCTCTTGGCTGTCGAAGAGTCAAACATTTCCTGCTCAGCAGCCGGATGGAAAGGAAGTCCCATCTGCTTCCTGGTGCTGGAGGTGACACGGAGAGCAGGACAGCCAGTAAAAGCAAATGTGCAAAGTGAGACAGGATTTGGTGACCTCTCAGAGCGAAGCTTTTTGTCGTCCTGCTGGAAAGCAATCGTCGTTCCTGTGTATAATTAATTGTATGACTAAAACCATATCCACAGCCCCCAAACAAAAAAGATTAGAGGGTTTAAAGGTTTAGAGATTCATGATTCTTGTTTCCGCTTTCTTTCTTAAATGTATCTTATGATACGTTTCTGGACTTAGATCAGTCAGGGTTGTATCACTCAACATATCACCTCAGAAGAAGAAGCTTTTACTGATTGTTTAAGATAATTTAATGCTTATGAAAAGTGCCAGACAAGTTGATAGCCTTAAAGCCTTCCTCTTCTGGAATGATTCTCCTCTGAATTAGATACAGTGCCTCCAGAAACTGCTTGAAACCTGTTTCCTGCATATTAAATCTGTCTCTTTTTTCTTTATTTTCTGATTGGCCTTGGTCCCTATACCAGTTGGTGTAAATCATCATAATATTGTAAAATTAATTTATGATGTGCTGGCTTGCAGTATGTAAGGCATTTGCCCAGAAAGTGTAGGAAGGTGAAATTTCTCTCTGTATTGAGTACAGAAACAGCAGATCTGTTTAAACTAACTTGGAGGTGGTGTATTCAACAAGAGCTATTCCTACTATTTAAATACTTCCTCAGACAGTTTATCTTGTCAGAAGACAGCTTTTCAGTTAGTCCAGGTAGGTTAGCAAAGAGCCATATCAACCCAGATCCATGTGACCACATCCATACGGGTGCTGTCCTGGTCTGCATCCTACACTGGAAGAACATCCCACAGTTACCAGTTGTGCAGAGATTCTCTCTCTGACTGTGGGACATGCACTAAGGTACATTCATTTTTCTTATGAATTTGCCAGCCTTGGCAAAACTGTCTGTGTCAATAACATGAAAACATTTTTTATATAAACAATTTCCGAGTGGAGTTACTCATCACTGACAATAAAATAAAAAAACCCTCCAAACACTAAATTGACAGCAAGAGCTTTCAATGCAAATTTTCTTAAGGAGTTGAGGTTATAAACTATGGATTGATCTGCAGTGCAAATCATAAATGTATCTGCCTTTACATTGTCTAGTTTGTGTTTTCTGTGTTAGCCCTAATTTTATGGACTTTGCTGATACTCCACTACAGAATTCATGACAAACTAGTAGCGATGTCAGTATCTGGATTTCTGAAAAACATAAACGTGGAGATTTTTTTGGATTACATCTTGGCTCACATATTATGAAAGAGCAAGAGAAATAAATTGATTTTTGGCAGTCTTCAGGTAGGTCATCTGCTTCAATGCTCTGCATTTCCTGTTAACTTCAGTTCATTCCTTTTGAATGCTAGGGGGTTTGTTTTGCTGTGTTTTGTTGTTTTGATTTTCAGTAGCCTTATCACTCATTTTTGTATTTGAAGATAATTTTTCACCGTTATATTTGGCTTCACTGTTATTCTTCTCAGCAGTACAGTCAATAAAGCATATAGAATGTGCTACCAATGGAAAGTTATCTTATGGCTATATAAAAAAGGAAACAGCTGAGTTGGTACTATGACAAGTTTTTAAACTAGAATTTTTAGAGGTTTAGTGGTTTTACTCTCATAAAAAACAGATCACAGACAAAAACATTGCTTTCAGTCTCTTAAAATCTAGATCAGTAAACACTATCATAGCCATTACTTTTCCATAACAAGCAGTTTATCTTAAGATAATGTTTATTTTATCTGGTGCCACTGCACCAGATGACATCTCTGCTCACCCCCTGGACACTATCGATTTTGGAAATGGCACTTGTACAGTCATCCACTTTGGTAGCCAGCACTGATGCCAGGCATGGTGTCTCTGATTTATGCTAACCATGTTTTTTCAGACATAGCAAGGAGTGAAGAGAATGATCACAAGATTGTGTAACTAGTTCATTGTTATTCACTGCTTTTATATTTTCTTCAAATGTTGCTGAGTTTCAATTCAAAAATACTGAAAAGCAAGATTATTTGCTTTTCCTTGTCCTCCAGTTGTCTTAGGTGATACACATTGGGAAGAAAAATAAATAATCATTTAATTTAAAAAAATTACTTTATTGAAGTAGGTTATTAGTACTTCTACTTGCACAAAATTTTTCTTTGTAACATCTTTGAACTCTCCAGAAGGGGACACAGCAAGATATGGTGGAATAATTGTCTGGCCCCACGTTTATCTCTGAGTCCATCCCATAGAGAAAAAAGAAGGCATGAGGCATGCAAACTTCAGCTCCCAATAATTATTATTTTGAAATAGAAATGAATCTGGTTTTCATTTGAATTTTTCAGTATTTGAAATTCTGCCATAAGTTTTGTCAGAATTACCCGTAGAAGATAAAATATAGTTTTACCGGCTCTACTCAAGACACAGTAATCTAGTTCCAGAAGAAAATATCTTGTTTCAGTATGCCTGATCCTTTTTCTCTAGTGTTTCACCTCTCAACATAGCAGCAGTTCATCTGCTAGGATGCTGGCAATAGTAATAGGAGAGTTTGGGAGAAGATGAGGTGGGGGAGAAAGCTATGTGACCCAGATGTTTTGCAAGGCAGTATTTAACAATACAATACATAAGCAGTGGGGAAGAAATATAGATTCTAGCTGCAATGTTCTTTATTTCTGCAAATACAAGGAGCAGGACAACTTAGTAGAAAGGAAAACCAAGAAACATCTACCAATAGGGCATAGGCAATGATGAGCAATATTCTAAAGGGATAAGACACCATATAATTGTGGTTCCTTAGGGAGGACTTGGAGTGGAATATATGGTCCAATATCACTTAACTCTTCAGTTTGTGTGATGGTATGACGTCCTTCAAGGGCATGTCCTAGGCCTCCATGAGACATTCAGGAGGTCAGGGATGCTAATAAGAGAAGGAAGGCATCTAGATTCTTCTGGAATTCTAGCAATCACTTTAATAACAACATTTAATAATATCAAAATACTTGGTGGTATCACACTTTTTTGGTATCAATGGTGTGAAAGATTGAAATGATACTGCACATCATTTGATGAGGCAATCACCGAACATGTCCCATAGCAGTTTCTGAAGCTGTGTGTGAGAAGATATAATCATGGCCAAGTTGCTTGGCAGGTCACATTCAGTCTCCTAAAACTGATCTTGCTGAGGTCAAGATCAGAAAAGAGAAACGGTTAGAAAGATAGGATTTAAAGATGTCTCTGAGAACAGAAGGGATGATTGACACTGGGCTGACTGACTGATAGATACCTTTGTCCTCAGAGCTCATGCCAGTTTGAACACTTGAACCAGTTTTGGCACATACTTCTCTGTGATGAGTAACTGAGGACCAAACAGCCATGGAGATTTTAAATCAGGAGCGTGCAGTTCCTTTTTACTGAGGTATGGGGTACTTCTTGGTGAGGTCACAGTCTGAACCTGAATTCATTGGAACTGTGTACAAAGCATTGAAGTGTTTCCATTCTTGAAACCTGAAATGCTCAGGTTTAGAAGTAATTTATATTATTGACAGTACTTTCTCATTTACAATGATTGAAATGTTTGGACATTTGTTTACAAGGTAACATTTCTTGTAGTTCCTGAGAGAGAGAAATTTCTCTTAGAAGTCTACTGGAACCTATTGATATTTTCTTATCAACATTTCCTTCAGCAGATAATAAAATTGAGGTTTAGGATGAAGGAGAGTGAAATAGAGCTATATGTAATATTGTCTCATCTCTACAAGCAATATAGACAACAAAGATATATTAAAAAATGAAAACTATGAGATGAGCCTATGAAATGTTAGGAGTTAGTGTCATCTCAAATCTCTCAAGCTCCTTGTCCAAGCCTGTCTTTACTTCCTCAGGTATGATTACACTGACAATCCTTCCCCTCTGTACCCTACTTTCATATCCTATCTATCTAATCTCTCATTTCATCCCACTCAGTAGTACTCCGTGACTTACTCCCATCACAGTTTACTCCCTTCCCTCTCCCCAAGCTCTTTTCCCTTGCACTTTTAACTACCTAAATCAGAGGTATCAATGGGACACCCAAAGAAGCGTTTGCTCACCTCGGTTTAGGTGCTCAGACTTGGCACTCAGAGCACGAGTCATGAGAACATCATGTTCAGACCTTTGGGGATGACATCTTTGGGGAATTAAACTGTTTAAATCTTAATCTATTGAACATGTGTGAACTTTCTTCCCCCCTCCCCCAGCAGTATGAAATTTAATCAACTGGGGTCAGATTTCAGAGGGACGGCAAACGGCACATCCTTGATACAAAGTGTGCTTATCCCTCCCTCCCTGCCTCCCTCCATCCCAGGTTTTAATCTGAAACTTGAAACACTCAGTTTAAGGTCATTGGACTTAGTTCACATGGACAAAACTTATTTTTCCATAGCCTTGTCCTTGACAGCAGCTGAGCTATTTTTGCTGTAATATTCCACAAACAAACAAATAAAAAAAAATCAAAACTGCCCAGTGGAGACACCTAAGATGGACAATTTTATCCCAAATGATTGAAGCTTGGCAATGCTACAAGTACCTGAAAAAGGGCCATTAAATGGGAGGTGTCAGAGAATCTAAATAGGTTTTACTATTAACTTGATCTTTAAAGCATGTATTAAAACCATTATTTTACAGTTCCCAAGGTGTTAATCAAATGCATTAATTTTCCTTCCCAGCTGTCTACAAATACAGTAACCTAGGCAGCAGTTGTGTAACAGGCAATGGTGATTAAATATAGGTGCTAAAACAGAGCCTGTGCTTTGGTCTTCTAGTTCTCTGTAAGAAGCCCAGCACTATTCATATGCTTTGATGACCCACATGATCCATATGAGTCTAGGAAGTCTATGGTGAACTGACCTTTTACTGCTCAAATGCTTAGTTAGCTTTTTAAGGTGGCCAGATGGCAAAGAAATAGAAGGCATAGGCAGAGCAATCAAAAGTGCCTCTTGTTGTCACTGAAGTTCACTAATAAGAAGAGACCCTATCTGCTGCTGATAATGATCTCGAACAGATTCAAATCTATGGAGGTGGGTTTTTCAGACATCCCTTGGTCCAAAATATGGCGTGAAGGGTTAAAATCCAGTAAGATCAGTGGAAGTCATCAGTGCTGAGTTTAAACCACTGAACTTTAACTTAGTATTCCCCATGTTACATGTCACAGTTCTGCAGTTATTGCCTAATTTCAGGTCTTTGAACACCTTTTAAATGGTTCTTTCCAAAACATTTCCAAAAACACTGGAAGGATCATTTTTCATTCAAAAGTTTAAAAAGAAGGAGAAGGAGAAGGAGAAGGAGAAGAAGAAGAAGAAGAAGAAGAAGAAGAAGAAGAAAGAATAAACAAAACCATTATTTCCAAGAAAAAAAAAAATCAGATTCTAGTCTCAGTTACTTTAGTGGAAGGGAAGCTGCACCAGTGTATTAGGAGCAGAATTTGATCTGTCCTTTCAAATAAAATTACAGTATTTTCATTGTGCAAAATCTTATTACCTTTGATTTTGAGAAATGCATGGACATGAGAAATTATCATTTGCTCATGGGACCCCAGCATGTGCTATTCCAATTAAACCAGAGAATCCAGATGTAAATGAACTGCTCCTTCAGAGTTCACAGGGCGTCCACATTCACTCAATTTCTTTAAGACAGGATCCATACCATTTTTTGATTTGCCTTAGTTAGCACAGTTGGTATCTCAAAATTACTGCACAGGATTAATTTTTGTTTGGTTTTGTAATTTTGGTGTTTTTTCCCTGCAGAATGGCCATCTGTATATATGTCATGGTTACATTACTTTTTTTGAGAAATGAAAAAAAAGATATTGAAGTTTAAACACTAGTCCATTTCCTTTGTTAGCAAAACAAACAAAAGTGGCCCAAGATTTTCTTAACTCTGAAGGAACATTGTCTGCCTCTGCAAAAAAGCGTTGAAAAATCAGCTGCTGTGGCTCAGTATTGACATTTCCTGTGTCACCTCTCCCCATGAAGGGCTGGACAGAAATGGTCCCTGAAGTGTGTAAACAGAGGCAAAGATTTCTGACATCAGCACAGAATTTATTTGCATCCCAAGAGAATTTGCCAGAACTGCAGAAAAAGGAGCATACTACCCAGATTCCGCCATTCTTAAACCATTTAAAGCTAGCTTAATTATCAGCTAAATTAGTGTTAGTAACAACAGGGACTTTGTATACTTCGTATACCAAAGCTTTAGGTCTTGATGATGTCAGGTGGTTGGGAAGGTCCTGTTTGCCCAGTGGTTGTGGTTTTGCTTTCCATCAATATTCCATCACAGGGATCCCCAAAACATTTGGGTAGACTACATTCAACCCTAATGCAGAGAGTGCCCCATGATCTCACTTACCGCATGAGCACTGTAACCATTTCACATACCCTGTCATCATATAACATTCCTCTGGAGGAATGAAGTTGTTTATGCGGGAAACATCTCCTGTATTGTAGGATACAATACCCCCCCGCAGCAGGGGGGTTGGAACTAGATGATCTTTAAGGTCCCTTCCAACCCAAACCATTCTATGCTTCTATGATATTTTTTTTAATGTATTATAGCAGGGGAAAACAAAGATAACAGTTAATTTGCAAAGAGAAATACTAACATTCACCAAGTAGCCCTTTAGAAATACTTTTCCCAGCTTCAATACCATCAGAAATGTTTACTTTGGATTTTGGGGCGTTCGAAAATAGATGTCCCCTCTGCAGCAAGAAAACTAAGAGTGGCATATACAGTTGTGCCAACAGCCGGTAGTTCAGCGTGCTGTCTCTCACAGGGACCTCTATCAGCTGCCTCAGAAAATGTTACAGAATCAACTGGCCACAGAAATGTTCTTCTTAACCCATGTTAGTTAGATGTTGATATCTGCATTAAAGCCTAACTCCCTGTGGGCTTTCAGAATTGCTTGGTTTGGATGTTCTTATTATCCACATACATCCAAGACTCTTTCTGAGTCCTGCTGGACTCTTGACCTAAATGATACTTGGTGGCATGAATCCCAGGCTGATTGCATGTCCTAGGTAATTACTTCATTCATATTCCATTCCCCACACCACAATTTGGAAGCAAAGTTCAGGTTAAGCAGCTAGCTATGTATGCCAGCTCTACAGTGATTCATATTTGTCTAATGTAAAAGAGAACCACTAAGGTCAGCAGTTCAAAGAAGATTAACGTAATAAAGAAGAGATTTCATTCAATGGTGAATAAAACTAGCAATATTTCTTTTCTGAAGGAAAGCGTGCCTTGAACAACATTCTAGCATTAAGACTGAAGGCAGCAGAAGAAAAATCAGGCCGAATACAGAAACTGACGTGGTTTAGTTATGAATGTGATGATAGAGAAGCAAAATATGGTGTCGCTTTGCTACTTGTTTTGCACTAATATTTAATGTTTAATTTATGTCCCTTGGTTTAAAAGAAAAAAGGTCCCTGCCTACCATCAGTGCACAACCCCCTTCTGTTCTGGAAGCTTTGAAACCTTCTTGCACAAGTCCAATGTTTTATACCCACACTGAGTCTCTTGAAGTCTTAGGAAATGAAGTATTGTACCAAGCTGTAAATGAAATACCTACTGGTAAATATGTACATCATAGTTAATCAATATAAATCTAAGATTTTGTTGTGCCTTTATCCTGACAATTTTTACAAATGTTAGTTATGAATCTTTCTGCTTAGCAAGTGGTGAATATCACTGAATCAGAATGATAGTACTTTACATCTGCATTCCTTAGCGTCATGCAAATACGAAGCAGAGCGCAGGGGACCTGCGCTTACTATAGTGATCTTCTGTATCCACATATTGATTTCCTATTTGATTTGGAGACTGAGGCTGCCTCAACATCTGCAGAATGAAAACTGCTTATACGGTTAGTGCTGTACTCAGGCTGGGGGTTGGCGGGGCGGGGCAGGGGGCAAATTTGCACTGGAGACATTAAGGCCCAGGTGGTATTTACTCAGTGCTGCACAAACAGGTAGATTTTCCATGGGGAAAAAATGCAGTTGGAACCTACTGGTGACTCAGTGTGGCCGAGCAGCTGCAGATAATCCTCCTTGCTGGAGCACTCACCTGACAGTGCCTGTCTGATACCTGACTGCTTGTTCCAGCTCCCACACCTGCTTCTCCACTGCTCCCACCTTTCCTGGCTCTCCTTTCCCTTGTGTTTTTCAAACTTATCTCCTTCTAAAATAACCCCATTGAAACCATTTTGTAAAGCCAGAGATGGCTGAGCTAACTTGAATTTTGCAAGGAATCTAACATTCTCTCTCTTATTTTGTTCTGTTTCTTTTTTCTGTTTTTCATTTTTCATAAGGGCTTCAGGATAAGAACTGTATTATTTCAAAGTTCATAAATTATCTAGCATAACATGATACAGTCCACATTTCTGACAGCCTTAAAAAGCAAGATGTTGTTCAGATGCTACAATTCACCACCATCATCTGTGGCTACTGAGACATGGCGTAGGACACATTAACTGCTCAAAAATGCAGAAGAGCATCATGTATCCCTAAGTTTTTGTTAATTATTGATCTGGATTATAATTCCAGTAAAAATTGCATATAAAAATGCCATTGTATCTTCACTAACTAGCGTTAGTCAGGGTAGTGCTTTAGCGTTTCATATACTGTCTGACTTTGTTGGCTAGATGTTATAACCTAACATTCATCCGAAGCAGTGCAGAGTATCCTTTCTCAGTTTGGAGCTACACCAATATGAGGAGGCTGGCTGTAGAACTGAGGACTTCCACTCTGCGAGTGTGAATTCCCTCTGTGTACTGTGAGGCATTTCAGAGACACAAGGAGAAGATCAGTTTAGGAAACAATGCTGAACACATAGCGTTGACCCAGAGCATCCCAAAGAAAAGGTCCTCAAACAGAGAGGACACCCTCAAAGTAAAAGGGAAGAATGAATGTCCTGGCAGAGAGAAGGCACCAGTGTGCTCGCACCAGGACAAAGTCCATCCTTCCTTTTGCACAGCAGGGACTGAAAGCAGGCTGTGAATCATAGTGGATGCTGCCTCCAGCCATCTCTAGAGTTGACCTGGAGCCCGCAGCCACTGGGGCTTGGGTGTGGAAAGTGTTAAACTGGAAGAGGTTATCTTCCCCCAAGACTTCTCATCCTGAATTTCTTGGCAGCTTCCTTTTCTTCTACAATGTCTTAGTTTGTGGGATCTGTTTTCACTAAATCTGTGTGTCACCTTCGATACAGAAACAGAGAAGGGATGGGAGCTGCAGGCATGATCAGACAGCTAAGGGTGCAGTCACACATTGCCCTGTAAGACTGGGGGCTGGCTCCTGTGCTGCCACCCTGTCTGGAAAGCCATGGCTGCATGTGGAGGGAGAGGAGGAGGTTGGCATCAGCATTTCTGTGTAAGAGAAAGAACAGAACGGGGGAAGTAGGAGCAGAGAGCTCTTCCTTTCCTGTGTTGGGACAGGAACCTGGGGTCAGCTGGGAAGAAGGAAGGAGGGTGGTAATGTGACTACAAAATTAAAAGGGAATAGTGTCCTAATAAGAAAAATGATGGAATGTTCCAGGGGTGTGATTCTTATTGTATATATTGGGAGGGAGGGAGCAATGGGCTGCTAAAGTATTAGGCATGATCTTTAAAGCAGTGGAAACTGTAAAAGTGCCCAAAGAAGATGTCAATGCTGCCTAAGTTTCTGCCCTGTTCAGTTTTGCATTGCTCGCTGCTGGAAAGCAGACAATTAAATCAAAAGACGCTCAGTAAAGGCTCTTTCAAAGAACCAAGCTTGAAAAAAGCAATGAAGCATCTCAGTCTCAAATAATTCAGCTTCAAAGCAACTAAGAACTATGTTCATAGTGGGCAGCTCCCTCCCAACAAGGATAATACTGTAGGTCTGGGCAGTAGAAGGAGGAGAGTTAATTTAGGGTGAGCTCAATGCTAGGCTAAGCACACAATAAGAGAGTGAAAGCCTGATTCAAATCATGGGACATTTTTTTCCCAGTGATTTCAATAGGACCAACATTTGACATAATTTGCTTTGTGTCACTTATTTCTTTTTTCTCAAAAATGTGTGTATTAGTATAGCTTTTGGGAAATATGCTGGCTTGACCTCCAGGGCACGAAGGACATCCACTCCCAGCAAAAATACCTCAAGGGCAGCAAGAGACCAAAATGCTTCATAGTGCCCTACTTAGGCTCCATAGTCAGAATCTGTTGTCCTTCTTTTGACAAATATTCTGTTTGTCAGGTAATCCTTTTGAAGTCATGGGGCTACCCATTGTTTGAGGGATTCAAAATCTGACAATAGAGGAGTCCCTTCTAAGAGGGAAAATGCTGATTCTTTGTTCCACCCTTGGTATTTTGGATAGCGTACCTCACAGCCGTGCTAACTGTGATGACTATTGTTTTCATGATGTTGAAATTGTTGGCTAAAGCTTTCATCTGCGTAATTCAGTATTTGATTTTTCATCTGGAGGAAGGAAGATAGGGCTGTCTGATTTTTTTCTTCAGTTGAAGTTTTGTTTTCACAAATAATAAAAAGCACATTAGCTAAAGAACTAAAAAAATAATTGGAGATTAAGGTTACTTTCAGAGTTCTTTAATAGTGTGGTGTCCTTAAAAGCATGGAAGATTTGATATAGCCAATGCACAAAATTAGTCTAGTCTGTGCTTGATATAAACATACATGATATCAGTAGGAATTCTTTTTATATACGAAAGGAAAAGCAAATCTCTCAGTTTATATATACTATGAAAATATTTGTTTGCTGAGTACATGCTGAGCATCTTTCCTGCCTTTTCTCAGAATAGGCCCTTGTCTCTCTGTGGTTAGCCAAACTGGATACGTGGTTCATGTAGTTTAAGGATTGCTTAATTTACAGACCTCTGTCCTTTGTACTTTTCATTTATGCTGCTGGCACATCATGCCAATGGCTGGATGTGCATTACTAATACAGTGTTTGTCACTTTGATTTTGCCATCTTCATCTGAATCATATGTGCAGCACTGGATTGTTACTAAGCCTGTAGAGTTAGGATATTTAGAAGGAAAAGTTCTTTCTTCTGTTCCTGTTACTGAAGAGAGTACTGCTGAAAATAGTGCCAAAGTAGTTTAGCAGAGACAGAAATGCGGTAGAGTCTGGTCATCACCCCCAAGTTCTGTTTTTACAAACTGTCACCAGGTGGTGGAACTGAGCTGGCTGACAGGAACTGCAAAAGTTGGCCAACAAGTTCATCTCTCCTAGGGTACATGGCAAGGCAAGATCTACATGGCAAGGCAAGATCTACGTGGCTAAGGGTGGCAGAAGGCAATAAGTGATTGAAGTTGTTTTTTGTTTACGCTCACCGTTTCTATGATGCAGTTTATGAATTGACACCAAAACAAGTTGTGTATCAGTACTATTGCAGTAGTTACGGATTGCTATGCAAAGGAAGGAATAAAGTAGATAAACTGTTAAAATAGCTTCATCGTAAGAAAAGATGTACCTGGAACCAAACCCTAAGTCTCACAGATTCATCTTCCTTTGTCTTACTCCTCACCCTTGACTCCCATGACCCCAAACAGCTGAATTCTGTATTTATCAGGACTTCAACACAGAAAAATATTTACGACACATCTGTTTAAGTTACCTCTCTTGTGTATGTGCTGTATACACGCTGAGTCCACTTGGCTACCTCTGTTCATGCCTCAGTTGTTCTTACCCTGCAAATTCATAATCCACAGCCTAGGCACCTGAGGAGCCGTTCCTTATAGTTTACAGACCCAGTTCAGCCGTGCACACAAATTGAAAATGAGATTCATTTAGGAGTGAGAACAAAGGCTCATCCATCGATATAAAAGCCACAGGGCTTCCATTTATTCAGCTCTTAACTTTCTTGTTAACCAGGTAGAAATGAGCCAAGAGGCAGGCACGGTAGAAAAATTATTTACTCACAGCAACTGGAATTAGATTAGCTGTTAGGAGGCATTGAACTGGGACAACAGCAAGTATAATGAAAGTACATTGATAGGGGCATTTGGGGGAAGTAAGAAAAGACTTTTAAAAGGCTGCAAAAGTGGTTAGATGAACAGGAAAGATTGTTGCAGGCATTCAGAGAGTGGGTTGTTCTGCTAACTGTGTTTGACAGTAGCTGTGTCTTCACACCCCACTGTTTGGAAAGGTAGGTACAAGAAATGGCTGCCAAGTCCCTGAGCTGGATGTATTCTACCCATGCACTGGCTTTATACATCTCATTTGTGAGGTCTTTCTAAGCAACGTTTCTTCCATAAAGGGACTCAGCACATAACCTTTTGGCAAGTTCTCCCTTGAGTGTGTCATGCCGGTGATCATATCCTGTGATCAAGCCTCTGAATTCAGGGCGGTTTCAGAATGAGTCTGAGCCTTCACAGGCGGTCGCCAGCCCTTGCCCTCCAGAAACCTGAGGAAGTTGCTGGGGACGTGCTGCTTATCCACCTCCCCGGTTATCAAATTGCTCAAGGGCACAGGGGTTCAGAGGAGGACTATACGTGGACCAGCATTCTTGGGACACTAGCGAACAAGAAGAGAATATTAATATCAGGAAACCCAATACTGATTTGCAGATCATCAGCTGCCATGTACCTATGCATGAACTCACATGATGGCATCTGTGATGCTAATCCTGAAAGTTACAGATATCTGACCTAATTTCCTAAAACCGGTCTTCATTACCACTGTCTGACTAAATCTCTGGAGAATGCTATAACCTTCAAGAAAGATAAACCACAGGGATAGGAAGGGGAATGGAAAAGGGGGAACTGCTTGCAGTGAAGATGAAGGGGATGATTAAGAGGCCTTCTCCACCAAGGGAGCAGAATGCAGCTGAGACTAGTACGATCAGTCTAAGGAAAAAAATCCAGGAACACACTGCACAGGACACATTATGGTTGAATAGAAGGAACAGCCTCCATGTGCTGGCCACCTGCTGTACAAGAAGTTGATGAGAATAACTTTCCAAGGAAGAGAGAGAAAGATTTATCAGGTGAATAAAAGACCAACAAACTAGTATGTTTAAAAAAAGAAACATTGACTTATTATGAACATTAATATTTATATGGGATGAAGATTAAGATTTAATAAGAATATCAAGGTTTCCCTAAAACTGAGAGGAAGCTCTGATCATCAAACTAGATTGTTAATACTTGCTACTTTTGCAACCTTCAGCACTTACCAATTTACTTTGAAATTACTGACACCTGTCCCACCAGGTTGTTAACATTAGCAGAACTCAAGAGGCAAAGTTAGCGTTCTTCTTTACCAGAATCAAAGCTGTTGTGGTATTAGCATTGCAGTAGCCATGATAGTGCAGGGATATGTGAGAGGCCAAGCTAATAGGGAAATACACGTAGTTTCCTTGGATAGCTGAGAAAAACAGGCAAGCTTTACAGTTCACATGCCTTTCCCAGTCAGCACTCCAATAGTAAGCTGGGTGAGGGTGGCTCAAGCATTCAGTTCATATTGATGCCTGAAATTGCTAAGCAGAATTCGAGAGCCTGGTTGCTTGCAGCGCTGGCTCCCTCCACCTGCTGTTTGCTCTGTCTCCTGCAATGACAAGATAAGCCACCACTGAAGTGTATATGCACATGAGCAGGGGGCAAATTTGGCAGCCAGTGCTTGCCTTTCATTGCAGGATGCTTTCAAATCCATGAAAGAAGATCACTATAAAAGATGTTGGTATTTATTTTATGGTATTACTAGTACAGCAGCTGCTAGATGGTATGTGGCATCATTTGAAATGTTCTCATGAAATTTGCTATTTGTTCTAGGCACTGATTGCTTGGATAAACCTTGTGAAAAGTTGGTGGATGCAGTATGACTGAGCAAAAGTACTTGACTTATCAAAAACACCATCAGTTTGAATAGAGCTATAAAGTATGTTAAAAATATTTTCTTAAAGATTTCAGCTCTAATAAATTGGCCAGGCTGTTAGCCTTGAAATGAAACCCAAGTGAATAATGCATTTTGAATAATTTGAATGTTGCTTCTTTTTCTCCTCACAGGATAACCAAAACATATCCTGCTTTCCTCAATTGCTTTTCAGAAGTGTTTGAGCATTCTGTGATACAATTCAACTCTAAATTTTATGTAAGCATGTGGTATTTATTTCAGTATGTTGCTTCATTGTTAATGTCAGATGTCATATGGATTCGTTTTCATTTTCAAACAGGTTAAGTATAAAAACAATTTATTGCAAAAAATATTGTGCTATGTGATTTTAAAACCCAACAGCTGTCAACACTAGCACATTTAATGTAATATTTTGTTTTCAATGAATGTATAAACCACATCATCCTGAGTTTGATATCCATGGATAGCATCAAAAACAAGGGGCACAAACATGACTAAAGCCTGTAATGGGAATTATTGTAGAACCAGTGTCAGTGAATTATTGCAGACTGTTTTGTAGTATTCAGTTTTCTCTGCCGGGTTGTTTGATTTAATCTTTTGTTCGTCATTTTAGCAAAAAATGTCACTGCAGTCTATGTTCTGTGTGAAAACATCCTTGATAGTTAGAATTTAGATTTTGTGCCCTTCCTGCCCTACGTTCTTTTCTCCCAGAAGCTTCTACAATTGGTGACAATTTAGAAAAAATGATCCTAACCTGAAGTTAGCACATTTTCCCAGTTAGTGTCTCTTACTTACTTTCAGATAGCAATCTGTTATCCCACAGGATATCTCATTTGAGTCCCTTGGACTATCCTTTCGCAGGTCTTATGAAGTTGCAAGTCTGTAAAATTCCCCATTTCTATGGGTCAGTTGAGGAATTTTATTCTTCCAGTGCTTCATGGGAGTATTTTGTACACAAACTCAGATTCTGCCACCATTTACTTTGCCATTAACCAAAGGCTGTGTTAGAGGAGTGTTTGCAAACCACATTCACTACAAATTGCGGTGTTAAGTTCTGTATTGGTGCATGTTTGCGGGGAAAGATTCGCCCTGGCCCATAGTGTCCACAGGGAGCAAAATTGCATGTATGTGTTGATTCTTATATATTTCCCTGGACTGCAATCAACTGAAGGAGAGAGCTAGCCATTAAAAGTTAAAAACTGCAGAGATGAGCAACCTGCACACTGATGGTAGATATGAAGTGCAACTTTCAAACTTCTCATAAGGTTGGATGGGTCAGCATTGACTTTCTGCTGGTTTGTACCCATTCGCAGTGATATACTTAAAGAGTGTAGCACAGTTTATCATGGAGCAAATGTATGCAAACTGTACCCTCCATAACCTGAGGGGGGATAAGGTAAAACAATGGCATCTCTTCCATTTTAGGAAGGTGCTTTTCAGAAAGTAGGACCTGAAAAAATGCACTTATAAGTGTATTTCATAAGCTCATTTTATAAATCTGCTGCAGGAGATTTATAAGAGCTCCAGCAGGCTCTCTTCTTTGCCTGTTACAGGCACATGATTGCTTTCTGAGCTCCCAAGTTAGGCACAGGCAGCACATACAAGGGCAGGGGCCTGGGGACTTACTGTAGGTCACACTGCTGTCAGCGCAGAAATGCGAATGGGGGCTACCGTCTCTTCAGGTTTCCAACAAATCTATGAGTGCTTGGGGAAGGACAGTGGGCTTTAAAGGATGTCTGTGAATGCTGCCTAATTCTAGAGCCAGCTTTAGGTAGGAGCCTCTGCTGTTTGAAGGGTTCCTGGGTTGCACAGCTGGCCTTACAGTGGCTGAGCTGGGACATGCAGAGGTTCTAACAAATGAACCATGGAACAGAGAAGTTGTGGGACAGCAAACCTGGTCAGGAGAAGAGGAATGATAGGGCTGTGGGTGAGGTCAGAAAGTGGCCTTCTATCCTGGTTTTGGCAGGGAGAGAGTTCATTTCCTTCCTAGCACCTGGCATAGCGCTATGGTTTGGATTTAGGATGAGGATAATGTTGATAGCACACTGATGTTTTAGTTGTTGCCAAGCAGTCAAGGACTTTTCAGCTTCTCATACTGCCCTGCCAGTGAGAAGGCGGGGGGCGCCCAAGAAGCCAGGACAGCTGACCCAAACTGGCCAAAGGGATATTCCATAACATACGAAGTCATGTTCAGTATATAACTGAGGGGTGGGCCGGCAGGCAGGGCAACTCAGGGTCTTGCTGAGCATCAACTTTGGGTGGTGAGAAATTGTGCTGTTCATCACTTGTTTTGTCTTATTATTCTTACTATCATCATCATCATCCTTTTTTGTTTGGTTGGGTTTTTTCCTATTAAATTGTCTTTGTTTCAACCTGCGAGGTTTTTTTCCCTTTTCCACTGGGAGGGGGGAGTGAGCAAACGGCTGTGTGGTTGTTTTAGCTGCCTGCTGGGTTAAACCATGACACCTTCAGAAGTATAAATATAGCTATTGAATACTGTGCTGGTGTTTATTCCTGCTCCTTGAGAAGGAAGGACAGCCTTAAATTCAGGGTTGCCTTATCACAACCCTGGCCCAAAGTCACAGTTTCTAAATTTCTGTAAAGACTATAGAATATATTGGACAAAATGTGCAAATCACTCCTTATCGTGTGAGAGGTCTCTTTAGGCAATCAGAAAAACTTGCAAAAGGATGCTGACTAACTTCTGCATGCTCATTCTGGCAGATGTGGCTCTTCAGTTCCTACAGGACGCAGGAGAGGTGGTAGCTTTCCTCTAGTATGAGGAAGTTAATCCTGAATATTGTCTCCAGCAAAATTACAAGAGCCTGAAAGGCAGGCAGCTTTCCCTGGTATGTGTTGTAGTTCTATCCACTGTGAATTCAGCAAAATAAAAAAGTAAGATTTAGGTTTTGTGATGAGGGTCCAAGTGGTCTTGTGGAGGAGGCAATTTCCATTTGTCATGAGCTGACACAATAAGCAGAGCTTTGCCTTTGCAAGCTCTGCTCAAAGCATGACGGAAACTCCACCAGCCCAAAGTATGTGACCCTGAATTCAATAGGTGCTCTGCCGGTGGGAGGGCTTGCGGCACTGGACTCTGGCCATCACCGTCAGTCTGTGGGTGTCATAATTAACTGCCAACCTTAATGAAACCCAAAATATATTCTCGTTCTCCTTTTCTTAGAAACCCAAATACAAGAGGGACTGACTTTCATAAAGTGCTTTGGCAATACGCATTCCCTAGTTTATCCCATCAGATTGGACTACAGCTGTGCGGGACATGCTGTACTTCCTCAAGGGCACTCTTTTAAATGAGCCAACAATATCAAAACCTCAAGGGCAATGCGAGCCAGCTCTGCACATGCTTTTAGACTTTGCGTCCATTTAAACCACCAATTGCTGTAGTATCTCCCGTTAAAAATGATAAATATAAAGCCTCTTCCAATTTTTTTTGTATTTATTTTATTTTAATGTAGAAGCTTGGATTTCATGAATATCATCTGAGTGCACTAAGGGGCCTTCCTGGCCCTGACAAGCTGCACAGAGGACTCTACCCCACCCCTGCCTGAGGTCCCAGGAGGTCCCTTTCAAGTAACCTTGGGCCTTCAGTCCTACTGCCTCTCTGGTGTAGGAGCAGCCTCCAGCTCAGCCATGGACCCTGTGGACTGGCTTCGGACTTGTTTTGTCGCTACTGACCTGCCCAGTGATCCCCATCTACCCTCACCAGACTTGGCCCTGCCCAGCAGAACTGACCATCCAGCTTGACCTTGGACCTGCCCCACCACCATGAACTGGCCTGATGAGCGGCAGTCCCAGCTGAAGCTGGCACAGGTGTCTCGCTCAGGCACCGCAGGGCTGGTGAAGCCCTGTAGCTGCTGGCCATCTCATTGCGCTCACCTCCTGCCTCTCCATACCCTAGGCAGCCCCGGCCCTCGCTGCACCATGGCCTTTCACTGAAGAACACTTCTAGATAACTTCAGGGGTTTTTGATCTGGATAAAAAGAGCACCAAAATTGCAAGCTAGGATCTCAAAAGTTAAGAACTAGTAGAATCAAGTTTGCTAGAGTGGGGTCCCCTTGTGAAATGCAGACTGTCCCCCATGGGCACACATTGCGGGGTCGGGGGGGTATTAGCAGTGGCTGTGAACAAGCATGAGCACCCAAAGCAGCATAGCTGTGATGGTGTGAGGTGCCCTAGCAGGTTAATTTATTTTGCTGAAGGATAATATGATAATAGCTTAACTGACTTGCTGAAACACTATAGCAGGAAATTTGAGACACAAATAAGGACAGAATTCACTTTTCCAAGGTAGCGTTCATTCGTTAGAGCTGCTTTTTCTTCTTGCACTGACTCATTTATTTTGTTTTCTCTCTCTTAGAAATGAGTACAAGGGCGATACTTCATACAGCTTATTAAGAGCACAAGTCCTTTTTATTCCCACAGGACAACTAATGTTCTAATACTATATGGTTTATGGCAATAAACTGCTGTATTCATACTCACAGAAACGCCAAAACCCATCTAACTTGTGAGTGCTATACTTTGTGATCTGCATTAGAAGAACATGAATACAATGCGGGAGTCCAAATGTGAGTACATACTCATGGTGTTTGAAATAGTCATATATAGGCATATATATATACCTCTGTGTATGAGTGCATGTGTGTGTGTGTGTATCAGCAGTGAGTGCATACGTGTGCTGCATCAGCAGTACAAAGAAGTCGTTACTCACAGCTGTGAAATCAGATGGATATAATATGTTACTTATATTTTATTAAGTTCCATTTTATATGTGTGCGTTACAGGTAACTAGCTACCATATTAAAAAAAAGCAAGACACTAAAATGGCAGTAAAACACACTTAGCTGGAGGGCTTAGGATTGGGGATAGTAGAGTGAGGGAGGCGGGGCGAGAGAGAGAGAAGTTGACAGGCTAAAGCAAACGTACATGGAAATGTCTACAAATTGTTATATCACATCTCTACACAGGCCTGTGATTCATGAATGCTGGAGTTCGTTGCATGGTGTGCAGGTGATACATTCAAATAACTTGGAGGCTTTTTGTATATGTTTACTTTACCCTTTGTCACTACTTTCCCTTACTATCTCATGATTTTCAGTCATTCTCCTCTTCCTGCTTTTTCCTCATCTCTGTACAGGCTTTTTTCCTTCTTCCTGCAGCCTGGACACTAGTAGGAAGGAGATGAGCACCTAAGTCACAGGGTTCTTTATGAACTAGAAAGAGCAGTTGCAGGATCAGTCCAAATCATGAGAGAATCTTTAGATATCTTTTTCTTCTGAAGTCTAGTGTTCTACTGAGCATTTTCTGGCTAGAAGATTTGACCGAATTACAGTTTGGATAATTTTGATGATGGAAGCAGTATATGACTACCTGGGACCTGGAAGATGCTTCTGCCAAATTTTATGTTTGTGGTCCACAGTTTGGAGACACTAGAATTCATCGGTGAAACATTTGCAAGAGTTTTGTAAGGGAAGAAAAGTTATATTTCTTCAACCATGCTGAAAGAAAAAGCTAAATTTTGGGGGTTTTTTTTGTTTTTTTCAAATGGGAAAAACAGTCAAGGCTGACATGGTAAGGAAAAGAAAATCAACTTGAGTAAGATTAATAAGGTCATCAATTCTGGCTTAAAATTTAGCATCTTGATCTGTTGTGACACTTAATTGGTGTGCTTTTTTAGTGTCAGTCTATATATCAAAACCCAGCAAATTCCCTCTGCATTTGACATGGAGACTGTGCTTAAGCAAACAAGGTAACTCTCTCCAGGCAATTACCATGAATCTGTTTATCAGCAGTAATAACTTCTGTGTCATCTCTCATACAAGATCCTGATTCACCTAATTTGTATCAGATGCTACTGTCTGGAGAGGGTATCTTCCTTGTTTAGGCAGCCCTCCTGAAATCTGAACAGCCTGAGGAAAATCAAGGTTACCGGTTAATCTGCTAATCTTCCTCCCTGAAGGCATCTTCTAGAAAGTTCAGGAAGCACAGGTATTTCAGGACAAGGGTCGTAAATATTAAACTAGCATTTCTGAGATTATTGCAAGGAAGTTATTCTGTACGATAGACAAACCTAAGAGGCGTTTAAGACTTTCAACTCTTGAGGACTCTTGATGGAATGGCTGCTGACCCCAGAGTGACAGTACCCCTTTGGGCTCTTGAATTTTACACATTGCAAGTACTCTTGTCTCACTGTCTCAGTCCTCTACTTCTTTTATTTGGTAAATGTAACATTAAAAGAAAGCAGTCTTGGCACTAGAGCCACATTAATAAATTGCTTCTTTTAAAAAGAGATGAAAAACTTTTAATTCAGACTTCACAGCTGTTTAAAATATGCACAATGACTCGTTCATCAAAAGGCTATTTAGTTTCCTTTTAGATGGAAAGCTGATAAAGTGCATTCACAGTAGAGTAAGTGGCAAGCTACAGATTAACATGCTGTAAGATGCGTAACATATTGCAAGTTATACAAGCAGTAAGTGGGAAAATACCAGGCTTTTATATGACATGTTCCAAGAAGGATATAACTCACAAAGAAATAGATTAAACATATAATTAAGTTGACATAATACACTGAATAAATTTACCAAATGGTACCATGTTCAGTAGAATAAAGAAAACATAATATAATGGGTGCCAAGCGTACTGAACAGGGTAAAATTCTTCATGAAACTGATATATAACTCACAACACCAACTAAATCTAATGAGTCGATGAACAAAGCAAGTGAATGACACTTGTAACAAGCGTGTGAAAGATACTGAATCAGAGGGACCACAGGAACAGATGAACTGTGCAGTAATAGATTTTGCTTTGCAAACTCTGTAGGTATCAACACATCAGCAGAGGTATAGGTATCAAACAGAAGCAGAAGTATAAGTACCAACACATCAGAGAAATATATTAGATTCCTTTGCCATAAATTATAAAGAGATGGGAAATTATAACAGTAAAATTATATCATAACACATTATCATTATCGTATTTCAACTGCTAAATACTTTTCCTTAATTGCTTATAGGTTGCTTTGCTTTATATATGAGTTGCAATTTTCTGTAACTTCTATAAGTACAAAGCAAGTTAGAGATGAAGTAAAGTTCTAATTTAGATTCATCATCACAGGAATATACTAGATTGCTTTGCCATAGAATGTAAAGGGATGGGAATTTGTAACAGTAAAGTTACAGATTGTTTTGGTTTATGCATGAGTTGCAATTTTTTGTAGCTTTTATAAATACAAAAACATGAATAGATGAAATAAATTTCTAAGTTAGATCCTAAAATTTAAAAATTATATTTTTTGAGTGTGATAAAGGGTGGTGATCTGGTGCCAATGAGGACAGAGGTTGGATTTTGAAGTCTAAATAATTTTGTCATGTCTAAAATTACCATATTTGAATATATTTAAAATGGGATGGTACTACACAGTAAGTTTGGATGGGATTTACAGTGCTTTCACTACCTTTGTTCACTCTTCTTGAAAGTTTACTCTGTAATCAGGAGCAAACTAATTTATCTTTAGTGAGCAGTGATGCTGACAATGCTCTCACTTTATGGGAAATATCTGAACGTTAGTCACCTAGTCTAAGCTAGGTTCCTTTCCTATCAATGGATAGCAATGAGCTCTTCCAAAGGGCACTTCTGCCTATTCCAAAGATGAATAAATGTAAGCTGGTTGAGTCAGATGAGAATCCTAATAATAAATGAAAGTTAACATGAATAAAAATCTAAGTCTCTTCAATTGAGATATTAATGCAAAGAAGCTCATGTGCTGTAAATTCACGAACTACTACAGTGTCTACTGTATCTTTACATCACAAGGTATAACCAAGAGAGAAGAGTGCAGTTAACATTAAAATGCATTGTTTTTTTTATTCACTGGTTTCCATAATCTGGATAGTTTTCCCTTGCTTAAAATTTCTGTAACTGCAGTTTCTTCACTCCTTTCTTCACAGCCTTCACTCCTCTGACACACTCTTGTTACTTTGTGATGGCAATAAAAGATGTGGCTTTTACTACAGTTCTATGTGAGGACTCTTACAAGCTAGGGTGGTGACAGTTTTGAGGAGGAGTTTGTTCCCTACACAGTCTTGCCTGGGAAGGGTCTGAAGGGAGGTGTGGAGTCAAGCTCCAATTACCAATTCAAATGGTAATTCAGTGACCATTTTTCTTTCCATCTCGTTATGCTGTTAATCTTGCAGCAATTTATTTTTCTTCTCCTTACCCTCAGGATTCCATTTCCATTCCCAGTTTGTTTATATTTTTACTCCTTGTGTCATTACAACATTCTGACACGAATATCTGACAGAAAAATATCTGGCGAGAGTATTCATTTCCTGAAAATGGTCAAAATTTGAGCCTCTGGTAGACAAGCAATTTTTTCCCCATTTGTTTTAGAGCTATTGTTACAATACTTACTTTGCCTGTCTAGATCTTTCAAGTAATGTTGAACAAACCTTATCAATGTCCAGCCTTTGGTAACAAGGCAGGGTTCTGGAGGATAAGACCTGGCCCTGGGAAACAGACTGTATCTCCACCTTCAGCACTGACTCTTGTGAAGCTGGGGAGAAGGTTTAATTGTTCCATGCCTCAGTTTCCTCACCTTTAAAATGGAAAAAAAAATCAATCAACAGTTGTCTTAAGATTTGAGATAACACAAATGAAAAATGCTGGAGACAGAGGTGGCTCAATTCTAATACAGCAGTACAATTCCAGTATGCTGGGGAAATTGGCTTTTTTAAACACCCTTAAAAATTCTGAATAATTTTCCAGAAGGAAGTTGTGTAACACATGGAAACTGATTATTCAAATTAATTTTATTTTTTTCTTTCCTGGTTGACCATTTCCGAAGTTTCATTCTTTGTCAACGTAGTTTATTGTATTTGGTATGAAGACTTAACTTCATTGTCAATACTGTACAGTATACTATATAGTGTCCTGGCTTATCATCATTATTGAAAATAATCTAGAGGAAATATTCTTCTACATTAATTGTTTGGTTTATACCTTGTTTGTGCATTTTAACAAGATTCAATCATGAAAGATTTCTGAACTTGAAAAACATTTCCTAAAGACATTATACTACAATGTAGACTCCTGGAGGAGAATTAAACTTCTGAAATGGCTCAGAATTAATATAGTCCTTAAATCATTGTGGGAAGGGTCACTACCAAAAGCAGAACGTTTTCATATTAGTGATATATGACTGTTATCTTGCTTACTGCAGAAGAAACTTAGAGTGGGAAGGTTGTCTGAATGAGTGAGAAGTGCTTTTGCTACAGTTATACAATTAAATTTCAGGTCACAGTAGACCTAGATCTAGAATTTCTGGCACAGCGTCTTACAGGCTAGAAAGCTGCTGAAAGCTTAAGACCTCCTACCATGATCTGATTTCAGAGAGCTGTGTTAGTTTAACACTTCATTATTTTTTGTTGTGGAATGTGATAAAATAGAGGTGGTGTTTTGAATTTTCTACTTACAAGAACTTTGTACCACAGAAAAATTACTCAAGTTTAGGTATTTGCAGATAAAACCAATATATTATACGTGAAAAAACAGTTACATATTTACGCAATTGCCTCTTGATTTTTGTCCACTGTATTTGCACATAATCTTTGCTCTAGAATGTTTAAACCTTAGAGCATTCATCTTTGTTAGGATTCATGTTTGAAGCCACTAATATATATATGAATGTTCATAACAGTAAGAACTCTGTCTTGATAGAAGATTTTTCTTTTTTCTCATGATTAAATCCATCAGATAACTCCATATGACAGAGAAATGAAACAAAAGAAGACTTACTTCTTAAAAAAAAAATCATTTCTCCCACTGAGAGCCTGAGGCTAAAGTGTTTGTCAGGTTTAAAACGCAGGGTCTGGAGCAGGTCTGGAGCAGATTAGGAAGAGTGTCAAAGAGGAACAAAACCAAACACAATTGGTTCTTGTTTGAAGAATGGTAGCTCTGTAGCTGAAGTTTCTGTGTAGTTCCTGACAGTTTGTGTATGAAGAAACATTTTGTGAATAAACAATTATACTAAGAAATTACTTATGATTTCTCACAAGTGATTTCTTCTCTGAATGCAAAATGGGTGTCTGTCTTTTTCAAAATAGCCATGCCATTATTGCAAGCTTTCTTGCTTCCTTATTCATTACTACCTACTTTCTCTCCTCGTTATTAGAATCACGTACTTTGAAGTGATCGTCCACTGTGAGAGGAGGATCCTGGTCTTCCTTGCAACTTCTTATAAAGCACTAAAAGATGAGTTGTCTTTCCTTCTCCTTCTTATCTCAATTGTTAATTAACCTATGGAGGAAGCCGAATGAAAAAGAATAGTGTCTTAGCTTTATTGATGAGACATAAAAATAGATTTTAACTAATAATTTCAAATATGTAATACACTGCAGTTCATTCAGGTCACCTCTCGACTGCATAGACTGGAGTGCAAGGCAGATACAAAGTTCTCTAGAAATGTAGAGGACAACTAGAGAAAAATTAAGTATCACTTCACTCTTCATATAGCAATCATTAAAAAATGAAAACAGTAATAAAATAGTCTTACTTTTTATCCTAGTTTGTTCTTGACACGCTCATTCAGTCGCTCAAGAAGGAAACCTGAGGACTACTGCACTTCGTAAGCTTGAAACACGCTCATACTATATTTGCAACAGAAGCACTGGTGAAAGAATAAAGGGTTTCATCTGATGGGAAAGAGTCATGCACAATATGCTAATATGAAAAATTGTAAGTTAACTTAAAACACGTGGAAGTAAAGGCTCTACTGCACTGGTAGATATCAACGAGAATAATTACCAGAGAATTCTCAACAACAAAAAAAAGATAGAAATAAGCTTAGGTAAAGAAGTCATCACATTTGGAACAGAAGTGAATGAAGATTAAACATGATGCACAGTGCTTGATGTGTTACAGAAAATGCGAAATACTGCAAGCGCAGAGTACTTGATCAGAATGGCATAGTGAGCTCCATGTCCCAGTCCACAAGATATAGCTGTGTGTATTTTCTGCAGGCCAAAACTAGTCTGCCTACCACAGGAACTCTTCTAGTGGTCAATGGCCAACACTGAAGCAGAAGTTGAGGATGTTATCAGCCTAAACAACAAGGAATCATTAATTTTAAACTTGACACTGGGGTATGAGCCAACATTATAAATGAAACAATGATTTATTAAAGAAAGTAAAGCAACAGGTTGTAGAAGTTAAATGATTAAAACCTAGGGCACACAGATATAGCAGTTTTCCATTAAGGGATTATTTGAACTAAATATATAGATAAATAGCAAACTGGAATAGATTCAGTAGAACGAGGGCAAAATATAGATTTTATCAGACTAAAATGTCTTATTTACATGAAGAGCCAACTCTCCCAAATTCATGCCCCTGGAAAGTTCTTGTTGTATAGGAGAAAGTGCTGGATAATGCTGAACTTTATGTGAACAAAAATGATACAGGTGGCTTCGTAAAAAATTTCCTCCATCTACAAAAAGAGAAATTTTTATACAGATAAATATTTTACACTTTCTCAGGAAAGTACCCTTAAAAGTAACATTTATGTATAACTAAAATCCTTTCTAGGGAGATAATATTTCATCTTACTACCATTTAAATTTTTTTCTGGGCCCAAGGGTTTTCATAGGAAAATGCAACAAATTTAAGAAGGAGTTCTTAGTACTTCCTGGAATTTTATTAAAGGCTCTCATGCAATTCCACATGCTCTCCAATAAAACATAAGAAAAGCATATGTGAGGATTTTTCTAAGAATTAAGAATCCATGATAAGGACAACACCCCCCTCCCCACCCCACCAACTTTCTAGAGGCCTCAAACAGCAATATTGCAGAAGCTTGATTTATCACACATGGAGAATGAATAATCAGGAGACATCTCCTGTTGGTGGCACAGGAAAAAGCGTCCCTCTTGCAAATTAGACATAGTTTTGTTTACAATTGCTAAAAATATCAGCTAGAGAGAAGAAACATCCTATGTTTTCAACATTATCCACATTTCCTTAAAGAAGTTCTAACATGCACAGTGGCTTATACTGAAAAAAACCCCTATTTTTTTTATATCCACATCTGGCATAGTAAACTCTGACAGACATGTATGCAGTGTGCCATGACATTAAATGGTCTGTAGTGAAGTAGAGGCTTCTACGTGTACCTACTGGGTTCTGCAGTCCCTTCATCTAAACAACAGAAAAAACCTGTCAAAGCTACACAGAGCTTTCAGAAAAAAGGATGCAAAATTTTATAGCAACCTGTATTTAGCATGATTATTTTACAGAATAGCACCAATGAATCATGATTTGTAAGCACACGATTTTCAGTTCAGAATAAGAACTTCAATTCGCTTACAGAAAATAATATCAGAGTCACCAGTGCAAGATGTTGATGTAAACTCATCCAATGTGGGTTGTGTTATATATTTCTCGCTCAATGGTATGAACAATATTCTGCAATATTAAAAATGTTCCTTTTCTCCAAACTTTAATTCCTGGAATCAGTCTTCTTACTAAGATACACCAACATGCTGATCAACATTCATTTCCGATCTCACAGCCAGAAGTGCAGTAACTCGTTAGAGAATAATGTCCTAGGACATCTTGCAGCAATTCTCAGTCAGTAACTAATTTGTTACTTAAAGCCATTTCACTTCCATGGGTTTTGGGTTATACACATATTTACATGGGAGTCAAAAGGAAGGAAAAAGATTGTGGAGATTTCCACATTTTAATGTAGGAACTAGACAAATGAGACCTGAATTCCCCCTCATGTCCAGCTTTATGAAGAATATTCTCTGTCAGCCCAAGAAATTTAAAAATGTGAAGATTTGAAAAATGCAAAAATAATATGATTTAAGTACAAGAAATAGCAAGTTTTAAATCCTGAATCATGTTTCTAATACTGTCTTTGATGTCAGGCCACTCAACTTCCCTACTTCCATTTCTCTGTAAACTTAGTCTTTCTTATTAATGCAGAGTTTTTGAGGCACCATTGAGGAAGAATTAGATTAATTTAAAATGGAATGAAATTTAGCAGTAGAAAATACTAATCTTGTTAATAATGGGAATGTCCTCTGTAAGATGGATATTCAGTATCTGGTAGTAAGAAAGGAGAGAAAAAAAATCAGTATAGATTAGTTAATTGGAAAATAACCACAAGTCCCCTACTTTTGCTGTAAAGAAAAGGCAAACACAATCTCAAGATGTATCCAGAGAGGTATTTTCTAGAAAAGATCAGGTAGCTCGTGAAAGCCTTCATCTAGAAAATTACATGCAGTTCTACCAGCTTATTTTTTAGGTGCATTTGTTGAAATGAAATACAGATCTAAAGGATGCCTGTGGTGGCAATCAGGGAAATGGAGAGATTGTTATACTAAATGAGAAAAAGAACTTGGTTTGTTTACCCTAGCAAAGTGAAGGCTGAGAAGAAATAACAGTTGTTCTCTACAAATGCGCTGAGAAGGTACATTTATACCAGAAAAAGAGAATAACTATTAAACTTGTCATAAATAAACTTAGGCGGGAGATTAGAATAATGTTTCTAACCACCGAAGGTACGAGACTCTAAAAGAGGATCCCAGTAGGAGTAGTGTAGGTAGGCATCTTCGCTGCTTTTTGATTCCTTCATGAAAAGGACTATGTGACATGGAACAGCAAGAGATTGATAGGCTTTTATGTTGTCAGATATGTAAATTCAACATTATAATTCCACCTAGGTTTCAGTTATAAAAATGACTTTTTAGTGAGAGACAAGAATATCCGTGCTTGGGTAATGGAGGAAAATTTGAAAATGCACACGGTTTTAAGGGGAAATATGCAGCTTGTTGCTTTTGTACATTTTCAGTGAGAAAGCCGTTATGAAGTAATGAACTGTCCGAAGACGGCGATGATTGTTTTATCTAGGATTTGTCTGGAATTGGATTTAAGGTAGCATGAAATTAGCTCATTGCCGCGATTTGTTTATAATATTTGAGAGTGATTGTGTCCGTCCTTGCAAAGAAATTGTGCATGGATATTCGCTAATTGACTAGCATTCAGTCCAGTAAGCCTGAGGTAATCTTGGTCAGCTATCGGAGGTAACTGGGTGTGTGTAGAGACCATACCTGTTCCTCTTATTGAATGTTTCTGGTTTTCATCTCATGTTTACCAAATACTGCGGTGTTGACGCCAGGCTGCTGTAAAATAATCACACTCCAGTATTGCTGAGGAAAGCTATTCCCCATCTTTGGTTTGCAAACAGCTTCAGTCTGCTTTGAGCACAGACCAGGGCTTTTTCCATTCTGAGATTAGATCGTTTGCACGTATTACGAGGGATTGAACTTTAAATCAATCCAGAAACCATAGCTGGTACAGAATGTGACACCTGACACTTAAACACTGCATTTTGGCAGCATACAGGCCAAACTGAATTCTCACAAATGTCCGTGCGAGTTTCCAGATGCAGTTGGAATCATTTTGCAAGAATGATTTAGAACCTACATGTTTCAGAAACAGTTTTATTCCCTGTATCATTCTGCCACAGCTCTGCTCAGTGGAAGCATTTGAGCTGGGTCAAGAAATTAGAAGAAGAAATGAGTAAAAAAGTAAGAGAAAGAACAATCAAAGATAAAGATTTTTTCTTTTAGGGACCTCCAGCTTTGAATCTAGTTTTTTCTGTCTCTTGTTTGGTCTTATATTACCAAAATTTAATCTTCTTGTGTGCTCAAGAGACCGTTAACCTCTTTACCCAGGTGTCAAAAAAAAGCAAAATGGAAGAAAATGACATTTGTAAGAGAGGACAATGTTGTTGGATTTTATTTTTATTGTAGAATTGTTTTGTGGGTATGAGAGTATAGAAGCAACCTTTAAAGATCAGGTTAAAGATTGGGACACGTACTCTCCTCTTCTATGTTAGTTTTTACAACATAAAAACATGCAGTTGCTTGCAATTCATTAGGTAATGCATGACTGAAACACTGGAGACACCAACTATCACTTCTGTTCTCCAGAAGGCATTACTTCAGTCATGACTTCTTTTCCTCAAGATCCCAGCCATCAGTACTTAAAACTTATATTTATTACACTCAGGATATGAAAGAGATGTATAAAAATCAAAAGTCAAGGTTTCTTCTGTTTGTTTTTAATTCCAAAGAAAGGCTCTCATTCTTTCTTGCGTGGGGATTTTGAGGAAGATGACAAATAAATTACAAAGCTTGAGAAAATTGCTTCCAGACAACACTAGAAAAGAACAAAAAGCCACTGAAACCATTTGACTCAGCCTTGGTTTCTTCCAATGAAAAAAAAAAAAAAGATCCAGCTGGTCTCAGAAGCAGAAGGATTAAACTTTAGAATGAACGGAGATTGTGATGAGTAAAATACAGACTAAATGAAAAAGCTTTGTTTGTGTGCATACATGTGAAAAATAGAGGTGTTCCAATGGAATATTCCCACCTTGGGAAGCAAAAAGTTGTGGGTTTTGTTGGTTTTTTTAGAAGTTTTTACAATCAGCTCTTATAAAAAAAACTATAGAAAAAAAGTACCATGGTGGTACACTTTTCTGTATGTGGAGAGCTCTATTAATATCTCCCACAATTGTCTCTTCATATGATGTGTGTTGGCAGCTCTGTGTTGAAAAACATACGAAGTGCATCAGAGCATCATTAGATCGTGTAATGAATGTACCAAAACAAGTAATAGGGGAAGGGCTGCACATCTCCCTGCTGCATTACTGTCCCTTGGCTTCTTACTGCCATGGCCTAAAATACTAGATTCATCTGGTTAACAGGTTGCTTGGCCAACTCTTTCTAGCAGATGTGAGTCAGAACACTCCAGAGATGCTTCAGAACTGCACAGCATTATGGTAACATACAGATCTGGTTGGGAGAGCATTTGTGGGAGACTGTTGTGAGAATCTCATACTCCGTGCGCAGGACCTGACATGAGGCTTCCACTAAATGGGCTTCTTTGTGAGATGGTGATCATATCAAGAAAGATATTAGTATGTTCAATATTTCAGTGATAGCCTCTTCAGAGAAATGATACCATCATTTAGTACAAAAATATTGATGCATTTTAACTATAGCCATGCTGAACACAGTGCAAAATGTAGATGCAAGAGAAAGCATCTGCCCTGCCCAATCCGCAGTATAACTTTGGACAGAAATGCCTACTTCTTGGAAGGTGGATGCACAAAGAAGTGAAAGGTCTTGCCCAAGCAGCTGGTCAGTGATACCACCAAGGATACAACTCCCTAATGCCACTCTTTTAATGCCCTGCCAGCTGAAATGCTGGACAAATGGTAGAGCTAAAATGTGTTCTTACTTATTAATGAAATTGTAAGAAGCTGTCCTACTCAAAACATATTCCAGTTTATGAAAGCATTGATTTGGCTTGGGGGGTTTAACTATGATTTTCAAGCATAAAATTCAAACTATTGCTATATTTAAAATAAATGAAGTTGCAAACAAAAAATACATGTTCTCTCCTTACTAAGCTACAAAGAAAACTGAAAAGTGAAGGTTTTCCTTTTAGCCAAGTCTTCTCAAACCAGGAATAAGTCCCAAAGCAGGGTTGGCTCCTTCAAAAGCAAGGGCCTGAGGCAAAGCGAGAGCCTGGTAGTGCTGCTTTCATCTCCTTCAGCTCAAGCAAACAGACGCACTTCTCAGCTGAGGAATGCGAGGCCGTCGCCACCGGGTCAAGTCCTGGGAGGGGAGCGTAGGCAGTGCCCTTTCACTCCGCTTTCACAATGCGGTGGAAAAAAAGACATCCACCCATGTACTTGCACACACGTGCCCGCTCACACTCGTGTACAAACAGCATCTGCATGCACGCGTTCTTTTCAGTGTTTGCCAAGCTACCTAGTCTGCTTTATTTTCCTCTTATTTTTTTCATAATCCAGCTGAGGCAGACTTCTCTGAGCTGGAAAGGAAATATCAATAGCAAGAGTTTCTGTCTCACTGGAACAACACCTGACTGCTTTGTCCACGTTGCCTGTGCTGTTGGGTAGCCACTCCTACTTCACGAGCACATTCTTCCAGCATTATTTCCATTGTTATGAATTTTTACCATCCTTCATCACTCTCTGAAATGAATTGACTTTAGCTTTGGCAGAAAAGAAAAGGGGGGGGGGGGCAGAAAACCACAGTTCAAATAAACCTATCTGAGCCTTCAAAAACATTTGATGCATTATCAAAATAGAAAAACAGCTGTAAGAAAGTGTTTTACTGTTTACCGTGTAATCATAGAGGCACACATTCTGTAAATCACTGAAACTGCAACCGGAATGTGGCAAGGGCAGTGCCAAATGACCCTGGGATGCCGTTAATCACAATTCTCATCAAGCCTATGGTTATTTTTGAGCTGTGTGATTTACTCTGAAACAGTCCTTAAATCAGGCTATATATCTGAATTCCCTGAAGTGACCTACCGCAATGGGGCACTTAGAAACATGGTCCCACATTTTGCTAGAAAGTCTCATTGCCTTCTGACCAAAAATTCTTAGGGGGAAACCCTGAAGCTGCAGATGAGGACTCTGTTTCGGGTTACCTGTGGGAGTAAATGAGCAAATGAAAGATCGGGATTCCTCAGTGAAGAAGAGATTTGAATTGGGTGAGTTTGGTAATTGATTCTATGAAATCTTCCTGTTTTCCAAACCAAATACACACTTATTTCCTTAGACAGAAGAGTCGTACCATTTCAGCCCATCTCCTTTATTTCACCAGCTGTTCTCCCTGTGCTTGTTTGGTCTCAGCAATGCATGCTACATTCCTTCATTACTTTGACTCTCTCTAAGCCATGAAAACTTTTCCTTATTTCAGTTATTAAACTCTCAAAAGGCAACAGAGTACGGAACTGATGCTATCTGGCAATACTTTGGTTTACCACTCCATTCAGATGCTGCACCGGACGAGCTGTGCTAGAATGTAATGCTCCCTCCCGCCGCAGCTCACGTGAGCTGGAAGGAAACTGTCAATCACGCTTTCCCTGGCCTTCCCTTCATCACTCAAAGGAAGCTTTGGCAGCAGCACAGCAGCCATTTTGACTGAAGGAGAGGTGGAGTCACCATTAATGATATTCTCAAGGGGATATTGCTGTGGATTTCCTGGGTCTCCTGGTATTTGGTGTTAATGCACATTTCTGTAGCCCTCACTTTCCCTTTGGCTGTGTTTGTGCAGTACTCTTTCATTTCAAGTGAATGGATAATCACATCTAAAAAGCAGTGTTAAGTCCAGGACAAAGTGCATGCTATTCCAAAAGAGAGAGATGTGTGTCTGTAATTAATTTTGTTAGGATGATGGAGAAGTGTATAGATTTTTAGAAACAGCTGAATTTAGTTTTTGCATATAATCACTGGCTTATCAAAAGACTGACAAAGCATGAGAGCATTTTCTAGGCTCTGAACAAAGCTGGTTTTCATATCATCACATTATAGCAGATTACTACCTTCTGATAAAATGTAGCCCATAGGTATCTTTTACCTCTGACTTGCATTTAACAAATTTTTAAGCCAGCTAGTGGCATTAATTCATTTTGCTGGACTTCCTGCATAAACCATGCAATTTCATTCTCTAACTTCATCATTCAGTTGGTGTTACGGTAAAGCACATGTTCTTAAAAAGACACTCAGATATGATTTGAAGACATCAAGAGAGCTATTCAATTACTTTCAGTTGTAGTTTGTTGCAGAATGATTCAGTAATTTAAAATGTTTATGCTTTGGGTTACTGTAATACCAATGAATTTTTGGCCTGGACTCAGACCTCATTATGCCAAGTTTCGCAGGCACGTAGAACAAAAAGACAGGATGAGTTGCCAGTCTACGTGATTATTCAAAGAAGTGTTAATCCCTTTCTTTTGGCCAGACTCCTATCCAAATCAACTCTGAATTCCCTTGCAGGCTCTCTTGCTGGGCTTACTTATTTCTCTTTATTTATTCCATGCATTCAAGTATTAGTAATTTGTTATTTTGTTGTCAAATTGCTGTGGAAAAGCTCTGATTAACCACACTGGTATAATAAGTTTTGTCCAGAGTTACAGATCACATTTTGGGTAAACCAAACTGTAATATGGGGATACCTTTCTGTAGACGTGCTTCCACATCTGGGCATGCAGAGCCTGATTTTTTAAAGGATTCAGAAGAATGGATATAGATGGTTGTGTTGCTGATGAATAAAAGCTAATGAGTTAAGTGTGCAGTTCAACCAGACAGTGCCAACAGTAACACTTAAAAATCACTTTCAAGTTCTTTGGCATAGAATGTGTCCATGTTCGGATGGGGGACAGAGGGGTGTATAAGTGGAAGAAAAGAGAAAATCAAACAAAGCAGCAATGTACATTTCCTTTGTTCAACATTTTGTTCACATTTCAACGCCCATACATTGTACACTAGAAGCACTTTTACCTTTTCTCCACAACAAACTCTGTATTTTGAATATACAGTCAGCCACAGCCCACTCATCTGTTGATATTTCTCAGGTCTGACTTCATGGCTACATATGTGAGTTATTTCATGAGTTATATTAGCTTTTGCAAATGGAGATAAGACTATGGTGAAAAGCGGAGTTTGTAGGAATGATAGACTTTATTTATAACTTTAAAAAATACCGGGAAGATTTTCATAGGCAAAAATAGGTTGGTATCATTTTGAATGAGGCAAAGAAGACTAATTTGCTCTTGGGAGAATTAATAAAATAAATACTTAGACTACACTCTGTTATTAAAGTTTTAAAGAGAAATGTATGTATTACCCAGGTAAAATGAGAGCTTTACACGAATTGGGAACAAACTAAATTTTTAGCAGATTTTCACAAGTTCAGTATTTTCCACTACAAAACAGAATGAAATAAGCAAAATTCAGAATTTCTTCTGAAGGAAAATTGTAAAAAATTTTTGATTGATTAGGCCATTTCCTTTAGATAAAACTGGAATTTTCTGATTTCAGCTTCTGTGGTTTTGTATAAAGGCTAAAAAAACCACACCCCCCCCCAAAAAAAAAACAAAAAAACAAAAAAACCCAAAAAATCAACAAACCAAACAGGAGAACCTGAAAGGAGCAACCATTTTATTTTTCTTCTTTTAGGATTCTTATTTTTGCATGAAGCATCTTGCTTGTAATAAGTTTGCCAAAGAGAAAAATAAGAAATCCTTAAAAGATTTTTACTGAGCTTGAGATGCTAGGAAAATATGTTAGAAGTGAAGCCTATGAAATACTAAGTTTTAAAAGAATGTCAACCTCCAGCTCAGCTCTGCTTGACAGCGTAGGTCAGTGGCAACTGACCAGAGAACAGCAGCAACTTTATGAGCAAGTTCCAGCGATAGACACAAGAGAAATTGATTTGATCAATAATGTGACCTAGCACAAGCATAAGAACAGTGCTTTGAAATATCTCCTACCTCCTTAATAGAACAGTGGGCAGGGGGTAGTTTCCAGGACTATCAGTGGCACAGAGAAGAGTTTTATTGTGCTGTCAAATAACTAAATAAGATTTGTTACTGCATAACCTCACACTGAAATGTATGACATCATGCCTTTGCCAGAGAAAAACATGGCGTGGACCAGTTTGTTCTCCAGATGATTTCCTTAAGATACAATGACAGGTTTTTAGTTAAACATTTTCAAATAGCCAGGCATATAATGGTAGTATTTAATTATAGCTCAATTCTTGTAAACAATTCTAAGTAAAACTGTCTGTTGTAGTTGTTCCATAATCCTGGAACCATGAAAACATAAAGCTGGAAAGGACATCAAGAGGTCATCCAATCCAACATCCTACACTGAGCAGCATCCAGCATTCATAGGCAAACATACAAAAACAAGCATCTATAGGCAAGCAAAACGAGGATATCGCATGTACTCTCCGGAGTTGTTGTTTGACTTCCCAGGCATGCTAGACTTGCACGCCTGCAGAACTTCCAGCATTTGGGTCCCCTCCTGCTGTTTGGTGCAGCAGGTCTGAGGGGTTTTGGTTTTGTTTTTTTTTTTCTACTTCCTGGCCTTCAAGTGTATACAATCAAAGAAAATGACATTTTAGATACAGTGAAGGGCAACTGCAATGAAAAACCCTAAACAAAAGAGGTTTTGCTCTTTCATCTCTTATCTGGAACCTGGAGGTCTTCCAGCTTTGCCTTTCAGCATTGGTCCTATTAAATATTGGCCCAGAATGATTGAACAAACTTGTTTCAGGACCTGTTTCTCATTTTAAATAACCTAGATTTTAAAACCTCTGAATGTTTGGTGTAAAAATGAAATCAAGTTTCTGTGTGGGTTATTGTGAAAGAAAAATTTTGCCAGATGCCTCCTCTTTTTCTCGTTCAGTTACTTAATTTGTGTTTTTCTGATCAGTGCTGTGGACTGCCCTCAACCTTCTCTTTACTTTGAATTTTCAGAAGAAGGGACTCAGTTGTGTGGTAATGCCTGCTGAGTGGGAAGCAATTATTGCTGGAGATCTGAATTAGCAAAGCTTTAAATCCTATTGGAGCAAGACTGTGGCCAACAACATTTGCATTAAGAAATAGTTACTAAGACTCTTCTTTTAAGTATAAATGTCATTTTTAGAACAGACTTCAGCACATAAAAGTCTAAGTCGTGCTGAAAGTTAGGCTTAGATGGACATGTTTTGTCAGTCAAATTGGAAGTGTTCCATAAGCCTCCTCAGCTGAAACATGCAAAGAAAAGCACTTCTCTTTTGAGTGTTGTCTACACGCATATTCACATTATCATGTGTTTTTATGTTGCAGATGCCTAAGCCAGACTCTGTTTTGCCTTAGATACACCTGGAAGCTGTTCTTCCTCCACATGCCCGTGTCCTTTACATTGTCTCAGCTACTCAGCTGAGTCAGAACACTTACCCAGTGAAATGAAACATTTGCCAAAACAAAAGTCTTTGTATATTATTTTATTCACAGCTTTTGGGGGTGAGTTCCTGTGTTTTGTTCTGTTTCATATTCATTTCTCCAGCTCTGTAAAACAATATGAAGATTGCACTCAGCCCTGACCACACAGTACCTTTTGTGCCCTTTTTCCCCACGTTACCTTGGATTTTCCATTCCAGTTAACTAATAAGTTAACTAAGGTCATATTTCTATCATGACCTTGCCATTTTCTGCAGGCAGTTTCATAGCCTGCCCATCTTTCAGCAAACACATTTTTGCCAGAGACACCTATGGTTCAGGTTTGAACAGATATTGGAGTTGCGGTTCTTTTAATTCCCAGGCACAAGCAGAGTGCGAACTATACTTGCATAAGTATTTCTTGGCTAGACAGTGACTTCTTTTTGAATCTAGGTAGTCAAGAGGCATTGTCACTCATACTGACTACTAATCTATCTTTATTGTCAATGCTGGAGGAGATTGATAAACCCAGCTCCGAGGGCGTCACGTCTTCTAAACTGACATTGAAAATACTCTTGCACCTTACTGTGTTAAGTTGAAAATGCTGAGATATTTGGTCCCTGATAGTCACTAGAAAGGCTCAATAAAGCCAGGATCCTCAAGTTCTAGTTTTGTTTAATCATAGAACAAGTCCACTTTGGTATTTTCTAATATCTGTGTTTCAACTACCAGGAAATTAGATGGCAATACCCACCTCTATGAAGAGATTGCCCGGATGGATAATATGTTATGTTAGGAATAGTTATGAGTCCATCAAAATAGTTTCTTTCTATAGGAGATAAAGATGTGCACCACCATAGTTTAAGCAACAATTGCAACATCAATTGCTGTTGCAACATCCACAGTGCACGTACAGTGAAGTTGTCTAGAAACTGCAAGCTTGTGTTAGTGTTGTTGCAGATATGATGAAACAAGAATATAAGACAGAAAAGTTTTGTAGTGAGGGATAATATCTTTTATTAAAGCGGCACATACTTTTTGTCCTCACAGTGCTGGGAGGGCACTCATATTCCCTCTCCTTCTGTTTGCCACGTAGGTAAGAGGGCAGTTCCCGTTGACCACAGGAGTGCCTGCAGGAGAGGCTTGGACAGAGTGCAGAAGAAGAATGCAGAAGAACTACAGTCATTGGAAGTAACTTTTCTTTCTCTTTCAATACTCATCCATATGCATTAACACTGTGGGTGATCCCATGCACTTCATATACTCACCAATTACCTAAAGTTAAAACTCCTGATATAGCTTCTTCTGAAAGACAGGGTGGGAGGAGTGGAGTCAACACAGTCATTATTGTGTAGATCCAGAACTGATGCCTACGCAATAACAATGCCAGAGAAGAGAAAGAGGGGCAGGATTCTGTTCTGAGTAAAGGGAGAAAATAAATCACAGAAGTTTTTGATGAACATCTGGGAACTGTTCAGATCTTCAAACTAGTGCTAATCCATACGATGAGCAGTAGCATGGATGGGCATGGAGTGGTATGAGCTGAAGCTGTTCCTTCAGTAAGAATGTTTGACATCATCCCTTAAGGCATGAGGTATAATACCACCCAGTATAGTTTATAATTATATTTTGTTGGTTTCCTTCACTTTCGTAACTTTTCCAGTCTTGAAATCAAGAACTTAATCTTTTGCTTTCCTTGATTAAACTTTTGGTTTCTCTTTTAAGCATGTCTGGTAGAAAGACTGAACCTGGATAAAGAAGATTCAAAGAAAGGACTTGTCTGGAGAGTAACTCATCCAGTTAAACTGTGCAGGCAACAGCCTTCCTCCCTGCTGGAAGCTGAGATACGTCTTTTGCCAGGTATAAGGACTAGTTTGAAAGTGTTGTGAGCAAGTATTAGGGTTTAATGGCAGAAAGGTCATTTATAGCTGCATGTACACCTCAGATTATCAACATGCTAATTTTTAAAATTAAATAACTTAGATGCTGTTGAAAACTTCACCCCAAATCTTCATTAATTCTAAAAGACAAAATCTGTTAAACCTTATGGTTTTGGAAAACAGTAACAAAATTTAGAATCAGACTATGATTTACCAGAAAGATTACGTAGTTATTCTGAAAAATGCCTTGGTAACAAGTCCTGGCCTTGTTTTTTAATTGTTGAATGGTTTGTTTTCCTTCACAACTCCAGTATTATCTCACTGCCACTCTTCCTAAGATCATCTGTCATCAGGAATGCAAATGAGCTGACTAATGAATTTTAATCTCTTCTTAGGTTCTATGGTCCTTCAAGACAGAACTTAGTAGAACATATAGCTGTAAATGCATTACCACTCTGATTGGGATTTGTTCCTATACACTTATTAGGAGGAAACATTTTGCTAGACTGAGGCTGTAAGTGATCTGATTCCTATGACCACCAAATTAAATATCAGCTTGAAGAGCAGGGATCAATCCTCTTTCCTCATAGGCTACTTCAGAAATCTATGAAAGTGTTGTGCATGTTCATTAACGTTTGTTACACAGGATTTTTTAATTTGCTTGATAATGCAGACCTGATGTCTAACTTTGTTCTCTTGGTTGACACATACAGACTAATTTAAATTCAGCAAAACAGGCTGAAAATCCTTAATTTAGTAGTTTTGTCTATGGCCTGATTGGAACAAAAAATGGAGTAGCTGGTGAAAATAAAAAAGAGCTAATAAAAAAATAATCAACCTTTTCTCTTTTACCTCTTTCCCTAAGGAAACAAATGTAAATCTGGCATCTTCTAAAATTTAGGCTAATGATCCATTGGAATGGAATGCTTGTAACCTAGCAGCTTGATCATGCACAGATACTAAATATTGGGCAACCCAGAAATTCTAGTGGAAAATATTCTATTTTCAACAACTCTTGCCAAGGTCCAGTAAGCCACTACAACATTGTTATTTGTGACGCTGAATATGACAAAAATGACTTTGAGCACTGTACAGATGAGTTAGTCGTGAGAATTTCAGATTTCAAGCCTTTCAATGATAGGTACTCTTCAGCAGAGCCTGTGATACCTGCTGTTTGATGCAGCTGCCCTTTGAACTGCTTAGTGTCATCGTTTCCTATTCCTCTAATCCTCTAATCCTTGTCAGGTGAAGAGCAGCTTCATAACAAATGCATTAGCAGAACACAGTGGATATCTGGGTCCTGACATTCCAGCCTGGGGTTACCTGGTACTTATGTCTCTCTGCTCTCTGCACGTTGAATTTGCCAAAGATCTCGAAACAGAACCACTCTGCTATCTTCCTGTCACACCTTTATGTAAGCTACGAAAGACTCCAAACTCTAATGCTAATTGTGACGTTAGCACAAAAGCAAACACAGTTGAAGAAGGTGACTCAGGAAGTAGGGAATATCAGACCTACTTCGTGAGGGAAGCATGAAAAAAATCAATCCCAACCAATGTTTCTTGCAGGATGGCTGTCCTTTCTCCAAGTCCTATCCAGGTTAGCAGCCGGCAGTGACTTTGTGGGTTGAAATAAACATTGAAGTATTCTCTACATTCTTAGGAATGGCTCTCTCTTCTGTTTCCTCCGGACCTCAGCTTTGAGTCAGCACCACACCGTAGGCAAGCAGCTTGGTCCTCTCAGGAGTTGTTTCTCTCACTGCCTTCTCCACTGCATTCAAAACGTTGTGTAGAGCTGAGCTTGCCCTTGAGGAAAGGAGCAATTCCCCCTTCTCTTTTCCAGAAGTTTCAATCTGACTCAGAGTACAGGAGCCAGAGTGAGGTAAACACACAAGTTTCTTCTTGGTCACCACCCATTGGACCTCTTCAACATAACGGGAAATACACACCGGATTTATCCAATAAACTGGAAACAATCTATCATTTGTAACTACAACACTATAGTAGCAAAGTGCACCAAAGTAAAGCACTTTTTAGTAACAACTTGGATTTAAGAAGATTTTATTGCGTTATATAGAAGTTGAGTTTTGTCCACTATTTCACCTGTTCTGGGAAAGATTGGTTTGTGCCTCTCAGCATACAGGACACTTATTCTCATATATAAATACTTTCTTCTTGGGTTTCACAATGGACAGAGTTTACTATTAAATAAAAGCCTTTCCATTTAGATTCACTACAGCACCACTGCTCTTCAACAAGGTGTCATATGTCTTATTTTATATGAGTTGGGCTGAACCTGTTTTCTAATGTGGGCAACTTCTTGAACACAGAACTAGCAATATACATCTGAACAATTTTTCTTTAATAATGCTTCTCTAATTATTTTTAATCACTTGAGGATTATAAAGCCTAAGTAATTCCTATTCCTGCCATTGGACAAATAAGATATTAGGGAAATTATTCTTCCAGTCTTTGTCTGTGATACTCTCCGCTAGTCTGTAAGTTCCTTGACTCACATTCTGTCACTTTGCATGTGCTTCTCCAGTAACTGGCTCCTGCTTTCATTAGGGTGTTTAAATACCAAGATAATACAATGAAGTTAATATAATCTGAAGTATCTTATTCTGCAACTGCAGAATCTTGTCAGAATGACTATGATTTCGTTTGCAAATCTGGATTTTAGGGAGCAGAAAATAATGTTTGTTTTTCCCAACCAACATGGGAAGCAGGAAAGCGTGTGCAGCTGTTGTTAATAATTTTAACTTTAGTAGCCAGTTGTAAGAAATTTGTGTCTCACATATTTAAGCAGATTCTTATGTATGCCTGTAAAGAAGTGAATAAATTGAACTATTCACGTCTATTTCTGTAGTGGATATAGTAATATGACTACTAGTACGTTCCAATATGAAATAAGTGCTCACAAAAGCTCTTAGAGCAGCAGTTTTGTGATCCCATAATGCCAGTAATTTTTGGAACTAAATGCAAAAATAATTTCTTTATATTAACTTCCCCTCAATAAGTATCTTAGCAAAGGTCTCTATTTAACTACAAAACTGATGAGACAACATTGGTGGTAAAAGTGAGTAATTTCCCAATGTACAAACATGTTTCCCAATATACAAGCATGTCTGTATGTTTCCTTGTGAAATGCCAAACAAAAAAGAAAAATCTGTTTCAATGTCATTCTCTTAGTAAATTGTGTTGAAATTATTAATCAAAATAGAAGTTATTAGTAGGCTAGGATTGTTTCTTTTTTTTTACTGAATACAAAATCAGTTAATATAACCTACAAAACTCTACAGCTCCTTTCAACCAAATGTGAGAATTATAGCCTTTTCAATATCTTGTCATAATGTACAGCTGAAATGGAAAAAGATAGATAAAATTGAACTAGGGCAAGAGAGAGAGAATACTTTAGAAAAAATGTTTCATCCTGAACACCCCCAGTCATCCAATGTACCTGAAAATTAAGGATAGGCAAGAAAAGAGTTCAGCTGGTCAATACTAGGTTGCAGGTATTCTATCGCAGCCAGCCCTACCTCTCTCTACTTGCTGGGTGAGGAAGGAGGCATGTTCATGGGTCAGAGCTACGAATCCTCACTGGACAGATGGTTGCTGCCTGCCAGCTCATGGCTGGCCACACAAATGAGTCTGGAGCCGTGTACAACCTTCAGGCACTATTTTGTATGAGCCTGGCTTAGATTAAGTCTATTCTTCAGAATCTTTTCACTCCACTGATACTATTGATTACCTAAATAGTGTGAGAGCAAAAACAAATAAATATAAATAAATGAAAAACACTCTTAAAGTTGTCTCAAATATTTCTCCGTTTATTCTCCCAGACATGTTTTTTTTTGGGGGGGGAAAACCCAACCCTCTCAAATATATCCAATACATGTTACTGGAGAAATCCGTATACTTGCGGCACTGAAACCTGCATCTCCTTGTTACATAAATGTACTTACAGTGCTCTCCAAAATCAGCCCCTCGTCTCCTTAGCAACACAGACTGCAAAGAGCTCACCAGCCTGGTGTTCTGCCGCATGTGCAAGCTTCCAAGTCAACTGCAAGATTTTTGGTTTAGGATTCAGAACTTCCCTTAGACCAGCCCAAGCTACTGGTGAGGGAGATTCTTCTTCTGCAGACAGTCTCATAAAAGCTGTAGTTCACTGAAATATATAAGCAATGAACCAACAGGTGCTTCTGAAAAAAAGAGAATTTTCATGGCAGAAGACTGAGCAGCTTATTCCCTTCCTCCTCTCTATCCCATGCCTCATGACCGTAGAACAAAATATTTTAATACTGAAACTCATTTCTTTAACATAGCTCCCCTTAATAACTTACATAAGGATGCAAGAATGTATACAAGAATAATCCCATGTCTTTCCCAAAGCTTCTAGAAATCAATGCATTTTTCTTGTATTGTAAGACAGAAATGTGAGAAATTTTATTTATTATTACACCTGTCAGTGCTTGTGAGGTGCTATTGTAAGACTAATGGTACCCAATACTATTATGCCTGGGTTTAGCCATTGAAGATTTAAATTTGTTCTGGAAATAAAAATCTCCTTCTAAATCATTCCTTCCCCAGTCATTCTAGTTAGCTTGAGGTTTTGTTTGGGGTTTTTGTCTTGTTTTTAAACTTAATTTTCATGCTAGTTCTGTACAGACACACATAATAATAAATTCATTTAGATTTAAGACCGAGATTGTTCCATTTCATCAGTTGCCACTGCACTCCACTGCATTCCCTGATGTCATCAAATTGATGACAAAATCACTAATTAAGGCAACATTGCGTGTGTTAACATTCAAGTATTATGTTACTCAAAACATTTACAGGCTTCTTGATTCGTTTGCACTGTGCTGAGAACCAAGAGAGGGAACGCAAGGACGATGAGTCTCTTAGGTCGGGTGGCTTTGAGCTGCAAGCCCCAGGATCCTGCCTTCGACTCCAAAACAGACTGGTGGGAAAAATGATACAGCCATGAGATCACTCTGTACTTCTAGACAATTTCCTTTTTCCTATGTATTTAAATACGCAGGGAATAAGCCCTCTATTAAAGTGGGGCCCACTACGTGAAGATGGGCAAAGGTTCAACTGAAGGGAAAGAAAAATATGTTCTTGTACCAGGAGATTTTCCTGCCCGAACAGGCAGGGAATAGCTTTGTGGCTCGTTTGCTGGAAAGCTCTGGGACCTGGAAGAACGGGTAAGCATGTGTCAAACAGACGTACCCAAAACACGAATTTCCCTCAGCAAAGGAAGTCAGGATGGTTTTGTTTTCCTTCATGGGTTTAAATTATAGGAACAAACCTTAAAGGTCTGTGATTGAAGCCTTCGAGCGGAGAAGTTACGCCGCCCAACTGTGCTGGTAACACCAGGTTAGACACGTCTCCCCGTCCGAGGTCTGGGAGCATGTTGTGTTTGTACTCGCTGTACTCTGACTCCTCAGCAGCAAAACACGACTGGGTCTGTCCCTGCTTTCTTAGCATTTCTGCTCCAGAGCAATGCAAAACCACTGGCCCCAGGAAAAAAAATCCATTTAATTAGATTTTCCCACCACATCCACTTGGATCCAAGGGACTTGCTGAACACTGCGCTGCCTCCAGGTAATATAGGAGAAGGGCTTCTCCAATCTGTAACAAACTCCTGCCAGAAGGGGTTTACTCATGTTACTGTAATGCTCTGTAAAATAAAATTTAGTCTGACAAAAAGCAGCTGCAAGTGAACAACAATACCGGTTTCTGATGAAAATTTGAATGACTGGATTGTATGCTGGGTATGATTTTTTTTAAAAAAAATATTTCTTGTGTGTAGCTTGTGACTAGCTTCAGTTGTCTTATAGCAAAACTGTAGACGAAATAAACATAAATGATTTTACAAGTAGAT
Source organism: Grus americana (assembly GCF_028858705.1). Lineage (NCBI taxonomy): Eukaryota > Metazoa > Chordata > Aves > Gruiformes > Gruidae > Grus > Grus americana. The sequence goes on from NC_072854.1 coordinate 63,521,077, forward strand.
TTTATATCTGTGTCACAGGGTATGTACTACCTTGAGCCTAGCAGCACACATACCATTTTTTATTGTTAATCTGTAAATAAATCTTAATTAGTGAGAATATCTCAAATGAAACAAGTAAGCTCTTTGATTCTCATTTTCCTCTCTGTTCGGCAGAATGAATTCAGAATAGGAGAAGTGGTTTCCAGATCTGTCATTGCAAGCTAAATCAAAACCAGAAGTAAGAAATATAGGAAGCCTTTCCTTTCTCTATACTGTTTGTTTCCCAGTCTCTCTTAGCAGCCTTTTTTGATGTACCAATACTCCACTTGACCTGAAAGTAATTTAGTTTCCAGGGAGAAGCTGCACCAGTCAAAGACATGGAGAAATTTTGAAATGCAGCAAGACAACTGTTTAATCAGCATTACCTTATTGATTATTTTTTGACAATGATAGTGCGTTAGAGAGATCTGCTCATTTTCATGTAATGTTTTGTGTTTGTATGACTGATTTTAACTTATCCTTCATTCACTTCAGGCAGCTAGGTGGTAACGGAGGCAATTCTTGATTTAATTGTCTTTTGCTTATGCAAAATACTAGCTATGAATAGTTATTTGGCTTGTTAAGAGTGGCTAAATGTATTATTCTACAAAATAATTTATTAATTAAAGATCAGAGTAGACAAACAATTCAAATTGACTTTGTGTTTTCAGTCTGTTTATGAATGAATTTAATTTGCATCTTATGTTTATAGATGGGCTGGTTTCAATAACAAAAAGCAGAAAAGCATCTGAAATTATTTTGGGGAGCTTAATATAGAGAATAGGTTCAGACAAATCCCTACCTATGGCTTAACCGTACTGAACACTACCTGAATTTGAGAGCGTCCCCAAACTATGAAGAAAAAAGAGCTAGGTTTTCCTCCATCTAATTAAAATCTGCACTGTAAATGCATGTGCACATGGGATTAGAGACACATTTCCACGTGAAACTTTACCTCTGGCATTTCCTGACTTTTGGGTACTTAGCTGTGCAGTCTTCATGTTTTCTTAACTCGGTGTTTTTACTTTTTTGAATGGAATGTTTATTTGTGCTGAGGACAGATAATGATCAAACATCTGCCTGTGGATACACACGACATGTACCAGCCAACTGCTTGCAGGCTTCACCAGGGGAGGAGCACCCAGTTTTTGGGTCCAGAAACACCAGCCCCTACTCAACCACACCGTCTACTTTTTCATGAATAGGCTATAGGATATATTCCTTCCAGCAGAGGGCAGTGGAATGGTAGATGTAGGTATATAAAACAGTATTTTAATGCAATTTCAGAGAGAAAATGCAAGGATTCATAGAAAAAAAAAGAAATTAAATAGACCATAAACAAGAGATATCGTTCGTATTGCCCTTCAGGCATAATGTGATTCTGCTTTGGCTTTATTCCAAGAAACACAGAGGAGACCTTTTGATTAACAATGGTATGCCATTATGAAAAACCCTCTAGTGCTTAAGAATTAATAAAATGTGAATTTCTGAACTAGAAAAAAATGTATTCTGAACGCCTTAATCACAAAAAGTCTCATTTTTGCATGGTCTGGTTTAAGGTGCATCTTTTTGCCAAATATTTTTTCTCTTGAGGAAAAGATTAGATAAGTATTTTCTGTCAAAAGACTAGAACTCATTAAGATATTGGCCACAGTATTGTTTCTAGTAAAAAACCTATGCAGACACATAAAGGAGCAGTGTCTTTAAATACTCTTTGTGAGATATGATGGTCCATTTCAGATATCTGACCTTTGCAAAGTTGGAAATGCTCTCAAAATTGTAAGACATTGTGGCAGGTTGGCAATCACATGGATGGAGACTGTAAAGGAATGGTTGTGCATAAGTAAGACTCATAGCCTTTATTGATAGCTATGAATTAGCTTTTCTCATTGCATTTTCATCTAGAATATCCACTCTCAGAGCTTGATGCTCAACGTCTGAAGCTCAGCTGCTTTAGTGGCATACGCCTAAAGCCAGAGGCAAATGCTAAATGAACATGCTCCTTACTTTCATGCAGGCTGAGCTTCTGTTCTCTTAGAGCTTCCTCTAGAAATTGGTCAAATGAAACTGCTCCTTCTTATAGCTACCTTCATGTTAAGGCAAAGAACAGCAGAATTTTCAGTGCAATTGAGAGAAGCATTCAAGTAAAGCAGTATGGCGACCAATACCAGTATTTGATGGGAATGCTTGAGAAGAAAATAAATGTAATAGCTGATTGAATCCTCATTTTCTGGTCTCTCTTCTAGATTGCAGGTGCCTGATTTAATGACCATCGTTTCTGAAAACCATAATCTGCTTTTCTGAAACAATTTTCATTGATGAAATTTAATCCAGGCAGTTTGTGCAGTACAATCTTCTAGACAATACAGTCATCCTGAAAAAAAAAAAAACAACCCCAAAAAACCCCCACAACACGAAAAACAAAAACCAACAAAACAAAACAACAACAACAACCCAAACAAACAAAAAAAGACCCCCAAAACCAAAATCTGAAAAAAGAGGACTAGCAAAAAATGAGAACCTTTAATGTGAAGTAAAAAGATATATTGGCATGACATTGAATTGTCTGGTTTTTTCTTAGGTCAGTATCATACAGAATAACTGTATTCCACATCTTCATTACTGCTCAGCTGAATCAGTTGCTACTTTAGGGTGATACACAGTGTTGGTCTATTCCTAAAGTAGAATAACTCCAAAGACTACTTTCTAAATACGCTATGATGTAATTTCATACTATAATTTCCTCTAGAATTAACCAACATGAACCTGCTTTTCATGGTTTTGCACGGTTGTCTTTTGCACATTTTTAAAGTGTATTTTAAAATGTATTTTACATTTTCATAGTATTTTATAACCCTTTTCTATTCCCTTTGCACTTGTGTGAAAGAGATGAACGGCAATGAATAATCAGGGTCAGGAGGAAGATGCTAAGTGAGTTCTAGATGTGAATGTAAAATTTTAGCTCTGTATAACCCAGGTTCTGAGCTAAACTCATGAAATGCATTTCAAATTTGAGATATTACCGGTAAGCAAAGAATCAAATTTCCAATTCCAGCTATTTACTTTATATAAACATCCTGGCTGCAAATTAACCACAAAAATGTTGGATGAAATCATGTTTTTTCATCTGAATCTACAGTGAATATCTAGTCAAAAGAAGTATGTTGTTCTTTACCAGTACATCTCAAAACTCTCGGTGAGTTTTCAGTCTGTTTTGGTTTGCTTGCCTTGTATTTTCAGCTATCCGTAAACATCAGCCTTTGATATATATCAGCCTTTCTACTAAGGTAGCTCTGGAGCAATGGATTGCGTCTCCTATTAAGTAAATAAATCTGCTCTTAACTTCCACAATTATAAATAACATGAGGAATGTCAGGGCAACCTTGGGGGTAAGCTAAGTCTTAGCACAGTTGCTATGACCTTGCATGTCAGCATCTTAGCCTTTATCAGTGTTTGATTTGTGTACAACATGGAATTTCTTGGGGTTTATATTATTTTAATTTTATTTCTTTTTGCTACATATTAGGAAAATTTAGAAAATAGGAAATATTTCCAGCTGCATAAGGTTTCCTAGGAAGTTTGCTTGGTAGGTCTCTGACAGATAATTCATAATAAAGAGAATTACACCAATTTACTCTGGTACAAGATAAACACTGTAGCCATATTGTAAGCTTCCGTGAGCTGAAGCCACTGTGCTCACTAGGAAAGTTTATCTTCTCTGACCTACCACATAGGACACAGAGCCAGAAAAGAAGTTTTGCTTATATGCAGAGCAGTGAATAATGACAGTTTTGTAGGAACTAATCCTCTTCCCACTGCAGTTCTGTACTTCAATTAAGTGTTCTTTAATGAATGTCTAATTTTAAGCATGCAATTAGTCAGAGTGAGAACAATAGACCTACCTGTGCTTAATTTCCTTAACATGTCAAAGCTGTACTGACTTCAACAGAAGTACAATCAAGTTTCTACAGCTCAGCAGTTACTGGATAAAAGCTAACTTGGGTCCTCAATGAAAGTCTGAATTCAACTTTTCTTTACAGTTCACTAAGGTTCTCTGTATTCCTTTTATTAGCTATGTGTTCACTCACGTTGCTGTTGGACTTTCTTAAAAGTGGGCTAGCAGCTCCAAGATGCTTCTCCCAATATCACTACTGGGTTCAATTATTCCGAGTAGTAGAAATCACACTGCTTTAATTTTACAGCTCTTGAGGTTTTTCTGAACAAAGGCACTAATTTTTTAGGCAAGTATATCAGTAAAATTAAATAAACCCCACCAGCTAAGAAGTATACAACATCATTCTGTCTTCGATTTTTATCATTGTTGATCTAATTTCTGTCACTTCTGATAGTATATAAGGTTTTTTTACTTGCTTGCATAGGTACTCTTGCTGGGAATAAATACCTAGCTGTTACATAAGGACTGGAAATACTGCCCAGTCATCACATTCTTGTGTGTCAACAGCAATATGAATTCAAGGTGACATCCAGAGAAGTTCAAGAAGCTATGCAGAGCATGCTTTGGTTTCCATGTCAAAACTCTGTCTTGTGAAGAAGATCCTTTTTCCTCCAGTTACTTTAAGTAGCAATACCTGTTTCACATACTGCATTTCAATCCAGACCTCTGGTTGTACCCTATTTGCCAAAATTCACAATCGGAGTCTAAAGTTTATATTTCTAAATCCTAATAGGGGTACTTACATAATTAACCTATGGATGCTAAGAACTTGTGGACATGTAGATACCTGGTTTTTAGTAAACTTCCCTCTCATGACTGCTGAAGGACTTACTAAAGAAAGAGAAGTCTTAATTCAACATGATTGAAATGCCTATAATGTGATAGATCCTAAAGCAAGATCTATAGAACAAATTTCTATAGACTGCTGTGTAAAGATGCATTAGGCTCTGAAAATTTAGCCATGCAGTGTTTCCTGGGAGCACAATGATGCTATTTACCAAAGTATTTTCTGACACTATGTGCGTAAGCTAAAGAACCTGCTTATGTTTTGAATTACGCATGTGTTTTAGCTTTACCTTTGGTTTTTCTGATTGTCATAGGTCCAGTTAATGGAAGGGAAAATGCTCCTTATATTCTTTTCAATATCTTACACTTTCTACCATTTTAGCTCAGATGGGAACCAGAGGAAATATTATGTTCTGTTATCTTTTAAGGTAATGCAAATTCACTGAAGTTAAAACTGCAGGAGACTTCATTACAATGCACACTTTTCCAGTACTTTCACCACATTTTCTTTTCTCAGGCTCTGCCTGAAGGTGAATTTGTGTAGAATCCATTCAGCTATACACACTCTGAGTTATCAAAATGCAAAAAGCATGTTTCCTTCAATGAGGGAAGTTTTCCTTTGCTTTTCTTTCTGTCACTCCTTCCCCCATTCCTTATTCCTTCAACACACATGTTCAGGGACTAACTTGAAATGTTTGTGTGTCTTACACGCAACATTTACTGAGAAAGACATGTTTTCAGCTCTGTGAAAGAGAAAAGGTGGAAAACCTTGGAAGTTACCAAGAATAAGAATGTATCAGATGGTATTCATATCTGTGTGGGCAAGCAACCAAGAGAAGATGTATTTTCTGTGAATATTTGTACTACTAAAACTTAAATGCACAAGTGTTTGCCTAAAGGTATGCTTAAAAAGGGCATTACTCTGAATGAAGTAAATGTACTTAACATTTCAGGCTGTTCGTTTAGGCTGTTCCCCAAAGAGTACGTAGCTCACTCTTAGTTTGCACTTGGCTCCCAGCAATAGCACTACTCAAGGAAGATGCCAAGATAGACATTAGACTGAGTGGCAAAGATTTTCACAGGTTGTCCTAGGATCTTGGTCCCATTCAAATCCAGATACCTCAGTTTTCCTCCTGCAGAGAACAATACTGCTAAAGACAGTTGCTGAACACCTTACTATCGCACCACTCTGGGACCAGGATACAACTAGGACATACACCAAGATCTGAGATCTTCTCAGCTGGGCAGCGCAGGCTACACTCAGGCCTCCATTCGCATTTCTGCCTTGGCTTTGGCACTTGATCTCTGATAGCACATGTCTAGTAAAGCACAGGTTTCCAAATTTACTTAAATTTACTTCAGCATATTTGGCTTCCCAAAGCAATACAAGGCTTTCCCAGTCTCCAACAAGATGTACACAACTGAAGAGAGCGCACTGCTTTGCATTGTAGGTGGTTGTTCACGTATAAGTAAAGCAAGGGTGAGATTCGATCAGCTCTGAAATATGGCACTTTATGCTAGTTTTACACATACTTGTCTGACTATACCTGGTCATGCCAGGCAGCCATTTATTCACTTAATCTAGTTATTTTATTTCCCACATTTTGATTTTGCCACCTAGCGCAGCAGAAGGGAGGTATTTGACCTAGAGCAGCCTATCTGAAGACAAAAATGACAAAGAAAGAAGAAAAGGAAAACAATCCAGCAAAGTGTTACTTTGCAGCATGCCCTTTCTCTGAGAAGCCGAGAAGCTGCATTTCAGACGTTATTTGCTGTGGAGAAAACACAAGCAGGGTGCAGAGGTTCAGCGCCGGCGCATCGACTAACGGGGCAAAACATGTGCAACAGTAGGTGTCAAACCCCAGAAGAGCAATCGATCGCGTGTGCTGTTGCTGCACGCACTGTCTTCGTGCGTGATGAGGTTCATTCTTCTTCACTTGGATGCTTCCAACTGTAGAGCTAATTCAGCATGAGCGGAGCAGCTGAACATGAGGCAACATCATTAGTGCACTGTGGCCTAGTAGATTAATTGCACAGCAAACTAGGTTATTTGCCCACCTACTTTTCCTGCCTATTAAATGGAGGATAATGAGTAATTAGTTGTGGTCTGTTTGGAAAAAATGAGTTGTTTGTTCAGCACTTTGAAATCATAAATCAATATATGCTGCAAATGTGATGTGCCACCTACAGCTACATTCAACAGAGAGCAGCATTGGACAGGAAAATAAGATGTCTCTCCCTGGCTCTTACATGCTGCCCTCTGCAGAACGTGGTAATGGGGGTGATTCCTTGGTCTTTGTTTTGAGAACAAATATGCAAGGAGTCTTACTGACCGCCTTCTGTGGACAAAGTGAGCAAAAACTAAATGAAGCAAGAGGAAGATAGAAATTATGGTTGCCTGGATCGCTTTGACTTCCATGGAGATGACTATTCAGTTAGCAATCGGGTTACACAAGTATTTTCTTTGGCACTCCAAGGTTCTCTCCAGGCACATCGAGCTGATGTTTTCAGACAAGCCTTTAAAAACAAAATTTATCTCTTTATGGAGCTCTTTCTTAGGGTTTCTTCCAATGCTGGCTTTCAAATCGAAGGCTAAGGAGTCCAAGAGAGATTCATTTCTCTAGCTTACACTGATGGATGAAATAAGCCAGTGTATTCCCTGAGGCAGCTTACAGCAGCTTTCATGGCTCCCTGATTCAGTGGTTTCCTTGAGCTTTTTTAGAAGTATAACATTTCTGAGCTCTTTTCAGCCCTGCACGACTCCCTGTTTCTAGTGGTCTCCTTTCCTCCACTCCAGGGATCTTCCCAGGGATGCTCTGGAAGCAGGGAAGATTTACTATTTGTAGGATTGCAGCTGCTTCCAAGAGGCTGCAGAAAAAAGAGCTGAATTAGGTTTCCTGAATTTGCTGTTCGCCAGCACTGTTTAACCGTTTATACCGGTGTGAAATATTCTGTTCAACAATTGTTAGATCCTAACGAATCCATGCATTAGTATTTTTAAGATATAGTCACAAGAAGCTGTGGTTAGGTTTCCATTTTCAGGATTAACTCTGCCTTTTGGTTTTCTGCCTGTGCCGTACACGTAACGCTCCAACTCGAGGAGTTAAACCAGTCTTTACAGTGAATCTAGAGCACATACTGACCTATGTGATTTTGTAATTATAATTATGATTTTTTTTTTTTTCTCTTTGGCTTGCAATAATGTAGGTGCATAGAGGGAGTGTGACCGAGATGGAAATTTTCTTACATTCAGTCCACGACACCTTGCCCAAAATACATGGATGACTGTTACAATGCTGTGGCTATCCATAACAGAGACAGAAAGAGGGAGAGAGGGCACTTTTTTCTTGTAATGAATATTAGGCATTTTACTTCCCAAAATTCCTTGTGAGTTCAGTAGACACAGTTTTATTTATAGTTTATTTTAGCTTTATCTTCTATACCATGTGACCCACACTAAGGGGACACCAGCAATCTTCACAGCAAAATGGAAGGAATAAGGAGAGACTGGTTATGCAGGAACAGCTGCTTGTTTTCAGCAGCATCACTTGAGAGTTTTTCACATTCTCCTTCTCCGCCTCTCCCCAAATGTTCAGCCTGCTGTGTGCAAGCTGAGTGTTTACAGTTCAGGACTATGGAGGAGGAGGAAATATTTTGCCTATTGTTCAGTGACGTCAATGGCTTCGCTCCCAGTCACTTGAGGGACTCTGGTGCTTAGCAAATGTCAGTACACTGCTGCTACTGCATGTGCCTTACAGTCTGCTTGCAGGAATTTAAGGTCTCTCCTTCAAGATAGATCCAGTTGGTCGATGAGGCGGGTGTAAAAGGCGAAGAGCAGCAGCCATGGAAAGCTGGCCTGCTGCTTTTTGCATGGGGAAGCACTACGTGCTAGTTTTTTATCGCGGCATTAATATGGCATATTTTTTAGCATTGAATGATGAATTTAGCATAAAACTGTCTTTTATCCTGCACCAAGTTCTTCCCTCTCACACTCTCTTCCTCTGTATTAAATCAAGGCTCTAAAAATAACACAGAAGACACTGTCAATTTCATAAATAATCAAGATAAACAGTAACTCAACATCTGACCATATTCAGTGTTTTTCTGATGTGCTTTCGTCATGTATTTGTTACCAGATATTGATAACTGAATTGCAAATGTATTTTGCTGAAGACTGTTTTAAGCTCAGAGCTGATTTTTTTTTTTTAATGCGTGTTTTGTGAAAGTATGCTACAGCTGATGTTCCTAAAGAGGCTGCAATTGGAAAGCCAAACTTCAACCACTTTATTAAAATATGAAATTATTTTTTAAATTTGCTGCCTGTATTTGTGATTGAAAAAATGGACATCTGCAGCCTTTGTGTATGTGTGCAGGAAACTGGGTTTTTAGAAAACAATAGGAATTTTTTCCTTGGTGTCAGTGCTTTCTGTTAAGTTTTTGTAGTTGAAATTGAAGCGATTGGTTTCAAAAAAATTATCCATAATATGTCTGAACAGAGCCGTGACTCTGGACGGGACCAAGAGTTCAGCTTATTAATTATCTTGATGTGAGACCCTGGATTTGTTTCATATTAATGAAATTAGCACCGTGAAAAGTTCAAAAAATTTGAGGGTTTATTAAAGCTTATAGTATAGTGTCGAAGTATACTGATACTTTCACGTAAAGGGAGAACATAAATAGATGCTGCCATTTTGTAGGGCAAAGATGGGAAGGCTAAGAGCAAACAACGTGAATACAGAGATTAGCACTGGGGTTGTAGCGGGAAATAAAAGGGTGACACGAGCTAGTATCAGTGCCTTCTAGGCCTTGACTTAGCCACCGATCATCACCCATTGCCTATAGGGATATACAGAGTCACAGAAAAGATGCCATAGGTAGCCTGTGCTGAGAAATTATTTACAGATGGTTTGAGGTGATGTGCACTCAAATCTATATATTTTACTTTTTAAGTTGCTCATATATATGAATCATTAACCGATCAACAGAAGAGGGCCTTACTCCATAAGGCTTCCACGCTAAAACTGGTAAGAATTTTGCTGGTAGACAATTGAAGAATGAAAATAAATCTGATCAATAACATCTATTCGAAAAATGTCAAAAGAATATAAGATTTCAGAAAAGACACTCAAAGCTAAGGAACAACACTGAAGTAGAGATTTCCCATAATTTGGCTTACTTCTGCATATGATTTACAGTAAGTCTTTAATTATAGGATCACATGATTCCTTTTTTTTCCTTCTCCTCCCAAGTGGTTAATTTTTCCTCCAATCTGCCTGGGCCTCAGCAAAGGGCACAGTCTAAGGTGGCAGCTATTTTCCTTGATTTCAGTCCTAGAGTCTGGTCCTAGAACAGTCTGCAGAAATAGAGGAAAAGTCTGTGTTGCTTTGAGTATGCTCAGCACAGACAGAAGTTTTAGAAAATTAAGCTGAAGAGCTCTGTCAAGTCTATTTTAAACATACATGAATTGCAGTTTCTCAGATTTTTTACAGCTTGTCCAGCTGAAGTGGTCTTTCTTGAGGAATAAAAAGACACCAAGAGAATAAATCTACCATCTTCACTTCAAAGCGTGGAGGCCAAAAAGATTCTGAACAAAACTGTTCTAAGTAGTATAAAATAAGGGAAACAATAGACCACTTGGTTTCCCACATAATTGTATTACTTAAAAAGTCAGCCCAGAGATGATACTCCACTGGGAAAATTTTAGCCCAAACACCTGAAGCTGGAGAGATTATGACAATGAAATTGTTAAAAAGCCAGATTGCGTACTAACGTTAGGGTTTAAGAGGCTGAGATATGAGCATGGATGAGGTAGGGCAAGGGAGGAGAGCTCAGAGTCTCTCTTTAGAGTTTAGATATAAATCAGGAAGGAATGTAAGGAAGAGCTTTTTCCTATCCTTTTTGTTACAATAATAATTTCAGAATGGTAAATGATAGAATAACTAAGAACAAGTGTTTGGACAAGTTTTCTTCTCAGTTTCTGGAAGTGCAAATATTGCCCAAATCATCATTCCTAAAAAAGTCTCCTGAAGTGTTTATTATCTGGGTACAGAGTTTAACTTTATTTTTGTTCAGTTGTAGATGTCATATTTTGTTTATATAACAACTTTGTGCTCAAGATAGGGGAAAAGAAAGCAAGGGGAGGGGGCATGGTTGTTTCATTTTTATGCCATAATCCTTGCAAAAGATCAGGTTAGCAATATTGTTTTCTTTTGTCTAACAGCATCTTTTCCCATAGGTTTTACTGCTCCAGTTACATGTAGTAGATAGTACGAATGGGGTTTTTTATACGCATTAATTTATAGGCCGAAATATTTTCTGGAAAAAATATATATACCTGCTTTATTTGTTTGCTTGCACAATCAAAATCACCACACTTTTGACTTGCTCAGATCCCAGGTGGTTTTGGTTTGCTTCATTGATGTATACTGTGTTTTTAAGTAGCACACAACTGCAGAACATGGCCCAACAGACATCGGAAAAGGCATCGTCAAGCCACCCAGACCAGAATCCTTCTTCAAGAGGAGGAGAATCAAAAGCTCAAATCAATTTATTTTTTCTGATTTACTATACTGGGTGTGGTCAAGATGATAAATACCTGGCAAGATTTCTGAGTATTATGGGAAATCTGTTTCAAATCACTGTTGAATGTTGGCTTTGCCATCTGAATACAAAGTAAGGGAAGTCTGTTGTAATTTCACTGCTGTTATTACAATCACTCTGTAATTCTTAAAATGAGAACAACTGCTAAAGGCAGATTTGTCAGCATCTATCAAGGTGGTGTCACCACCACCTCTCTTTCAGGGAGGAAGCTACTGAATTCAATGAGTAGATTATTCCTGATGAAGAATGTTTGGTATATCTTCTGCAAAGTACTGCCAATTTATTTGTGAATCCTTCATCAGCTTTTGTACCAAAGGCAATAAGTCCTAGAATTCTGCTTTATCTGTTAATTACAGAATACCTTCACTTCACTTAAGAAGCATTTTTCATAATACTAACTCAAAATAAATAATCTTTTGCGTAGACCAAAGACTCACCTTTCTTTTCTCTATATAGTCATCTTACCTCATAGATAGTTTTGGATAGAAATAGGCGATTAAAAGGCTTTCTGAATTTGAATCACAACTGAATTACCATTACTCAGTCCCCCAGTAATTGTTTCCTGATTTTTCAAGAAGTTTTCAGGAACGGCTCATCATCTAATGAGAAGGAATGTAGTGTTAAGGATTATGAAACATAATATAGAGCATGAAATATAATACTTAGTCTTCCCTAGAGGCTTTTACATAGATGCACACATATAAATATCAAATTAATGTAAAATGTGCCATATCAAATTAACATAAAATACTGCTATGATATATGTAGTTATAATTATCTTCTTCTTACAGGCAGGGAATATAAGTCCCAAGAGACCAAAGCCCAAACTATGCTTTGCATTTAGAAATATCTTCATAACAGACATGTGCAAAGACACATCCCGAATTATTAGTATAAATAGGAAACAGGTGAGTGTTGAAATACTCTTCACTTAACCTTGATTTGTTGTCCCCCACTAACCTGTAAACAGACATGTCTCTGCCTTTCACCTTCTAAAGGAGTTTCTAAATCAGACTTACATTTCCTTTACTTCTTGTAAAGATTTTTTTCTAACAGCATCAAATAGCTATTTGCCAGATCTCAACTGTAACAGGGAGGAGACCTGTCATCACCCAGAGGAAAACAATGAATTGCGTCTAGCCAGAAAATAAAGTGAGCACTTTCTTCACATAATAAACTAGTTCTTGGCAGAGCTAGTTTTTCAAATAGACAGTATAGAAAGAAGAGTATGTCATGAATTCTGTTGTTATGATAACACTGTTCCCTGTATAGCAGGTATATGAGTTTTTGGAAGCAAAATCTATTTCAAATCACTTTCTGCTTCAGTCGGGGTGGATAGAGACAGAAATGGAGGGAGCTTTGTTTCCCCCTTCCCTTCCCTTCCCGCAAAACACCTGTCTAGTCCTGTTCCTCTGTGTACTGTGGCTTCTTCATTTTGTACTACTGCAAAACAATTAAGAAAATCCATTTTAAAATAACATAGAATGGCTAGCTCACTAAGTTGTTAGGATAATACACATATTCTTAGAAAAATAATTTTGAAGTACATGTAACCTATGAAATGTGAAAATCTCATCTGTTGGCAAGACTGTTAAGTTAGATGGTTGCTTTGGTGGTTTCTGTGATTGTAGCCCACATTTTGGAGAAAATCTGACAGTGTGAGATTATATTCATTACAGCATTTATCTACATCTACCTCTTGACCTGTTGTAATGGCCTGGGCTTTACTCTTCATGCCCATCGAGAATGCTTGGGGGTAGTTGTTTCCGAGAAGGTTTGTTGTGAGCTCCACCACACCACATGTATTGATGGCTCACAGACTAGACCTGCCAGAAAGGCAGAGGACCGTTCTGAGGCGGGCATTTCTCTCACTTGGGCTCGGACTGAAGACAAGCTTTGCCTTTCAGGCATAAAGCATATTGTTACGCAACAATTTCTTCGGTAAGAGAGTGGTCGCTAAGGAATAAACAGCTAGCTGTTTTCATGAAAATCAAATGGAAATGAAATAAAAAATTAGTGAACCTCTTCAAATAAAGGAGGAGAGTACAGTCTTTATGGGGAGAAATAATGCCATTATTTAATGTCATATATGATTCTTAAACAAACATAGGTTATTAACATTAAATATATTTATAATAGTGTCTCAGATCTTCTGGGAGTCCCACTGTATTTTATAGACTATTTCTCAATCACAACTGCAATGCAGTGGGTGGAACATTACAGCTTTCTGCATCCAAAAAGGTACACAGAAGCTTTCAGCAGAATGCTGTGTGCAAGAAGGACAAAAAACCCAAGCTAGCAATCAAATTGGAAGCTGGCAAGGAAATATAGAGGGGAAAGGGAATAAAATATGCTTTTTAATTTCTAAATAGTAAAATGGAGTTTCATTTCTCCTCTACAAGATAGCCGCATGTCAGCATGACATGCAAGTTTCATGTCAGCATTCTAACCAGGGGGTCTTCAAGTAGCTAGGTTATTTGAGGGGGAAGAAAAGGGAAAGATATAAAAGCAGACTGGAGGAGGGGAAATCTGGCATATTGTTAATCCAGAAGAAAGTCTGGGAGAACGGTGCACAGTAGAAATACCTCACCCCCTTTCCAGGGTAGCGTGGGGAATGGGATAAACATCAGATGCAACAGAGGAGGGAAACCAGTGCCTGGAGGGAATGGTGTCGCTTGATGCTTGGGGGGGTAACTGGTCCAGAAGGAGCAGGAAGGAGTAAGACACAATGCCACATATAAGAGAGAAGCCATTAGAGTTTGGGTCTAGCAATTGCCAAGAGGACCTGCTAGAGCATAGAGACAGGGAAAGACCTCATGCCTCAGGTAGGGAAGATTATCATAAGAAAGGGTGTGACCCCAGACCTGGCCTAGGAAATGTCCCCTAGTACAGAAATAGGTGCTGACATTTGTGTCCAGGCTCAGCCTGGTTTGAATGATGAGACCACTCTCAGCATGTTGGAAACTCAACTTTGGGAGGGCCAAAAGGTTACCCCAACTTTGTGACTGGTTGGGACTCTGCTCTGTCACTTGTGGCATGAGTGATCAATGATGGGCCACAAGGCTGAGCCACACGGAGATGCTGAAAACCCAAGAAGCAGAACGATGCCACGCTGAGAGCAGAGATCCATACAATCCCAAAGCTGGAGCACCTTTTCCCCTCACACTCCCAAGGCTGCATGCAAGGCTTAGGGGAAGACACCAGGATTGCATTGGCAATTGTGAGATGGATATGCCATCTATGTCAGACGTAGCATGTTAGCCTGGGCTGAATAGATCTCTACTGGCCATCATTTAACCTCTTCCCATAAAAAAAAACAGATGATGCAGCTCTCATGTTAACAGGATCAAAATTTTACACCAGTGGCCTTAGCTGCCATTCTGAGCTTAATTCAGGAATGGTCCAAAGGAGAGAGGAACCATAAAGTGCCAAGTGCTGTAATCTCAGTATATTCCATGTAATTTACAGCCATTTTTAAATTTTATTTTTCTTTACAGAAGATTTTTATCTGATTTCTGTTTCTTTTAAATGTTTTTGTAGCATTTACTACCATTGAAGTAGTACTGGCAGCAATAATATTTATATTATCCTAGTACCCAGAAACTCTGGTGGGGGTTGGGATATGTGTAAATACCCAAAAAGCCCCACAAGATCTTTGCCCTGAGGAATTTGCGTACTGAATCTTGGTGCAGCTAAATTACTTTCATCCATTGTTTCATCCATTGTCCTAAATCAAAATGCTTAATAACAAGTAAAAGAGTTTTTCTCTAATTACAACAGGATTCCTGTAGTGCATCACTCTGTTTTTCAACTCTTTTTCTCCTGTTCATTTATTGTCTGCAGTTGAATTACATCGCTTTTTCACTCCATCCCAAGAAAAAGTAGGATTCTCTCGCCACATATAATCAGATCAGCACAGAAAAACCTTTTTTTTTTTTTTTTCCCCCTGTGTGAAAGCTCTTTTCCCTGAGTGGTGAATGAAAAAAAAAATCTTACACTTAAACAGCACTTTTAATTTCTTTCCTATACATATGACAACACTGTTTTATCTTGATAGCCTACCATGGGAATTGCCACAGGAATGCTTTGTTCTACTCCCTTTGGCAAGTTGTTGTCTTTGAATATTACCTTATTTTCCTATGAAAGGCTGGCTAGGTATGATGCACCCCTGAAACAGCAACTCTGTAACAAAACATTATTTCACACAGGATCTTTATGCAGGTTTTTTACGTGGGAAGCCGGGCTGTGGTGTATAAACCTGTCAGGCTCTCACAGAGGATTAGCGTGGCTGTCACACTGGGTAGAAAAGATTGCTGAACTATGTCAACATGAACAGTACATCAGTCCTCCTGCCTCCTAAATTACCACATAATCAATATTCTCCCAGTCCTGTCTTCCTTTTCTGACGGCCATTTAAGGCAGCACTGTCTGCTCAGCTAAGATGTCTGCTGCTTCCCTTTGGTGCCTTTAACAAGGTGCATCGGGATGATTTTCTCCGGATAATTGAACACTTATCTTACTGTATCTACTTGTGGTGAATGTGTGAGTGGCACAATTTTTCTGTGTCTCCCATCAGTATTTGTGACTGAAGAAAGGACAAGAATGAGGTAGGGTAAAGATGAAATTTCACAGACCTGTAATGAGTCCAGGAGTGTTCAAGAAAGTGAGAAGAATCTCTGCCATTTCACTTCGTTTGTCTTGCTGCTCCGAAGAGGCAGCACAGGCGATTGATGCTGGTGGCCAGCTGTCTATCTCAGTGCAGCTGCATGCAGGAATTTCTTACATCAAAATATGTCAGCAAAGCAGCAACAAAGCAGCAAAGTTGACTGTGTTTATGAGGTGTTTATTTTACAAATAAACTCTCTTAGTTAAACTTAAAAACAAGGAAGGAAGATGAATTCAAATTGGTCACACCTCAGCAAACATATGAGTGCCGTTAATGATAACAACGTAATTGTTGGGCTGAGGAGGTTGGGCTCAGTGTCGTGGTGAGCCTGATGAAGGGGTTTAGACAAACAGGGGCAAAACCTGAGAATGAACCAGAGCGGTGAAATTTGGGCTGGGTGAATATAATCTCTCTTACTAAGGAACTGCTCAGAGAAATCTAACAAATAAATTTAAGTAGGGTGTTTGTAGATGGAATAAAACCAGCATTACCATCCTGTAAATACATTGGTTTTAATTTTAGAAATGAACCATATCTGAGCAATGTGGAACAATAAGACTGTCAAATTGCCATGTTCACCTCTTTCCTACCTCCCAAAACCAGACGGAAAGAGCGGAACTGAGCAGGTGTGCTAGTTAAGAGTAGCGGACAGGTGCTGCGGTCTAACCTTACGCTGTACGAGAACCACACTATTCCAGCTCTGGGAGGAGGCATAAGGCTGGAAAGCAGAAAGGTTCTCATAGACAAACCAGACATAGGAGGGAGGAAAAGCTACACCTATAGCAGATGAACTAAATGGATGAGTTCTATAGCTGTTACATTTTAAAGAGGATTGTGAACTTAAATTTTATTTGAATGCCCATCCAAAAGTCAGCATGCCCTTGGCGGTACCTTGCGGCAGGATTTGTTTCTGAAAACGCCTTTCATCTCCAGTGAGTTTGATTTGACTCTGAGTTCAATAAAAAGGGTCCTATGATCATAAAAAATACTTAGACTATTGAATAAATTTAGGATTCTCTGTGCTGCTTTAGCTGGATATGTTTTTCTATATTTTTTTATTTTTCTGGTGTGTAGGTGGTAGGTAGGCTTTCTGGCACCATTAATTAAATGGCTTTCTCTAGTTCTACAGGTGTACAGCTTACATTTCTAAAACAAGGAAAGTCTTTCTATATGTATGCACTAATTGTGACCTTTTAAAGTTTCTCTTTGAAATATGTGTGGATGGACTATAGTCATAGCTGTCTTTATTACAAATCTTTTTTGACAGCAAGGGTCTGAAGGTAGTATGACTGGACAACACTTTGTCTTGTTAGGCATGTACAAATTTGTTTGGTTGCTATGACAAATGCTCCAAAGCCACACATGATGCTGAGCTCTCATAGTACAAATGACAGAGGGCACAGTTGAATAAAATGAAGGGAGTGTTTATTGGTCTTCAGCGTCTTTCCAAAGCAGCCTACCCTCACTTTGCCTGTTTTCTCCATCCTCTAAGATTTCTTCATCTGACCACTGTGGAACAAAACTGGAAAATGTCTGGTGTGTAATACAAAATGAGCCAATATAAATGTAAGTTAATGCATAAAACCAGGCATGCTGTCCTTTCTCTCCCCACAACCTGCTGCTTTTTCTTTCCAGTACTGCTGGAGGAAGAATATTTTTTGTTCATCTGAGACACTTTTTGGGCCATTCCCATTTCAAAGTACTGAGTGTATCTTTTTTAATAGTCAAGCGAGTCAACTTATACAGACAGTTAAGAAATATTAGAAAGACACTGAAGACAAATTTACCTATTCACATTCTCAATAAACACAAGGTTGTTACACTAATACAAACTGGAGAAAAAAAATCCAGTAGCTTCATTTAGAAAGAAGGTGGCCCATGACTTTAAATGAAACTAAGTTGAGGAAAATTGGCTTTCTAGGAGGCAAGGTTAAGTACGCAGTAGAAATCCTTCACAGTGAGCAGATATTCATAGTATTTGTATGTAAAAAGCATGGTGCTAAGGAAAACAAACCAAAAAACCAACAAGTCATCAGGTCTATAGGGTTCAAATATTCCAAAACTTGCAGACCGAGTTGGCAGTTGTTGCTCATAAGGCAATTCCAGAGTGGAATATCATACGGTGTTAACTGTCAGGACGAAGTGCTTTGGTAGCAATGTGTGTGGGAAGCCTGCACAGAGCCTGACTGCAATGTGCCTAACAACCAAAATTGCTTTGCATTACATTCACCCGCAAATTGAAAATATATGCAATATTTATTCTAGTATAGTTTTTGGCATACTTTACACCTCTAACACTTTGAACAATTTAAGCAAGCCTGGGGATCTTATCGAGGGCAGTAAATTAGAACATTTTGTTTGTACAAAAAGGATTTGCTGTACTCCACTGCAAAAGCCAAGCCAAAGTTGAACTACGTCCTTTAAAAAACAAAATAAAACCTTTTCATAAGATAAACTGTCTCCATCTAGAAAACAGTTAAATAATGACCTTATTGACAGCAGCTGAACAAACTTGCCATAGAAAAATGTGTAATTTTCAGTGCGTTTGGATTAAGGTTTTTCCCCCATTTTATTACATTATATATATTTCTATAATGTATACAGACCCTCACTGGTGTTTGAAAAAACAAACACAAATCTTGGAAATATTTTAGAATGATTTCAAGTTTTTCAAAAGTTTACTTTTACAAAATCCTGAAGTACATATGAACCTTTCTGTCCTTTTAAAATAATATGTATATGGAGGTAGGGACTATGCTTTAGACTGTGAAAATAAAAAAGATGTTTGCATGACTAAAACCTTCTTGCAGTTTGGGTGGACATGGCCACTTGAAACTATTGACAACAAGCACTGCAAGCTACATAAATCCTCAGTGAGGCTTTTAAAACAAGGAAATTAAGTTCAGCTTACTTCTGAATATAATTCACTGAGGCCCTTTGGCGCTATCACAGAAATAGCTTTTTTCTCCTCTACTTTTTGTCCAAGCTGTTGTCTATCTTCTCTCTACTGTAATTTACATTACCCTCATTCTTTGATGTGTTGATTTTTATGAAGCCCTTGTGAGATAAAGAAATACTTTCATAATCTCATTATAAGGCAACAGAAGCATTGTAGAGCCAGGCTACTTGCTGAGTTTTTACAATATGTTTTGTAGTAGATCAGCAAGTTCACTCACCATCAACTAAATCCCAAATGGAGTCAGTCAAACATTGCACCATTTAGGGTAATTTAAGGAAAAAGCCCTGTTTTTTTCAGGAATACACAAAACTTTCTCATTCTAATCATTGTTTGGTAAAAGTTACTATGATTTTGTAGTAAAAAAAAACCAAAACAAAACAAAACAAAAACCATGAAAAAGCACAACTAAAAACTATAGCTCAAACATAAATCACCACTTTTGTAGTATAAATTGGTCATCCAGAATGTTACAATTCAGAGCAAAAGCTGGGCAAGCAGCTTTTTTTGAGTAGATCCCAAAGCAGATCAAATTGTCAGCATTTGTTCCTGGCAAGGAGGCCTTCTCAAGTGGAAGCAGACACCCAACACAAGATGTAGTCTTTAATATTTTTATCCTGACCTAAGGCTGTGTTAAGCTTACGTTCCATGGAAGGAAAAGTTAAGTAATGTATGAGAAAAAGGCTAGTATGTTCTGGCTTCGTGTTCCAGTTAAGGAAACATCGTCCACAGAGTTCAGTTTCTCTCTCTACTTCACGTGGTTCTAGATACTAATATAAAGATTTCTATTTTCTGCGTTTGCTTTGGGTTAAACATCTGGTGATATCCAGTGGCAGAAATTGAGGGGGGTTGGTGCTCTCTGTAGCACCCAGCAAGAGCCTTCATTTTCTGCAGATGTTGCTTCCTCTTTTAAATTAAGTTCAGTCAGAAGAAGCAAACGGCAGTGTTTCTCTCCAATAATATGGAAATCAGGCTGAATATTTGGAATGTATCTGGATGTATTAGACTGTGTTTGATTTATTTGGTTGAACAGCAATTCCACGTAGAAAACCCAGCAGGATATCCTGGTACTTCCTCTTGAAGCTAGTTTATACTACTGCCATTCGGCCATAGGGAAACCTAGGCAGAATGAGAAAAGAGCAACGGAGAAATTGCTAGCAGCAAACTAAAGCTGATCTTTCTTTGCATGTTTCAAACAAGAGTACCACAAAGAAAAAAATAACTCACGCATTCCCATTTAGTTGTTTTTTTTTTTGTTTTCAAACATTTGGAAAACATTGTTTGTCTCTATGTTATTAAACATGTTAATTAAAAAATAAGTTTAAAGTGCATAGTAAGGGGTGGCCAACATTTGGAAACCACTAGAGTCAGTACCTATCATTAAACTGAGTGGTTTGAGATTTAGAATTGCTTGAATCATTTGTTGAAAAAGACAAGACAGCAGCAACGTGGAGAAGTCCCCAGGCCAGCTTGATGTGGCATAGCTTTAAGACCAGTGGCGGCTCGGCTGTGGCACCGCAGCACTCTGCACGGGCTGATTTGTCTTGTTCTTGGCTGCTTTTTTCTTTGCCATCTTCTGCAATGATCCAGATTTTGTTTTAATGCTCTTGGTTAGTCATAATTATTCACCAAATAATTTATGCAAACAAATTTCAGCTTTTGGATAGCTTTTGCTGTGCTTGCTTGCACGAAATGTGGTATCACTCACTGAGTCACGTTATTGTTTTTGTCCTCATAGTCGATACATGACATTGCTACAAGACGGGCTTAATAAATAATGAATAACAAGACAAAATGCAACCAATGCTCATTTGTGAAAACTTTTCAATTAGTTTTGGGACTCACAACTCTTCTATGAATAAACTACCAAGCCTCAGAATAGCACTACACTATAAATAAATAATAAATACTAAATAAATAACAACAAAATATTCTGTTTCAGTGAAAGTTTGTCACATTGAATGTTAAAACTCTCACTGATTTCACTGAGGTCAGGCTTTTAGTGTTATTCATACGATATTCACTAGACTTTTTTTTGTATCATTCTGCCAACTTATTGACGTCATGATTCACTGGATTTTTATGGTTCGATGGTATAGTACAATGATGTTAGCTGTAATGTTTTTACTTTTAATGAAGAAAGAACATGCCAAAGTGGGAACCTTTTTTTTTAAGAAATGTAAGATAAATTACCTAAAGGTCTTAACTAATATTTTAGCTAGGTCAAAAAGCCAGGGCTTTCCTATCAGCAGCGCAAGGCCAAGGATGGAGAAGTGGCTCATATTGAAGAGCGACATGTCAAGTTCTGCTCTGAAGTCCACCTCAGTCCTCTTGAACACTGTAAATGCTGACAGTTCTGCCCCTTGCCATCAAGTGGTTTGGGGACAGCCCAGATGGGACTTCACTCCCTCTGCAGAAACAAACATTTCATATAAAGACAAGAATCAACGTGTCCTTGCTCCCTAGCATCAGGAGCCGGTTTTGTCTTCGAGTATCGTGTCTCCACTTAGCAAAGTCAGAAAGGCTCAGTGATATCTGTAGCACCACAGACTTCCAGGTAAAAAAACCCAGAAGACGTGGCTATCTGGTGAAGCATAATCCCCTTTGTTTTCCAGAGGATGTCTAAATAGTCCAGCATCTAAACAAGCTGACTGAGTAGCAGGTACTTGTGTTCAGGAGGTGTTCTGCCCACCTGTCCACAAAACAAAAGGCTTACACCTAGTGGAAGAGATCTTTGGAGGTACAGGTATGTCTCTGAATGTCTAAGTCAGTGGCGTTCATTAGATGGATACATGAAATTTCTTAATGCTCTGTAAGTTTGCAGGAGTTGAAACTAATCAAGCTTATAGAATGACAGAATATGGCAAAATACTAATTTTTTTCTCAATGGTAAATACAGTTCATATATTTGCATTTTTTTTAGATTATGGAAAAACATCTGTAAATACAATCTATCTATGACACCAGTCATTTTCTATATTCCGAGTATTAGGTTTCAGTGACACCAACTAAAATGGCTGGTCGTATGACAACGGCAGTCTGATTCCTGGGGCAAACAGAAGCAATTTCTGTGTAGTAAGCAGCAGTGAGAGAGCTGGATTCCGGCTGGATCTCGCTCTTTGTGGTCCTTACTCACAGATCCTACTTTCCAGGAGAACACCTTCATGCCCAGGCTACGGGGTAGCTTGCCGCTCCTTCTGAATTGCGCTGTGGTGCAGCCAGAGTGCGGAAACGCTGGGTCTGGGAGGGAAGCGGCCGATGTCAGCCTGACTCCAGCCTCACAGTCTGAGCCCGCAGCAGGCAAGGAAAGAGTCCGGGGATCCTCGCTCCTCCTCTAGTATGTGGAAGACCATCACAGTCATCACACATTTTTAACTGAATTCAGTGCTAGACTGAGGCATGTTCTCAGCACAGTCAGCAAACTGAACTCTGCAGGAAACTTGGGCAGGGAAACGCCGGGGGGTTTTTTGACCGACCAGAGATTTTTGCCTGAAATCCTTAGCACCTCAGGCATTTTTTCTGACCTGCTCCTCTGGATGACGCTATTAGTCGTATAGTTTAGTTTTAGGCAGTCCTGCAAGGAGCAGGGAGTTGGACTCAGTGATCCTTATGAGGACCCTTCCAACTCAAGATGTTCTATGATTCTATGATTCTACGACTTCAGACCCCTAAAATGGCATTTTAGCTCCTCAACTCACTGGGAATCTGTCCCTAATGTCTAATTTGATAATACAGCAGTAGGTTCTCACATCTAAGTCTGCAATATACTTAACGCGTTGGCTTGATAATAGGTCAAGGAGACATAACTTCTGTAAGAGGCTTGGGAAAAGAGCAAAAGAGAAGATAACTGAAAAAATCCTTAGGTGATTTGGCTTCAGCATAACTTGTTGATTATAGTCAAATAAACAAAAAGTTAACTCGTTATTAGTATAATATAGTAAGAGATAAGGAAGGAAGTTATAATCAGCTCACAAATATTCTTAAACAAAGAGTGTTTGGAAAGCTTTTGGAAAGTCTCTGATGTTACAATTTAATTAGTCATTGCTTATTAAAATATGCAAATTAAATGTTAGAAAATTATTTTAAATCACATTAGGAACAGAAGGTGAAGCTACAGACCATATTTCATCTGTAAAGTCTCTCCAATGGATGAAAAATACTGCAGCAAGGCTTACTCACTGACTAAAAATCAGTTTGAGAGAAATAGATTGACACATACGTGAAATTAAAAACTTCTGAAGTTAACTTGAGGCAGGTCTACCAGATCAGTCTAGACCAAAACAAGGGTAGCACTAGTCCTCTCCAGCTCTGTTTCCAAAGAGTTGGCACTCAGCCTTATTATTTGCCCTAAGTCCTATATCTTCCTTGATAGCTCTGCCTATACTTTCTAAGTTCTTTTCATAGCAGACTTCGTAGTTTTCTCAAAGTCTAGAAAGGTTTTGATCGCAGCAATATAAATTTGGGATAGCTTCACTAACTTTATGTATAGCCTAAATTCTCACCCAAGAGCAGGCTAACCTGATGCATGCAATTGTCAGGAAGACTGACAAGATTGAAGAGATGCATCAGGTACTGTGCAGCTTTCCTTCTCATCCTGTTACGTTTGCCGTCAAATTTTGGGGTGGGGGGTGGTGATGGTGGCATTTGCATTAATCCTTTGCATGCAAAAGCTGTATGATTTCTTTCCAAAGGGTGGAGATGGGCTGTAGACACATGCACACATGTTTTCTTGTTTGGATATTTGCTGGTTGGATATGTAATTTGACTAGCGTTTTTGTATTAGAGCAAACTTGGAAGGAGAGAAAAGTATTTGCTTTTTAGAGCAAAAACATTCAGCGACTTTGTCCAGTTATATCCTGTGTTAACCTAAGTCTTCTTTTAGCTTTTTGTACTGAAACACATGCTTTTTTGTCTGTCTCACCCCAGAGCCCAGTAACATCAGTAGAATTGTTCTGGATTTACAGCAGTATAACTGAGAACAGAACTTGGATCTGTATCTGGTTCATTCAGTCTTTCATTATAACAAACTTCCAAGTTCATAAATAATCACTGTTTTTCAAATCCTCTTTCACTAATCCTCACTGCTCTGTTTATTGAAGTATCCAGAGCTATACTTAAAGCAAAATTAATGGGTGGAATATTACTAATTTTAAATGCAACGGAATGAATTAAACTGTGTGGAATTATTCAGATACTTAAAATGAAGCAGTGTTTAAGTAGCCCGGTGTGTTAGATCATTTGACTTTGCATGAATGATTATTTTAAAGGAATGCTGAGTATTAGTACTATGGAAGTTATTGGAAAATAAAATCCTCAACACTTCTATCTATTGTCCCACTGGATTCAGCTACTTTGTTATATCCTTGAACCCAGTACCTAACATGTGAAGTCAAGCTGGAGATTTTTAATAAATCCAGTTTCACATTATCTGTCAATTAATCTAGATCATCTGTTCGCCTATGATAAATAGCACAGAAATCTGAAGCCATACTGTCCTTGTTGTTCATTTCTATATTAATTTCTAATGTACTGAGATTACTATTCTCAACAGTTGTATTTCATGTTTCTCTCTCTGCTCTATGTGGCAAGTTGCTTTTTTCTTCTCAAAATTTTATTGTATTCTCTTCTTTGCATTTATGTATTTCTACTCTGCCTCTGTATATTATTTATCTGTCCATGCAAAAATCATAGTAGTTGAGTGTCCACTGTAAGAAATTTTGCTTTATCTTCTCTGTTGCCAAAATCGCTTTTGACTTATTTTTATGCTAATTTTATTTTAACATGCCTTATCCATTTTAGACATCCTTATTTGAGTTTAAAAAAATACGAACATAACAATTGCCCTTCTGGGTCAAATCAATCTATCCTACTACTCTAATGGCAGTAGGAGGTGCTGCTTAGGGAGAGCATCTGAGCCTGGCTGCTTTCAGTCATCCACTCCCCTTCTACTCCAGCATCACCCTCCGTTGTTGGATTAGGGATGTTAGAGGGCACAACTTTGCCTCTTTCTGATATTTTTGTACAGGCCTGTTGTCCATGAATTTGTCTAATCCTTTCTTATACATGCTGAAAGTGTCTGCCTCTGCAACCTGGTTATGTGGCATCCTGAAATATGTGTTATTCGCTACTTGATCTTGTAAGAAAAGCATAAATCTGTGATTTACTGTTGGCTTCAATCTTGCTGATTAGATCAGAAGAGACATTATTCCACTTTATGCAGGATCCCAATGAGTAACAAGTAATGTTTGGTCCTTACATATGAAAGCTATCTTGACGTTAATTACAACAACAAACAGTGATATCAAAAATATGCAGTATGTTTTCACAAAAGCAGAACCATAGTGAGTTTGAAGAGTGATTATGTGAGCATGAGACTCTAAATAATACCAGCGTGACTAGCCAAAGTATATTATTAATAACAGTCTTGCCTTGTTTCAAGACTCACTCCATTGTTAAAGTCTCAATCTAATTAGATTATTAACCAGTAAATTTTAAAATCATCAACATATGTGTGTTCCTTCTCCAGCTTTTAAAAATGATCCAGCCTTTACACTCATGTAAAGAATTCAAATGGCAAAGGGAATTGAAATCTCACAGCATGTAGAACAGGAAAAAAGGCAACTATTCTGTATATTTCTGGCATTTAACTTCATTTCTGCAGTCCTTCCATTATAGATTCTGCCATTATATGCTCATTTAATCTGGTGTTGTGTCAAAACTAATCAGGATTTCATATATTTTACAATATAATCCTGCCATCTCTTGACACTTCATTAATGGGACTTTATTTACAAAGCCTAGCATTTATAGTTCATAAACCAGTTTTACAGACACTCTACAATTCTATATGCATTCCTGGTCATTACCGTTACAGTTTGTTTGGTGCACGTTGTAAACATAGCAGCATATCAACCCTTTGGTAATTGTGTAGCCTGTTGGCATTTCCATTGCAAACCGACACTTGCAGGTTTTTGTCATATTTCCTTTTTAATAGTTTTGGAAATGTACCTTTATAATTTTCAATTACAATGGAGATAAAATCCTTGCTCCATGTTCTTTGGCCACTTAATTCAGAAGCCAGAATTTCATTCATTGGATAACTAGTTAAATGCAAGGTAGAGAGTTAGAGACAAATAAGGTACATTCACCAAAAATTTAAAAAAAAAAAAAAGCATCAAAGCAACATTGCAAAAATTTCTATAGAAGAATTTGTGGCTCTCCAGCCACAATAAATGAATACTGCAACCTTAACTGGACAGCAGTCGCTTCCAATATTTGAGGTGATTTATTTTTGTTATTCCCTTTATTAAGCCTCTCTCATAGTACATGGTTTACAGGGATATTCTGACAGTCAGTCCTCAGAGCTAATAGGCCATTCCAGGATGTGATCCCCTTCAAAAAGGGACTGTTTGGTAGACGTGGCTCAGGAGTCTACTGAAGATGAACAGTTTGCAGGAGTGGAGCATTACAGTAATCTCTGCTTTGTAGAATACTGTGATTATTAATGACACTGTGAGACTAAGTCTGAAGAGACACAATGAACTACAATGTTATCTGGTACACATATTTTTCTGTCTAGTTTTACCTCAGAGACAAAAAATGTTTGCATGTTACACCAAAAAAATATCACTTTCATAGTACCTTCTGATTTCCAAGAACAGCAGCCACTACGTTTTCTTCCCTGAAGTGTTTACTAAATATTTGGATGTGTGGACCAATACCTGGTTCCTAGAATATCCAGAGCAACTTCTGCATTCAGTGTTAGAATAAAGAGGTAGGGACACAGGCAGCGACTCATTTCTGTGCTTATGGAAGCTGGTATCGATGGCAGCAGAGGAAAAAGAGAAAGAAGTGTTAAGGAAAAGAACATTATTTTCACCGGTGGGGAAGGGAGCCCGAACCTTTTAGGTCACTTTGCACTGCTGATGGAATGGAAGCATCCAGCCTTTTCACTTCTGTTTCTTGATGGTCATTTCCAGCGGTCTCTGTTAGTGTCCTGACAAAGCAGAGAATAACCAGAATCAGAAAGGCTGGTCACAGGCTGCAAGAGGCCCTTGCAGACACCAGCCAAGAAGATCTAGAACTTGTCTTGGAATGTTACAGAACCCCAAAAAGACAGGAAGAAAACTGAAGCCAGCATTTACCGGAGAGACAAAACTAATTCAGGCAATAATAGGTCTGGCAGACTAACGTCAATCCTGGGAAAAACAGTGGAAAAAATGATACAAAACTCAATTGAAAGAGGCTTGTATAAATGATATAAATTTATATGAAATAAAATTTATAAAGTATATAAGCGACATAAAATTTATAAAAAGAGTATCTGGACAATAAGACTTGTCGAATTATGTCTTTTAATGAACTGTTAAGTTTAGCTTATAAAGGTAACTCTGTTGATTGAGTACGCTTAGGTTTCTGTGAAACACGAGACCTGATGTAGAATAGCACTTTCTGCTAAGAAGTTAGGATGATATAAAATTAATGTTTTACATGTTAAATGCACTAAAACAGGCTAATAGGTGTCTGTCAAAATGGAGTTGTAAAACCTCTCTTTTTCATACATCGATCTAAAAAAAAATCTGATTCAAAAACTGTGCATGAATTCAAAGAGCAAAAGGACCTTACGTCAAAATCCTTTTGATTATATAGCAGCAGCAGAAGTCATGATAGCAGAAAATATACATGTGAAATCAGTTTTAAGATGCCTGTGCGCAAGTACATCAGCACAGCGGTTTCTGTATTCCACAATGAGACTGACTTGACCATGCCTTACATAGCATGATATTTAGAAAGATTTACACATTGCACAGCACAGAATGCAGCAAATACTGATATTTAGCCAGTGACAGTGGTGAAGCCAAAGATAAATCATGCCAGATCTAAGCCAGGCTTTGCACAGTGCCTGGCTTTGCATTAAGGCTGTGTTTGTGAAGCAATAAGATTGTTCTGGCATTATTGCTTGGCAGTCGCAGCAAGTAACTTTATGTATCACACTGCATATTTTCTTTTTCTTATATGTGCAGTTGGTTCCATTGTGCTGGATTTGCCTTTTTCATGCCTTACAGTTCAGCCAAGCCAGACCCTTGCTTGAGCTCACTCTTTGGTTTAATTGGCTACAGATTGTCATCGCTCTGGCTCAGGTAGCTGACGTGCACTAAGGGGACGGCAACTTCTAAAGTCGCAGCCTGTAACTGTTGCTGGGACAAATGTGAAAGAAGGCACCCGAGCCACAGTGAAGGTGCAAGGATTGGCTGTGGTTCTGTCATGACACGTACATGGCTGACCTGTAAAGATCATATAGGAGTGAACATCTCTGTACCAGTACTTACGATGTTTCCATTTTGTGTATAAACCGAATTATAGATCAACTTGAAAGGTTAGGGGGGTTTGTTCCTGTGTTTTTTGTTGTTTTGGGGGTTTTTTGGGGGTGGTGGGGTTGTTTGTTTGTTTGTTGGGGGGGGTTGCGGGGGTTTTTTACAGAAAAAGTTCTACTTTATGTATATAGAAGGGGGATTAACATCCATATTCTAACCGTTACAGATGTTTGTCTTTATGGAAACAAGACCCGTTGAAATGATACAGATAAAACTAAGCTATGATGTAGAAGTCACACTAGAGAGTTTGAGGTCCATCAAATTATAAATACTAGAAATAAGTAACAACCCTAATGTTAATAATTACATTGCTGATTTATTCAGTACAAGAATATAACGCCCACCACAGACTGCCAGATGTTATTTGAAGAGCTATCAGTTAAGGACTTTAAAATGTAGCTCCCTAGTCAGAAAGGCCCAAATTTATGAAGGGTAGAGAAGTTCAAATCGAAAGAGATGAAATACATTCCTTTGTTCTGAATTGCTTAAATAGAAGGGGCTGCAAAATTCCCAGTTTGCCTTCAGTGCCTTGAATATATTGACATGCCACCTAGCACGTAACTAAGGGAAGTAATCCTGTATTTCTCCCAAGACAGCGAGGGTGTAGTTGTTCTAGATTCATCTGCGCCCAGCTCGATTTGGCACTGAAAGGTATTGGACAGGAAAAGCAATTGAGGTGGGGAATGAAGCTGTCAGGACAGTGATGGACTCCCTCTTCTTTTGGTCTGGCTGAGCCAGTTCCAGGTCTCGGACCGCTGAGCAATCCCCTACGTAATTCACATCTGATCTCATCTGTTTACTTTGCACCACGAGGTCTCTCACAGTCCTTACCCAAGAGCAGGGGAAGGGGTAGCTGGTGCAGCGCTTTCAGCCGGCCAGGCGGGCCTGGCTGCTCCGCTCAGGGGCCGGAGGAGCTGGAAAGGCACCGAGTTGCCCTCGCAGAGCTGGGAGCAGGCACAGCACCTCCCGTGGTGCCTGCCACCCCCACTGCCCCAGCTCCTGAGAACTTGTGCCCAGTCTGCTTTTGCTGCCTATCAGAAATAGGCAATATACCAGCAGCAGTTAGCACATTTTGAAAGCTGGGTCTCATTTCTTTAGAAGTATTTAAAAACAACCCAACTTCTTTTATTCTTACTACGTTTTGTCAAAAGCCTCTCTCAAATGAGCAGTTCTTGGAGCACATAGCATAAGTCTTATTGTACCTCCTGTCTGTTCTTACATGTTTTCTGTAACAAAATAGTTAAGAGTGCTGATATTTTAAAATACTATTTACATGAGGTAAGAGTATTGCAATGAATGGGGCTGTTCACGCCTCAGACCATGGTTTCTTTTTTAATCTCTCTGCCTATTCAAGAAATTAGTTATGTTGGACACACTTGGATCGCACTGGAAGTATTTCATTTGAAAACCCAAGAGCTAAAAACTTTTTCTTTATTAGTAAAAGCTGAGACAATAGAGAATAATGAAGAGGTTTGTATATATAATCCTTCTCTCCTTTGCCAAACAACCTTCCTTACCCCTTACATGGGGTACTGGGAAAATACTGCAAGTTGAGAAAAGTATGTTAAAAAAACCCGCCAAAACCCCAACAACCAAAAACCCAAACCCAACAAAACAAATAAGAAATGAAGTGAAGGCTATCTATACATTTTGCTGATACAGAAATATATTCACAGATGCCAGAAGAGCATCTGCAAATTGTTAACCAGCCATCTTGTGCACTTGATTTCTATCAATTACAGTTTAGCAACTAGTCCAAAAGTCATCATTTTCAGCTACAGTTCATAGGAAAAGCTGAAGAGCAATCCTATCTGCCAAATCAAAACAACAGGAACACTAAATCCTTACCTTTCCTCCAGGAAGCAGAGAAGCGCTCTGATGCCCAGCCAAGTTACGTATATCGAGATTTTATCTGGTAGACAGGCAATGTTCAAATGTAATCAAAGACATTCACTCAACTCATAAGCTTGTCTCAGTATTGCTGGCTCTGCTCTTAAGTAAGCAAGGTTAATTTTCAGTTCAGAAAACAGTTAGTTTCTCCATCAGAATGACTTAACACTGTTGACAATATTTATAGTGTCGTTGCCAGTCCGAACAGAAAGATAAAACCAGTGCTGGGATACCCCTGCTGGTTATGTTGGAAAGCATTACCTAGAGAGACGGACCCGTAAAAAAGTATCATGAACTTCATATTGAGGATGTCTAACTGGAGCTGTTCTGAAATATTTGTCAGAATAAATTTCGAGCTAATACAAAGCAGGGAAAAAAAGCTTTAAAAATAGGGTAGTGCTGTTACTAAGAGTTTGTGGTCTTAAGCAGCATGGATGATTAGTCAGACAGATTGAAAGAAATAATTACTTTTTTGGTGCAAATCTTTTTTTAAAGATAAGCATATAACCCATAAATTTTGTTCAAGCCTGAATCTGTGGCTGAAGTGACATACTTGGCATGGAACAGCATATTAGAGCTATTACTTCTAGCAGAATATCTTCCAAAACAATTAACATAATATGTATTGCCAAAATATTATATCCTTTATCAATCACAACTTGTTTACAGTAATAAACAATGGAAAAATATCTTTTGCCTGTAAAGAGTATAAGAAGAATAAGGTAGGCTTGTTGGTTGATAAGGTGTTATTAAGCACTTCATAACTGAAAGTTTTTGGAACTTAGACGATTATTAAAAGAAGCAAAAATAGTAGAATTTGACTTTCCTCTGAGAAATAACAGTATCTAGCATTATGATATAATGGGAGTACGGGGGGAAGGTTTAGGGGAAGAAATGGCATTATGCAGGCAGAAAGTAGCCTTATTATTTCTCCTATGAGACCACATCTCTGGAATGTTGATATCTGAGTAGAAATATTCAAAACAAAGAATTAAGCAAGATAAGTAGTAACTTCATGCTGCACAAGTAGTAACTTATGCTACACAAAAGCAAAATACAAAAATCAGCCTACAGAAATTTTCTTTAAAAAATTGTTTATGGCCAATTAGCAAATTAATAAATTTAAAGCTGCATTAAGCCATATAAAGCAGTCCAACAATTTCTTGTATGTCCTTTTCTATAAACAGTTTTATATTCGTACTAGTTCCCAGAATAACACATTATTCTCAGTCTCTGTGCTAAGTAATCTATTTATGTGCCATTTTGTTAATTAACATAAAAATGCCCTAAGCTGAAGTCAGAATTAAGAGTACTGTTCTGTCTATATTGTGATGTACTAGATATTTGACAATATACTAAAGTACACAAAATTAAGCAAAAAAATCTGGTTTAATTAAGACAATACATTTTGTTTCATTTAATATGCAAATAGGAGACATAAGGAAAAGTACTTTTTTTTTTTACTAAGAACAACTGTTCTAGGTTAGACCAAAAGGCCATCCATCTAAATTAATATCTTGAAATATAGCGAAAAGTAGCCCATTGACTGATGCAGGAGAAACAGTGACCAAGTTATGCGGTGGGGCTGTAGATATTAGGAGACATAAAAGTTCTCCATCACTTGAACAGCGGTATACATTTTGCACAGTCCAAGTCTTTTTTGTTAAGAAAGCAAAACCCAAAGCCAATACCCAGCAGCACATATATCATATTCCTTCAAGTATCAAGTTACTTACATCTTTAAAATAACATCTAGTGATTTACCCAACACAGACATAAACTCACTAATTTGTAAACTTCCCCCCAAACCGCCCCTAACCCACTTCATTAAATACTTGCCTTGCTGGTTACCTTCCAGTCATCAGGCACAAAGCCGTTCTAAGCAGGAGATTACATTATCAGTTAGCTTCGGCTGTTTCTTGAGTTTCTCTAAAACTCTCAAGCAGTACCCCCTGGGTCTTGTGATTTGACAAAATAAACATTAATTTTTTTTTCTGTAATCTCTTTTAATGATTTTTTCAATTTGCATCAGATAATCTTACGTGTTTGCCATATAGAAACCCTGCAGGATGGGAACTCTCTCAATCTCCTCCATAGTGAACCCAGAAGTAAAAATTTACTTAAGCCTTTTTTGCTATGGCTTCATTTTCTGTAAGCACTTTAGGAAGCTTTACAAAAAAGTAATTTTTATTAACTGTATGTCTTTTGCAAGCTGTTTTTCAAACTGCTTTTTGGCTTGATCATCTCACAGCTGAACATGATATAGTCACTCCCAAAAATATACAGGTGTGTGGTCTTTTCAACAAATAGCATGTTCATCTAAAGCTGCTTGGATATTTATAAACTGTTGTTTAAATGCCATACATTAATACATACTAAGGGTTTCATGCACTATCAATAAGAGGGTTTTTTTCAGAGCATATGCCCATTTATAAAACATTGGAAAAAATTAAAAACTGAATTCTGATGGTACAGAGGACAGTCACCATATCTCTTGACCTTTCAGTCTCCAGAAAATGATACCTGGCTGAAAACAAGGTTAACTTCCAAGATAAAACACGTGAATGTTGATGGACTTTACAACTGCCTAAGGTTATTTTTTTGTGCAGACTGAATATTATTCAGAGCTGTGCTCCCACTAATCAGTGACCAGCCAGGATGCATCTTGTTTGACCTTGTGTCACAGCATGGCTGAGGGCCAATATGGGGCTACTAACAAGCCTCATAATCAAAAAAGCCATCAGGAAGCCAAGACTTCTTCCTTTTCTTTGTTTTTGTTTTGTTTTGGGGTTTGTTTTTTGGGGGGAGGGTTGTTTTTTAAGAACAAAGCCTAGCTAGTTCCTCTTCTCTGGAACTTCTCCATTGTTGCTTTTCTGATGAGTAAGGACGGGCCATCCCCGTTTGAGGTCACTGGCATTGCCCAATGAGCTCCACTTAAATCACTTTTGCGTGTAAGAAAAAAGTCACAGTTTTCCTCTGTCCAAAATTCTATTGATCTGGGGCACAGAAAGTATGTATAGCCCAACATATATCCAGACAGTGAGCCAGTATATCTGTAAGAATTTGAGACATTTGGAAGGTCATGAGGAGGAGCATCACTGATTTTCTCCCAGACAGCATCAAGTCCCACCTAGCAAATATTCACCATGCAGTAAGAAGTAAAGGCCAATCCTATATTCATTTCAAAATAGGCATAAACCTAGTTCCTTACTCTTCAATTTTGTCCATAGATATATTCAGAGGCTCCATTTGTTGAGAAAAACATGTTACTGGAGACGTGTTAGATTTTTAACTCTAAAGAGGGAAATAAATATTTTTCTTCCTGAAATTACAGTTTGGTGTTGGCACTGTGTCCTGTAAAGGCCAATATATGATCAAAAGTCACTTTGACAGTTAAAAAGGTCTTCCCAAGTGAAACTGATAGAGAGATAAAGGGAAAACTCTCAAAGATGAGCATGATACACGGCATGGAGTAGACTGTTTTAACTCCTGCTATTAAACCTACCTTAAAATCATCATGTCTTGATGCTATCATCGGCCATAAGAGAAGTTTTCATTTTAAAGTATTTTTCACTGGTTCATATTATAACTTGTACTTTTACAGAATGCAGGGCTAAAGCTGTTCTAATAAATTTAACAGAGGCAGGACTCAAGCCCAGGAACATCTGTGCTATTTACCTGAGCACATGCTCCCCCGAGCAGGATCTGACCCACGACAGCTCCTGCTGTCATTGACAACACACAGACACAGCAGAGGTGACAGCACAGACCACAGCTTGTCTCCATGAAGCAAGTGTACTACCGCAGTCTGGTATTTAACAGGGCAAAGAAGGGGGAAGAGGGCTGCTATCAGCAGATTCTGGGATGGCTGCCTGCACCAGGGAATGGACTCTGCTGGCCTTGCTCGAACTACAGGAATACTAGTCGCCCAGGTGCCTTCATCTTAAACCAGTATCTTTACACGTTGAATATACAGATGGTTTCTCCATCATAGAGCTGCATTTTAGCACTGTGCTCATGACCTACTAAGGACTGCACAACAGGGCAACAGAAGCTGAGGTAGCACTCGTCCCTCACTTCTGGCTGACCGATGGTATTTCTTTGAGACAAGCCATCTAATACCTCTTTGAAGACTCCTGGCCATAAGAACCTTATATGTACCTAGCCAACTAACTATTCCACATCTAGATTGGAAGCTGAATCCAGATAATCAATAAATTTAATTTCCTCTGATGTAGTTCAGGCATTTACTTTCAGAAACCTCTCTCCCGTGAAGGTACTTACCAATCAAGAACAATTGGCATCTTAACTCGGTTAGTTGATATAGGGAAGACCGGGCTTTTTGAGCCATGACTTCCAGACATGAAATAATTCTTGTAGAACTATTCTGAATTCTTTTCAATTTGTGAGCCTTTTATTTCAGTTAAAGGCTGAAAGCCTTCGTGTAATATACAATAACTCCAAGAGATTAAATGAATTCTCAAAATATCTGAGTAAATCATAGAATCATAGAGTCATAGAATGGTTTGGGTTGGAAGGGACCTCAAAGACCATCTAGTTCCAACCCCCCTGCCATGGGCAGGGACACCCTCCACTAGACCAGGTTGCCCAAAGCCTCATCCAGCCTGGCCTTGAACACTTCCAGGGATGGGGCAGCCACAACCTCTCTGGGCAACCTGTTCCAGTACCTCACCACCCTCACAGTAAAGAATTTCTTTCTAACATCTAATCTAAATCGACCCTCCTTCAGCTTAAACCCATTACCCCTTGTCCTGTCACCACACTCCCTGAT
Source organism: Grus americana (assembly GCF_028858705.1). Lineage (NCBI taxonomy): Eukaryota > Metazoa > Chordata > Aves > Gruiformes > Gruidae > Grus > Grus americana. The sequence goes on from NC_072854.1 coordinate 63,556,114, forward strand.
AAACAGTCCCTCTCCAGCTTTCCTGTAGGCCCCTTCAGAGGGGTTTGAACAATATATGCTACTTCAATCACTACAAATAATTTTTATTTCTATTAATCTGCTAGTGCTATTGGTGAAATGGTTGAAAGTTGATAAATTTTGTATTTCATTTGAACTAGTTTTTCCCCAGTCTCCCCAAAGATTCCAATTTAGCAAAACATTTATACTGTATTTAGGGGTAGACCTTGTATTCAGATGTTTTGGGGTTTTGTTCATTTTCGTATGTGTTAGTCTCAGTTTTTAATCATGGTGTTTTGGCTTTGTATCAGTATTTCGTAGACAGATTGATTCCTGATTTCAGTATTTCTTTGTTTGTGAAATGTATCAATTTGTGCCTGTATGTTGCAAACAAGGTAATTTCCTGGACAGAACGCTCATCTGTATGTCTCACCTCCATCACTGTTTTGGATAAATCACTGTAGGACTCTTCCTCTTCCCCAATCTGTAAAACACAAAGACGGTACGAAAGATAGTGTTTAGATAGAAGCATCTCTGAATAGCTTGGAATAAAAACAGTGTATAAAAGTGAGATATGATGTGCATTGGGGAAAAGAGCATAGACGTAGAATCACAGAATCATATTGATTGGAAAAGACCTTCAAGATCTATTTAAAAACAGATTTAAAACAGGACCATGGTAGTCAAAACACCACAGGGCACCTCAAATTTAGGGATGATCCAGGAGCATCCATGAGTTCCTAGTTGAACTGGCTTGCTTTCTATAACAAAGTTGAAACTGGCACTTTTGGCATTAAGAATCTATTCTTTTTGTAGTTATCTCTCTAATATGCTAGTTGTTTTTCACTGGGAGCTTTGCTGATTTAATGAAAATGGATTAACTATTTCTCATTGCAAAGATCAGCTCAGTTCAGCATCTGATAAATCTAATTTCTACATAAGAGCACGTCACATCATCAGGAGCTATAACCTGATGAATTGCAGGCTGACTAGATGGCTTAGGCTGTGAGATAAAGAAAAGAAAAATTTCCCTCATGATTTTCTTCAGAGAAAAGATAAAATCACAAGGTTTGCAGCTGTATTCTACAAGCTATGTTGAGAGTTGCTAATTACAAGGAAGGATTCCTCTGGTGCTGTGGGAATATTCACAAATGCAATGCTAAATTAAAAACATTTGTATAAAAAACTCTAGACTTTGTTTCGGTGATCCAGGGGTGATTGCTGTATGTTAGGGCAGCCAGTGCATTGGATATAAATGGAAGGGTTTATTCACTTTGCCTTAAGGGGAGTGGGTGGGATTTTTCTTTTCCAGAGGTTTTACTGTTTGGGTTAGTTACACGTATTAACTATTGGACAGCACTTAGGCAATGCCTGTCTGCCCTGCCCAGTGTATGGTATGTATGGTATTATGTTCAGAGAGAGTGTTATATGCAAAGGCAGCAAGCTTTCTGCTGTCTCATTTGAAAAAAAAAAAAAAAAAAAAAAGTTATTTAAATTCTCGGCTATGGTCTTCCTGCTTCATTGGTGTTTTCTTCGAAATGACTACTCAGGATGCTCACAGAAAGCAGGTTTCATGCTCAGATAATATCAGTAACTGCCATGATGGGTGACCCAGATATAGGGTTTATGAGGGGCATGGGAAGATCAGATCTCCCTGTGCTCTCCGGCTTGCTCACCTGTACAAGGGAGGAATTTGCTTTGCATGTGTGCAATTATTAGATCTAGCCAGAAATGTCATAAGGAAGGGACAGAAAGAAAAGCCGTGGTTATTATCTGTCTTGTTGATCTATCTACTTGGAGCTTTCAGTTGCATTCCTAATATGTGATATGTACTTTTGTTAAGAAAGGTACCTGATTCGGGTACAAAGCACAGGGAAAATAGTTCTGTTTCTAGTTAGCTTGAAAATCCTACCTTTAGTGTAGTACATAATAAAAAATGGAGTTTAGAGTTTATATTAATGAGTCCATCTCAGAAATCTGATTGCATTTCTTGGAGAAAAACAGCTGATCTAATCAGATAGTGTAAAAAACCCCAAAACCAACCAACAACCAAAACCAACAGGAAGGAAGGTTGGTTGACTGTCCTCCTCTTCTTGCTCTGTTTAGAGGCTGCCAAGTGTGAGTCACGGCACCCATGAAGTTGGGTGCATTGCATTTGAAAATTAAGCTGCTGCCAGGTAAATCATGCACTAGCTTGGTACTAACAAACTTCTGCTAATCGTTCATACAGCATCTGATTTAAAGCTGGACAGTCTTTCAAGACCCAACAGTACAGGAGGCGTAATGTGAGCACTCAATATGTGCTCCATGAACATACTGCAGTCAGACATAGAAAAGGGAGAGAGAAAGGACACCATTCCACTATCTGTGTTTCTTCCCTTACAAAATATGTTTGGCATCTGCATCTTGCAGTTTCCCCTGGCAACTCTCTACTATCACAGAATACAATGTCGCAAGGCTACACTCCATTACACTGCACCGTCTTTTCCTTTTCTCTTGCTCCGCAAGCTTTAATGAAGCCCATCAAATTTGCACGAGTGCCCTATTTACTGTACAGAGATTATGTCAAAAGAAATGATGTTGCTTCCTATTAATGCCTGACGATTGGCAAACGATCATGAAAGTCAATTGCTGTTCAGCTTGCTAAGTGATGGCATGTATTGCTGCCTTCCCTAATGACAGCAAATCAGATGTTTCCTGTTGTGGAAAACAATACTAACAAATTATTAACTCTTGGTGTTTTAAGAGGAATTGTATATCTTGAGAATCCATTAAAATAGAGCATTGGAACATGAATTTCTATAGATGTTTTATCATCAGTTTATTTTCATGTGTATTTATGGATCGGTAAAACAGAATTCAGGTGAAATATTCAATCTTTAAAATATACATGACTGAGCACAGTAGTAGCTTTTCTCAACTGATTCAGAGCTGAACTGTACTCAGAGCTGAACTTGTACACTGTTTTTTTCATAAGCTTTTCCCCAGGAATGGTCTGTTGATGAGTTGCAAGGAAAAAGGAACATGGTAAGCAGCGCAGTAAGCACTAGTATGCAGAATGGTAGAGATAATCTACAAATAATTTGCTGGGTGCACAGACAGAAAGAATTGGCATTACCACAAGAAAACCAACAGGAACTTACCTCTACCTGAGATCTTAGTGCTCCCACTGACGATAGTAAGAATATAGCCATTTCTATGTGCATGCATATTCTCTCTGTTTCTGAGCCAGTAGTTCCCCAAGACATGTTCTGACACTGAGGGATTATTAGGACATCATGATAACTCCTACACACACTCTTTGCCCAAGTTCTGCATCTAATTTTAACGGCTCTAGCTTCACATCTAGGAAAACCATGGCTAGTGTGACAGCCTTTGGCTCTTTATAAAGGATGACACTGATTTCCTTCACTTGTCACTTAACTAAGAGGAAGGCTGGATCAATCAATCAAATCTTTACAGAGTAACATTAAAGAAAATAATTGTTGTTTAAGCCTCATTTACAGTGTAGAATTCAGCCTGTAGAAGTGTCTTCCAACAAATACCTAACTGGAAAACCAAAAAAAAAAAAAAAAACCAAACAAAAAACCTCCCTCTTTTTATTTTTCTGAGACTGAACTGAATTGAATAAGTAAGTGAAACAAAAATCATGATTGTGGCTTCATGCTTGAGAAATTGCCTGCTAAATCATGACATTGCCCACACACCTCTGATTTGCAACTCAGAGAAGGAAAGAGAATTCCATGAAGAAAACTTCAAGGAAGTTTCTTTAATAGATATGCCAGCAGCACATCATTGCTACGTATGAATGAATCTAGTGAATACTGTTTTCAGGGTGTATCAAAACACACATCCACTCCCCTGGCCTCTCTGGCAATTTCCAGACAGGCGCAGCAGCGGGTGAGTTGAGGAGAATCTCGGTACGTCGGGCTCAGCGCTGTACTGAGCTTCTGCTGTGCTCTGCTGATCCAAAACTGCTGAGGAGCCTCAGGAGGAGAGGTCTGTTTGGGAGAGATGGAAAAAAAAAGGATTCCCTTTGAGACTAGGGGGAGGACTGAGCAAGGTTTTGTTGGAGCATGACAAGGAAGATTCTTCTAACTGCTGAGCATGCTTCTTTATAGCCAGATAATGCAAAGTCCCTGGAAGGACTGAGAGATATAATGTGCATATCCATTCAGAGGGATTTGTAGTGACAAAATCAGATCTGTTACCATCAGTTTCCCATTCTGTCATCTTCTTCATGATCAAGTCCTGTGTGTTTGATCTCAAACATCTGTGGTTTACTCTCAAACCAAATGATTGTAAGATTCCTTCCAAACTTCATACATAAATTATTTCAGTGCCATTGAAACGGAAAAAGTCAGAAATACCTTCCTGGCTGCTCTTATTTAAGGCAGTTTTGACGTAAATGATATGGACTTGCCTTCTTTTCACTCCGTCTCACATTTCCTTCCTTTGCACTCTTCTAACATTTTCTCCCGTCTCTTTCTGTATCCCTGTCCTCCGTCCAGAGAAGTCAGAGTGTCTCATATCCTGTTCTCTGAACAATGTTCATTTGCATGACCTCTACCACTCTTGATTACTGTAATGAGTGTCTGTGGTAATTATCATCATCTTGTTCTATTTTTCCAGAGCAATACCCACTTTAGTGAGCTTCAGATTTATAAAACATGTGTTATACTAGCAAAAGCTTAAATACTTCCTCTCTTCCCAAGTAATGCTTCTACACATCTCCTCATAAATCAGTAGCTTTCTTCAATGGTCCTGAATAAACTTACAGTTGACCTGATGGAAATGACTCAGCTGAACTCAGCACATCAGCCAAAGTGAAGTATGTCTTACCATCAAAGTGGTTCACACTTTCATTGAGCTGATGTATAAGGAATTTCTCTGTGCCTTGCAGCCACTTAATTTCATGAGCACCTCTGCTTTACTTAATAGGTAGATTCAGTAAAATGTTCAACAGCAAAAGAATTAATTGTGTTGAATATGCATGCCTATTACACTTTCAAATGCTTTCTAACTACTAATTGTGGAAGAAATCCTCATCCTCTCAGAAAGTTCATGGTGCAATAAGACACTGCAGTAGGGAAGAGCAAGAAGAAATGTCTGCTTGTTTATGCTGCTGTTTTGAGAGTCATGGACCAGGCTTTTACAGTGATAGGTGCTGAGCAAACACAAGTAAAATATGTGAGTCTTTTTTTGAGACAGCAAACAGTTTTGTGTTTTTGGTAGTGCTAATGGGACATACTTTTGTTTTGAAACTATTTTTCAGTATTTTAGTACATTATAGACAAAATTATAACTCGGTTCCAGCCTTTTGTCATTACTAGTACACACTGAGTGTAGTTATTGCTGGGTCCAACGGTTCTTTCTGGAAAGCAGTTGTCTACAGCAATATGGGCACATTGTCTGCAAGAACTTCAAAGGAGCCACTGATTCCCCAGGACCAGCTGCCGGCTGAATCCTGCCTCTCTGCAAGACGGTGGCTCCTGGTGAGCTGCGGCTAGTGCTATCATTCAGAAAAACAGCCGCTGACTCTATAAGCACCTATAAGTGCTGTTCAAAGATCTAAGTGGCTTTAACTAGAGTAAGTCATAAAGTCCCACTTCAGGTGTTGCATATAGCTTATGTCTAAGCTGGCTTATTCAGCAGCACCACAAAACATGGAGAAAACCAGGGTGGGCAGTCTGAATCTGACTGTGTTGACGTGGCCTAGCATACATCACAGCATCCCCTTTCCAAATTGTGGTGACTTGCAAATTCCTCTTTTCTCTAGATGGGGAGCCTGGGAGAACCAGAAAACATTATGTCTCTGTTGGAGAAGGAGACGGCAGGCACCGTGTCATGATGATTTGGAAACCTTACCTCTGGTTCTTGAGAGACCTCCAGGAACTACTTGTATTTCAGATAGCAGAGGATAGCTCTAATTTCAGATCTATATAGAAATCAGGGAGACCTGACTGTCCACTTCTTCCAACCATACTTTACTGTTCATCCTAGAACTCCTTTCCACTCAAATCCATTCCCTATGGAGCTCTAGCTCTGAAGGTGGAAAGGCAATTACAAGGTGATACTGACAAATATGATCAGCAGGCCCCTGAGGGCTTGGGAAGCATCCCACCAGTTGTTCCACAATGTGAGGGAAACCTAGGAAAGCACCATAGCATCCGAAGAAAGAGAACCAAGCAGTGGTATGAATAGGTATGTCTGGTAAGAGTAGGGCAAGAGCAGCACTGTAAGCCAACCAGGTAGGATCTTCCTGTAGTCATGTAATGGAAAAAATTAAGTCCTAGGCTGAATCCAGCACACAAGCCAGATTTCTCCTCTTCTGCCTCCTGATTGCTCTTATTGCTACTCTCCTTCCTCCACTTAACTACAATAAGCAAAGACACTTATATTCTCCAAGAACAGCACCTACCTAAGAGATTCGTTGTATGCAATGCCACTAAAAAGTTCAAGTACAATACATGAACACAACTTCTGATACAGGGATGGTGGCAAACCCTGGACAGGTTCTTTTGCTCCTGTAGCTCTTTAGTGGGGTAGAGATGAATGACATGCAGCAAACCTCAGAATTCAGCATTGTTTCTTGCACACTTGCTCATTATTTATAATGCTGCATCCGAGTTCAGCAAGGCAAGTCTCTTGGGCTTTCATGTTTGGGCAGAAGATGCTTTCTCAGGAGATTTCTAGTGCATCCGCACCCGGTCACAGCGGAAAATCTTCCTCATAACTTTTCAGTCCCGACAAATAATAAACACAAACTGTCTGGTTTTACTTCATGTTGTGACTAAAATGTAAGGCCCTGCGTCAGAATTCCTATTTTTTATACCAACCCAATCTTCAGCTGTCTTTTCTAATGTCAGTGTTTCATCCAATACTTTTTTTCTTAATACTAGTTCGAAGAACAATTGCAATTGCTTATTGCCTCTATCAATGTTCATCTGGTAATTACAAATGAATCTAAACAAGACAGCAGTGAAAACAGAAGGTGCGGATAAAGACACATTGTCATACAAAGTATAACACTGCCTTATTTTAAAGAATCGCTCCTTCAGTCAATGTCAAATATTTTCAAAGGAAGTTTAATTTTGAACTAATTAGCTTTAAACATGTGCTAACTTTGTAAGAAATTATCCTGCTGTCCTCTGACCTTGACATTCCAGGAGCGGGATGGTGTAGCTGACTGGAAACTAAACAAGCAGACTTTCACAAAACAATGTTTCCACAGGGTGACTAACCAATGTAAAAAGGAATAGGTACTTTTATCGTGCCTAACATACTGTCCTCTCTTTGGAATATGTAAAGATCCCTTGGATTTTATAATGGTGAATACTGTCATTTTGCACAAGAGTAAGAAATACATGGAGGTAGCGTTTGTGTGTCTGTTTTGTGTGTAGGTAGGGAAGTCTAACTTGGGACTTCAGAAATAAAAATCACTGTTCACATTAAGAGATCAGCCAGATTGATTAGACCGAAGTGTGCTTCACAATCCTAATCAGACAACTGGCTGTCTCAGTGGGTGAGAGTGGTCTGTAATGCTGCTGCTGTTTTAACAAGACATCGGCTACCAAATCTCTCCTGCTCCTCGTTGTGTAGCTGAGTCAATCTCTGCGCATCACTGAGCTCGTCTCCTTCTCTGTGCCCGTGCAGGCCACATGCTCGCCTTTGCCCTTAATCTGGGTCGTGTTTAGCCTGCTTATGTATCGCATGGGCGAGACATTTTGCTTTCAGGATTTAGAGTTAGGCACACCAGAAAGATTTAGGACCATGCAAAAATACATCTCTCTTCTCCTTCATGCTTGTTGTTGGTAAAACTTTCTCACTTTTCTGCTCTTTTTTGTTCTTTAGTAGTTTCCATTAATGTCACTTTTGCCCTTATTAGTGATTGGTTTGTTTCACAGTTCTGAGTGATCTTAGGCATCACAGAAAAATATCACTTAGAAAAATATCTTAGATAAAGGGCAATTGCACTTCAGCGCGAGTGGCTGGGGTTCTTTAAGCATGACAGCTGCAAGTCCTAGCATTTTGATTCTGTGTTTTCTCTTAGCTACACAATAAGCTGGAGTTTCAGATGCAAACCAAACTGTAGAAGCACAGGATATGCAGCCATACTTGACAATTGCATAGAACAGAAATTACTTTCAATAGTCTTTGTTTAGCTACTCTTTTCATATATATTTATTGACCTTCGGGAGATGGATTCAATCCCCTAGCTTGGCTTGACTTGATTCCTAATAGTTACTCCTGGATAATAGTCAGAAAAACATATTTCCATGTGTTTAACAAACCTCGTGACTCTGAAAATGAAATTCAGACAGAAGGACCCTGAAAGACAGAAATCAAAGAGAGCTACACTGTATGTACATGGGCATTGCAAGAATCTGGGAAGGGGATTGCATATTTTAAGAGTGCAAAGCAGGGACACCAACCGCCTGGTTTGTGGGCTGGATCTGCAGAGGTCACAGGGAAAGAGTTCCGCTCATAAAACAAAAGTGTGTGTGCAGGAGGAGGGTGGGTCAGATGCAGGAACAGGGAGCGTTAATTGAGGTCCTGTTTGATGCCATTAAAAATTCAGCCTAAATCACTCTAAAGGAGAGACCCCTCTACTCCAAAATCTAGGGGGCCTTGGGAGCTATGCCCTATCTTTAATGTAGTTCAGTGGCTGGATACCACAGTAACTTTTTTATTATTAGTGTGCTAAAAAATGCCTCTAATGCTGGTTAACAGAAATATTCATATTGTCGGATCGGTGTGTTACTGTAGTAATTGTTATTCTACCCTCTTTGGGACAACATTTGTGTCATCAGGAGTTTTTACTGAATGCATAGTGCACCACATATAGTTCCAAAGAAAGTATACTCATTACTTCTTATATCTAATGCTATATGCTGCCTTTAAATTATTGTTCACTTTTCTAAAGCCCTACCAGAATTATCCACTGATAACCTTTCTACATGAAAAAATGGAAAAGGTGGGTCCTAAGATTTATAGGAACCAACTTTTCAAATCATCATTTACATGTGTTTGCAAGTCTGGAATATATATATGTATAAATATGACAGCATTAAACATAAATAATATACAAGCATTACATAAGATAATCTGTGCCTACAAAAGACCATTGACACATTAAAACAAGTATTTCTATATGCAGTCCCCCATAATTTCCAGTAATCTAGGTTCTTATATATCCTGAGTTTTAAATCAACATAGTGTATTGATACATTGAATAAATGAAGTCAGATTGCTGGAAGAGAAGCTTCTCATGGAGGTCACTGTTGTCACATCAAGAGCAACTGAATTGTAAATGAAGCAGCTCCAAAAAGCACATCAGTGCAAGGGAGGCAGCCTCCAGAAGACAGGTAGGCTGAGGAGCTAAGGGAATAATGACTTCCACCACCCAACATTTATTGCCTACAAAGTCAGGGGGAAACAATGGTCTTGGTTAAGGTCTGTGAAGATGTGGACCAGAGATGCTTGGAATTAGAAGACTGAAAAACAGGAAGACAGGTGACAGAAAATCAGTGGTTTGTCCTCTGTCAATGTTGCCAAGGCAAGTTGTCTCAAAATGTTACTGTATTCCATAATTTACAAAATTGCAGATGCTTGGCGCAACAATGAAGCAACCTGTATTTGTCCTTAATGGGTCTGCCTTCCCAGAGGGAGCTAAGCACATACCCGTTTTGTGTGGTACTTAACTATTTTGCCTGTTTATCAAGATTCTGAATCTATGTAAAGAAAATTTGAAGGTTAACGTGATTGAAGTGTCTCTCCACTGTTAACACTGAATAGATTCTCCATAAGTACATCACCATAAAGTATAGCAGGTATAGTACATTCAAGTGAACGTCGAGCTCCCATTGACTTCAGTCAAAGATTTCATCCATTATGTATCTTTAATACATTTCCAGTGTTTTCATCGCACTTACCTACCTTACCTCTCATTCACACCTTTAGCATTTGAATTAATTCATACCAGTTCAACTTCCTCTCTTAAAAAGTTTATAATTATGATTCCTTTAAAAGTTCAAACTGCCTAGAAAATGCACTGCAAATCATCACTGTTCTCCTAAAGCAACCAGTCGATTACTGCATAAATGTTATTGATAGTACATTGCTATGTATGCTTTAACTTTGCAGACTGTTTTACATGTATGTGATGTTAGAGCGATTAGGGGGTTTTTTGTGTAAGATGCTAAGGAAATGAAATTTTGCGACCCCAACAATGTTCTTCCTCTTCTGTGGAAAGAAATTATGTTTTGGCTGGCATTTCAAACAGCATAGGACTGAGATGATTTAAACAAGATAGGTTAAAAAAAAAGGTGAAAAATTGAGACTCAGACCTTGCAGTCTGGAAGAGATTAACACTGAGATCTTAGATCTGCTGAGAATTTACAACTTTTATGTTTGTAAGAGAATTTGTCCATTTTGCTTGGCTTGGGAGTGTTTTTCTCTTTCATCTGACTAAACTATTTCTAACACCACATTGGCTAATTTCAAGTAATTAAACAAAATAATGAAATGGTTGAAGACTTCAGCGAGTTAGGACTACTACTCAGTCTGTGTCGTCGCAGAGCTGGGGAGGGGCACCTGCCACGGCAGTGGCACTTTTTACTGTACACTTACTCTTCTTACACTTTTTCTGATAAGCCCATTAAACAGAGGAATGATTTGTGTTCATTCTGTCTATTAAAGATATCACACATCATGAAATAAGTACAACTTTGTGGAGTACACAGGTTGTTCGAAAAGTGCCCATTTAATGTCTGCAGATTCTGTGGGAATTCCAAAACACAGGGGTGATGCAGGCTGTGGAGTAAGGAGGTGAGGAAGAAGAAAATAGGTGGACAGCTGTACAACTGACTGGCCAGATCATCACTCATGTGCAAGAACTACTTGGTGAGCAAAACCAAATGATTTCCACTAATTTTCATTTGCACCTCTCAATGTACTTTTCATCTTAAAGACCTATAGCTGCTGGCTCACTCTACCACATTTCCATTCAACAGGATAAGAAAGTAAATCATTATTAGCTTCATGCAAAAGCTTACATTTCCTTTGATAGATTAAATAATCTACTTTCAAAAATGTTAGCCTCAGTTTCATTTCAAGTAATGCCTATTTCACAGAAAATAAAATGGAAATAAGAAAAAAAATCTTCAAATTCTGAAAAACAGTGAAATGCCTAAGTTAAATTGTGAAAATAGATTTAAATTCACTTTATTCTACAAAATCCACTCTACAATCTAATTACAACTTTTGCTCAAAGATTTTCTCAAGCAACAATCAAGTCCTTCCACATCTAACATTTTATAGAAGGCAGGGGAAAAAAAAAAAAAAAACAGAAAAAGCAAGAATGAAGCTCTTTGTAATTTAGGTATGTTGAAATGAAAATCTAGGAATTGTGTACAATTTTCCTGAGTATTTTTCAAGAAAACATTTACCTGTGTGTTTATCTGTGTAAATCAGTGATGTGGTACAAATTTTTAAATATTAAAAAAGAGGCTTTGAATTGGAAACCACCATATCATTATTTTTCCTCTCTCTCCTTACTTGTTGACCATAGAATATAAATACTCAGTTGAACAAATAAGGATTTTTTTTTTTTTTTTTTACTTGCAATACTTTTTCACTTTTAAAGTTTCTCCAGTTGATGTACTAACCTGCCTGGTACTGCTTTTAACCCTTCAATGCAGAATTGCATCCGGGTTTTCTTCTGTTGTTTCAACTTCCTTTGCGGAATAGAAAAACTGCTTTTAGTTTATCTTTTCTTTTTCAACTCTCTTAAACACCAGGAACCCAGTAAAAGAAGCCACTGGCTGAAAAAAAGCAGATAAACAAAAAGACTGTTTGCACAAATTAGGGCTGGATGAATTTGGAGAAGTATCAGCAACAGTAGTATTAGAAAGATAAAGTTTTGGATTTGCTGATCTTGCTGCTTTTTAAGACTGAAATTTTTCTCTGAACATGTTTGGATTTTAGAGGGAAGTTGTGCCACCCACCTATGAGTGATCAGAGTGAAGTCAAAAGTACTCAGCACTGGCCAAAATAAAAGAAAGTTTGTCATCTTTCAGGTAAGGGAGAGCACTACACTTCTCACCTTTCTGTTCTGAATTTTCCTGGGTTTGAAATCAAATGTCATATTAGGAAGCGAACAAATGTGTTTTCACATGGTCCGATCACCAAAAGAAATATGAGTCATTCACGGTGATGTTTTCTCACCCTTCTCTTTGAATGCCTGTGAACTGGCTGTCAGCTGCTTCGTTCCAGGTAGTGAAGTCCTTTGTGCCTATATGCAGCATTTGCAGCAGCAGCACAAACCACACGTCTGCCCATATGGCTCTGCTCTGACTTTGGGGGATTTACCACTGCTCTGTGCGCTACCGGCCAGAAGCCTGACTCTTAGAGCAAGTCATGCTGTGGGCCTTTTCAGTAGTAATCCAACTGACACCCTTTGAAACTCATGTAAATGCCATAAAACAGAAACCAGACTATGAATGGACCCTAAATTAGTTCGTAATATGCATGTATGCAGTTATTTTTTCATTAATTCAAGAGTCATGTCTACTGAAAATCAAGGTCCACACTATATTCTAGACCAGTGCCCCAAGTTAATGAGTATTTGAAACTCTCTTCCTGATGGTTTCATCATCATATAGGATGCTTGTTGAGCTTATCCAATGCTGTTTATATGAACTACCTAATCCATAGATGAGAAATTACTTCTATGCTTTTATGATAGAAAAAAAATATCCATTTTATTAGGGATCTTTCCCATCACTAAAATCTATGAATAAGTATATAGAAGTAAGTAGAGATGTTTTCTAAAAATCTGGTCACGTTACATTACTCCAAATTAAAGTACTGAAACTTTACTCCTTTTCTACAGATTTTAATGTACTGGCTAATATAAATTTTACAGAGCAGTAATGTGACGTATTAAATTAAATCTTTATAAACCACATAGTTGCAACAAATATTATAAGTGGGACCTTTCTCCCTTGCATATATGTCCTTGGCTTTGCACTGTCCAGGGAGAGAGAAAGCTAAGAGAAACAGTGTAATATGCAGAAAGACTTTTCTTTTTTTTAACTCAGCTTTTCAGATTAGAGCAGATGCTGGAAGAACACACCAGCTTTTTTGGCTCAGATAAATGAGGTCTACAGTCATATCAGCAATCTGTGTCCTCCTTTTGGGACCACCTTGCTCTGATTAACATCATGCCTTTACCTATCTCCTTGCTTGACTGAGTCATACTGCCCTCTGCATCCTGGCCTTGGGTCATTCTGGGCAACCCTGAACCTCAGCTAATTGCCAGCCAACAGTATCTTCTGAGAGTTCACACAGGCTGTCTGTAAATATGTAGAAAACGTTGCACAGATCCCAGGTGAAGAAGAGAACCATAAGGGAGTCTGTTCCACAGACGGTGCACCAGTGGTGCTTCCAGCCATTCATTGCATCTGTAACAAGATTTACAAGCTAACTGACAGCATTAATTTGTAAATAAGCAGGCATAGGACATCCGCATCTAGTCACTATCCAGGCATTTCACATGATTCAGCCTGGAGAAATCTGCCTTCAAAAAGTTTCCCAACAGGAATATATCCAGTGTAACATATAAACTCACCTTCAGGAGTAGTGTATCTGTCACCCTGGGGTGAGATAAGCATAAACTTCCTTGACACTATGTTTCTTTGACTGTGGTTTTCCACTGTCTCCTTCCTTTCTTTTCATGACTACAGAAGACTGTGCCTCTGCACTAGTTCTTCACCTTTATTGTCCCCCAACAAAGAAAGTTGCAACAGACTTAGCAAAGGACAAGTTTCATCACGGAGTCTTCAGCATCCTCAGACTTACATGTTTGTGCCCAAAGGAAAAGTAGGGGAAAGTAGGAACCTTTGGGAATTACTGTAACATCTACAATCTTGCATTTCAGAGCACTTTCAGGAGGAGGTGAGGGATGTGGAAAGGAAGAGTCAGGCATGAACTCATTCAGCAGTGGCAGCAGCTTACAAAGGATGCATCTTTTTCCACTCTTCATTCCCACACTCTAAAAATACTATACTCCCTCAGATGTCATTGACAGCAATATGAAGAGCAACATGTGCTCCCATGCTAGAGTCCTTCCTAAAGATGGCCAGGGTAGAAATAAAGAGGTGGGAGGAAAGTGGAAGGTACCTTAGGAAGGAGGCATCTTTTTGCCTGTCCATGCACAGTGCCTGCCATTCTATCAATTTTTACCGGCACTCGGATAATTTTTATATATTTTTTTTTTAGGTTCCAGGCAGTATGTCTGGGTATAAAGAGTGTGGTTGGGGTGAGGCAGATTAAGCAGACTAATATCCAAGCTCCTTTCCAGAGACAACAATGGAAGAGTTGAAGATTTGAGAAGAGGAATGCCATCCCACGGTAGGAGATAGCGTGTCTTGGTGTGCCACCTACGTCGAGAAGGGAGAATAGCTAAAGACAAATATTAAAGTGCCTCCAGTGCTGAGCCAGGTCTATAAAAGGAAGTCAAATGAATTACTTAATCAAGCAGGACTGCTCAAAAAGGCAGGCTCATAAATTTGAGGGATTCCCAAATGTACTCTGAATGCTTATTCTGGAGAGAATGAACCAAGGTGTCTGAGTCCAGCTCAGCTCTTTTTCCAAGAGCTGCAAGAGTAAAATCTCCCATTATGGCAAAGTTCTGTGCTTCAGACAATCCCGCTAATTGCTAACAAAAAGAGTTATCCACTTGATCTGCCTGGATCTGCAGCAGATCCCCCAACAATGCCTATATTCTTTTCCTTTGTATTATCATTCAGACTTTCAATACATGTTTTCTGCTGCATTCTGAACATGAGTGAGATATGTGGCATAATCTCCTTCACCTTTTTCCCTCCTGTTGTTCCTGAACAAGCTGTGCTCTTTGGTATTAGTATTCCAGTCACATACTCACATGACTGTACCCTACCAAGTTTCTGTTATGTCAATTAAGTTGTAATTTTGCTCTTGCATTGAGTTTCCCAGCTCCTTCTATTATTTTCGATACATTTTACATCAGTATAGAGACACCTAGGCTGAGCATCAGTTGGCTTGCTTTCTTCTTCTTCTTCCTCCAATGACACTTTTTACGGAATCATAGTGGTTTCATTTTTTCAGCTTTTTTGTCTAGGCCATTGTGGGTCCTGTTTATTTGGACACTCATGTGACCAACCTGACAGGATAATTTAGCACATATCTGATCAGATCAGCAAATCTATGCTAAAGTCTTTCCTTCTTTCTTTGTCAGATGGAGCCCATTTCTTCTCAGCAGTCCCTCCCATCCCATCATGGAAGCATGTGGTTATGGTGAGGAAACCAAGGTCTTCCTTGTAACACTGTGCACAGGCACGCATTCCCTTTCCCATCCTTACATGCACGTACTCATTTGAGATTGTCTTTGTCTAAGTAGAAACTGCAATCATAAGCACTTCTAGACCTCTCCATCTTTTCACCCAAGAAGCATCTACAGCACAAGAACCGGTGACCACTTATTGTCAGAGGACCACATGATTCCTGAAGTAACCTCTAACTTCTTTAGGAGAGACACAATACCTGTCTAAGAGTTTGTACAGAACTTGAACATACCAGTACCCTAATTCATGAAACACAGTGTAATATTATCATTAAGATTGATGCTAAAATGCAGAAAATGAAAAAAATGGGATCAGAATAGATATTCATAAATCCCCTACTCTTACCTCTATACTCCAAAGCAGGATCACCTATATCAAAACTGCTCATGAATGATGGTTGCCTAACCATACGTTTAAAAATAGCCAGTAACAGGACACTGCGGACTATCACAGCCTATCTATTTCAGTACTTCACTCTCTCTTTAGTTTTTCCTATATCAAACAACTTCCCTCTGCTGCAATTTACTTGTTCTAACCACAATGAATACAGAGAAAAATATCATTCACTTCTTCTTCGCAAATTGCCTATATCTATACTGATAAAAAACCAGAGACAGAACAGAGGCCCGAACAGTGGACCTTGATTATCTACAATGTCATGTTCCTAGAACGGGCCCTCGCAGAGTTGGGGCATTGCCCTAATCACTTCCCAAACACAGTCTGAGACTTATTACCAGCTCAAATGCAGCTGTGTCATCATGAAGGCTGTAAGAGTTTAAAGGCCAGATAATATCTCCAGGCCAAAGAATAAACTCTAGTATTGAAAGGGGGGTGTGGGGTGTGGGGGTTTGGGGAGGGGGGGGTGTTAGATAAATGTGACCTTTATATAGTTAATAATTCTTATCAACTCTCCTTTTTTTGGACTAAACAATGTCGATCTCAGCCTTTCTTCACAGAATCCAGATCATTCTCACTGGAGCCCATATCATTCTCAACTGACATTCCCAAAACTGATCCCAAATTCCCAAAGTACAATACTCAGCTGCCCCCTCACCAATGCTGAGTGAAGATGAACATGATGATTTTCTGTGTACTACAAGTAATATTCCTATTTATGCATTCCAGATTGCTTCATACAGTTCTCTAAGTACAGTCGGATGAACTTAATGAGCTCTAATTGATTTTGTAAATCTCTAACTTATTTAATACTTTTAAATATGTTATTCCAGAATTTGCAGCACCATAACCCTTTGCATTTGTTGCTGAAGCTGGTTACATTAGCAGTGATAGAACAGGCAGACTTTTCAGTGAGAAAAAAATCATTAAATATTTTGGTCTCTCCAAAGTAACATTTCAGTAGCATCAGCTGGTGGTCATGGAGAAGCTCCTAGTACTTCTACTATTTTTGTACCTGTTCTGTGAATCATTGAGAAATTTCCCTCTCAAGAGCTGTCAGCCTATCCACTTTCAAAAGCACTTATATGTGTTTTAAAATTTAATGTTAGAATATTAAGACTTTTTCAGGAATGAACCGTGCCTCATAAACCAATCTCTTTGAAAGGAATCCTTAGAAGAGCAAATCAGTAAAATTAAAATGATGACGATAACTAAAGAGTTACCATTGTCAACTGACCTCCTATTAATTATCTTGTGCTGTTGTGGCCTCTGTTACCCATGCTAATTGACCTTGACATATGCTACTTGTTTTTTGAACCTTCAGCTGCATGGCTTCTCTGTTGACAAAGGTGCGGTGCTACAGGATGACAGGCTTCTTTGCCATTGCCTCTTACCTTTTGACACGGAATTTGGTACGAAATAAAGCCCTGTGTGGTGGTCCGCAGCAGAGCTCGTAGGCGACCAGGGCTGGGCTGTGATCTGCTGGTGGAACAGGTGTTTGCCCAGAGCAGCAAACCTTAAGGGTGACTGCATCGGTGACTGACACGGTAAAGAAAGAGGTTTGCTAATTTGCAATCTTGGTGGTGCTGACTGATAAAGGGATGTGTACAGTAGGCTCAGTTTTATCTCTTTCGCTAGGTTTACACTGGCGTGACACCACTGAATTTAGAGAGGTAGTTCCTGATTTACTTCGGGGCAAGGGCAGAATCAGGTCTGATTTTGTACCGCAACCCATACAGATAACAGCTCTCACTGGGAAACATATCGGGTATATTTAAGAACACTTCAATATATATAAGCGTATTTATAGCCTTTCCCCGTTTTATGAGGATATTTTGGATCTTTCTGGTACCTCTCATTATAAAATCTTTCTAAGCTAAATCCAGGACGGATAAATCATTGCTCCGGTTTCTTTCGAGCAGGGTAGCCTGCCTAAATCACTGCCACATTCTTCCCATAGTAGTCGTTTAAAATTAATAGCACATGCGGAGGAAAAACTAAACCCTTTGACGTCACTCCTGAAATGAGGAAACATAAACAGAAAAGGCTTGACTCCACGGAGCTGGCAGTGCGGGCGCGGATTGGTCTGCTCTCCCGCGCCTGTGGCGGTTGACAGCACCTCCCAGCCCGGCACGGCCTTCGGCTCTGAGCACGGGCAGGCAGACTGCAGCAAGCTCAGCTCTACCCCAGCCCTCACACTGGCAGAAAAGTGCACTCTCTTCCCGAGTCTTTTTGCTTCTTAAGGTGGTTTTATTGGCTGGGTTGGGGGACCTGGGGAGGTTTTCTTTCCTTTTTTCCTTTTTTTTATTTTTTTTTTTTTATTTTTGTTTGCTGTTGTTACTTAATTCTATTCCTAATCCTGGATGCAGTTACTGGATTCTGCAGTACAAGTCTTCATGAACAAGCTGCACCGCTTAGAGATTTCACGGCATTCAAAGGTCACAGAACTGCCACTATGGTTAAATGTCTTGTTTAATGGTTGAGGTATGTACAGCAAATCTAAAAGAGGCAGCATGATTATTTTTGAAGGGGAACTAAAATTGCGAGGGGGAGAGGGAGATAATACTATTATTTAGTGGAAAAGATTTTTACTGGTGATTGTTACTACAGCAACCGGTTTTTGAATTTCCTCCCTTTTTCTCTTTATTCAAACTAGATGAAAATTTTAACTTCTGTTGATTTAACCATTTGATGGCGAGAGAAGATTGCGGAAAGAATCTGTTATTTTGGTCCTTTCTGACCCCACTGAGGGAAGTGTGATTGCTTTTTCTATATGTTTTCCTACTGCTCTGTGGCAGGAGAGGAGACCTGGGACTTGGCTGGCTTAGGTGAAGGGAGAAGAAAGCAGAAACTCGTTCTTATCCTGAGGGGGCTGCGAGTTTGTCTGAGAGTTAGAGCAGAGAGAGAAAGAGTTGGAAATAAACAGATCAAGCAGAAAACAATATCAGCCTCATTTTTAGGAGTACACGTACCACAACATTTTAATTTTTTTTACTACATGCTAAGATTGCTTTACTTGATTTGGGTTCAGAAGTTCAAAATTAAGAAGCAGCCTGCACTTTGACTTATAAGCAGATCCTCAGTGGGAAGGGAGGGAGCTGATCGTCTTATATCAACACCAGTATTCAGATAGCTTTTGCTACTTAAACAGAGAAAAGTGGAAATTTGCTTGGAAGTTGAAGTAATGTAGCCTGACGTCTGTTTGATGGCATATAGGTTCGATTCATATTCGAGCTAACGGTATGCCTTGAATGAGTATTGCAGCATTACAGTGGACAGTGTGCTGCAGGAAATGAAAACAACTGCTAGCATAAAACTAACATTGTTTTCAGGAGTGTGATTCTAAAATACAAGAGGAGGAGCCACTTGTCAGAGCTCGTGTGTGTGTGTGTGTGTGTGTGTGTATGAGCGGCCTTAAAAATAATTTCAGCCAACACAGCCGATTTCTAGTCTTAATTGGATTAATATACAGGTATGCTCAATGACTAGCAATCTTCATATTTTCCCAATTTGTGAAACGAGACTTTTTAAAGCTCTGTTTGAAGTGTTGCTGTAGATATAAACCCTCTGCAATTTGAAGATCTTTTAGTTTAACTTTAAAAATTATACCTGAAAAAACAAAAAGGAACAGAACATGAGCACACCCACCTCATGCGATGCTCCTCAAGGGGTTACAAAAATTAATCACACTAGGCTGAAGCATGCTAGCTTAAGGACTGCAAAAATATTAGCTCTGAAATGCAGAGGATGTGATATGTGCTGTGAATGGACAATTGCTATTCTGCAGTGCCTAGTGGGAAAACAAGGACTTTGTGTATTGCAAATGCATAGCTGCAGCTCCTCCATTTCCTCTGCTGTATCTTCACTGATGACTGCAGAAAAAAAAAGAGACTTGTCACAGATAAACTCTTTAGTGCCCCATCTCTTTTGAGATGCTTGAGGATATTTTTTTCATCTCATCCAACAACCCAAAGTCCAGCTTCGTTAGTTGAACCGTTATTCTGTAATCTCCATGCCATTCTGTCCTCCCCAGCCCTCCTCTAAGTCTGATTACTTAAACTGCCAGCTGTTTTCAAAAACTAAAGTATTGCTTCTCTAGCCTCAAATTTATCAGGGTTAATATAGTATTCGTTAGATGATTAATTAGTAAATTTGACTAAGGGGAAGCCTCAGTCTATAGGGACTATAGCCTGTTCTGTAAGGAACAGCCCTGTAACTATATGAAGACACCCAAGTTTACGACAGACAATCCGTAAGGTATCTGTTTATAATAATTTCCTAGAATTAAATTATTCACTTCTTCTGATAAACATTTTTCAGACAAGCTTAGTTTTTAAGCTCTGTAATCTACATTTTGCTGCATCTGTGTGTTGTAGCAACTACTACTGGTGATACTAATAGTAAATATGCTAAGGGGACTTCAGCTGGGGAAATGACACTGTTTTTCTACTTTAGTAAGAAAAGTTTATCTGCAATGCTTTCTCAGAACATTCTCAATTCAGCATCAAGAGCAAAATACAATTTAAGGTTGGCCTCTCTACAGTGGATGCAATGATTACTGACATTTGCAGTCACATTCTCTCAAAAATAAAGTCTGTGTTGCAGAAGTTTCACATGATATGAATGGCTGCTCATTCTGAGTTTATTTCCGTAGGGCAGACAAGAGTTGTCACCAGTGAAGTTGTAGTGATTCCAGCAGAGTAAGGCAAACTCTGCTGAGTCTGATCCAAAGTATTGCAGATCAATTTTTTAAATTATGAAATGTTTAATTCTGTTAACTAGTATATAAATATACCATTATAACTTCAGCTGTTTCCTCCCCTTCCTCCTGTTTATGTGCTTTTCCCTTCTGAAATCCAGCCCTCTGCTTGCCCTTACCAGACCTCTAGGTAGGTCACTGAAGCAGACTGATTTTCCAGTGTCTTCATTGCAATCATCAAGTATAATTGAGACATTCAATCATACATAATCCTTTTTCACTCACCCCATGGTGCTTCTACCAATAGTTAAAGCATATTTTAATGAGAAACAGTCTGAAAATTGATATTTTATGATGTATGGTTTTCTTGTAAATTTTCAGTCTCATAGGGAAAGAACTTCTCTGGTACTGTTAATTTTCTTTACAGGAGTTGTATGAAGCAGAAATACCAGCTACTAACCAAGCCATTACTGTCAGTAGACTAAAACCTCACACCTCTTTAATTAATCATAAGAAATGTTTAAGACCTAATCTGTCCTGTAATCAAGCTAAATGTACAACCAAAAAAAAAAAAAAAAAAGCTCTTGATGCAGTTGGGCTAACAGAAAAACAAGTCATTTCGGACAGCCAGGAAGACATGCCATGTAAATGAGCATTCTTAGCGACTCGCTATTGTTCATCTTTTCTCCATTTTCGTGCTTGAAATTATTACAACGCTCCATGTGTTTGTCACAGGGTGAAAGTGAAAGGGACAGCTGGGGTCCTACCAGCTGCCAGAATAAAATTAACTGTTTTGTAATGAAATGATTGCTCAGTATTCCTCCTCCCACATCCATATTGGGTCGAAGATGGGACTCTCTATGTTGGAATTGCAGCGTTCATTTTTCTTGTTCCTCAGCCAGAAAGCAGGCTTACCCTTGCAGGGACATCAGTTTTTACACTTTCAGTGAAACGTTGGCTTTACTTCTAGTGTGAAAATTGCGCTTTTCAGTCACAAGCTTCAGGATGTGGAACTGATGTTATTTAGAGTTTATACCCTGGGGGCATTGGGGCACAGATGTGCAGCCTACGTGTCCAAAAGCAGTTCGGAACTTCTGATGCATTTTCTTTCTCTCGCCAACGCAAGGTGCATCAATTTAGGCAGCTAAAGGTGAACAATGGTAGCTGAAAAGCTGGGCCAGAAAGCCAGGCACCACATATGCAATCGGATGAGGGCGGCTGGTAACCTTTTTCTGTGGTTTCACAGTAAATGAGTGGAAATCTAATAATGTGTCTTCTGATAGTAATAGGAATTTGTCATGTCTGTAGAATTAGCTCTGTGCAAATACTAGAGAGATAGAACGTATTTGTTGTATTTAAGACAATTTATTTAATTAATTTCTAGAAATTTAAAATGCAAAGTCAACTTTTTAGCAGAAAGAATTCTTCTGTATCTTTCTGAAAATTTAGAGCACTCCTTAATTTTTTTTTTTATTATTACTATTCTTACTACAGTACCATTCCAAGAAAATTGCATTAGAAAACAATAGTTGAACCTCTGAACTTATCATTTCTGTTTTCCTGTAAGAGACTGTGGGACCCAGGAGATATATTGCTGGGGTTCACAGTGCTCAGATCTGGGCTAGCGATAGCTATCTGTTTTAAAGCCTTCAGTTTTAAAGTAGAAAACTAACAAATCCGAGCCAGATCAGATAGAAGCGAGAGCCGTTCCAGAAGCCGGACTTCAGTGGCAAAACTGTTAGTGAAAAAATTTGGGGCAGACACAATTTTCAAAAAACAACAGTCAAATGAATTGAGCATTTCTTTTGCACACATTTTATAGTGTGGTATCTACAGTCCATTGATGCTGTAATTTTAATAAACATTTTTCACTTGTTCTGTTCTTAGAAAGTGAAATATCTATACCTATCATTTTGTTATGTAAACAGTGTTGAACTACAGAAATTAAACTAATGAAAGAGCCCTATTAAGTTTGATTTTCTCATTCTATTCTTCCTCCCGCTGGGAGCTGTGAGTGAGGATGGATGAGAACTCAGTTTAGCTACTTATTTAAGCCACATAGTCTTATGGTGGTATACGATATGCTTCTGCTAGCTTACTATCCAGCCAAATAAGACATCCAGGTTGCCTGGATGGATAAACATAGCTGATGATCTCTCCCTCTTAATAGGTGGGGATGAGCAGTTCGGATTCTCCCAGACACACACAGAGACGAATTTGTTGTAGTTTAGCTAAAGAAGAATTGCACGCAGACACAAACAGCAAGATTTAGTTCTTTTTGAGTAGGTTATTTTAAAAATAAAATACAAATATTTAGAAGAAGATAGTTGCAGAGGTATTTTTTTTCTCTAGCTGGTAGGTTTATACTAGTTACCCACAAAAATTTCTGGTATGAGAAAACTCACCAACTAATATCTCACTATGGCGTGTGTTAATGCTGGCAGTGTAAGGTTTTTAAAAGTAGAGCACAGAATCTCCTGTCAAACTAAGTTTAGCTAATTGTCACAGAAGCATAAAAACACACTTGTGGGGCAACTGCTGTCAGGACCTGCATGCAATTTTCTACATGGTTGTTCATGGCAGAGTCTATGATACTAACCCATCTGTACGTAGGAAAGATGTTTTGGAAAAGATGATCATTACCTTTCCAAGAATAAAGTGGGAGGTAGGCATGTTTTGACTGAATATGCAGCAACCCAGAGATGGCTCAGAGAAATATACATCTAGAAAAGTGAAATTAAGAAACCTCAACTTCAACCGGAGAACTCCTGGAGGATGATACTGAGCTACTGTGTAACCACTTCTGCTCCCTTTGGAAATTGCCTTTATTCCTTCTGAAAGAAACAGTCTGTAGTCTCATGTTCTTATTCCCTTTCTTTCCCCCTACCCAACCTTTTTCCCATAGCAGACTTCCTACAGTGCTTGTGTAGACTGGCTAAGCTCTGGCACTTGTCATAACATGTGATGGCAGAGCTAGCATTAGTGTGCAAGGACTCGTCCCTTGGAAAGAGAGATGCCGATCCCAGGTGGTTGCTGTGCTTTAGAAATGAACACATATTGACATGAAATGCCTTCTTACTTTCCCAAGAATTCAGCTGTCATCCAGAGGGTGTAGCTATTTTCCCCTTTATGTATGATGATCCAGGTACAGAACACGAACTGGTACCTCTGGATATGATGTGGATGATGGGTTCAAACGTACACTGATGAAGTTTGCGGATGATACCAAACTGAGTGGGGAAGTTCTCAGTTCAGAAGGGAGAGCCACCCTGCAGGAAGACCTAGGTAGGCTAGAAGAGTGGGCTAACAAGAACCCTATGAATTTCAAAAAGGACAAGTGTAAGGTCTTGCACCTGGGAAAACATAAATCTCTGAGAAGGTTAGATAGAATGAGGACTTGCTGCGTACCAGGCTGCTGGGAAGGAGGAGAAAACCTCACATAGACACCCAGAGAGAGATGAAAGCAGATGCATGAGGTCTTCATGGAGAAAGCACACTTCTGGCTTTGTGTTCACTGACAACCATGTTGAAATAGGCTACTGCCCCTTTCTGTTTCAAATGTTGGGATATGACTTGGCTCTGTATTACTTATTCATAGGCAATTCTGTTTCACACATTGCCATAATATCCGAGTGTCTATTAATAACAATGTTCAAGTGGCATCAGAACGGCCATCATAAATTTAATTAGGCAGTGTATCTCCAGTTTAATCAATATGGTCATTAGAAGACTGTAAGACAGCCAGGAAAACAATAATTAGTCCTGATTAATAAAGGAGAACTTGCACACATCAGCAAAGGAGAGGAGGGAGCTTTGCCTGTTCAAGGCTTGGGAGGACAGTGAGTTGCTTTCTGCTTTAGCAGATCTGAGGACACTGTTATCAAAAAACCCTCTTGAAAATGCCCTTAAAATTCTAAATAAAGTGGAAAATCATATACTGTAGAGAGAAAACTACTACACTGAAAGTATATTTTCCAAATTCTACAATTCTGTTCTTAAAAAACCCTTCATTTTCTTGAACAAACTCAAAGTGCCAGCTAGAAAGATAAAACTGGAATGTATTTCTTCACCAAACAAATTCCTCATGTGCACAGTTGCTTTGTTTTTGTAGGACTGCTTTAAAAAGCAGAATAACTGAAAGATAAAAAGAAGACTCAAATTGGATCGGTGCGTGAGAGTGTAAAATGGCATGGTTCCACTGAGATTAATAGGACTCCCTCAATTTATAACTGTGAAAGATCAGACCCGCTGAGCTTTCAGGTCTTATAAGCATTCCTTCTCTTCGCCAGTTAGATCAAATTTTAAGCTCATTAGCCTTCCACTATACCTGTTTCATACAGGTTTTCCACAACTTCCTCAGCATTGCGGTACTGTCAGGCTGCTTTTGATGGCTCCACAGAAGCTGCGATGCATTTTCTCCCTACCATCATCCTCTAAACCTCCCTTCTCTCCTTCCCTTTCTCATAGCAAAAAAAGAAAAAAAAAAAGTTTAGCAGATTTTATTTGAAATCACAACCTCACAGTTAATTTTTAGCTTATGTGCTAGCATCTGCAAAACTGTATCTATTTGTAATACAGAGGGGACTGATCTCGCTTGTTTTCAGTATAGACCATGATCTGCTTCAGTGACACAGCTATGTAAGCAATAATTTTAAAAGCTGAGGAATAACAGGGAAATAGTAATTTTGTTTAGGGACCAACATGTACTGCACTGTACCACAAGAAATTTTTCATGTAGTAAGGCTGTAACATCCTGTCTCTTTGAACCACGAAACTATATCTATAATAACAATATCCACTACCAGAATATAACTTCCGTATTAGTATGGTAACAAAAACCAGTGCAACATGAAGATGTTGAATGAAGTTCGTGCTATATATTATCATCAAAGCTGATAGAATCGGTCAAGCTTTCAAAAAAGCTCGAATTCACTTTACTATCTAAATGAAACGGCCAGATCTGAAAAACTGCTGCGCACGAGAGCTTGCCTGGGAAATGTTTTCCCATTCTACCTCAGACAGAAGTAGCCAACAGCCTGTGGTTAGTGATCTCGAGAGGCTAGGGGTGAAAAATATTCAAGTTCCCTCTCTGCTTGTGTTGGCTTTCCTAGGGTGGATTACCACTGCAGTGTCCCCCAAGGGCTGAGCTCTGGTTTCACGGGGCCTGGCAGATGGAGCCCACAGCTCCACGCTGAGCCCCGGCTGGAACCAGAGCTTCTCCGCTGCTGAAGAGGCACATGAAGGTTGTTTCAGGCAGATCTCCACCTGCAGCTCCAGGAGTTCTGTCCTGAACCCAAGAAACTTTTCTAATGGGTGTTTTCTCCAGATGAGCACCTCTTCCTCAACAGCTTTTTTTCCAACAAATTGTTGATTTTAAGAGGAAAGTCCGGATATATTTTGAGGGGGAAAAAAATCACCGCTGCTACAGAATCCCCACCTTGCTTGTGAGGACTGAGGGGCTCAGAGACTGCTTGCTTTGGGTGCCTGCTAGTGGGCAGAGTGACTGAACACCTGGTTCCAATCTAGTGACCATTTTGAAAAGTCTGCTTAGATCTTTTTATTTTATAGTGCTTGAACTGAAAACTCAAAGGTCACCGAAGTCTTGAATTTCCATGTCTTTCAGCAATCCTCTTCTCACCCTCCTCCCAATAGACCTAGTACTACTATTGTTTCTTATTTTGAAAATAAGTGGGGAAAAACAACAACACTCCGTGCTTCATTTATGTGATAACTATATCGTGCTGAAGAGATTATTTCTTCATGTTAAGATTTCCTTGTAGTGGTTACAGCTTTTTGTCTGTGAAATGCACTTGCTTTAAGAAGAGGCTTGCACATGCACCACAGATGTATTTTTCTTCTCATCCTCCCCCCAAATTTAGCAGAATAAAGGAGTGTGAATTCTGTTTGGTTTGGTTTTGGGTTTTTTTTTTATTTTTTGCTCAAACACCATAGCAAACATTATTTTAAATCCAATAATGTGAGAAAGGGAGGATTACAATGTTTAAACACGTCAGCTGGTCAGAAAGCCTCTTGGGGGGCAGCTTCACATTCAGCTGGACCACCTAATATGTGACTGCAGCTTGGTTTCACTACATTATAATTTTTAAATTGGTATTCACAGTTTAGTTTAAAAACCCACAAAGCATCACTTCGCTAATCGTTTTTTAACTTGTAATCATGTTTACTACTAATGTGAACAAGCCTGAGCTGACTTTTGTTGTTTTCTAAGTATTAGTAGAAACTATTTCATGTTTCATAAAAGAATAAGGCAAAAAGCTTTTAATGTCAGTCTGTGTTTGACATTGCACCTTTTTATGATAGCTGATGAAAATTAGCTTGCAAATAAACAAACCATTCTCTAAAAAAGTCTCAAAAGGTCCAGATCTTTAAAATGTAGAAAAGAATTATCAGAGAAGTCTCAGTGCTATGTAGCCACCCTTTAATTGTCATCCGTTGACAGTACTTTGACAGTTGACCTTCTTCAGCTCTGATTTTAGGAGAACTTCAAAAACCTCTGAGCTACTTTATCAATTTCTAGAAACATTTTTGGAAAGATTGTATTAAAGAAGCATTTCTTCTTTTTGCCTCTCTGTTACCCTCATTTTCTCCTGAGAACACTTGTCTAAAAATTGCCTTTTCACCGCACTGATTTATAGGTTCTGGCATGGGTACTAATGCTGTTTCT
Source organism: Grus americana (assembly GCF_028858705.1). Taxonomy (NCBI): domain Eukaryota; kingdom Metazoa; phylum Chordata; class Aves; order Gruiformes; family Gruidae; genus Grus; species Grus americana. The sequence goes on from NC_072854.1 coordinate 63,583,277, forward strand.
CCTAGTAGCAGACAGAAAATTAGTCACAATCTGATGTTAACAACTTCTTCATTACCTAAACTGTTTTACACTTTATTAAGTTCAACACAAGCAAATCTAATCCCTTTGAACAAACCAAGGAGTTCTTGTCCATGTTGCAAATATACGAGACAGTAATTAATTTATAAAGTCACTATTGTAAGTCAGCCTCTGTGGCAAACTGGGAACTGAACTGTGATACCACTGACTTCTGCAGAGAAGTGCCACTTGAGTGCAGCAGAGAGAAAAAATTGTTTTAGCTAATTTACATTAAAAAGTCAAATATGAAGAACACTGTCAACACAGTTGCTTTTGTGGATCCTGTTGGGAGATGAGATTCAACATATTCTACCCTCACATGTGACACTCACAGATTTGTCTGTGCTGGCAACAAATAATCTGCACTGTAGAGAGCGATAGGTTGGTGCTGAGGTATAGGATACCTGTAGATTTCAGCAACAAGTTGATCAGGAAAGATTTTATGAAGTCAGTCCACCACTAGATGTTTCTACCAAAATCACCAGTGGTGGTGTAATTTTTAGCTGGTCCCTTAAATTTCCCTCACTGCCTTTCAGGTACCTGCTGAGCACACAAGTGGTTTACTAATTAATGTTCCTCTGCTGCTTGCCCACGAACCTGAGGCAGTGTTCCTGCTGTCCCTCCAGGCTAGAAGAGGCACTCATTGGAAAGTCAGTCATGTAGAAGGGAACGGCCTTGGTCTTAGCCCAGGCAGATAGGAAATTGAGTCAACCTCAGTTGTGAAATTACCATGTATGGTATAAGAAATGCTAAAAGACATGTTTCATGCTTCATGCGTGCAATGGCATTCACTGTTCTAGAAGAGCCTAGTATAGAAGGGTACATTCATGAAGACTATAATTCAGAAAGAGAACGTTTCTGAACAAGCTGATGAATGAAGAAAAAGTTGGGGTGTTTTTAAGAGAGGCTTTACAATTCTTATTTTTACAAATACAGGCATAGAAACAAAGTTTTAGTTTGACTTCATCACTCCAAATCTTTTCCTTTAAAAGAAGATTCTTTTAAGGACCAAACTCAGAATTTGAAAAATTATCCACTTTAAAATATTTTGGGGAGATCGTTTTGAAACCTGTGCCTTGTTGGAGCACCTAATGCTCCCATTGGTTTTGCTGTATTTTTGAGATCCTCAGAATTTTTTAAAACCAAAATGTCAAATATGTCACATCAGCCATGCTATGATAGACTTCAACAAAATGGTAGGCCAGAGTTTCCAGGTTTTTTGGACATTGTAATACCAAAAATAGCCAAATGGCTACTGATTATAATTTTATTATAATATTAATTTATATTTAAAATAAAATTAATGTTATTTGCACTTCACTAGGAGAGGCAGAGTTTTCTGCTGCTAACCCTCTGCTCTGTAGAAGAACTGGAGGATGCATGCTGGGGCAAACATTTTACATCGACCACTGTTCAGAAATACAAAATCATTTTCTCTAACTCATAAGCATATGTGTTTTCTTTTTCCTTAAACTCTTGAGCTTTTGCTTAAGCAATATTTCCTCTTCTGTCCATATTTTATATTACATTCACAGCAGCTGCTTGCTACATCTAAAAGCTTCCCATTTTTTTCTTTTCTGTTTTTTTTTGAAATTCTCCCTTTTTCTTTAGAGAGTAGAAAACTAAAGACCAGAAAATTGACTTATTATTACATTTAAGGATAAAGAATTTTATACCTAGCTAATTTAAAAAAAAAATAAATAAAAATATCAAAGGAAAGAGAATCTTTGGACCATTACAACCCCATTGTCCTTCTGAACTCTGAGCAGATCCTTACAGGAAGTCGATGCGTCATCTTAAGGCAGAGTGCAGGCTGGCATAAGGGGAAGGTATATCCCCAGCTATCACGAAACATCAGAAACATTTCTGATTATGATTGATAACAGAGTGAAAGGGAGAAAGGCAAGCAGAGATGGTCTCAGAGACTTTGGATCCCAAATAGGAACATGAGATCATGTTCAGACTCATACCAAATGAAATGCTAACCTAGGAAAAATTGTATTGAGCTAAGAGATTATTTAAGGCTGTTGCTCTATGTTGCAAAGTGTGTTGCAGTACCAGCAGAGTATGAAAATGTATGTATGTAACACGTTAGTCAGATCTGTAAGATTCATTTAAGACAGACATCTCTATTTCCCACAGATAGAAATGCAGGAAACACAAATGTATTAAAGGCCACCTTTTGGAAATGGCTTCTCTGTCTGTGCATGAATATCTTTTAAGAGTTGGAGATTCAAGCTTTTGTCACTCCAGATTCTCTAACTCAGAAAATTATTTTTTATTAACTCAGAAATTATGTAGTGTTTAAATATAATATTTAGGTCTTCTATTCTCTGTGTATGAATCTAATTATTTGGCTGCAGAACAACCAAACATTTGTATAAGCAGTTTATGTTGACAGAGTCTTCTGCTATATAAATTTGCCATTTCATAAAATAAATAACATGTTATGGAAAATTGCTCTGTATCCTAAGGATCTGGAGTTCTTCCTAAACTGAGGATAGAATGACTTCAAGCATCTATTTGATTTTTTAATTATTTTTTTTTTAATTATAAAAATAAAGGGTTCATTTCACCTACCATATGCACACTGAGTGCAAACCGTACCTGCCTCCCGCTGAACCCAAGGCACAGACTGGCTGGAAACCGTACGTTCCCTGGAGCTGCCTTCCCTGTGGGCACCCCCACGGCACAGGCTCCTGAAGTGTCTGATCCCGCAGCTCTGCTAACGGTGCACCTCTCCTCGGCGTCACCGCCCGCATCCAAGGCTGCGTGGCTCCCACCAGAATCTCCCTCAGAGAATTTGTCATCTCTGACCCAAAAGCCCTGGTTCTGCTTCGGATTGTGCAGGCAGGACGTGGGCAGATAGTGAGTGAAAGGGTGGAGGAGGAAGAAATGGGAAAGGGTGGCTACAGAGAACGATGGGGGGAAATTGCACTGTGTCCTGCCATCTTAAACATCTGTAATAACACACCGTCCTCCATCCAATACTGACTATAAAATTGCTGATACTAGGACTATTTCATCACTGTTTCTCCTTGTTTCCGTGAAGTCTTGTTCTTTTGACCTCCAGTATTTCTACACTGGCTGCCCATAGAAATAATTGATCTGTTCAACATCATGGTACCTCTTGGGTCCAGCTTTACACAGATTTCTTTATGATGGTTGACCGCACAGTTGTGGTGACATAAAGGCTGTCTCCAGCATCAGGATAAAGATTGTTTGTATAGGAGACATCTCTGTGAAATTTCAAAACGAGCTGTTAAGAAACTGAGGATTGTCATGTTCCTCAACATTTCCCTTTCCAAGTGCAAGATATATTTCTTCCAATTTTCCAAAGAAATCATCACATGTTTAAAAGAGAATAATCGAGACAACAAATCACATATAACAGATACTATAGTCCTAGTTTATGCAGTACTGGAAAGTATTCACTCTTGAGGATGAGGCATAAAATAGAAAAAAAATCTGAGAAGAGGATTGGAAATGTAAAAATTAGACTTTTAGAAACAAGAAGCAATGAGGATGATTATTTGTTTACTCCAGAACATTTATTAACCTCACTGGTTCACCCTGTGGCATCTCATTATGTGTGAATATCTGGACCATTCACACATTCTTCGAAAATTTCTTATGACAATTCTACTTAATTTGTGAAAGACAAATCATGATGGCAGTACCTGCAAATAACGTGTTCCACAACAACAACGATATGGCCATGTTGGTTTTTTTCATACGGAGAATAGTGATTTTAAAAACCCTGAATGTTTTAGATCTCTAACAATGTATCAATAACGATAAGATTTTTAGAAATTCTATAAAATGTTTATTCAATGGAGGTTTTGGAAAACTGACAGAATATATCTGTGGATTTGAAATATTTGTACATCATTCTAAATTTTATAACAGTATGCAAAATTCTAATTATGAATTGTTTGTGAGTTATTAAATACAGATGTGGGGGAAAAAAATCAGGTTTTAACAGAAACTCACAGGATGAAAGATCAGATCTATGACTGGTTGTTTAACCTCTCAAGGGGTCCTGAAAAACTGCACAGTACAGAAAACTTAGTAGATATAAACCAAATTCCCTTCTTATACATGCAAGGAGAAGTTTGCTTGACTTTCTGGTAATCTTCCATGTATGGAAGAGGGTTGTATGCGTTACATAAAAAAGCAATATTGTTTCCAGTTTTTGTATTCAGTTTATATCTGAGTCTGATAACAAGAAAAATCCTCCTCTCCTGTTTTATCAACCTGGCCTTGTTGGTTTATGTATTTTACGTAAGTTCTATGTTAATATTCTGGCAACTAATCTCTACTGCATTTTATTTTGGAGAGCCAAACCATCCAACAGTGCAAGTCTTTCTGGGACCTGCCTCATTCTTAATGTCTTCCCTTGCTATCTTTTATTCTGATATATCAAAGTTATCACTGCAGTTACGTAGCCTTCACCGTATCTCCCCAACAAACATTTGTTCATAAAAAAGTGAGTCTGGCAAAATTATCTCATCTTCTTGTCGCTAGCAGATCAGCAAACCAGGCTACACCTCTGTCTAGGTTCCAGCTTCTTAATCATTATGAAGAAATCAGTACAAATGTAAAATAACTTTGCCTACAGGCACCTGAAATTATTGTAATTAATGAAATATAAGTTCTAGAAACTGCAGTGGTTGCTTTGCAATTGTCTCTTCACTCTCCCTTGAAATACATGTATTCCTCTCTCACTGTTGCTGTAGTCCTTTTGTGCTTGTGCTAAATGCTCTGATGGCATCTTTCCCTTTAAGTGATTGCCCTTTGCATCTTCTTGGCACCAAGTTATTTTCAGCAAGCTGTGCTCAACAGTGCTGGCAGCCGTCCCAGGGAAGCTGCTCTGCCTCAGTGGCATTTGGTACACGGGAATTCCAGAGTAAGGAATGGGCAAAGGTTACCCCGTGTTTTACATCACTCTCAGAAACACCAAACTAGGCTATCAGTGCCTGACAGCAAACAATGCACGAGGCCTCTAGGCTTTGCGGTCTGTCTCATTCTTTATTTTCCCTATTCTTGTACCTCCACTCACACCAAACACGTTCAAATATTACCTGTGCGTTATTCTTGTAATATCACCCTACGACGTAGGAAGTCTTGATAAAAGATGCAGTTTGACACAGAATAGTTTAAAAGCCAGGAAACAGTTTAACTACTGGGAAACAAACTAAGCGCTCAATAGGATTAGGATATTTGTAGTCTCAGACTTTTCCAGGCCTTTGCTGTTCTAATATCTGATCGTATTTGATCCTTCCATATTGACTCTTAATATAGATAGGTGGAAAAGCACAGATCACAATCTTAGTTTTCTCTATTTTAAATGAGGAAAAATATTATGCTCCTCTCATTTCACGACAATATCTGGAAAGGAGTTTGTTCCCTAAAATATAAGGTTTTCCAAAAATTGTACAAAACTATCTGTAAGAAGTAAAGATTTCAAGCGAGTACATTAATATAAAAATACTGTGATTTAAAAAAAAATATTCAAGTGAATACTATGATTAGCTCGGCTAGCCTTCCAGACCTACTTAGACATCTTTTTTATTAAATCTTTATAAATGGATTTGTTACTTACGGCAGAAAGATAATTTAGAATGCAAATGGGAATTTTTACATGAATGAACTGAGCAGAACTCTTGTAAAAATGAGTATCACTAGGCATAGGTTCAATACTACAAGCAGAAAATCACTGATCCATAACGTGCTTTTCTAGTACAACACGTAGGAAACCTAAAGTGCTGATTTTCAAGTACAGAGTAAAAACAGCTTACAAAATCAGATGTGTCCATAATATCTATTTACCTATAGTTTTCCATATACATCATAATCATGTCAAATTAGCATTTCCCATAGCTATTTGAGAACACTGTTTCTCTTAATTTGACTACAAAGGTCAGATGGCCACACTGCAGTTAGCAGCAGCTCGCTACAAGACCAGACTACGGGCGCAATCTATTTCAAAGCCGCAATGCTTCCCCGTAGTATCTGAGTTCTGCAGAGAGTGTTTTTCGTCTTGCTTCCTTTGCTTCATTGTCTTTAAGGTGAGGAAGTTCATCTTAATGTGAACAAACTATTTTTCTTAATATAGTGTTCCTTTTAGTGAAGGATGGACTTGGGAATTAGCAGAAAAGGGTATAAATCCCAAGTAATTATCATCTGAAGGCATATTTGCTACTGGAAGGGAGTGAGCCCTTACCTTTTGCAAACATTCGTGATGTTTGCAAAAGCTAAGGGCAGTATATTCACATTTGAAGGCAGGAATCTGTGTTCCACAGGATCAGGAAGAAATTTTCCATCACCAGCACCAACATGTATGGCATCAAGATATAAACAGATGTTTTATATCTGCATGTGAATAAGTCAAAATGACCTATTCCTGGCAATCTGATCAGATGGTTTTGATGTTTTTCTCATCTGGTTTGGCTTCTCTTAATGCAAAGTTATTTCTCTAGTGGACAGCTTAATTCTGACATATAGAGCTACTTGTCAGATAAACTGATTCTAGTCCTATATTCATCAGTAAAAATCAAATAACAGAAATAATCTGCTCAACACTTTTGTAGACCAGTGGACCTTTCTATTGTGACAGAATGTTTTTGCCTTTTTTTACACCAAATTTTGTCAAAGATGATCTCTAAATTGTTTCATGATATCATAACTAAGTCCTGCTTTCCTTTAAAATACAAAACTAAAGACAGACCTGGATGAAAGACAAGGGAATATTTGTTTTCATTAAACATTTTTTTCCTATGTTTTTACTCTCTATGTATTTATTTGCATTACAGTTATGCCTAAGTGTTTCCCTCTGCCATCTCCATTGTGCTCACCGCTGTGTAACCAAGGTGTCACACAAACAGAGAAAGACACTGGTTTGGTCATTTAATTTGAAACAACAGTCAAGTGTAGCAAATGAAAGAGGAGAAGCAATGCAAGCATACAAAAATAAAATTAGATATTTACATTGGTTAACTGTTGCATAAGTTGATATCTCAATTTTTGTATGTTAAAATGAGCTAAGGAAGTGCAGAACTTTTTCAGATGTCACATTTTTATCAGTGATTTAGGTGTTATCCTTTATATTTACTTCATAGCAAAAATATAACTGAAATTATTGGCCTTTTTGAGGAATTCAAACGGTACCTTCATTAGAAGTTACTCTTTTTGGTGCATGCTTGCTGAGTTAGATTAAGCTGTAAGCCTACCTTTGAATCAGTCTTGATCTGATTTAACAAAAACTTTGTAGGCCTTCTTAATTCACAAGCCTTAATGACAACTTCTACTGAGATCTTCAGAGGTTACTAGTTTATTAATGATCCATGCTATGAAGCCACATCTGGAGCACTGCATCCAGTTCTGGGCTCCCCAGTATAAGATAGACATGGATTTACTGGAGTGAGTCTAGTGAAGCACCATGAAGATGAATAAGGACTTGGAGGATCCATCATGCAGGGAGGTTGAGAGAGCTGGGATTGTTCAGCCTGGAGAAGAAAAAGCTCGGCAAAGATCTTTGTATGAATAGCTGATGGAAGGTATTAGGAAGACAGAGCCAGACCATGGACCAGGTGATCTCCAGAGGTCCCTTCCAAACTCAACCATCCTGCGACTCAGCAGTAGGCATGGTGCACATAAGATCAGTAGAGTGCCAAGCCCCGCAGATGTGATAGGACTGCCACCAGGCACCAGCCGAAAACGTAAATGCCAGTAATATCATTTAGGAAGAGGACAGGAGGAATGTCCCCCTGTTAACAAGTTTTCTGTAACAGGGAGGGCCAAGCTGACAAGTGATTTCAAGGAAATGCAGAAATTAATATCTTTAGTTCTTTAGCAAAGCAATGCAGATAATTTAAACTTTGTTTCCATTGTGCTTCAGAATATTTTGAGGATATTCTGTGATATGGCTGTTGCTGCTTTTATTAGTCAGATCAAATTCTGTTTCAGTGCATCTTATCCATTAATTCACATTCAATAAGGTACCCTTTTGCTAGTGGGCATTCCAGGTTGTCTGTGCTTTGATAATTTTCTGGCACATCCATTAGTATACTATTAGAGTTCAAAAGGAACACGATAATAAATGTTTCATATCTAACATATGCTTTCATTCAGTATTTATGCTTTTAGAAGATGAATAGGAGCTCCATTTCTTATGATGTTCCAAAGAATTTCTACTACGGGTAATCTGAAGGCCTGATTTTGTTTATGTGTACGTATCTGGGTGCACATGCCCAGGCATTGCTACTTGTACCTCTTCCAAAGCCGGTGAAATCCACAGGGAAGCCACATTGTAATTGGCACATCATTTACCTTTACAACTTCTAATTTTTTCGAGCATGTCTGCTGCCCGTGTTTGCTAGATTTATTCACAAGGGAGAATATTTCTGAACGCATTGATTAACATCTTGTATTAGAGGGACAGGGTTATATAAAAGAGAGATAGAGAAGCGTCAGCTGCATGTTCTCTGCTCTAATAGCCTACTGCCGCAAATTTTTTTATACCTAATAATGAATCATAACTTATAATTCAGAGATTTACATCCCTGAAAACTTCTAGGACTCCTAACCAATACAATTTGAAATTTACTACAAGTAACGCTAAAAGTCCAAACAGTTCTCACTTTACGAACAACCTTGGAAAACTCGGTACGTTGTCTCCATCAACAGGTAAAGTAGAAAGCCTACTTTTCTGTGGCAGCCCCACTTAAAAGTCTGCATTTGAAGATGAGAAGCAACATATCATTTTGTGAAACTGATCTCACGCAACACATTCCAGGTCCCTTGTTACAGCTATCTTTAATTAATATTTTAATTAAAGTGTAGCAAATTAATGTAATGAGCTCCGCGATAAATCTCCTGTGGACTACAACAGAGCCAGAATATCACAATAGCCATGAGGAACTAGCACAACAATGGGAACCAAAACTCCACAGAACTTATTAAATCTGACAAGTCCCAAACTGCCCTGTTTGATTAATAGAGTCACCCATGTGATTTATCTTGATCAAGAAAGGGCAAGGAATCTTTCAACAAGATTATTTTACACTCTGGTAATACGGAGCTCTACATCTATGATCTCAGTTTATCTGAGTGGGATTTGTTCTGTTCTCAAGTCAAAATTATTTTCCTATTTAGACAGTTTCTCTATTTAGACAATTTCTAAGCTGATTGCTATACTGTGCTTATTCCTATTGTTAGGAAACCTCTTCATTTGACTTCTGTCTGTGTGACTAGTCAGGCGAGAAACTTCTTATCAGCATAAGAAATGGAGAATCTGGGTGCACAACTACAAATAGGTCTGCGGAAATTGGCAAAATGTGGCATTCTCACACTTCTCTGTTGTGGCATAATCATTTTTGATAGCTATACTCTAAAAATATACCTACATGAGACATCTGAAGGAAATCACACATCTAGGTGATGAACTGACTGCTTCACTTAAACTTCACTACTAGATACAGATTAATTGCATTTGTCAATTCTTGGCCACCTGCTGGCAATAATTATCTTGGGTTTGGTGTTGAACGTAAGGAGTATTTTTTGTTTGTGTCACTGTTAGGGGATGCAGCCCATCAGGAGCTGTAAACATGTTTCTCTTCTGTTTAGCAACCAAAATTGGTTCAGCATTCAATATAGTGGAAGTGAATGAGTATGTTTTGATTCATAAGTTGTCTGTATACATATAGTCTGCTGAAATTTTAATTTCATTACATAAAGATCAGCAACAATTGAGATTTTTGTTATAAAGTTACATGGCTTGCTTACATTTTCTGTCCAAGTTTTTTACAGAGTGTTTCTAGCAGTAGAATATTTGATCCTTCCAGCTGTGACTGCATATTCTAGTCATAAAATAATTAATAAATCACGAGGCTGTGTTGTTTGTACAAGGTTCCATTGAAACAGTGTTTTCTGAAATAGTCAACAGATTAGTTAGATGCTAATTTTGTGAAGTGTTTCAGTTTGACGAAATCAAAATACTCTAAATGTGTTGATCAAGCCTCTCAGTACATGTGTATGACAGAAATCTTTTTCTCTGTTTTCCTAGTGCAAATATTAGTCGTTGTAATAACACAGTAGCAGCAGGCCTGCAGTCACATTAGGTTGGGAAAAGAGAATTCAGTGACTATTTGATGTCAGACTTGACACTAAGTGATAGACTTACTAGTTCTTGATGAGCCAGACTTTTAATACTAGTGCTGTAAAAAGCTTTTAAGTCCTACATGTCATATTTGCGGTCCTTGCACAGCTGTGTTTGTCATCTTGAAGAATCTCTCATTATACTACACTTGTAAACTCTTATTTGGCTCCTGGTTAGTTCATTGACATAGAGAAATCTGCTGTGATGAATACAGAGTATAGCAGTATCCCCTTCGTTTGCCAGAGACAGGAGGAGAATACAGTAATGCTACAAAACAGACAAAATCATTCCATAATAAGAAAATGCATTTTGTAATTTTCAAGTTAATAATTTTAGTGCATTATTCTATGAACTATTCTTATGTCTTCAGGGTAAGTTTCTTATTCTCAGCTGCAATGTCATTTGTAGTTTAAGAGCAGATCCAAAGCCTGTTAAAATACAAGGGAAGTCTCTCTTCGACTTCAGTAAACTTTGAATTAAGTGTCTTGCCTGAACATTTCTCACAGGTTCCTGGTAGGAAAAAAGTGCCTGCTTAATGTTTATTTTGCTTCTTACTAATAGTTGTCATTTGTAAATGACGTGTAAATATTGTCATTTACCATATTTGCACAACCTAGTAATAATATTTTGTGCGAGGCACACCCATTTCATTTACCACATGTGGCTGCATTAACGCTGATGGTTGCCACGTAACGTTTTTATATTTCCATGTAAGAAGTGGAAAGAGTGCCCACACAAAAACAAATGGGACCTTCACCTACTGTTTGGTATTTGTTACCAGCTTTGTTGCACGTTCTTCCTTCGGTCACATTTCAATATCAGCGTTTATTTGAAGTAAGACTTGCAGAAGGAAGGATCTCTATTGCTGTATCATAAGTACTTGGCAATGTCTGAAGTTTTGGGTGTATGTTTATATACCTCACCTTAAACAGGAACAAGAACTTTGTCTGGTAGAGGTTTATGGTCTCACATTTTATCAGGATTAATTATTTCAGCCTCTCGTATTTCTCTGTTTCTGTGTGTTTGAGAGATCTTTGAGAATGTGCATATTTACATACATTTACTAGCTACTTAATGTGAACAGCAGGGCTGTTGCCCTGATATATGTCCAGACACATTCTAACGTGAGCTAGTACTGTGAATTCTTATTCCGTATAACAAATACTTCTACGTGGCAATCAGGACATGCCAGCTGTCCATGTCCATCTCCCTCCTATATGTCTATAATATTTAATGACTTACCTTCTTTTTGGATTTTCTGAAAGCATTCTCCTGTATTTTCTCTGAGATTTCAATTTGTTGTTCAGTATCATTACCATCGTATTTTGCTTGTTGGGCAGGCAAGATTTCTTTGTCGTCCTGGTTTTTATAGTGAAATTGCTGTTCTCGTACTTCCTCTCCCATTTCTGAGCTATGTAAGTAGTCAGTTTTTACTCACCTAACCTGGCTCGCAGCTTCCTGAGTCGGGTTAGGTGCAAGGGTCAACAGATCAGCTGAGCAGTAGTGTAACATCATTTCTAAAAGCTGAATCAAAGCTGAATCTTTCTAAGGTTCAAGAGGCATAATCTTCACAGATGACAAGTAATCATGCTCCCTAAATTTGAGCATCTTCTAGTCTGGTTTTCCCAATTTTAAATGCCCAGGACTTACATTTCCAAATTACTTGTATGATTTAGAAATGTATATGTTAAAAAAAAAAAAAAATCACTGTTGATTTCTACTCCAGAAGAAAATATTCAGATTTCTTAAATGAGGGCCCATCAGCTGAATTTGGACCCTGAGAAAATAACAAATACAAATTCATAACCAACTTTAAAAAATACGTTTGAGGCACTTGTAAAGCTATATATCACATCTTGAAATCTCCATCGGTGCCTATTTGCATCTTTATGAAGCAAACAATTTGTCCCTAAATTAGGAAGCGTAACCCAGGAATGCTGCGGGAGCAGCGGGAACTGAATGATGGTTAATCCTCAGTGCTGCCGCTTACCTGACAAATCAGGCAGAGGTCCAGTGGGAAAAAGACAGGAGGTTCTTGACCTTAGATTTTTCTCAGAATACGAACTCACAGGAGAGTGTGGGGGTTTTTATTCTTGTTTTGACTGAAGTAAACTGACCTTTTTTTTCCTCTTTTACATGCTTGGTAGTACAGTCTTAATGTTTTTTAACAGAGAAAGGAGGACAGATTCCTGCATTTTAAAAGGGGAAAAAAACAAACGAACAAAAAAAACCACAACAAACTTAAGAAAGAGTGTTTCTATCTGTTATGGATGCAATTCAGCACGACAGCAGTATCCAGGTTTCCAATACAGCCAATAGAATAGCTCCTCATCTTGCATGGAAATCACCTCCAGACAAAAGTAATTTTCAGAAGGCTTCAAAGATATTTCTTGATAGCAGGATGAAAAATGTAAGGGGGCCTCATAATTCCACAAGGGGAACCTGAAAGTGGACACCTTCAGCTCATAATTCTAGTTTTACTAGCTGCAGCTCGCAAAGCAACAGCTGCATCTACATTGCAAAATACCTCCCACACATACATACACACACAGTGTTTGCACACAATACTTATTTTTTTCCTTTAATGTGTGGGAATAAATTAGAATCCAAGATCTTACTGTAGAGAAAGTGTGTACTGTTTAGTTTAAAGGGGTAAAGATAATACGGCTCCCATAATTTGATCATGCATGTTGCAAATGGAAGAGGGGATCCTGCAAAAAGAACCATTCCAGCAAATCCAGGTAGAGTTTTACTGACATTGTTGGCTCTACATGATTCTCTTCATAAGGTTATCTTCCTCCTATGTTGCCTAGTGGTATCCATTAATTAGGAAAGAGACTGCATGATCAGAATTGGATGCTATGAGTGTGTACTAATGCTTGTATATTATCATTAAGGAATGTACACAAAGAAAGCAGAATCTGAAAATACTTGTAGCTAAGCTTTGTTATGAACTCTGAAGTAGAGGATCTTGTTTGCTGTCTTTGCCATCTGAAGAACTGGTCTGGAAATTTCTCAAGGGAATAGGATTTTCTAATAGTACCTAATTTTTTCAGCTGGAAACACTTTGAAAATGTATGTTGACATTTTCTCATCAAAGTCATTAGCCAAGTATTTTTCCAAGAATGGCTCCAGTCTAATTCACTTGTATTTAATTAGTTCATCCATTGCTGCTATCTAAGCACATAATTACTCTAGAGGACGGTTGGACTTTTCACTCTTTCTAGCTATGGTACTCTTTACTGTGGTGTATTTACAAATCCAGTGCAGAATCATGTCTCTCGGACTACTGTGGTTTTATTTCAACTAAGGAAATGGTTGTCTTCCTCAAATCTGACAGGTTTTTTCTTTACAAATTTTTGTTGTAGCAGTGGGACAAAATACATGCAGTCTGCAATGCTTGTTGGAGAACTCTGTTAATAATATTTTATTAAAACAGTTTCAGTGCTAGTAGGATGTTCCCTAAAGATCTTCCAGCATGAAATTTCTGAAGAAGTAAAGAAACCCTTTAGAATGAGTGGCAGGCAATGCTGCTTCAGATGCCAGGGAAAACATTTCCTTCTAGATTTTTTTAACGCTGTATGGCTGTTTTAAGTAGCCTCTAAACAATGTCCGTTGTGGATTTCAACTGAGTACAGCTTTATGAACTCAGCCGGTTCAAAGTAGGAGATCAGAGAACGTTACTATTGATTTGCAAGATCCTGGCAAGCATAAATTATTCATGTTCTGTGCTACTTGTCCCACTGTAGATTGAACAAACAGAATGAAATGTACACCTTTTAAAAGGTATAAGTTAACACTTCTGGCAGCCCACTATGTCAATCAATGTGACTGGCAACCTTAAATATACATTAAAGGTACTTTGCTCGTCTGTTGAAGGAACTGTTGTCGCCTTCATTGTTTGTGACAGAGCGAAGAGACAGGGTACTTGGACACAGGAGTGGAAAGTCAGGTACTGCAGTTTAACCATATCTCTAAGTGACACAAAGAGACTTAGTAATGAGTAACTTTCCCCTGCTCTTTTAGGGGAAAGAAATAACACAGAACAAGGTGGAATAATCTGGGAACACATGCATTATTCATTGTTCGACTGGGGACAAAGACACCTTTTCCACTGGAAATCAACCAGAGAACTGGAAACAAATTCCTCTGAAAAAAATCTGTGTTATATATCACCACATTCTTAATTAGAAGGCAAACTTAATTGGAAGAAGCATTGGAGAATTTGTTTTGTTTCCTAACATCTCAGACTATAACACTTGCTACAGCTGAGAGCAATTCTGTTCTGCCAGCTCAGCCTTAGCCATGCTGGAGTTGACTGTCATTAACCGTGCAGGAGTGTATCTACTCAAAGACAGAGTATCTGTACTGCCCTTCATGGTGACCTCAGCTGCCTATGCCATTAGTAGGTACTCAACATTTTTTGGCCATTAAAAGGTACTCAATGTTTTGTGGCTAAAAGCTTGGAGGTCTTCACAACATCATAGAATCATTGAATCATTTAGGTTGGAAAAGACCTTTAAGATCATCAAGTCCAACTGTTAACCTAGCACTGCCAAGTCCATCACTAAACCATGTCCCTAAGCACCACATCAGAAAGACAATTCTCTCCTCACCAAAAGAAAAAAAAAAAAGATTAACAACAACCAAAAAAATTATTTCATTACCCTGCTCTTCTCCATTTATCCTCTGAGATCCTAACGCACTGTTTCAGGAGAACAGTCAGGCTATAACTAAAAGGAAATCATGTCCTACATGCCACTCAGTCATTTCAAATTAGAAAGGATTATAATATAGCATAATCCTTGCTTACTTTAAGATTGAAACAACATGTGATGGGAAACACAGCAGCATGAATGTTTTGAAAAGCCTCTTTGTTCAATGTAATTTTGCATCTCCATAATTTAGAAACGATTTGTCATTGAATGAGGCCGCAAAGATGATAGCAAGTGAACGGGTAGCTGAAATGTCAACTTCTTGCAGCATACGGAAGTTTTGCACTCATATTTGGAACTGAAATGGCATTGATTGCATTAGCAGATAAGCTTCTCCTAGCAATGATGAAAACTGAGTCTCATTTCCTAAACTGATTTGACAGAAGCTCTAAATGTCTTTGATTATGACCAGTTTCTATATTAGAGAAGATATGTTTCTTCTTGCCAAAATACCTTCAGAGAATCACAGGAGGATTTTTTTCTTCTGTGAGGGACATTATAATGTAAAGTTATTCAAGGTCCATCTTGTCATCCTTTCTGTTCAGCGTGTGCTGGGATCCTTAAGGGGGCTGTTTGAGAAGGTAGTCTGAAGTGTGAGTGATATCCAGCACTGTATTTCTACTTTGTCATCTTAGCCAGCTTATATCTTGATTGTCTAGCCTAGCGCTTAAGGTCTTCATGAGAACTAGTCAACTGAAGCACAGGTGAGTGAGGCTGAAGTGATGTTGGTGCAGGACATGGGGGACAGATGCAGGCGGTAAGGTGAAGCTAACATTTTCTGACTCGGGCAGTGCATGTAGTTGTTACACACATGTTCACAAATCAGGGATATTGAGTCCTCCCTTACTGATGTGGTTGAAAGAAATCTTCTGCCATCTGTGTATGACCAGATATTTATGACTTCTCTTTTGATGTGTTGATCTGACTCCCATGACTGATATTTTGCCACTCCAAGGCTACACTCTAGTGAAAGTAGCATAGAAGGGTATGAATTTATGTTTTGCCATAAATTTGCTTTGAAGTTGATGTAACTTCAAATTATTTTAGCAGGGTTAAATTCTTAAGTCTTCATTTTTATCTTTTTTTCATGTAAACATATTGCCTCCACTGTCTACAGAATTTAAACATGAAAGCAACTCTAATTTACACTAAGGAATTATTTTCATTCTAGTTTAAGTGTGAGATTTGTCTTTGGATGTCTGAAATTTATCTCATTTTTCCGGTGATTAAGCTGGAACTTTTGGAGTTGGTGGTTTTTGTGGGTTTTTTGTTGGTTTCTGTTTGGTTTTTGGTTTTTTTTTTAACAAGGACAAACAATTCATTCCACATAGCATGAACATTCACATCCACTGAATTTAAGGAATTGCACCATGAAGTTTCTGACTGAAATTGATGTTCAACAGTGGCTATACTGCATCTTCAGACAGTTAAATTAGAATTTCTGAACCATCCTCAAATTATAAATTTTGTCACACAAATTAATTAAAATGGTAATTAAACTATTTCAAGTGGACAGTTTTCTGGAGCGAAATTGCTGTGATGAAAAAAGACAAAAAAAAGAAGGTAAAAAATGACAAGAAAGTAAGTTAAAAGATTTTTTTTTTTTCTAAATAATCTTGAGGTGCTCTAATTGAAGTATTCAGCAACAGAGGAATGAAACACAAATTCTGGGTATGTGTTTAGCAGTATAGTTTATGATAATTGTAAGGTTAATCTCCACCACTTTTTACATTTCCCTGCAAAGTTGCCTTTCCCTTTTGTTCATCTCTCTTCTGTTGTTTTCAAGGCCAGTATTTCTATGGCTGCAGTACAGATCGTCTTAGGTTCATTGTGTTTCTTCACTGATTCATCATCTTCTACTTTTCAGCAGCTACAGGTGACTGCCAATCATATTTTCTGAGAAATGCAGGGAGTTCCTCTTTTCTGATTCCTCTTTTCCAATTCTCTTCTAAGAACTACCTCCTCTTTTACTTCCTTTCATGTAGAATTTATGATGATTCTGCAGCTGCCTCAAATTTACCCACATTGCTGTTTCCCATTTTCTGTGTCAAATACCAACCTTATCTGTTTTGTTATAGTCAGTATGTGTTCTTGCTATTCATTGGGCTTTTCTCTCTATTAGACTGGTATTCTCAAGTTCAGCCAATTTCAACAGATATTGTGCCTAAGCTTTTGACACAGCTCCTTCCATTCGTTTGGCAGCATTTCCCCTTCACACTAATTCTTGTTAACGTTTCTTCCATATCTTCGCTTCTTGTACTAAATTTTGTTTCCTGATCTCGGTATTCTCTTCTTTCTCTTCTTTTTCTGCATTCTACATCAGTGAGATGTCATGGCCATGTATTTTGCAGTGTAATAAGTTGATGCTGGGTGTTTCAAGCAGAAGGTGGGGAGTTTCGTCTGCTGCTCTTCCAGGTTTCTCCACAGCAGAAAGTTCCTAAAGCTTGGCTTACTGCAGCCTGTCTCTCAACCCTAAGTAGTGCTAGGATTAGTTCCAGGAAAATATTTAGTTTCCACATCTATATCTACTTTAGTGAAGCTTTCTTTAAAGTTGATGACAGAAACAGTTGATAATTACTCAGCCCAGTTTTTGTGCAACCAGAAAGAAATGGCTTCAAGATTTGTACTTGCTGACAATTTCACCCTCTCTCCCAAGAACATGTGTTTCAGAGATGCCAGTAATAGAAATGAAGCATGGACTGTAGCAGAGAAAGTGCTTAAGAAGTTGGTTGTACCTTTTCATATCGGGCTTAGTGATTAATGCATTTCTCTCAAGGGACTCACAAATAGGCCGTATTCATCTGTCTTCCATTCTGTTGCAGCTGTGTGTTGATGGGGGCGGGGGGTGGGGGGTGTGAAAGTTCTGTAAATAAACCGGTTTTATGGTGCACTTGTATAGCTGATGCCAGAAATGTCATGTAAATCCAGAGACAAATATTGCTTACAGAAAATCATTTCAAGCCTATATAAATGAACTGCCATGGTAACTCAAAATAGTCAAAGCTAAAACACTGACTTACCAGGAAGACTTCTTTTCCCCAGAATAAAAAGGGAAAAGACTTCCCTTTCCCCAGGCACCAAATTAGGCACCAGCTAGGAGTTTTTAACTTTGTGGACATTGAAAGATATTATTAAAGTATAACTGAGCATGGGATTTGGCCTTGGTTTTTTAGAGGTTGTCTTCCCTTTATTAGAATTGTAACATGTTAAAGAAGGAGAGGGAATGGTGATGCTCAGTTCTGCCCCCCCCCCCCCCCACCCCAGTTGTAGAGTAAAAATAAAGTTGAAGTAGTTTCCGTGGGCCAAACTGCACTCCAGTACTGAGATGGGAAACCCCTTCTGTATGAACCCTCCTTTGTGGAGAGAAATGGCGATGGATGTTGGCATTCTAGTATCTCAGAGAAAAGCCTGTTAAGTAATACATCCATCCTGGCCACATTCCTTATGGCCACAACAAGGTCAGGCAGCCAGTCCAGCCAGAAGGCAGCCAGCCTTCTCTGGTTGCGGTAGAGTATGTCGACCATTACTGCGTAAATGCATTCAGATTCCAGTTTGGAAAAAGCGATGGAGGGGGAGAGGAGTGGTAAGAGAGAAAGGGAAAGATTCAATAGAGATCTAGACGTTTCAAAAGGTATGGAAATTCACTATTTTTCATAACATAGGAATTAGTGAACACAAAATGAGAACGTCAGGCAGCAGAGTTAAGCGAAAGGGAAGTACTTTTTCAAACAATGCATAATTAAATCGTGGAACTCATTTCCACAGGATGTTGAGGAGGCCAAAAGTACAAATGAGTTCAAAAAGGGACGAGGCAAATTCATGCTGAATAGATCTATTAAATGCTGCTAAACAAGATGGCCCAGCTGCAACCTGCTCAGGAAATCCCAGTACTACTGAATTCCAGAAACGGGACAGCTACTTACTGGGGGAGGTTTGCTCTCCCTGTTTTCTCTGTTTCTTACGGCCTTTACCTACATATCTGTTGCTAGTCATTGTTAAAATAGGTTATAAAGCAGAAGGATCTCTAACCTGATCCCATTTGGTTTTATTTTTGAGAGTCGTGAACAGAACCTGATTCAGATACTGCTATACCTTCAGACACAGAGACAGGCAGGGATGAACTCCCACGCAGAGCAATTGTAAAGTCCAGGGACCCCCAAACACGCCGGGCTTATTAGCTTTGCCCTAAGCTCCCGTGCAGAGCAGCCCTGGTACTGTCGCATTCTGCCCTTAGCTAAACCCAGCATCTGAGGGAACGTGTTGGGAGCAACTTTAACTTTCCTTTCCTAAAGCCTTTCCTGGCTTTTGTTTTTTTATAGAGGCGGCCCAGAAGAATATGTTAATATCCTATGGCTGGTCACATATCTGCTTGCACTGACACTTTACATACATGGCATTATTTCAAGAATTTTTCATAACTGGTTTTTACCAAAAGGCAAACTCTTTTAAAAAAAAACCAACACCTTCTTTTGTTATTTTTTGTGTGGCCTACATAAAGAAGGTGGGTAGAAGAAGGCAGCAAAGGATCCTGGCTGTGGCCCATGCATAGCACAGTCACTGCTCGGTCTAGAAGCAGACCAAGTGATTAGCTGCTAGTTTGCAGGACTTCATATAATGACATGCTACAGATAGTCACTGAACGTTCTCAATGTTCATATTTATTTGTATAGCTAAATAGTTAACTTTATGTAACACACAAAAAAAGTTGCTGAAGGAACTTTCAATAGAAATATATAATTTTCACACAGCACAACTGCTCACTGTTACGTTTTGATGAACGATTTTACTGGAAAGGGTCTGTTTTCTTTGACTGTTTCTTTTTTTCTTCATCAGAAATCTGAAAACTAAAACATTTTCTGTCACAGGTGGGGACCAAACTAGTGTTGGCTCTTCTCAAGGAAAGCACAGAGGAGTGCTGTAATTGAACTGTCCAGATACAGAAATCATTTCAAACTCCCACCTTTGTTTGAAGCCTGATTATTTTACTTAATAGGAACTCTTCAGATGCAGATATATTTAGATCTGGCGTAAGTGGTTGCAATTCCTTGGAACTCCATGGAGCCGCAGCTGCTTGGAGCAGTTCTGAGCCGTCAGTGCCCTTCAGAATAGCCTACCCATGCTTTCCAAAAACTCATTAACTCTTTGGTCACCAGATTTACTAAGAGGAAATCAGGTCAAAAAAAAAAAAAAAAGAAAGAAAAAAAGGTGTGAAATAATGTATAGCTGTTATTTCCAAATCAGAAAAGGAGACAACTCTAAAGAGATCTTACTAAGAGTGGCTGATGTTTTCCAATATTTCTTTCAAAATCACAATTTTGGTCAATGATGTTTTTCACACAAGACTCATTCTAGAAAAAATTCTGCTATTTTGGAAAAAAACATTGCCTGTAAAGATGTTTGTACATTTTCAAGACTTTATTTCTTTTTCTTAATCTCTCCCCTTTGCCACTTTGCTATCTGGAAAAGACAGGAGAAAAAAAACAAAGTGTGATAAAACAAGAAAAAAAATATTTAAATAATGGTCTCATGCATAGTTCTGTTTGGAAGAAGATGGGAAAAATAGGTTTTCTGCTTGTTTAAATTTGTGAAAGAAATACCAATGGCATTTCTTAAAAAATCTTTTTTTTTTTTAACTGAGAAAAGATTTTAGTCTTTTCTCAATAAGTAACCTGTAACAAAATAGATGATAGATCAAAAAATGCAAACCACATTTTGATATGAAATTATTTGCTTCAAGAAAAGAAATAATTTCAAAACTTTTGTTTGAGGAGGGAGGAATAATTTTATCACATTTGAATTGTCTTAATTTATAATTTGTTGGTGGAATAGATGGAAAAATCTTAATAGTTTGACAAGTTAGGTTGTTAACACAGCTTGTTTTTCTGTTTATCAATTAACATTGAAATATTACATTCTATTTAATCATTTTGATTTTTAACAATTCAGTAGATTTGTACAGTGATGAAACCAAGGGTAACACTTTGTGCTACCGGAGCAGAACCAGAAAGTCAAAGATCCAAAATAGAAACCAGTACCACTTAGTTACAGTTGCTTAAGTATCAAAGCTTAGCGTGGCACTTTCTGATAAAACTTCTGTAATATCAAAAAAATCCTGGAGGTTACGGTAATAACAATTATTTACATATTAAACTAAAGAGCAGCATCAATTGTGCTTTTATCTCAATTGTAGTACTTTAAAAATTCTGTACACTTTCTGTATTACTTTATAGATTTGCCATATATTGTCATATTCAAACTAACAATGAGTTGTTGTATATCTATACAAAAAGATGGTGTGCATTTGTAATATAGACACAGGCAAATACATGTCTGAAGATGGTACGCAAATGTGATCACAAAAATTAGATTCCTTTGTTTATAGGCCTGACTGGAGAGCTGTCAGCTAGACTGTGTTTTCACCCTTTTCTGGAGTGAAGTTAAGTGGGGTCATTTTGCTATTTTCCTGATTAACAAAGAAATAGTGACACCAAAGAATACTGCTGTTTTGCACAAGAGTTCCAATTGTTTCCTCTTTTTGGGTTTCCCCTCCCCTATTGTATTTTGTGGAATATATTTTCCATTGACTTTTCCGCCACTGACTTGTTTATAAATTCCGGTGGTTTTAATTAGAGAAAGTTCTCCATCCATAGATATACACAGCTGAATTCTTTTCATACAGACTCTTAAACGGCAAGTAGTTACATGAAAGCTCTTGCATCACTTGGCCTGTTAGAGTCTGGGTGCTTTTCTCTCATGCCTACCTAACCTGTCCTGGAATATCTGGTAACAGCACCTACAACTGCCTTCCCTGGAATTCTGCTTGACTGACAGGTCTTTTGACCACAGAGCACTTCTTCCTGCTGGTACCCTACTTTTCTCAGCTGCTGTAAACAGAGGGGTTCTGCGTGGAGCCAGTTTCCCCTGACTTCAGGGATTTGGCAGAGATCTGGTGCTATTAAGTGCTTCCCTTATTGTGGTTCCATTGCATAAAGTAAATGTCGTTAGATGAATAGAATAAGCACCGGTTTATGCCTCTGATAAATAGGCACTCAGCGGCATTATTTAGGAATACCAAACAAGATTTTACTGCCATTGTCATAGTGGGCAGGCACATATTTTTGGACACTTCATCCCTAAGAAATGTTTTGCACAGACCTACTTCCATCCAGCACGTTTGTGGTGGAATAGTGAGAAAAATGGGCGGTCTTGCTTGGCTGAAAAATGTTAACATCAGAAATACCTAGAATACACATATCTTTGTTACCACTGATTCTTTGTCAGAACATTCATCACGAAGAAGGAAAGTCTTGCATCAGACATTAAAAATGGAAAATACACTGGACCATGTCTTGTAGCAAACAATCTAGTGTTAAATGGACAATAAACAGGTTTCTACTATTTCTCAACTTACACATTTCAAAATTAACTGCACAGTTCACATTTTATAGCATACCAGTTATGATGCTTGAGGACTTCTGCTATATTTAGACACTTGCCTAAGAAGATGCCTAAAAGAAATGCTTAGTAACTCTTTACCAAAGTTTTATACTTAGTGGTTGTCTTCCACACAGACAGTGCTCTTTCTGCATGATGCTTTACAAGTTTTCATTTAATCTGTCTATGTGCAAGTTAATAAGATTCTTCATCAATATTTTATTTTTTCTATTAAGATTGCACTTTGCAGTAAACACTGTTCCCATGTGTAAAATGTAAGTACTATACACTTACCGATCCGTCCCCATGTTCTTTCTTTAACATGGAAACACCAGCTCTCTAGCATACTATTTCTGCTATTAGAAGGAGAAAATAATCTATGTCAAGGTTCGTAGCCAAGAAAAAATGACAGATCAGATTTGAAATCATGTGCTATGATTGCTTCTGCTTGAAACTAGATGGGGTATGACCAAGTCACATTACATTTAGGTGGGAAGTGGATACGTTGAAATGTTGAATAACTTTTTCTGGTAGGCTTTGCACTTTCTTCTGCAAATATTTATTATAGAAACTTTTTAGAGCTGAAAAAGCAACATTGGCCAATTTATAACAAACCAAAAGTATTCCTCTGACAACAAGAAAACACTAGAATTAGAAAACATAAAGGACAGCCTTCCGTGGGAGTAGTCCTTGTAAGGCAAGACTAGGAAAAGCCATTTTTGTAAGGTTATTGGAAACCACTTCCTAGCAAAACTCTTCTGAAAAGATTGTGAGGACAAAACTTACTCCTCTAGATCACCTTTCTGCCTCTGTCATATTTTAGCTGTCACAGATCTTCATAACAAAGAGCAGAATAATAATTTATTCTTTCACCAAAAATGAAACTGTGCCAAGTAATGGGGTTACCTGATACTGATAGACATAATATTCCACTTACAAGTTCACCCTATTTATTGTACTGTTGGGCTCTATAAACTTTTAAGATTACCTAGGTTTAGAAAATTTTAAAATCGTATACTGTATACATCTATTCACATTTAAAATGTATGTAAACTATGCGAGTTGTTTCTCTTAAGGCATAATGTTGGAGAATGGATTAGTTTGTGAATGGCAGGTGGATAAAATCTCAGTGCATTTATAAACTGAATATTCAGGGAGGATGTTCTTCTGAAAATTGGGTTCTCTGGTATCACTTTTTTTTTTTTAATTGAATGAATAGGATTTTCTTTACATTTTATTGACAGTTTTCAATGCCATCATCTACACCAAGCAACGAGAGTTTTATTAGGGACAATGGGGAAGGTATAATCGTAGTACCACAAGTCAAGACTAGGACTGCTATTTTAAAAAGAATGTGTGGCAGATAAGGTATGCTGTGGTAATTAAGTCCACAGCCACGTGCTGTGCAATATCCTGATGATTTCTTTTACAAAGCATCACTCTGTCAACTTGGCCAGCCAGATAAGGAAATCTCTGGTTCTCCTAGACGGGTGAGGTCTTGCAAGAAGGAATCTGGAGGCTCTGCTAGAGATAGAATACAAGTATCAGATGTACAGTGCATGTTATTTTATCTGGTGTAGCTTGTTTAAAGATAACACAAGTTCTTTACCTTCGCTGTGATAAAGTAAATTAATTGTTTATCTTATAACTTTGACTAATAATCAGTGTGGTCATGATCTGAAGCTGTTACACCCATAGTGCAATTTGTTCTTACAAGTTATAAACAAACAGAGAAATATACAGCCTAGACATACTTTGGAGGGTTCTGGAGTGGTGTCATGGGCCTCATACTGCAGTGTAAAACCTAGTTCGGAGATTAGTGATGACACCATCACAGCTGAGGAGATCAGTTTATTTTAGCAGATGATAACAAATACCTCACTGAGGTGCACTTTGGAGGACAGGGGTGAATGGTTTGTGATTCACAAAAATCATGCCTTCTTTGGACAGAGTCTATCTCTCAAGGAAAATTTCTTCCTGAATAATTCAAATACAATGAGATCATTAGTAAACTAAAATGCAAACTAAAATGTTTTCAGCAATCCAGGTGTGATTTCAATGAAAGTCAGCCTCTTTGCCACACCTTTTTTTTTTTTTTCCTGAAGTCGCATTTTGATTTTGAATCTTGAAGTCCATTTGTGCTTCAGTCCAGACAGAAAAAAAGAGGATCTGGCTCAAGACCCAATGTCTTCATCTGGTTTTTGCTTCATCTGTAAGTAAAAGACAGATATATGGTAGCAAGCATGAAGTCGTATGCAGAAGAAAAATTATTGACCACATCATACTATGTGGATAGAGATGTGATTCCCTGTCATAAAGACCTCACTGTAAAACAGTCCAGGCTGTAGCAATAGTATATAGCAGTCTGAACAAAACAGCCATAAGATTTACAGCTGGTAAATTTACATCTAGAGGCACTTCTCTAATCATATCATGTGTACTGTCTTTTTGGTTGATCCAATGTGGTGTGCATTTCTTCTATATACTGTTGCAGTAAACCATCAGTGGTTAGAAGCCCCTGATGATGAAGCAAATAAGGCTTTTTGAACCTACAAATTACCTTTCATCTAAGATTTGTGATGCTTGTATATCAATAATTAATTCTGAGAACATTTCTGGGAGAAATAAGTTTCATCCTAAATGTGTAGACATGAGGACAGGATCAACAGTTGGCAGAGCCTCCTGGTCTTAGATTTAGAAGTATATACACTGTGTTTCCTTTACTTTTATGTATTCTGATTATATGTAAATAGTTGCAGCACCACAACTCCAGTTAACATTGCCATCAGCTGAGTCCAGAAGCAACATACACACCTATACTCCCATATATATCTTTTTTACATTCTTCCTGTAACCATATTTTTAACTTCCATTGTGTCATTAGATGTTTTTTGAATGAGGTTAAGAAACGTTTAAGTCATAAAGGCAAAGATTCAAACTTGGTGGCAATGACAAACTTGACAAGCTTGAAAGCAATGACATTTTCTTAAAAAAATAATGTTTAAGGTTGCCTTAATGCCACTCCATCATGGATATGTATTACACAGTCTTTAATGGCACTACATACTTTTTGACATTATTTTAGCAAAGATTTATTGTATACTTTTATCTCAACTTTTCTAGAAGAAACAAAAATTCCAGCCTAAATTGGAATCTGTATGGTCTGCTGGCAGGGCTGGGACCTGTAATCAGTTGGGGTAAAAGTAACACTGGTGAACTTTCATCATCTATGCAAAATAGCCACAAAAATTGTATGAAATATTTTTCCAAAGATTTTTACAGCTATTTTGCTTACATTTCAGGGATGGCTTCCAAGTCAATGCTTAAAAGGGAATGTATTGCTCTTCCTAGATTGCCTCTCAGTTCTTGACCTGCATTTGTTCCTACTGTGTACAACTTAAATCAGTTGAATCTGATTCTAAGTATCTGTGTCTTCCCTCTGTCTTTCTTCCACCTCTTTATAAACCCTTTGTAATGAAGCAAATTAGGTTGCTTCTTCCTTGTCCTCTGCAATATGCTCACTTCTACCTGGATGATTTCTTTATGGACACATATAAACACATTACACCTGAGCAACTGACATTTCTATGGGGAAAAAGAAAGCCTTTATTTACTTATTAAATAAGTAGCTAAAATTTACCAGTCCAAGAATACAATATGTCCTTGAGATGAGCATCTCTTTCACTGCCTTTTTCTAAGAAAATCATGCATGGAGTTTGAAACCATCCCAGAAAGTCATGGCAGGAAACTTCCACCAGCAAGAGTCTGATGAGATGTGAGATTTCTGTTGAACTTCACATTCTAATAAACAAATCTGTGGTGCCAGTTGCCACAGGACAAGAGTTTTTTCTGAAAAACACTATTATAAATGGCCCGTGTAACTACTCTTCCATTGTTAGGCTTTGATGCCGAACAGTGGATGAAATGAGCACAGCATAAGTTTGCATCCAACTGAGAAATAATTTCAAAAGCTCCAATGATTTTCACAGAGAAAAGAACAAGTGCTGAGCAGGAAGCACTGGTCCTAGCTAGGTCTCGGTTTTATGAAATCTCAGTGGTGACCAAACGCAGCTTATCCCTTCCCCACAGCTTACTTGGAACTCCACAGCTTTCACTTAACTGTTACTTATTTGTGTTCATTTCTTTTGATCAATAAATCAGGTCAACTGTTGCAGTAAGAATCAGCAAACACTACTACGGGAGTGAAATTGTTAAGTACAATTGCAGAAGAATTACATAGCAGAAGCTTGCAAAGTCTTTGTGGTTTATCCCAACAACATAACTGCCTCATGGTTATTGGCATATCTCCCAACTTCCAAGATGTTGTTAGCGGCAAACAAAAGTACAGTACAGCTATATTTTGTGGAGCATCTGCCATGCAAACATATTCTCACATGCTTTACCCAGTAACACATATGCAGTATGGGAAATGCAAGTAAAATAATGTTTTAGCATCAACATTTTATTTTTATTGAGGAGAGTTCCTTACAGCATCTTTCCACAGAATAGCAGGGTTGATTTGATCAACAGGATCATCTGCTGATTGCTTCAAAATATCAGCATTCACCATTACTTTACAGTTGGTTTTTACAAAATTTATTTCATATGGATTGTGTTGCTTATAGGAACTGAGCGCCCATGTATTGTGCAACTGTTCTTTCCCATTACTAATAAACAAACATTCTGGGCTTTTATATTCTAGTGACCTCTTGTTTATTTCTCTCTAAATTATGTATCTATCTGCCCCACCAAACTCTTCCTTAAACCATTTCCCCAAATGTGGCTGCTTAAAATTTGCTAAGTAGCTGTTAAAATGCCTGTGCTGCCCATAGCTCTAATGACTACTTCTGCCTTCTCTTTATCCTATATCATAATTTTGCATCTGGATCTTTCCAGAGCATGGAATTCTAGCAGAAAAATATCTGAAAACATTACAGTATGCTAGTAAAAAGGGGTGATTCTCTTCAAATATTTTTTGAGGCTTACATTGAGCCAATTATGTAAAGAGACAACAGCACTTCCAGATAGCAAATAGGAGAAATAACAATAAAAATGTCTCTTGAACATCACCTTTTTCACAGGCTCAAGTACATACCTCTGTCCAGGGTGCATAGTGCAACCCCTTTTACTTGTCAGTTGGTCCTGCCTCTGTTGAGAAACTGGATAACCGTATTTTTGTATAAGCAGTGAAAGGTAATAGAACAACATTGCTGCTATATTGTAAAGAACGCTATATGAGATAGTGCTAAGGGCCTACTGCTAAGAGCAGTGATTTGGTGTGTGACACACTGACATCTCCCTTCCCACCCACCAGACTGCGTGCTGTTTGAAGTATGGATAAGCTCCATATGACCTCTTGAAGTTGTTGTTCTTTGCCCGGTACCATTAAAGGTGGACCAGGGCCACGAGTGAGAGTGAGCACAGTCCTCTTTCTTTATGGTTTGACAACGGTGTTAGGAAAGGAAAGGCCAAAGGATCTGTGGTCTTTGCTCTCTGGACTGCTTATATTTATTGGTCAATAGCTATTTAATGCAAAATACAGAGCAGAGTCGGGGATCCAAACCCCAGCCTTTCCTTTCCTGGGTGAGAATACCATGAGTGCCAAACATTGCGCACTTGCTGCCTCCCTATTGCAAACGAGTCCTTGACCCTTTACTTCATGATCAGTCCACCTCAGTAGTTGAACTGTCTTTGATACCCTGAGCTGGCCGTTAACTGCAGTAGAATGAGGGTGCACTCACATCTTTTCCTCCCCTTTTGTGACACACCAGGCAGCTACATTGGTTTTGGACAAGGTATGTAGGTATATTTAGATATGGCCTAAGCACAGACCTTTCAGGGCAGGTGGGGGAATATGGCCTTAAGGCCCATCCCAATTCTCAGATGAGATATACTCCCACATGAGACAGGCAGGGCTTTTCTGCAGATTACTCCATCTAGTCCAGTAAGACCAGCTGTTAAAATCACAGCCGGTTTGTGCACAAGCTCTAAAAAGTTACTTTCAGCAAGTTTCATACTTTGTCATCACTGTCATTTCTCAGGAATACCTCTGTTCAAGGCTGGCTCAGCAAATAACTTCTCTCCTCCTTCCCTTCCATGTTCAATCCTAGAAATCTCTTCTTTGAGGAAGATCCAAGTTCACGTCAGGTTGATGTGCATTTGTCAGCACACCCTTGGAGACAGGCAGAAAACTGCTTAGCAATGATAAGTATCCCCAGAAGGGCATCTTTAAGCAGAGAGGAAAAGTTGCTGTCAAAAAATTATGGAGCAGGGGTTTTGATGATGACACATTCGAATATCTGAATTTCAGCTGTTCTACCTTAGCACCTTCTGTACTTTTGTGGTCTGCTGCAATTTCTTTGAACTGTAAATGACAAGACATCAGTTTCTGGAGCAATTTCTGTTAATTTATATCCAAGTTGGTAAAAGATAAATAGGAGATTCAGGTAGAGGAGATACAAGAAAAACAAATTAAGGAAAGGATGTAGGATGACAGGAGAAAGTATAGCAGACTATACACAGAGGAGACTGAATGGAAACAATTCAGCAGAGAGAGCTGGGAAATGGCTGCAAAGCTGTGGAACAATAGGAGAAGAAATATGGCTCTGAACAAGCATAAGCATGTAACATTATATTAAATAACAGTAATATATTTTAAAAAAATACTAAATTCCTAGATAAATTATTATAGAGATGAAGGACCTGATTTGCCTCTTCTGCATAGTAAATTTATTAGGTCAATTTAACTGACCTTTTAAATCAGAGGCAAGATGATGTAATAGCAAATTGAGTCTAAGCAAGAAACTAATAAGTTAAGCACTGCAATACAGGAGCAATGTTAAAAATGAGAATGCTTGGGGAAAAAAGTCTGGACATTTTCAAAATAAAATATTCATTTTCCCCAGATTTTTCTCTAAGGCCTGTTTTGGAAAAATTAAGAAACACTGAAAATAAAATCTTTGCATCTGAAATATTTTATCTCAATGATTGTGAAAGCATTATGGAGCAATGTTTAAAATATTTCTTTTATATTTGGACCCTACAAAATGGTTTCTATAAATTGCAAATAAGTTCTTCAAATTAAGTTACTTATAGTATTGGATAAAATATTGTCCATGGATTATGACCTAAATTTACTGTGATTCCTTATTCAATCTTAACTATATTCTAATGATTTCCTACAGCATTTTCAGATTTATTTTTTATCTCTTTCATCAGTATTTCTTCAAGTGCTTATTTATGTATTGATATACCCAACAAAATACTGTTAGCCAGAGATTTTTCACCTCATTA
Organism: Grus americana; assembly: GCF_028858705.1. Lineage (NCBI taxonomy): Eukaryota > Metazoa > Chordata > Aves > Gruiformes > Gruidae > Grus > Grus americana. The sequence continues at coordinate 63,612,935 of NC_072854.1, forward strand.
TTGTCTTGTCCACCTCATCAAGCTCTGATGCAATGGGTGCAGCCATAAAAGATTATTTTCTCTGCTGTCTGGCAGTAGAGAAATCAGAACAACATCTGATATTTTAGCGAATCCTGATCTGCATCACTAGTCTCTTTTCAAGTTGGAGCTTCCCTGAACATCTCAGAATTACCTACCTACCTTCAAAGGCTTCTACCAAGGGATTTTTTTTAACCTACAGGTGCTGAGTGATCCTTCTTTCAAAGAACTCTTTGCTGTTTCTGCCTCTTGGATAGGTTTCAAATGGTCTATTATGTGTAATTCTTTCACCACCAGTGATTTCCACACTCACGATCTATAGAGGAAGAGGAGCATGTTCTAGGAAGTGCTCTGTTTACAATGACTTTAAGTACTATATTGTTCCTGAATTATTTTGTTCTGTTGGTGCATCTTCGGATTCATTCAACACCTCTTTTTCCAGACAAAACAAAAACCACTAGTTTTTTGACAAGGAGCAGATCATCAGAGCAACAAGACAGCAATATCAATACCACTGTAACATCCCACAAGCAGGAGGTAACACATGAAGACAAGCCTTCAAACCTTCACCTCAGCTTTTCTGTTGATTCTAAAAGTACTGACTAGTGCCACGACACCTAACTAGGATTATCACCTTCTTCCAACAACAGCTGGATGTCCTCTGGAACACTAAGGATAGGAGGGTTTTTATTAAATTCTTCTTACTCTTAAATTTTATTATTCTTTATTTTCTGTTGCATAAGTTTTGTTTCCTAAGGCTGAGGGTTATTATCTTAGATAAGGGTGACCACTCATCACAAGCACTCCCCATGTCTCTCAAAGATATTAACAGAGTGTTTCTGTTTTGGTCTCTCATCCCATCCTGGAATCACTTGGCAAAGAAGCGAGTGAGTTGACAGGGTTTTGCATTTGCTTTAGGCCTTAGACTCTAACACTTCACAAATAAAAATGATAACTGAATGTCTGTGATGAGCTTGGAAAGGTGTATGTATTTTTTTTCTCAAGTCCCAAATTCAGGATGCTATTATGAGTCACTCCTCGCAAATAATGTGCACATCTCAGTCTACAAGCCATTAACCTCCATGTCTAAATCAAGTTTTTGTATTGGAAGGATCTATGTGGGAATTAAGACCACTCCCAGTATCAGCTTCTGCTATTCACTTTCTTCAGCATTCATAGTATTTCCCAAAACTTTGGACCCAGTTTCTGCCTATCCAAAGGTAAGAATGATGATTTAGTCCTGTCAGCATATTTAGTTCATGAAAAAAAATACTTCCTTGGACTGAATTTCAAGAGCTGTGAAGCTTATACCACTACCTCAGTTCCCATGTCACACATTTCTTGTCTTGTCCAGAGGTTGATACGCACTTTCAAGAACTCTTCTGCCTGATCAATAATGAACCAAAAAACTGGATTCACTGCCTGAATTTCCCTTCTCCATTTACTCTCCCAGATTTCTTGCTTGAACTGGGAGAAGAGGGCTCTCATTTGCTCCACTTGCAGAGTACCTGGCTGTGAACAGCAGGAAGAATTTTTCAGTGTTCTTCCTTACTGATACCATAAGGTTTCTGTAGGATTTCATGCCTGTTCCTGCCACACAATTTCTCCTCTACAGAACTCAGGCTGTGTCCCCACCTATATGATGTCCAGTCATTCTCCCACTTCTTCTCAGTGACGATGGCCTTTCCAGCGGTTATCTTCTTACCTAGGAAGGTTTGGGAGGTTCAAGCTTGTTTGGCAGACTCTATATGTGCCCCAGAATGGGGCTATTCTCCTGTATCATTCCCTTTTCCTCATTAAAACAATGTAAAAACCACACCTCATTGAGGATTTCGGCTTGACACTACCCTCATGTTTATAGGTTGGATTGCCAAACACATGCTGCAGTCTTCCCTTTTTAAAAGGAATAGCATTCAGGGAAACATCTTGGATTTGCCTCCAACTGGAAGCTCTAAGAAAGTGTCTTCCTGGCTAACTCTGCATGAAGTCCGCTCTTACACTAAACTGGTGGAATGCCAGAGCTTAAACAGTGACCTTGCTTGTGCAATGTCCTCAACTCTGAGGTGTGCAAAGCTGTTGCCTGGAGTGCCGGTCACACCTTCACCAGCTTTCATGCCATGATATACTATTTTTGATACCTGCAGATACAACTTCCCTTTGTTGCATACAAGGTAAGAATACTGAGATTTCTATTTTCAATAATTTAAATTTCCCCAAATTAAAAAGAAATAAACAAGCAAACATCTATTTAAGCACAGATCTATTTCTGAAATTATCTTTTTTGTTAGTCAAAAGTAAAGATTTTACTACTTTTTTCAATGCTCTATACAGCAATGTTTCCTTTATGCTAAACATATTCATCATAATACTTTTCTTACTCTTAAAACAAAATTCAGTTTTGAAAGTAGAAAATCTGCATATCTTTTAATTTTTTAAAATTTATGTTGTCTAGGATCAATCTATTTTTTCATGCTTTCAAGCTTTTCACAAATGTTTTATCTTGATTTTTACTCCTTATGCCTTCCTCTCACATCATTCCATCACATTAATAACTATGCCTTCATTATGGACAGTTCATTCTAACTGTAAATATGAAATAGGAACATAGACATCTTTGCACATTTCAGTAATTACACAAAAGTTTTTATGAACAGTCCACCATCTTAACCTTAAAAACTGTGATATCTATAGTCAGTAAAAATAATGAGTGTTCAAGCAGCCTTGATGGCTTTTCAGAGTAGAAGTGGGATGTACATGACAAGTGAGATGGTTAACACTATAACCCAAGAACAGATAAGGAGAAAGTGAGCTGGGTAAATTAAATGCTTTCTAGAATTTGCGTCAACTTTTATAGACACTATTCGTAGAAAGTCAAACTAAATTCATATTGGTGCAATTCTGTTGAATCAGAAGTCTTATATACAGTGTGAATTCAGCCTCTCTTTTGTGCCATATTAGCTGCCATCAACAGCTGGCACCATCCTAAGCTCTCAAAGGAGTCATAAATCCTTCTTCTTTGAAGCACTTGGCAATGCAGGGAGGCTTCTCCCTCTTGGCCCTCACTGTAACCCTGAGTGTAATTCCACACTGATTTCCACCTTGCAACTTGGCTGTGAGGCACTGCTCTCCCACCAGCTAAAACCACTTTGGCTTTCACGAGTCTTTGCCAATGGAAATGGTACAGTGGATTTAAACGACAGGAGTCGGCCATCTCCTGGAGAGTCACCTGGCCATGCTTACTGGTTTTAAAGCACAGAAGTCATATCCTAACAGCACGTGAAACAAGAAATAACAGAAACAAGGAATAACAGAGAAGGCTGCCTAGCATGAGTATTAATAAAATGAGGGAGGAGAGCTCACACCTTCTGGACTGCTTACTTTCAGATTGGATTTGGACCAGTCTATGTTCCTGTGCTGATAGCATTTTGCAAGGGCTAAAATGCCAGCAATGGGCTAGCTTACTCTGAGACAAAATGGCCTAAATGGGAGATACGCGGAGATTCTAACTACATGTCTGCCTGCTCAGACTCTCAGGATTCAAAATCCAAAGACCAGCTTTCTGCAAGTCCGGCTCTCTTAATGCATTTGAGCCAACACAGAGAAGGAGCTTTAAATTGTAGGATATTTTTCTGGAGGGAATGGTTAAGGCAACCGAATTTTTGTCTCCCAGCTCTCACTGTTCCCCAGGGAGGAGCAGGGTTTGCCGCTGCTTAATAGGCATAGATTTTTCTTGCTGGCCTCTTTCAAAGCTGTCAGACGGAAGTGTGTGGTCAGTGGACCATGATGCCCCTCTAAGACTTCCTCCCAGCTGTCTGTAACAGTAGCAATATTGTGCCCTGCTTAAACAGCCACCATTCATGCTAGATGCTCTGGCTTTCCCCGATTGCTGGGAGCCCACAGTGAATTCCTCCGCACGCGTGCATAAATATCACTATAGTAGTCACCGGTAAGGATTGTTACAATTCAGGTAGGTATTATTTCCCTTAATAGTGCTGTTTTCACACATATTTCCTAAGCAGTCTCCTTGGAAGCTGAAACCATCCAGAGTCAGCGCTGACTGGAAAATCCGTGCCACTCTGTGTGTACAAATGCAGTAGCTATGCCAGGACGTAACATGCAATAGAAAACAGCAGCAACTTGTAAGCTATCTGTAAACAGTAGTCTTATACAGGGGCTCTCAATACAGTTTATACTGAGAAAAATAATTAATTAATTGCAAGGCTGAGCTATCTAAATGTCTGCAGCCAAGGTGCAAAAGCTGCCAGAGGAGGAAACAAAAACATAGGAATCCAGAGCTCGATCGCCTGTTCCGTCTCCACCTCGGTGCCTGGCTCGCCTTCCTACTTTTCATGTACCATACAGTGCTCTACAAACATTGCTTTGCAAACATTATGTAGGTGGGCCTCACAACATCTCTGTGAGGTAATTAAACACACAAACCTCACACTGCAAGCAGGGAAAGGGAGGCTCAGAACTTGGCATTCTTGCCAGGCTTACAGGGAAAAGCAGTCTCACGGTACTGCAGACAGTTTCAGGCATTGCTTATTAGTTCTTTATTTTAGCAGTTGTGAGGACTGTGCTAATCCGTGGGGTTTGATTTGATTCACAGCAGTATAATTTCAGGTGGGCTTGATCTCGCTCAGTTTGTCACCGTGGGCTGCTTTCAATCCGCAGAGAGAGACAGACACTTGTAGGGTGCTCCACTTCATCCTCGAACGGACCCCTGAAGCACGTGCTACAAACAGAACCGCCACTGGCTCCAGTAAAGCCAGGCTGCAGTAACTACTCAGCTGCAGGCACCTACAGTTGGGTGAGATAAACCCCACTCTTTGGCTATGCCCCATACTAATAAATCAAGCGGTGCTGGAAAAAGTCCTGGGATTTGTCAACTATATCATTAAATACTTAGCAATAACTGGGTGCAGTTTTGGCCAGGGCTGACTAGGACGTTTCCAAAGAGTTCATGGTGTGGTTTGAGGAGTTCACACTGGCCAGGGACCCGGTAGTGTTTTGGTTGCAGCCCCCGGTTTTGGAGCCTAATAGAATTTAATGTGATGGATCTGAAGTGTTCTGTGCCAGTTGGCCTTAAAGAACCTGAAAGTCCCTGATATCTTTAATTTGCTAGCATAGACGAAGCCTTTATGTCTAAACTGGAAAGTTCAGAAAATAATGATGTTTTACTAAAATATGTGAGAAGAACGATTTTCCAGATAATACTTTGTCTCTGATGAAAACACTGATCAGCTCCTAGAAACTGATGTAAAAAGACTATATAGCAAAGTATTAATTATTTGCGATTATGAGAGATTTGAAAGTACTTTTCACAAAAGCATGAATTTGAATTCCTGTTTCAGTTCCTTATTCTAAATTCTCTGGTTCTCTCCATCACTTGTTTTGCTCTTCAGAAGGATGGTTACACATAATGAGCTGAAGAACTGAGGCCGTGGCTTGTTCGTGTGTTCACGTGTATATTTGCACTTGTTCGTGTACGTCCTGTATACCAGGCTAAAACATTTTCATTTCATTTTGAATGAGGTGCAATGAGGTTTGAAAATATGTTAACCCTTTCTGATTTGGAAGAAAGTCAACATATCTGGTAATTTAAGTGTTCTGGAAGCACAGTCCATTGATGTGGACAGGTCAATGAGAAGTGTTTCTTCGAAGGTTTGCTGATGCTCTCTTCTCTGGGAGTAATGCTGCTTTGTTGTGATATTGCATGGGATGAAGAGTGGTTTTGGCAGACTTTTAAAGTATCAGTATTTTGGTATGAAGGCTATTGGTGTTCTTTGTTAGTTTTCTCTGCGGGAGGCGAGGTAAGATAGTTCATTTCTTTTTGCTGAGTGACAGATGTCAGATCCCCAAGATGTCAGATGTAAAATACAGGCTGCTGGGATTCAAAACTACGGTTAGACAAAATTTTCCAAGACGGTTAGAAAAGCTTTAGAGATATACTTTTGTGACTACTGCATCGTGCGTGGTCTAGCTACAGAGGGCTGAGAACTTTTTAATAACTGCTCTTCTTTGTAAGAAAAGCCTTGAGTTCTCACTGTGTCCTGTGTTTTTGGACAAGATTGTTGGAGAACCTCCCAATGGCATGCTTTCCACATTATCTCTTATGGGTTCTCAAGCAGTCCTTGCTCCTACTGATTTTCCCATTAAAAATAACATATTAATTCTTTATGTAGCTGGCTGGTGGGTGGAGACACCCATGTCCTGGACACTTGTGGCGAAGGTCAACAGAGTAGACAAGGTTGCAGTATTTTGTGTTTGTTTTGTGAAAATGTTCAGGAACAAAACTGTAAAATATTTATTTTATGTATTGTTTCAAGTATTATGCAAAACCAATAAAAGTAAGTTGAAAGAAAACATCAGCATTTCTGATTTTAAATATCAAAGGACAGGAAATTCTCCATCCTTGATTTCCCATTGGGATTATAGCAATTTACTGTTTTGAAATTCCCTGCTTTAGCGTGATGTAATGTGTAAAGGATAAGCAGGATGACATTGAATTTCAGCTTTGTTTGGTTCCAGTCAGACCCTTCATAGTTATCACACCATTGTAAGGTGACATCCGTAAGCTTCCAAAGATATCACAGCCTAAACACTTTTTGATACTGGATTAATATCCTTTCCATGGGAAAGACACATTTTTAATCTTTTTTCCAGGCTTCTGTGTTATTACAATAGGCTTTTTTAATCCCTTCTATATAGTCTCCACATAAAAATAAATGTGCGATCAAGCAACGTTGAATCTCCATGTTGAGAAAGGGTGGTGGACTTAGGACAGACCTTTCTCTCGTAAAGTAATATAACTTGTGGGTAAACCAATATACTTCAAAATACTAACCAGGCTGGCCCATGTCACATTTGAAGATGCTGCTGTTTGTTAGTGAGCACCACCAGAGCAGTTCAGTAGTAACTAAACAGCTACTGTCTAGTAGACGTGAATAGGCAGCCTTGAAGGGTTATGCCAGCACAATAATGTCCAGAATGCCACTGATATGTGATGGATTAGTTTTTTGGTGGACGTTCAGTGATGAACAGGACCTGTTTTTTAACTTGTATGTGGTTAAAACAATAGAAGACAGTAGTTTTATTCAGTGATAGTGGTTTAGGAATTAGGCATAGAGAGGAAAGCTGCCTTTCTGCTCTTCAGAATCTGGGTTGATGGCTGCTACCTGATTTATCTGCACATGGGGGGTGCTGAGTGCTGTCCACATCGGTCCCCAGGCCAATTACTGTCTGTGGAAGCTGGAATTTCTAAGCAGCACTAGCCCAGTGTCAGTAGACCTCCCAGTTCAGCTGGAACATGATTTCCAGTGGCCAAAGAGGGCTGTCATCTGTAAATTAATTTAGCAATGGCTAGAAACTGAGCTACTCAAAGAGCCAACTTCTTGTGTTACAGGAGTTAGATTTCTGGCAAACTATTATTTTTTTTTCATTTATGGAATCTAATACTGCAATGGATGTTTCCCAATGTACTGAGGAAGGAGGCCCCAGTCAGTTGTGAAATACCACACTGAACACAAGAAAAACATTGAAAAACCCACACAATAACTTTGTTATCCTTCTCTTGGATCACTGTATATCCAGATGGGAAGATTAGCCTTACTTAGAGATTTTTTTAACCTAAGGAGTTTTTGTTTGGTGATTGTTTTCAAAATTAGAATCTCTTTGGTTTCAGTATTTTACCAAGTCTGGTTATTCTGAAACAGACATTTCATTAGGACAAACCCTTCTATGTTTCTTCTTGAAGGGAAGTCCTGAGAAGGCAGTTTTCATTCTATCCTCATTCACATTTTTGTACAAATCCAATTAGCTTCATGCAAGATGAATGTGTCAATACTAAACACAGAACAGACCATCTGATAAGCAGAGCTGGCAATGCTCGCCCTCTCCCTTAGATGTGTCCTCACGGCTCCTCTGTTGCTGTCACGGCGTTGTCCTGTTGCTGTCCGCTGATACTCCAGGGACTCCTCCAGTGGCTTCCTGACAGGGAGGGAGAAGAGGGGGTGGTGGTGATCGGTTTAGCTAAAGAATCACTGTTGTACCAGCCAGGGTTTTTACTCCCTTTGCAGATCAGAGACAAATGGAGCCTTGCATACGCTCACCAATGCGTTACCTGTATGTGCTGGATTTACTTACATACAGGTTCATAAGGAAAAACCAAATGGTCAACAACACAGGGCTGATTTAATAACTGTGCTCTTAAGTCACCAAGGTGACTTTTGGAAATAAATCTTTACAGTGCTTCTGATCTAACATGACACTTATTTTCAAAATATCTCCCCTCAGAGCTGATTCTTCTGGCCTAAGTTGCTTAGTTGACTTTATGAGGCGAGAGCGCTCATCAGTCTGCACTGTATTAGTTCCTGTATTTACTCATCCATTACTCAACAAGATAAATGTAGTCATACTGTTAATGTAAGAAATAGTACACAGAATTAGAGGCAACTGGAATGTTACTCCCTGCTCTTTCAGTGGCTTGGCGACCTTTAACAAGTTTGTGTAATCAGTCCTTTCCTCCAATTCCCATCTCTACAGTATCTAACTGTAAAAATTAGCCTGCCTCAAGGGTAATGGTAAAGAATATTGTAAAAAATAACTAACATTAAAATGGAAATAAATTTAAAAAAAAATCACAGAGATACCAAATGTTTTCCACATGCAGAGACCTGCTAAAACTCATTACATTGTTTGTATCAGTCTCAGCATGAGATCTGCTGCAGTCGCTTCAGTCAGTAGGTTAGCACTGCGTGGCCAGCATTCAAATAATAGAAATGCATCTGCACCCATAATACAGATGTGCCTGAGCAACAGGAGTTTAGATCCAAATGCAAATTTCATGTGTTTTCATATAAACAGGACGTACTTCAAAACCTCTTTTAATAGGAACCCAGCACATTTCCACTGAAAAACTAATTAAAATTAGGATTGTGTGGCATAAAATGAACAGTACCAGGTATATATAACTTCATTATTTATGTATTATGTAAATTCTGTTTCAAAAGAATTTTTGGAAATACTAGGAAAATGAGTTTAAACAAAGTTTCTAATTGCTGCTGTAAAAAAATTCATTGCTCTTTCTTTGTAAAATGATACGGATGTACCATTTGTAATATGCGCAGTTTTATCAGTCATGTGGCTCATAATTGCAATATATGGGAAACCACAACTCATTTGTGAAGAATGACAAGTGCCATATGTAAATACTACAGACACCATAATAATGTATTAATGTTTTAAAGACAGAATTAATAAGAGGTGCTTTCAGATTCTGACAAGTGCTTCTGCTGCTTTCTCTTGATCACTGCACTGCACAACTTCTAAATGTACCACTGCTTCTCACAAAGTATAATTCACTCAGCAATCTTTACCCCCAGTAAATTATAACTGCATTTTTATACTTCATTATAAGCATTATATGTTATATACAAAGGCATATGATAAATAAAATAGGAAAACTGGAAAGATTATTTTCCCTGCTGCTTTATCATTTCTTTAAAGCTAAGAGGAAACAACAGGATGCACTCATAGCTTCAGAAAAGGTGTTCTGTATACTGTGAAGAAAATGGCGTATTTTCCTTTAGCTGTTTGTGAGCCTCACAGCTGTGCTGTGCTACTCTCCTTGTGCTCTTCCCAAGCGGTCAATTAGTCCTAATAACTATGGCCAAAGCAGTATTAAAAACATCTTTTTAGTTCCTTCACAAAAAATGCAATGAATCTAGAGTTGTTAAACAGTCCATGCTGGCTTCCCTCTATAACCAAACGTTCTGGATATCCCACGTGTCCTGGTGAGACCATTCGCATTTCCCTCATTTCGGCTTACCTGCCAGCCACTTGCTGTTGTGTGGCAACTGGGAGAACATTTCTTCTGTTGTGCAAATCCAGCCTCTAACATTCAGGATTAACACTGGTTTTAGGTCCAAATATACTGCAGATGTTTACACTCAGAGTCAGCTAAATCCTTCTAACTTTAATTGATAAAAAGTTAGGCATCCAGGCTTTCTCTGTAATCAGGTGGGCTAAATCAGCCTCTGGAAATTTCCATCTCTCTTCCTTTATGAACTTAAAAATCTAGACGCCAGCTCCCTCAAGTGAGATTCAAAAGTCCACCATAGTTTTAAATATGCTATAGATTTTAATTGTTTGGGAGTTTTATAAAACAGATGTTCTACCAAAACAGAGACTTAATATAAAGAAATAACTAGGTAAGACATTCAGTGTCTCAGCAATTGTCTGAAAATAGACAGGGAAAATTATTTTTCTTGAAGCCTCTCATGTAAAAATTGGGAATTCAGGAAAAAAATTGAAAACCAATAGATATTAGGAGTTGTTTTTCAATCCCATCTTTAACATAAATACATAATAACAGCCACACTTAAATAACACAAGACAAAAACAAACACATCTAAAAATAAAATCTTTTGGAAAGAAAATGCTACACTGTACACCCAGTTTTCCCCTTGGGGGACCAGATAAAGAACAAACTATATACGGCAGATATTAGTCACATTACTTAATACGCCTACTGCGACCAATTCAGACGTATGGTGATAAGATTTGTAACAGACACTGAGTAGAAATGATGCCATGCGTATTAGAATCCAATTGGTTAACAGTAAAAATCAAAGGCATTTTCTGGTTTTGTACAGAGGGGCAGGGGATATATGATAGAAAATGCCCCAGTAATATGTTCACCGTGTTGACTTTGGCAGCTAAGAGTGGAAGATAGGAGCAAAACCAGGCCAAAAGGCGATGTAAGATTATTCCCATGACAACAAGAGGTTAACAGGTTAACATTTTTTTCATCTACAGATGAAGTACAGTTCGTAGTTTCCCCCAAAAAAAGCAGTATGTAGTTGAATAGGGAGTAACAGAAAACATGGCTTTGCCATTTTTGCAAAATACTTGAGTTTTACTACATACAACAGGAGGACATGTCTCTTAAGAGAATTTATCTTCAGAAGGTGAATCCAGAGGAAGGGAGGGAACCACATTCAACCAAATCCTTTTCTAACTGTCATTTTGCTCGCATAAATAGTAGGTGGTGTGTCTTCTCAGCAATGCCTGAAAGAATAGTAACTATTTCCTTTTTCTTGTTTCTATTACAAAGCAAGCTTGTTTAGTACAGAGGCATTCTATGAAATTAATTTTTACCCCGCTTTTTACTAAAAATTACCTTTCTTATATAATGTGCTTTACTGTATGTCATAGTTATTTAAAGTGTGGGGTACGTGATCTTTTTTTCTTCTGAAAAATACAGTTCTTCATAATCAAGTCTAAAATACTTTCACGTTCCTTACTGATGAAAACTTAATAAGAAAACGAAGCGTGGCAGGCACACAGTGTTTGCAGCAGGGTGACTTAAGAGGTCTGTTACCTTCCGATATGCTCGGGATCGTATTTGGATTACACGTGAAAGTGGACTCTATAATATCATTCCAGACTTGTTTGAATACCTGTTCGCAAAACAGGATTATGTCAGTCGCAGATAGCTATGAAACTGTGATGGCTTTATTTTCTGTAGACTGCTGATTGACAGCTCAAGAAGGCTTTGAGTGCAGACCTGGGGAACATTTTGTTCCCATGGAGTCTTTTTGCTGGTTTTTACTCCAGTTGTTTCTGCAGTCTAAAATAAGCCTCTTTAGAATGAAATGCTTTTACAACTTTTGTATGGGGAATCAAGATGCACGTCATTTGGGAAGGCCTTGGGCCTGCAAGAGAAGAAGGAACCTACCTGGGCAATTCATTCCTCGTGTAAACTCCTATGATGAGTTTTACCACAAGTAAAAGAAACATTTGCAGGAGCTTTGTCCTATTCTTTTACCGTCTCAATGATAGGCATAGATGTAGTCTTGGCTAAGAGATTATAACCAGAATCTGTTGAGAAGTGAGAGAAAAGAGCAGCTTTGCGCAGCACTTGCCAACCATACACCTGTTTTGAACTGATGCTTTCACACATTAAAAAAAAACCAAAGAAAAAGACTCTAAAAGAAAGTCTCTGATTCTGGGAATTATTTTCAGGGAAAAAAATAGTCTTTTTAGCATTGCTGCAATGCTTGGAAACTGTTACTAATATGTCAAAAAAACATGGATTTCCCCGTATCTGAAATATGTTCATAGTGATTATTGCAGTAGCATCTAAATGTTTCCTGACAATAATGGCATTTGTATGGCTCAAGATATATCATTAATCCCACTTTGAAAACTGTCAAAAAGAAATGTTGGTATCAATGACACTTTCTTTTAATGCTCTTCCCCAATGTCTAATATGACAATTTTTGAAATGCAATTTTTTCCTGTCAAAGCAATACTTGCTGTTTTTTAGCTCCATATGTTCTGCATGTAGAAATGTGGTGTATGCTGTCTGTACTTGAAGTTCTGAAAGTAACTTTTGCAGTGCTAAGGTTACTTACTTTTTTGGTTTGATTTCCTTTTCTAAACTGCACTAATATAAGAGTACTTGTAACTGATAGTTATGACTGTGGAAGCATATGTTAACAGGCTAAAATACCACTATAGATGCCCATTTTTACAGTATGTGTTTGGTAACATGCTGGACAGATGCCTACAAAATTTCGTATCAGACCATTGGTACAGAACAACTGAAGACAGTGCTTATGTATTAAGATTGCTTATAGTGGCAAAAGAGTTTAAAAATAAGTATGAGGCAGGAGAGTTCAAAATGTTTGAGAAGGATGAACAGAATCAAATTTGGGAGTAAAGCTGTAAGTGGTTAGCGTTAAGCTGAGGAGATACAGTCTGAAGTGAGGATTTCATGTTGTGACGCATTGAAATCATCTACACAGCTAATGAAAACAAGGCCTGAGGCCACTCTTTGGTTGTGTCCTCCTTGCACAGCAGTTGGGCCCAGGTTTCCTTAGGGCATCGTGTGATGACACAGTGCTGCAGAAAGGATTTTCTTTGTACAGAGTTTTATTTGCAGAGTCCCTCATGGATGGCAGACATCAAACACAACGTTACCTCAGGGAGAGAGCAAGGAGAGAAAGGGAGCGAGAAAAGAGAAAGGGAGCAGCTCACTTTTAAAAGGATAACCAATTTTGCAGTCAATGTATAGCTATCCATGGGACCCTGCTACCTTCAGACCCAAGCAATGTGTGGCGCACAAGAGAGGAACTAGGGAAAAGTGGTTTCCTGCCTTCTGCCTCTGAGTGCTCTATTTTCACTTCTGCTGAAGCTGTCTGCTTGAATAGACCTTCCACATGTGTGTTTTGAGTTTTGTTTGATGACTTCTAACTCCCACCTGCTTTGTTGGTCCAGTGCTACTTCTGTTACCTAAGTCTGCCTCTCTGCCAGAAGGTGAGTGAAAGCAGCGAAGTCATGAACACATTACCTAGTCGTTGGCATGCTTTTGGCATGGGTTGTTCTCACCAAATCCCATTCCTTAAAAATGATGTCCTGGAAAGGATCAAACAGGACTGCCTCAGTGCATGCCAATGTTTTAGGGAACCGAGAGCACCCAGCTCTCGAGAAGCAGGCGGCCACTGGAGCTTGGTACCACTCAGAAGGTGGTCAGGGAGACCGACTTATTAGACAGGAGGAACCCGATGCCTGTGTCGACTTAGCAGCGCTCAGTCTTCTTGTCCTTCCTGAGACTGTGCTTTTGTATGCCAAGCGTACGGTGTGCAGTGGGCACACACAAATAAGCAGGTGCCAAGATTCATCCCACGCTGCTCTGAACAGCCTGAGGAGACTCTTCAGGAGATTCGTTCTCCCACAGACCATTTGCTTCTTGGAAAGAGTGGTGTGTCAGTTGGTACTTCTAAGGCTTTGACCCTTCCTTTGATCCAGTAGATCAGTGGGAAATATGTGAGAATAAAATGTTGAGACCTAAATTTTCACAAATTAATCTTATAGTTTCCTCCCATTAGATACATCAATAGAAGTGAAAGTTAAAATGGCAGTGACCATAGAAAGCAGCTACGAGAACAGCCCAGCTCTGGAACTCAGAGGAGGAAACACAATTATGCGGTCCAGAAAATATTTAAATACAGAGAACTTTGATGTTTCGCATCAGAGCAACAATAACTAGAGACAACGAATTTGCCTTCTCCCTAGTATTGATATTTTGCTCCCATCTTCCCTCCCACTTAGAACTGTTTTTGTGGCGGGAGGATCCATTACGTAATCTACAGATGTTTTACATTCTTCAAAATGTAAACTAGAAAATGAACTGTAATACAGATTCATCCCATGAGGGTAAAAATTAGTCTGCTCTTTAACATTTCTTGGATGATGGCACCCCCTCAGAACATGAATACAAGTTGTGCCTCGCCTGTCAATGCACGGTCGACTGTGACTTATTGCTTATTAAAGCCCAACATTTTTATTGCTTAGTAATTCTAGATTTGGCTCCCAGTTCCCATGTTATAAACACTTAAAGTTAGGGATGCCATATTGAAACACTGACAGATTCTCAGGGGGGTCAGGGCTACTGGCGCCTCCCTAATGAAGTCACACACTGTTAAACTTTTTTTTCCTTAACTGAAGAAGAAAACAAAGCAGTTAAACTGCTATATCCATTTTCCAGCAACATTAATCCATTTCAAACCACTCTTAACCATAGTAAATCACAGGTTTGTGAGAAAATTAACTGCCTAAAGGTTCACCTTGGGCTATTTAGCCCACAAACAAGTTGCTGACTACTGGCAACAATGGTTGGTTGGGAATTATTGCTCAATTTAGTGGTAATTACTTACGTTGCTGTGTCTTCCGTTCAAACTAGCTGAGGGTCTACAGCATGATAAATTCCAGAATGAAATGCAATGCCAAGGTGCTGCTGGAGATTGACACTGACAGTGTTGAAAGGTTATTTGAGCAATGTGTTTTAACTTCCTGGAGGGAAGAGAAACCTTCTCTTTCACTGGGAAAGCTTGGAAAGGGAGGAACTCTCAAAACAAGTCTGCCCAGACATACCTATTCTGCTCTGCAGGAAATCATCCAGATGTTAATAGAACTTGAATTTTCAGTTTAAGTATGCCTCAGTTCTGATACACAAAAGGGAAGCTGGAAACTTTACCCGTGAAATATGGTATAGCTACAATATAATAGTTGCAACAAAGTAGTAGTAATTTGAAGAGCAGCATATGTAGCATTCTGGCTGCTAATAGTATTTTAAGGCAATTGTCAGTATGCTGTGATTCCATCACATTTATAAATGGGTGGGCATACACACAGTACATACTAGTTCAAGGTAAGTGTACTTTTTTTGCAGGCCAATTTAGGGGAACACTTAACTTGCCAAATGTAGGTCTAAATTTTCAGGTAACTATAAGATTTTATCTATAGTCATTACGGGAACTGTTAACAAGGCCTGGGGAGGTAATATGTAAACAGTCACAATTTTTATAGATCTTGGGCAATTTCATTAGCTGAAAGATTCGAGTGGTATTCGCTACCAATGGGAAGGATTATATATGCAATTCTCAAGTTGTATTCATTATACACATATTTTCATATAAGAAAGGCTAAGTAAAGTTCTTGCAGAATTCACAGTTGGCAATTCAAGGCCATATGAATAGGGTGAGCTTTTTGCAATCATTCACTCCGGAGAAAATTGATCAAATACAGGCCTGTTAAATTTAAAATAAGCTGTGATATAGATAAAAGAAGCTTTCGTCTCTACACAAATAAAAACAATGGCTTAATTTCCTTTGCTAAGACCAACAAAGGCCATGGGTAAAGATTCAGCAAAATCCAGAAGTATTTGACATTTAAGTGCATTTCACGATTACGCAGAGTATTGGTAGGGAACTTCCTTGTTTTACATAAACATTGATTTAATCACTAACAGATATTATTACAAGGCTTTCCTTTTGGGGGAGGTGCTTGTGAAAAGGCTGCAGGCAGGACAGGTCACATATGTCAGTACAGGTAGTTCCTGTACTTACTTTCGTCCCTGTCAGAGAGGAGAGACAGAACTGGAAATACCACAAGTGTAACAAGGCATTGGAAATCCTACTGTTCCTACACCGATATTTCATCAGCATTGAGATGAATCCACCTTAAATCTCCGCCCAAGCAGCCTGAAGATGAAGAGCATGTGGCCCGACTCCTTGTGAAATATTGCCCTTAGTTTTTGGCTATTTATAAGAGTGGCCAGTTGTTTTTATAAAACATTGCTAAGACTTATGAAGTAGTGTTGCTTTTCATACTAACAGACTTTACATCTATAAATCCTTATGCAATTAGAATGATGTTTTACATAATAGGGGACTTTATTCAAGTACTTTCTAAAGGTGATGGAGAAATGAACATAATAGGAAAACAGAAATATTAATAACAGTAGCATTTTTTTGCCTCTGAGATCATCCATTTTTTCATAGAAGCATAGAAGCTGTTTGCTGTGCCTTAAATTCTTTTAGTCAGTTGTGTCTATGAGTGCCTCTTCTAACTCTGATTTCTAAAGGAATGAGAAATTATATGCAGTACTCTGGAAAAAAAAAAAGGAAAGAAAAGAAAAGAAAAAACTCTTTTACCAAAGAATGTTGTTATGTAGGATCCACATCTCTCTTTGGTAAGAGCAAAGCATATTAACTTAAGGTTCCTTTAAAAAAAGAAATCAGATGGATTCTTAAAAAATATTTGGCATGCAATCAATGTGTAATTAACACATCTCCTCTATTTGGAGGTATAATAATTCCTGTAACCTACTGCAAAAAGAAAATTATCCAATCTTTATTGTCATATTTGGCTGATCGTGTAATCAAGTACCTCACTGATTATTGCAATGTTGGAAGAGACACATGTGTTGAACACTGTACTCGGGACATGCAGAACAGAACAGAGTGAAGAAGTCTATAAATATGGTTCCTACTCCAATAACCTTTTAACTGACAAAGCTGGCTTTTCAAAACTTGGTTGTCTGCAGCTTAAAAAGGTCAGAATTGTGCATGGTCAAATTTCATGGCAGAAAAAAATCTTACTATATTTTTAAAATGCTATACACTCTAAAATTATTAAAATGGTTAAATGCTAATTATATGCATTTAATAAGCAGAAAATTAACATGCCACTTACTGCAATTCTGACAAACACTTTCAGATCTTTACTTGCTGAATTTTGTCATAGGTAAGAATTTAGCCCTATTTATTTCAATTACTTGATTTGCATCTCTCTTCTTAAAATGTGTAATGCTTTAATTTATCATAGAGATAGAAGTTGAATAGAATGACTTCAAAACATTTTTTCATAGCTAAATTTTTCTCCACAAAGTAAAAAAAAAAAAAAGCCAACAAAAACTAAGCCATATTCTGTCTGGGGTATATACACCCTGTTTATTGCTACATATCTCAAATCCTCAAATGCAGGTGGTGTGAGTCCAGGCATGCTGGAAATGGAAACCCAACCTATGAATGATCACGTAATACCGGAGAAGTAATATGAGACGCATTGCTGCATTAGTGCAACTAACTAGGGTAGATTTTCCATCCACTCTCTGCATGAACTTTGTTTCTGCCAGTCGTGCCCTACTTCTCTGCAGTTTTACTTACACTGTTTTGACATAGGGCTCCTTGCACAAAACTTCTTATTTTCCTGTGTACTCCTCATCATAGTATCTTGCAAAGAGAGCATCAGCTTGCCTGACAGCACCCGGTTCCAGCAGAGTCTTTCGCTATGGAGGATGGTGCCTGCGTAATATGGTATCTCCCTTTTCCGACAGGTGGTACTGGGCTGTCGTAGCCAACCAAGCTCTCCAATTTACTTACCTCATCAAAGGACCTGAGTTCATGTCACATTTCTTCTGAATATCATGTCCTTTTGTCCCTATTGTGTAATAGCAACTCTGTCTTTTATTTTTTCTCTTTTTTTTTTTTTAAGCTCCACTTTCAGCTGTTCTGTGATTCGGTCTCTTTTTCCATGGGGGACTTGTCAGTCCCATTCTACTTTACTACGTTTCAGCTTCAACAGCTTCAGACTCAACATCATGGCATGCATCTGATCTCAAAAAAAGGAGTTGAGAGTAGAGAATTTATTAATTTATTTTCTTATATGAATATAAAAACTTTCTCACACACATAATGAATTGCAGGCTGCAATGCTATATGGAAATACATCTATATTACTGAAAATACTATTAACTGAAAGTAACTATACTTTCCTCTTCTCCAGAAAGAGAAGAAAAAAAACCAAAACCAAAACAAAACCCCCACAGTCTAGTCCAGAATTTCCAGAATTCAGTGATTCAAGAGATATGATGGTATAATGAAGATTTGGAAGGGTGAATTTTTCTTGGTTTTACCCAATTCTTTGTTAAATCTGACCATGTCCAAACACAACAGTGTTTTAAGATTTTCAGCAATAAATCCTCTCTCACTTCAGAGAAGTGAAAACCAGTGGCATTATTTTCAGCAGGGCTGCCCCTGTAAACTCACCAGCCCAACAGCCAGACCTACCAGTGCTGTAGCAGTCCTAACCGTGAAGCCCAAACTGAGATTTAAAATATCCCAAACTCAGGGATCATTTAGATCGAAGAATATGATTCATCATATTTTTAGAGAGCAAAATCTTGGAACTTTAATGAGCTTCAAATACAGGTCAGGACTATGAATCCAACCTCATCATAGAGTTTAAGAAATGAAGTTCAGAGGCAGCTCTCCTGTTTGAGTTCATTGCTCTTCCTAACTGGATATGTTTGGTGTTTACAGCTCACTGTTGATACTCTTACTTCTCCAAAATGGGAACAGAAAACTGATTTCTTCTTCCAGACCTGACTCCTATGAATACAGCTAGTACTGTTTATAAGCAGCAGCTTCTAGAGGCTGTTTAGCCAGTCTTTAGAAGAGATGTCATATTTCTCTCTCAGCTTCCCCCACAGACTTATATGGAGCTGTACATATGTGTGTGTACGTCTGCACATGTACAGCAGATATGTCCGGGGCTTATTCTTCCTCCTCTCTCTGCTTTCTGATTGATTGAACTGAAAAAAGTCGAATAACCAGCATCTAATGTCAAATTCCTATTCCTGCTGTCTGATGGATCCACTACTGACTCTGTAGCCAACTTAGAAACTTTCAGGAGAGAATGAGCAGCTGCTCTGGGACTCGTTTGGAAAGGGATTGGGACTGGAGAGATGCTTGGTCTCATCTCTCAGTACCAGCTCCGATATAGAAGCGGACGGAACAAACCCAAACCTGAAAGGGAAGTAAGTCAGGCCAGGAAAAGGGCACGAGAAGCTTATCCAACCCTGGCAGGAATTCATAGCAACGGTGGCAAAGTCTCAGTTTAATCCTAAAGATTAAATCCTCAAGTCATTCCTTACTTCTTGTCCATGGAAAACATTTGCTAACAGCAAAAATGCCCAAACAACTTTATTTTTTTGATGAGCAAAAATGAGTGCCTGCTGCATTTCTGTGCCACTTTACACATCCAGGATCCAACTACATCCTTTTCAGATGTTCTGAGCAGTTTGGTAACATCTTATATTTCATCCCATTGATGTGCACCTATGAGCTTTTACTGGCATCGGAAATTAAATTGCTGCAGAAGCTTTTTCTCCTGATATTTCCAGTAGTGAAAAATCTCCTAGGCTGACTGTTGTAGCATGATTTTCAGACAGTTCTGTGGGTTGAAGGGGTTAAGGGAATTCAGATAAGGCTATGAACTTGTATACAGTTATCTGAATCTTACTTGCAAACTTTTGAAAGTTCATCCATCATCATAATGGATCCTGTGGGATGTTAGTGGACTCTGGGGAACATTAACTATTTTCCCAATTTCATAACACTAGGACTGGTGAGTATTGTTAGATATTGTACGACATCATTTGCCAGCCTGAAATGTGATGTTTATATAAATATGTCTGGAACATACAGTATGTCTGAGGGACTAAATCAAAAATAACCAAAGGTTTTCAAAGAGCAGCGTAAATTCAGGAGTGAAGTGCGCAGTAAATTTTGACATGCTTTCTTACATTTGTGTTTGTCTAAGTATACTTAGAAGAAGCAGCTGGGAGATTTCTGTGAAAAGATGCTCATATCTTAACATTCTTCCTAGAAGAATAAATAGCAAACTTCTGCTTCTGCGTCTCCTGGCAGGGAGCTGGTAGAAGGGCATTCATAAAATTAACTTTGCAATGCCGGGTGTTGTTTTTCTTTTACAATCTTTCAGTAGTATGTGCTCCCACCTAGGAACATTAATACAGGCGTTTGTTTGCTCTTTTTAGATGTACTGATATATGAAAAGACTCTGTGTGGGAGATGGGCTTTTGTTTGTTTGTTTGTGTTTATTTCGGTGTGAGGGAGGTGAAGGCTATTGTAAAAATAGTGAGTTCCAAATGTGTTGTTCATTTATGAAACTGTTGCTGTGTTTCATCCTCTTTGAAGCTCTGGGGTTTTTTACTTACCTGATTCTTTGTAGGTTTTAATATTTGCTGCAAATGTCACTTCTAGAAAGAAAGAAAGAAAGAAAGAAAGAGAGAAAGAAAGAAAGAGAGAAAAAGACAGTATTAACCACTTTGTCTTACATACCAGACAAAGCCGTAGGTGCTGAAAAGGGGAAACTGCGTAAGAGAGAAGAGAAAGGAAGGGGAAGGGAAATGGATAGCTCTCAGTGATTTTTCCAAACTTGAATCACTGTGCTTTTATTCCAACTTGATCATGGATACCAAAACCATAAATATGTAGTTAAGAAAGTATGGACCACTTTTACCTATAAAATATGAGGCCATCATTAAGCCCCTATCATGTGCTTTGAGTGTAGTGACAGAAAATTGAATATTTTTGTAGCACCTGAAGCAAACACCACTGAAGTGAGTGGGATCTGTATGCTGACTGACTTTAATTGGAGCTGGATCAGACCCATGAGCCACAGCAATTATGTTTCTCCTGGCAGCTAAACTGACTCAAAAATTATGTCTTATCTTTGAAAACAACCCAACAATTCTGTATTCTGATCCTAACTGTAATGATGTTCCTTCACTGGGTTTGTATAGGGACAGAACATCAGTCCTGATAATATATCTGTACATGTGAATATTATTTTTCATTAACAAAACATGTTAGCATAGAGACATAAATTATTTGCACCTTAGAAAAACCAATTTTCCTCATAGGTGTTATGGAGAGTTCAAATTCTGTGAAATGACAGCTTTCCTTAATAAATATTTAAAATTTCTGGGTTTTTTTAAAATAAGTTTGTTTTAAAGAAATGCAAATTGTTGGATCAGCATAGCTGTTTTGTTTTGTTTTCAACTGGATCATTTCACAGATCCAGTTTAGGGTGCAGCAATGTGACAACTAAATCAGTATACTGGGGAGGGCTGCCATGTGTACCGGTGGTAAAATGAGGCCGCCTGTATAATTGGGTCTGATGGTGACAAACAGTAACGTCTATCAGGCAGTAGCTTAAGCCATAGATACAAAGGTAATAGGTGTAACCTTGAGTTTTTCTTGGTGAACACCCTGGAATACTGTGTTGACCCATCCTTGCACATTAGCAATGTCCATTCTTCCTCAGACTTTGGTTACTGGAAAATCTTTTGATTCTTGACATTTTTACAATGTGTCTTCGAACATCTCTAGTTCCAAAACATAAACAGAGGTATCAGAGGACAAGGCCAGGGATACTATCACAGAGTTTTTAACTAAATATATGCTTTTTTTTTTTTTCCAGAGGTGCGGGGAAATCTCATTTGATAGTCCTGACCAGAATGCCAAATGCGTTCGCATGCTAGGTAAGGGTAAGCGTCTTTTCCCCTTTTGATACAAGAAGTGTGTGAAAGTATGTTTAATTGGGGATTTCTTCTCAAAAGTACATGATAATGGCTGTGATGATTCCCAATGGCATTTACATAGCTCATCCACATGTAGTCCTCATTAATATATTCTTTATAGTGAATTTTCAGTTATTGAAACAAAGTGTATATATATTCCAGTAGTGCTCATCTGCATAGATGAAAATATAGCTGTACCAACACTATCATCGAAAACTCGGATGTACTCAAGTCCAGAACTCTATTTGAAAGATGAAAATCTGTACTCTGAAAAGGAGTATTAATTTCACAAATAAGTATCAAAAGCCTCTAGGTCAGACCTTCAGCTGCATCAATCAGCAAAATTTCAATCACTCTGATTTTACAGATTTGTGCTTATGTAGCACTTTGCCCATCATTTGTAAAAATTGATATTAAGTAGAAGTGTCTATTCTTTGGAAACAATACAGGAATGTTCTGCTATGTTTCTTTAGTTTCTGTGACCAATTTTATTGCATTTACTTGTTTCATCTACAATGCTAGTACTGAAACATTAACAGCATGGCTAGTTTCACAATGAAAGATAGGGAAACTCTAAAAACCTAAAAGATAATATTTACTCAGAAAACAATGAAATCACGGGACACTTGCAGGATTAGGCTTTAAATTCTGAAGACGTTTCACCTGCCAGGGTTGAGATAAATCTACGCTGTAAATTAGGACATTGCATCTAATAACATGAAGACTGAAATAGTCACAATTTTAAAAACTGCAACTGGCAATGTCTAGGAACTTAATTCCCATCTGGGTGCATAGCTGTGTTCTGTAATAACAGATTATGTGTTTTGTTGTTTATATTCATTAAATCCTATTGTCACAATAGACTATAATTGCTGCAGAGGAAATCTGTCATGCTTATAGTGCACAGATCCCAACAGATGAACTGACACAATGGGCCATAATGATCTGTTACATCAATGATCCATGGTTAGAGGTTCTTAATGGAACAAGCTGACAGAAAAGATACACTTGTGATCCTTTATCATGCCAATTATAATCTACAGCTTAAATACCATTGAGTTCGTAATGCTCTAGTTCTAAGAAAGTTATATCCATGCAAATTCTCATTAAGGAAAAAAAAAGGGGGGTGGCAGAGGGGAGAACAAAAAAATGACCTGAAGATTAAAGTCTTCTGCACAGGTTGGTCACCATTTGGTTTAGCATTTTTATAACAAGTCAGTCCAAAACTGGGAGTTTGGCATCATCCTTAATGCAAATGATTCTTTAGGAGCAGTGAGCAGAGCAAGATCTTGTTTCCATTACATGCATTATCTATGTCTTGTCATATATGCATGTGCAAGAATGAGAACATATGCTGTGCTCTGTAAGGAAACTGCTAGGAATGTAAAAATGACTCCAAGAGTACCTGCCAAAGGTGTGACTGGCGCTCAGAAGTTACATCTCTTGTATTTAACGATATTTTCCCTGCTATTATTATTCTACAGTGTCTCTAACAAATTAAGGACTGTAGTGTCATATATAATATAGGATATTACATTTCACCCCAAGGTATCCCAAATCATGTACAGAGCTGAGATCATTCTAAGTGCAAGCAGATATCCCACAACTGGCTCTGTAAGAGGCATGGGAAGTAGAAACTCGCATTATATGGTTGCTCTGAGGTCAACTACTGGAGACAAACTCCACTGTCTTGATTTATCACAGAAATGTGTGTGGTTCTGGTAGTGCTATAAAGCCAGAGGGTGCCCATTCCAGTACCTCTCCTTTCATACTGAGCTCTGTACAGAAGAGCAAGAGCCAGAAATCGTGCAACCTAAAAGGTCTAAGACTTTGTGCTGAATGCGTCATGTAGTGTCCAATTTCAGGCTTTACAAGGGAATTGAATTTCCAAGAGAACGAAAGACAAAGTTTGTCACTGATCAATGCAAAGCTGACGTTATAACATCTGTGCGTGTAACTAGTGAACAAAGCACCATGTGCCTTCAGAGAGGGACATCTTTTTTTACTGCACAGTCTTTGAAATATGCTGAAACAGTCATGCTGTCATTTACTGTAACAGTGACCCAGCACTGACAGAAATCTAGAGGGCAAGTCTCAGCAACTGCAATTACTTAGTAAGAAAAGAAACACAGGAGCCTGGAGTACTGACTGTATTTCTTCAGGGATCTTTGACGCAAGACCTGTCCATACTTGGAACTGTACATTATCGAGCAGTATTCTAAAACGGTAACAGCTGCTTTTGTGAGAAAAGGTCTGTATCTGGGCTATACTACTGGTTCTGGGTTAGCTTAAAAGTTTTTAGAAGTAACGCTAGACTTGCTACTGTGAGTTCACATTCCTTGAGGTAACATGGATTATGTGGATGAGGTTCTTTTTCTATAAAGGTTGAGGAAGAGAGGTTTGCAGTGAAAATCTTATTCCTATCTTTCTGCTGGAAAACAGAAAATCATAGGAAATAATAAAGAAATGCCTAAACACTTGCAATGGCTGTAGTGAAAGTAGGTAAGTTTTCAATGGACTGACTAGATGTCGCTCAACTTGAGGTTAAGAGCATAACACCCTCATCTTTCAGCATTGGAGTAATGGATATTTATAATCCAAGTGTGAAAAAGAACTTGAACAACTAAAGTAAATGGTCACTTAGCCATGCTTCCTGAGGATATGATAGGTAATAACTATGTTCTCTGCCCAAGATATGTTTAGTATCAGTGTAATTATGTGTACTAAAGTTCTTACAGAAAGTGTTGTTCTCCCTCTTACATTTTATATTGTGCTTGTTTCTTTACATTTCTATATATTATATTAGTTAAAGCAATACATCTTTTGAAACTGTCACAGAAGAAAGTCAGTCAGTGGCCCACCTTAGCCTTTTGAAGACAAGTGTTTAAATCTATCGCAGATTTCTTGAGCCTGGCATTGGCTAAGGCTTTAAACATCCCAGCACATCCACTGTCCTTTGAAAAATGGGAAGAGGAGTGCTTCCTCACTTCTTAGGAACAACAAGAATAAATTTATAAGTATAATGAGAAGCTGAAGTACTATAGTAATGCAGGTCATAAAAATACCACGCTGTCAATAAAAGTGTGTTGTCAGAGGTTTCTCTTGAATCTCCGAGTCTCTCCAGAGCCACCGGTAGCTCATCAGCACTTTCAGAGCAACGTAGAAAATCTGCACTGTTCTGCTTAAATTGGAGCTGTTATCAAGTTAGTAAGGGCACTCGACCGTGACGAAATTGCTAGATAATGCTGAACTGGATGTCAAAAAGCTTTTGCTTTATGCTCCATTCTGGAAGTTAGAACGCTGGGCTTCTCATGCCCTTTACTTACAATGATTTTGACTTAAAAAAAAAGATAGTTGGCACAAAAATTGAGAATATAGCTGGTACTCAATATGTGGTTATTAGTCCAGATATTCATATTATTCAGGGCAGAAGGGGACTATCCCTCTCCCTAGAGCACCCACTGCTATTTTCAATGGCACAACCTGTGGTTAATTTTTCCCATATGTAGACAGACATATTCTGGGCTCAGACATGACACAATGTCGTATCATGCAGAGATAATTGGGTTAGTTTGCTGTGAAAATTGCTGGTTGGATGCCTAAGCTAATTAATTCTGCTGGGAAGAATTGCATACTAGCTTGGAAGAGTCCAAAGTTAAGGCAACTTAGCCGGTTCTCACAACTTAGTTAAGCTCATCCAAAGCTAACTCGGTAACCTCTACATGGCAGAGTACTGAGTTTTATGAATTTATCCTGGAAAGAATAACATTCCCGTATCAGGGTCTAGGATTAGCACAGAAGGAAAAAGGCCTGCCAACCAGAAGAGAAACCAGTGTATAAATAAATACCGGTTTATACAGAATAGATACGGTTATCATTTGCTGTATAAAAAGTAGGCAGCTGCACTCATCATCACACATACAAAATTAAATGATCCCATCAGTTTTAATCTGTTCAACCTTACTGATAACAGTGGAGTAAGGGGGAGGGATGATAAAAGCAAATTATCTAGTTCGTTACTCTAGTAGCCAGTCTTCCACCACTGGATTTGGTCTTTAGTCCTTACTGAAATGCTGGGTGGATTTTGAAGAGGTCACATGTCTTGCTGGCCAACTCTGCTGTCTGCAGAGATTTTTCCAGGGGAAATGTGAATTGCCCTCCTTAAGGAGCTAGTTAGTAAGATGAAAAC
Source organism: Grus americana (assembly GCF_028858705.1). Classification (NCBI taxonomy): domain Eukaryota; kingdom Metazoa; phylum Chordata; class Aves; order Gruiformes; family Gruidae; genus Grus; species Grus americana. Next base: position 63,638,878 of record NC_072854.1, read on the forward strand.
ACAAGCCTTCCAGACGCCCCATGGCAAATGGCTGAGGTGCTTTCTTTTCATTATTGTAAATTCCACGCAGACAGGAATAATGTGGGTGAGTTTTGTTTCCCTTTTGGTGTAGACTTAATTCTTGCAAAAGCAGACAGATGAATCCTTGTTTGGAATAAAAGTAGTTTCCTCACAAATAGCCGTTTAAAATTCATCCAAGAAAAAAGGAATTAAAAAAAAATAAAGGTGGGGGTGGCACCTTTTTTTTTTTTTCTTCCCCAGACTATTAGAACATAACTTTGTTGCTTTGGGGCAACAAACTTTTTCATATTCCAGCACAGCGAGGTGCTTACCTACTTCCCCCTCAAAAGCAAGCTGCTTTGTGGCATACTTCCACCATTTATTACCTATGGAGAGTTATGGTTAAGGGAATCGGCATTTAGCCATGAAACGAGTTTCGTGGATCCAGCTTCAGTCTTGGTGGCTCTTTGCCCACAGCAGAAAACCACCGCACATTTGAACAGAGTTGGCAGCCGCAGCTTAGGAGAGGGAGACATTACTGGAATAACAACTGTGTTGAAAGCCAGGACTGAGGGGTACTGGCAGGGCTCTGCCTGGCTGGCCTCTGCCTTACATAACCGTTGAACTCACCTTCACTGGGGAAGAAAAAAAAAAAATCTATTAAACTTTACTTTGAGAAACCTAATCAGGTAAATAACCATATAACTTAGTAGGAAAGATAAATGTTGAAGAATAGCTAAACGTGTCAATTTGCCCTGAAGTGGAGGGAGAAAAAGAAATGAGGTAGCTAGTCAAATGGTTCCGCACTGGTCAAGTTTTGCAGCTTTGCAAAGCTTTCTGGAGCCCTCACTGACATCATCTGAAATGTGACCCTATATCTCTTGCACACGCAAAACTTCGACTGAAACTGATAGGCATGCATGAGCAATGGTGTTCTAAATAGCCAAATACATGAACTATTTATATCGCAGTCGTTCGAAGTCTTACACGAGCACTTGACCTTATGCAGACTAAATATTCTATCTGTGCAAATGACATGAAAATAAGCACATGAATTAATCTTTGTAAAATTAAGCAATATGCTTATGGGAAAAAGGCCTAAAATTTACAGTGACTAGAAATCTACACTCATCGCTATGCTGCCTGTCGGGATTACTCAGAACTTTATAACGGTGGCAGGGAGGAGGTTTAGCATGTCTGCTACAAAAAGATAGGCTTCTATTCCATGAGCAGCTTGCAACACAGGATGAAGGGAAGCAGGGTTTCTCCCACTATAAAGCAATGGTGTGAATACATACAGAAAGATAAACACTATGTCTCTTTTTGATATCTTGTTAATGTAGATAAATTCAAATCTAAACATATAAGCCCACGCTACAAGCTTTTCACTTATGTTTCATACTGTAACTGCCAATGAAAGTCTCTCTACCAACAATATATTTTGGTGAGAACAGTATGATGTAGATAAGATTTCTGGAACTGTAGTTGTTCTACCCAGTTGAGTACACAAAAGGTAGAGATTTTCAAATAACTTCTAATACTTTTTCCTTTTTTTTTTCTAAAATGTCATTCCAGTATATTAACACAATTTAAAAATAAGACTTAACTCCTGATACAGCAACTATGCTTGTAAACACATTAAAAAAGTGGTATGTCTGTGACCTTACCACCATCAAAATACAGACTTATTGCTCCTTCATGTCACTTAAGACCTCCTCCCCCCGTTTATTGTCTCTTCCTGAAATGCAATACCTGTTTTCTCCAAGAACGCTCATGATTTGTTCGCTGTAGTGGTACAGAGAAGGCTAAAGACTTGGTGCATCGCCCCATGCTTTATCTGGAAGGCTCCAGTCGAGATGCCAGGCTGCCTACGTTTCAGCGTAGCTTGGAGACAGAAAGTGGCAGATTGGTGGCCACGAGGCTGCAACAGAGACTCCTTTGTCAAGGAGTTTACAGTGTACACACGCTGTCATTGTGCCACTTTGTCACTGTGTTATGGTTTCATGCTAAATAAGTAGGAACTCTTTGTCTTTATCATGAAATTTGTGCCTAAACCCACAAAGAATGTAAATATCAAATCCATCTTCTAGCTTCATGACTATTTGATTAATTTGGCTAAGAAACTATAAAAAAGATAAAATAAATTGAAAATTCTGGTGCCCTTAGTATATTTTAAAGAGCAGTTCTCTAATACCATCTTATTATTGCAGTAATTTTGTTTTAATTACTATTTTAGGTAATTATATAGCCTGGTAGCTGAGTGACAGTGACCACCTGTTTATCCTGTTCTGTCCTGTAAATCAGGTCAGACTGAAGCCACTTGTCTTGCAGTATTCTACCTTTCAGAAGGGTGCTGAAGGAGACAAAAACTAGCCTTGGCATTTTGAGTAGGCATACAAAACACTTTTATAAATGTAATTTCTTGTTGTTTTCTTTTTTTTTTTTCTATTGCTTAAACGTCAAATTGAACCATATATAGTTTTATCCTATGTCTGAGCTTGGTGCAGGAAAGAAATTGGGGTGTCAGGGGACTTGGAGGGAGAATTTGACCCCATCTGTATGATTTTAAACACACCATGATAGCTTTCTCTAGAAGGGAGAGTTACTGTATTGCCCACATCTACAAGTGCCATACATTGGGACCATGGGATCCAGCTGAGATACCAAAGGTCAAGAGATTATTAAAAAGTCCCCTCTCTCCCAACTAAAAATACCCCAAACCCCTGACTCTTCATCTTCTCTTTCTATCAAAAAGGCTTTTTGACTTGGCTGAGACTCTCACCACATATCACATTTGGAAAAAGTACAGATTTGTAAGTCCTTTCTTCGCCTTTAAGTAGTTACAGCCCACAGCAAACACTTTTTTCTCATCCACCAAATTAAAGGCAACACAGGTTGGGATTACGTTCTCTCTGTTCCACCTATTGACCCTGCACAAGGAAAAATGCTGGGTATGGCTCCAGGAAGATAACAAACAGGCCTTGCACCTCATCTGGGGGAGCACACACGTGTAAGATAAGGACAGCCCCGAGGTTTTTTTCCCAGACCTTTCCTTTTTAATTTTTCAACTAGGCACTTCTTAGATAAAGCAGAGCAACAGTTGCTTGATTGATTTACTGAAGATGATCTCATATCTCATTTCATGGTATTTGTCACATGAGTTATTGCTGATCCCCTGTTGGAAAAATGATTTCAAGTGCCCATTCAGTCTGCTTCCTCACAGTTTGATTTTTCCTCGTGCCTAACCTCATGCCTAAACATGGACTACATTCACGAAATTTCCTATGTTCTTTGTCCAAACTGTTGTGAGTGGGATGCGTTCACCCAAAATACTTGCTGTACAGAAAATTGCTGTGACTAACCATACTGCTGTAATGGGAAAGGGGGGAAAGGAGCAATTATCAGATCTATTAATGGGACTAAACGGGAGAAGAAAACACTTATGCACAGTTTTACAGCCAGACATCCCTACATGATAGCATAAAATCTCCAGATGTTAAAATTTCCAAACTTAGATTTAAGTGGTTCAAGTTCATATTTTGTGGTTTGAGCTTATCTCTAGCAATTAATCTTTCTTTCTTTAATTATTACTTGGTGATACCTTGCAATTTCACGGTCTCCACAATTTCCTATAGATTACTGTGTAGCTACCCTTACTAAGAGTGATTTATGTCTGAGAAAGCCATGGATTTCCTGTGCTTTCAAGCACTCAGTTCCTGGCTGTAAACGTTCAGAAACTTCTCAGCTTAAGAATGCATTTTCCTATATTCTTCTCTGCCCTGTGTTGTAAAAGGTGTCTCGTATTCTGGACCTAAAAAGTTTTGCTCTTCTGAAATGCTGTCAATAATTTTACCATTCTTACTGAGAGCTGGGAGTATATTATTTATAAGATTTTTTTTTTTCATCTTTAGTATAAAAAAGAAAAACCCACAAAATCAAACACCTGCTGTTCTTTGGCCTTACTAGCTGGGTAGCTAGATTTCCTTGATGAATTTAGCTTCCCTTTTTTTTTTTTTTTAATAAATTATCATTTCTAATTATAATCTATTGTTTTCTTGTATGTCTCATACTTCTTAAAGCATTAAGTTGATCTTGTAAATCATGCCTTGATCATCAAACTACTTAAGCATGTATTTACATATTCTCACTAAAGCCAAAAAATGCGTAGGCTGAAATATGTTCCCGTGCCAGGATCAGTCACACTGTCTAACACTGTGCATGCTCAAACCCTGATCTGATCCAAATACTTGAGGCTCTGGACTTATGAAATCATGGAGTGTGACTATGAATATTGGTAGTAAATTACAGGAACTCAATTTAGCAACAAGAAATGGAATTTCTGAATCTCAAATAGCCATGTCAAGAGATTACTGTATTTCTTACAGAAAAGTTCAGAGAGTGCTCCTACTGGATTTCCCTTATAGGAAATCCTCACACTCTGCAGATGAAATAATGCTGAAGATAGTTGGGATGTGATTCATCTGACAGAATGTCTGTAAACATCTGTAAAAAAATTTTTTTTAAAGTCTACAGCCATCATCTAGTCTTCCTTTTTGTAGTTGAAAAGAACAAGATACTTCCTTAAGAGTCAGCTCATTGCAAAATAGACGTCTACAACTGGTCCGAGGAACCCTGCTCAGAGAGTCCCTGTTTCTCCCTGCTGACTGCTAAGGAAGCTGAAGTGTGGAAGCGAGCAGTTGGAGGAGATTAATCCTACTCCTGGAGTACAGATATTGTTTTTCATGGTGTTCACAGCTCTAAACCTTAAAGTATGGGGGATAGCAGAAAATCAGGCAAATCATCTGTAAGATAATTTATTGGGTTTTAATATAAGAGCAATTTCTGAGTTTTCAGCATATTTGTAGTAATGTAGATAGCAAATTGGTTTTATTAATTGAATTCTTTTCCTCATTGCCTTTATGAAGTCTCAATTTCTCTCTCACTCTCTCTTGCCCTGTGACATAGCTATAGGACCTTTTCTGACATCTGAATAGCTCCTGAATTTTAGCTGAATAAATTGAAAGCATTTTTCATATGCTTAAAAGATTTTTCATATGCTTAAGGGGTCCAGATTGGACTGATGATCACACTGTCATGTGGGTAGAAAATTTGACTGTATCATGAAATGTTTGGATATGAAGACTAAGTTCAGCCATTAATAGGCGAAATATGGTTTTGATTTTCCTAACGTTTTAAACGCACATTTCATCCCATGGTAAAATTTTTAAGGAGGGTACTCTATAGCCTCTCCTTGTGAAGATTATGTCTACGCTAGTGGTTTAGGTCAGATCAGGAGTGTGTTTTTGAGATGCTATCCCAAGTTACTGCAGACTTGGGTTTGCATTATGGAGCAGCCTCAGAATAGACAGATTACTTTCATATGAAATAGAGCAAGCCATGTGCTTTGGGAGCACCTCTGGTGCATTCTAGCTGCTACTAGACATTTAGTACATGGAAATATATTGGTAGTCCAAACCAACTCCTCCAAAGCATACCCAGTGCAGACACTGGGGCATCAGCTGTGGCTAACTCAACCAATCTGTGAACCATGCCAGAGAGTCAACACCAGTTGTGACTTCAACCCAACAGCTGCTCTAACACACAGATTTCTGTACCCACACACTGCCTTCAGGACCATTCAGCTCAGTTAAGGTTTAACTGAGGATGCATAGGATGCAGATAAATTGTAATTTATGACTGGTTGTAAGCATGTGTTTTCCTGGATATTGTTTGCCTACTCCCAGTACACATGCCATCAATTTGTGTATGCAACCTAAAACTTCATCAGGTGTTTGTCTTATACTGTGAAATGTGGACATGTTTATGGGGAATGGCAAATGTGATTTAGTCCAATGTGAAATACTATCCTTTCTGAAACATAAGGTAAAATGCCTTTTAACTCTAGGTCAGGATTCCACACTGAGTTTATAGATTAATACAGAGCAAATTTAATCTAACAGCTAATTCAAAGCAATTATTAACATTCCAGAGCTTTGTTTATTGACATACAATAGTGAGATCCTCACATTTTATTCACGCGTATACAAGACTACTTAATATTGTAATATCTTTTCATTTTATAACAGAGAGTGCTGATGAAAGGAACTCAGAAATCCATCATGCACTTTATTAGTAGACATTTCTTAGAAGAAAGCAAGGACTAGTGGCCTAGAGTTGACTCCTCCATTGACTCTAAGATAGTGTAATAAACTGATGTCAGAATTGTATATTATCATAACAAGAAACATATTACCATGCTGACAGAAGAGAGAGTTATTTTCAGTGTCTTTCAGCCAGTTAGATAACAGTATGTAAAGACAGCCCATACAGATATAAGTACTTTTGTCTTCTTGTTGGTTTTGTTACTAAATACTGTATGAAATCTTGAACATCATCTTAAAAAGAAGCCTGTGCATTTTCACTCCATGAGCTGTATTTCAGGTTTATACAAAAGTAGGAAGATAAATTTATAGTTAAGGTACATGACTGGGCACTTTGTCAAGTCCCAGAATGTGCTCTGCCACTTTGATCATTGAGACAGGCGTTTGTCAAGAGACAGGTCATTGCTTGTCTAAGAAAAAGACAGAAATTTTACCTCCCTCAGCTCTAACTGCCCTGCAAAGATTTTCTAATGGAACCTAACTTCTTTACCTATTGGTTTCCAGCATTTTGTATTTACAGACTCGGGTCAGTATCTGCCATACAACAAAATCATTGCTAAACTGGTATTATTTTGCTTTGCTTTGCTTTGGAAACCTCGAATAGAGTTGCCAATACACCCAGTCATTCCGTGCATAGTCAATTAAAATCACCACGAGGCTGCTCCTATGGAAGGAGTTGTGAGAATGTGAAAGTAAGCTAAGGGGCAGCATAAATTGAGTCCCCGGTTGGTAGCTACATGATGTAGTAACAATAGCAGTCACTGACAGAGCTCTGCTGGAAAGGGAAGATGAATCGCAGATGCTCCATTGTAATTTCTTGCTATCAGCAGAGAGCGTAACAACAGGCATTAATCCACTGGATTAATCAGAGATAATAATATGTCCAGGGAGCTACCACTTCCAAGGCGCAAGTGCAATTGCTGTCATTGTACATTTGTCCTAGAGGGCTCTTTAGGCAAGTGCATGTCATAATATTTTAGGAGCCAAAAGAATCTGAGTTCACGTGACTTTAATTATTAACATATTTCCCTTTTCTTAAAAAGAAGGAATGGAAGCATCATAAATCATGATGTCTAATCTCATTTATCTTCTGTTGTTTGAGAACAACACTCAGGGCTTTTGAAGTTCATGTATTATTTGTTTCATAGGGAAAAAATGACATTATAATAACCCTCAGAACAGCTTAGAGAGAAAATTCTGTTGGTTTTGGATATTTTTATTTTAATCCAATCCAGTTTCTCTGTGCCATGAAGAAATCTGTGTTTGGTTTAGGCAGAACCATCTTAGATACCACAGTTGCTTCAAATTGTGCAGCTCATTGAGACAAAACAAAAAGTCTCTTGATAATTGATGACTGAATAAACAAAGAGGAAACTGGAGGCAGATGTGTGCTGGAAAGCTTTCTGAAATCCTAGGATGGGATGGGGGAGAGTTTGATTTTGATTTTAATCAGAAGCATGACAATTCTCTTTTCACCCTGAACATTTCCTACTTGACATTTTTTGTTCTTAATCTTCATTGGGGAGGGTGTCACTGATGTTTAATTTTAAGTGAATTTCCAGTAGTAAATCTAGAAAGGTTTTAGGCTGGCAGCTGTGCAGCCTCAAGCTCTCCCTCTGCAAAACAGGCTCTGAAGAGGGAACAGCATAAATCCCTCTAACACTGTCCTGCCAGAAAGCTTCTTCCTCTACGTGGAAAGATCATCTGCAGGAATTACTAAGCTACTAGCACCTTTGCCCATCTGTTTTTTATATTCTTGCTGAAGCTGCCTCAAGAGTAACAAGATGTGCTGCAGGATCTCATACTATGGACATATTTAACTCCCTCAGTAGGAGCAACACCAGAAGTACAGGTTCACATAGGCAGGGCCCATCATTTGGCTCCTGTCTTTATTTTTCCTGCTGCTATGCCTGCTTTTCTTCTACTCAAAAACTTGCCTGTCGCTGATATCAAGCATGCATCTAAGCTGGCTGGAGGAAGAGTTTCTTCAGAAATGTTTGACAAAAATTGTCTTCATGAAATTAGATCCTGTAATTACGTTTCAGTAATTGGTCACAGCCAACATGAATTCATGAGAGGAAGGGCTTGTTTAACAAACTTAGTTTCCTTTTATGACAAGGTCACCCCTCTAGTTGACCAAGGCAAGCCAGTTATGACATTTTTTTAGATTTCAGTAAAGCTTTCGATACTGTCTCTCTCAGTATCCCCCTGGACAAAATGTCCAGCATACAGCTTGACAAAAACATAGTGCGATGGGTGAGCAACTGGCTGATGGGTCAGGCCCAAAGAGTTATGGTAAACGGGGTTACATCAGGCTGGCAGCCAGTCACTAGTGGGGTTCCCCAGGGCTCCATTTTAGGGCCAGTTCTTTTTAATGTTTTCATAAATGACTTGGATTTAGGACTAGAAGGTGTCGTGAGCAAGTTTGCAGATGACACCAAATTAGGAGGAGCTCTTGATTCTGTTGAGGGTAGAGAGACCTTGCAGAGAGATCTGGACAGATTGGAGAACTGGGCAATCTCCAGCCGAATGAGGTTTAACAAGGGCAAGTGCCGGATTCTGCACCTGGGAAGGGGCAACCCTGGCTGTACCTACAGACTGGGCAATGAGACGCTGGAGATCAGCCATGCTGAAAGGGACTTGGGGGTCTTGGTTGACAGCAAGTTGAACATGAGTCACCACTGTGCCCAGGCTGCCAGGAAGGCCAACCGTATCCTGGGGTGCATCAAGCACGGCATTGCTAGCCGGTCTAGGGGAGTGATTGTCCCACTCTACACTGCGCTGGTGTGGCCTCACCTCGAGTACTGCGTGCAGTTTTGGGCGCCACAGTACCAAAAGGACATAAAACTATTGGAGAGTGTCCAAAGGAGGGCAACAAAGCTGGTGAAGGGTCTAGAGGGGAAGACGTATGAGGAGAGGCTGAAGTCCCTTGGTTTGTTCAGCCTAGAAAAGAGGAGACTGAGGGGAGGCCTCATCGCGGCCTACAGCTTCCTCACGAGGGGGAGCGAAGGGGCAGGCGCTGATCTCCTCCCTCTGGTGACCAGTGACAGAACCCAAGGGAACAGCATGAAGCTGCAACGGGGGAGGTTTAGGTTGGATATCAGGAAAAGGTTCTTCACCGAGAGGGTGGTTGGGCACTGGAACGAACACGCTCCCTAGGGAAGTGGTCACAGCCCCGAGCTTGACTGAGTTCAAGAAGCGTCTGGACAACGCGCTCAGTCATATGCTCTGATTTGGCTGGTCCTGTGTGGAGCCAGGAGTTGGACTCGATGATCCTCATGGGTCCCTTCCAACTCAGGATATCCTATGATCCTATGATTCTAAAAGATGAAAACTTGAGACCCAAATCCAATAATTTTTAGTGGGATTCCATTGGCCAGTAACAAGCTTTAGATTCAGAAAAGCTGCCGTGGCATTTTATAGGCAGAGTCATTGAAAGTCTGTACACTTCAGTCTTTTTTGTGGGATGTGCATCACTGTGTCTCTCACTGAGTTCTTCCAGCATATGACAGGAGTCCCTGGTGACACCCCATGGCAGGTACAGCTTGGCTGAGTAACCTCTGTCACAGAGGAAAATGGGATAACGACACACACATGCTAAGGCTCACCTGAGGAATTTCTATGGCATCTCTGAATCAAGTATTTCCAGATGGAAAGGGAAATTTTGTTTGTGGGACAAGATGACCACTAAATTGCTCTGACAAGTAGAAACAATACCTATGGAATTCAGAAACTTTTTGATAAAAATATTTTGTAGGCAAAATTCCAGTTTACCATGTTTCTGAATTGAGCTTAGTCACTTAGAGTTACTTTACCCAAATGCAGTGACCCTGCTTTGTGGTAGTAATTTACTTAACATAAAGTAAGGCAGAGTTAGGTTAACACATGGACGTGGATGACATAATGAGAGTGATGGAGCTGGTGTAGAAAGTGCCTATGTCAACTGTAGATCAGTGCTGTTGTGTAGCTTGTGAGAGTGTCCTGCTGATGGAGGAGCCGTCTGCTCAACAAGATATAAAACGCTGCTCTTAACACCCTCTGCTCACTGATGATCCTGTGGCATCTCTTTCATAAGAGCAGTTATTATGGTACTCTAAAAAAGGACTTCTTCAGTTGTAAAATAAGTAAGCTGGTCTTTTATTCCCTTTCACTGTTGGCGCAGTGTGTAGCAACACATTGTTCTAAATTGGATTTAATTGGGCAAGGGACAAAAATGAAGGAGGGGTTTAGTCATCCTCCCTCCGTTTCAGGTTGGCCAATGCAACACCTGCTCCCATGTTCCAGGCTGCTTTTTCCCATGAGTGCTGATGCACAATCACCTGCCAGTTACTCCTTGACTATAATAAAAACAAAAAAGAATGTTTTTTTAATCAGGTTTCCTAAACCCAGGCCATCAAAATGAGTGCATTTGTCTTGGTAGAACAGGTTTTTGTCTACATTTTCCCTATCGTCATAAAGCTACCCTAAAGCGTTGGCTGGTGTGTAATGCAAGGCCTTGTGGCAAGTTATTCGTAATTCTCCTAGGCAAAACATCACAGCAATTTGTGTCTGAGTTTCAGAGCACCTGAGAAGTGCAAATATCAATTCAAAGGAAGAACTCAAATAAGTATCCACTAAATAAAGTAGCAACACTGGAACAGGGAATTCGCAGGTTCTGTCTTCTATAGTTATGAAGTATTGAAACAGTCACTCCATTCGCAGTGGGGGTTTGAAAGCATCTGGATATAGCTTATCAGTCAATTAGAAAAAGGATACAAACAAACTAATGACAAACAGTCCCTGTTCACTTGAGGACTCTCACTCCTGCATTTCATTTGGCTCACAAGCACCTGACCAACTGTTAAACCACAGAGAGCTACTGTAAATCTAGTTTAAATTAAAAAAAAAAAAAAAGAGAAAAGAAAAAAAAGAAAAAAGACTGACCTTAAAAAGCAAAAATAAATTAATTTTTAAAATTACAGCACAATCTGCTCCAATTAAAATCACACACTACTGAAGAATTGTTCCTACACTGTGGTCTCTGAACCAGGAGTTCCCATGAAAGTTGTGTAACAAAATCCAAGAACAGACTGTAAAGCATAGACAAGATCCCTGTTCTCCCTCACCCTGGGTGAATGTTATAACCATTACATTACAAAGTCATTTCACTCTTGCACACACATACACAACGAACCTTGGTTTCTTTTCTACACAGACAGGCTGTTTCTGCTGAGCACACCTAACGCTGCAGGCAAAGCGTTCTGCTGGGACCTACAAGCTGTGGAAGGAGCATTCCCCCAGGCAGACCATGAAATTGAATCTGTCCGTCCTCCCCAACCCATTTTATGGACAACCCATGTAAATGCTAAACTGCTATATAAATTCCATGCACAGTTTTATTGTTATATAAAGAAAAGGCACCTCTTTTTCTCCTTGTTGTTGTAATGGTCACCACTGGGGCTTGTGATGAGCCACACTCTGTACCCGGCACATGCTGAGAATGCCGACTGCAGCGAACACAAGGGGACTCTGGCAGATGAATGCTTCATATCTGGATGCAAATACGATGAAAACATGAAAGCAGCAGTGGCTTCAGAGCTCTGCCCCAATCTGAGGTGCTTTTGAGCACGCTCACACTTAGATCTTTCAGATACTGACTGGGTTTTAAGGTCAAAAAGCAAGCAAGCAAGAAAGCAAAGCAAGAAATTTGCAACAGGCAGAGTGTTGAAGCATTTTCAATGTCAAACAAAAGTTAAGTGGGAGTTTTGGGGGTCTTACCCTTGGAACTAAGCACAAAATCCTATTTGGAATTCCTAAATCCCATTTCAGGAACATTTTTTGGACCTAGTTCTTAATGTCTTGATGACCTATGCCATGTTCTCACATTCAGTAAGAAAGAGACTGACAGGTCTCATCTACAATATCCATGCGTAGTAGCTGTAGGCTGCTTCTAATCATCAACATTCTTTAATTATTAATAAAATTTTTATTAGCCATGAGTCAAAAGCTTCTCTTTTTCTGGCAAAGGGCTGGGAAGATAATTTTTTCTAACAGTAGATGTTTTTAAAGCAATAACCCAAAATTTAAACCAGATTTAAATATATTAAATGCAAATCCCCGGATAATTAGCACATTATATAGCTAAGTTGCTAAATACATAATATATCACATAGCCATTTATAATGAAGAATATCCCAAACAATTCTGTAATGAAATTTATTCCTTGTTTTTCTGCTTTATAGAGACTGTTCTTATTCTAACACAGTACAAGATGTTACTGTACAAACCTCATTCACGTTACCTTCTAATCTATTCTTAGGAAGCATTTTAATGATAACACCTGTTGTTCTAATAACAATTTTCAGTCTTTATTGCTTATGGGATCTAAGGCTAATCAGAAATGTAATGCTTCGCTATATTTCAGAGTGATTGATCTCAGTATATCAAAGACCTTTTTTTTTTTTTTCCCCAGTGCAAGACGTGTGTCTTTGTACTTTGCAACTACTGGTGTTAACAAGAACCTGGAATTAAATCAGTGCAAATCAGAAATATGCACTGATGATTTCCTATATGCATTTGCTGCTTTGTCTCACAGGAGAGACTGTCCCTGCATTCCCCAGCAACATTATCACACACTATAAAGAAGGAAGTGCAATGAATGCAGTTGGTTTAGTCCCCCTAGGAGTTCTCTCTGGTAGAGTATGTCAAAGTACTCCCAGCCATCAGTCTGTCAGGTCTGCTCGGATGTTTTGGAAGACAGCGTGCTCTGAATGGGAATGTAACAATAGCAGGCTGATTTTTCAGCAGCCAGCACTGATAACTCTGATAAGCAGTCTTCTTGAGGTAAGAAGTGACGCATATCAGAGGTTCCTGCCTTAGACGCCAAGGTTATTCGTCATGTAATTGGATATTGTTGGAGAAAACCATAATTATCCCAGATTTAAAGACATAAGGCCATCTAGTTGATAATATGTGGTCAAAGATAATCATTCGCTGCTGAATCCACTTTAATCTTTCCTATTCGTTTACTTTCAAGAGATGTGACCTAACCAGGTCTTACTTAAACAAAGCTGTGACTTACTGGCTTCATGATTATTGTTAAATTACAGACCTGGTGCTCTTGGAATTTCATTGTTGTGGTAGAGTAAAACTTAGACTCTCTTAATTCAGAAGTCCAGGAAGTTATCAGTTGACAAAAGTAAGGAAAACGTACATCCCCTGGCAGATGCAGAGGTCTAGCTCTAGCTCCAGCTCCAGCCAGCAGAGAGCAGCTGTCATGAATCACTGCTATTGCCATCAAGTTCTACCTACACGATGGCCTATTTCACCCTACAAATGCAATAAAAAAATTCCAGCTGATGTACAGGTGGGGTGCCTCATCAACGGTGCCTGAATTTGCCTCTTTCAGCTGACCCCAGGCTGCCCAAATGATGGGGAACCTCACAAGACCTAGGGAGTCTGCTACTCCTGTCCACACCTACCTCTTGTCCCCATTTCTGCTCACCAGCTGCTTAGCTGTCCCTCTGCAGAAGCTGTGTTAGAGCTGGGTCCCAGCAGTCCTACTCTTCTCCTGGAACTGTAGTGGGAGTTTTTATCACATCATCCATTGACAGACCCAGGAGATTCTAGGAAGTAGCTGGCTCAGCTGCTCCAGCATGCTGAGACAATTAAGTCATCTGGTGGGCTATCTCCTGCTTCCAGGAAGTCAAAGACTATTACATCACAACAGGTTTTAGCTCTTGCCCCCAGGGAAACAAACACATGAAAGCTCACAAAGGTACACCAAACAAAGTAATTCCTCTGGCTCGGGCCAGCTGCAGATCCCAGCAGCCTTCTCCCTCACATCTCCTGGCACCAGAAAATCGATACATGTCTCCTCGTTCGATGCTTTGCTGAATGATGTGATAGGAAGTCAGGTTCCCTACCCTGCTCGCTCTCTCTTTCATGTGCTAACGCACACTTTTGTGTTTCTCATTGTAAACATCTGCAAACTGTCCATATAAGCATTACAAAACTTTCATGTAAATGCTATATGCTACCTTTAAAGACAGGTTTCTGTTTGAACAGCCTGTTGGTTCCTCATTTGCTTTTTCATAGTCTTAGCATGGAACCATACATTACAATACTTTCGTTCCTAAAAGCTGCACAAATAAATGAGGCTTTGGCTTTTCTCCAGATATTTTCCCATTGTTAACAGGAATATCTGTTTTTAGACCCTTTCCGTTTTTCCGTAAAGGTAGCCTTATCTTCTTGATCCATCAGTAACAGTTCATTACTGATGTGGAACTCAGGCTCTTTGAGGTAGCCCTTCCTGTAATTACTGTTTCTGTCATTCATTGTCCCCTGGAAACTGGGCTATCTAAATGGCATTTGATGCAATTCCTTAGGCTTATATAGGGAAAAAAATTCTACTGGAGTTATTTGGAGATATTTAATTTTGTTGTCTTATCATTATGGAATAGCTGTTAATGTTTGTAAGCTCTTTTCCCGGCATAGGCTGCATATGGAAATAGATAACCCTGGCTGAAGTTCTAGATTGTTTTTGGTGAGTGAAGTGGGAAAAAGTTTGTATGAAAGAGACTGGTACTGAGCCAAAATATCAAGACTCATATAGATACTAGGCTTGTTTAGTCATGTTTTATGCATAGATCCAACATGTTTTCATGCATATTTTTTCATGCATAGATACAACATATCAAATAAATTTACAAAAGAAATTATGGAATTTGATAATAAAAAATCTCCTAGATCTGAAGCCTTTGACTATATTATCTTACCCCATTAAATTACTGCTTAAGGAAGAATTTCATCTAGGAAAAGGAAAGAAGGTAGAAGGCAGTAATAGAAAGGCATTGGAAGAAGCAGCTGAAGAGGGATCTCAGCTCTAAGCGAGGAATTTATATTGTACAATACTGAAAGTGGTAAATTCTCTTCACAGATAGCACACAGCATCGCCAGGGGAGCAGCGTGCTTTCTCTTTACCTCTTTTGTACCGTTTTACGTCCACAATAAGAATGTTTATATCTGAGGCTTCCTGCCAGTCAACAGACACAGGCATTTTGAGAGCTCTTTTCAGCTCATAGTATAGCAACATAAATACCTCACATGAATCAACTATTTCTGTTGGTTAACTAGAGGGGACCCGAGGATAACAAGCTCAAGAATTTCCTCCTCTGTGAGGAGGAACAATAATAAAACAAGGTAATAAGAGAGGGTAATAAGACTTTGAGAGGGCTCATATGTATGAAGAATCAGACGTGCAAGACACTTATCACTTGTCTGCCCAAAATCTTCTGATGCCCTTCCACTGAAGAGTTGTTTAAAAACAGCAGATTCTGATTATAGAATAATTAAGGGAAATATAAAACATTTGATTGCAACTGGTATCCAATCTTTATTTTTTTAAATTTATCACAGGTAATTCAGCCAGAGGTGTAGAGAGGGGTTTGCATATTGCCTGATATTTATGGTTTCAATTCTCAATATCCCGCATGTGCATGTGTGGGAGTCAGTATGTTCACCTTGTCTATGTCTGCACACATACATGAGCATTCGTGGGAGTGGATGTTTTCTAGAAAACATATAAAGTTCATTGTACAGTATTAAGCAAATGGAAGGTACTATGTTGTGTATGTAAAAGGCATTTTACATGGTATGATAGAGAAAAATTGCTAAATTGGACATGGTCTGTGAATGCAGAGAATATTCCATGACATGGGAGGAATTAGTCCAGCCAAGAAACATGATACGACATATTTAAAAAAGGAAACTTGGCTCTTTAAGGAACGATGATACCTTTTACTCAGCTTTTATATCTTTTCCAGCATAACTCAAAACCTCAGGCTATGATTTTATGATACCAACATGCAACATATTAAAAAGATATCCTTCTAAGTCAGACAATACTTATTCATTAGTTCCTGAAAATCAATTCATTTTAGATGCTTCTAACTGGATTGTCTGGAATCAGGACACTCAAATCAGCAGTCCTCTTAGAAACCTGACGCTTCTAGGTTTTAAAATCTACTGATTCATAATGAAAGGAATTTGATACATTTAAATGCTTTTAGTGAAATGCAAATGGAGGAGTTTTTTATGTAAATTCTTGGCAAAATTTAACAACAAAATGAAACAAGTATCTTCTGTAATATGGAAAATAGCATATGTGAAAGAAATGCATGGAAATTGCTCACAGATATCCAGAATGACAACTTTCCAAATTCTATTACTGCATGTCAGTTCTGCTCAGGAATGAGACACCGTTGCTTTCAGATAGGATGGGAAGATCTTCTTCCCACCCAAGGCCACACACAGCTGGGGCAGAAATATCACACACAGGAATTTCTGCCTGCCTTTATTTTTGTTTCACAGCTCTTCATACAGTTTAGCTCATGCTGAAAAGCATTTAAGTGCTAGCTCCTCTTAGAGATGCACAGCCCTTCACTTCTTAGCACACAGAGCAAACCAACTTGCCTCCAAGCCAACAGCACTTTTTCGGTATTTAGGGGCAAAGGCAAGGATCTGTTGCAGCCGATTTCAGTCCGGCAGCACGCAGTGCTGGCGATAGGCCAGACAGGGCAATTTCTGAGCACATCTCGTTTCCAGAGCATCTCCACCTCCAGCCGGGCCCACGGCTTTGCCCAACATGGGCCAGGCTGCAAGTGTGGGCTGTGGCTGCCAGCTGTAAGTAGGCAGTTGATCCATCAGTCATGGTGGGGCTGAATTAAAGATGAATTAGGTAAGCACTCTTCTCTGTGTTAAATTAAGGGAAATGACTTGTCCCAAACAATATAGGGGATAAAGCAACTGAGGCCTTTGTTACTTGTGACTATGAGAGATGATTCTTAGAATTGGTCCTTATCCCACTTTTCTGACCAGAATTGGTCCTTATCCCACTTTTCTGATGAAAATATTGCTTTGGCCACACCACTATTTTACATTTTCCCTAATAATATATTGAAGTTACAGAGATACAAATAGCGTTTATATCCAGTCCTTCTCAGCAGCGTTCGTTCACACTTCAGCCATGGGGGAACAGCAGAGCGTATAGCTATTACCATAGTTTGCAACTGTCCCCTCACCTAACAGCCCAGATGTTATTGGCAAGACAACATAAATAATAAAAGAAAAAATCATGTTCAAACATGGATGGACAAAAAAAAATCTTTTAAATACTTCTTCAGAATAAAAGCAACTACAAATGCAAGACACTTTTGCTCAATAATAAGTGGACTGGACAATAAGATAGCTGACTTATCTAACACCTTTTGAGCACTGCACCTGCTGAGGACTTCAGGGGTGGTTGCAAAGACTGTCCCTGCCCACGCCTGGCCCAGGGGAAGGCTGCTCACACGTCCTGCCAAGCGAGACAGACGCTCAGGCCTGGAGGTTAGATGGGGAGACAGCACTTTGCAAGGTCATGCAGGGCTGCCAGTGCTACCTGGCATGACTCATAGGCGTTGCAAAGTGATGAACTCCTACTCGACTCCCTGAAAAAAAACCACCACCATTTCTGAACCTGGCTAACAATGTTACATTTCAACATGTACTTGTTATTTGTACTGTCTTGCCAATTGCACTTGAACCCTGAGGGTGACCAGATATCTATAAATCTTGACAGTCCAGAAAAACTATGTTTGAGACCAGATCCTGAAAAATACATGTAAGTATCTAAGAAGAGGTATAAGGCCCCTGTTACTACAGTATGCTAAAGGTTCGTTATACCTAACATTTATGTTTGCTTTCTTCCTTTGAAGAAAGGTAACACTATTCCCGTATTAGCCATAAGAAAACAGTTAACAGCTATACAGCGTGGCAGGTATAAGACACTACAAGCCACTTAGTTCTGGTTTCCTAATCAACCAACATTATCCAGTGCAGCGTGGTGCTTTTGCAGCTTACATCCCTGGACTTCTTCCCAGAGAAACCAGGGGGCAAGAGGGAAAGGAGAAGTAGGCTCCAGATCTTATCCCAGCACTGAGTTGTCTCACATCACCAACCCTGGAACCAGGAGGAACTCCTGAGTTTGGGCGGCTTAGATATAGCCAAAGTGATGAAAATAATTTCTTAGTAGCATGCAGGAAATGTGATAGACCAGGGAGCTGAATTCGAATCTGCTCAGAAAAGAAGTACACTGCTTCTCAAGAGTGTGTGTAATGTGTGACAAATCTTTTGGATGCTCTTGAGCTGACATCTGTAGGGATGTAAGACCATTACAAAAGCACAGTTCATTTTCCTTTATTTTCCCATAAGGACTGTATAAAGGAGAGAAGTGAGTGAATGCCATTAATATAGTGAAAACCCG
Source organism: Grus americana (assembly GCF_028858705.1). Taxonomy (NCBI): domain Eukaryota; kingdom Metazoa; phylum Chordata; class Aves; order Gruiformes; family Gruidae; genus Grus; species Grus americana. Next base: position 63,657,322 of record NC_072854.1, read on the forward strand.
TAAATAAGAATAGATATTGTGAAAACTGCTGAAAACAAGACTGGTTTAGTTATTCTCTTAACTCAGGAATATTCATACAGCCATTACCATTGCTGTTTTCTAGAGCTTCAAAGTCTGAATTTGAAAAATCTATACTTTTCAAGCAATACTTCTGATATGTTTAAGTAGGTAACAGGCAAATCTCAAAAGCTTTGGTGAGTCTATTTTATATTAAAAAAAAAAACAACTTAAAATTCTGAATGTTTGTCTCAATTTATCTTAGTATCTTGGAATTCAGACAGAAAACCTAAGATCAGAATTTTCTCATGAGATTCTCCTCCCTGGCAACAACCGAAGTGTAGCACCTTCCTCATCATTCTCATCCTTCCACTTCTGATCTCAGCAGAAACTGAGGCGCACAGCTGACTCCAATATTTATTTATTTAGAAAGCAATGGAACATTTTGAACCACAAAACAAAAAGAAGGAAAGTTTGGTTGTTTGAATTTCTGCCAAAGATGTGATGAATTCTCCTAAATAATTGTTAAACAACAATTGTTATAATTTAGGGCATTTGGTCTGTGCCAAATGCTATTCCACTCTGCACTATTGTAGCTTAGGGTGCAAGCAGCCTACCCAAATATCATCACAAAACTTGGCTAGCTAAATTACCTAGTTGTTTTCCCATGGCTCCTCTTGGAGTCAAAGGGAAGACACAGCCTCTGTGATACAGTGATTCAGAGCAGAAGGCTAATTTGGGTACTTTCAGTTGTACCCTTGGTGACTGTCTCATTCCTATTTAAGCTAGTGGCCAAGCTGGGTATCTAAAGTTGGTATTGTAAAAGTCTCCCTGTTTTGTTACATTGACCTTTGAATGATAATTAGGACCTGTCTGTGTAACATCTAGTAAAACAAGGCTCCAACCACACAGACATCTGTTACCAAATTGATCTAATCCAAAATGATCTGTACGCCCACATACACACTGAGGTATATTGGCATTTAGTAAAAAAGAAAAAAAAAGCAATTAGGAAAGTTATCTTTGGCTTTATGCTTCAGGGAAATGACAGAAATAACCTAAAATTGATGTACATGTTAAATAAAACTTCTATTTGCCTTTAAGATTTAAATATATGATCTATGAAGTCAGTATTTTCATCTTACCTAGACCAACTATCACCTGCTTAATAAATGTCTGCTCCTTTCGTTATCTTTTTTATAAAATAAAAGTAATTAACCATAGTAAATAGCTACCAATCACTGAATGTATGTAGTTCTCTTTTACCATTCATTCTCTCCTGTTTATCTCTCCACAGTTTAGCACTGCTTCAACAGGGAAATTTCTCTCACCACGTACATCGTGTCCCATTGGCCCCTAGCACAGGAAAGGGCATTAACTGCAGAGCTGCTAAAGCTGGGTTTTTATCGCTGTCAGTTCAAAGATATTTGAGGGCTACAGAGATGCTATCAGGTCTTCCTCTCTTTTCTGTGCCACACACAAGACACCTGCAAGTCATTGAGCTCTTTACCCAAATGCATCCTCGCATTCACATTGTCCAGTGCTTGCTCTGGCTTCCACACACTTTCAGATAGAAAATGTTCAATAAGGTAGCTACAGCAAGCTGAATTTTTTTCAGAGGAGTAATTTTGCCTCAGAAAAGGCAGTGTTGTTTTTTTTTTCTTACAAAAATATTTTTATTAACATTTTTTTTCTATGAGGGAAAGTTGCTTCTAATTTCTCATTTTGTTAAGAAAACAACCAGCATTACGTTCTGACCTTTTCCGGTAATTTTCTTTCGCTATTGTTTTGCTAATTTATTTAGACTTTAATATTCTAACATGTTTATTCAAATGCTATTCAAATACCAGGTTAAATGTTATTCAAATACCAGGTTATAGGATCTGCTATTCTAATGCAATGTTTTGAAGTTATCTCAACAGAATACTTGCTACATCAAAAGGAAAAAAATATTTTCTCAGATGTAATTTACTGCAAATTTTTAAATTTTGCCTGACGGACATTTGGTTTTAACTTCTAATTTCTAATAAAAACAAAGTCTGACATTTTCATAAAATAAATTCTGCTTTCCAATTTGCTACTGTTAACATTGGTTTTATTATGTTAGCAATTGTACTCTGAACTAAGGAACCGTGTTTTTTAAAAGAAAATAGTAAGGAACCAGCAGGCAGTCCTAGATGAGCATGCACTTCTGTTTATGCTGGGACTAGAAAGGGAAGTTTATGTTCATGCAAAAATGAGACTTAAATAAGTATTTCCTACTGGACTTATACAAGCACATGTGATGGCATAGTTGGAAACCTGAGATTTAGCCATTAAAATACCAGCTGATGTAGATGGCAAATGTCAGCAAAGGAGATGCAGTTCATTTTCCAATTCATTGGCATAGGAAACTAGTGGTTTAATAGGGTGATAGGCCAACAGATGTTTGATTTTTTTTCCACACAGTCACACAATCTGGTAAAAGTTACATCACTTCCTTGCACGCTAGCCCCGCTAAATTGTTTCCTGTGCCAATGTTCCAGCTGAAGCTGGAAATACTGGAGGATTTCTTTCCCTTTCTGAAAAGCTAATGTTAATGGTGGCTGAAACCAGTTTCATCTGGTATTACTTGAACATTGATATTATACTTTAAAAATAACAGCAAAAACTATGTAATGGGTTTCATTGAAGTGCATAAGCTCCTGATAAAAAGAACAGAAACCATTTTACTCATTTAGTATATGCATAATATGCCATTAAAAACAAGCCAGCATTATCAAGAAGATAGACTAGACCATCATATAAACTTTTTTTTTTAACTCTGATTTTAGGACACAGTAACAAACACTCTGTAACATCTCAACTTTTCAAAGCACTCAAGAGCATGAACAAAGCTGTATGGAAAGTGAATACAGAACTGGGGAGCGCAGTTGTCCCTGGCAGTTCAGTGATCCCTTGAGCACCAAAATTTTCTTTCCTTGGCTAACAGAGACACAGAGGAATGTCCCTCAGTCCGCTATCTCTAAGTGTGATCACTATTTGGGAGTGTTGGTTGATGAGAAGCTCAACATGAGCTGGCAATGCGCACCTGCAGCCCAGAAAGCCAACTGTGTCCTGGGCTGCATCAAAAGAGGTGTGACCAGCAGGTCGAGGGAGGTGATCCTGCCCCTCTACTCTGCTCTTGTGAGACCCCACCTGGAGTACTGCGTCCAGCTCTGAGGGCCCCAGTACAAGAGAGACATGGAGCTGCTGGAGTGAGTCCATAGGAGGCCACAAAGCTGATCAGAGGGCTGGAGCACCTCTCCTGTGAGGACAGGCTGAAAGAGTTGGGATTGTTCAGCCTGGAGACAGGGCGGCTCCGGGGAGACCTTATTGCGGCTTTCCAGTTCCTGAAGGGGCCCTACAGGAAAGCTGGAGAGGGACTGTTTATCAGGGAGTGTAGTGACAGGACAAGGGGTAATGGGTTTAAAGTAAAAGAGGGTAGATTTAGATTAGCTATTAGGAAGAAATTCTTCACTATGAAGGTGGTGAGGCACTGGAACAGGTTGCCCAGAGAGGTTGTGGCTGCCCCCTCCCTGGAAGTGTTCAAGGCCAGGTTGGATGGGGCTTTGGGCAACGTGGTCTAGTGGAGGGGGGCTGGAACTAGATGATGTTTGAGGTCCCTTCCAACCAAAACCATTCTATGATTCTATGATTCTATGATTTTGCACACTTCAAAAAAAGGGTGATACTTTGCCAAACCCATGCTTATAGAAAGAAGATGGTGCCTGTCATTCTAATGATCTGAGCTTGGTTTCTGAATTAGGCATCTTTAGACTGCAACTGCAGGTAGCAGAAAATGTTTGTGGGAGCAATCACTCTTATGTTTAGCTCGCTCTCTCTCATCCCACCCAAAGGTGGCTGAAAAGGGGGGTTTTGTTGTTGTTTCTAGAGGAACTCCATCAGCAGAAGGCAAGCTGAAGAGAGTAACCCAAATGTCTTTAAATTGTGAGATTAAGTAACCGGTGATGTCTTGTAATTGACTTGGCATGTGATATTGCAGACCTCAGCAAAATAGATCAAGCACAGGCAAATATAGTCCCTGGGCCAAAAAGTATTGAACAGATAGTGAAAGGGAGACAGAAATTTTGTCCTGACTATCCCACCTGAAAAATTCTGAGATCTCATTGCTACTGATGGAAAGAGATGTTTATAGATGCCAATTCCATGACCAAAGTTCACATTTCGATGTGTGGCTAAGGTCTGGGAAAAAATCTGTATACAGTACAGTATTTACATGACCGTCTTACCAAAATAACCTGAATGCTTTCCTCTTTTACTAAACTTTTGATCAATTATGGATTTTTTAAAATAATGTATCTTACAATTACTGTGTATCTAAATGAATATTGTTATCATAAGAGCTGTGCAGAGCCCTGCAAAATGACGTGTGATTGCCTGGATTGAAAAAAAAAAAAAGTAACAGATATCTTAGGAAACATTGGAAAACATTTATGGTTTTACATATGGTCAGGATATCTTGGAAAGCATACTGCAGCTGGAACTGCATTACTGAGAGCAGCCTGCCCAAATCCCAAATAAGTCTGAGAGAAACAGCTTTTCCAGAAAGCTTCCCCTCCATCTGCAGATCTAGTGGATGCCTTTAACCAGTTATAGATAGCTTTTCCTCCTAGGCTCTCTGCTCAGAGTCTTTTTCTTTCCGCAGCATTATCGTCAAGACTACATTTGGAGTGGAAGCTGCAGTGAAGAAAAAGAACCGACATGTGTTTGCATCATTATCAATGGGGTTTGATAGCATGGTAATAAAATGCCAGCACAGGGGTGACAGCGGAGCTCCAAAGCTGCTGACACTGGTGGAGCTACATTTACACAAATGCATTTGTAAGAAATGCAAAGAGCTTGATTACAGTAAATATGGCCTGATTTTGCAGTCATGAGAAACTAGGTCAGAGGGAGCTTAGTTTATCACTAGGATGTTTGTGCATCATTGTGAGACCTTTCCCACGGCTTCCCAGCCGTACCTCCTGTCCATCCCCACAGCAAACTGCACTCGCTGCTGTCATGCAAGATGCAAAGAGGGAAATGAAGCCGTACCACTTCTGTGAGAGGGCAAATAACCTCAGCTTTGGGGTACGCACATCATCAGAAAGCTGACGTGCAGACAGAATAAAGACAAAGTGTGATTACAGCACAAGCATAAATATAGAAATGGTTCTCGAGTACCATAGCTATTTCATCTGAAATACATATCTGTAATTATTTGGCTATAATTTAGTGGCCTAGGTATTCAACCTGACCAAAGTGTCAAGCTTATTTAGCCACTGCTAGTAACAGGTCTGCAATCAGAATGTACGTGGCATCGGGCAAAATCCAATTCAGTTGTGTTGCTTTACTCTCGCATTGCAAATAGGAATATATTTGGGGGAGGTCTGCACAAGGCCTATCCTTAACCTGTGCCATCCAACTGCTCATTATCGGGTCTAAATGGGATTAGGTATAGAGATAAATTCACCATTAATTATTAAAGTCACTAGACAAAAAATTAAGAATAACAAGGAGTAGATACTCTACAATACTAATATGTGCAGCCATCAAATATCTAACAAGTTTAAAAAGTTAAGAAATATGTATTAATTTTATTTTAAATAGTACTTCTTTTCCTAGTCAATATTATTTCCTCTCCATTTTGAAAGCTAAAATGAAAAATTAAGTTATCGGATCTTATGATATCTGATTTACAAGTGAAGGAACAAGCCCTATTATTCCTCTATATCATTATATTTATGTCCCATTTATTCTTACTGTACTATGGTTTCTTTGACAAAAAATTAAGCTAGAGATCACTTAATGCAGATTTTTCGGCTACTCACTTTATTTTTATAATTTCAAAAGACAGGAAAAGACAAAATCATAGTTGCAAGTTTTTTCTATATACCATAAGGGGCAAGGATACCGTAGGCTATACAGCCACTAATGCCGTCTCATTAAGGTTATAGGTAAAAGAAGAAACATTTCAAATGTGGCACATCTCTCATCTTTCAAACTGCTGCTAGAATTTTTAGATACTTATGTTCCAACTGAGAAAATATTTATGTACATGCTCAGCTTTAAAGATGGCAGTAATCCTTTTGAATTCATTGAGACTATCCACTTACTTAATATTAGTTATTTATTTAAGGGATATGCATCTCTGATCCGGTTAGTCCCTTTTTCTACTCAGGCTTTTTTTTACCTATTTGCAAAAAGGAATCCTGCAGGATTCTGCAGTTATTCTTGCCGTAGGGTTATTACATAAAGATGATGACTAGCATTTCCACTGTCTCGTATAATAGGTTATTATTTTCTGCCTACCTGATTTCTACCTACATTTTCAATTAGATACAGTGTTCTTAACCTCCCACTCCATTACCCTAGTTCATTAAGCATCCGTTGCAAAACCATTGCAATGATCACTGCGTAACAGCTGCCTTTTGGGATGGCAATGAGTTTTTCTTAAATCTCTTGAATTTACTTTGGGTCAGGTAAATCTCACTTGCATGTAGGAATTGAGGGGAGGATATAAACTAATGGAGTCTGTCAGATATATTGTGTAACACAGTTAAATATAGTGCCGGCAGTTCCTTTCGTACTTGTCCTTCAGCTTATCATTATTATTTTCTTATTATAGTTTATTAAGATGAGATGACTCTATTATCTGTTATCGGTAATTTCCTTTAAAGCCACATAGTTTCACTGTGTACTGTGGGAGATTTGAAGCATCAGACTCAGTATGCTGAACTTTGAATTTTCCAAAGCTGGCAATGGAAAAATTACACAACCTCACTGTTTCCAATTAGTTATGGACTTCTGTTTATTCCTTTACCACAAGCATTTTTGCTTAGTTAGTAGTACAAATTGTTAATCATAAAAATGTGCTATCTCACATATGCTGAGAATGAAACAGGGATTGGCTCCTTGCCCTCCAGAACTCAAGCAATCCTCACTCGTCCGTTTCCAGAACCTTTTTTCCAAGGAGTCTGATTGACTGACGACAACAAGCAAAAGATTACTGTGAACCCGTAGAACACCACTGCCTGACTTCAACATTTCCCAGTAAGTGAGGTTCTCAAGGAGTGATGCTGTGCGCAGCTCAGGCAATAACAAATAGTGCATGCTACCATTCCCTTAGAAATTCATTTCACTACTCTTGACAGTGAAATGGTAGCAGATAAAAAAATCTCCTACTATGTACCTTGAGTATGCATCCAAAAAAAATGTTAGTAAATTGTTGAGAATTCATAGTAAAAATTAAAATATTAAAATAGTAAAATAATACTAAAATGGTAAAATAATGTCAGGGTTGGGAAAAAAGTTCTGAGATAGAGCTTATAGACTTTAGTATGTCCAATCTAGAGCAAAGACATAGTAACTGTCTCCAAATAAATACAAAACTATTCATATTTAATAAAATAATGGCAATGATAGAGGTAACTAAGAGCAATTGTTCTTATTAGTAAGAATAAAATTAAAAATAATAGACATCTGGAATGAGACAAATGTGGTGCAAAAAATAAGAAAAGTATACTAAGATTTTTAAAGCAATGAAAGAATCCTTCCAGGAGTTCATTAGAAAAATTCTTGCAAGCTCTGCATAACTCTGCCTGCTTATGTTTCTTCTGTCATATTCTCCAAGCCTCTTAGGCACTCTGTTCCCTTGTCCCTTCTGAAAGTTACCCACTCACATTCTTGTTTTCTCTATTGCTCCTTTTGGGCTGCCCTGCAAATGTGCAGTACCTTTTTTATTTATTTATTTTTTATTTTATGTGTAAGGACTGTGTCCCAGCGTTCGCAGTCTTCTCGTTTATCTTAAACTCACATCTCACCCCTGAAGCCTTCTAAAACTTGATCCCATTGATGGTGTCATCACTTGGTTCTGATCCTAGGCCATGGCCTAGCCTATTGTCTCTGTAGGACTCCGCGACCCCTAGGACAGAGGAAAGGCATTGTTGTCATAAGTGCTTACTGATATAAGATGATTCAGCTAATAAGTGTCATCTAAAGGCAAGTGCTTTACACTTTCTAAAAATCAGTATTTGATAGTCTTTGTAACTGGACTTTACATTTGGACTATTTAACGTTCGCTAATAACTTTTGAAAAATCTGGTAGTCTTTTTCCATTTTTTTTAATAATATACTGTATAAATAGACAATATCAAATCTTTTCAGGTATCTGTTTGGGAATGTACCCTTAGTAAGTTGTGACATGACACAGCGGTGTGGATCAGCTCAAAGAACAGACTGAATTTCCAATAGTAATGAATCTGCCACTCAACTAATTTATGTGCCATTTTTTTGAACATCTGCTATCAGACAGAAGTGACATAATAGAATATAACTTCTCCTTTACAATCCTGTTAATAGAGAAAGGCAAAGACGCCTGTATTCTGAGGAAGCTGTCAGCAAAGTTGCAGGCTGGAGGTCCCAGTATCACTTACAGTACTGGCAAGCAGGGGGTCATTGCTGGGGAATGAAGCTTGGGGAAAGAAGCAAAAGGAAAAGGCTTGGGGGGGGGTGGAGGGGAAGAATCAAGGATCTTTCTTCACCATTCTTTTTTTACAGCTTTTGTGTGTCTGGACTGATTTGTTGTGGGAGAGCTGCTGGAGACAGTATATTTGGCACAGGACAGGGTAGCTCAAAGCCAAAAGGATGGTGCTATTGCCAGTTTAAACCATGGCTTTTCTTTTTTTTTTTTTTTTCTCTTTCTTCCTCCCTTCTTTTTCTTTGAAGGAAGGAAAAGAAAAAAGGGGAAGAAAGGGACTTGCAATGAAAACCAGAGCAGTGGGTTAACTACGGCCCTGCAGGCTTCAGTAGAACAGGAAGATACACGAGGCGCTTGCTCTACCATCTGGCGTGCAATTCTGCTGCTGCTGCTCTTAGTACATAACTTTGGAGTGAATAAGCAAACAAGTAAAACTTTTTAAGAGACATCAATTATGAAACACCAGCTATTAATCTGTCAGCTTACTCCCTTCCCTTTTCTCCCACCACAGTATTCCTTTCTCAAGTCTTTTCCAGTTCTCGTGTCTACCTGTGAAAATACGCACTGCCTTGTCAGGTTTTCAGATCCGACTCCGTTCGCCTTTTCTTTGGCATTGCTTCTCAGGATGAACTGGGGCCAGAGCTAATACATTTATATTTCTCTTGTAATCACTTAAGCTTCTTTGAGTTGGAGAGAAATGCAGTTAGTAGCAATAAAGCCGTCCATCTCTGTTGAAAGATTTCCTTCAAGTCTGGCTGGAAGTGAGAATGCAAAAGAGAAGTTTCAGGTGAGCTGAGCTTGCTCAAGGGCTGTTTAAAATGCAGTCACAAATGGCTGGGTCCATTGCTGTGCAGGAGTATGTTAGGTTTTAATTCTGATGGCTTTTCTCAAGCGCAATGAAAAGTGTTATGTTGAGGTCACTTCTTTAAGTTGGGTAAATCTTCATAGCACAACTGAAGTCAGAGAAACAGAGAACTTTCAAAATCTGAGTATTTTGTCTCTTAAAAGTCTCTGAGAGTGATGCTACAGCTGATTTTTGATGCTGAAAACCTCATAATCAAATATATATCTTCCGGGCTTTCTTGCAAGCAGCTCTTATCTGGCTCCATTCTTATAACAAAAAAGGAAAGGCAATCAGTAATAGCAAAATCTTGGAAGCATTAAGCATAAGTAATCACTGAATTGTACTACAACTGCGAAGCACAAGTTTAGTGAGAATAAGATGTATTAATTTACAGACATAGCCATGAATGCCAAGTAACATTTTTTACACAATTTATTTTTTTCATTCACAACTGCTGATCCTTAAACTGGCCAGAAAGGAGGGAAAAAAAGGAACTCCAGGCTGCCTAGCGCAGTTGATTTCATTTGACACAACATACTGTCTGTTAGGTTTATTACACAGCTTCTTAAAACACGAGAACTGTAACAACAACAGATCACAGTTTCAGTTTGGTTTTGACTGGCCTCCTGCTTTGCACTGGTAGAGCTGCAAGTGAAAACAAACACAACAATTAATGCTTCGATTCTGACTGCCTGATCCTATCCACAAGGCAGGTACATATCCGAGTGACCCAAGTACAGCTGGCACAAAACTTTTCACAGTTTTGAGGATGTAATAAGATAGCATAGATTTTGAAAACTCAGAAGATAGCTATTGCTGCTATCAAGAGGCTGGGTGGCTAAGTTCTGTTAAGCACTTAAATATTCAGATATTCATCTAAAAATTGGGCTGGGCATCTGTAAATATATTCTCTTCCGAGATATCTGGTACTTTTTGCATTCAGGGAAGCTGGAAATGCCATAAGGATAGCCCTTTTTTCACACCACTGGCACTTCTGCTTTTTGCCGTGCGGGGAGCAGGAAGTGCAGAGGTAAATAAAGAGGAAAAACAAAAACTGAAAAAAAAAAAAAGTTACTGCAACTCCTTGTAGCTCAAAACCAAAATGAAGTAGTTGGGGTGTGAGGTTTAACTCGCCCAGTAGGCAAGTCTTCGTCTTCTAAGTCTTTTGGACTTCAGTTGCCTAGTTTATCCCTCTCTAACAGGAACAATTGCTTTATAAAGTAATTGCACAACATGCTCTAATATGAAAAACCTAAAATATCACAAGAAACCATATGAACTTAAAACCAATAAAATTTGCCTTTTCACAAAATTATAACGATACACTGTATTAATGTGTTAATGCTTGTGGTACTGCACATCATCTATTTGTTTTCTTTGTTCTTAACCCCTTTGTTCCAAGCGTCAGGATATCCTGATGCTAAGGACTCTGCAAAATAACAGTACAACAACAATAGTATAATGCTTTGGAAGCACTTCACGATTTTCAAGACAGAGCCACCCGAAAGTGTAGTATGTTAATCGTACGGCGCTACAGCCTGCAGTCAAAATAGGGCTAGTTTTTGACAAGCATTCAGGTCACCAGTTTGAGGTGGGAACATTAAGCATGGCAGAGGATCCTAACGCTGGGCAGCACACTGCCCCTGCTGATGTTGGCATGAGGAGGAAAGGTTTGTGCACCCTGGTTTCCGCAAGTAACGGTGTTTGTTAACTTCCAGTCCATTCTCTTGGCTCCTCTTCCTCTGTGAAGGAAGATCCTGCTTGTTTGCCAGTTTATTTTTCCATCTGGAGGAAAGGCAGAACATTGAATGTAACCCGAATGTAACAAACGCATTAACTATGCCTGCTAGAAAATATTATAATGCCCACAAAAGTCCTGTTAAATAACTCTTCTGCAATTTTACTGAAAAGTAAGCGCTGGTGCGAGCCCACCCTCCACCCTTCTGCTGTACACTCTGTAAACCAAGGGCTAAAGGACAGATCATTACCAGCAGCAGGCTAAAAGGGATATAGTGTATAAAGGCGAAGTAACAAGTCTGCAAAGCGCAAGGCCCCTCCCGGCCAGGGACCCCAGGGAAGGGATGGGTGCTGCTGCGGTGCCCGCCCAAAGGCAGCGAAGAAGCCCGGGGAAGCGCTGGCCGGGCCCTGAGCGCTGCTGACGGCTGCGGAGCCCGGCAAGCCACTTCATTTCTGCATGAGACACAGCACTCGCCCGGGCGGCTTTGCCTTGTTTTAAAAGATTAGCGGTGAATAATTGTCTTCTCGTTGGAGTCTGCGAGTGATCGCTGCCACCAGGCAGTGTCCTAACGTGAACCCATTCAGGTGGAGCTTTGCAGCCAAAGGGGTGAGGACGCGGGTCAGACCCCGCACCCTCCCCAAAACCGGCTGAAATGAAACTCGTTCCTCTCGGACCCGTCAAGCGCCGGCACCTTCGCTGCTCTTCTGCATACCCGTTTGGGGTACTTTCCCTCGGGTTGGCGTCCGAAAGCGGAGCAGGCGGGGGGCACCGCACGCCGCCAGCGGACTCGTGCCCCGCTCCCGGCCCTCGCAGCGAGCGGCGGGACGTGAATCACCGCCTTTACTCCCGGCCGAAGGGCGGCCGAGGTTACCGCGGGGTTTGACTAAGAAGCCAAAAACCCCACCGGCTCCGTAGTCAGCCCGGCGAGGGCGAGGAGGAAGGCGGGGGGGTGGGGGCTCCCCCATGGCATCACGGCGCGGATAAAGTCAAACCGCCTCCTCCCTACCCTCCTCCTTAGTGCAGTGAGGGGCGTGAGGGGTGGCTCTGCCCGCCCAGCCCCGCTGCCCCCGACTGCCGCTGCCGGGCTGCGCCAGCCCCCGCGCCGCGCCGCCGCCGCCGCCGCCGGCAGCAGCGGCCCGAGCCCCCGCCCCCGCCCCCGGGGCTCGGCGCTGCGCCGCGCAGGCATGAGCGGCGGCTCCGCGCCTGCCCGCCAGCCGCTTCGCCCCGGCTGCCGGCGCCTGGCGGCGGGCTGAGAGCGCGCAGAGGGCCGCCGGCGAGCGTGGCGGTCCGAGCCCAGCGCTCCTTCCTTCCGCGCCCGCAGCGCGGAGCCGGGGCCGGGCGGCGGCGGGGCGCGCCCCCTGTGCGGGGCGGCGGCGGTGGGCGGCCGGGCGCCCCCGCCCCGCTCTGGATGCCCATCGCGGCTGCTCGGGCCGGGGGGTGGCTGCGGCTCCCCGGCGGGGGGCGCGGGCCAGGATGCCGGTGCTGGAGCGCTTCTTCCCCGCGGCAGAGCCGGGCAGGCGGAGGAGGACGGGGGAAGAGCCGATGCCCTTTCCCATGGGCAGTCTGCCCGGTTATCAGCAGGGGACCCTGGCCTGGGACTTGCCCGAGATGATCAAGATGGTAAAGCTCGTGTGGAAATCCAAGGGGGAGCTCCGCGGGGCGAAGCACAGAGGGGTTTTGGAGAGCGAGGATGCCCTGAGCGTTTCGGCAGGTAAGTTTCCCCCGACCTGCTGCTGGGGGAAGCCGGGGGGGAGGGGCGGGTAAACGCGGCTGGGGGCCGGGGATGGCGGGGAGCCGCGGCCGGAGCCGTCCCGGCCCGTCGTGGGGCAGAGCCGCTGGAGCCCGGGGCTGCTGCCGCCGGAGCGGGGCGGGTTGAAAAGGCGCGGGGCTGAGGAGCGCTGCCCCACGGGCGTCCGGGTTTAAAAACGTGCTTTTGCGGCTCTCGCCCTCTCCCCCCGCGGACATACACACGCACACACGCACACACACACACACACTTTGTGCCGGATCTGGAAGCCAGGTCCATTTACTGATGGCGCTCTCCCCTGCAATCTGTTGCGTGCTTTTATAAGCGGAGCGATAAAAGCTCAGAACTAGAGCAAGTAGCTCCGCGGCTTTGAGGCTGACCTAAGCGAGGGCAACTGGGCTTGGTGCCGGCGCGGGGGAGCCTCTAACCCAGCCCGCACGGAGCTCCGCAGCGGCGGCCCCGCGGTCAAGGGAGGAGGGGGGGGCGGCCGCGGGGCACCCCGGGGCCTCCGGGCAGCTCGGCCGCTGCAGGAGCAGGGGGTGGCTGCGCTCGCCCCAGCGCCGAGGGCTTTCCCGGTTGTCTTAGCTGTGGCTTTCTAAGCGCATGGCCTCTCATCATACGCTGCCAAACTTTACCCTCGTCTTTGAGTGTGCTTGGCGCGTTTCACATGATCTTCCCGTGCTTCCCATCTGCAAAGCGGAGCGACACCCTTATGACTTGCGTTAGCTACTGGTGTTAAAAACTTGAGACCCATTCTTGGAGTAACGCTGCCCCATCCCACTACTTTCTCTTTGAACGTGGTATATTACTGGCTAAAGAGCACATGCTGGTTTTATTAACTGTATAAATCTTGCATGTCAGGTTTTTTTTCCCAACTCACAGTCATGAAGCCATATGGCACCATATCAAATGCTTTACTGAAGTCCAGGTTAGACTTCTTGCATTTTCAGTATGTAGAAATGAGTTGTCAGGTTAGCATGGTGCTTCTTACTTCTGATTAGTTGATACTGCATCTTATCCTATGCTGCACGTCACATGGTTCAAAACCTCTTGCCTTCTGTTGGAGGCAACCTCTTGTCTCCTTCAAAACCTCTTGAATTCTGTTGAAGGCTCATAGGCTTATGATTGTCTCAGTATCAGTTGATAATTTTTTATTCTCCTGTCATCGTACTACCGTGACTAAATAGCCTTGCTGAAACTGTGTGGCTTGGTTTTTCAGAACTGGATTATCTCATCTCTGCAACCTGGTCACTAAAGTTGTCCGGTGCTTTCAGTCTTCAAAGATTATGCCTTCATCTTCCTTTGCTGTACCCTGTATCGAGACTATAATTTACAGTATTTTGTACCAGAATAATGTAATTTCTTATGTAGCCTCACCATGTTGCAGGTATTTCAAAGTGCATGTGTGTGTATGATGTAGTGTGTGTGTAACTGTATATATAAACTTGAATAGTAGGTAAGTGTCTGTGTATGACTTTTGAATGCCCATCAAGGTTGGCTGGTTGGTCATTGTATGTCCATTGTTTCAGATGTTTGCAATTAAACTAAGAAATGTATGGTTCACTTCTGTTTTGAAAAAGGGAAGGTAAGCTCTCAGGCTCCAAGGAAAATGTACAACCTGCCATCCCACTCTTTGGGAGTCACTTCAATTTAAAAGAATAGTAAGAGTGTTGTGGATAAAGAAATGGGAGGTCAGATTACTCTTTAAGACTTGGAGCAAATCAGCTGGGAATGTACCGTAGCCAACCAGGGAGATTGAGGTTTGTGTGGTAAATGGTGAGTGTTCAGAGATGGACCCTAATCAAACAGAACTTAAAAATGCTGCATTGGTTACACCTCATGTATGAGTAATAGTGGTTTTTCAGTATGCTCGTGTTGTATCTGGTGAAATTAGTTTCATTAGGTAACAAATGAGATTCGCCTTCAGATTCCTGGAGGCAACTAAAAATGTGCATGAATGTACAGAGACAGATCAGTCCACTAGCAGGATATGAGTAACTTGCATTTACTCAAGTGTCTATTACTCGTATCCTGTGAAAGGACAGTCCTCTTCATGGTGCCAGATCCTATTTCATAAGCTCAGTTGACTTGCACCAGTACAAATCAGAGCAGAAGATGACTCTAACTCTCAACACTTTAAATACGAATCATCAGACAGTTTGAGTGAACCAGACCTGGGTTGCTGGTTTTTCCTCCTCAGCAACAGTCATCCTAGTAGTTTTCCCTCTTGTGGTTTCATTTTAGTCACTTAAAGTACATGGTAGTATGTGGGAAAACCAGTAAATGCTGAAATCTAGTATACTTAAATAAGTGCAAAATCAAAGAATGCAGAAATGGGAAGAAAAGATAATCGTTTGGAAGGATCAGTAGTATGAGGTACTCAGCTTTGTGTTTTTATGGTGTTTTGTACATGTTTGACTCCTTTAAAAAAAAAAAGCCCATACGACTTACATCTTATAAAAAGGCAGTACTTCAATAGGAAATCAGGTTTTCTTCAGGTGAAGCTAAAGCAAATAACTTCTGCTCAAGGTACTGCTAGCTAGGCAAATAAAGGTTGATTGTTCAGTAGTAGAGTTCACAGCACTTTCCACATCAAGGGCTTGTTCATTTAAATTTGTAAGTGTTCATGTGATAACTCATGTTCTGTTATCACATCCTCATGAAACTACTTTGCTTACAGTAGAAGAGGAGGAAATAGATATGGATTCTGGAAGGAAACTCTCAGGATTTCTGCCTTGCTTGGTCATGTTAATAGAGATTTAGCTAAGCAAATTCCCTTGTCCTAGCCTGAGTGATTGGACTTGGCTTTGGGCTGGCTTTCTAGAAAGGAACAACCCTCTTAACCATGGGTAGTGAGGGGGAATGACAGCTATATCTGGACATGATGTCAGTTCTGTGGACGGCAATGTCTTGGGGACCCATATAGCCGTAATTCATACCGCATTCCTCTTTCCTGAGGTAGGAGTAGAGAGCTGCTGCAGACTAAAGCTGTCTATGTGTCTTGGGCTCTCAAATGAAAGAGCTATATCTGGGTCTTTCATCTTCTCGTTCAGTACTGAGAATAAGCTACTCAATCTCCCCGGCAAAAAGCATTTGCAATATATCATGCAGCATATAGTTGGGATGAACGAAGAACCCAGATCTCATGCCTGGGGTTTCTAACTATTTTGTTTTCCTTCTAAAGCAGTAAAATTAACATCTTGAGCCCTCTCTTATTGCTGCACTGCGTTTTAAAGTTAGTGTCAATTAAGACTGCAGACCTTTCTCCTGCTCCTGGCCTGCTGTTGCTTAGTAACTCTTTTTTCCCCTGTTTCAATCCCTGACCAAATCAGCACAAAACTGTGGTTTGGTGAAGACTCTCTGCCAGAAGCCATTTCACATACTCAAACGGGACATGTGATAGCAAAAAGTGCAATAATGGAAGATAATTAATTTGAAAAGCCTTGGGTGGGAAATGGGTGTCATTCAGTGTCATTCCTTCCAGTGTTTCAAATAGATTATTCGCAAGCCAGCACTCCTAACTTGAGTAAAATAACAGCATGTGTTGATATTATGACAATTGAATTATTCAAATAATTCTCAACTGAAACCATCTTGATCTCTAGGAGGGAACTGTGTTCTCTTTATGACCCTAACTTTATCACTCTCTCCTAGAATTCAGCAGCAGCTTTGCAGATTAAACAAACCTGATGGGGGAATGGGTATAGGTCTGCCTCGAAGAGTCTTCCTTACAAGCATTAGCAACCTCTTAAATTCACTGTGATCATCCCAGATAACTCCAGTGAAACTGTCTGTACTATTTGAGTCTTGCACATGTGCAGACACGCAAGACTTTCAGAGAAGGTGCAGTGGTACTTAGAATTATCGAGGTCCTTTGAGACACTGATCTCTGTGGGTTTTTTGAAATAACTCTGAATGTTTTTTTCCACCTATCTCTTTCCTTCTGTAGATGTTTTCTCAGAAATGTTGGTTCTGATTCATGCATGCATCACGCTCATTGTTAGCTGATGAGTCCCTTTGCCATGAGGAGGAAAAATAAGCAGTACCACACATCACTCCTATTACAGTTTGCTGCTGGGAAAATTTCCCCCAATTATCAATGTGTCCATTTAATTCTCCTCTTCAATCAGCTGTCTCCTTTCCAACTCAGTAATTTATTCAAACTTCTTGCAATTGCCCAAACTGACCTTGCTCTTTCAAACCTTACAGCTGCATGCTGAGCAATCTTGTGATATACCTGTTGGAGAGGTCAGAGTTAAATAATCTGTGTGCTTCTTCAATGGTTACTTGAAAGTCTTCCCTAAAGTTACTCACAAGACCTCCCAAAGACTCAGTTCTTCCACGATATCCAAGGAAACGTGCCTTCAGCTTCATTTTCCTTTTGCGATAAACAACTTTTATCACACTGTGCAGTAGCTTTGCTGCACGTGTTAAAATAAACTTCATGCTTCCCCTTCCCATCATTACTTATAGAATCACAGAATGGTTTGGGTTGGAAAGGACCTCAAAGATCACCTAGTTCCACCCCCCCCGCCATGGGCAGGGACACCCTCCACTAGACCACGTTGCCCAAAGCCTCATCCAACCTGGCCTTGAACACTTCCAGGGAGGGGGCAGCCACAGCTTCTCTGGGCAACCTGTTTCACTGTGTACTTGCTGAATCATATTTGGTTGTGACATCTTGAAACTCATGCATGCTTTTGTAGTTCCACTGCAATAATTAATAATCATAAAATGCATAAAATCTGAATCTGAATTACTGAGAACCAAATGGGGGTTTGGCTAATAGCTTAGAAAGCTCATAATTTTGTGTAGTTGATGTTGAGCATGTAAGTGCCACAGATGTAAATTGCAGCAATAAATACAACACAGGAGCTATCAAATGGCATTGTCTTAGGATCTGACCAGTCTCTTGTATTATTCCTTACATTGAAAACAGCTTCGTTTGTGTCCTGCTGAGAGATGCACAGCAGGCAAAAGGGCAGCTTGGTGTATCTTTCTGAAGTTAGGTTTATTTTTATTTTTTATGCTATGGTTTATGTTGAGACTTGTTAAATCCATTACACTTACTAGGGACAGAGAATGTGAATTTGATAGAATCAAGGCTACCTGTGGCAACCTTGATTGCTCTCTGACTGTTGTGTTGAAACTCCAGCCCCTGAGAATAGGAAACATGCCTTCTATATTCTTGTGAAGAGCTGGTTAAATCAGTGGAACTGTGTGTGATGGTCTCATTAAGAACAGTGAAATTAGATTGCATGCAGTACCACTTCTATAGTGTGTGTATGTAGACCATTGATAAGACTTAGAATTCAGATCACATCTGTGGGCAGTGCTGTTCAAACACAACTCTCCAGTTTACTGGCTGAACACAGGTTAGCAATGCATGTCATTTGGAGTTATTTCTTTCTGAAATACTTTGCTAATTAGAGAATTGGCTTCAAAGGTCCAAAAAATAATTTTGAGACATTAAATTGTGGTCACTGTTCAAATTCTGGTCCTTTTTTAGCACCTAACTCTTTAGAAATATTTTTAAAATGTCATGTACAGTGAGAAGTGGAACTGATATTAAAAGTCTTTGGTTTTGAACATGTCAAAATGAGCTGATGTGTTTGTCAACCAAATTCTCTTTATTTTGGAGGTGAAAATTTTCACTCAACTCTACCTTTAAGTGTTTAACCTCTCTCTTTTACTTCATTCTTATGTAAATTTTCTGTTGTGGATTTGTTAGGGTTTTGGGATATTTGGAAATAAGAGGTAGAGCAGGGATAAACATTGGAGAATAAATTATCTGAAAATCTCAACAATTTCTGAATGGTCTTTCAGTTCAGCCTTGCTGGCACATTTTTTGTTTGCTTTATTGTGAATGTTGGAAAACAAAATTTGTTTGCAGAAATACTTGGAGAAGCTCTTCCAGCAGCTGTTCAACTATGTACAGCCACAACAGAAAGAAAAAGATTACAATATGGAGTTAAGACTTCAGGATAACGTTAGCAGATAAAATGTAATCGTCCGGGTTGGGTGTTGGCCAGCATGCAGAAGGTAATACTGCCTGTGAAAAGCGACAGAGGTTTTATTGATATGTCAACTCCGAGACAAATAAGCAGTCTGCTAAAAACTATAAACACAAATAGAGCAAATTCTGGTGAGTTGTAAAATGGTGGTGAGATCTGTTGCTTTCAGTGAAGCTCTTCTAAATATCAGGAGCCAGAGATGGGGCTTTATATATAAAAATAGTGTGTCTAAAGGAAAAGCTACTGCACTATAATACAAACAGGCTTTTTGATGGTTTGGGGTTTTTTGTATGCTTGTTTGCTTCATTAAGGTTAAAGCTGATAGTTTTCTTTTATCTTTGGTAAATTGACTCTTAAGTGCTTTATACTCTGTGAAGAATTAAATTGATAAATGGCTACCGATAGAAAGCAGTAGTGATATTAGCCATGCCTGCCTACTAGTGATAATTTTCTGTATTGCTTAAATGTTGTGAGAGAAATGTTTAAAATGCACTGTGGGAGGCTTGATACTGCATCTAACTTCCAACCTTTCTGAAGCGGGAGTAGAGCATTGTATGCAACATGTTTGCTATTTCAGCACTCATAACAAACTTAGAGCTTGTGGTCTATCAGACTTCTTAAAACTGTTTGCTTGGAGACATGCATCCCAGGCAACTTTCTGTCGTCCTGCTTTATGAAGTGTGAGTTCGGCTTTCCAGGCAACTCAAGGAAAAGGGTGCCTGTGTCAACATTTTCTCCACTATGATCTATTCTGACCCCCTCCCCAGAGCTCTGCATTCAGAATATGATAAACCGTGTTACTTACGATCGCTCACATGCTACTTAACTACTGTCACATTTCCAAGGGGCATCTTTACGAATGGGCAAACTTGTGTGAATTGGAGTCGTACTGCAGGAACTCCCCAGTGTCAGCTTCTTTAGGTTGACTGAAAAAATTCAATTGACCTCAGGCTGTTTCTTCCCAGTAGTTACGTACCTGGTTCTGGCCATGATGCTGTAAAACATGCTAGTCCTTCCATGTTCCCTTGGTCTGGACTAAAAAGTGCAAATACTTTAAAGAAACCTTCTTGAGACTTCCAGCTTGAAACATGCTTTGACACTTTTTAAAATCTTTTTGTAAGTCATCCTAACCTTGTTCAAAAAGAGCATTTTAGCCTGCTTAATTATGGGATAAATTACAGTAACTTTTAAGTACTTGGCTGGTTCTTGGTGTAGACTTGCAAATGCAAGACAAAAATGTCTCAGCTCTTCATTTTTTCCTCAGCTTGCAACATGAAATTTCTTCTGTCACTGTTATGGCTACAAACAAACAAACTCTGTATGAGAGAAGGAATAAATCCTTAGTAACCTCCTAGATAAAGCATTCTTTGGGCTCTTGTGTGGATAGCAAACTATGGTTTTCCCTCTCCCCTCCTGAAATCACCGTAAGATCATAGAAGTTCCTTGTCTTAACCTGTCACCTGCTAGGAAGAGGCATCATCCTGTGAAAGCTCCTGATGCTGCAAAGCTGAACGTAGTGTGGTCTGAGGTGTATACAAAGAGGAAGGTCAAACACAACAGGGGTTTAGCAGGCTCATCATCAAGAGTACTGCTGTCAGATCTGTCCCGTATTACAGTAGCAATAAAGGGGCAAAACCCTTCCATTGCTCTTTGAACAGAATATTCTGAAAGCCAGGTATCCTTCAAAGTTCTCTCAGAAAATGGAATTTTTTAATCAGCTGGCAGAGCAGAGGTTGCTGGCAATCCTTGTGGGTGCTGCCCTGTGGGAGCGCTCCCCAGTCTGGGAGCCGAGGACCTGGTCCAGGCTGCACTAAAGCCAGGGAGAGTCTTTCCATGGATGTGATTGGGCTTTGTTCTAAGCCAGGATGCTCAGTGGTACTTGCAGGTGAAACCCTGTGGAAGATGTACTCTTAAGTGTCTCTTTATGCACAGGAGACCATTTGGAGAAATTGCTGTAAACTCCTCCAGCTCTGATCCCTTTTGAAAGGGAAGCGTGTAAAGCTCCACTTCCCTTGGGAGAGTATGTGAAATCCTTTCCTCTGTAGCCAGCTCTGGCTTGTGTGGAAGTAATGCCCTTCAGATACTGTTATCTCAGTGTTCTCCTGCTATCCCTGACCTAAGATAAGGGCAAGGTGTTAACTCTGTGGCCTACTTACCAGATGCTCTGTGCAGGTGCAGTTAGAAATGAAGCAGTATCCTGGAGGGTTTTCAGAACGCACTGTGCTGTGGCGGGCATTGCTTCATTCCCCATTGCTTAAGCACCACCTTGAGATTGAATGTTTTGTTTTCAGCTGCTGGAATTACAAATCAACCAGAATAACTATAAACTAAGTACTACAAAGTAGTGTTTGAACACTGCTCTTGAAAGTTAAGTTGTAAAGTAGGTTCATGTAAGTAGAAGGAATTAGTTTTAAGCTTGATGAACTGTGTTGCAAAATAGTTCCGAAATAGTCAAAAACTAGTGTGTTGCACAAATGTGCCAGGTGAATATTCAATTAAAAATCATACAGAACAATTGGAAAATGCAAGCACAGAACATTTCTTAAGCCATCAAAACTTAGACAGGTGCAGAAAGCATCTTAAGTACACAGTCCACTAGTCTGTTTTTAATAGCTGTTGGCTAAGTTCTTCCTTGTCTAAGAAGTAGTGCTTCTCTGAGCAAGCTTGCCGTTAGTTAAGGTTAGCAGCAGTTAGTCCCTGGGGAGGTGATCTCTGCATGTATCTTGACTATCAGGAGACCTGGTTCAGTGAAGCACCCAGGTGCTTATCCAAATAGCTGTGTGTTCCAAACTTTGCTTATCCAAACATCTTCCAAACAGTTCATGTGTGCAAAACTTAAGCTGGAAATCTCGTAATTATAGGCTTTCATGGAAGATTTCTTATTTCCTGCTTCCAGCCTGAGTGGATATACTGCAGGAACAGCTGCCTTCACAGTAATTCGGCAATTGCATTTCCACTTCCAAATGGAACTGGGAGAATAAAGGGGTGAGAGGGGCCGGGCTCCTGTGAAATGCCGAAGAGAGTGATTTGATCCAGCTTGGTTGTGCATGCAGGTTTGTCTCATTAAAAGGAGAGGGCGGGGAGGGAAGAATTCTGTACGCCTTGCTTGCAGATTACTGTAACGATTCAGATGATGTTCAAGCACGTTAACAGCAAGAAACAGAAAACCGCGTATGAGATTCTGAACTTTTTACATGCTGCACAGCTATTACACTTGCTTCCTCTTCTTTCTGGAAGCACTAGTGAGCATACATTTCATGCTCTCATTTGGGAACTAAAGCTAACTGAATAAATTAGTACTGGCAATAGCTCAGGCCTTTCTTGAACTCCAGTTCAGTGTGTGTAAAAGAGGTGTGTTGCTTTCCGTGACCACTGGAAAAGAGACTAAGCAGAGAAGAATTTACTGCACAGCTGCGAACTACAGCCCTAAAATGGCAGAGGAGCGAAGCTTTTAGGTGAGACAGTGTAGCATACGCTTCCAGGCAGGGTCAGTTTGAACATCCTGCTTAGAGTCAGCAAGCTGAAAGCTTTGAAGAAAGCAGAGCAGAGAGGAGCAGCGGGCACTTACAGGAGACTAGCAAAGGATAGGAGTTGGAAGGAGAGAAGAGGAATTTCTTTAGTGCTGTTCGGTGCACTGGCATGTCTCACTTAAGTTTCATCCCAAGTTCCCTCCCCGTCAGTCATGAAAAAGGCAATGATCACAGCTGTGTATCAGCACTGACACAGCTTTTTTCCCCACCTTTTTTCTGTCAAGTAGTCCTGCTCTTTTATTGGAAACCATAATTGCAGCTGTGGATCAAGGGCATGGTGACACAGATAAGCTGGGCTTCGTGCAGCGTGCGTTGACTCTTGGATACTTTTTTTTTTTAAGGAGCATCTTGTGAATTACAAATTACCAGCTTTTCCTACCGTCATGCTTCTCAGCCTATGTGACAGAAAATAGCAAGGGTAGCAACTCAGGTTATGGCAGTGTAGGGGGCTCATGTTGAAGACATGCTGCGGGCATGAAGGTAGAAAAGCTGTTACAGGACTACATTAGCTCAGCTTCATGAGCAATCAGAAGGTTTCAATATGATCTCTACTGTTTCTTCCTCAATGCTAGATAACTCACCCACGGTAGAAGTGAAAGGGATAGTAGGACTTAACTGGCTAGTGCGGAAAACATACTGCATGCAAGATGAAGTCCAGAAAATATTATTAAGTAGCTTAAGACAGAAGTGTGCTTAAAGACCCTATTTTGCCTGGGGAGAAAATAAAAGAATCGGGAGGAAGGGATTTTCCTGTCTTAACTAGAATGGGGTGTGTTCACAGGGTGGCCCACATGGCTTGCCCACTTGGTGTACTCATGAGAAATATATGATCTTTGACAAGATTTCACAGGTCCTTGGTAGGATGTGGATGCTCAGATCTTCACTAATAATTAGGTCTGAAGTTCTGTTTCATTAAGGTACTAGTCCGAGTTTAAGTGTCTAAGAAGCTACCTGATTAATGTCAAATAAATACTTAAGTTACCTACAGCATCCAGTGTTCTGATTTTCTGAGTTGGGAGATGGGATCTGTAAAATGTGATCATCTACTGAAGGTGCGTAGCTATTAAAGAGATGGAATTCTGAATAAAGTTATAACCTCTAACTAGGCAGACTCTGCAAGCTCATTTAATTTCCCAGCGGAATAGCAGTAGAATAGATCTTCCCTTCCCCCACTGCCAGCAATGCACATCATTAAATATGTACTTAGTAGTTGGCAAAACAGACTAAAAGTTAAACTAACTCTGCTAATAATGGGCTGGAGTTCTCATAATGAAAATGCAAGGTACCTTATTTAAATGTTGGCCCCTTGACAGAATCTGCAACACAAGCCTCACAAGACTGTCACTAATCTTTTTGTAGGTGCCCTGTAGCCAAAAATGTGCTGATGTCTGGCTTTGCACAGACTGGAGACCTGGGAGATTATATGTTTCGAATAGGATCAAATGACTAGAAGGGGAAAGCACTCTATACTTAGCTGTCTTGTCATACATACAGAAAAATGTTTTGCATGTGACCTTGTTAACAGCATGAGTTAAGAGCAACACTGCAAAGTAGAGGCAGAGCTACTGAAGCTTAGATCATAATTGAGAATCTGTGTTTTTCTGGTCACCTGCTGAACTTTTTCCCCCCCTGTTCTCCCATTTAGACTTAGTGACTTCCATTTCTATGCTGACTCTAAATCAGATGAAGAGATGTGAGTGAGAAAATGGTAAAGAACTAGAAGACCCAGCCTCTTTGTCCAGTTCTCCATGTTAGAAAGGCAGAGCACCAGTTTGATGCAGGATTTCTTTTTCACCATCACTGTCAAGTCCTCCTTTTCTCTTAACAGTCATTTGTTCTCCTTTCCTCCTGCAAAGTCTGTCCTGGTGTATTTCTCAGCTGCCATGCCTTTAAGCATCTTTCAAATGACTATGACCAGGCTGACTACCTCACTACAAATTAATTCTCTTCTGTTGCAAAGCACACCTCTGTCTTTGATTTAACTGACTCCCAAACCTGCAGTCTTATTTGCCTCTTCTCTATTTTAGATAGCCTTTTACATCTTCCCCTCCTGCAGCCTCCACCTCTCTGCACCACTGATGCTTCTTTCAACAGAAGATTGACATCCCCTATCCCCCACCCCCTTCCTCCTTGTTACAGGCAGAATTTTATTTACTGCTCTTTTCGTTTACCAAAGGACAGCACATGGTAGAGAAGACTGTGTCCTGTTGGACTTTGCAGACACTTCATCTCCCCTACAAATACAGCTTTCACTGTCACTGTATGAATAGCTTGTGAAATGCCTCATAAATATCTAGTCCCCAGCTCAAGTCAATATAGAACTCCTATTTTTCCCCAGATATCACCCCACACCTTCTTTTAGTTAGGGTAGATGAAGTTACTGGGACGACTGTCACCATGCAAAGGTGCGCCTGCTTCCAACCAGCAACTATTTAAATGATGTGTCTCAGCCAGGACATATATATTCTTTGCCCTGGGGAAGCTTCTGTTTCACCTTTGTCCAGAAGGAGAGAGTAGGTACCGAAACTTAATTTTCTATGAAAACCTCATTATATTCAGGATCTCAAACACTGCAACCACCAAAACCATATGGCTTGTAGGAGTCAGCAACTTTCCCAGGTGAACGGGTAAGATGGTGCCAGTAGAAGCTTGTTTGGCTTTAATACTGTTGCTCAAAAGTTCTGTTTCTTTTCCCAGAAACATCTTTTTATCAAGAGAAGGGTCTCAGCCTCTTGTGAGTGAGCACAAGTGGGAAATACAAAGGCAAAACTCTGTATCTGTCCCACGTTGCTCTTGCAGTTGGAGGCTGATAAAATAACACAGGACCGTCTGAGCCACACACAGAGGCAGAAGTGGAAGGAGCAGAGATCAAATAATATGAAGCAGCATGATAGTAAAAAGAAAAGCATGTAAAAATATGAATGCCAGACAGATGGTTGGGGGGGAAGTGCAACTAATCCATGGGAAATCAGAACAGTTGGATGACTGTTTTAAAATCTTTTATGGATGACTGTTTTAAAATCTTTTAAAGGGGGAAAACAGCAATTTAACTGGACCGGATAAGGAGAAAGCAAAGATAAGCCGCACTAAAATGAGGAAAGAATGGCTTCTCAGACATTACTTATGTAGTGCTGTAGGAAATCACAAATCTAAGTAGCCCATTTTACTTGAGTGCTGTATAAATCAAAAACTTTTTTTGAAAGCAAGGGTGTATATTGCCTCAACTGTAGGCTGTCATCCTTGATGAAATAAGAAAATGCTTTCTTTAAGGCTTGATAGGGGTGAATCGATGTCTGTGGATGAACCCCTTATAGAAACAGGGGATGGTGGAAAGTGGCCAGTGAACAGAAGCAGCAATGCACAAATGAGGTAACATTCTGTCCTTTGGGGGTAAGAGTACTTGTTTTTTTGGGGGGAAAGAAAGGTGAAGAATTAAAACTGTTTTCTCTGTTACTTTTCTCCCTCTGTTATCAAATGTAAATCTGCAAACACAGGAGTTACAGTGGAACCAGTGAAGACCTGGGCAAATATTTAATTTTGCTGTCTCTGTTTACAGGATGTTTCCACAAATTAAGAAACATGGGAGAAATTATGGAAAAAAAAAAGAGCAGGGGAAAAAAAAAGAGCTGCCTGCCAGCTCCTGTTCTTGCACCTCGAATGGTGTACCTTCCTGCTTGCTTTGACTGGAAAGCCACACCTGAAAGCATGACCGGCCAAGAGAGGCAAGAAGTCAAGCTGCTGGAGCCACAGATTGTGATTATCCTAAATCACCAGTGACAGGCTCTGAAAATGCAACCTGCAAACTGTTACCACAAGAGATGGCTTTCCAAGAGCGGTCTCCACTGCTTGAAAAGATACCTAGGAGAGGTGGGAGGAGGATGGGTGACCACTGCAATGAGTTTTCTATACGAGTCTGTTATAAGATGCAGGGCGGGGGAGGGAACTGACTTTCTTCTATTTCCTTTTTAGCTAGCGAAGGCATGAACTGGTTTACAGGAAAGGTGCTAGGGTTTTTTTTGGGGGGGGGTGGCGAACAAAGACTCTGTGTGTAACTTAATGCCTTCTGGGGGAAGTCAGCTAGCATTTAAAGCTCTTAGATTCCAGTGTGCAACAGATCAGAAATGAGCTTGGAGTGTCAGCCGTCAAAATACACACAGAAACCACTTTAAGGAAGCATGAATTATGCATGAGGCACTCCGAAGTTGCTCAGGGCTAAGGGTGTTGACATGTCACAGGTGATTGTGCATTGGATCAGCGGTGGTCTGGTGGTGCTTTCTTGCTGTGTGGCAGTGGGTTATGTTTCCTGGGATGCAGGAGGACGTGGAGATTGAAAGCAGACCTGCGTCTCTGGCTCGGCCTGCTCAGCACATCAAGAATATAGCTGTACAGAGCTAAGCAGGGCCACAAATGGGGAATCGAAAGGAATGGTCTTCTTTCCATGCAGATGCAGACCTCTTTGTACAGCAGAGTTAAGCAACTTCAGGCAGGAGAGATTTCGAGCTGCTGTGGCACCTTTCCAGGAGCTAATAAGAACTTGAAGTAGAGCCCAAGCCCTAAATGCACTTTATTTAGGCTCAGAGTGGCAGCTTTTCTTACTGCTGTAATTCAACAAGAAAAAATCTCATAATCTTGTCTTTGAGTTTCTAGCTTTGAAACTGGACGGACTTAGAGAGCCTTCGTGTTAGTTAACAGGTAAGATGAGGGCCAAACCCTCTTCTCATTCTGGATTTACTTTGCCATCAGTGCTGGTAATCTCCGGTACAGAGATTATCATGCCTACCAGCGAGGTGAAAACAGAGTTTGTCTCATAGCATCCTATACAGTTCACCTCTAAAACCAGCCCGCAGAATGTGGGTACAGATGGATGATAACTTTGGAAACCACAGCAGTAGGTTCAAGTTACTACCCCACATTAGTCAGGTTCGTTAGTCAGGTTAAAGACTTTATCTGGCATTGAGGGAGGCTAGGGGTGTTTGCGTGCTCCTCTAACCTAACAGAGCTAGAGGGATGGTACCTTCAGCAGCATGGCAGTTACTTCACAAAACAATATACACTTCGAGTACCATCACTTAATCTTCTCTATACTTGAAGGCTGGTGACTGCCTGGAAGACTTCGCATTATTGAAGGCAGTGGCCTGTTAGCAAGACCAGCTACCAGTATAGTTGTTGTAACAGAACAGATTGGGCCCCATATTTTGTAACTAACTGACTCAACCTTTCCCAATTTCCCAGAATGAACTAGAGTGAACCAGGAGGGAAAGTTTTTCACAGTCTGACCCCATTTTGGCTGCTTGAGGCCCACTAAATCATAAAGTAAAACCAATGTTGTAAGAATCACTCAGCTGAAGCTCTGATCCTTCTTCAGAAACATTTAATGTACTGATTTATAGTTTTCATTTTTTAAAATACATGTTTTCCTTTTGCAAATTTTAAAACGAGGAAAAGTAAAATGGCAGTTGGCCAGCAAAGCTGACTTCTCAGGTAAACCAACACAAGAATCAGTTTTGACATGCTGTTGAAGGAATTAAATGGTAGTCATCCCCACAAGATTGTATGTCTAATTCAACAAATTGATACTGATTTACACTATGTCTAAGCTGCTGATCTGTAATTTATGACGTTTCTAGAGATGCATGTTATTCTGTGTTCAGAGAAAACTGATCAAAGTTTAAGATACTTGTTCCCTTTGTGATTAGCCTGATGATAATTAAAATCTTAAAAGTGTGACTTTAATAAAGCTTTTTCCCTCCCGTCTTCTGTCCAGTAAGGCCCACTCTGCCCCACTTTGTGCTCACAAATGAATGGGAGAGAGGAGCTGAGCCTGCCAGGGCCTCTCGGAGTTTCATGAGGAGCTGAGGCATGACTAGAAACTGGAAAAAGGAGACCAGGAACTTTTATGTGTCAGTGAGAAAGGATAGGAGTTTTACAAACTGTGTGTGTGGAACGCGAGCCAAAAAAAAAAAAAAGTTTAAACTTTTGAAGATCTAGCTTCTGTTCCTAGGCATGATAGAAATAAAGAACTAATTGAGCAATAAAACGTGCTTATTGGAGCTGGCTAGGGTGTGATCACTTGTAAAGGATTACTAACAACAGGATGAGGGTTTTTTCCTCTGCAGGGAAGAGAAATTAAGGAATATAAAATACACGGCATAATATAGTCACGAGCATTTGAAATGCACATATGTATAATGTCCTCTTGACTTTTGCGTTCTTAAAACATTTCCGCAGTTCTGGTGAGGAAGGGAGGAATAAAACCTCAGCGCTGCAAATGAGCAGCAACTTCACTGTCACTCGTGTACATCAGTGCTGCTTTAGGCGTTTTAAATCTGTGGGGTTTTGTTTCTGAGGTGCTGTTGAGCTGTGTCAGACAGGACGTTCTGCTCAGTGATAGTCTTTGATAGCTCAGGATAACTCCCAAAACAAACAGCGCTCCCCATCCTTTACTGTTCATGCTATTTGTAAAAGCTGATCATGGAGGTTGCCCTATTGTGCAACCTAGATACCCATACCGTATTATGCTAGGCACTGTACAGGTTAAAAAAACCAAAACAGTTATTAGGTTCCAGAAAACTGAAAAGAAAGTCTAAATAAACAAACATGATCAATGGATGTGTTTGGAACTGTTCTCAAATAAGAGCTATGATTTGTAAGACTAACCACTTTGCTCAGCAGTAAGTAGTTGTAGAACTGGACTTTAAAGAAAGACTGAAGGAAACCAAATTGCTCAACTGCCACAAATATCCTGCTCTGTTCCTGTAAGAGAACATAAACCAACAACTAATAAAAAAAAAATTATTAACTGTTGGAAGAATTATTTCTATCAGCATTTCCCAGTAAAATTGAAGTGACTTAATTCCCAAACTTTCTTTCAAAAAAGGCGTTTTTTCAGGCTGTTGGAAGTTGGCCACTAAATGTGTCTGTAACACATTAGGCACTGTTTTTCAAAACACCTTGTGGACTGCTAATTGGGGTTTGCATAATACCGCAAAATTGCAGGCATTCCTTTGAAATAAGTAGGAATGAAAACTGCTTTTCTGGGGTAAAAGAAAAAGGAATTTTTTATTTTTAACAAAAAGCCTTAACAAAAATCCTTTGTTTGAATATGTTCTAATTATTGTTTGCTTTTTTTTCCTGAAGAAATTAGAATCATTTGAGGAAAAGTTTCTAAGCAGTTTTCAGTTACACCAGTTCAAGGGGGCCTTGTACATACAGTACTACTGTTCAGGCCAAGAGGTAAACAATTATGAAATGCCTTTGAAATGCAGGGTTGGTGAGGATTTTCAAGGTTATGTATTTTGTCACTGAACACAACAGTAAGTTGTTAGGAGCAGGAGTGAGGGATAGTTACTTAGGCACAGATGTGCAAATGAAAAAGTTATGAAATTTAATAGCTCAAGGTCCAAATTCTTCATTATAACACCCTGTTGTAAGTCTGACTTACCCTATAGGGACTGGGGCAGGATCAAAAAAAATCTTTTTTTAATTAGAGAAATACACTTACTTGGCCAAAATTCAGACTTATTCTGCTCTTTGGCTGGTGAGTTTACATGCATTTCAGGCCTGTCC
The DNA here is from genome assembly GCF_028858705.1 of Grus americana. Taxonomy (NCBI): domain Eukaryota; kingdom Metazoa; phylum Chordata; class Aves; order Gruiformes; family Gruidae; genus Grus; species Grus americana. The sequence goes on from NC_072854.1 coordinate 63,687,258, forward strand.
CTCCTGCAGATCTAAGGCTGTACTGGGTTTGGCCTGAAGGTGTTTTTAGGGTAGAGCAGGATCAAACCAGGGCTGGCACAGGAAAGCATTAGGCTGCGTTCTCTACTTCTGTCCTTTCTAACCATTGGGCTACTGTGAGCTGTGAATCCTTTTCATGGCTTTGAATTCTCAAAACGTCAGTCCAAGCAGGCTGGTTTTGGTTGTTTCTTAAGTGTCCAACAACTTTTCATGACTGGACGTGAGTAGCAACTCTTACAGAAGAAAAGCTGGAAAAAGCCACTCTCAGAGCATCGCCAAAGAGCAGCTGGGTGCATGAGAGCGCCAGTCCTATCCAATTAACTCGTATTTCTGTCCTGAAATTCTGAAAGTGCAGTTGTAACATCTCATCACGCTCTGGGTGACGTACCCAGCCTGAAAGCATGAAGATGATATTTCCAGATCTGCCTCATCTCGCTACATGATTCTGTGTTTAATGAAATACAGCGAAAGGAAAGCTTTTAGGCAAGCACATGTACTGGGTGCTAATAGAGTTGGAAACTTCCACTGTATTTACCAATGAGAACAGTCTCTTATGGTCAGAAGCTCAGTACAGCAAATAATACTGTAGCTTAAAGAACAGAGGGGTGTTGGGGAAGGGAGAATTTTTTTCTTCTGAGTGTCAGGTTTGACAGTACTTTTGTTTGTATCTAATAAATGTCTAATGCTCATATCTAAGACATGCTATTTCAGGCTTTTATAAAGGCTTTAAATGAAAAGTACACATCCTTCACGTTAATCAATTACACAGAAATAAGGAAAGAAAATTACCTTTTGTTATATTTGAAGCCCAGGAGGAGGCGGCAAGGGCAGATTAGCAGGGCTTTGTGCAGCAGTGCCTATGTATGAAATAAACAACTTTTGACAGGAAGATTACAAAAACTGAAATCATGAAGAGAGAAAAGCTGTTGCTAAATGGTAAGCGTGAATTTGCTTTATTTACCCACCTTTTTCCTTCTGCTTAAACAGAGATACATTCCAGATTCTTGGAGATTTTAATCATCCCTGAGCTGTCGAAAACTTCGTCACCTGCGCAGTAAATTCAGGTTTGCACAACCTGTTGGGTGGGAGAAGCCCTCTGCCCTCTCCTGTGGTGCCTCCTGGGCTCCATCGTGCTGCTAATGCTGGGGTGTGGAGTTCGTGCACAAAAGTGGCTGGCAGCTCTACAGAGATCACAGAAAGAAAGAGTGTCTGGTGCTGTATATTTTCAACTTTATATATCTCTGTTGGAAAGACAGTCAGGTAAATGAAGGAAATGCAGGAGGCCAGAGGTGGAAAAACATCCTGATGAGAGAAAAAAATTCCTTCTTCTAATGCAAGGTTTTGTCACTGTGCCACAAAGTTCAGAAAATAATGAGTGGTCATAGGTACCTACTAAGTGTAGAATTTGCTTTAGATTGAAAACAAGAGCAGGAAGACTAAAAAAAGTCTCTCCAGAAGAGCACAGCATGCACCCATCTCTCTTTGCAGCAGTGATGAGAATATCATCATCCTCTCCATACAATTCTTGTGAGTGTGAAGGTGAGAATCACAGAAAATAGTCACATAACGACTCAAGCTTTTCTTCCTTACAGGTCTGTCTTATTTTCTCTCATCCTGATATGACACTATAAAGAACGAAATATGTAATAAAAATACTCATGAGTTAAAGTACTTTTGTTCATTCGCTTAGTATTTCTGTAGAAATTGATCCACTCAGAATTACAAAGAGCAGAGATGCTAGTGATTGTAATTAACTGGAGATAATATATCAGTATGTCAGTGCTTTTTAAAAAGTGCCATTTCTGTCATAGAGTTTCAGAAAAATCTAGAAAAGCAGAGGAATGTAATTGTTTGCTGTCATAAGAGGTGCCTTTGCAAAATTTGTATTGAAATACAGTTTCCTGTTGCAGGCACGCCCACCCATGGTTCAAATACACACTGTTCTAGTGTTTATTTTAGACCCACTTCTTAGAAATTGCAGGGGGGGGACCCCAAAAGACAGATAAACCACACACTGAGAACAGTGTCTTCTGAGACCTGGAAGAAAGTTTTCTTTGCTTTTTGTTTTATCTAGCACTTTACTTGTTTTCCCCTACAGTTGCTGGGTTTGGCCCACACTAGTTGAAATGTATGCTTACACAAAAGTGTACAAAGAAGTCTTATCTCAATATTATTTTGAGGACATGAAGGCTCTGAATCGTACAAGGCCCATTTATGTGATCCTTGACTGGATTTGGACCAAAATAAGTGGTCTGCCTTAGTGGTCTACCTTACGTATATGGAATAGTCATAGCCATAGATGTTAATTTGTGTGCTCATAGAGAAGTGTGTCCTTTTTTCACTCCCCTATTGTTGAAAATTCTCATTTTCTCTCATTACATATAGCTGTTGTGCAGTGCACTGCAGTAAGAGTATTAAATAATTGACGAGACTGGTGATTTTTACATTTATATGGTGGGACTGCATTTGGGAAGACAACAAGAGCCTTTAAATTAGTATTCACTAATTTCAGATAGCAAAGATTTATAGATTTAGGCTAGCTGACAAAGGATGTTGTCCTGTCTTGTAATGGGTTTGTACAGCCTGAAAGCATCTCATGTACTGCTACTCAAGAATGTATGAGGCGGTAGTTAATGAACTGTGGTAAGCTATAAGTTAGTAAATATTCAGATATGGGCACCATACTATGTAGCTTGATGAATTTGACCACAATTATTACATAATTACTGTGGTCATGACCGGTTTCTGATTTTTGAATTAACAAAGCGTAGTTGTGTACTGTTAGTAGTTGGTTGCTAGGGGTTAGGTTTAATTAGTCAAGTTTAAACATAGCTTGCTATGAAAAGCAAGTGTTTTAGTATGTTATGGTTTTCTTGAGTTAAGACTGGGAAAGTATGAATTTACAGTGAGAAAGCATAGTGCAAACTACAGTGTTCTTGGGTAATATCCAGAAAATAGGTTTCTGCTGAAAACCTATTTAGCTGTCTTTTTTTCTGTTGGTACTATTGAACTAATAGCCTTTAAATCCAATTAGTTTTGTGTCAGATAACATTTGAAAATATTTCATCACATCCCTGCCACAAAAAACAAGGTGGCTGTAACAGAATTTTACCCATTATTCTAAATTACCCCCAGCATTTAACATAGTTATCTCTTTTCTATACAGCTTGTCCTGGAGTTGCAGTCCATCTAGAGATTATTGTTCTTGGTCACTAGGGGTCAGTGATTCAGCTCCCTGTTAAGGTGCTTCGAGGTACTGAAGTTGGGTATCCAAGTTCCTGCTGCAGCCAGTGGAAATCAAAGCAACTGAATGCTTCTTAGGCTCCACTGAGTTACGGCTTTGACTGTAATGGGAGCTGAGACATGTAGCTCACATGCAAATGCTTACATTTAAGTATTTGAATTAGGGAAATAAGTTTCTCTCAGCCTTTAGGTTCTGCTACACTCTGGTGAGGTTAGTTTGTGATGGTCTGATCTAGAGCCAGCTCAAGGTTTCCCGTAGAAAGCAAAACGGGATTTGGCCACTCCAGGAACAAAGACACAGGAATACATATTTTCTCTTTACCTTTGTTGGCCACAGAGCTCAGTATTTTGGTACCAGTAAAAGAAATTTAGGACAGAGAAGGCTGAGAAAGGCTGGTGGGACTTGCCAGGCAGGGAGAAGCAGATGGGTGTGTGGAGAAGCAGGCTGGGAGAGCTCAGAGGGATGTAGGGGCTGTGAGTGGGAGTTTCTCTGTTCCCCAAATTGACCTCCCCAGAGATTTTACTGGAAGGCTGGCGTGGGTCCCTGGGGGCTCTCACCTCGGTGGCAGTACGAGGCGTGGATCAGACGCACAAGAGGAACCTACATCTTAGCTTCTAATTCCACTCCCTTCCCAAAGCTGCCTTTATTTCTTGCGTTGCCAGAGTAAGAGCAGCCAGGAGCGCTCTCATACCCCCAGACGCAGCGTGCATGGCAGGCTTGGCCCTCAGCCTGCCCGCCTGCTCTGCTGCCAGCGCCCAGCAGCTCCGAAATCATAAACAAACCAGGCAGAGAGCAAGCAAGTACAGCTCTTGCTGCTTACCCCAATCCCATCCCACTGCAGTCATGGGGAAAGGGAACAGCCCTTCCCCTTCCTTCATCCTTCTCCCGCCTGAGTCCTGGAGAAGTCGGTGCAGCAGGACCCAACACTCAGTGGGACCCAGTAGACTACACAGCTGCTTGGCCTGAATGGGCCTTAAGTGGGTTGCCCCACTTCTGCCTAAAAGCTTACGAAGGGGTTTTTTAAGGATTTTGGCCGAAATAATTTTTGGTAAAGCTCACAGGATCTGAAGGTTTGCCGTTTGGCCAGTGCAACTGTCCTTCCTTTGGTGCGATGTTAAAAGAATAGGAAAAAGTAAAAGAACAAAAGGAAATTTCCTCACACCTGAGTTGTGTCTGTCTGTCACGTAACTTCTCATGAAGTAATTGTTAGCAATTCAAGCATGATTTTGATGTCTCTTAAATACTGTGTGTAACTGTTGAGCACAATTTTGGACAGTTTTCTGATTCTGGGTAAGTGGTATTCTCCTTCCATGTACTAAAGCGTTAAGGAAACATCTGTACCATGTTGGAGGTTTATAGTTTTTATTTCTTGTGAGTTGGGGGGTAGTGGATTTTTTAAAAATCTCTAATGAATTACAGCTTAAAACAATTCTAGCCTTCTGATTTTCTCTTGGTCTCCCTCCTCAGCACAGAATAGTATTGCAATATTTTCCCCAGTTACTTTGGTTGTTAGGGACAAAAACGTTTGAGGTAGTCTGAAAAAGTGCTTCTTTAATTTTACTTGAAAAATTACTAGTTGACAGATAATTATTTTTTCTAAGTAGGATGTGCTGCTCTTGATAGGTCGTTATGGATAGCATGGAGCTGTTAGGAGTGAATTGCTCTGTTTGGTCATAGCATGGCCAGTGGTGGCTGCAGCTATTCCCTTTTAGCTCCCTCTGTGTGGTTCTGCCCTGATCCGCAGTGCGATCCTTGGGAATAACAGGGAGTGTCGTCCTCTGGGCCAGCAGAGCCCTCAAAACTCCCTAATAATCTCCCTGAGAAGTTCGCCCAGTAATGTAAATGGTAGCGGTTGCTTTATGACATGGAGACTTGGCTCCAGAGAAGTGAGTGCAAACCAACTTATTCTTAATTATTTTTTAAAGGAAAGCAGATTTCCTCCATAGTGATAATCAATGGGACTTGTGTTTGGAAGAAAGATGGATTATTCAAAATGAAACCAAATCTGCCCAGGGCAGATTTCCAATGGATCTCACTCCTCTTTAAGTTCACTTATGCTTTCATAAGTAGTGTCTGAATAATCTTTAGTAAATGTAAATTAAAGAGCCACCCGTGCTAACAAAATCAGCCAAGGTCTAAATTTGCTTTAGGAACAATTTTAAAAGCAGTGGTCCAATTGTGTCAGCCAATACATTCTTCTTGCCTTTTATGTCTTTCCAAACTTCAGTTTCCATATCTAAATGCCATTTTAAAGCACTGTCATATGTATTTATTTCAGAATTGTAATCTTTCTGATTAGAAGTCAGCACTGCCTTTCACTACATTTGTCAGTAAGAAATGCAGATGATAAGGTGGGTTTCTAGGGTTTGAGAAGACACTCTTGAACAAATCTGTGGCAAACACCATCATAATCAACTGCATCAGTCACACCCAGCGAGAAGCTGTACCTGCAGCCTGGGTTCTTGTACCCACCAAGTTCAGGTCCATCCCGTGTAATCCAGAACAGCCCCTTTGATGAGAGGATGCTTATGTTACATCTTTTTTGGGTGCGGTGTCTCACAGGCACGTGTGTGGCCAGGACGTTTTAGCTCCACACTGCTCTGCCAGCTTACCGTGTCACAGACCAGCGCCTCGGCTCCTCCGACCGCGGGACTGCTGTGGGAGGCAGCCGACATTTCCAGCGCCTGCTGCTTCTCCAGGCTTACAGATGGAAATTGGAGGCAACTCGTGGCCTATTCTCTTTCTGGCAGTTTTCAGGCCTGCAGAACTTAAAGCCAGTTTTGGCACGTAATCCTCAGAAGTGCCTTTTATGAAAATAAACTTTGGGTTTTTTGAGAAGCACTGAAGCCGCATGAATTAAAAACGTGACTTTCCAAGTGGAGTGACAGATTGTTCCACCCTGTCCTGGTGCCATTGTCAGATAAGAAGATTGAATTCTTCGCTCCTCACGATGTTTCCTTGGGTGCAAAAAGAAATACAAAGTTTCCACAGCTAGAACTGATTAATGTCAATTCTGTAATGACAAGATATTTCAAAATTACTGTCTCATGTCCTTTAGAGTTTTTTTTCTCTTTAGCAGTCTCCTCTGTTACAACATGTTTACAGTAGGTACTCTCTTAAACTAGAATTTCTAAAAGGATTCAAAGAAAGAAAACAGGGAAATTACCTTGACATTCAGTGACAGCTGTAATATCATGTAAATCATTACTAATGGCGAACAATTATGGAGGCTCAGAGTCGACTTTAATAGATTTTTTACACAAAGGAGGAAAGATGTTGGACCTACTGCAGAGCTGTGAAGAAGTAATTACATATCATCTTTCGTACCTAACAAATGAGATATTTATAAAGATGTCACACTAGCCGTGACACGCTCAAGAACATCATGTTCTAGGCAGTGAGGTGTTTTGTTTGCATTTACATCTTTTAGAGCAGCCATCTGTACTGCAGCATTTGTATGCCTGCTGCGTATTTTGGGTGTGCGTGTACGTTACCATATTCATTTTGTGCAGTTGTTCGGTAACCTGTTAGTGGGTACGTCGCAGCCATTTAGGATCCATGCTGTATATACTGGCTGCTGTCTGTTGTCTTGGCTCAGCCGACGTGCAAGTTCTTTTTCAAAGTGACTTCTTTTCTATTTAGCAATGTGACCTCCTCAGGACTAATGCCTCCTGTAGAGGAAAGACATCCTATTTCTACAGTGGTATTTATACTGAGGTCTGAGAAGGTTTAATGAAATGTAGTAATTTGAGGTTCAAAACTCTAGTGAGAGATAATTATCCATAGCTTATGAAGATGGAATAGATGCTATTTGGAATAGCAATGGAATGCTCCATTGCTTCAAGGACATAATGCCGTTTGCTTCTGGCTATTCTGTTAATTTTCGTCTGATTTTTCAGTTCTCTGTATCAGCACTTTAGTCAGGAGTGGGTTTTAGTTAATGTCACTTGTCTCCTGCCTCTGCCTTACAGATGGTGAAAAATGACTGTAGGGCAGTGTGCATTGACCTGAAAGATGGAAGGCTTCAATTGCACCTGCAATTAGACTCACCTTCTATTGCATCCAAGTGGAAAAAGAAAGTGGCACTAGGACATGGCATTTACTTTGCCCATTTGTGGACCGGAGCTCAGAACCAGGAGCCGCCCTGCCATTGGACTGCATTAGGAGAATCCCAAAACTCGGGTCCAGCCCTGCATCTTGCTCTGTACGTTGTAGTGACATTTTGTGTCCTAGAAATTCAGACCTATGTTATAGAATCATTTAGTGACCTGAGTGTAAATACAGGACCTTTTTCAATTTCAACATTAATTTACTTTAACACAAGTCACATTTGGAGATCATGATGGTTTTCATTTGTCTGTTGCAATCATTTGGGTGCATCACTTACCTGCCTGTTGTAGGGATGACGGGTACTGAAAACCTGAGGTGACAGCCTGTTTTCTATCTGTGTCCTGAAGTGCAGAAGTCTCTTGGAGACTGAAACACCTTAGCTTAAACTAAATCTTTTAATTAATAGTCAGGTAAAGGATGAGAAGTGTTTGATATGAAGGAGTTTGGACTTGATGGTTTAAAAACCTTGGATTCTCAGAAATCAGTTTCTGTTTCCAGCATCAGTTTCCCATCTGTGAAATGGATTTTATATTTAACAGCTACATGAGAATGGACTGAGCCTAGATTACATTCATGCCTTGCTTGCATTAACTGAAAGAGGCTGGTGTTCTTCCTGTATTTTGGACTGGCCAGGATCCATCTGACCATTTGTAGAATTGCTTTGCGAAGGAAAGCAACCCCTAACAAGACTAGTTGAAAAAACCTGCATATTTTGTGATCTTAATCACTAGTCACAGTAAAAAATCTTCAGTGTTTCTTGAAAACATAACAGGGTCAGGGGATATGTGTTTTCTTTCAGTTTATCCCCAAACATCTGTTTTCCCAGTGAATAAAAGAGTAAACAGGAGAGTGAGAAGACAGTTTATTTTCCTGATTTCAATCTTTCTGTCAAACTCTTTCATCTTAGAATCTCACTGTTAAATAAAATTTTGGGAAAGGGACATGTTCCTGAAATATTTACAGTGTTTAAACCTTTGTTTCCCTTGATAAAAAAATTTACACTGAAACCATTTGACTCCCTCCTCAATTCACTGCTGTGGGAGTTATAATGTCTTAAAAATCTTTAAAATGTGTTTAAATATATGTGTCTATATATAAATATGTATTTTAAATGTGTGTAAATATATATCTATATTTTATTTTTCTTTGTGCTTTGCTTTTCTTCCCACTGGGGGATTGTTCAGGCACCTGGCTGCTCAAATGCTCTGTCAGTCTGATTTAATTCATGGCCAACTTTACCACTTGTTCCTTTGCCAATATAGCCTTTAGAGAAGTCCTGGATCATTGCCGTGCATTAATAGTTTGTCGTTACAATAATTAATGTGTGCGATCTATCCTGTGGTTGTAAAAAGCCCTCAAACAAACCAAGGACAAAGTACTTGGGTTTTACTCCTGGGCAGAATTGCCATGTAAATGTTTCTAGTGACGATGTTCACTTCACCGGTTCTCATCGCTGTGCTGATGCCAAGTGATAATTGGGCAACTGGTGTGGCTGAGAGAACCAAATTTGTACTGGACTGCTTTTGTTCCTTTTCAGACGAGTCAGTTTTCATCATGGCTGTCACGCAAATATTTGCAGCAGTAAAACACTGGAGGCAGTTCAGGGACAGGAACTTTTGGATAATATAGAGAAGAATAGAGATGACTTGGCCAAGCTGAGTAAAATACACGTTAGTTCAGTACCGTTCTCTCCAGCTGCTGTCTTGAGTTGTCTTTGACTTCTAGCCTATGATGAGACCAGCCTACTCATCTTTACTGGTCTTGCTATCAGATACATCACATGTATTATCTATTTCAGGGTTTAAAAGCATGTATTTTTAACTGTGGGAGTTGAAAAAAAAGATCATGTGCTCTGAAGCAATTGCATTCTAAAAATCACTTAATGCATGGGAAACTTCACAGATCAAAGCATGGCGTAATGTCTTATGATGGCATGTTGTCTGAAAGATGCCAAATACCCAAGTGGAACCTGAGAATGCTTTATTTTTCAAAGTCTTATAAATTACTGGCATGAATCTGCCTAGCTGAATAGCTCCAGTTACAAAGTATTGATTCAGTGTCATGCAACTGAGATGAGGGACTAGGAGAAGGAACTTTTCTCACAAGATCTGAATTATTTCTGCAAACATACGTAGTGAATTTCAGTAGTTGTGTTGGTTAAGGAAACTGTTGCTCAAAACTTTGTCCCACTGGTGACTAGTTGCTCTTCAGACACTTCTAGGTGAGAAATATCTGGGAAACAAGATATATGCATCCTATATAGCAAGGAACTAACAACTACAGAACTTCAAGTAAGGACTTGTGGATGAGAAGGTGCAGTTTTAATAACAACCATATTCTCATCAGGAATTTGGCAGCCTAACCATTCATTGGCTCTGAACAGAGGTTCAAGCAAGCTTTCTTGCAGGATTTCTGGCCTGTTCCGTTCCTGATGCAGCTGGATCAATATTAAAATGGCATTTCTTGGTACTGTCTGAACCCAGAACATATGAGGAAGCATCAACGAACAAAAAAATGAATGGTGGAGAAAGCAGAAGAGGGGTATTGAATTTTTCGATGTGGAGAAAAGGTATGACAGGTTGCAAATGGCTGCCTGGACCCAGACTTCCTACGCTGGATCAGATGGTGCACGGCGCTGCGCCTGCCTGGGCTGTCGGCAGCCTGCACGCTGCCTGTGCTGCCCGTGTGCGTGGAATGATGACCGGAGGAGGAGGAGACAGTTTGAAAAGGTTTTCTTTCCCAAAAGAAATTCAGAACATGGTTTTACAGCAGGCAAGGTTTGTAGGGTTCAAGATGTTGTTCTGTTTCCCGGCAAAGCAAAGATGAAAAATAAATTGTCATCACTACCAGAGATAGACTTGATAGGTTAATCTCAGAAATGGACTCTCTTGAAATCTTCAGCAGAAATGAGATTTCGTGGGATTAAATGTGATGTAGAAAGAATGATTAGTTGGAGCCAAGTGACCTGGAGAATGTGGATAAATGTTGGGAGCAGAACTCTCAGATTCATGAAAGAAAGTACTAACTTAAAAATCTCCCAAAGTGGAGAAGGAAGATCCTGTTAAATGTTTAAAGCAAGATGTTTTTTCCTTTCCGGAAGCAGAAACAGCTGCAGCAGTAAAGAATCACACAGAGCTGCCTGCAACTCTGCCATCCTCTACTCTCAAACAAGCCCAGAGTCACAACATGGAGTTAAAATTCCCAGGACCGCACAGGTTGAAGGGTCTTTTGCAGGTCTCCAGTCCAACCTGCTGCTCCAAGCGGGCTCAGCTGGGAGCTCAGTTGCTCAGGACATTACCCAGCCAGGTCTTAGGAACCTCTGAGGATGGAGACTGCACAGCCTCAGCGGGCAACCTCTTCTTGAATTTGAGAAAATTCAAGAGAGATCTAGAGTCTTCCTACTTGTGTGGGAGGATGTAAGAGTGTTTCAGGCACTGTCCCATGCTACTTCAGTGAGAAGCGGTCTCTGACAAGGATAGTACGATGCTGGTCTCTCAGAGCAGTTGCCAAAAACCATCTGAAAAGGAGACCACTGCTTGGGTGAGGAGAGGTTAAACATCTTTGTTGCCAAGCTAGGTTGAATTTCCACGTTAGGGAAAGAAGGGGCAAAAAAGAAAAGAGGAAAGGATCAGGTGGGTGGGAGGTACAACTGAATGGTTAACAAAGGTAGGAGCTGACTGGGCCTTCCTTGCTACAGTACGTTTTAAGGTGAAAACATAAAGGAGGGGTAAAAGAAGATGGGACCTTATTAAAGAGACTGGAAAAGTGACCTGGGTGATGATTCCCCCTTACATCAGAGAAGTAAAGGCAGTTTTCATCAATGAACTTCCTACTATAGTTGGTGATATTCAACAGGTTTATAAAGGCATTGGATGGGTTTATGAGAGGAGTAGATACATGTCCTGAAGACAAAGGCAATAAAAGAGTAGAGGCTTAGTGAGTTATGGTGGAAAAGATCAGCCAATAAAAATTATTTCACTAACTGTTAAAGGGGTGAAAAGCGATTTTTTATATGAAGCAAAGACAGACAGATGTATTATGGTGCCATTATAAGGCATGCATTTATAGAGTGGTCTGAAGGAGATACCTGACAACATGCAGACTGCTGCTGTGTGCAGTCCCCTCTCCACCCAGTATTGGGGGAACTATTTCCTGAGCAGTCGGTGTTGGGGGGAAAAGGCAGTAGGCAGGTTACAAGTCTAGCCCTTGATCGATCGAGATGACTGATAGCTACACAAAGTAGCATACAGAAAAGTTAGCAAGCTCTTTACAAGGCTTGTTTAATCAATGCTTTTAAGGGGGAGAAACTCCTTCCTCCTGGAAGAAAGCAAAGGTATTTGTAATAGCATTGAAGAAAAGAAGAGACTGCTTGTCATCTATACGTATTTCATTCAGGCAAAGTGACTAGTTCTCGCTCCCCCGTATTGATAGACTAGTAACATGTGAGGTATGTATGCCCAGAGCAGTATGGACTCATGGGAGTGGGAAAAATGTCAAGTAATAATAGAAGAGCTCTACTATGAGCTGTACAACACAGAATAACAGGTAAGTTATCTGGGGATCTAGAGGGGATATTTCAAAATACTGCATTTAGGAAAATGTGGCTTTGGAGTTAAGGTGAGACCTTGTGTTTCTGCTGTGTATAAGGGTGTTTAGGCTTTTGAAGTAGGGAAAGGAACATCTTTAAGCTGGTTAATTAACGTGGCAGGAGCCTCCGTGGTATCTACAGCTACAGCAGGAGAACATCTGTCTGCAGCAATTAGGCAGGAACTTCCAAACTAAAGGGCCGCTCACAGATGGAGCGGATAGCTTGCCAGTCAGATGATATAGGGCTGTTTATACAAACCCACTTTTCCTCTTAAAAGCAATAGAATAGCAAACACATATCGTTGGCAGTCGTAGGGTATAAAATTAATTATGATAAATCTGAAATGTTAAGTGCCTGCTATTTTGAAAAAATTACACTAGGAGGGGAAAAACCCCTCAGATTCATTAAGTAGGGTAAGAATTCATACTAATGTGACAGAAAAACACAAGGTCTTATTGCAAGTTTATTGTATTGTATAAAATAATAAAAGCCTTTGAAGAATGGGTAGAGATGAAGCTTTCTCGGATGTGCGGAATAGCTTTCAGTAAAATGAATATATTTCTACTACTTTTCCTATTTATTACTTTTGTTAAGATTAGAGAATTAAGATTGTTAAATAATTTCTTCTCAGAATCTATCAAATATGTAAGCCTGTTTTGGTCAGGGAATATATTGCCCTGCAAGGAGCAGGATATGAAATCTTCTAGATATTTGAAGATACCCTATGGTGTAGGAGGGGTTTTTCAGTATGTTTATTTTTACTGTATATGATGGTAATATTTATAGAAAAGTTCTCATAACATTATGATGTGCTCCACTATTGATTAGATGACATAGAATCTCATGAGAGCTAAAATCTATTTGATTTCAAAAGAAAATATGGTAAGACGTAGCATGTAAAATCTTGGAGAAAAAAATCAAGGAAAGAAGTTTGACCTAAACAGTGGGGAAGGATGTAAAATAGTTGCCTTCGGTCCCTCCCCACTCCCTCAACCCTTTCCTGAATGTAGTGCAAAGAAAACATTTGTACTCTATGGCTACTATTTCTCTTTATAATCATGCACGTTTTCTGATGATGTAGTGCTACAGAGGTTGTTGGCAAAGGTGCTTCTTTTTCCGGTACCTTGTAGTTGTGGAAGAAGCTCAAATAGCAGGCTCTGTACTGGTTTAGCTACCTATGCTTTTCTCTGAGAAGCTCATTTTATAAAGAAAGAAAATCCAATATCCTACCTTTTACAACTGCTAGACAAGGGATTGCTCAAAGCAATAATTTCCTACCTTACCAAATCTTGTGATTTGCTGAAACATAGTTCAGTTTCTCCATAATGTATCTCATCTTATTAGACTGATAAAAAAAGGGGGTGTGTGCATAGCTGAAGGTCAAACATTCTGTGGCCAGCATCTTCTGAATTCCAATAGATATTAGTGTATAATAACGTATTTTTCCTTTGTATGTGTTAGTATGTTGAGGATGGATACAAGGCTTACTTCTTATTAACAGTAACATATATTCCATTTTAGAAAGCAAATATTAACCTCATTTTCTTGCAATTTCTGTCTGTTCCACTCTAATTTTTTTACCTGACTGGGAAAAAAAATAAGTGAATTTTGGATCTATTTTTTGAAAAGCATATTGAGTCTCTGCTGAATTGTCCACGCAGCCTGACATGACTGCCCTAGGAGTGTAGGGTGTCACCGCTTGTTTTCAGGAGATGGAGTTCTGTGGCTGCTGGATCAAGGTCTTGAATACATGTGATTTTTTTCAAGTTGTAATTTCCAACTCAGTTTCTGATCTGAAATGCAAAGACTCCTCAGTAATGTGCAAACAGAATAGTGTGTCTTTATAATTATGATAGGACTTTGTTTGCCTGAGGTTGTTTCCACACACACCCCCCCACCCAGCAACTTTTGTTCTTTCGCTGACCGCAGTGGTTCCTGCAGCATCTGCAGACTCTGCAGCATCCGAATGCAGATGCAGCCCCTCCGTTTCTGAAGAAGAAAGATTTGGGAACAGTGACTGCTGGCCCTGTCTCAGGGGCCTGGGGGACCACTGGCTGGGCTGCTCCTTCCATGGAAGGCTCAGGGCAACCTGTCCCTTTCTTCTTATTATTCACAACACCACCCCAGACCAACACATTTACTTTTCCAGGAGCCCCAGTGATGATGTCAGTTACTGAGAAAGGTCAATGAAGTCACAGAGAAGATCAAGCAATGGGAAGGCAGCTGGGTCACCTCCAGAAACCCATTCTAGTTTCCATAGAGTTGAAATCTTTTCCCCTTTTGTATACAAATGGAAAGTCAGTTCAGGTAAATGCGATTTGTCTTTTCAGGTGAAAAAGCAGTACAGGCTGTTCAACTCCCTTGTGGGGAGTAAACCACTTGTAGCCACTTCCGCTGGCCCTTGCACACATGAGATCTCTCTGCCCAGCAGCCACCTGCGTCCAAGGCTGCTGAGACACCTGGAGATGGGCCAGCACATCTCAGAGCAACCGCAGGAGCCAACACAAGGACTGAATGCCCCAGTACTTGATACTTGTGATCCTGGAAAAACTGTTCTTCCTAGAATTCAGAAAAAAACATTTGCTGAGCTTTAGTTCATAAAAAACTGGAATAGGAACATCTCATAGTGAAACAACAAACCTGAAGTATGAGCTCACAGCTGCGGTATACTTGCCACACAAATAAGATGTTGCTGGAAGGAGTGATTTATTTATGCCTTCGTGCTGCGATGGATCCTGTTGCATTCTGGAGAGAAAATACTCAGCCATTAGGTTTTGGGGAGAAATAAAACAGGAAGCTTAATTTAAGGTGAACTGGAATATACATTCTTCATTAGGATTTTAGGCACGCTTCTGTCTGCTGGTAGAATTTTAATCAGTGTTTTCCTCCATGTAGTTGACGTAGGATCTGTGTTTGAATAGCCGTGAATACAGTGTACATTACCTTGCTACACTTGTGTGGGAACTAACAGAGTACAGCATTTTTCCCGGTAATATACATCTGGTATTAGAGCCTGGTCCAAACTACTAGTCAGTTTTACAACTATAGACAGAATTTTATAACATTCTTCAGTAATGTGATAACGATGAGCTGATTTTTACAAATCTTCATGGACTTTCTCTTCAGTGTGTAACTAAATTAAAATTTAACTTTTTCAGAAGTTTCACTTGTTTAGCTCTTTCACTGGTTCGCTGAGACCTAGCCAAATATTTGGGGAGAGAAGGTTCTTCTGAGTTTTCTAGCAGAGTTCCTGAATTGCTTTTCTGTAATAAATTCAAAAACTATTTTGCAGAAACTTTGTATCAGATATCATTTGTAAGAAGAGTCTAACTAGTTGAGATGATTATTTTTCATATAACTCTTGATTTTTCTTAGCTACTGAATATACTGTTAAGGTAGAGTCTAGGAAAAACACAACTTTTTTCTAGATGTTACTTTAAGATATCCTCAGTGTTTATTCCAGCTGATCTGTTTTGAAGAAAAAGACAATAATCTTCCTGCTTTTACTGTGTTATATCTTGCAATTCCCAGAACAAACAAACAAAAAAAGAGAAAGAAAACCAATCTCTGCTTAGTATGAATTGCACAAGAGTATGGCGACTCAAGAAATACTTTTTATATGCCTTCACACGCACATGCCAAAAAGTCTCTGCCAGAATAATTCTCTATTGGAATTTACAGGGGTTTGTGAAGAGCAAATACTGAGGTGCTGTCTTGCTCTTTCTCCTTTAAAATACTATTTGAGGAGGAGCCTGAGGAGCTGGATTGCTCAGAAAAGGATCTGTTCGATGAATATCTAAGAACTCTTGAGTTGCTAAGCTGTAATTTAAAGGTAAATTTTGAGACAAAACAAAATTAAACTATTGTTTGTACAGTTTATTGTTCCTTTGGGATTTATAAAAACATCTCCAGTATTTTTTGCCTCCACCCAGAAAAGTTTGTTTGTTGTATTAGAAGTTTTAAATTGCAGTTTTCTCCTCTTTCTGAAAGACTTTAGCAATTACTTGAATTCCCTAAGAACATGTTAAAACACAGGAGACAAAAGCCTCAGCTTCTGTTTTCAGCTCTAGTTGTGGAGAAAGGCAGTGTTGCAGCATACGCAGCCAGTGAGAGGACCGGGCACTTCTATTGTAAAATAGTTTGAAATATTCATAATGTTTTTGTTGCTGGTTTGGTTTTGGTGTTTTTCTGTATTAACAAAAACCAAGGATGAAATGCACAGGGCTTTTGGTTAACTTCAAATATAAAGTAATATAGGTAGCACAATTAAAAATCTTTACTAGTGGCACTTCTTGATGAAGTAATTGGATGACATTAAGTGAGAAGTTCTTACAGGGTGTCTTGGCCTCCAGAAGGGGTATGATGCTGGCACGCTCTGGACCGCCCCAGCGTCCCCAGGAAGCTGCCTCGCTGGCTCCCTGGGCCATGGGGTGCCTGCACATGCCTCCCGGTAGCGTTCTTGGCACTGACACAATAGATTTAGCACGGTTTATGCCAGTGATGGGCCTGAATTGCAGACCTGGCTTCTAGGTATAGGTCCAGTGTAGCGGTTCATGAATGGAGACTTCCTGGGTTAGGCCAGTTAGCTGATAATTAGTAGTACAATTTTTACAATGTTGATTTGTGTTTCTGCCCATTCATGGTGGTTTTGGAAGGTTATTAAACAAACACATATTGATGCAAACGTTGAGCAGCAAGTAGTTTGCTGTCTGAAAACCAGTTTTTCTTCCCCATTTCTTGTGGAAGGATGTACAGTGTAGGAGGAAGGAGAAAAGTACTTTCCCTCCCCTGCTCTGTCCATCCTCCTCAGCGAGGGACCAAGCATGATCCATTTCTGTCTCCAGGGCAAGACAGGGTTTCCCTCCTTCAGGTGTGCCCTTTCCTCCCAAAGGGTAGTGTTTGGGGCAGGCCCCTTATTTGCCATTGCTATTCGTAACTTTAGTGCCAAAGTGAAATCAAGACTAGGTGTACATAATTATGGGGCGAGGGAAGAAGATGTAAAGGATTGTTGAAAGGAGCTCTGGTTACAGTGAGCTGTGTTTATCCCTCTCTGCGTATCTTGCGAGCTGCTCTTCCTTTCAGATATTAAGGATTTGCAGTTTCTGGAATAAGGAGCTGGGGTAGAACCCCATATTCACCAGAACAAGTCAGGCAGAGGCTACCTGGCAGCAGCTTGCACATTTGATGGGCTGAGCGAAGTCACGGCTGCCAGCACATCTGCTGGGGAAGAAGCCCAAGCGCCAGCTGCTCCTGCTGCTGCTTGGCGTCCCGGTCGGGGCTCAGCCATCAAACACAAAACCAGGTTCTGGGGAAATACCAGTCTTTGCCAATGGCAGGCACCTAATTAGATGTGTTTATCAACTGTTTTGTAATCACAGAAATATGTAGCTAATTATTTTTCTTTGAGCCAGCTCATGCTTACCTCTCTTAAGGATGTGCCATGAATAAAAAAGGTAAACTGCTATTTAATTGTACTTTAGAGAGTAAATGTTTAGTGCAACTGAACCATAAGAGTGGATGGGGCTACTGTTTAAGTAACAAAATTTTCTCTTGTTCTGCCCTTTTCTAAAGTGTTAAATTTTGAATGCATAGTACATAGCAAAGATGGTCCAGATCAGTGAACTGTTTATGTGCAAAAGGTAGCATATTTGCTAAATTCTAGCCAGGTTAGGGTGCTGGATTTGATGATTTGTCTTTTTTTTTTTTTTTTAAGATTTAATTAGTTGTTCAGAAAATACAGTGCAAAAAACAGGAAGAAAAAAGTACTTTCCAAGCGGTAGAACAGTCAAGCTCAGCTTCCACTTTATGCAGTTTTATTCCTGTGTCTAGCATCAAAATGAAAAAGGTTCCACTCCAAAGAGTTGTATTAATTATCTACATATGCTATTTTTATTTTTTTCTAAACAGAAAAACATTCTTATGAGAAAAAGGTTTTTTTATCAAAATAATATTTTCTGATGAAGAAATATTACATGATAAAATGTGGGCTAGCTCAGGAAATACTCATCTTGAATAAGCAAATAATATTAAAGTTATCTGTGCTTATTTTGGACAAAGTTCTCTTGCCTTATTGTTCAGTAATTCACTGAGTTATGGAGGTATTTGTATGTTCCACAGAGAAACTAAACCAAATTTAAAACCAATAAGAAAGAAGGTTTCCAGCTATTTGCCATAGATACTCCTTTTGAATACAAAAAAAGAATTTCTTGCAATGTACGATGTACAAACAAAAGTCATTAATCTCAAACATTTGTTCCCGCAGTCTCATGTGTAGATAAAGCTCTTAATCAGAGAAAAGCTTCAGGTGGTGAGTAAAGTTTTCTCCCGCAAGATATCCCTGGACTTAAGTGTTTAAGACCAGGTTGGATGGGGCTTTGGGCAACCTGGTTTAGTGGAGGGTGTCCCTGCCCATGGCAGGGGGGGTGGAACTAGATGGGCTTTGAAGTCCCTTCCAACCCAAACCATTCCATGATTCTGTGATATTACAGGCACCTTCTTGCGCTGCCGAGCCAACACTCAGCGCTTCCTTCTCCTCCTTCACCCTTCCATTGGTCTTCCCCAGCCATAAAGACTCCTGGGGCAGCCCGATTGGGAGGAGTAAGTGGCCAGCACTGCTGGGCCTGCGGCTACAAAGCTGCACAGTACTCCAGCCTTGGGCGGTGAGTAGAGGGGAGGCTGAATTACCGGTGAATCAAAGAGAAGGGGAGGAAGAAGAAGGGTCACACCTGAGTTAGGAATGGGTACGTGTATACATACATAGTGCAGAGGGGAGTTGGAAAAGAGGAGGTGAAGAACATGCAGAGGCTGATGAGGAAGGATCATCCTGTGGTTAATGCACAAGATTGAGACTCATTTACTTTGTTGTGTCTCACTCAACTCTAAGGTTGACTGTACCTTAAAGGGTTGTGCAAGCACCATACAATCTTTAGACAGAAGCGTTGGGTACGGGGAGACAGGCTGAATCAGCAAAGACTGGCTCTCCTCTTGTGCGAGGCAAATGGCAGCCATGCAGTTCCAGCACAAAAGCAAAGGGAGCAAATCCCAAAGGTCTTGCACTTTTCCTACTCGGCTCCTCCACAGGCAAAACTGCCATTCTGTAAAAACTATTGACAGACTTCAGGTTTTGGCTGCTACCAGGCGTTTCAGAAGTAGACGATGTGTTGCTATAATGGCAATTTCTGTATCACTGCTTAAAGTTTTGAACGTGTCTCTTTTGTAGTTTCATTGGAAAGGCAGGGTGTAGAAATCCCGTGGGCAAAGCTGTGGAAATAGAGTGAAATTTTCTTAAGTGTCCTGTTAAAGAGGTGAAAGCAAATTTTGGTCTGATGGCGTAAGTAAATCCCTCTACATTCATTTTCTTTGAATGTTGTCTAATTTTAATGTTGCTGGTACAAAAAGCAGAGATAGTTGGTGTTTGCGTTGTGGCAGTGTAGCAACCATGACCAGGACAGCAGGTAGAAAGTGCTGTTGAACCACTGAGGCCCTGCATTAGAGAACTCACTGTCTACACAGAACAAACAAAACACAGACGTGGAAAACTGAGGCATGGAAAGCAAACCATTTGTTCCATAAGAAACCAGGAAATGAGCTCAGGGCTTATGATTGCCATCCTGCACTTTCATTCCAAGAGTGCCTTCTCTTTCTCTCTCAGAAATAAAAAATGTTAATCTCAAATTATTGAACATTTCCAGAAAACAAGCTCCATTTGTTCTGTTCCGCTCTGGAATTATCAACATTTTGCTATTAATGTTTATGTCATTATATCAATTGGTATTTTACATAAGTATATATAATATATCAAATTTTAATCAATGGCTATGTTAGATAAACATGGATCGTAGTATCAACCAGTTTCTGCTTGTCTACGTAATAGTGCTTTAGCAGCAAATGAGACCCATACCTTGTTGCTCAGGTAACTCGTCAATCCAACCCATAAAATGTATATACTTGCAAACAATGGTTTTTGAGGAAATTACAGAATAAAAAATAAAAAGTTAATTAAAATATCACTTAACAAATATTATAGGAAGATGAGACATGAAAATGCAGAACAGTAAAACAAACTTGGTTGAATAAATGCTTGACAATTACCTCAACGTTCTGCAGAAAACGAGTCTGTTCTTCTACTGCAGAACCCTCACTGGTGGATTCAAGGAGTCCGGTTGTGTTCTCACAGTGGAAACAATTAAAGTGTTGATAGTGTTCAAATCCGAAATCCATGTAATAGAGTAAGATGCAGATGTTTGAGAGAATGCAGTCTGAAGTTGCAATACATAGGCAAATGCAAAGGGGTCTCTGAAAAAGCAGCTATATCTAGAACATTATTACAATTAAGAAAATATAATTTATATATTGGATAATTTAGGGTCTAGGTGTAACTATGAATGAAGAAAATCATATCTTTTGCGCACTGGCAATAGAAGTAGCTTGGCATAATGCACTATGCATAGAGATCTGAACTCTATACCTCTTTTTGGCATTGGTCTTGGACAAAACACAGATTCTTTGTGCTTTTTCTTTTACACAAAATGAAAGTCATGATATTAAACTACTTAACCTCTTTTGGAAATTTGTGTATATGGAATTGGAAGTGTACAAGTCTTATAATTTTGTTATTAAATATATTTATATTTTTATAAATACATTTATTTTAATAGTTGGGTGTTTAGCAGAATACTAGAATCCAAAAAGTATAATTTAAATAACTAATAATGTCTTTTTATTTATACTGTAATTTATTTGGGAAAGGGATGGGACTAGCAAGACAGTAAGATATTATCTTCAAAGTTGCCATGGTAATGCAGCCTACTACCTGTTGCTAAGAACATGCTGTAGCTGTTGTTATTACTTTTATTACAGCTCTTAACATTTCAGGATGTTTTTAGGTGTTATTTTAGATTCAGTTTCATATGTGAGAAAACCAGTAAGTTTTGCCACTTCCCAGCAGGGCTCTAGAGCGATGATAGAAATGCAAGAACCTGATTCTGCGAACATAGCTCCCACCCTCTAATGCAGAGTAATTTACAAGCTATCTAACCATTTAGGAAGACAGGAATTACCAAGACAGTTCAGTGCCTTATCTATATTAATATCTGCTTTCCCTGGAAAGTCAGTGATCAATATTTGGAGACAGAAAAGACTAAAGCCCCGACAATAATACAGCATAAAAAACTTCAAAATACAAACAGGTGGTTCTTAGCACTAGGAATGGTATTACCCGATTTACTAAGAGGATCCTGGCAAGTCTGGTCTTTCAATGCAGTAAAGTGCCCAGGGACCTCTTTTACTACCCTGAACCCTGCTGAGCAGCAGCAGTATAGTAAGCCTCAGCTCAGCCAAAGTGCTGCCATTCAGGACCACAGCAGCAGTGAGACTCTCAAGATGCCATCAGTCGTGTGCTACTGCTTGTGAGTACTGTCAACTGCAGGCAAGAATCGGAATTATAAATGGATCACTCAAAAAAAAAATAAAAGCAGAATCACATCTCTTCCTAGCTGCCTGTTCTCCCAGGCTTTCATTTTCATCTTTTACTAGTGAGTTCAGCCCCCTAGATAGTAGATGGCTAGCTCGTTACATTATAGTTCAAGTATCAAAGTCAAGATGTTTTTCTAAACTGTTCCTTTCAGGTACGGAGGTGGTGATAGATGACTTTTGTCTTGGGCACTTTTAATGCTGTATTTATACAAGTTTCCATGCTTTCTCATTGGATTCTTTTTTCCAAGACCTGTCTCCTGCTTTTAGTTCAGTAATTCCCTATTCTTTGCTGCTAGATACCAACATTTGTCTTATCTTTTCTTCTGCGTATGAAAGCCATTGGCTGAATTTTGCAAAATTCTTGCTGGCAAACTTCTACATCTGAATTTCTCATGTCTCCAAAATGAAAAGTTTGTATGTGAATAAGCAGTCTGTGTAACTTTTGTCCATGTTCTTACACTCCATTTCTGTCTTTTTGTCCTGTGGTTTAGCACTTTATGTAAATTTTTATATAAACTTTTGTATTTTTGTCTAGAAAATACTGATAGTTAAGTAAGTATCACACAGTAGTACCAAAGAGCAAGTTACTTCTTTTTAGAGAACAGTACTCCAATGACTATTGCATAACATGTGCTGATTTTTGTTTAACTGAGCTGTGGGATAATGCTACACTGTACGAGCGTACACAGTTCGTGTTTTGAGGGTGTGCCCACATTGGTGTGAACTGAAGGTGTGTGTGTCTATTATATTTATTACAAAATAAATAGTAACAGTCACAGAGATAATCACAGTGAAAGGCATACTTACAGATAAGAGGTTTAGTGTGGTCTCAGCTGTCTGAATACAGTCTTCACAGGCAAGGTCTTGGATTCTTCCCCCAGTATGCTGTGCTCATAATCGTGGCACCTAATTTAGGAACAGTAGTGTCTTAGACTCCATGTGCAAAGTCAAAAACATGCAACTCTGAAAGGCAATTCAGTCTCGTTAAGCATTAGTCACTGGGCGGAAGCACCTACTCCTTTCCACTGACTTACACATACGAGTACATGAAACGCATGTGAGCTTAAGGCAGTAATTCACAGCCCATTGTCAAACTCAGAAACAATTGAAAGCCTTTCCAGTGCAGTGTAATGTATTGATATTTTGGAAAGCTCCCTTCTTTAGCACTTGCAGGATTGTCTATCCTAATCAACTGACCATTTTTTCAGTCGGCGGTAGCTACCTAGGTTTTTTGCAGGCTCTACGTTTGCTCATGCAAGAATAAACAGGTCTGTGAAGAGGCCAGTGTGGGTATTGCTTCAGTATCTGAATTTCTGATGACTGCTGTTACCTCGTTCTCTGTGGCAGTTTTCTCATCCTCTTGGATTTCAGTTGTCTGCAAGCACTTTTTCCAAAGTCTGCATGTTGTAAAAGGTTCGCCTCATTCGTGAGGTAGGACCACTGCAGAGGGAATTAGGTGATTTTCTGTGTAAAAAACATCTACAAAACCAAATGACGGTTACTACACTATAATTTTATCCCCTTTTTGTAAAAAGGGAGGATCAACAGTATCTTACCTTTGCAGAACATTCTGAAATGAAACTGCAGAAGGCATTGGATGGAACACTACTTATGAGCTAATTAGGGCTATTATCAGAAATAGTAGAACCATGCGTCATATGGCACAGAAAACCTCATGTTTTGAACTATTTACATGCTTAAAAATTTGGTCCTTACAAGTGGATGAAGTGAGGTGGCTGCCCCAGTTTCTCCTGCTGGAAAGCAGAGTCATCCTGTCTCTGTAACCTCTAACATCAGTCTCACCATGTCTGCTCAGAGGAAGTGTTCTTGTTCACTGAAAATCTTATGCACATGAGGAAATCTCAAATTGCCCAGAGAAGTTGTGGCTGCCCCATCCCTGGCAGTGTTTAAGGCCAGGTTGGATGGGGCTTTGGGCAACCTGGTCTAGTGGAGGGTGTCCCTGCCCGCAGCAGGGGGGGTTGGAACTACATGGGCTTTGAGGTCCCTTCCAACCCAAACCATGCTATGATGTTATGTGCATAAAATGCTTTCTGCAGGCAAGAATTTACAACCATAATCTTTATAACACTAATACAACCAAATGAAAATGATCCAAACAAGTACAAATCACCATGAACAAGCATTAGATGTCTTCAGATCAAAAGTAATGCCAATAATTCTGCTACTTGTTTTTAACCTAACTTTTCATCTGAGTTTGCTGCTTTTACACAGCAACACTTGCCTCTTTTAGAAAGCTTTCCACCAAAACCAGAATGATGCTTAACACATCAACAGCTCATCTTCCTTCATCTCAGAAATCCCAAGCCTTTTCATAACTGAAATAGCGAAGGAACCAGGGGCTCCCTGGAGTCCGCAAGAGGCCTTACTAGTGCCACTCGGTTTTCCATGGAAAGTACTCAGCCACTGCAGTATGTGTCCTAAAACAGTCAGCTTAAGAAATATTTGGATGAAAATTGTAGAAAAGCTTGACTAGAATAAATACTTGTAACCTCTTGTGAATTTGCTGTGGTATTCCTGACTTACCACATGGAGCTGTGTACTAAATAAAATCAATAATTTGGTGGCTGGTCTTAACTTCTGCTGCATGAAGCTGCTCTGTTGTTTTGTCACAGCTATAGCCCTGTTTTCCCTCCTAATTTGTTGTGCTTGCTCAGTGAAATTGAATCCCACGTCATTTCAGGCAAGTCTTGGAGAAGTTGTTTTTCCTCAGTGCAGATGGCTCTTTCCTCCAGATGTGTCAGGCAGCTAAAAGCTGCCTTGGTCTTTTCTTAACCCTTCTGCCCATCTCGAAATCACGCTGACACTATGGCTGCAGTAGTACCATACTTCTTGCCCCATTTCCGATTTTCCCGTGACTATGAGCTGCCATGCATCGTGCACAGGCTCCTGTTACCTAACGTAGGTTTCTTTGGTTTGTTTGGTTTCTTTTCTTGACTGTTTGTTTTAACAAGGACAAAGTAAAACTCACTCGCGCCGCATCCCCTGGGAGATGTCTCTGCTGGAAGCTCTCGTGGTGACTTGGCTCTGGAGAGAGTGCAGCCCTTCGTGTTTGCGGCTGCGAATGTTCCAGCCTCGCATCTTCGGCCCGAAGCAGCCAAGGAGAACCTGTACCCTTGCCGTTTCCCTTCACCCTGTTTGTTTCACTTGGGAACACAATGAGCTGTCAAAATTTCCTGCCCTGTTTCCACAGAATCCTTCCTTTTGCTCCAAAAAGGATTATTTATCTAAAACTGCTAATTGCATATATTGTCAGAACAATTGTTGAGCTTGATTTTAAGGTGGAGAGCAAAGAGATGTACGGGTCTGGTGGACTGATGAAACTTGCCCTCAAAGTCCTCTATCAAAGTGAAAAAGGGAGTCTGGTGTGTTGCCATGAACAACCCTTGTCTCACAGAAATTAAAAATCATGTGGTACGGTGTACAGCTGGTGCAATCCCTATTTTTAGTATCTCTGTTGAGTGTACTTAGAGGTAATTAAAAGTAATAGGCAAGAATATAAATGTTTTCCAAATAAGTGAGCCAAGAAAAAATAGAGGAAGGCAGGTGTGGTTGTCTTAACCCACCACCACTTCCTAACTAATCTTTCTCTGATGATGTAGAAAGAGACTAGGTGGCACCTGGCGAAATATTCTGAAATAACAGATTCACAAGGCAGAGCTACTTGATAACATCTTTGACTCATCAGAAACTTGCCTTCCCTGAGGGTAAATTTAATAATCCTCGAACATAAGGATTTTAGTGGCTTTTACTAAGTCAGTGGGGATGCAAATTTATTCTGCATATAGATTCCAATAGTGCTAGAGACAGCCCAAACTTTTGTTATCTGTAAAAAATGTAAAATGACTCAAACAGCTGATTGGAATCATCAGTAATCTTCCACGACTTCATGTCCTTGGTTTTGCTGGTTAAGTAAAACTCATTCACATTTTCTTAGTTTGAAGAACATAGAACTGGTAGTAAGTTTATTGATCATCATGCATAGTCCTTAACTATTTGAGGTAATCTTTTAGTGCCATCAGCTGCTTTGGTTGTTTTCATCTCTCCTTCAGAATGATATTCTTCTGATCACCTAAATGGTTCTTTTCCCACTCTGCTGCTTATCAACAGTGGGCATTACTCCAGGGTGACTTTCCTTTTATGAAATGGGTCTCTAGTGCCCTGATCATCTTCCTAGAGGTCCTTCTTTTCAGTTTTTCCAGGAGGAATTCAGCTTTCTCAGAGACAGTATTTCAGATGAACTTACCCCAGGTGTTTTAACTAATGGCATCAATACATCCCTGGCTTTCCCTCTCTTTACTGGAATTTCCTTGCCTGAATAGACACATCTGAGTTAGCTGGTCTTTAGTTCTGTAGGAGACAGCAGCAGCACCATGGGAGGAAGCTGGACTACCGGTAAAATGAAAGTAGAAGTTAAAGGTAGCTAGGCCATAGAGTAGTTGAGGCAGAGAAGGCGACAGTAGCAGTGAAGTTTATTTAAAATAGGTGTAGCTGTATGTATCTCCCAGCTTTGTGCTATCATCAAATCTCACTAGTGCTCTCCTAATTCTATGCCAAGATAACCAATAAAAAATTGTAAGACCATTCCCAATATGAATCTTTTAAAGATCGTGCAGTAATTGTTCCCAAGCAAAAGTTTCTTTCCAGTGCACCTTGTCTTCTTACCTTTATTCGAGGTCATTCACTATCAGGTGTTATCTTGTATGGTCTACTTTTGGTAAGCCCATGTTGTATTTTCTTCTGTGTTTCAGTTGTCTACCTACTTTTAGCATTCTCTTCGTCAAAATTTGGGGTCATACTATTAAGATCAGAGTTAGGCAATTTTTTCCATATGTAACGGTGTATGATTTGTTATTCTGTAGTACTGTGGTACTGCTCTTGATCTGATTTATTCTT
Source organism: Grus americana (assembly GCF_028858705.1). Classification (NCBI taxonomy): domain Eukaryota; kingdom Metazoa; phylum Chordata; class Aves; order Gruiformes; family Gruidae; genus Grus; species Grus americana. The sequence continues at coordinate 63,713,606 of NC_072854.1, forward strand.
TCATGTCCAGAAAGAAAATCAGTCTTACTGCATTTACAGTATCGTTTGTCTTGGGGCTTTTTTTTTATTTTCAGATTTTTAGGGTTTGAATTTCTCTCTCTTTTTTCAAAGTATCTGTTGATTTAGTCACGAGTGACATGTTTATCAGTGTTTTAATGCAGGGGATTATTTGCAGTTTCCTATTAATTCATAGAGAAAACCAAAAGCTTCAATCAAGGCATGCTCTGCATTTACACCCGTTCTTAATTTGCTGATGCTTGTGTTAGTGACAGGCTCAAGCCTGTCTGATTTTTTTGGGTTTATATAATGTGTACCACATGCTCGCCATTCTTACTCTTTCTGCACGAATCAGCCAATCTGATGGGTCTACCTGTGGCAGAGAGCAATGCTTTTAAGTGCGGGTGCTGCCTTTTGAGCTCTGACTCATGAGTGCTGATGAATCTTGCTTCGGTGTTTTATGAACTCTCCAGCTAATTGCTCCACCCTTTTGCCCTTTAACAGAAGGATCGCGGGGGAATAGGTTTATCTCCCTCCTCTGCCACAAGTTGCATGTGGTTTTAAACTGCTGGTGAAGGTAGACCCACGCTGTTGCCACACTTTTGAAGTGCAGCAGCTGAGGAGCAGGCAGAGGTTTGCACCTCCTGGCCCTGCTATCGGGAGGGGTAAGTGGGGTCAACAGCGGCTTGAGTTGTTTTGGGCTGGTTCCTTCGAGCGAGCAGTTGGCAAGAGGGAGCCAAGTACAGGGAACATGTGCTCTGTGGCTGGAAACAAAAAAGCAAAGCAAAAGTAGGGATGAGAGAAAATAGATATATAATCAAAAGTGGCTGTGTTTGAAATATTCTTAATTTGAGTGCATGCTCCTGTGTCTTTTGGACCTCTAAGGACCCCTAGAGGGCACGGAAGTTTTTCTCCACCTCGAATATTTAACTTAATAGTTCTACTTGGCTTCCTTCCCTTAAACATGATTGTAAGCACATTTGAAGTGAACATAAGATAGAAAAAAAATAACAGCATCTAACTAGATCCTTCTTTCATGCTGCAAGATGTTTTCTTGTTTTTAAACACAAGCGGTAGAAGCTAGTACCAGCAGCCAAATTCTTCCAATTATTTTTGTTTAGATTAGTCAGATGCTATTTTCGTATCCCAGAGGAAGCACAATTCAAACTAACTAATAATTCGTAATTTTATTGCAAACTTTAAGAGGCCTACAGCGTGAGCTGTTTTGGGAAGTGCAGTGGGTATGCTTTCAGCACTATGGCCTGTGTTTCTGTAGAGAAGGAATACTCCAGAGTACTCTAACCCGAACCTCTAAAATCTCCAAACTTCATCTAATTTAAGAATGTTTAATATTTTGGTCTTGTTATTTGCCTGTAAAGAAATGAGTATATTACAGCACAAGATATTTAAAGTTATGGAAATGGAAAAATGACATCTGCTTCCCACTATTTCCTATCTACTTGGAGAGATGTTTTGTAGCTCTTACTCATCCTGAGTAGCATTTTTATCCTTAAATGAGTTTTGCCTATTGCATCAATATTACATGGAAAGTCAGGTACTAAATCAATGTCAATTACACAGCGATATTAATTCTTAGTATCGTGTGTTGACTTTATGGTATTTAAATAGACATTCTAAAGCTCTGGAGTAATGCTTATCTGAGAACATCAGGTTTCGCTTACATAAAGCAGTTTCGGTGTTTGAGGAGAAGGCCGACATTTTCCAGAATGCTCCAGAAGAGCAGAAAGCAAAACAAAAACAAACAATTAATCAATCAAACAAAAAAACTTTAAAAAATCTTCATATTTTGTTTGGGGATTTTTTCATCAACTCATGATTTTGAGACCAGTCCCACAGCTTTGGAGGTCAGTTGGACTGTGAGCCTAGTCCAAGGTTGAGGCCTTTGCGGGTGATGCCATGACAGTCAGAATACAACTGGTCTTGTCTGGGCAGAAAATTGTACTTCTACACTACTCCTGAAGCAGCGAGAGTCTATTTACTGGGCGAGAAGCTGTTCAATAGGATACACGTGGGGGGTTTTGTGCCTTTGTTCTGGTAAGAGGATCAGCTGTACTGCTTTACCCAATTACCCACAGATGTCATGGGAGATGATTTTTTGGACCTTGGTTTTCCCACTGGAGCAGCGTAACGTCATCACTTTGAATAGAAAATAGATCTAGATTGAAACAGCAGAGAAAGGCAGCTGTCCCTTCTAACGTCTCTCGGGATTTTGTGTTTTGCAGGAGATGCACGGGTGAGAGGTCAGACAGGGGTTCTCTCCGAGCGCCGTGGCTCCTACCCATTTATAGACTTCCGTCTTCTTAACAGTAAGTGCAACCCTCCCTTCAGGTCTGTATTTAAAAAAAAAAAAAATCTGTATTGAAAGTATACAAACCAAAGTATCTCATTTCATACATATCTGTAGTTCAGCTGTCTTCATACAGTCAGCATTAATAATTCTGTTATTCCCACCCAGTGTTTGGCTGTGAAATATTTTGATTGTATGTATACTGTCCATAATGCTGAGTCTGTCAAGTAAATACAGTAGTGCCATGGGGTGTGCTGGGGGAGACAGGGGGTGCTTCAGAATTAAAAAGATAAACCTCTGTGTCCTTTAGCCTCTTAACCAACAGTTGGAACAGATTTATGTGAGTCTGTTATCCGGTCATATAGAATTGGCACAGAAGGGGAGCATGTGACAGCACTGACCAGTGGTTTACAATAACATTAATTTTTCCAACAATTAGAACCCAATCCAAAGCCCCATGGAGTCTTCTCATTGACGTCAATGGATTTTGGGTCAGGCCAGCAGTGAACATCTGTTAAAAATAATCTTAACCTCATTTTGATTGAAGTTATTTTGCCACTGTTGTAAATAAAGGAGGGCAAATCTAAAAGAAAAAAATTGAGATCTTGTTGGTTGGTTTTTTTTTTACCTGATGGATTCTCTATACAGATGCAGACCTATTAGCCAGTGTGTTAAAAATAAAATAACAGAGAACACTTAGTCTTGGGCCCTGTGGCATTCAGTCTGGATGCCGCGTTAACTCCGGTGTTCAGGCACAGGCAGATCGAGATGTGTCCCTGCGTACTGCGCAGACCACTCCATGTAAGCTTTGAAGCAAAAGTTATCACCCAAACAGGCTGAAATTCCAACAGTTCGTTTAGTGATGACGCTTTTAAGCTTCTAGCGATTATGCTTTTCATTAAAAAGCGATTCTCAAACCAAAAGTTTTTCGTCTCCTTTTTGTAGCTGCTTGCCTGAGTGCCTGGGGAAGGGGAAGGGAGGTAGGGGGCTGGGAGAGGGGGAAGAAGCCCAGCCGCAAAGGGGGAGGTCTGGCTGGGAGTCAGGAGAAAAGAAGGGCTAATAGGAAGGGGAGGACTCGGGCTCTGAGTGGCTCCAGGCTGGCAAAGTGCTTGCTTTCAGTCTTGCTGATAAAAGGTATTTTCTAGGTCCTAAGTCCATCAGAGTGCTTGCTATGGCTGAGGTAGAGAGACATAAGGGGTAAGATGGGTCCAGCAATTTTCTCGGGACAAATACAGAATAATGCACTGGTTGAGCAGAGCTCTGAGGATAATTTAGTCTCAGGTTGCCAATGCAAAATGTGAAGAAAAAACTGGTTTAGACTAGCTGGAAATATTACCGTTGCTGCCTGTATAAAGACTGAGAGAAAATAAAACACTTCATTCATGAAGCAGAAGTACATTTGAATGTGACTAAATTAATTCTTTCCTTTTTATTTTGAATATATAGATGTTATTTAAAATTCTCATTATACGTTCTTTCCTCCCCCTGGTTACAGAAACCAAAAACTTTTCAGCTCTTTTTTTTTTTGGCAATAGGGCTTTGCTTTCATCCCCTGTAGATGAATCCTGCCATCCTTCAGATCCTGCCAGCTTCTGGGAAGTATTGGTGCTCTCCATGGGCTGTCTAAGGAGATTTTGGATTTCCCATTATTTTGAGGGTTTTATGTATTTACTGCTTTTTCCCTTTCTGGGAGTGATGTTGTCTTAATTTTTCGGTGCAAACTTAAGTGAGATTTCTAGGCACTTGACTACTAATTTTGTAGCCAGCAAGTGCACTGGGTCTGGCTCACTCGGTGACCTGTAGGTAAATGAAGATGCTCAGTGTCGGAGCACGCAGACGTGTGTTTTGCCAGGAAGTACACAGACTTTTATATTATTCATATACAGCTATCTGTCAAATCCATTTCTGCTGTGCATACCATTTCAGCAGCAAAACCCATGGTGCTGCACACCCTGTCAAAAAGAAACACATATATATGTCACTACTGCAAACTTTTTTGAAAAGTGACTAACTAATACGTGCAGTAAAATTTTGGCACCATGTTACATTTGTTTGGGGGCAATAACTGACAGGCAGCAACTGTATACTGAAAGCTGTTACAGTAAGGGAGGGATGAGGTCGAGAAAATTTTATGGTAAATATCCTCAGAAGTAGTTATAAAGAAATGCAGCATAAACATTACTCCAGCTTCCCACTCATTCAGACAAACTGAGCTTAAATAGTGATTGTTCCCTCTACTATCTGAAATATTATTCCAAATAACAGTACCACCCTTGTTTTAAAGGGAAAACACTGAAGCTCATTCTTGAACAGAGTTGACATTCATTTTGCAAATTGACATTTAAAAAAAAAGTTCAGGGCATTGCTATTTAATGCCAGACTCAAGGTTCTTAAATGTAACTTTTTTAACATACTTAAAGATTCAGTCAAACAAGCAGATTGTTCCCTCCTATGGCTATTAAGGGTTAACACTGCATAGACCGTATCTTCTGTTTTTTCTGGAGTTCTGCAGTAAAGTCGCTGTGTAACTTAAGACACCGTTACGTCTTTTTGGATAGGAAAACTTCCTGTGCTCTGCAAATGGGATCTTCTGTAGCCCTAATCAAAGCCAACGGGATTAATGTTGGCTTCTTGCTGTTTGAGCTAACGTCTGTGATGCCATCTACACATTCCTCCGGTGCCTCTCTGCAATATATAGAAACTCAGTGAGTGTTATTTCACCTTGTCAGTGCCAGGCTGTCAGCACCATGAGGATTTTGCAGGATCCTGTCTGGAGGAGATGCAAGGCTTTAGCATCTTCCTGTCTTTTCTCTGCCTAGTTGCAAGCTTCCCTTGAGGCGTAGTTGCACTGGTGGGTTTTGGGGCTCTTAAGATGACTCTGGGATACAAAACTGAATGTAAAGTATCCCCGTGTCACCAAGAACTCCTCGGTTCTGCATTGCGAGGAGCCTATGTTTGCCTCGGCCTCTTGAGTCAGTCCCTGCAACTTGCAGAGACCTGCATGACACACCAGATACTCGCTTGCGTCAGCAGTATCGAGCCTGAAGCTTCAGGGGAGGCTACGTGGTAGCTCCTCTCCCCAGGGAAGCTGCGGCAGCCAATGCTTGTTAGCCAGCCTGGTGTGAAGACCCCTGGTAGGCAAGCCGACCGTCCCTTTTCCCATCCTGCTGTAATAAAGCGAGGAGACCACCTGCTCCTGATAGCCGCAGATATACCCCAATAAAAAATAAACTGGACGTGGCAGACCTGGGGCTCCATGTTCACTAGGGCGCTTAGGAACAAATACTTGGACTTTACAAACTCCCAACCTAAAAGATGCAAGTTTTGCACAGCCCTGTAGGTTTACAGGAAAATGGGGAAAGGTTTTCCTCTTCATGCAAATAAGGCATTCCTTAACATGGGAGCAGTGGAATTAAAAAAGACACAGCGTTAGAAACTTATTTTCCAGAAGGAGTAATGGGATGGAACAGGCAAGTGTTAGGTGCCATCGAGCAGCTGAATGCAATGTACAAATGATGTAAGATTGATTCCAAAGCAAACCTCACAAATTTTAGGAAAGTTTGACTCTGAACTTGGTAGCTCTAGCTTGTAACTGAACCTAATGGAGGTTGTAATTAATGATGGCAGTTTATTGGCACTTCTGCATTTCTGTGAATTAAATGAACCTTTCTGTGTTCACGGGACAGAAAAGGAGTTAAACTGAATATGTGCAGTGTAATACTTTAGAATTTAAAACACTTCTGCAATGAAAATTAACTTGATCCCATTTTCCTTTAAGCGAAGCGTAGTTAAGATTTGAGAAATAAAGGACCGTAGGGTAAGGCAGCAATAATTTAGTTCTCTGATGGACAAAGTTGCTCAGTGAGTCACTGAACCAGATCCCTCCACTGACTAATATGCATTGAATAAAATAGATTTCATTATCCCATGATGAGTTGTGCTGGTGACTGTGATGGTACATTTCTTCATTGCATTAACCAAAAGTTGGAGGGAATTCCTTGTGACAAATCTAGAACTGTAGGTAGGCATCCAGCAATAACCAAGAAGACCTCACCCTGCTCCAATTATATTAGATACTTTGTTTTACTCCCATAAAAAAATTGAGTAGAGTTACAAAATAACATAGTTTACATCTAAGTTTTTGTTTACAAATTTGCTTGTCAAGCTTTAAGTCAGAAGACAAGAACATTCTTAGGACTTAAAGAGTGGTTCTCCATTTCCCATCTTGTTTATGCTAAGCTTTTATCTGGATTGAATTTTTGCTTCAAAATGACAAAATTATTAGCATCTAATTGACTATATTTAAATTGGCCTGTCATGGAGGAATATAATTAAAGTTATTTCTGCTTGCATTTTCAACTTTTCCTGAAAAATTCTCTATTAGGGACACTTTGTTTTTGTCACCGTATCCGTCATGCCATTGCTTTCGTTACCTTGCACCCACTTGTTTTCAGTAAACCATCCACAGTGTCTGACAGAATTAATTTCTCTATATATTGATCTAGGAGGGATAACAAGGAAGGGGAAAGTATGTACTATGCAATGTGGGATCTCTGTACAAAAATGATGATACCCAAAGAGATTTCTGTTTCCTTAGCCCTTGCTCAATAGGAACATAGAGTGGGATCTGAGAGTATGTAAAAGGTCAAAACATGTGTGTCGACACTTCAAAGGTGTATCTGCATATTACCTAGGGTCTTGGTGTAGTCATACAGGCAGAAGTTGAGTCCAAAAGAACCCCACCAGCATTAAGCTTAGCTTAGCAAATGAAGTTAGTATAGATGATATACTTTTAGTACCAGATGGTGATAAACAGTGATATTAGGTACTATTCAGTCTCTGTCCTTGATTTGCTGTCTGATTTAGTCAAGCAAAATCCTCCGGGTTTCAGTTTGTTTGTGAATAAAGTGATGCTTTGCAGGCATGTGATGTATTAGGTACTACAGAAATGAAAAGTGTTGTCGGGTTAGTAAGGGAGGATAGGAACTCATGAAAAGGTCTCCATCTCAAAGAACCCAAGTCTGTGGGTGTTTGAATCTGTGGTTTCTGCCTGTCTACAGAAGGGTCCATTTGCAAAATTTACATTCATTTTTGGTTTTGGTTTTTGAACAACTCCAGGGCTTTCAGGTAGGGCCCGTCTCCAGGGAAAATAAAACTTAACCACAGCCACCAACCCAAAACTGAACCATCAAGTAACCTGAATCCAAATGAGTGAGGTTAAAAGGAGTTTGGTTAACTGTCTTGTTTTGTTGCCTTTGGCTAGAAAAAGAAGTGGGAGTGAGAGATGCCTTTTTAGATGTTTCTGACCCAGGTTAAATTAGGACACTAAAAGTCTTGTGAGGAGGTTTCAAGGGCTGATTGGATTACTCGGATCCCAACCCAGCCCATGGAGATGAGCCCAAAGTTCCGGATGGTTATTAAATTAGAAAGGGAGAGATCTTATGAGCTCTGCATCATTTCTACATAATACCTCCCTTAGTTCCTCATGGATAAGCATGCCCAAAAGATACTCATCAACATCCTGAAGGCACATGGGCTTCTTAATCTGGTTAGCTTGTGTCTGGTTTGAATGGAAAGAACATTTCCAGAACTGGCCGATGGCCTTGCTTTCAGTTTCCTATTCAAGGAAGAGGAATTGGGATTCTCTTAATAATGTTTCAGCACAAAGCTTGTTCTGTTTTCTAGTAACACTTTATTATATTCAGAAATTCTTTCTGTCGTTGGAAGTCAGTCTGATTCCCCCCTTTCCCCTTTACCTCAAATATCAGCAAGATTTTTTTGGTTCAGGGCGTTGGTTTTTGTTGGGTTTCTTCTTTCTTTTTTTTGGGGGGGGGAGGGGGGGTGTTTTTAAGAGTTGTTGTCTGCAAAATTTAATAACAAGGTAGATTGAAAAGTATATTCTTCTTCTTCTTGCCATTCGTGCTCCTTGTTTAGCTTTTATGCTACATTCGTAGAAAATGACAGCCAGAATGTAAAACCGATTGATGCACGTGCCCTCAGATGCTAACAAAATGCAGTGGTTTGGGTTATGATTGCTTCAGGAGAACTCATGAGAGCAAACAGAGCAAACAAAAAACTAGATGTGCTTCACACACAAAGTCTTAGTGAACAGTGACCTGATTATACAGGTTTGTAACTTATTTTTTTATACAGATTTGGGATTCAGTTCAACTGAGGATGTCCCTTTAAAAGTTTCCAAACGATGCGTGACCCATTCTGCCACCCCACCTTCTTTTTCCTGATTAGAAAAGGGAAAGGGTGTACGAAGATAACACTGAGGACACTTTCCAAATGACCAGAGGAAAAGAAAGAACAAGGAGAAGGGATCATTAAGATGATAAATGAAAGTTGGGTTTGCTGTTATTACAGGTTATGTTGCTTTTTCTCAAGGGGAGTGAAGGGGGAGGGGATGTACCATTTCCTGCTGGAGGAACTATAATCAGCTATAGAACATTTGCAGTTTTAGGAAAAAAAGGTCCTGACTGTGCTACTGTACGAAGATTGAAGTGGCAAAGTGAAGGTTCATATTGAAATGATAACAACGCAACATGCCATTTCCTAAGAACTTGTAGGAGGCTTAATAAAAGATGCCAAGATGTATGTTTGCATAAAGATGATTGATGACCCCAATAAAAGCTGCAAATTGTGAAGAGAAACATATCTGAATTTATCTTAAATTTGGATTTAATCTATTCCTCTTCCTGTTATTAAGGCTAATATTCTGTTAACTAGTCTTTGAAAACCTTGTTTCTCCAGAACTTGGTGTAATCGGATAATTTGTATATAGAGTGGGATAATCTCTGTAATTCTTAAGTTCTGTAGTCTCTTTCAAACAGTATCAAAAGAAATATATTTTGGGATGGGGGGGGGGAAACTGCACGACTTGTGTTCTTCAAGATGCCAACAATTGTGCAGGAACTCTATGATTTGGAAACTGAGCTGTCACAAGCCACCATCACCTCAAGTGGTGTTGAAAGAAGAGCAAACCCCACAGTAAGGTGACCTAGAAAGTTGGCATCCAGAACCTGTCACATTTCATTAATGACATTAGCCAAAGAAGCACACAAGTGCCTATTCCGTAAACAGGGCTCTGCATTGATTTTTGTGCACTTGTGCAGGTGATTGAAGAATGGAATCTTGACTCAAAGTGGAAAATTTTAACGATCCTTTGTTTTACTTTTAATTTTCTGCTTCTCTCTGATGTCTTTAGAGTCCTCCTCTCTTTCTCACAGCCTCTTCCTAATTGAAAAAAATGTTTACCCATTTAAAGACAAATAATGTGGTTGTAACCCATATGAACAATGGCAGCTAACAGAAAGCATTTGACTTGGAAAATTGAATTTTATCAAAAGTCAAGGAACAGAGAAGTTTTTAGACATTAGAGAAGCAGATAAAAACAAAATGTTTGTAACACAAACTTTTTGGATTCCCATATAGTTTCTTCAAAACTGCAATGTTTCCTTTCCAAAGAGTTTTTGGACTGCAAGGTGCAAGGTAACAGGAAAGCCTAGACAGTGCGGAGAGATGATGTTACCCGTTCTTCTAGTTTAGCAGTCCTTCTCCAAAATTCAGATTTGAAGTATTAAGTTTGGAATTAATTTTTAAATTACCTGCGCTAGTTCAGCAATCCCTACTCATGCTGCTGTTGTTTTTTGGATAATGCGATAAATCCATCATGTAAGAAGATATTAAGAAGGCATAGCAATTTTTTTGCATCAGCAGTGCTATGCACTCTTCCTAATAAGAAAAATTTAGCAACCAAGTCATGCAATGAGTTTGCTGAACAAGATTTCAGTAAAGGCGATCTAAATGCCTGGCATGATTTGACACACAAAAAAATGGACAAACACCAATTATTCCTCATAAGTCAATTACATAGCTCTTGGGCTCTCAAATAAAAGCATTCTAATCGGCTGTCAAGCCAGGAACCAGTGCAGGAAATTACCTCCATAATGTATAGGACCAGAGACAAATTGTTTCCCAGAGTCCTCGCTGTTTGCAAACTGGACAGTAAATTGCTGGTCTGATCCCCTCACCTTATCTTCCAGATACTCCGGCACTTTTCTGCCAATCCTGCCTGACTCTTTGGGCGTACAGTTGTAGAGCAGTGACTGAGTACAGAATGTCTTTGCATCCTCAGAAGAGGGGAAAGGGTATTGTGAACCATATGAGTCAAAGGCAGGTGCTAGATGACCTGATTTCTATATGTTGGTTTTATTCTGCATCCTTTGGGAAGGAAGAGGAAAAACATTTTCTGTTTCTGAATCAGTTGGCTTTTGAAAATTAATAAACCTGTTGTTATCCACTCATGCTGCTGGATGACCTGTTTTTATTGTACACTGAGGTGCAATAAAATAAAAAAGGCAATTCTGTGAAGGAAAACTCACAGGCTTTATTTGAATGCATAACCAAGTTTGTTTACTTTGAAAGAACAATAACAGTGTAATGAACGCCTGGTGCAGAGTTAAGTACATCCTTGTCCAAATTTGATTTATGTGATCGTTTCTGGATGTTAACTCAACCATTGTTAACATAACCTCCGTCATTTTTATAGTCACGCTGCCTGCGGGCACATGCTAGCGCAGCAACGTGAAAGAAATCTGAAAGAAAACTGGTAGCAGTTCCTAGTGCAGGAAACCTCTTTCCCTGAAATAACAGAGGTTGGGGTGTAGTGAGCCGTAGATCATGTTAAGGCGAGCCGATCTGTGTAACTGGAGGAACTTTGTTAGGAGAAGAGAAGGCGACCATTGATTCCTGTAGCTTATTAACCTCTTGAGGGCCACGTGCAGTATCCAGACATCACCCGTGGTCTGATAGTGTGTATATGTGATGTGGGTATCAAGTGACCCAAGGAAAAAGGCAACCACTTTCTCTGCCTGCTGAAACGCGTCAGGAGATAGGCTGTGAGCTCAGGCCGCCTGTGTTTTTGAAGGCAGAAGTTAAGCTTTGTGAGGAATGCTTAGATGGACGCTTCTGTAAATGTGCATGTAATTCATACAATATGTGTATGTAATTCATACAATAACTTTGTGCAGTACACAAAGAAGGGATTCTCCAACCACTGTGCCAGGAGTAACTCCACAGGATATGAGAATGTGCGTCTTTTAAGAGATACAGATGAGGCTTTTTTAGGTAAATGAAACATTCAGAAGTTGCCACAACGATTAAAGATAAACACAGTTCTCAAGGGAAGTTTTATGGGTGTAAACAAAAGACATTCTTCTTCGTCTTTCACGTCCATTTCCAAATTGCACATAATTACTAAATCCTTCCCATGTGAGCCTTGCAGCTTGTGTTCTGTAACTAGATAATATAGCGTATGTTTTAGTACCCATAGTTCCACAACTGAAGTTCAGTGATATCTGCAATGATATTTTTGATTCATTTACTTGTAAGTCAATTTAACCTAATTAGAAATAGCTAACAATAACTCTTTATGTTTCAAAGTCATTATATGACTTATATGAGGTATCATCAAGGAAATTTTTTATTTACAATTTATATTGAAATTTGCAGTTGTCAGTGAAGAAGGGGTATGTTCAGCGTGTTACTATAAGTCATTCACATAAACCCTTAATTTCATCTTAAAACTGCATCCTGATTTTGTGCCAGCTGGTGGATCCCATATCCTAGGAACAGCTCTTTGCTGCTGGGAGATTCAGGTGCAGCTGCTGAGCTGAGGACAGAATTTCAGCATTCACTCTCAGCTGCTTCCTCTACTTTTTGCTCTTCTTTTTAAATGTCCTTTTCCTCTCAATTTCATACGGCCGTGCTTTTCTTTTTTGTTTGACACTGATCTTTGGAGGGGAAAGAGAAAGTGCTGATGAGATTATAATAGTTTGGGGTGTGTTGTGCGCAGAGCAGGGCATAGTCTTAGTCCAGTTTTATGCAAGACACCGTCATAATAAGGTACATTATTGCAGATGGCATAGTAATCTGTTAAGGGTCACAGCAATCATCTTACAAGTCCTGTGATTCATGGACAAATCAATTATTACTGAAATGACCTAAAGGACGTGATTTTAACATGATATCCAGAGTTTGCATGTGGATAGGCTGCAGTGCGGGATTTGGGCTGTTCTGTCAAGAGCCCGATTTTGAGAATACATGTCCTACCATTCTTTATCAGTATTATGAACTCCTTCCCTTATGAATGAAAACACAGGGCAGCAGATTATTGCGGGTAATCTTTTCTGCTCATCTGAAGCAGCAAGTCATGTTTCAGAAGCGCTGTCTGCCGATGATTAAATTCCACTTGAGATCCGTGACAGCTCTATGGAGCAATGTGACAAAGCGGTGGCAACAAGTTTGGCGGTTCAATGCAGAAAATATGTTTCACAACAATAAATTATTTATTTCAGCCTGGTGGTTTGGGGGTTTTGTAAGTATTATTTGTCCTACTGAAATAATCTGATAGTCTGAAGGGTAAAATAACCACTTCTTCATAATCCAACGTACGGCTGCTTGTTGGGACTGGGGCCAAACCTTCACCTTCAGATCATCCACAGCAACTCTACATGTGAGTTTTAAAGACAGTTTAGGGGAATATAGCTTGTAATTTCAATCGTCTGTCTTTAACTGGAAAAACAGATATGAACTTAGATAAAAAATAGTTGGAGCAACTACTCATTTTTAATGTACAAAAGGGAAGTTTTCTGTACTTTAAACTTGTTACCTGAAAGCAGTGACAGTTCGGGGGCAAAGCTGGAATTAGGAAAGTTGGGAATTCGAGAAGCAGCTGACAAAAGTTTGAAAAACTGAATTAATTTTAAGAGTGTTTTGTTATCCAGGAATTAAACTGAATGCCAGCCACTTCTTAGCAGCACTATATAAATGAAAAGAAATGCGAAAACAAGCCTGCCAGTTCCTCCACATGTTGCTGTCACTGGGTAACTGTTAACACCTACCTTAGTCACTCCTTCAACGGGCCATGAAATTGTTCCAGCTTTTAAAATGTGAGAGAGAATTAAGGCAGGTGCTGGCACATCATAAATGAAAATCTAACCTTAAGGCTGGTACAGTAGTGACATTGTTGCTGTTTGCGTTCTTGAAAACACATGGCTTGTCAAGTTGCAATAAAATTATTTTGTGCTTTTATACTGTTAAAACTTGGTGGGGCTTTTGGGCTGCCCACGAGAAGTGGGAGACTTACAGGTGTAAGAAAATATATTAATTATTGATACTCAGTATGTAAGTATGTGTTTTTTGTTGTTGTTACTGACATTGTGTTGCTCAGTAGCTGTTGGATTGCTTAAGGAAGAAACTTGCTACAGAGGGTGCTCGCACATCTGCTGATCAAATACTGAACCATCTATGATCCAAAAAAAACCTTAATGACTTATCTGAAAAACCTCTCAGGTTAATAATACTCATAAAAGCAGGATAAAAAGTCGTATTTTAATTTCACAGCAGAACAATGCTAAGCATTTTTGCATGAAAAGAAATAGCAGAATAGAGTCATCTTCAGTCCATAGATATTTTTCCTGAGTTCTTATTTAAGCCTGAAATCCAGTGAACTGCGATGCAGCTTCTTATCTCAAACAATCATTACTGTTCTCTAAAAGGAGTGCTTAATCTTCAGTTTCTCACAAGGTTCCTCTTATGGATAAAACTGTGTTGAATCATACACCTTCGAACAACTGTCCAGTTTCTGCCCTCCCTTCTTCCAAAACTTATACCAGGCTGCATAATGAAAACATCACCACTGTAAGTGAGGCTCTGTTAAATGCTCAGATGAAATTACCTCAGTCATTATCAGTTTTAGGAAGCCTTACTAACAATAAGGTAATTTAATTACTCTAATTACTGATTTAATCACTGTATAAAAATTGCCTTGGTTTTTGTGGCACGTTTAGCCCTATATGAAAATCTCCTAATACAGCATTAGGGAATTAGAATTATCCTGGTACTGAGTGAAAAGAACATACTATGTTGTGTAACCAGAAATGCACGTATTGCCTGAATATACTTGCTTTCCTAATTGTAGAACTAAAATATTTTCTTCATTTATAATTTGCCTTAAGATGTAGGAGGGACAGCAGACAATACACTAGGATTATTAACCTGTTCTTACTTCTTTCTCTCTTTCTCATTTTCCAAAAGCGGGTCATACAGTTGTGCTTTCCAACTGCATTTCGAGGCCACTTTTTTGGTTTTATGTCCAAGATCACGCTGTATGCTAGTGCTATGCTATTTTAATGTATTCCGGTGACACTCCGATGAGGTAGCAAGGTAATGCTGTTTTCAATTGTATCGGTGGGGACCAGAGGTGCAGAAGCCTAAGAGCAGCTTTCCCATACCTAGCTCTGCCTAGTCATTTAGGCTCCCTCTAGACATCCATGATTAGGTGATCTGTCACCTCTCCGCTGATTTAGCCTCGATCACATGAAAGTCTGTGGCAGGCCATGTGCTGAACTCAGATCTTCCAAGTCCTACGTTAGTACTCTTTTTGCTGGAAGGTATTTCCTTTCTGAAATAAACACATTACGCTCAGGTATAGGGATTTGAATACTGCTCCTCCGTTTGGATTGGCAAGAAGCGTGAACTTTATGGTTTTTGTATCACTATTTGAAAGTTTTTGCTGTCTCTCATTAAATAATTGAGAATGTCATCCTTCATCTTGGGTTTCATGGTTTCTGTACTTACTGCTTTTCGTAGATACTACGCTCTCAGGGGAAATCGGCACCAAGAAAAAAGTGAAAAGACTGTTAAGTTTCCAGAGATATTTCCATGCATCCCGGTTACTGCGTGGAATTGTACCACAAGCCTCTCTGTACCTACTGGATGAGGACTACCTTGGGCAAGCAAGGGTAAGACGGGTCTCCAGATCTCCATTTCTTTTAATAATATTCCAGAGAGTGTCAGTTTTGTTTCAGTGTTCAGATAAACAGCTATATGGCTGATCTGTCTTAAATGACCCACATTACTTGCCTGCCTCACAGCAAACAGACTGCCTATTCCTCCTTTATGGTTACAGCTTTAAAGGCTTAGTCTCAAAGCAACAAGAAGTCGTCTAAATTTATTCAGCATTTTCAGATTCTGTCAACTGAAATTATAATCTGGATTTATCAAAGGATGAGAGATCCCTGGCTGAGTTACTGATTTAAGTAAGTGCAGCCTTGACACAGGATTTAGTTCATCCGCTTGAAAAAAGACAGCTGTCTCTCAGCTGGTATGGAGCAGCTATTAGGCAACCCACAATAGCTCTCCGTAATGGCAAAGGCTAGAAAACAGGGAACATTCACTGCAAAGAACTTCAAAATAATCAACATGTAATTCTCTTATTTTGCAGCTCTTATGCTTGCTTTGAATGATATTTTCTAACAAAACTTGCACAACTGATGGCACTGAGATTATGTGCCTAGGCAATTTTTATTCTCTGCAAGAGAAGGTTACGTGCCAGGTGTTAGAAAGTAATTAAGAATCCAGAACTGGTTTGAATATAGACTAAGCGATGGGAGTGAACGCACATTTGATTCGTGCATATGCCATGGTAGGTCATACAGTTAGCCCCGACTCGGTCTCTTGACTGAACTGACGTAGCTGTAAAGACCCTGTATGTGGTGGTAATGATGGGTTCTTCTGCGTAGCCGAGTGGGCTTCACAGAAGCACTGTATCTCAGTTTATAAATCTATTCCTGTGAATTGGTTTGTTTAGCAAAATGTAATTCATATTCACCATGAGAGCTAGGATTGTGTTTTACTGTAATAAAAACCTAGGAGAATTTGTGTTGAATTGATTCGGGGACATGAAAGAACAATAAAGAAGTTGTGCAGTAAAAGGGAATCTTTTCATAATGTTTTGGTCTATATTATTCCATGTTTTGTTAGAAGATATTTTTAGTGTCAAGTTCAAAACCTCCTCCATTAAAAATGCAAGTGATATTTTATGCAGTATAGCTAAATTTGGTTCCTGATGTCTGATATTTCAAATACATCTCTATAGGTTTCCCGAACAAAACTTTAAAGCTGCAGCAACCAATTCTGTGATTGATTAATGTGGAATAATAATTTAAATCTGCTTGACACTTTGACATACCAGTCATTTGCCTTTTTATATTTGTTTTTCTAGCATATGCTATCCAAAGTGGGAATGTGGGATTTTGACATTTTCTTGTTTGACCGCTTGACAAATGGTAAGTAATTTTTTAAAAGTTTTTATTTTAATGTCTCTCATGTATGACTATTCTAAAAATCCCTAATTAAATAATTACTAAACGTTTCCAGTTTAGATTACCGAAGAGAAATTGGACACAGTTAACTTCTCTCAAAATCGTATCCTAGAACATTTTCAGGCTTTTCCCAGAATATTCACAACTGTAGGGTAATGTTTAAAGTGTGTTTTTGTATTAACCTAATCTCCTACATTTGTTATGGCCCCCTTTTCAAGGAAGTGTTTCAGTTTCCTTTACCTGGGAAATTCAAAGGTACTTTAAATATACCTATTAGATACATTGGTTGATAAGTCCAAACCTCCATAATCAGTCGATTTCTATCAACATGAAGTACCTTTAACTGAAAATATCCTCCTTCTGTTCAGCAGCAAAATTAGGAAATTCATTAAGACAGTAAAAATCTGTGAAATGTTTTGTCTAAATATATGCCTGTAACACCACTCCCCCCCAACGTCTCTGCAATACCTCTTGATCAGGTAACTGCTGAAGAGGGTCACGATCGCACCTTTCTCCTTTCAGTATTGTTCGTAGAAATGAGATCCCTCATTCCTCACCCCCAATCTAATTAGGCTTGGCTGGGGTAGACGGTGTAGAAAAAAGTTGGTGTAGAGGGTACTTTAGCTGAGTGACTGGCAGCGAAGAGTGGAAAGGACTGCAAACGGCAAGGGAAGCAAAAGCATAATTCTTCTAAATTACCTTTCTGCGCCTCTGCTCAGTAGTCAAGGCCAAATAAGTTCCCATGTCCTCTTCGTACATCTATTTATTTTCTTTCCTGAGTTGCATTAAATAAGAAGATTCCCTTCAAACATTGTTTATATGTTGTATGGGTAGGTTGGTCTTGGGGGGGGCGGCTTTCTAACTTTTCTGGAAACATTGCTGCTGAATTATGCAAGGCAAACTTTTTAAAATACTGTGTATATGTATAGTTGATCGTATAATACTAGTTAGGCTCAATTTTGCCAGTTTTCCCAGTATTGGATTCATAGTATGGCCAGCGTAACGTTACAGTGGGACTTGAGACCATAAGTGCTGCAATTCATTTTTTCCTGTCTGCATCATCGTTATCAGGTGCAACTGTAGCTGAGCTAGGTACATGGGTTAATTACCTGTTTGTACAGCCAAATAAAAAAAAATAATGAAAAACTGCTGAATTCTCAGTAATTAATAAATTAGTACAGTATGGCAAACTGAAGTGGCAGAAAAGCCATTCTCCCTTCTGTTGTTTCTGGAGGCAGACCTGGATTATGAAGATGACGTGGTGCCCAAACAAGCCTGTCAAAAGATTTCCAGTTAAAACCATGTCAATTTGCCTTCTCCGTCATGTTGAAACAGCAAACGTGACTTTATGGCATCTAGTCACAAGAATGGCACTCCACTGGTACAGCCGTACCATCAAACCTTGATTATATGTAGGAGTAATTTATATAAACTACTTTTGAGTATATGAGTGTCATCTAGGCTCATATGTTAGGAGCTAAGGGGATAGGAGCTAATAGTTAGGAAATTACCAAGACTTTTAGTCTTGCTTGGTTTGTAACTACATGTTAAGGGAATCTAAGAGTTGTTCCTTTCTGCTTTTAGGTAACAGTCTTGTAACACTGCTTTGTCATCTCTTCAACGTGCATGGACTTATTCACCATTTCCAGCTAGATATGGTTACATTACACAGGTTTTTAGGTAAGTGCTCACCTCAAAGCCGTCTTTAAGTCCAGTTTACAAGCTTAAGAAGGGCATCAAAGGCGGCACTGGCTTGCTCTGCCTGTCTATGTAAAATCATGATGTTGTTGCAAATATTTCGGTAAAACCTTTGTGTGATATATATTAGCATACAATTTACAGGCACTCAGGTACTTGGTTCAGTCCCTATTAAGTCAATGGAGGGACTTCAAAAGGCTCTCCGTTGGGCTGAAGCGTCCTAGTACCACAATTGCACTGGTGATTTAAAAAAAGTATGTCATGCAGGGATGTGGCCGGCCAAGTAGGCCCACACAGACAGACAGACAGACATTGCAGTGTGTACCCGTGCACAGTACAATTGTGGTGCAGTGTCATTATTTTAGTGACTAATAGACCACTGAGACCCAGGGCAGTTAAAAGCTTATGTTCAAAATTTAACAAATTATATCAAGCTGTCTGGACTGAATAGTGTTGATGAAAGCCCCTGCTGCTGTTACTGCCAACAGAAATATTAGCCCCATGCTGTCAGCGAACCAAAAGAAGAAATTGGCCAAAATCAATTACTTTTTGCATCATGTTTTGAATGCGGCTGAATGCCGGCTGTCAGACGGAGTTTCAAAGGCACGGTCTCTTGTTTAAGACTGCGTAATTGTCACTTCTGGAAAGCATTCCTCCGGTGGAGACAGACGAAATCTCCCTGCTGCTTCTGACTCCTGTGGGCGGCCGCGAAGTGGACGCTCGGATAATTAGAGCTAGCGGTATTCAGGGTTTAAAGGATTACCCGCTGTAGCTTCAAATGCTCGTGGGAGCTGGAAACAAACCGAAGGCTAGGGCTTTCTTTGGTGTTCCCCATGCTGGAGACGAGCGCCATGGGAAATTTGCCCGTTAGCTCTCTGTTTGATGGATTTGATAGTGTCTAGGAGGGCGCGTTGGGCAAGATCACGTGCAGCTTCCACTGCTCACGTGGTGTCCCCCTGAGACCACCCAATGGCGCAGGCACTGCTGCAAGGAAGAGGTGAGTGTGAAGCACACACCTCCGTGATCTTCTGTGTGAGTGAAAGCTGAGACTTAAAAGGCTGTCGCTTGGTCTTCCACCTGGACCAGTTCCAGCACTGCACACTAAAACAAGAGGGACTAGTATTTTAAAATGTGACTAAAATTATCACAGAAGATAAGATTTTGCTCCAAATACCCCAGTGCTTTATCTTTTGATTCTCTGTCTAGAGGATGTAGGAATGCCTTTGACCATCGCTAGTCACTCGAATAACAAATGATGCCAGGATACTCGGGGCCTCACCCCCTGCCGCTGTAAAATAGGTGCTGCTGCCGTAATGGCATTACTCCTCTATGACAGCAGCATAAATAATTACACTCCGTTGTGGATAAATTTGCCTCTCTTCCTTATTTATTTTACTCCTGAATGAGAGCCTTCACTAAGGCAAGAAAGAGCTGATTTATGAACTAGACCCAGTATATCCTCTTGGGCCTCACAAATCCTTTCATGCATTTTTTCTCTAAAGGTATCCCAATGAGAGCACCAGTCTAAGTAAGCTACAGATATTTGAAGAAACTCCTTAGGCAGCTGGCTGTAAAACCTCAAATTGTATTTTAAATCCAGTTCCCACTTGTAGCCGTGGCATTCAGAGACAAAAGGATCTTTATTTTCTGTTTTGGTTCCCAGTTATGGTTCAAGAAGATTACCATAGCCAAAACCCGTACCACAATGCGGTCCATGCTGCTGATGTCACACAAGCTATGCACTGCTATCTGAGGGAGCCCAAGGTAATGACAACCTTTTGCACTGATGTTGCTTTCAGATAATTCTCAATTTTTTTCCCCAGGACTAGAAAACAACACCAAAAAACATTTTTAGATAGCAGAAAATGATTGTGTACTTGAAGTCAGCAACAAGGCAGCAGCAGAGTCAGCTACAGATTACCGACACTTTAAACAAGCTACTAGAGTCGCTTGTCATCACGCAGGTGACGTATCAAAGTGCTGTCATATGCGTTCCACCAAGTTTTCCCGTGACCGTGCGTACCAGCCACCTGCGAGTGGCCGCAGCCCTCCCAGCAGAGCCAGCAGCAGGCAGCGCGTGCCCGCGCCTCAGTCCCTTCAGGGCATAAGCCCTTCGCGTCGGTGTTTCAAAATACCAGATTTGGCAGAGCAACACCAGTAAAAGGGGAAACCGTTCCCTTTGACTGGGTCTGCTGCAAGGGTGTCCTCCGCACGACTGAACAGCAGCTTTTGGCTGCTGCAGCAAGCCCTCACGACGTGCGGGTGTGACGTTGCTTTATGTGTTACTGGAAGGCACTGTAATACTGTAATGCTGAGCCACACTGTAAGAATATAACTAATCTTTCCTGGCTTGACTTAAATGGAGGGAAGTTCTGCTAGAATTAGCAAATTGTTAGACCGGAATACAGTAATGGTAAGCGAGGACAGGAGCAGGACCCAGCTTTCCTGTATTTCCATCTCTTGTAAGATCTGCAAGTCCCTGCTGTGAAAAAGTGCAGAGGACAGCCAATATCCAGAATCTGTACCATACTGCTCTTAATTTCTCATCACAGGGTGCTTCTTTCAGCTCATAGACCTGTACTCTGTACAGACTCATCGGGCCGGTAATAACTACCTCACGCTCTGAAACAGAAAATGCTAAGACTTGATTTTTTTTTCCCAGTGATAACAAAATTTGCTTCTGAATGATAAGCTGTATAGTAGAAAAAAAATCTGGGCAGGTTTTCAAATTTGGATGTCTGAAGTTAGAAAGGTAAATTATGTTCTCTAATAAAATACTTATATTTGAACTGAGATATCTAACAGCCAAGTTTGTAATTTCAAAAGTTTATAAACTCTGCATTTTACAGCACAGTGCTGTGCTAGAAAAACGAAGCCTAATGTATTGTTTGTATTACTAAATACTGTGTGAGGCAGAGCCCTTATCATGTATGCTGTTGGCATTTATGCCAACCTGCTAGTATAGTTATTTAATTTTTAAAACTGAATCTTTTAGTCTAAGCTCAAGCACTTCTATACAACAATCCTTATATTGCCATAAATGATAAAGAGGTAAGTACAAACTGTAATAAAACATGACTATATAGTCTGATATCTTTATAGATGTTTGTTCAACAGTCACCTTAAAAACATTCTTCACAAAATTTTTTTATATTTGACATTTGTGTATTGTCCTGCAAAACTGAGCAATGCCGTGATGTTAGCTGATTCCTTTATTTGCCAAAAAAAAAAAAAAAGAGTTTACTGTTCACGTTCTCGTTGTGATTAATGCGTGTGATTCAGCTTGCCAACTTCCTCACCCCGTCGGACGTCATGCTCGGACTGCTAGCTGCTGCGGCTCATGACGTGGATCATCCAGGGGTCAACCAGCCCTTTCTAATCAAAACTAAACACCACCTTGCCAGCCTGTACCAGGTAAAAACTGCTCATCAAGTTGGTAATATGTAAACTGGTGTCAAGGAGGGTCTAAGCAACTTGCGGTGAACTTTCATGCCGAAATCTGGCAGTGCGGGGATGTTGGTCAAATCAACCTGCACTTTAGAGTCTGGACAATTTCAGCTAAGCTCCTCACTGGGTGTCTCTTCTTCAGCAAAGCTGGTGATACACATGAGAAAGAAGGTAGAAATGTCAGATTTTGTTGAGGACACTTAAGCCAAATCAGTTGCCTGGGTTATTTCTGCTGTAGATCATGTAGGGTAAGGAACTGTGGGTAGGAGAATTCAAATCACGGAGAGACAATTTGTACTTCATCTTCCTTCAGTGAGCAAGCAAACAAGCATGTTCTAAATCGGCATTGTATTAAAAGAAAGTTTTGCTTCTTATGAGTCTAGTAAAATTAAACACTTAATGAATACTGCAATTTAAAAAAAAATTATAGAGGAGACCAAGGGAAAAGTTGTAGATATTTACCCAAACATGCCTAGAGATAGAGAGAAAGAAGTTAAAACAGCCACTGTAGGTCACACCACAGGCTGTCTAGACCAGTATCCTGTTTCTAAGAGCAACCAGCAAAAGATTTCAGAGAGAAACATAAGCCTGGGATAAGTACAGAGCTGTCCTTCACCTGGAATACATCCTCCCGGCTCTGGCAAGCAGTAGTAGAAGACTTCCTGAAACAAAAACACAGACCCTCTTATTCAATAACTGTCAATGAACTTACCCTGCCCTGATTTTTGTGGTCCTTTTTGAATATATTTGTAGTTTTGGCCCATGGCAATCACTGTAGCTCTGGATTTTATCTACCACTGTCCTGTGCGTATAATCTTTGCATGCACGTATACATGATTATGTATGCACATGATTTTGGTTGCACTAACCGTAATGCATAGCTAATAAACGGAGATGGTATTGTTTTGTAGCCTTCGGAAGAGTCAACTTCAGCCTTTGTAATAAGGTACCAGAAACAGAATATGCCAAGTTAAAAATTAATCAAACTGAAAAAGGCTCACTGATAGCTATGTTCCTTCCTACATATACTTAGCAAATGGAGCCTTTTCATACCCGTACGTGTGTGGTGTGTTTTGCTCCAGACTTTGCTAAATGTCAGGCCAGCTGAGTGGGGAGGGAGGAAAGCCAGGGGACTAAGCCAGGGGACTTTGGGAAGGTTATGTTAAGGATCCTTTGAAGAGTGGGTAGAGCCATTCCACAAAAACCCTGACCCTATGAAAAGGTATAAACATCTCCTTCTCAAATTAATAGTGGGAAACAGTAATATATAATTAGGTTGAAAATTCAGGCTAATCTGAAAGAAATGTAGCTAAAATAAGATATTACTATCCTGGAGAGATGGTGTCTGCTCAGCTAACTGGGCTTGAATGTAATTTCAAATGTTGGTTAGAAAAGGCAGTGACAATACAGCAAACGCAGTCTTTCAGCAGCAAATGTGATTTTTAAGTATCCTGTTTAGGGATGTTCACTGGCAAGTTTCACTTATATTATTTTACCTGAAATTGATCCCAGATTGTTTCCGAAGATTTTAGTAGTATACAGTACATGAATGCCAATAAAAATAACAATGCTGGAAAAAAAGTTTTGCTGAAAACATTTTTAGTCAAAAATTTAGATTCAGTGAATAGTCTTTGAAACAATAAATTATATTCTTCTCAAGATTAGTAGTTTAACATGTGCTTGAAGCAAACAAAAAAAGTTCTAGGGTTTTCTGTTTTTAAATAGTAGAGCCACAGAACCGCTGGGACTAATCAGAAAAATAATCAAACAAAAGTAAGTTTTTAACATAGTTGGCAGTCATCTGTCACTGAGACAGTAGTAACTGAGACTTAGAGTTATCTGTCTATGACATCTCTTTGCTCTTGATTGTAAATTTAAATTAGAACTTTATATTTGAATCATCTGGGAAAAAAGGTTTTGCAAAATGAGGTCGGTCAGTATTTGCCTAAGATGCAAAGTGTTTGACAGCTTCTGAAGGGCATATATAAGCAGAATCATGTTTCAGGAAGATAGGTGTCATCACCAAGGAGCTCAGAACTTTCAATATTAATTTTCAAATGAAATCCATATTTTATGATGCAAGACTTTTTTTTTGTAATCTATAGGGTAATTTCTACAAGAGTCTATTGCATGTGAGGCACTGTCATTTTCCACAAAAATAAAAGGGCCTCATCCATGTCTCTAGCATTACAAAGACACCTGAGAGTATAAAAGGTGACAGTAGGGACCTGGAGGTCACTTAGCCTCCTGTGAGGAGCACAACAGCATTCCTTGTTTTGTGACGCAGATCCACTTCTAACTTTCATCGGCCATTAAAATGAAAAATAAAAGTTTTATTCTTGCTTGATAATGATTGTCTTCTTAGGTCTCTGTAGCCTTAAGAGTCATAAATAACTCAAATTCTGGGTGATACATTTGGCTTATCCAACATTATTTCTGCTTCTTTTGACTGAAAACAGTATAGAATTCAAGGTTGCTGCCTTGTATTTACCCAAAAACTCCACATCAAAGCTAACACCAGAAAAAGTCATACTGCTTTTTTTTAAAAAAAAACCCTGTATTTTACTGAAAAATATTTATTAATTTCCTAAGAAAACAAATAGCATTAATGTAAATAAAATGTTGTTTTATAACTTCAGGAATAGAGAGTTGAGATCTATCTTTGGCTTTTAATGAAGGGTAATAGATTAGAAGTCTGCAGTGATTACACACAACATCTGTAGGACAAAACAGAAATCTATGAAAGAACGCTTTACAACTGTAATACAGATACATACAAACTAGAAATAGGAAAACATGTTTTGCAGTCTTCCTTAAAAGCACCATTTCTAATTAAAATATGATTTTCAGGTATTTAACATTGTGTAATTGCTTAGTGACTAAGAATGGATGACCAGGTTTAAGGAAATTTAGATTGCCTTCCATTCTGAATTAAAATTGAAGTTTTCTCTGCACACACCTAATAGCAAGTCTTCCTCTCTTCGAGTTATTATTCTTTTCCAAATACATATGTCAAGTACGGTGGTTTGAATGGCTCAGGGAAAGTCACAGACTGGAGATTTTGTGATAGTCTAAGTGAAAACCCATTTTTTTTCTCCACAGTCCTCAAGTCGGTGTTACAGCAATCCACTAGTTTTAGGCAATACACGCGATAGAGGCTTCCTAGCATACAGCCTTTAAAACAAACCTGTGCTACTAAGTTCTTTAAAAAATAAAAACTTAGGGGAAGCAAGCTCTCTGGAGATGAGAGCGGAGCACCCCAGTCTGCAAGGCAGCTCATGGCCTTTTCCCTGCACAGGTTATCTCCCCACCAGCCTAGGCAATCAGATAGCTCATGGCAATTAGTCTTAATAAGGTGGAATAGCTGACTCCACTAATTGTTGGCAGCAGCTTCAGGGGTTCTGGCTGCTAGCATTTAACAGGGGAGCCATGTGACTTTATGCTCAGTTGTCGCTTGTTAACTTGACCTTTCCTTTTTGCTCTTCCATGTGCTTTAAGTGTGGGAAATCAGACAGTGCAGCAGCTGTGGTTTAAGTTTGCCCTGTAGCAGCAGGCAAAGAGCAGAAACTTAGAAGCAGAAATGCTTTGGGGTGGATACCTGAGATTGCTTTTTCCTTTGAGTAGCTATTAGTTGGGTGCAAGAAGTTCTTGGATACCCACACGCTCAGCCCTGTTCTAGCTGGCCTTCAGGGTGGCCAAAGAGCAACTGCATCCATGGAGTGTCATTCCCCAGCTAGGGTGGGTGCTGCTGAGGCAGCTCCTCCGGGCAAGTAGTGCTGCCGTGCTGGAAGGGACGTGGGGGCACAGGGTGCTCTGAGGGGGATCTCCCCAGTTGGGATGTGTCAAGGGTGCAGTCAGACTGGGGCTACAGGAACTGTGCGCAGGCTCTGTCTTAAATGAGCGTAAGCCTTCTCAAAAGCCAAAGGTGACAGGCAGGCAGGGTTTGTCCGATTTACCTTAGGGTGGGAAGATGGCAGCCTGTGGATTTGGGGTAACTGTTGGGATGAGGATTTGGCTCTGAGATTAGGGAGGTGAAAGAAGCAAAAAAAAAAAAAAAAAAGTCCTATTACATTCCCTTATTTTTCTTGGTCAGAGTGCAGGATTGCAAAAGTCCATCCTGATGTATTTAGGCAAAAGGAGAAGAGGGATATTTAAGTTGGCTAACGAACAGAATTGCTGTTGAAAGTAATTTAGATATTGCATAGCTGATCCTGATTCTGAGTCTGTCAGCTCTTCCAAGGAAAAGGACTTAGTCTTTGCATGGTTGGAAAGTCTTAGGGTTGGTTTTGTTTTGTTTCCCCTCCCCCCCACCCAGTATCTGTGATTTCTATTGGGGGAAAAAAAAGAAGAAAAAAAATACCAAAGCAATGTATCAGTGATTGTGTGAATTTCAAAGCAACAGAACGTACTGCAGAAAATATCGTAATAGGCAACCAATCCAATTTGCAGTGTCACCTTTGCACTAATTTTGAGCACAAAATTTCAAGAAAAATACAGACAAGATTATCAAAATTCAAATTGGATCTTGGTTACTGGCAATGTTTAGTGTTTCAACAGTCATTAGCTATGTCAGGATTACAAAGGAGGATGGGGAAGCCTTAAGGAGAAAATACTGTTTGGTCCCCATTGGAGAAGTGGAAGCTGTGCTCACATCCAACAGGAAAGGCAGCACTAATGCAGCTGCGCCTCAGAGCTGTGGGACCGTGCAGAAAGGAGCCAGAGATCAACAGTGGCTGGAGAGAGGGACTCTGATTTCCCAGTTGGCAGTGATGGGCTGGAGTCCTTGCTCTGCTACCTGTTCAGAAGGTTTGGTTGTGTTGGGTGGTTTTTTTTTAATCCAGTGCTTGTCCACTGCAAAAGCCATAGACTGCCCAAAACAGGGATCAGATGCCGTACCTCCCCTGAGAGCGTCACTATTGCTAGGTGACAGTCGTCTCATTCACGCTGTGCGCGGTGTCGTGGATGACTGAGGACTGTGCTGTTCACTGGAGGGGTGCTCTGCTGGGCTGCTTCTCTGCAGCAAGCAGATGCTTTTGTGAATTAGAATAACTGTGTTAGAGGTTTCTAAACAAGTGGCATTTCTGAGGTGTTCAGTGGTAGAAAAAGTACTCTGTGAACAAAACGAGTGATGACTGGCAAATGCATTGTATATCAGGATAGTAATATAAAGTCATTAGACACAAGATACCTAATTTGTTGTAATTTACAGACAACCTAGAAAGCTAGGTTTCCGTTCCCTAGGAATTTTTTTCCAGTTTAACTTTGGTTCCACTTAGTTGGAAGCAAACAAATGAAAAGGACTCAAAATTTGTTGCAAACTAAGTTGCTGCAGCCTGCAGATGCTCAGTTGTACTGATACCCCTCTTGCTTTCACTGAGCAGCTGCAGGCAGCTTCCAGTTCCCTGACTCCAAAGGAAATTGGGCAGTTTAGTTTTCTTTTTCTTGTCTGCTCTGCATTCAAACTGTAGAAGCTGAGAAGTCAACCTGGGATCAGTAGGAGGTAAAAATATGATTTTGCACTCATACTTCAATTCCTTTGTTAATAAATCTGTTAGAATGCAAGCTACCTCCCACTCAGCTGAGATTAGCTCCTCCGTTCACAGCAGGACTCAAAATCTGTAGAACAGCAGGACTCTAGGGCTGACCTTAGCCAGGAAACCTAGAAGCACAAGGCCCTTAACTCTAGAAATCCAGGCCAATTCCTCAAATCCAAAAGGTGGCTAAAAGGCACACGTTTTAGGCTCATGTTACAGCAGTTCCAACCAGCTCTAGGCATCATGTGATATGGCAAATCTGTACCATGGATACCTGCCTAATCCTTGAATTTATTCCTTTTATTCCTCCCTAGAATGTTTCCGTGCTAGAAAATCATCACTGGCGATCTACAATAGGCATGCTTCGAGAGTCACGGCTCCTCGCCCATCTGCCCAAGGAGGTGACGTAAGTGTCCGCTGGAGGAAGTGCATCACTGAAACTAGTCCATGGCTTCCATCACCCTTCTTTAAAAGAGACTGGCAAAGAGGCACAAGCTTCAGAGTAGGCTGAACTTCCTGACCTTGCTTGGTGCCAGTATGGAATTATGAGACAAAGTTATACAGCAAAAGTATTTTCTAAGACTTTGCCACTTCTGTAGCACAGGAACGGCCACTGTCAGTGCTGGGAACATTGGGAGTCCCAGCAGGAATGGACCTTTTCAGATCCATTGTTGGCAATTTTCATTTCACATAGCACCAACCAAATATGGAAAGATCTAGTGGTTAAAAAGCATGACATAGAAAAATGGAGGAGTTGGTCAAGTAGCTTCAAGACTGCTCAGGACTTCCACACCTGACTTAGGAGGTGTAGTTCAGTCTTCACCATCTTTTGGGGTAAAGGAAAAAAACCACAGCAACATGAGCACCTGGCCAAGTTGATGCTAACTTTTCACCTGCTGGTTTTGTGCAGTTTTACTCCCACCAGGGAATGGAGATTGAGCCAACGAACAACCTGCAGTACTGAGTTTTAATCACAGGTTGCCTTACCAAGAATATAAACAAGTTACCTGTAAGCAATAAGCTCCATATCCCTCCAGAAATCCTTTGGTTCAGACCACCAACTTCAGTCATACTTTGAAGGACTTCAGTCCTTCACAACTTCAACTGCAACTTCAAAGTTGCGGTATTCACCACCCAGCTCTGAGCAGCTGAAGTAAGATGTAAGCATTTTTCTAAATGCATCATGCTATGGTTTGGGTTTTTTTTTTTTTTAACTTTCCTAGCACTTTTCAGAACCACCTATGCCAACAAGCATTTTTCTTCTATATTATCTATTACTCCTGAACCTAGGCAGCTAGAACAGTTGTACCCTGCAAACCCCAGCAGAGACTGACCAAACAGGTCAGACTGGATCCATAAAGAAAGAGGAAGCTTTATGCTAGCTATGATCTGTAGCAGGTTGTTCTGAGCTATTAATGTTCAATGGTTCCATGACTGAAGGGGCTTATTTTCCTTAATCTGCAGACAGGACATTGAGCAGCAGCTGGGCTCCCTGATCTTGGCAACAGACATCAACAGGCAGAATGAGTTTTTGATCCGTCTGAAATCTCACCTTGACAATCAAGATTTGAGGCTGGAGGATGCACAAGACAGACATTTTATGCTTCAGGTAAGTTTAAAAAAATCATTTTCCACTGTTGTTTTTTATTTGTTTTTCAAGTCACAGTATTTTCTAGTATATGTCAGAATAGCATATGATAGTGTGTCTGGACATCAGCATTTCCTTACCTATCACCTTGTGCCACCTGGCATGTCAGGCAAGCGTAAGGTGCCTCCAGTATTTCCTTATGTAATTTCCTTGAGTTAAAAAGCTGTGAATGCAACAGATACAGGAGAGTGTCAAATGCTGAGAAATGAAGATAAGCTATTAATTATTTTATTTCTCGACTACGGCTTCTCTTGCCAGGTAATGATTCGATTATAGTCTCTCTTCTGGCAAACGTCACGTCACTGGTGTTATTTTCTGTCACCGTGCAGGAGACCCTCCCTTGCCGGTGTTCTTTCCAAGACAGCCTGACATCGGGTGCCCAAGTCCCGTTCCTGTGATGGGTGTTCAGAAACTGCCTCTGCAGAGACAGCTGTTGCCATGGCAGCAGGTGTTTCTCTAGTGGATCTGGCCAGCTAATGAAGAATCCATGCTTTATTTAAAAATCAAATAGATCCAGACTGGTTCTTCCAGCTAAGCTGCAGTCATTAACAGGCTCTTCAGAATTAACCTCTACCTATTAAAGCATTATTGTGATTAAAGTAGCTGCATATACATGCTTCTGTGGAGAAATCATATTAGTTTCATTCTTAAATACATAACGGAGTTTAAGTAATCGTTGTGATTTATAAAACAAACATCTACATGTTATCACTTCATTGAGGTTACAGGAAAGGTGACAGCTGCAAGGAAAGACGTGCTGATCTGTTATTTCTTCCCCCTCCAGCAGCATGGGAAATGTAGTAATCTGCTCGCCTGTCCTCCATCAGACATGGTCTTTTGTCAGATTCCTGCATGGACCATGCAAGGCAGGATGATGGGCTTATCATATTTCTGGACAGATTAGGCAAGAAAGTTGTGCAAATGCCAAACGCAGAGGCATTACAGATCGCAACTATGGCAAAAAGTTTCTTACGCACTCTCTTGAAGATAGTAATTAGGGCATAGACATGGTGAGATTTACTTATCTGGGGGATTAGCTGTGGAATAAGAAAAGAAAAAAATATCAAGAAATCTTGATTGATCGGGATAAGTTATAGAATGTTTGAAAGGTCCTTGTAATAGACAGTAACATTAAGGCTAATCGATTTAATCCAGAGAGAAAAGCGACTTGGAGGCTTCCCTTCTCCAGTTCACAGGTCTGAATTTATACAGGAAATATTTCTTATGTTTTCATCCCGGCTGCCAGAATGATTTCTGACCTCTGTCAGGCTAACTGACTGTGTTCAATCTGTGAAGAAATGAGGCACATGACAACTCGTTCCAAGGCAGTAAGGCAGACTATTACATGGTTTACTTTTCTGAAGCAGTTACTTGATTTTAAAAACCTCTTGCCCTCCTGTACTCATTCCCCTGCAAAGCACTTAAAAGTACTAGTTAACTAAGTGAAACCAAGCCAGGGCAGTGCGGAGAGCCCTGTGCTTAGCTTTGTAAACAAAAATATGCAGACATTAAGATGAAGTGTAATTGAAGTGAGATGCAAGGTCACTCACTGAGACCGCAGAGAAATGATGCCTAAATACACCAGCTTGGCTCTTCCCTTCCTTGTCATCAGCCGTGGATGCTGAGCCAGGCAGTCAGCAGGAGCCAGCCTGAGGCTTTTGTTGGCTTATTCCTTGCAAGGAATATCCAAAAGACTTTGCAGCCTTGGAATTTGGCCCTCCTCTTGTTCTCACTACGGTAAAGCAGAGGACTGAATGAAAGTTCTGTTTGCAGCTTAAGTAAATGCTCTTTCCTCAAAAGGCGTATTTGGGTGAGCCTGAGTCTCTAAAAGGTGATCTTAACCCTTCCCAACATAGCTGGGAGTTTCATGGCTGCAGATTTACTGCTGAAGCACTGCTAGACAATAGTTTCATTTCTCACTGCTACTTTTCTTCTTTGCTTTCAGATTGCACTCAAGTGTGCTGACATTTGCAACCCTTGCCGGCTCTGGGATCTGAGCAAACAGTGGAGTGAACGGGTCTGCGAAGAGTTTTACCGGCAAGGTCAGCCCCTTTGCGCACGGTGGTCCCCTTTCACCTCAGCTTTCCAGGCTTTTTGTGTGGCGAGACAGAGGAAGCATTCAGTCTACCCAGGTTGCCTTGAAATCTCCCTCAAGAAGGAGCTGTTGACGAGATACTCTGCCCCATTTGAAAAGTGGGAAGGGATACAAGAGCAGCAAGCGTGTCTTTGCCCTCGCTGCTCCTGTAACAGCATCAGGCAGGAGGGAGGGAGGGCTCTGCTGTGCCTCCGCGCTTGAATTCAGCAGGAGAGCCCATGGCTGGATTCTTCTCTGAGAGCCCTCCAGTCACCATTAGCTCTTCTGAGCTGGAACAGCACCAGGGTTACGCTGCACCAAAATCCTACCGCTGCCCACTGTGTTTTACCTCACTTCTCACGCTCCCATTACGACTCTGATGGGAGCCTTACCCTCGCTGTTTCCCAAATATGACACATTCTTCTGCGCACGAATGCAGAGAAAGGGTTCAAATGCAGTTCCCAGCACACGTCGAGCTTTTCCAGTGCTGTTGAAAGGGCCAAAGCAGGCAAGCCAAAGCTCAGCTAGGACCTATTGCAAATGTTTTCAAACCCCTGCAGAGCGCGCAGTCAGGCAGGGTTTTTTTTTTTAAACACAGTAATTACACCATTTGGCTCTATCTGCATAGGCAAGGTCATGCTGTGCTACAACATAGGGTGCAGCAGAGTTTAATCACTGCTAAATTCTTTGTTCGGCGCATCCTGAGAGCCAAAGGCAAGTGGTACAAACACTGGAAGAGTGCGCAATGAAGCTCTCAATTCTTTTAAAATTTTGCACTATAAAATTAAGCCACATTCGAGCTGGTACCTAGTACCATTAGTCCGTAACATTAGCGAACAAGGACAAATAGGTCAGCAAGTTAATTTTCAGCCAGTGTCAGCTTAAGCCGGTGAAATGTCTTTGACTTTGGTGCTTTTGAAGCGACATAAGCAGCTTGTCAGATGCAGGTTTGTTTAATCAGACGTATAGTTAAGGCATAATCAGTATTCAGCACATGAGGACAGGGCTGCAGTTGTGCGGTACCTCACCTTTAGTGTATTGAGAGACCACGCTGAGAAAAACAGCACTCTCAACTCCTATAAACGTAAGCTTTTTCCCTGAGACTCAAGATTTATTAACCTCTGAAAGGGGACACCGGACCATATAAGACCAGTTAGAAGCGTAACAGGGAGAAAAAAAGAGTATTTCATGTGGGAGAATATACAGAAACTCTGGTTTGACTGTCACTGGTGGCTGTATAGTCCTGGCAAGTGATACAAAACCCAACATTAACTACCATGTACTTAGATACAATTATTACTTAAGAATGTTATTGTAGCCCTCTCTACCTCCTTACACACGATGCTGAGGCTTGAAGGTATTTTTCCTCACTAAGGTTAGCTTTTGAAAACCATGGCTCTTATGCTTTGATTTTTAACTACAGATGAGGCAGATTATACCTCAATTAGTGCCATGTTTAATCTTCCTCCTGTAACGCATACAAAGTCTGAACATTTTTGTACCGAATGTTTCTAATGCCATTTTAGTAGACGCAGATCTTGATCTTCTGGTCATCTGGTGTATCTACGCTACATCTATTAGCAAATAAAATATACAATCAAGTACACTTCAGGGAGCACCTGATGCCTACAGCAATTCCTAACACAAACTTTTCCTAGAAAAAAACTTTAACTTGTTCTCAAATGAGCATTTTAAAAGTCAAATAGGAATACAGGGTAAATGATGCAACTCGATTTGTTTATATAAAACTGGAACTGGAAAGAAACAAGTTTCAAGAAAATGACTAATGTTTAAGTAACATTAATGATGGGTTTCTCTGGAGGGGTTTTTAAATTGCTTGGAAAGTTTTCCCCAGCATGAAAGTTCTCAGCATCTAATTCATGCAGTTACTTTTATAGCAACTTCAAACATATGAAACTTGACCATCATTTAAGTTGTTACCATGTGTGCAAAGGCAAATCTTATCTTTGTCAATTAAATGACTTGTCAAAGACAAGAAGATGTTGATACACTTCAAGCCAGACAGATCAACCATTTTGAACCCAGAATACCTGCAGAGGGTACATCACTAGAGTCAGAAACTCTTTTTTTTGGCCAAAGATTTTTGGAGGGGATAGAGGGGAAGAAGAGGACAGACAAATCACACATTTGGAAACACGATGAAACTGTTATTTTGTCTCAATTTTGCCGAATTGTTCCTTTTCATTGTTTGTGAAGCTAAAAACATTTCCCTGGTTTTTTGTAAATATCTAATTAGAACTGAAAATACTCCCCTCACATTTAAGAAGCCATTGTATGCTGCAGAGAGAAGAAAGGCAAGGCTTAAAAATGCACAAGGTATTTCATATGGGGCTATTAGAGCCCGAGTGGCACAATACCATTTAAGTCAAAACTGTCTGTTAGTGGTGAGAAAAGAAGTTCTAAACAAACATGTGCTAAAAAATCTTTCATGTGAGAAAATCTATTTTAAAAACTAAGGTCTTCAGAAAATGTAAGTGCTCACAGATTTAATGTTCATTCAAAAGTCACCTTTCCTTAGAGAGATTTTTCTCTGTATGCATACTCAGTTTCTATGATACTTAAAGTCCAAAAAATGAAGGTATTTAGACATTTAACATGGTCATCATTGGTGCAAGATTCCAGCTGCTGAAATCCACACAGTTGCAGTCACTGACACAGGTATGGAGAAGAGATATGTGGCCCGAAATTATTTTCTCGTCTTTTTTTTTCAGGTGATCTGGAACAAAAATTTGAACTGGAAATAAGCCCCCTTTGTAATCAGCAGAAGGATACAATACCAAGCATACAGATCGGTAAGTATTAGTTTCTTCTCCCCATGTTTATGGCACAACCTCAAAGAGAAACTTTTCTTTTTCTTTTTTTTTTTTCTTTCCCAATCTAGTTGGTTTAACAGTAAGAACTGTAAGTACCGTAAGAGTCACGATTCACATTCTAAACAAAAATGTTCAAAAAGAAACCTATCCAAACCAAATATTCAATAGAAATACAAAGGAGTCATTGCTTAAGGAAAAAAGGGGTCATTCTAATATCTGTGGAGAAAAATCACAGCCAACACAGTGATTACACACCAGTTACTTCCTAGTCTGGAATCTCCTCAGAGAAGGATGCTGTCTCTCACAGATGTTACTGTTACATGCACAGATGGAGCCACATCTTGTCATGTGCGCTGGTCAAAAGCTGTGCGTTTCAAAAAGAGTTGATGGCTGCTTGAGGGTTTATTGATATTTCTCTTCAGGGTTTTTGCCATTTATATTGCTGTATTCTCTCGAGGCACTCTATGGGGCAAGTGCACTCAGGGAATGAATTTGTTCCTCACCTGCTGTCCTCTGTGTGTTTCCCCAGGGTTCATGACGTACATTGTAGAGCCACTCTTTGAGAGGTGGGCCCAGTTTACAGGCGATACCCCCCTATCTGAAAATATGCTAAACCATCTCAGGAGGAACAAGGCCAAGTGGAGGAGTTTGCTCCACAAGCAACACAGCAGTAGTAGGAGCAATGACCACTCAGGTCAAATGACTGGCAGCCACGAACAGACTTTAAATGAAGAAGAGACTCCTTAGTGGCAGCTTTGCACTTTCCCTTATAGCACTGCTATCTCCGTCTTGATCACAGCAGCAAACAAAATCCTGGGGAGCTAGGAGCCTGTTGTCAAGACCGTGGAAAGCGAAGAAATGGCAAAGTAGAAGCTCCAAGGGTCCTCACAAACAAGCCCACGGTTCTTCTGGGTTCCCTTCTGGATCTCTTTCGCGTTCCTCTCCCCTCTCTTCATTCTGCGCATGCCTGACGCCATTCGTCACTTCTGACCATGAACTGCCTGAACGCGGAGTCCCAGTCAGCAGTACTGAAGCCGGGCTGGTTACGGCTGCCACGAAGCAGGGAGGATTACTGAGAGAACAGGGGAGATGATAGATAGAGGCACTCTTGGTTATATATTCATTTACCACGAGTCATACTGTGACACATGTATATAGGCCCAGAGCGCCATAGGCTTCCCAGGCTGGCAGCTGGGCTGCACGTGAAACCACCAGCATCTCCAGCATCCGGAGGACATTGGCTGAGTGAGACAGCGCTTACAGAGGGCAGAGCGAGTCTGATTATTTTAGTAATTAAAACAAAAGCCTTTTTAACTTTTGTATTCTGTGCACTAAACAACAGATCTATAAACCTTGGACTGAAGTTACTCTCCGTATACACAACTCCAGTGTAACAAGGCTCATTTTGGTAATCATTTTTATGCCACTTTGGATAAAAGACAGGCATCTTCTCATTGCAAGGAACAGTATTCCCTCACAACCAAAAGGGAAGGTGTTGTACAGTCTAAACCTTTGAAACACGAACAGATCTATCTTTTGAGTACTGTTTCAAGTAACGTGTTTATATTCATATGTGTACATTTTCTGTAAATACAAAGCGCTACTGATTCCCATGCCAAAATACTGGAGTACTGTGGGATTGCTACCTGTAAAAACATTGGCACTGTGAACAGAATACTGTTAGTTTTAATACAAGAGAAAGCATTTGTAAATATGGTATAGAGTTTATTAATATACACCATTGTTTGTGGATAAAAGCCTTAACTTTAGCATCCTTCATCTTCTGATAGCTGCCAAAATCATATGATCACAAGATAGGATTCTGAACTGCCTTTCCACGACCCAAGGTGTATCAAAGGTCATTAAAGAATGAAGTCTGGCAGGATAACTTCTTGAAAACTTCAAACACATTCCATATGGGTCCGTCTTGTTAATCCATGGCACCTTGCACATTCGGTCTAGGTAAATGCTTCACAGAGCCTGAAGTTTAAGTTAAAAAAAACCAAACACCAAAACCCACAGCAACACCTCAACCTGATTACCATTTATTCAAGAGTGTGAATTTTTATAAAATAGCTTAGCAATCTACAAAGCACGACATTCTAGTAGTATTGGAGTCCAGTTGTTTTCTCGAGTGATGTTGCAGTGTAGCTGATTTTTTCCCCACACTCCCTCCTTAGCCAGCATCGAAATGCATTTGTATTTTTCTTTTCATTAAAAAAACCAAAAACAAACAAAAAAACCCCTTCAACTGACTTTTAGATCAGTCTGACTCAGCGAAGGAAAAAAATGCGTTGGAGTTGGACCGTTAAGAAAAATCCTCTTAACTATCATAGTAGCCGAGGAATTTTCTATGGTCTCCTGTTTGTGCAAGATACATGGCCTTATCTATGCCATAAACAACCTCAGTTTGGATAGTCTTTATAAAACTTTCCTTAAGCTTCCATCATTTCAATGAGATTGTGTTGTCGGCCACTACTGCATTGCACCAAAGCGATTGTCCCCTTCTCCTCCGCCCTCAGGAAAACATTAATTGCATTCAGGTGTAGTGTTGTTGTAAAGCCCCGGTACATCAAATCTGTATAGCAATTTTCCAAAAGAACCAGCAGATATGGCTCTATAATCACATTTGGATGAGAATATCTTAGAGAGACCAACAAAGAAAGAGTTATTTAAGTTGGTGTTTGAGAAAGATAATATTTACTCATAAAAGTACAAGGGGAAATACAATAGATTTTTTTTCCTCAGTTACAGGGAATATTGACTTGATAGTCAAAGTGTTCAGGCTCATAAGGTGACTAATATGTTTAAAGGAAAATAAAAAGCCTAAGTTTTAGTAAAGGATGTTTTACTCTACTAACTCATTGGACATGTGTCTTCAGAGAAGGAGACTGAAACCCAGTGAAGAAGGAAGGTGGAACTTTGTTCTTATTGTGAGAACACAAAGCATCCTGAGAACGATGATTTTCTTCTCTACTATTTTGTAAGCTAAAAGTAGTAGAAAACATTCTTCTTCCTCCCTCTTCTAAATGGGCCTCACATTAGAAGTACCATAACAAGCACAGAGAGAGAGAGAGAGCGTTGTAATAGAATAAAATTATTTCTAACTACAGGACATAAATGTCTTTTTAACCACCTGATGGTGGGGGCGGGAACATCACCACTTTGCAGCTTTTTAGGTGTATCTTTCCTACTCCTGACAGATTTAGGACAATTATTAGGACATTACACAAGCAGTGTAATGTGCTGCTTAGAAGCACTTAAGTACATACAAAAGGCTATAATTTCCCTTGTTTTGTCTTTTTACTAAGAAATGGAAGCCATTTTCCATCTAGTTCAAAGATTTTTTTTAAATGTTCTGAAGTTTAGTTAAACAAACCCGATGTCTAGCAGCATAAAAACCTCTTGACGGATACATTGTTGAGCTGTTTCTGAGGAGCTTCCAGAAAATAGGTCCAACAGGAAAGCTTAGGTACAAATCAAGTTCTGTAATAGCTACAATAAAACCAAGTCCTTTTCTGTAATTAGAGCCTACGGGGTCCATTATAAGTCTGCTCTTACCAAGGTAAAACTTCCCAACTTTGGAAAGCTGCTCTTAAAATGAACAGGTTGTGGGTTGTTTTGGTGCACTGAACAGACTTGCTAGATTTCAATCACCTTGTCTAATGAAACAACGCTTGAAATAGGTTCAGGGTGGCTCCAGAAATGCTTCTGTACTTGTAAGCCAAACGTGTTACACAAGTTTGGGTCCGGGCCAGTTTGCCTCAGGTGCTCCAGAGAAAAGCACGCTGAGATTTAGGCTCTGGCAGCAGATGCCCGGCAGCCAGATTTCGCTGGGGTCTGTAATGCAAAATGCTGCCATTGGATTCCCCATAGAAGCCGCCAAACCGTACCCGATACAGCCAATCCAGCAGCACCAGTGCTCAGCATACGCAGTTGTGATACACGTTTGGTATTCTCTAGTTCGGAGGACATTTCTGTACTGGGATTTCTCCCCAGGATGCCAACAGAATGCTAGATGCACAGAACAGAAAAACATCTAATGCAGGTAATACAGGTTTCTGTCTTGACAGCCCTATTAGCCACTTTACAGAAAGCCCTTGTAAATTATTTTTATTTCTTATTGGGCCAGTGCAGCTAAAAGATTTCGAAGTTTTAAAACTGAGTTAGGTTTTTCATGTAAGGAAACAAGCAGAAAAGTGCTAAAAGCAGTTCAAAATGCTTTTATGCCCCACAAATGCAGTTCACTTGATTAAAACCTAATTTCTTTAAATGCAGATTTCACACCATCAAAGAGGCAAATCCTGTATAAATAACAACAATAATAATGATGATAAAGGAAAGTGGTG
Organism: Grus americana; assembly: GCF_028858705.1. NCBI lineage: Eukaryota > Metazoa > Chordata > Aves > Gruiformes > Gruidae > Grus > Grus americana. The sequence continues at coordinate 63,751,666 of NC_072854.1, forward strand.
ATAAGTGAAACTTTTAGGCTGGTTAAAATAATGCATGTATTAAATAAAAAATTTACCAACCTTTGGGTTTTTAAGGGTCAACATTCCAGCCACCAGCCAAAAGAGGAAAAATGGGACTACTGAAAATGTGTACCTTTGAAATACAGACACAGAGAGGAGTAGCTGAAATTAAGTAGACTCTATGGAGGAATAAAACTCCACATGATCTGCAGTGTATCTAACCTAATCTACAACATGGATCAATTACTTTTGTGCAAGCTATTGGTTTTCTTGAAGAAAATCAAAGTCTACCCAAATGATCAGTGAGAAGGCTGTTACCACAGTAAATTAGATAAGCCTGTTTTCACACTGCATAGCTATCTCACCAGCTTTTCCAATCTGTGGTTGAAATTTCTATTAAAAAATTTCCAACAAAGCAGAGACAGAACGTATACTAGCCCTTCCAGATCGGCTCTCCTCGGAAAGGAGAAACACTCAAGTAGTTACAATTTTATTTTCAGGTATCAGTCAGGGTACCAGCCATAATTTATAGCCTTATATTTTAAGTCACTCAGCTGAGTTGTCCATGAAGTACTTCCATTCCCCTCCTGATGCCAACATCCCCCATTCCTGGCCCACAAAAATCAATACTTCAATTTAAATTAAGATCCTGCAAATCCAAAAAAAGCCACCTCAAAACACAAACAAAACAAAAACCCAAGGCAAGCTTCATGCCATGAATATGTATCCAAATTTCTTTGATTGGTGCAAACTATTCTATTATTTGTTTCTATAATCCATCCAATATTTTAGGTACATAAACATTAAGTGCAGAGCATAAGTTTGACTTGGATGTAAAATATATTCTGCTTATCTTTGAATTCAAGATTGTATATGTCATGTTTATTGTAAAGCATTTTATATATACATATTCACATATCTTATACAACTCTATGGGCCAAACACTGGTCCCACCAACTTCACTGGGACCAAGAATCAGCCCCCATATGTGCGTATATATGCCATATGCATCATTCTGAAAGGAAGCACTAGATTGTGTGAAAATGCTGTGACTGCTATGCAGTGATGCCAAGAGACTTAACTGTATCTTTTTTAACATACTGCTGTAAGTATTCATCATGTCAAAGAATGACAACTAATAAAAAATAAATAAAAAGAAAAAATTAAGTGTCCAAAGTTCTTTGGTAGAGCCAGTTGATTGAAAGCATCTCCCTAGTTTGCAGAAGACATTGTGGTTTGACAGCAAAAGTCCTGCTGCATCCATCCTTCCACTGCCTCTCCTTCCTACCAACAGGATGATCACTGCCCTAGTGCACTGCTGCTGAGAAGAACTTTTCTCTAAATTTAGCCTTAGCCTCGCTGTAGGAATTTAAATGGAGTTACCAGCAAGGAAAGTCTTTCCATATATTTCTCCTAAGCATATAGTAGAAGGATTTTCAAACCACAGGGGAAATGTTTCCCTATTCCAATATTTAAAGAGGGAGTTGTCTTTTACTATTGTTTCAGTTCCAGTAATTAGTTCTTAATATCATCGGTCAGTTTTAATCTCCGTTTTCTCATTTCTCAGTTGCAGACCATGTTGTACATGTTATGTGCAACATGACAAAGGCTTGTGAAGTTTAACTGAAAATATGGGAAGTATTGACATTCCACACTGATAAATATTTCTCAGTGATAAATACTTGTCATTGCTGATGGATGTTTGTCACTGCAGGGACTCTTCCTGATTCTGAAACATTTCTAAAGCCAGACTTCATTTGTACCTCAAAGTCTTCAGTGGCAATACTCATATAGTTTGCGCAGTGCAAGTCCTACAATTGAATTGAATATAGGAGGTGGAAATATATTTGGGTTCAGTGTTAATTAGGCAACATTTTATATTTACTTTCTTAAAAAAAACCACCACCCTTCTGAATCATAATCAAAAGTGTTTTCATGTCTCCTCCAGATGCAAGCTGAATTGCAGAATAAATTCTAGAACGAAGCCACTTAGAGATCTGTCCTGTATATAGATGGAGTTGTGACGGTTTCTCCAGAAGTTTTACATAGTCAGCATTGGAAAACCACTCCCAGTTTTCCACAACAGATTGAGCAGTGCTATTTTTAAGTACAGCTAAGTCAATACATCTTCCTACTTTGCACAGGCACTGTCTGTATGGATGCTGATGTTCAATGGTTCAAAACAAATAATGTAGACTAGCAAGTTGAAATGATCACTGAACTTAATAGCGAAAGAAAAATTAATAATATGGCAATTTTTTTGTCCTGGCCAAAGACTTAACTGTGGAAGTTCAGGAAATGCAACTATTCATTAAGAAAAGCAGCAATACAACATGCATGTGACAAACAATTATTTAAGTGACAGACACTCCTTTTCCCTAACGTTGAGGAAGGCAGGGTCTCTCCGGTCACCAACACAGTCCCATCCTCTCCAAGCTAACATGGGTGTAATTATAAAATATGCTGGTTTTAGCAACAAGGCAGGCTTCTGGTGCTCCCACTCCTAAACCTCTCAATCTTTCAGTGACGTGTACAGTGCAGTCTCAAACAGCTATTTAGGGACAGACAGAAAATGAACCACAGGATAAAGGGAAAGAGGGCTTAAATTGGCTCTGCCACTAAAACCAAAGGATGACCTTCCTATATCCTAGCCTAGTCTGGGTCTCAGGCAGAGTTTTACTAAACATCATGCAACAGCTCCACCCATGACAACTGAATTTTGCTGCCAGCAGCACCACTTCCTAAAAGCTACCTTGGGTGTCTATGCAGGGTCACATAGACCTAAACACACAAGGAAATGAGAATCCCAACAGCAGATGAATTTCATGCCAGACAATTTTATGGTAATACACTTTAGAGAGAAGAGTTGAATCCTATACCCTACAGGGCTCTAAATATATTGCACTAGATTAGGAAGGGGATCTGAGTGTTATAAGAAGTTGTAACTAAAATGGAACATTGGAATTTGCCATCATTTTCATAGTAATCGCCCCTCTCTAGAAAGTCCAAGAGTGGGAAAGGCAAAGAAGGGTGGCAAAAACCAATTTGGATCACGAAAAATCTCCAGAAAAGACTATAGCTTCATTCGTACCACCCATAAAAAAAGTGAACATTTAGGCAGATGGAGAGCTTCTATTTCACTCCAAATCAAAACATAGGTAAAACAAAGTAAAGCTATACATGTGGAAGTTGCTGCCACAAGAATGCATTAACTTTTAACCACATGGCAAAACTTAAAAGAAGATTGAACATTTGTATGAACAAAACCAAAATTTGTGGTTACAAATAAGTATTACTAAAATCATAATCTTGGAGAAAGCATACTTTGGGACTTAAACCAACCTTTAGTTTAGAATGATGCTGTCATGACCTACTTGTGCAGGTCAGCAGCTTTTACATTTCAAATCCAGAGTTTTAATTCATATTTGCAGAGGTTTCCTATGAGCTTAGCTCATACATAAACATATTTATGAAAGAATTCTAGCCACCAAAAAGAAAAATTTAGAGCTACACCTACACATGTATTTGATGCCCAGCCTCATTTCTATAGCAGGACCTACCAACAACTGGAGACAAACTTGGGGCTAGTCACTTCAGGCAATCAAAATCCAAAGAAAATAGGAGGTACTGAAACACGATTCAACAAGAAAGATAAAATATTGTCCTGAAGACCACTCTTTTGTATCTGTCATGTTTTGCATTGGATAAATATATTTCAATTCAATCTTTAGAGGCAGAAGGAAAATATATATATATTAGTATCATCAACTGAGACATCAAAACATGAGTGGAATTACTCTAAAACATACAGTTTTGTTGGGATGAGGTTCCATGTATATGGCAAGTACTTCGGGACGTTGGCACTGCCCTCTATGGTACCTCTGCCCAACAGGTTTCCCCTCTAATGTATCAAAAAAGTCAACACACCACCAGTACTAGCATTACTGCAAGAAACATGACAGAGTGGCCATTTGCACTGTGTGCTTTGAAGTACCTGTTATCAGCACTAAGGCCTAATTAAGATGCATATATATATATGTATAGTAACTGCCACATTAAAGGGAAACCTTTCTCAACAATGCTGCTACCTGAAGACTGCCTATGTAAAGACAGACATTAAACAGACTAAGAAACATAAATTAAGTCAGTCAGTGGTGATGTTGGATGGGTACTTCAGCTACTCAAAGCAGGTGACATTGCACATGCTTTAGGTGCATAAAGGTGCATACAAAAGTTTTAAAATAGCAAATACACTTCCTGCATTTACCTTCATTGTAGCTACAAAGATAACACACACAAATTATATTATCTGAGGGTATTAGTGAACGAAAGTGAAGAAACCTGGGTAAGAAGCTGTGTAATTGACTTCCTTCTGCACTCAACCTTCACAATTCCTCTGTGCTCGCTGTAGCAGAAGTCCCATCTGGGGATGACTAAAACTGATTATCAAGCCCCCATTTTTGCCTTCTTGGATCTCTTGCCCCGCCATGCACACCTAATTACAGTCAGCTTCTTGAAGACACCAACTAGTCACAGGCAAGACAAAAAAAAAATTTGCTTTGGGAAAATACGGTATTTATTATGCTCCAAATCATATGTTATGTTCTCTTAAAGAGCACAGTGACTTCCCCTCACCCTCAAAAGACAGGGGGAATTCTTCCTTCTCTGAGATGCTCTGGATTGGGCTGGAAGAGAGAAAAGACAGAGACCGCAGGGTATTTCATGTAAGAGAGCCACAGCAAGAAGCTCACAGCTCACTTGGAGAACGCAGCAAGTAAAATTCTTGTGAGGCTTTGCTGTCACCTACACAAGAGGGGCCTAAGAGACTTCGCTGCAACTCAGAAAGGTTCTGAGTAAGTGGATGCAAGGACTGACACGCAAGGGCACGATAAGCAGAAGAAGAGTTACTTCCAACCCCCTTTTTATTTTCTGTCTTCCTCGGTCATTTCCAAGTTCTCCCTAGTTAAAACTATGGAGGTTTTATTGCAAGAAAACCTGGGTTTCTGATTTCAAGAGAAACATTTTCCTGAGGCTCAGGTCAGCTTCAATTCCTATCACACTTAAGTACATTTTACAGCAGTGTGAAACCTAATTTCGTTTAAGACATTATTGTATACATTTCAGTTTCCCAGTTTTAAGGATTCATAGTTAAAAATATTAGTATTACTGTTTGCTTAGGAAGGAGTGTAGGAAAAGCATCTGGACTTCAGCTGTCTTTTGCCAAATCCTCTATCTGCCCAAGACCTAAACATATCACGATATAACTTCATGTTACCAACAGACTTCATTTTCTTCTGGATTGTCCCACTACTTAGGCCCACGTTTGCAGGCTTTGAAATATAAACCACTAATGAAATTATTATTACAGCTCAACAGTCATATTGTATATGAAATGCTAGATAAAGGTGGAGTTTATTTGCTAAACTTCTATGGTTTTGTGGGAAAAGTGGATTGATCACCTCTAAGTACCTTAAAAGAAAAAGTACATTTTGCTGGGTTTTTTGAGGAAAGAGTTTATTACTTCACCAATCCAACTGCAGTTCTTTCTTTCTGGTACCTCAGTGTCGTTAATTTAAAGGAAGAGCTTACATGATCACTCTTGAGTTGCTTGACAGCTTCAAGTTTTGCCTGTGGGTGTTACATTGCTCTCAGGGACATCTTATATAATAATGCAGATGCCATTTTTCAGCTGGCACAGCACATCTACAAACTTAAATTTTACTGACAACCATGATAGCATGGAGTCTCCTTAAAGCTCTGAATATCAGCAAAGAGTTTGCGCCTTCAAGAGTAGCACAGGCTCCTCCCTCTGTGAAACAAAGTACTTCTGAATTTAAAACAAATATCTTCAGTAAGAGCTGATCTCTTCGTAAGACAACCTATGATAAATACATTAGAAAATAAACATACTTCAAAACTTCTCTGCAGAAAATAATGTAAGGGGAAGAGAAGGAAGGCACCGTTGTCAAAAGGTGACTCAGCCAAGAAAAATCTCTTAGAAAGTTCACCCAATTCATATGGGATCTGAGCTTTTACACCTAATAAGCCTCGATCATCTAGATATCAGAAGCTGTAGGGCTTCTTTGTTGGTTTTGTTTCACTCCATAGTTGGTTCACTGTAGAACTAGCTTTGGTTTCTACTACTGAGAAGAAATAAGAGTCACCACTTCCCACTGCTCATCACTGAAATACACTCTCATTCAAATTATTCTAGTTTTCACTTCCTGCTGCTGGTTAGTGTTATGTTTCTTTCTGTCAGAGAAAAAGGCTTTTAGTACCTTTTTTTTATTTCCTCTTCATGCATTCACAGATAAATCAGGTTACTGCAAACAGATTTTCTGTTTCTGAAATAATACAGCAGCAAAACCTGTAAATTTGAATAAAACTCCTTTAGAGTTTTCCAACTGACTGTACTAGAACATACTTTGTTTCTCAAGACCTAACATAATATGGCATTATCATTATGGCTTTGTGCCATCATTCCCATCTTCATTATTTCTCACAACGTAATTTCTGGTTTTAATTATCCACAAATTTTATTACTTATTTCATTACTGAAAATATGAAACTGCATTAACCTAGAACCACTCTATAGCTCTAGTACAAATACTTCCTTTCAGTGATTACTATTATCTGCCAGTTAATCAGTTCTACATCCATTTAACATATACTTTGTGGATAATATGAATGCTATATTTTCATTTACACTATTCTATGACAGCTATTTTTGTGAAAGATGATTTAAAAGATCTGTTTTCCAATAAAGTCGTATGAGATCACTCCTGTTATCTAAGAATTTCCAAATCATACAGATTTTTTGCCTAGAATTGATACCTGCTAATTGGCCTGTCGTCACCTGGTTCACCCCACTTTTCTTAAAAAGAAAACTTAGATACTTAGATGCCACAATACTTTTCTGTATTACTCCAAGGTTTATTCAAAGTGAACACGAAAGGCCAGATATGTCTGTCAGCCAACTTCTTTAGAATTGCAGATTCAAATTGCTTAACCATCCACAGTTTAAAGCTTCTTTTCTAGCAAGCAGAGTTTAACTTATTCTTCCATCAGAAAATTACTTTAGTAGTAATTAGTGATCCTGCTTTTTTTGAAGTAAATACTTTTCACTTTTCTTAAAAATCTATGCAATTCGTAAGTGAGACTTTGATTCTTGTTTAAGCAACAGAATGGCAACAACTTCCAAATGAAAGTTCACCTGTGCCAGTAACCATTACCAGGTGCAATGTTCATGATCCTCAACTCGTATCAGGTCAACTATTCAGGATTACTATGCTCAGTCAAGGTCTGGCCATATACCATTTTCTTCAAAGCTACTGAGTCTTTTCTGTAAGGGAGACCTGTATGCTAGAGAATGAGAAAGGACTCAGTCCTATCATCAAGACACAACCTCCTTCATCCATGGCTTTTATTACGCTAGAAAGGGGGGAAAAGGGGAGCACACAGAAGAAAAAGATTATCCGTGAGTTTGTACAGATGTGTAGAAATAGCACGAGTTTCTGTGGGTTCCCCAGGCAACTACTAGCCTAGAGAACTGTTAACATGCTCTTCTCCTAGCAACAGCACCAAGAGCTTACAAGGCATGAAGTGGAATCTCCCGAATTCTGTTTATGTAGCTTACCACATGTTAATATTTCTTTCTTTCATTTGTGACCTCAAAATTCTAACTCAACATCAAAAATCATGGTATCAGTGACAAACTAGGTTATAGAGTATTTGGTAGAGATCAGTCTTGCTAGCAGCCTCATTGTTCTAACATACTAAATACAAAATATCCTCTTCAAATCTTAAAGAAAAGACTAAGTCACTACTGAGAAATAATAAAGGGGCTGAAGATTTACTAGCAGTTTTGAAAAACAAGACCCTGCAGAAACATAACAAGTAAAACCTTAATATAATTCAGATACATGCAGACAGTGCACATGAGAGGAAGAGAAGACATAAGAAGCAAACGCAACCAGATGAAAAACATCTGAGTGGTCAAACGGGCAGATAAGGAACAGGGGTTGTTGATAAAGCCCACATTTTGCCTGAGTCAAATCAAAGTACAACCTCAAACTAGCTATTTTTACTATCACAAAGTCCTGACTTTTTTTAGATTACTTTACCACTGTACATGCTGGTAAGGCAGCTCCTAACTTAAGAAAATTAAAAACAAGAACATTGAGCTTGACCTCTATTCAGAAACACTTCCTCACAAGCAAGGAAAGAGCATAACAAAAACAGCCTGGCTTATCAAGTAGATGGCAGTCAAACATGGTATATAAGTCAAGCAATACACCTACTAGAAAAAGTGTAATGGAAAAAGATGACTAAAATACTAGCCAGACAACCATAAGGCAACAATAACATGTGAAGAAACTAAAACTAAGCTTACTTTGAATTTCTTCCTACTCCTCCTTTATACCAGCAGCTGCTGCTCAGTGGCAACTGCATCCCAGCAAATACAGCTGCTGTGGTACAGCATAAAAACTAAAAAGTAAAACAGAGAAGTGGGAACAATCAATCTAGTTTAACTTTCCCCATTAAGTAAACTGCAGAGTACTAAAGAGGAAGCACAGATGGCAAGAATAGAGGACTTAAATGTACAAGTTCTCCACTGTTCAAGGTGATAGGATAGGTAAGATATTTCTTATTTAAAAATATGTAGCTAAATACTGCCTTTAGTTCCACTCTAGCAGCTCTAATGAAGTTGATAGCAATGCAGAAGCATTACGGAAGGTTGAACTTTGCCCAACCCTGCAAACATACGCTTGCTCAGCTTTATGAAGGCACCTGAACTCATTCAAGTCATTGTTTACATGTGACGAGCAAAGAATGTGTATGCTTACAGGAGCAGAGAACAATCTTTCATCTGAAAGAAAAGTGTGATTTTTTTTATGCCAGATGGTCACTTTGACTTTTAATCAGTAAGTACCAGCATATTATCACTTGTATAACCTAAAAGTTATTTACACGAATCCCTGCAATTCCATGGCAACGCTCATTATGTACTGCACCACAAACAGAAATTTTCTTCAATAGCCATTTTACGTGGGATATGAGAGGCTGTATCTTCAGGAAAAGACTACTTTCAGATGAAGCTCTTTTCTAACTCACCACATAAAATCTTCTGTCTGTTCTCCTAGAAAAAGAAGTAGCAGATTTGTTTTGTGAATAAGAGAATAAACTAGCCTTGTGATTTTTACTAATCCAAATACATATAAATACAGTTCACCATAACACTAGTAAGTTAGAAGCATGTACCTCTACAATTTAGTGAATACCACCAAAAAGGTAAAAATATAAAGGGATTAAAATTTTCCTGTTAGATCTATTACTGACAAAGCAGAATTACTTCTAAATTTAAGACTTGCAGCGTAGAACTGGTGGAACACTGCTCTCTTGTGGTTAAATACATGCAGTTCAACTGCAGAATGTATCAACTGTTTACATCAATTATTTTCAAAATTTTCAAATATATTTTATTCTAAGATATTTTTTACTGATTAGGGGTTTACTGCAACCAGTGCCAACTCCAGCTCTGCACACTGTGCTGCTACCTCTCCATTACCTAAAGAGGGAATTTAAGCTCCTGCTTTTGGTTCTCTGATCCATTGAAATTAAATGCCTAAATTAGCCTTAAACAAAAGGTATGAATACTTCCATCCCAATAACAATCAAAATGAGAGTCTGAACATTCCTGCTCACACAGAGAAATAATCTGCTTTTAAAGCCTCCTTCAGTCTTCCAGGCAAATAGCCTGAATGAAAATATAAGCAGAAATTAAAATGTAAAGAGGACTAGAAACATAGCTGGCACAAAAGCACCACATTGTTTTCCTTTCAACATGCAAAAAAAAAAAATAAAAATCAAATTCCCATTGCAGAAGGAGAGATACTGCTGACAGGATTATTGAGGAAAATAATGAATATCAAAAGAAAGGCCTTTTATTATTATAATTAGCTATTAGAACTAATTCTCTAAATAAAGAATACTGTGGAAACTAATGTCTAGCACAATCAAAAATGTCCTTCAGCTAAATAGCTAAATTATAGCTAGATAAAACAGAGTAAAGTTATGATATTGCAAATGAAACTACTATTTCAATCTCCTAGTACAAAACATGACATTTGAATTTAAAGAAAAAGATCCCTTTAGCAACACAGAAGGTTTTAGAATCTTCTATTTTTTGCTAGGATGGCAAGTTCAAATACCTATTGTAGGTGCTTCCATATATAAATATATAGGATTCATAGTCACAATTAAGTGGTTTTCAGTCATTTCTTTTTCTGTTAAACACAGGCCAAGATCATTTATTTGTAACTTAATTTTGAGCTGTCCTAATATAAATTAAATAACACAGATATTTGGGTTAGTATTAGTTATCTTATATGAGATAGCTATTTTATTAACACATGCCTACAGATGGACAGGCAAAACATTTCTTTGCTGAATAATTAGAGATACAAAAAGTACATTGAAAACTGATAGTAAACAGAAATTATTTCTGTTCTGTCAGTGACTGGTATTAAAAAGAAAAAATATTTCTAGAGCACAAGAATTTGTAATTGAAGGGCAGCTGTCATCTTTAGCCTTTACCCACAGCATAATTTTAGTTATTGTTAACATAATGTCTAAGCAGTTAGACATTGGGCTCCTAAACAAAAAGTTTCAAAGTGTAACTATGGAGCATGATGTGCATTGTCATAAACCACTGAAACATTTCCAAGCAGCAAGAGAGCAAAAAGCTTGCAAAGACCCGTCCAGATTGTGCCTTTCACATTAGTCAAACTGCAAGAAACAAAAGCAGAATTATTTATACAGATACAAGCATTAATCCATGTCTTGTTTCTTTTTACATAACTCGAGTTACTCTCGCATGCATTACTTTTAATGACCTTAGAAGATTTTTTCCTTTTCTTACAAAATCCCTTCTATACTTATTATCCAATACCTGTCCTTTTTTGCTATACTGTTTATAGTAACTTCAGCTTCATACTTCAACACAGTATTTTGAAAAATAATGAAAAAATTCCCTTTATACATGGGTGAGTTACAACAGGTATCCTTTTCCTTCTAGTTAAGCTACATGCTTCCCATCCAAATCGTTGAAATTAAAGGGACAATTTAAAGTACACCGAGTTTGTCTGAGGGAAGCTCCTGTACCTACCACTATAGTATTTACCTACTTCCAGTTTCTCAGTGGCAGAACTATATTTGTTAACCAAGGCCAGTACACTTGCTGACAAACCAGATGGTTCAAACGTGCTTTTTTGTAATAGCTCCTCTCTTTTTAACCTATTTCTTTTATCCCCTGAAGATTACTATTCTCTCTTAATAATCTTTACATGTTGAAAAGAGAAAATTTTGAAGGCGATGGTGACCAAGAGAGTCTAACTATGCCAACACAGGAAGAAGTATTGAGACAAGAAAGGATAATGAAACAACTAATGGAATAGAACTGCAATACATATATTGTACAGAAAATATGATGCTTCATACAAGCAATAAGGCAAGAAAGGGAAAAAATCAGTACATTTATCAAAGAAACACTACAATAGCTTCGCTATTAAGTTATACTGAATTACATAAGTACTGCAAAGATATAACCAAATAAAAAGCACACATCTACCTTGTGTAGATTTTATCCATGAACAAAGATTTTCAAAACAGTCTTGCAAGGAAAAATTAACAAAAGTATAAGCCATGAAAGGAAACTGAGAAAGGATAGTATGTCCTTTCAAAACACCTCCAGAGACAGAAATCAGTTCACTATTTTAAAACCTCACAAAAAAATCACAAAAGCAAGTATTTTAGGAGGAGTTAGTATCCTGATAGCTATTAACTGCCTTGTAAATCTTTTAACTACTATTTAGACTCTACAAAGTCTAAATTATGAAAGTTTACTTTACAGGTACTTTGAAAGAATTTGGTAATTAATGCCTAGACTTACACTTCAAAGAAGTTTCAAGAATCATTTTCTGTCTCTGGCAATAATTCTCCCAAACAAGATAAAAGGCAAAAGAATGGCCTGTGGGCTGACACGTGAGCAGAAGTTTATGAGATTGCAGGCACTAGCACTGAAAAATAAAGAATAGAAAGCAGGATAAAATAAATACATACGTGTAAAAACCTGCTTGGTTTTTACAGTTTTGGTCACCATCACTTTTCAACTTCTAGAGGTTTGTCATTAAAACTTTAAGAGAATCAGCAAGCCTTCAAAGCCGCATCAAATTCCTAAAGAAACTACTGGTGCTTGCATCAGTTCTCTTAAAAAAAACCCCGTGGTACAATTGCCAAGACATTCCACCTGAAGCTAGCTGCTTTTATATAGTGGGTAAAAGTCTAATTGTGATTTTAAAATAAGCTGCTAATATGTTACACTGAAGAATAACAGAAATTGTTTATATTTATAAAAGAAATGAGATTATATAATCTTAATGTCTAAACAAATAAAATAATTATCAAATTATTCTTCACTAATGCACGGGAAAGTATATGCAAGGCAGATCTTTTACATAGCAGTACATTCTCAATGCCAAATGCTTTAAGTATGATGAATACACATGCCTGAGAGAAAAAAATACTCATATTAATATTGAGGACAATGCTGTTCAAAAAAAAAAAGCTGCATTTTCTCACTTAGAATTGTAATAATAAGGACTTGTATCTTAAAACAACTGGAAGTTCTAAAATCAAATCATGCCATTGACTGAGGGCAATACGAATGTCAAATTTTCACTTGTTTCTCTCATCACAGTGGGCTGACGCTGCCCATTTTGATCATTGGAAAACTTCAGTTTTTCTATGTGTCTTCCAGCCAAGTCACAGCAGTATGTTAAGCATTGGAACAGAATGTGCAAACTATTCAAATTTCACATATATGCAATGCCAATGCTCTAAAGTGTCATACACAATTAATTCATAGATTATTCAGATAGACCTGGAAGGTAATACAGATGTAGTTGAAGTAGGTATCACTATGAAAAAGTGTATTAGCAGATTACTGGGAGATCTGTTCTGAGAACCTGCTACAGCAACCAGGATCGTGAACATCTCCCAGATACCTGCAATCCCTGGCAAAGAGATTTCAGAGAAAGCAGAAGTGAAATCTGGTTGCAGACTTACTAACAGCGGGACACCTGTGGTTTCCATAGTCTTGCCTGCAGGACTGACTTTTCCCCAAGGCTTCTGATCAGTAACTCAAAGGCTAACTTGTTGAGCAGGATCCCTTTATCAACTAGGCTTTTGCAAGAGCCCCATAAATAATTTTACTATTTAGGTAGGACTAAAGAACACTGTAATTAATTCCCGAAAAGAGGAATAGACTGAGGGCAGTGAATGCTGTTGCATATTCTCTGCTGTGCCTTTCCCCGCCAAACTCTGTACCTACACATCCAGAGAGATGACAGATTATATATTAATTGTCCCTCACAAGTAATGAGTATCTGGACAAGTCTGGTGTATTATAGGAGTTTGTCAGCAAACAGTGATATTCTGGCTGTTCAGGTAATTGTATTTATTCCTTGTAATGGGAAACTCACTGATAGAGAACTCAGATCTCTTAGCATTTCCAAGAGAAAAAAATCTTAAGAGTGCTTTTAAACAACTGCATTGTACTCTTCCTTCTAGCCCTATTTACTCAAATTATGGGAAACATTTATTCTTGTTTCAATTTTATCAATTGAAAAACTGGATATACTATACGTATTTCTTGGTCTTTCTAGTGGAAAAACAAAACCAGCTTTCATTCCACAGACTTCCCCAACAACTCCTGAAGGAAGACATCCTGCCCAAAAATTCATCAGGAGTGATAGGAGAATAACTTTTCCAGACTTCTTCAGTGATAAAAATAAGAAGACACAACATTTCACAAAATTATTCCAGCAGACCAATAGAGCGCTCATGTTCCTGTGTCTCTTCCTCCTCCCCCATATCACTACCCCGTCTCTAAGTGTTGCATTGTCACTGAGCAATTCAGTCAGGGACCATATGTAAACAAGGTTATTTGTAGGTAAACAGGGCATGGACAATCTTAGAGAACCTCAAGTTGCTTCCAAGTTGTCAATACAGATGTTTTCGTCACAGAAAATAAGATGACAAAGCCACATTTCCATTAGTTCTGAAAAGGAGAAATCTCTGAAATGGGTGCTAACTTTTTCATCACTAAACATCACTATTTTTTCATCTTCTTAATATTGAAAACTGTCAGATGTTACCAGATGCCACCCACAGACTTCTCAAGGTATACCAAGGCTCAATGTCTAACCTAATTTATATCTGGAACTACATAAACCAAAGAATCTGTTCTCATGACATGTGTAGGTGGTATGTAGTTGAAAAAAATCACATAGCCCATGACTTACTCTTTTCCCTAAGGAAGCGGATCAGCTACACAAACTACATCACCACACAATTCACATCAGACTGACACAAAAATCAGAGATCGGAGACCCAATGACCTGAAGGGTCACACAGCTCACTAAAATTTGCAGATCCTTCTTAAGTCTGACACTAGATCCTTAGTTTAAAGAAATTTCTGAGAGAATTCCCTTCCAAAATGAAAAGACACTTTCAAATTCAAAATTCTCACTGCAAAATGCTCCTGTAGGCCAAACTTGTAGTTAAATGATGAACTCTGGAGAGAACAGGAAAAAAACCCCACATACAAAAGGAGTCCAAAACAGTAGTTCTTCCTGAAGAGAAGAAACTGCTGATCACATAAAGCAACTGAAGTAGGAGAGAGAAAAGTCTAGTGTATTCAGGGCTCTATAGACTAATTCAGTCTCTCACAGCAAGAATTCCACCTTCATGTTTTCAGTCACAACAGAAGGGCCACAAGCGCCAAGATCCTCTGGATCTATGAGTGCTAATGTAACACAGGAGATAACTTGCTCCACCTCATCACCCTGCAGATACTGAGCAAAAGCAAGCCGATTCATAGGCTTTACACTCCACAGGACTCAGCTGCCCTCGTATGCCCTTCTGCAGGCACTGCACAGGCTCCCTTCACTATTGCTCCCTGCTGCCCTAGCGCATCAGAGACCAGAGCATCAGGCAAAAGACGACAGGGAGCTTTGATAGAAGAGGGTAAGTTTGGTAAGTACAGGGCCAAGCTGGCTATTCTGCATCAATTTCCTAGCAGTTGAAGAGTTTAGGGAGGGAATGTGACAAATTTTGAAGATGGAAAGAAAGGGAAGGTCAAACTGTTATGGACTGTGAGAGGAATGAGTGAATGTGATGAAGTTCAGTAATTACTAAATTCAGAAAAAAACATCTAGGAGATATGATTTTAGAAGCATAAAGTAACAACTTGCTTAAGCTCCAATTTTAATCAAAGATGAATTTGAAAATTAAAACAGAAGTATGAGATTTGCACAGAAATTTCTTACAACCATGCAAATAAGACTGAGCAGTAAGAGGGAATCCAGCTGCTAGTCTACTCTGTGTAAGCGAGCCGGGAAATAGAAGACACACAGGATATACAAGGGACACATTCAACAGTCTAATTGATAGGATTTTGGTTTGATACATCAGGATCATTAGCCAAAAGATTAAGTGAAGGCAGCTACTGTAAGCAGTGGATCGTAACAAATTTGTAAACAAGGGACTCCATCAGGAGTTACTCTGTCAGGAAAAATGTAACCTCTATTTTAAATAAATTGTATTATCTAAAATTAAGAAGTTGTCTAATATGGTCAGCTCTTAAGATACAAAAGAGTTAGTCTGCAACACAAAATACCACTACCACACACATCTATGAGGTAAAGGAAGTTTTATTTTATAAACCCTTGTGAACAAAACAGACTTCATATGGAGAAGCCAAGGAGGGAGTTACTGTTTATTTACATACGGAATTTAGACCATGTGCTAGCAGATCTCTCTACAAGGTCGTCTTTATCTCGGAACACAACTCCCCCATATTACAGGCGTTTAACAGACAGCCTGCAGTTCACTTACAGCATAACAAAGTTTCACAAACATAGTTCATCTACTGACCCAAAATAAATTAGAATACTGTTTGCACATTGACTATGAAGTTGCATCAACAAACTGCAAAGAAAACTGAGGCAACTCTACCATTCTAATGAACAGTATTCGTAACCATTATATACAGTCAGTTACATATAACACACTAACAAGAAGTTTATACTTCCTCATTATTTACACTGGAGTGCAAACAGAGCACACAGCTGCCACACCAATAATTATTTTTCTTTCACACACACTTCTTTCCTGCATTTCCCAGGTTTCAAACACACTGCTCCATAGCAATAGAAGCCTTCTTTTGGTTCTGTGCTTCTCATAAAAGCATCACATTCACAAGTTTGCTGTGAAACTAAGGAGAAAGAGGCAGAAATTTTACAAACCCTGCAACTCCCAAACCACAATTGCATTGGAGAGATGTTCTACAACACATTACAGCACCTTACAGCAGTTTCAAAGTGGACCCACCACTTACACACACTATGAAGTTTCCTCAGAAGTCTCCATCAGTTAAATATGAGCTTTCACCTTCCACGTTGGTACCTGTTTAACTTCATCAGTTCTCATAAGACTAGATTTTGCATTTGACTTCAGACTGCAACGTCCAACCTGGGGAGCAGAGATGGAGTTAAACAAAATTATATCAAAGGCAACTGAATAGATGTTTACAATAAAGACAGTTTGGAAGAGTTGTTGCACTTAACGTAGGAAGAATAAAATAGTACGCCTGTGCAATTGCTTTATGTACATTTATTCCTCAAAACACTCAAGGGTAAATAATTAGAAGCCTGATTACAAGCTCATGAGATTATTCTGCTTTAACCAGAAAAAGCCCATCTTTCTGTGTCTACTTCTGAATATGATGGCCTTAAGCACTCTCCCTTCCAGGACTTTATAATTCAGCTGTTAGATCCTGGAACAAAAGCTATTTCAGAAACAAGATGTTTCAGGATCTTTGTATCTAGAATCAGGTATGTCAGCTATGCAATGCAATAGTCTGCAGCATCCAAAATACAAGCCTGGCTGTTTTTAACAAGTTTCTAATTTTTCCTTTGGGAAAAAAAGTCAACAAGGAAATTTATTAAGGCTGCACCAGAGCTTTTGACTCACTACAGTCTGTATGCTACATTTCACTTGCAGAACCCTTGTGGCAACTGAAATTAAAAAAAACAAAACAAATCATTACAGCTGGAAATAAAACCACACATCTAGGTTTTCTTTAAGTTTTCAGCCAAGCAGCTAGCCACACATATAAGCAGCAGTCTTCAAAGAGTGTCTGGATTTCCATGACATGTTTTACATCATTATTTCCCTCCATTAGGCTAACAAATGCCACAGTCCAAATCTTTCTCTCACTCTTAAGAAATAGTTAGAATTGCTAAGCAGAGACACAGTTTAAATTACTGCCACCTATTTCTGTCCATCTCATCTAAGCAGTTCTGATGTTTGTGGATGTCTCTTAACAATTAGCCAACAGTACTGCTAGACTGCACTGAGCTTGCACAGGCTGCTCTACAGAGACCAGTGCTCAGGATCATTTTAGTCAGATGGCTCTGTCTACCACACTTTTCTTGTTCGTAGCAAAAACTGTATTTTTCATGGGCTTTGCAACAGCATTCAGAATCACATCTCATGCTGGATAAAGAAGTAAACTATGTGAAAATGATGCTACCTCAAAGAAAAATATTATAGACAATGCTTCCATTTCCATTTCTGAAGGCATAGCATGTATTAGTCAGACCTTCTGTACCTTCCTAGCATCTTTATTTGTAAAATTAGTCAATAAGTAGTATTACTAACTAGACACACAATTTCTATGCTTCGATACCTGCTGTAACCATCAAGGAAACAACCATAGATCAACGAACTATGAGCTGAATTTTTAAAGTCAGTCTTCTAAGTTTTATCTCTTGGTACATCTAGAAGTATATTTACTAGTCTACATCCACCCAAAATAATTATTCTTTGAGATTCTCTGCCTTGATTATACTTGAAAAAGAGCAACCATCTAGGCTGATGGCTTAAAAACATTGTAGAGAAGTTGTAGACTTGTAAAAAAACTATCCTGGAAAACAGCAGTCACTTCAAGAATATAAAAACACATTCTTATATAAAAACATACCAATGGGATCTCTGGACTAGAAAATGGAGAGCTATCAAAAGATCGGTTTTCTTTGTCCAGGGAATCATCATCATCATCATTTTTATGTGCAAATTTCTGCTTCAGTGCATGAGTTAGTAGAGCAACTGGATCCCAATCTGAACTTTGCCTCTTTTTGGGTTTAGAAAGAGGAGTACCTCCAGGTGACCTACAAAGAAGGAAAATTATTGTCTCCTGCCCCTGATCTTGTGCTGAGCGACCCAAAATCTAGAGAGACAATTTCTGTATACACAATATCCTATAAATCCCTGAGTACACAAATAATGCTGCTAATGTTATTTTACAGCAGTTCACCAAACAGGACTAACACAAGTACACCCAACAATTTGTCAGATAGATTCTTAGCTTGACAATACAACTTGATGCTGTTCCATATAGAAAAATGGCAGTTAATCAACACAAAGTATTAAAGTATTGCAAATAAATAATGAGGAAAAAAGCAAAATGTGCAGTTTTCATAGCAGGTCTCCTAAGTTATATTAAGATATGTCAGCTGCCTGAAAGATTATAGCAATTTTGATCATTACTCCCTCCAATAACATAAATTCATTATTCAGTTAAGTTCTACCTTCAGAATACAGGTAGATATCTAAATCCAGAAAGCATTTTGGATGCACACCTACCACTTCCTACTAATTATGCCCCTGCTCAAGACGATAGTTGTTGAAATGTCAACCTCAACATTTCACTTTCTTCATTCACTGTACATGGAATATATGGAAGAAAACAGATATAAGGAAACACACAGGCTTACCTAAGTGCATTTTGTATTTGCTTTAGTTACTGTGAAAATGTCATCAAAAGTGTAAAGGTATGCTTTAGAATTGCATATAGATAATTTGCCCAAGACTTCTGCTAGTTATTTTCAGGGATAAACCTCACAGTTAAGAAAATGCTGAAATAAGAATGCAGTAAGTTTTGGCAAGTGACATTATTCCCACATTAAGAGCTCCAAATATTCATTATAGACTCAGTTGTTCTTAGATACTTTTTCAACTCAAGAAGTTCAGAAAAGACATCCAACAACCTCCATCACACCTAGCATTGCAGAGCAACACTGACCTGAAGAGGTATTGCAGTCTTCAATAACGCATTATTGTAACATGTCAACTGTGCTTACCATCAAAACAGCAGAACATTTTAAATATTTATAACCCAACTGCACTTTTGAAATATAAATTTACAAAACATTTTCAATGAAAGATACAGCATGTATTTTCTTTAACACTTTAAAGCTAGAACCAGAATACTTTGTGTATGTTAACAGTAGTTTTCCAGTGCTTCCCCAAGGATTTATCCTTTCACAGTGAATCCAAAAAGTTTATTTGTTCAGGTCAATTTCCTGTGACTGTGCAGGCAACTTTGTAAGCGATCTCCAGATAGCAACACACCCACCTCCCCACACCAACCTGAGATTTGTATACTGAAGCGGACGACCAGTTTTAAATGCTGTGATATTCAGCATGTTTTAAATGCATCTAAATGCACGTGACAAGTATCTTACATTCCAAGCTGTGAACTTAGAAGTTGCCAACTTAAGTTTGTTAGCAGTAGCTGCACATTAAATGATGTTTCACATTGGTGCTCTCTGGTGCTACTGAAGTGCTGTGATGCTTACAGTCTTGGTTTACTCACATACACATTCAATTCAACCTACCTCTCAATAGCTCGCAACTGAACTTTATTTAGGTCTTTCAAAACATCCATCATACTAGGAATGTTCTTTGTCCTTTGGTGATCAGCGCTATCAGCTGCAGCTGAACCACTGTTTCTCGAAGCACGACGCTGTTTTATAAGTTCAATTGCCGAATTACTACCATCAACACCAGATGGTACACCAGAAGGAAGTGGAGGAGGCGAGGGAATTACAAAGTGATTGTGAGAGATGGACAATGGCGTAGAAGTCATGGCGGGCACTGGGTAAAATCCATCTGGAGTGCTGAATGTTTTAAAGGTTTCTGGACACAGTTAGAAAAGAAAAATAGTGATTTTATTTTTAGTCTGTATACCTTCACAATTAACAATATTAAGCAACATCTAGAATGACTCAGTTTTAAGAGGGCTGTCTTATCTTGAAAGGACTTTCTTACACACCTCACACATCATACCACAGAAGAATTATACTTAAAGAACATTTTTTATTTCAAAGTCACAGATTCAGAACATGTAAAATAATTAAACTGAAGTGTCTTGTGCCGTTCCAATTGTCTCCATTTGTGTCTTCAATCTTAAGCACTAGATAAATCAGCAAAGCAGCCTGCTACTACTACATACAGTTCATTCTCAGTGGTCTGAAGGTCAGAATAACCCACATGAAGCAAAAGCAAAGATAACCATGAACCATGTAAAACAGACTACAACACTGAGTGCAATGGAGAAGCAGCAAAGGAAGAGTCAAAAGAAAAGCTAACTGAAGCACAGAGGTGACTCACAATACCATGCAAAGGTAACTACCTTGCACCGGTCCAAATATTTCAACAACCACAGTAGGGTTAGGCTACAAATAAGACAATCAAGAACTCGAAATTTTTAAAGGGGGTGAGAAAAAAAAGTCACAAGATAGTTGGTGTCCAGTATGAACTTTTATCTTTGATATGCTAGTGACACCTTTATTTGCAGTATTTGTTTTTGTCAAAGCCTGAACCTGACTGACTTCGAATACTTTTTCTATTCATTATTTTGATAACTTGCCAGAAACAGGCCAAAACCCAAAAGGGATAATTTATAGTCTGTAGCTTTTTTAGCCTATAAATAGTGTTGCTACTAAGTTCCTTCACAAACATGGAAATGAGTATAAAGATCACTTAGGATCAACTGCATTCAAAATTGGCAAACAGGATACAAAATAGAAGGGAGGAAGGGAGAAGCAACACCAAATACTAAAAGAGAAACAAAATACTATATTCTGTACATTTACTTGGTGTAACTTCAATTACAGAAGTTAGAGATGTTCTTTGTCAATATCAGACATGGCCAGCTGTGAACAGGAACTCTAAAGCAAAAAAAGGAAAACTTGGTTTTCTTCAAACGAGAAGGGCTTACGTGACGGAATGCTTCCTGATGTCTGCGCTGAAACAATCGCAGCAATCTGAGCACGAAGAAAGGTTAGCTCATCTTCAAGCGCAGAAATTTTCTGGAGTGCTGCTTGATCAACAAGACTGTCTTTTTGTGTATTGTGTTTTGGAACACTTTGTGTTGAATCTACAGACGGATGTAGGTCACGATAAGCTGTACCTTTTTCTTTTCTCCATAATTCAGTCCTAGAAAGCACAAAAGACAGTTTCAAAAGGCTCAGCCAGCAATGTAAATCTCAAAACTTACTCACTGTCAGTTCAAACAAGTTATCGTCATTCAGCAAGACATAAATTTGCAAACTATTTAAGAAAACTTTACACTTTAAAAATATTTTTAATGTCATGTGTAGTTAAGCCTCCCTTTACTCAAGTCTGATGCAGATCCTTGAAGAGACATCATAAAAAAATAGTCAGATAATTTACTTGAGGACAGATTATATACATCATATGGTCATAACATAGGATTAAGTTGTTATTATTCAATAAATATTAGACTGACATCATAAAGGTGTATCTCTTCCCTACTTGAAACAGTAGATATGAAAGGCAGGGAGAGTCAAATAATAATGATCTCTTAATTAGGTTTCGCACATTTTAGTAATTTATCAAACTCCACAAGATGAACACTGCAAGCAGCAAAGAAGTTTCAGTCTTTCAGAAAATATATTGGAGAATAATCATGAATTTTAATACACACAGAATAAGAACTTCATCTTCTGTAAACTACATATGAATACAGACCGCATTAGAAAACTGTGCTACAAGTCTCAGGTTTTAATTTTAAAAATTGTTTCAAGTCTGTACCTGTAGAAATAACCTTAAAATACAGGATGAGTGCAAACAAATTATGAAACAGAGAAAGAAATTAAGTTTATTTATTCAAGATGTACTAAGTTTTGATTGAAACAAAACTAGACCTTTTCCCTTATATTAATCAACCTTTTACTTCAAATCAGACCTGCAGCATTGCCTTCTGATTTGCCAAAAACCCTGGCTCTTCACACTGGCTCAGAAGAAAGAGATATCAGTTACAATACTTGTTCTTGAAAAACATCCTACAGAGCCACAAGAGAAGGAAGAGGAAGAAAGAATGAAAACAACAGAAGAACGAACTTTCATGAATTACTGACTAAAGAACAGCACAAGCAAGACAAAAGAGGCCACAGTTCCTTTCAACAATATTCTTACTCTTCCAGTATTTTACAGCTGCTGAAAAAAAACCTTCCACAATTCAACAGTAACATCTCAGGAATCACGAGATGAAACACAACTTTATCAAAAATTCTCTAATAAAAAGTGTGTTATTTCACCAGTTTCTTGTAGTTTCATTACCAGCAAGCAGCACAAAGATCACAGACAAACACATGTCAATATGAAGTAGAATTACATTTTCCAATATAGACGTAGTACAAGACTATACAAGAGTCCAAGTTTTGATCTTGGTTCTGGCTGACTCATCCTCTGATTTTGAACAGTGCCTTTAGAGGAACAGTAAGCCAACTTTCTGTTCCTTCTCGGGGGGGCGGGTGGGGGGAGGAGGGTGGAGAAAGACTTGTATACTATTTGTGTCTGCAAATTCCTGGATAATCTGTCATTTCACAGTACCTGTAATATTTTTTAATTGTAAAAATATTTTCCTTTAGCAATCTGTAAAAGCTAGAAAGAATTATAAAAACTATATTCAAAGTAAATTCTTACAATAAATAAATTATGTTTTTCTTTCCATCAAAGCAACCATCAAGGTTTACACACATAGCATTGTAATAATCAACATCAAAAGGAGACATTTAAATATTTTTTCTCTTTCTCCCCTTTATAACATTCATCAAAATGCTTGTAAAATAAAATTATGAAGATAAGAATAATCTTATTGTATATTGCAATACACTAGCTTTCCTTTAACTCCCTCTCTCACAAAGTACTTTGTGAGTGAAAACAAATTAAAATACCAGTAATGCATCCGATATGCTATTAGTCAGAGAAAAGAGGGGGCTCAATTTCAGCAATCTTTCAGATAAGAATACTCTACATAGTAAGAATTTTCAGGTAAGCAGGAACTGCCCCCCTAAAAAAACAGACAGTTTCCGTGGTTGGTTTAGCTGGAACCCTGAAAGGGGTAGGAACAAGAAGAAGGAAAAAGAAACCCCACCAACACCCCCCCCCAAAAACAACACACCACAAAGAAGAAAAGACATAAGTTACTTTCATTACTCATTTTTTATGCATATATTCCACTTTTACTTACCTAAGTCTAGTAAATGCTTGTCCCTCATCATTTGCCACCCACAGGACATCAGCAAGTGACGGAGCTACAGGAGTTGGAGTTGTGCTTTGTTCATCATTACCCAACGGACTTGGGTCTTGAACAAGCTAAAAACAAAACAAACAAAAAGTATGAAAAGAAACCAGATTCAGCACATACTAAGGGTTCTGCCTCGGCAAAAGGAACTTTTAAATAGTGCTGTAAGCAAGTTGAAAACAGTGAGCATAACAGATGCAACAGAAGAGTTACACAAGCTAAAAAGAACAGGAAAGCCATGACTACATTAAGAAGCTAGAAAACTTAAATAGTTGAAACATATATATAACAACAAATCACTTACTTGAAAGTAAGGTCTTGGGTAGGGCTCTAAGGAAAGAATTGTCCCAAGTCTACGGACAACACTTCGAGTAGATCCATATTCCTTTTTTTGGCAAACAGATATGACCTAAAAATAAGAATACCTTTTAATTTGAGCAAAATCAAAGCCTTCCATTCTTACAAAGTTAGTAAATAATTTAATGTTATATGTAATTAAAAATAATGCAGTTAGGTTAACCTAACTTTTCAATGCTCTTCTCGAGCTGAAAGTCCAGAGAGGCCTACACTGGTTTTAACAGACTGTTTCCAAAACACCACCACGATACAGCCTGTACCCAGTATGTTTTAGAGTGGCACAAAGACCAAGAAAGAACACGGCAGGTATGTCATGCAGCTAGCACTATTCCATTACTGACAAAATAAAAAGTGCGTATTTGAGTAACCATATGCATCTATAAAAGTCTTAGGGAAAATAGTAGTAAATAAGTGAAATAAGTTTAATGTACCTTGACCTGATAGCTCCTTATAACTCCATATAACTGCTGGAAATGCCTTCTTGAGGAGATTGCTGAAAGAAGGCACGTTCTGATTGTACGACTGATGTTGCTGCTGAATATGCGAGTTTCCAAATATATGGCCTGTGAAAAAAACCCCAAGAACTCCCAACAATGAAACCAGAAATAACCAGGATAGCTCAGTCAAACTAGCACTCCTGGAGATACTTTAGTAGTTTCACATAAATAAACCAGAACTACAAGTTGCGCCTCCCTACTGACACCCATCACTAAAGAGCTGCCCTTTCCCAGGTCTCTGAAAACACAGGGTTAACTACTACCTAGAAATTGTTATGTAGCTTTTCATTTAAAATAGCAAAACGTTGACAGCTAGAGTGACTGCTTCTTCGCCCGTTCAGAGAAAAAAGAACCCCTTGCATGGCTGTATCAGAACAGTGAGCCCACGAAATCCCACACGGGGGCAGCATGCCTGCAAGCTTTCCCACATCGGCAAAACCCAACCGTACTTAAGGAGCAAAACCCGTCCTGCCGCAAGCAGGCGGCGGCTCCGAGGTGAAGACCCTTCCTCCCCTTAACCACAACGGCTGCAGACAAGACACCCCGCACTAGCGGGCCTCCAGGCACCGCCCGGCAGGAGGCATCCCCCCTCCCTCGCCTCGGGGTCTCTCACCTGGTCGGGCGGCCAGCCGAAGTACTCCAGCACCCGCCTGAGGAGATCCAGCACCAGCGCCATGGCCGCCGCGCCCGCTGCAGGGAGAGGTCGTCGCCCACCTCGCAAGCAGGGACACCGCGCCGAGCAGCGTCCAGCCTCCGCGGCACTCCCACCTCACCGGAAGTACCCGGTGCCCTCTTTCTTCCGCGAAAGCCTCCAACGAGCAGAGAAGAGCCGGCACGCTTCCGCTAATCCCCCGCCTCAGGCCGCGGCCGACGGGCGCAGAAGCCGGCCCATAGCCCAGCTAGGCCGCCTTGGCCGGCAGCACCAATCGAGAGGTAGGGGCAGGTCAGAAAAGAAATCACGCCAATAGGAAGTAGCCGGTGCTTAGCGCAGAGCCAATAGGGGGGCGAGGGCGGGGCACCCTCGCGGGGGGTGTCGGGAGGGGATCATGTTTGAATGCCGCCGCGAGGCCAGCCGGGCGCGGCGCTCAGCGGCCGCCCCGCGCAGCTCCAGGGGCAGCACCGCTCCCGCGGGGCCTGCGCTCCCCCGCTCGTGAGCCCAGCCTGTCTGCCGAGTCGGGCCCAGGGTCCTGGTAGAGCTCCCACCACAACCCCGGCTGAGCACCAGCACCTCACACCTGACTGACCAACCAGTGGTTTCCATTGAGTAACGTCGAGGTTTGCTGCATGGGGATGGGACAGATATTCCTGCACGTACCACTGAGGCTATTTCATATGCTAGAATGATGCATGTTATTCTACTGGTGAGAAAATGAAACTTCAGTGTGTGCAATAGCAGAACCAGAGTACACAGCAACAAGAAACACACTAGAGCAACAGGAGTGAATTCATGATGGGGCCACAGTAAGGAGCTAAACTGAAATGAGATGCTTTAGGTCCTCTATGTAGTAAACTAACTCATTCGTTCTAAAAATTAAAAAGCAAGATAGCAGCAGTGTTTCAATACACAAAGTACCCTCAAATGCAGATGCTACTTGATGGCATCTGACCAAACTAAACTCACTTCACCTAAGAAATCTGGCTTTGGATACTGTACTTGCTCTTAACAGAGGCTATTTGATTTTTATCTTGTCACCCTTTCTGCTGTTTTGCTTAAGAAACTCTGAAATCTGCAAGCAAGCCAAGAAAGTAACAAAATAAAGACAGTGCTTCTACTCAGAGGAGAAGAAACATAGGGGATCATCTTCCTCCAGCTATGCAGTGTTACCTGCATGTAACTACAAATTCTTTCAAAGACCTAGTTGTACTGTTGCAAATAGCAGTAATTTCACTAAAGCTTTCAAGAAATTAAAATAAATGGAATTATCAGACAGTTTCTTTATTCATGTTTACAAGTATGTCTTAGCAACAGTTCCTAAACAAAATCCTGTAACTGCAACACATAGTTGCAATGCAACTGTTACTGCCTGTTCTTGTAGTCACTATTATCCCTACATTGTCATGTGGATTGATTCTCTAAGGCCAAACACAAAGGAGGAAATAATTACAGCCTGTACTACCACTACTAACAGTATAAAGCTGTTTTAGGGGCCTATTAGGTGCCTAAGAGGGTTTAAGCTTGAGGAGAGGAAGGGTAGGACTTTTTAATGGATATTTTGAAAAACTGAGCTACAGTACTTGCCTTAACAAAATGTGCTGCTCACCCACTTCTCCAACACCTTCTTACTAAGGAACAGGAAGTGTTGGCACGAGCAGATGGAAACAACTGCACATGGTTCTACCACAAAGCTAGGAAACAGCAAGGTCTCAAAAGCAACAGCAAAACTGAGGCAATTTAGTTTGACAGCATCACCACCACCAAGCAGCTGCTTTGGAACTGGACGTGCCAGTTGGGAACTCATACAGAAATGCTTCAAGTCATCAGCACGTACGACTCTGAACAGCACAGATAGGACCTGCAGGATCTCTTAAAGAAAAGGATTTTGCGAAAGGCAAGCTTTAAGAAACAAGAAGTGACATGGGGCTTCAGACTTAAACGCTGCAGCCTTTACCTCTGGAGGTCAATCAAAGCTAGGTAACAGCTCTGCTTTTGAAGCACCAGCACAGCACAACTAATGCAGGAAAGCTTTCATCACGTGTAGCTGCCCACTGTTACACTAATGGTACTGTTTGTTCCTGGGAAGTAAGGGGATGAGAGATTTAATTCCAAACCAACAAACTGAATGAGTGCAGGGAGTCTAGACTAACAGTATAACTACTAGATTTTTTTTCTTTCTTCTTAGTGAAATGAAGGTCTGATTTTCTCTGAACTCCAAGGATAACTTCAAACTTCATAATCACACCACACAGAGATGAAGTGGATTGAGAAACTGCTGCATTGCTGGAGAGCAATGAGTCAGAATTAATTACTGAACTCAAAACAGAGTTAAACATTTTATACCAGTAGAATGCTTGGATTTTCTTTTTCCTACAGATCCATCAATGATGGTCTTTACCTTCTAACACAAGAAGTGCAAAATGCACTGAACTTCCATTCACAACAGTCATACAACTATGTCAGTAGCACCTAATGATAACCTCAAATATATTTTTCCTTATCACGACAGTGAAAATTCAGTATTCACATTGAAGGACTAGTAAGTACTGAAGCCTTACTTTTGGATTTTAAAAAAAAAAAACACCACACTTAACTCTTTAGTTTCTTTTTCTTATAGATCTCTGATAGACTGCAACTTGCATCTTCTATTAGATTATTTAAGGCAGTTTTTTAAATAAATTTATGTCTGTCACCACGTCTTCTACAATCAACAAATGACGTTTTTAATAAACTACAATGAAATTAAGGATAATGAAAGAAGGATTTTTATGATCTAACCTACAGATAGGTTTGTAGGATCAAATGCCATTATCAAAGCAATCTACCATATTTCCTTGGACATGCAACTGAAGCAGAAAACTTACATCTGTCTCTCATCATGCAGGAACTATCTTGCCTTATGACACACAGACCACAATAATCCACTTTCCAACTTGACCAAGGTGATACAGATTATCTATTCTAAGGTTATAGGTCAAGTATATCTTGGTCCTAGTTGTTAGTTTCAGACTGATGTTAAATTTAACTTCATTAGGACAGACTTTGACACTGCTGCCAAGTTTATTGTTTTGTTCCTATTCTTGCTTCTTCTGATACACAAAATCTGTGTGAGCTTTGCTAAAAAGTCCAAGGAATAATCAGTTTTACATTTCAAACAGCTATTAAAAGATGCACTGTACATGTAAAAGTAGATCTCGCAACAACCACATAGTTTGCCTAAACTTCCTCAAACCTAAGGCAGGAATGACCCTTTAGTAACTACTACTAGAGGGCAACTATTAAGTCTATTTCCCTTTCTCCACAGATGCTGGCAAACTAGTACAATCTGAAATACAATTTCCTCAAATACATTTAGGATTAGTGATGGTACTACACTATTATGCCTTGTGGTGTTTAATTTGGATAGGCAGATGGTTAACTACTCCCCAACAGTAAAGCCATTAAGAGGGCGTACATTATGTATGTATTTAATTAAAAAAAAGCTTTGGCAGAGGTGTTTGTAAGACATTATGTCATTCTAAGGGGCAAAATAAGAACAATACTACACTATTAACTCCATGTAACATTAAGATTTACTATATCTACAACAGTCTGAAAAAGAAAGCCTAAGCAGTCTTGTATCAGAATGTCCTTGTTCTGCTAATTGAAGCATCTTACTGTCATC
Organism: Grus americana; assembly: GCF_028858705.1. Taxonomy (NCBI): domain Eukaryota; kingdom Metazoa; phylum Chordata; class Aves; order Gruiformes; family Gruidae; genus Grus; species Grus americana. The sequence continues at coordinate 63,780,357 of NC_072854.1, forward strand.
CTTAACATTCTGCAGGTTAAAAGTGTACCTACCACTAAATTAAGTTTGTGGGTTTGGTTTTGGGTTTAAAAACCAAACCAAAACCAAACAAAACCCTGTCGACTAACTTCTGCACTTTGGCTACAAAAATACTACAAGCACAACTATTTAGAAATCAGTGGCAAAGGAAGTTAAGACTAATTTCTCACACCTTTTGCTAACTTAACTTTTACCATCAAGTTGTAACTTCAAATTTACACCTTGCATAAAGTGGAATACTAAAGAAATGTACTTCGAGGGCACTGTAATGGAATTCACACTTTATAGAAATGTTTTAGTATATCTGAAGTATCTTTACTGATTCCAGTTTTAACCTATCTTGCTTTACTTTTTCAGGGATTTCTGTGGGGTTTTTTTGTTTTGTCTTCCTCCCTCCCCACCTCCTCATCACCCCAATTTCACTTAAGGCTGTAAACATGATAGAAGATTTAAAGACTTACTCTTGCCAGATTACATACCCAGAGAGGCAAGTCTACATAAAAAAATTAACGAGGCATTTTTATAAACTGGAACAAAAATTGATTAAAAAAAGCTAGATTGATACTGCCACCAATTCCTTAACTAAAGTGTTCTATTGATGGTTAAGCTATCAACAGAAAGCTGAAACTATAATCACTAGTGGCCCTGAAAACACCACTTGTACTTCAAACTTTATGGACAGCACATTTTCCTTGCAGGGAGTTTAAACCCTAGGTTTATAAAACCTTAAAAATTGTACTAAGTTACCCTTGACAAGAGAAGCATCTTTGCCATTAAGAGCAAATCACTAGGTATCCATAATACATGACTCCTCTGTTCTAAACACAAGCTACAGGAAGTAAGTTAGGTGTAGGTAGTTCTGCACTAACTACAGAGATGAGGGAGGGAATTCCAGTTTTCAGATCTGTTTAAAAGTTTCTGGCAGCAGTGACTTAGAAATAGGTTTCAAAACCTCACATCCTACAAGGGAAATAATACACTTGAAACTCACTTGAGTATTGATATACATATGTATTTCTCAGGCTTCTAAAGGAGAGTGAAAAATTTCACTAAGATAAAATTCTTGCTGCACTCTCTAGCACAGTGAAATAAGAATCCAGGTTTATCACTGACACACTACGTAAATGTGATTCTTGTGAACTAACTTATAATGAGCATTTTGCACAACTGTTTGTACTTACACTACAACTGGATAACTACCCTTAAATACACTTCTTATAAAAAGGCAACACAGAAGTAGTAATAAGTTTATAAAAAATGCTGCTCCAAGATTTCAGGTGTGCAGAGCTGTAAGTTTACTTCAGAATAAAACACAGACATAGGGGAGAATCAAAACTTTTAGAGTTGTACTTGACCATATATTTGGACAAAGCAGAATTACACTGCATATAACAAACAGTAAAATTTCTTAAAAGTTGTTACAAATATTTTACTTTCTACCTGTACGATCATTAACATAGTTTACTATATCAAGATTTTTTTCTAAAGGCTTAAAACAAAAACAATCCCTCTAAACTACTTTCCAACAGTAAAATTTAAGTAAAATGCTTACATTCATTTGACAACAAAAAAACATATTAAAAATGTTGTGTGGGTGGTGCAAGAGCTGCTCTTTCAGTTATAACTTTCTTCCAAGGTTATTCCTGTGGAAAGAAAGAAAACAGTCTTGTTGTAAACCGTTAATAACCAAACTCCCACACCTTTGAAAGTGATCCTCCCCCCACATACACACAATTACTTGAGATATTGCAAGATAAATTGTCTAATCTGCAATTTACTGAACTGTTTACCTTTTCCTCTTTGCGTCTGTCCTTTTCTTCATTATTCTCAATTGTTTCTTCTTCATCTTCCACAATCCCATCCCCTTGGTATTTGTCATGTGTCCACTTAGGACTGCTACCTGACTTTTTGAAGTTAAAACGCCCTCTGCCACGCTGGAAAGTACCACGGCCTCTTCCTCTTTTGGCCCAATAATCCACACCATCATCTCTGTCATCATGCTACAATAATACCAAAGAATATGGTTAGAACACCTCTTAAATGTACACCTACAATGTTGGTACTCTATATCAAATTTATACTATACATAGAAAAAAAAAAGAGAACTTTCTAACAGTTCAGATCATAAGCTACAGAATACATTATGAAGTATATCCTTACAATTCATGATGCTGTAACTAAAACCACAGCAATAAAATTGTTTTAAGAGCCCTTATTAGCTGTGGGTCTGCTCAAATGTTTCTAACAAATCAGTTCTGTCACTTATCTTCAGTCAGAAGAAAGAATTACTAGTTTTGAGGGGGGAAAAAAAATTCTGATTTTAAAGGAAGAAGGTCTAAGAATGTGCTAGGATTTTTTTTTAAATTTTACTTCAATGCAGAGATAGAGTTTTTTAGACTTATTAAGGAAAAGTAATTGAAGGCAGTTTTCAGAAACACTGCTTCCCCTGCACAACATAGGGCAAAGGAAGTTTAAACTGTTTAAATCTGACATTAGCAAACAGCAGTTGAGTTTCTCTGATTAATAAGCTTAGCTATCTTGCTACCAAATATATAGCATTAGACAGTTTGGTAAGTCTTCTGATAATCATTCCGTGTACTGCATTAACACTATAAACAATTATTTAATATAAAAAAGGTTTATATTTAGAAGAGTGAGGTACACTTGCTTCAACATCTGATTTTTTTACTTGTGATTTGGAAAGAAATCTGAACTATTAAACACATACCACACCTATATAAAGCAGTTTATTAACAATTATATATTATAAAAAAGTGAAAGGGTAGCACTATTTTTTTAAATTAAAAACGTCTTTAGATATGAGAAAAAAGTTTAACAGCTACAGTTAGTTATTTGTTCTAGCCATCATAGAATTTCTTAATGAATACATTATCACATCTCTAGGTTTACAGGTCAGAAAAGTTTATATATGTGTGGAGAAGACGGAGGAGAACTCCTTGTACAAACATCAAAATTGTAATTGTATTATTTCTTGGATTACCTGTTAACATATTTATGACAGACTATAATGCCATAGGAGAAAGCCTAATCTTCACTACTTGGTGAAAGAATACCCTTAGAAGTTTGCATTGTTAAAGAAATCAACTGGAGCAGAGGCTACATAGTCAGTATACGCTACTTACTGGGTGGTTACATCAACAGTCCTCCTTTCATAATCCAGATGGGAAAGAGGCATCAAAACTAAGGTGACTTTCTTATGACTATCACGCTACTCAACTAAGAACAGAAGGACTGCTAATAACAGAGTCAGCCTACACACATCCACAAATACGGACAACTTTTCCTAATCTTGCACTTTTGCAGACTTCCAGACAAAATCTAAGAGAAAGCTCAAATGCCATACAGACATAAATCCAGGAAAACACAGCACAAGCCTTTTTAGTTTAAAATTTTGTTTTTAATTACTTCAGTCTGAGTCTGCCTTCTTCCCCACCCACTGATGAAAGTTTTGGAGATTTGTTCTCTGTTAGGCCTCAGTTATTGCCAGCCCTCAGTTATTGCCAGCCTGCTGCAGAAAGACACAAGAGAAAAACCAGGCACTACAAGAGCCCTGATATTCTCATGGTTATGCAACTGAATTCCCTGTCCCTACATGCATGCTACTTCTACGCTTGTAGAAATTTTGAAAAAACAAAAGCATGCATAAGATATCGAGTTCTCCACACCCACCAAGAAGTATTTCTTGCTTTTTGGGGTATATTCAGGATCCCATTCCTCTTCCTTCGGTCTCTTCTGAAAAGTAGTATTTGAGTTGCTGGGACCAGTATTTGTTCCAGCAAAGACTCCTCTGGCTCTTCCTCTGCCCCTAATTCGAAACTGATTAACCAAAATGTCATTTAATCCATTTACATAAAACCACAAAGAGAATTCAAGTTCTCTATTATTGAAAATGCTTTCTGTGCTTAATTACAGTATCTGCAAGTTTCAGAAAATTTACATATTACCTTAAGTAATATATTCAAGCATTCACTTTGAAATAATGATTCTATTAAACTTAATTGAAACACATATGAGTTTTTGGCATAAATTCATCCACAACCACCACAAATAAATTTCCTTTGCTGGTAAACCAGGGTGTTGCAACAAGAGGTAAGAAGAAGCTATTCACAGACAAAAAACAAACAGAATAACTAGATTGAAAGAAGGAGAAAACTGTCAGAAGGAAAAGAAAGGTCATTTATGGAGTCAGTCATATTGGTTATGAGAAAATGATTCCAGAATACACACAAACAACGCAGTTTCCAAACAAGTATATCCACTTGGTGTTACTCAAACATTTTCAACTGAGATTCAGAAATGTATTTTAGGCCAAATTAAGTTTCAATGAGGAAATTCCTTACTCAGAAAAAGCCACAATATGTACCGTACAGAGTAGCAACACTTGAAGTGTCTTATATTCTTTATAATGAATTAACAGAATTTAAAAATGTTAGGCTAAAAAGTCTCATAGCAACAAAAGAAAATATTTAACTCAGAATATACTAAGTAGTAATACATACAGTTCCCTCAGCATGTAAATTTGTAGCTTGTAGAAAACATTATTTCCATATATGTTTATATCCTCCATTCAAGGGGGGAAGAAAGGTTAGGTTGGGAAGACTGACTGCTAAAACCTGCAGTTACTACAGAACACAACTTCCATAAACAGCCTAGATAAACACACAGAACTAGGTCTTCTGATTAAACGTACAAAAAACCTGACTAAAAATTAAATTGATGTGTTAAAAATAAGTATGATCCATAAACATAGATAAAAAAAGACATAAATGACTAACTTGAAAGAGGAGTATTATGCACACTTAGTTCCACAAAGCTCCAACACTTCTACTGCAGAATTTATGCTGGACAGTTTTAAAACTACTTTGAAATCAGACTGAAAAACAATCCGTAAAAGGCTCTTAAGACCTATCCAATACACTGTAGGCAAAAAAAAAAATTCTCAGAGAATCACTTGGAAACAGACTATCACTTGAAGAAAACTGTACAAGAGAGGAAATACTACATGCTTTATTTCCAATAGTTTTCAAACCTTTGCAAAAATTAGGGCACAAGTAGTATCACAATGGGGGGGAAAGGATGTAGAGACAAAATGATGACAGGATTTTTAAAAAACCAAACAAACAAAAAAACCCCATAACAGCATTTCCTGGCATTAGGTCATGGGATCAGACTCCCTTTAAGAAAAATATCTAGAACTTTCCTCAACACTGCATTAACACTCTCCCCACCCTTTCTTGCCCCCAGGTCATCTTTCAGGTAAAGAAATATGGGAGGTGAAATCCACTATGGATAATCTTTATGGGCTTACTCACTGCGAAGACCATCACAAAAAGGACAGAGTATGTTTTCTATAGAAAGAGAAAACTCCTTTTAAATCAGAACTGTTACACACAGAATTCTTTAGGAGCTAGATACTAATGACACTGTCATTAAAAGAGTCTACTTATCCTTATTTCTGTGTTCCTACTCCAAAACTATTCATGATGTTTATGTACAAGAAGCCTAGAATTAAATATGACAGTCTATCATCAAGTGTTAGTGCAAAAGTATTGCTGATTTAATGTGAAATCAACAGCTTAGCTTACATTAAAGTCTCCCCTATGCAGCAAGCTATGCTCTCCTATGTATACAGACTTCTTGCTTTGCAAAGGATTCACAACCAAAACATTTTATTTACTTCAAAAGCAAAGCAGTATTTACTGGAATGCAGCCACTATGAGCCTGCATTATGAAGACATTCCTCCAGTCTGTATATTTCAATACTATCCAAGCTGTATCCCTAAGAGAAGATTTGAATCAACAGGTTGGCCTATTTAGATTCTGCTGTTCAGACACAGTTTGTTCAATAAGCTTGTGTGTGACTATGTATGTCGTTAGGGAACATTAACCAGTTATTACAGCATGGTCAGAACTAGCAGTCACCAGTAGTTAAATAAGTAGATGTCTATTAAATTTCCAATTCACATCTACTTAAGTTTAATGTAAAGAAGCCTCTCTTTCACAATCCGGTTTTATAAAGCAGTATGGCTTCCCCTAGTTCAGTTTCTTTCAACTGATTATCTTTGAGAGGAGAGGGGCTTTTAAGTTCTACTTTTGTTTAACTCAGTGCCACTAGCTTATACAGCAAGAAATAGTGCTAATACTGTTGTATTTGATGCCTACGACATTCAAGGGTATGCCCACATAGCTGTTCCTTGGTATGCTTACATAAAAAACAAGAAAGAAGGAAATTATGCGTTTTTAGTGTTAGAAATTTTGAATTTTCTTCTACATATGGAAGATTCAAACCGTAACTCAATACACATCCCACATGTGTGTAGTTCCAAACTTCTTTTACACTACTATAAATAATTCAATGTACATTTAAACCAAACAATGTCTTTTAGCATTATTTAGTCTTACTGTGAAAGTATGAAATTACTCCTACCCATTATGTAAGTCTATTTAACATTTTTTTCCCCACCTAAACAGGGGACATTTAGGGGGTTTTGTGTGTTTTATTTTGGGTTGGGGGGTTTTTTGCTGTGTTGTGTTTGGGGTTTTTTTTTTTCAAGTATTCCTTATCTTTTCAAGGCCTCTTTAACTGATTCCTAGTCTTTCATAATGGTTCTACATTTCCCAATTATTTATCAGTAATTACATTAACATGCAATTTTTAACTTTTCTGAAGACTATAGTGGTCAATTTGTCACTTTCCAAATCACAATGCTAAAACACATTCCAGAAATAAATTAATGAGCTTTCATGCTCACTGTGGCTAGTCCAGGCCAAAGAAACACTGAAAAATAACAAGTATACCATCTCCTCTCCTTAATACAGCTGTTTTAAGGTTAATGTGTATTTTTAATTATGTGCCATTCTCTATTGAACAACTTGCAGGCATCACACACAAAAGAGGGCAAAACCAAACTGAAAATGACAGGGAAAAACAGAACCTGCAGGGAGTTAAGAGGTAGCAGATCGCAAGATTTAATCTTTACAGAAAGGTAAATTTTCAGACCCTGTTAGGAAACAACATAATTACAAAAGAGCAAGGAATACACAAGAAATCATTTTCCCCAGCATTACACTAGGGTCTCTAATGGCATGCTAATGCTTATTTACACACCAATTAACTGCTACTGGGCAACGCTGGGGAAAAAACCCTCAACTTTTCTAATTTAGCACATTACACAAGAATTCAAGAATCACTGCTACGAAAGAAGTCTAGCCTAACATTAATTACTGCAATATTTCCTCATTTTATTTGTTATACTATCACTATTTGTGAAGTGTTCAGAATTTGGGGGAAAAATAAGAGAGCAACTTACAAAGGTGCCTCTTGGCCTGTTGACTCCTGCAAAACCAGAGTATTCTTTCTGTTCATGGTGGGTTTTGAACTCTTCATCTCTTTCTTTCTTGCAATCCTTTTCTTCCCGAGAACTGGATGAGGAGGAAGATGGGGAAGATGATGGGGAGGACCGAGCACGGTCTTGATCTCTTTTTTGTTTACTGAAAAATAAAAAAGATACACTGTGTGCTATTTTAAAAGTACTAGACAGTCTGTAACATGCTATACTAAAAGGGGTCTCTTTATATTTTATGAAAAACTATCCCCCTTCTGCTTATAAAGTCACATATATGTTACATATTTCAGATGTTAAGGTGAAGTATAGTTCCACTTTCCAGCCTCCTCTTACACATTTAAAAGCGCTAAATGTATATTATTGCTACTGAGTTGGAAAGCAGCAGTCTGCAAACTGCAAATACAGTTTTTCCATGTTTTGATGCCACAAAGAGATTGTTACTTTTAAGGTCTGCCTTTCTTCTGAGGCAGAAAAACAGAAATTGAAGGGAAGAAAACCCTCAAGGCAAAATTTTACAGTAACTTTACATAGTTCAGTTTGCACACTGTTGAGAAGGTACGGTGTGGGCTAACCTATGTAGATGGCTGTATGGAATTAGCCAGTGGAAGGTAACGTGGATACCAAAGTCAGAAAGTAAATGGGAAACAGAAAGCATAAGTAAAAATTCATTGTATATCCAGTACAAAGCAGGGAAAAAAAAATCCTACAGCAAGGCTTTTTAGTAACCCCATAGTGGCACTAATTTGACCCAATTTACGAGATTTTAATATTCTATTCAAAGGAAGGTCATACCTGAAGTAACTCTTACCACTGCTACACAGTATCCACTGAGATATGCTAACACTTTTTTTCCTTAAAAAAACAGCCCACTGGCTTTAGACAAAAATAAAAATTCCCCTTCTCACCCATGTTAAAACCTAAGTATCAGTAAGATTCTCATACTCTGGGTGTTATGAGTTGAAAAAGTGCGGAATCAAGCATAACGAACCAAAGTTCTTACACAAACTGTTTATAGAAATGTACTGCATTGAAGTCCAACCTCCTGATGTAGCCTGGATAATAGGACAGATTAATTTGTCATTTTTTTTTTCAGTGTTAGCTTGCTATTCCAAAGTTTTTGTCCTCATCCACCATAAGCCGTGTAAAAGACAGATAATACATATTTGCTGTAAAACAAATAATTTTAATTGTTTAAATTTAAATGTTCCATTATACAATGAAAATTGAAAGCAATTAAGCTTACAATTACAAAAGGCTAATTAGAAGCTAAAAACCTATATAGGGACTTGAAATATTTACCTGTCATCTTTGTAAGATTTGTAATCCTTGTAATCTTTTGAAGTTTTCTCCTGCTTTCTTGACCCACTGGATTCCCTGGAACCCTTTGAGTCTCCTCGCTCTTTACTTCGCTCTTTTCTACGTCGGTCAATGTCATGCCGAAGATCAGCAGAATCACACCTTAATTTTTTATCTCCCTGTAAACAAATATATATTTTGGAACAAAATTTTGAAATAAAACATCCAGAACAGAACCTGAATAAAAAGGGAAGTTGTACAACAATTTTCAAAAAAACGAGATAGAATTTACCTATTTTTCAACAAATTCTTCAGCACAAAAATTGACTTTAAGTGAATGCCCTTTACATGCAATGGCTAGATCTAAAAAAGAACAGCTAAGAATTTCAGTTTCAAACAAGCATTCCCATCAAGCCAATGGGTTATCTATTTTTTGATGCAAACAGACATGGTTTGGGAGGACATTTAAGTATTTATTTCTTCTGGTGAATTGCTTTTAGCAGAGCATAAGCACCTTTGCGATTCAACCATACTACTCACTGACCACCTCAGTAGGTTTTTTCCCCTCTTCTATTCTTTGTCCCTGGGCAGCTTAGTGCCACAAAATTGGTCAAGAAATGTCCAAGAAGGAAGGAAGGGTGGGAGAAAACTTGACCTTCTATGTCATGTTATCAATATAGCAAAATCAATACTATGTGAACTGGCCTCTTGGTAAAATATATTACTCAAAGAAAAAAAAATTCTAAATGCAAATACTGCAGATAAAAATACAAAAATAATCTGTGTTTGTGTATATAATAAATACAAAGCCAAAACTAAAGTTCAGATTTAAAGGGAAACAAAATAAATTAAGTTTAGAAATACAGATAGGACCTTTACTAGGAACCTACTTTTTGACTTTCTTCTTTAAATACTCTCTCTTCACCTGCTAAACGGGTATGCTTCCTCAGGGTACTTGGAGAGATGTCAATCCTCCTAGATGTAAAATAAAAGCAGTGTCTTGCCATATGCGTATGTGACTGTTAATGGCCTCAGACATTTATTTTCAACAGAAAATAGAGAAACAAGGCATTTTTGCAGTAGAACAAACTTCTTGTATATAAAACCCCACTATCAGAATACAGCAGCAGACTAAAAATTAAAAACCTTGGTTCTGCTCTGTGACTGTGATGCATGCTAAAGACACAAATACAGAAAAATAGGTAGTTTGATTTTTCACATTTTAAGCACAGGTCTGAAGAAACAAAAAATGTTTGATGAGTTATTTCAAAAGATCAGTATGTAGCCAGTTGAAAATCCACCCCACACCCCAAGAAATCATCAACACTACAATAGTTTGCTGTAAAGTCAAACATACTTAACAATTAAGAAAACTTATAAAGTTGGACACTGAATATGGGGATAATATATCCTCACATGCAACACAAATATAGTACAGTGCATCTTAAAACTATAGCACATGAACAGAAATTACATCTGCATGCCTATTTCTTACCTTTCAGGCCCTCAGATTTTTCAAAAAAACTGCTGTAAATTAACACACACAAAAACTAAAGGAGTATGAGATGGAACATTTCACACTGAAGAATAAAGATGCATGTACAGGGCTTCTTTTCATCTTCAAGACATATGCCCCTCAATATTTGAGCACTGCATGTGAGAAAAGTAAATATATCCCAAATGAGGTACAGAGGTAGAGAAGACATCTGCTACAAAACCACAGATGAAGCCAGACTTGGCTCAGGTGAGTTCTCTTTTACAGAAAGAGGGTTTGGTGCGGTTTTTTAAGTATTTTGTATTTACACAGAAATTGACAGATTACTCCATGCAGATTAGAAAAAAAAATATTTTGGGTTCTCAAAAGAAGTATTAGCAGACATTATTTGAAACACAAAGCATTTACATTTACAGTTAACATATACCTATGTATTTCTGGGCTCTTTTGCCGGGTGCAGTGTTCTTCAGTAGCTTTTTGATATGCAGTGAACCTCTCATTTAGGGTCATTCCAGCTGACTTGAAGTATTGCTCTGTTGGTTACAATAGAAAAACACTGTTTCATTAGTTTAATTCAACTGACAGCTATTTTACTCCTGACAGAAAGGCAAGTAGCAGGCAAAAACACAGTATTTTCAATAAATCTATCAGAACAAGCAAATGTGGTGTTTTCCCTATTTTTACACATATTGTAACCCAAACAAAGTAACAGTGCACAGCATCACTGCAAGTCTACGTATAACTATGCCATGACTGTATTACATCTAATTCAAGCATCATTTACTGATTGGACTTGCTCATTTTCCCCTAATGAAATAGAAAGGAGCAATTTCTTAACAGTTATTTTATACTTTGCCCACAAGAGAAAATGAAGTTACTTTTAGTCATGAATACTTGCAATTAAGTACATTTTACTATTCATCTCATCTTTAACTTAAAAGTTAATTCAGTGAAAACACTGAAGTAATGTATGCTTCAATAACTACATGAATGACCTAACAAGTCATTTCTTAAAGGAATACGATTTCTTGATTTGAAGTTGTGATGATAAACAATCCAAGACAATTAACACACCTATACATAAATTCATTTAAGCATCTGGCATCTTGGCAAACTTGACAGCTTCTCTGACAAATTTTCTCTTCCCTTCAGAGACATTTAAATTAGCAACAGCAAAAATCAGTTTTTAAACCAGCTCAACGAATGTGTTTAAATGTAATATAGAAATACATAAAGTCATGAGCTATGAAATGTTACATATGAAGCAAGCTATCTGCTTAACAGGTCAACATACATCTGTATCAACTTACCGCCCGGCATCCAGTATTTGTCTCATAACCAACCATTAAAACTTGAAACGGCCACTACAAGGGTAGTGCCTCAATCATAATTCCATCAAACACAGGAATTTGAGCTAGCAACTCTGTTTTTATGCCATTTTTGCCAGGAAGACAGAAGGTTCAACTTTGCCTGTTTGGCATCTGTATCTTTCAACAGCTATTTTACTTTTGTAACATGGATTTTGCCATTTCAAAACACATTCCAGGACCTAGTTACAATGAAAAAGAAAACATCACTGGGCATTTTCAGCTCTACATTAATAAAGAGCTGTTCAGACTGGTCGCATCACACCAATAATGAACATAACTTCAATTTGTCAAAAGAGTTACTAAAATCTGATCACAGATCACAGTAAATTTGAAACTTAAAGAGAGGTTCTGCTTTCAAAACCAACCATAACTGTACATATTCTAATAACTTCACCAGACAGGCTGTTAAGCTGTTACATTTACCAAGTATTTGTTTAACATACAAAAGTTTACTGAAAAACAGTCTATTCTGTGATCAACATGTGAGAGTTTCAGGAACATTATTTCACCTGCAGTCTACATATGTACCATATAAGCAAAAACTTACAGAAGCTCTTGTTGGATTGAGCCTTAAACCTCTTTACATATCAATAAAATAGATACTTTGACAACAAAGATCATTATACTCTAAACAGGTGTCTCTAAGATTTTTTTAGTCTAATACATTATCATAATCTATTATTGTTGGCTATTACTTTCTTTTTTGTAAGTAATTCAAAATGCAGGAAATCATTTGGCCTTAGTAATCTGAATTTTGCCAACAAAAGATGACTTTTAAAGGAACCCTAGCACATACTTCTAGCATGCAAATCTTTGCAATTTTAGAAGCTAAATTATCTTAAAAAACAATGCTTACAGATACACTGAAACTGGTCACCTAATTATTTCCACATTTCCCCTTTGTATGATGATACAGCAAAATTATTTTCACCAGCAAATTCTTCCATATTATCTCAGTACATTAAACACAAGAACAAGACAACAACCCAGTGAAATAAAGTAAATGTTATTGAAAAAAAAGGCTTTTAAAGAACTCTCCAGATATCCTTACTCAATTTTAAGGAATTATTTATTTCTGCATCAGAAAACTTTGACAGGTTATGTGACCTAAATGAAATACATCTAGTTTGATAGTTTGGGTTTGGTTGGGGCGGGGGGGCATGTGAGGGGGTGTTTGTTTAGTTGGGGATTTTGCGGTGTTTATAGTAAGCAATAGCCACTACTGTTAAATTAGGAAATAGTTAGCATACAATTAATTTCAAGGAGGTTTATTTAGCCACTGCCAAATTCCTGTATGTGAAATTCCTGGCTCCAGCACTGCAATACTGTCAAAAGGGAATAAAATTAAATATCACAGCGTAATTTAGGATTATTTAGAGCACAATTTTTTTTAAATCTTGAGACAAAACAACCCCTTTAATAAGAACCTGGAGATGAGCTCTGGGGTGCTCCAAAAGGAATGCCATTGTATTTACAGTGCAAAAGACACATGTCAACCCACATTGCACCACTTACTATAAAATTGTATGTTAGAGCTATTAAAATGAAACTAAATAAGGTTGATCAATGTAGTATGTTTAAACTACACTGAAAAAAAAGAATCAAACTTTATATGCTACGTAGGCTCAAAAATTTATCCAGAAACATAGTAAAACTGCTATTATGCTCTACATTGCATGGGGTATTTTGATACTAGCTTCTATGGCTGTTATTTTTCTAATTATTTTTATGTGTACCTCAAAAGGAAGAAAGTCTGACTAAACCAACATTGAAAGAGGGCTGAAATCTTCCTGTACTAGAGATAGCAAACAGGCTTAAAGTTGCCAGATGTGTATTCGGTACGATAAACTGAATACGTACCTTTGACATGATGAACCAAGGACACAATGTGCTGAATAAATGACTCTGACGTGCTTTTGCTGGCCTGTGGCAACTTAATGTGGTCAAAGATGGATCGGAACTCTTGCTCCTTCTTGACGGAATGGACAAGTGTGCTAGCAAGCAGCCTGTCTTTAGTCAAGGAAGCAGGTCTAAAATGCATCAACAACAAAACAAAACAAAGAGACACACAAAAAGAAACCACCAGTTTAAATAAAGATGAATGACACTGCAGGCAGGTGGAGAACCACACTGTAAAACGGAATAATTTACCTATTTGAATCATCAAGAGGTACCGGTGCCATTTTGAGTTTAACTTCAGGACGATGGGAGTCACTGGCTATCATTTTGATCCTAAGTGGGCTCTCCTCTCTGAAGGTGGATTTTTCTCTCGCATCCAGATTCTTGTGTAGAGGGGGACTGTAATCAAAGAGTTCTTTGAGCTTTTCAGACTTTACCTGCTCAGGTGACTGAGTTTCTTTCTTCATCATTAGTCTCTCAGAACTCTTGTCTTCTTCCTTGTGCTTATCTTTTGTTGCACTAGGCCTTTCCACTACATAGCCAGTCTCTTTAAGCTTATAACTTTTCTCATCTCTAAATCCATCGCTCTCTCTATTGCCCTTGATTGATATTTTAGATTTGTATTTGGTTCCTTCCTCCTCAGCATTCCGGTGAGATGCAGTAGGAAAATTTTTACCCTGATCTGCCAGGACAGACTTTCTGAACTGTCTGTAATCCTCTGTCTCCTCTGTGTCCTCCCCTTCAGAGTCATTAAACTTTTCTTTCCCAGTCTCTTTATCAACGAAAAAATCTAAAGTTTCCTGTTCCTCCCATTCCCTTTCTCCCTCTGTCCTCCCTTTTTCTGATCCTCTCTCCTTCTGGGCCTCCTTCTCCCTGGTATTACCCCTATCAAGCAGGTATACTCTAGACTCTTCATCTGTGTACCTGTGGATAGCAAAGAAGAGACTGGTAACTCTGGATTGCATTCATTCCAGTTCACTTGCATTCCTCTTTTGTGTCAATCCCACACCAAGAAGAAGAAAATACATTCCTCTGAGCAATTCAACTTTAGCATGCAACTCTTCGCACACCATTAATGCTGTACCCACTGTCATTTATGTACTACTGGAGGCATCTGAAGATTATAATGCCTTTCTGTAGAACACCTAGAAATTCTCTGCTTGAGTTTATAAAAAAGCTAGTAGTTTGTCTGTTCTTTCTTAATCGGTAGCCAGTTTCACATTCTCTTACATCAGTCACTGCTCCATCAAATTCACATGAAATTTGATAATTCAGACTGCAATTCATTTTTCTACTTCTTTCAGTGAAAAGGTTAAAGGAGTACCAAAAGTGAGTGATTTTCAAGATTCTGTACATTTCTAAGAGAATTCCAAAATGTGACACAGGCTTAATGCATTCACTATATTCAAGCAGGAAACCTTTAGGAGGCAGCTCTCTCAAACACAGAAACACACTTACCAATTAATTATTTCAGCCATTGCCTTATCTGTGCACTATTTTCACATAGGTCCTATTATGTTCACCAACTCAAATACATCTAACCCAAGGGAAGTTCTATTTTTGATCTTCTAAGCAATATATTTTTACATAATAAATCACTGACTGGACAAATTCATTTAAAAGCTTACAATCAAACCTATATAGCACAGTCATAGCTTTGCTGTGTAATTCATTTTATAAGAAATCCATTGAAGTACTAGTCACATTAGAAAAGAACAGACTAATGTGAGATATTGACAACTTTTAAAAATTACTACTATATCAAACATTAAGAGCAAATTTAAGAATTTTACGTTAATTGGAAATTATACATTCAACTTTAAATATGTTGTCCTTCACATCAATAGAATTATGTTCCAAGAATACCAAGACCTACCCTCTTTCACAAGTAATGCAAGTCAAGGCATCAAAGCTGTCATATTACACCACGCAATTAGCGATGGATGCTGTTTATGTTAACAAAGAAATCATTGTACAACATCTGCATTTTTAGACTTCCAGAAGATTTGCATTTCAAACTACATGAAGCATTAAAATCTTAAAATACTTGAACAGAATTTGCTACCAAAAAAGGAAGTCTGATACACTATTCCAATTACTATTTTTCTTAGCAGTAAATGGAGTATAAGAAAGCACACCATAAAGGAAAAGCACAAACCAATTTTTCCTCAAGGACACATGTCCCCATCTCCACTAGCCAATGGCCAAGAACTTGAAGCATCTTAGGAGGAAACCTACAAAGGCACATGTTTCAAGCTCAATTCCAACCAGACTAAATTAGTAATATTTATTCCATATTGCGTTTTTCAAGGCACGGTGATGATCTTGTCAAAACTCTGTGATAGATAGCATTTTAAAAGGCAACATTAGGCTTATAATTTAATTCTTACCTTTTCATAAACTTTCCACCTTTTGCAGTTTCCTGTTCACCACCCTCAGGATAAAATGACCTCACTCGAGCCTCCTCACGGGGAGCACTCTGTGATGGGATTGTCTTTGCAGGGCTTCTCCTCGAAGGGATGTGATGCAATGGGCTATTCTGAGAAGGACTATAGCGGCTAGAACCATTTCCAAGAGAACCAGAGCCAGACCTCTCAGGACTATGCTGAATGGAATGGGAATGTTGAGGTGTGTCCTTTGCTGAGTGGGCTGTACTAAGCAAAGGGGCATCAGAGCAAGATGAACTCTGACTAGGTGGGGTGGCAATAGAAGGACTATGGGGTGACCTTGGACTGTTATCATACGCTGAAAGGCCAGGCCAAATGTCGCCAGAAGCTGCTGATGATTTGTTAAAATCGTCAAGAGACTCTGATGGGTCATGTTCAAATGTATCTTTCTGTTCATCTTGTGATTTATTTTTCAAAGGGCTATCTTGCAAAGGAGCCCCTTCAGTTTTCTTTGCCTGCTTTTCCAGAGACGCGCGTCTTTTGGAAGAGACAGGTGATTTGCTGTATGGGGATGAAGAACGAGATGAAGAGGACCTTGGAGACCTGGAAGATCTGTAAGATCGACGAGATCTGCTCCGGGACCTCTGGGAAGACACAGACCTTCGCTTTGGACTTCTGGAACGTGAACGGCCACGCCTAGGGCTTCGGGAGTGTCTTCGGTTCCAGACAGGCCTATAACCTCCACGATGGTATCTACCACCTCCTCCTTGATAATACCCTCTACCTCTTCCTCTGTAACCATAGGGACGTCTCATTCCTCTATTATTTCTGTAATCTCTGCGATAATCTCTAGAATAAACACGATCCCTGCTGCGAGATCGTGAATATGTCCTTGACCGAGACCTAGAACTAAAATTAAAAAGCAAACATTAACATTTGACAACTGGAGAATTGAAAAAAAGTGCCTTGACACTAAATGCTCGATTTCTCAAATGCAGTCAGAATGGTAAAGGAAACAGACTAACAGTCTTTAAAGTAACTTCTACAATCTATCTTTACATATTATTTCTGCCTCAAAGGATTGTGATAAACAGGTCTATACTCCTAAGGACTGTGAAACTTAGACTTCAGCATCACATGATTAAGACATTACCAGCCTCAGTGGCCTGCCCTGCCATTTTATTAGAGATCGCCACCACTCTGGAACATGGCATTCAGTTCCTCAGCCACCATGGTTCACAGCCTGAAACGTGAAGTTACGTGACCCCCAGTTTAATACGCCAGCCTGTGGACAGCAGCTGATGAGGCAGTAAACATTCAATTCAGCCACTGCTTTTATGGGAGATGGTAATGTCCACTAGTAAGAAAGATGAGGAAAAGGTTGGAGCCAACTGAGAAAAGATAGAGCAAAGCTTATCTGCTGAAGCCTTAAGTTACTCCAGATCTGAAAAGCTGCATGAGAAATACAGAACAAATTACAAGGCAAGAGACTAAACACAGAAAACGTCATGTGAAGGGGGAGGGGACAATCAAACAAGCCACAAATCAAAAAGAACCATTAGCATTCTGAAACAGTCAAGTATTAAACAAAGTAACTGAAATTACATTCAAAGCAGAAGTTACCTACTGCCTAAAACGCAGATCCCAGGCTCACTTTTGCCACAGCATCATGCAAGTGAAAAATAATTTCCAGACAAAATCTAATATATTAATTTTTTCATACAGTACAGCATAAATTTACCTGTATCTCTTTTTTCTAGAATGTGATCTGGATCTTGACCTAGAGCTGGACTGAGATCTGGACTTTGATCTTGAAGAATGTGATCTAGAGTTAGATCGACCCATTTTTCCCAGTAGATATACTCCTGCTTAGGAAAAGCAGCAAGGCGAGGGGGGGGAAGAAAAAAAAAAGAAAAAAAAAAAAGAGAAGCAACTATTTAGAGTCCATATATATCATATAAATGAACAAAATGAGAATATCCAAAAGAGCTACAGCATTTCCTAAATAAAATAACTTTGAGGAGGATATGAGTACATTTATTAGTAAATTAAAAGCTCAACCACATTTTAAAGAATTTAACGGAAGTACAGTGCATGCAGTTTGTCTGAAAAGATAAAAGTATAACAGTAAAAGGTTTTCCAGGTTTAACTGCAAACCAAACCTGTAAAAGCAGAGGAAGCAAGAGAAAAAAATATTTCTGCAAATTAAGGCAAGAAATAATGTGAGTCTGGACAATTACACATTTAAATACATTTTAAACAAAATTCTTGCTACTTGTGTAGTTTATAGTTTCCTTGCATTTCCAATATGCTGATGCTTCTCTGGAAGGACTTCATAGTCCCCTACAACGTATCTTCTACATCAGCAAAGATAAAGCCCTGAAGTATTCTGTCCAGCAGTTGTTGGTTTGAGCGAGGGGTATTATTTCTCTTAACCGCATGTACTAAGGCTAATCACTCTGATCCAATTTTCCACTGGTCAATACGCCCACCCTGCATCTTTCTAGGTTAACGTTGCTTTTTAAACAACATGTAAAATGCATGGCCAACTTCTTAAAGATTTTAACAACTTGTTAAATAATATGGCTTGTAACAGAATTCAATGTTTTTCAGCTCAAATTAAGCTATGAAAGCTACAATTGATTATAAAGCAATGAGTCCTATAGGAAAATAAACTGATAATAAACTATCATTTCTTATGTAGTCATAATAAATATTTAGAATTAATTACTGCTAACCATAAAAAAAAACACACACCTTTTCCTTTTCTTTTCAGATCAGTGGCTAAAAATACCCAATTTAATTGCTAAAAACTTTGACCCATTACCATTCTCTTTTGAAATTGCCCAGCTTTAAAAAACAAACAAAAAGGGTCACATAAGACAACCTGAATAGAAGACTGTTGACAAGTAACTACACATTTTCAAGCCCTTATATGCTCAGTATCTATAATCATCGTTTAATAATTATTAAAACAAAAATAGAAAAAACACTTAGCTTTTGTATTGCAAACAAGCACGAAAGCCTAAAATTATTGTACTGAAAATACAAGCTCAACACAATAAACACTTTCTGTCACAAGGGACTTGATAGTATTTTTCTTGTTTCCTGGGTGATATTTCAGTTATGTAAAGAGAAATAAACAGCGTTAGAGCTTAATTTAAAGTTAACAAAATTGCAGAGATTTTAGACTTTTAGAAAAGAATCCAAAAGAAAAAGCAGACCGACCATTCCCCTATCAACTGGGCCCTCCTGCCCCATATGACTTCCCCCACCACAGCAGCACAAGAGTTTGCATGGCCCCAAAGAAATGTAACCTCATCTGAAACCAACCCAACAAAAAGTTAATTTTAATTTTAACCTAAACTAGCTTTCCATTTAACTATGAAAAAATTATTTACCTTGGAGAAGAATATGTTGAATGCTGTCTTTTATTGGCTCCTTCCATTAAAAAGCAAATTTACATAACCTATACTCAGAAGATGGTTTCTAATTCATTGTGTTCAATTAAACTCACAGAAAATGATTTATCATCTCTTATTCTCATCTACTCACAGGCAACATTAAATTTAGAGGTTTAAACTGTTGTAAGACATGAAGCATACCAATTTTCCGAGAGTGTTTTTTTTGCTATTACAAGTAATTTTCAGATCAAACTTCGGATGCACGAGAAGTTTATAACAGAATCCAATCTCAGCTTTAAAGGAAATCTGTTTGATTTTCCCTGTATTTAACAATAACATTTATACATTTGCATTCTATGCATGACAAGTACATATATACTGTACAACAGTTGACCTTTACAAGAGATACACTAATTTCAGAAAGTTTTATACATTTTAGTTTCTTATTGCAAGCATACATTTTAGGAAAATAAAATCAATTCTCACTTCAAGTGGTTGGGTTCAATCAGAACATTTAAAAATAGAATTAAGTTACTCTTACCTCAAATCGTTAGCTGGTGCCAATGAAGCAATTATTTCAAAACTCTCTATTTGTGCTTTCAGCAATACTGATCCCTATAGAACAGAAAAAGGGACTGTCAAAGACATGAACTTTTACTAAAGGGCAGGTAATACCTTTTGCTTAAATGGGTTAAAACATTAATCTGTTTATCATGAAAAGACAGCACTTAAGAAATGGCAAATTTACTCCTGGACTCAGTGAAGTTGCATGTTAGGACTGCAGCAACTCAGGGCTAGCCACTGCCAAGGGGCAAATCCTACTCCCCTTCCCATACATGATCACTCCTTCAGCCTTGCTTACGTGGCCGTACGATGCATTATCCTCACCTTCACAACAGCCCCGACACCCCTTGGGTCCTTCAGTGAGCAGGTTCTTCATACCCAGAGAACACTTTCATATAGCTGGGTTATAGAACTGGCTTAATGAAGGGCCAGCCAAGTGCCAGAGCTGGATTATGGGGGAAAGAACAGCATGCAGCCAGGAGGAGGGGGCAAAAAGGACAGTGGCAAAGCGTTCGACCAGTTTGAACTCTTAACATACAGCTTTACACTTAACTAGAGCTATTTTTTTTTGGGGAGGGGGGGGAAGGATGAGGACTTAGGACAACAGTAAAAACTTTGTCTTTAGGTTTCTTTTGCTACATTTAAACAAGCATTACTCTGTTATACTTCCTTGTCTAAAATGCATAGGTACATGAGCTTACCTAAATAACCAACATCTCCTCCTTCAAAAATAAGCTCTTTTACAGGTATACAGAAACAACGCATAATTGCAATAATGCAACCAGTCTCAGAAGTATGAATTTTTCACTGGCCTCAGCTTTTAATTGCCTCAAAGACTTAAGACTATGTATACATTTGTAGTCTGACTCAATATTAAGCAAGCTTTCCAATTCCACTCAAGCAACTTGGAACTTTGTCCAAATTCAATACAGACGAGATGGATCTCCCAGAAATTCTGCATCTCAACAATTTATTCATTAAAGCCAAAGCTGTAAGACATCCATTGCTCCTAAATGACACTTTCACACTTGTTCACAGATGTTTTCTTCATCTAAAAGAAGAAATGTAGCACTTGTGTTCATAAACACTGCTGTCAAATGTCCACTTACCATTCACTAGTAGGGACCAAGATATTTCCAATTTCTATAAAATATATGCTTTAATAAGATTAAGTTTTTACTTCTCATCATCAGCAAGCATGAGTCTCTGAAGGAGCACAGTAGTGTATCGGACCATTTCAGATCTTGTCTAGACAAAAGGCGAGATGGTATTAGCTAGCAAAGTTTAATTAAGGCATTCAGAAGTCTAGTACAAAAAAAGTAATACAAACTTCAGCTAAATGGTTGAAGTTCAGTCTGAGATTTTAAATCAATATTTAAATCATCTCTACTTCTGACTTTTAAAAACAATGTTGGTGCTAGCTGAAATCCAAAAATCCTAATTTAGACAAGTCTTTAGATCCTGGGGATATAGAAGATAGTTATTTCACCTTTAAAACCTCTAGGCAGAATGCAGGATCTTAAATTACTACAGCTCAAACTCTGGCAGTCACTTCCACGCACTTTTAGGAATCTTTTCTACCAACTGGCAAAAGTGAGTAGCTGCCACACTTTAAAAAACAAACAAAAAAACCCAACCCAGACATTAGATACACCATGTCCAACCCTGGCAGCTAAAATATATTTGCTAACCTTCTCCCTATTTTTTTTAAGGGTATGGATATAACATTTGAAAAGAGTTTTGAATAGAAAACCTTAAATATTGAATAAATAAAAAAATCTTTCAAGTATTTGCAGTATTCTCACAATATGCAAGAATCTAAAATTTTATTAACCTCTATTAAAGCTAATTTAGAGACAAACAGTGGTAGATACAGAAATACATAGGAAAACGGGTCCTTTATAACACTTGGCTTCTACACGCTTTACACTTTCACAGAAAAAGTACACATTCCTCTGAAAGCATCGCAACTACAAAATACTGTTTCACAGTACCAAATAAAATCACTCACAGCCTCTTCCTGTACACTATCATGTTCATTGTCAGTCTGCAGTGACTGCACCATGTCAAGTAAGGGCAGGACTAGTAAAGGGCAATGAAAAAAAGGTACTAAGCATCATATGCTGTTACACGACATCACTAAATCAAAAGACTAGTTGCCCCTCTCACTTCTGAGACTAGTCCAGAGATAAGCTTCATGCACTGAAGATACACAGTCTGCCAAACGTGCGTATTAAGAATGTGACACGAGGTGTCATCACTAGCACTAAGCATTTTTAAGGAAGGACCGTGACTGCTAGGAACATTGTCTATGCCTGAAACACCAGGGCTGTAATCCGCGT
Source organism: Grus americana (assembly GCF_028858705.1). Taxonomy (NCBI): domain Eukaryota; kingdom Metazoa; phylum Chordata; class Aves; order Gruiformes; family Gruidae; genus Grus; species Grus americana. The sequence goes on from NC_072854.1 coordinate 63,802,499, forward strand.
GGTTTTTTTGCAACTCAAGTTTCTTTTTCCCTTACTTTCTGCCCTAAATATAAGGGACAGGAGGAAAAAAAAAAAAAAAAAAAGAGAGAGATGCTCGCTTGGCTCTCAACCATTTCAACTCCTGTGTTAGAAAATCTGGGTACTACAAAGGAAGCTGCTGTATCTCCACAGTACTTTCAACCAGAATAAGCTGGCACTGCTAGTTTAACGAAACAGTCTCATCTCTCCTATCCTTTGTTTCCTCACGTTCCTGATGATCTTCTCCCTTATGCCAGCACAAGTACTTCTGCAGCCACATCCTGAATTAGATCAGGAAATGTATGGATGACCTGGATTAGTTTCAATACAAATTATTTTTCCGATATGGTTAATCACACAGTCCCACAAACATTTGGGCCAACACAGGAGGCTGCAATAGCAGCCAGACAGGACTGCTTCTTTTGGCAGCACTGCAATCTTAAAGCTTCCCTGAAACTAGCTTGGCAAAGTCATCAGCAGCAACAAACTTGGAAGTTAAGCTTTTTAGCAGTACTTGGAAGCAGCTTTAAAAAAAAAAGACACACCAAAAAAAACCCCCACCCCCAAACAGCCAAACCTTAACACAGAAACCTAGACATTTTTAAAAGATGGACCTAGACATTTTTAAAAGATGGACAGTCCACTACCTGTCAGCTGCTGAATCACATTAACGACCAAAGAGGGAGCCAAGAAAAGTTTCTTAATGACACAACAGCAGGATCTTTAGGCATCTTAGATCAGTCTCAGCCAGCAAGTGACCATCAAGCAAAAACAAGATACACAACAGGCTTATTCCACCACAAGCAACACAATAATGAGGAAGTAAATGTCACTGTTAGCATCCTCTGTATTTAAAATAAAAACAAAGCACAAATAAAATTGTTTCCAAATCCTTTTAAACATTATTTTTAAGAGTCTTTACTACACCACTAATATTGACGTTTTCTCAGAGTACACAGACTGTTAAGCTATTTTAAAAGTTCCACAGCACATGGAAGGTTTTGAAGACATTTTAGGACAGTTATCCCCACTTACACTAGCAAAACACTGCTTCCTCTTAGATTCATTTTAGCTATCCTTCATTTTTAGTTATTTAGTAGTCTACATTTCTCTTGTTTAAGCATTACTTGAAAGCTGTCAGGAAGATTTAAGTAAAAATCTTGTTGAAGTAGTTCACAAGCTGTTGCCAAAACACATTTTCATTCAGAGATTCAAGTTTCAAAAGAAATGAGGATTATACAATCAGGACAAAACAAAAGAGGATCTTCAAGAAATCCCACAGAATTTTTAATATTCTCTCATAATACATACGCTGAATTAAAGAAAGTCTTATTGAGACAGTAGTGTAAGGCACCTATTCAGTGCCTGTACATCTGCCATGCTTTCTTATCCATTCTTTACCTCCCCTCCCCCACTTTTTTTAAATGCCCACAAACTTATGGCACATCACGAATAAGAATAGAATGCATTTCGTTAGTGACTGTAAATCCACATCATTCAGATCATCAATGACTAGAATCCTACAAATACTCAAATACCATAGCAAATTTGCCCATACTATCTTGAAATGTACAAATAGAGTTGGGAAGCCTATTTCCCCCCTATTTTATATCCTTGCTTTATATTATCTTTGTAATATCCACACAGTTACAAAGACAACACAGACCCATATAAGAATCACAACATGAAAAGTCAACTGGAAATGTAAAACATAAAGGCCTTTTTCCTTAATTCATTCATTTCTTAATTTTCAAATATTTTATATTGTTTTCTATACAGAAAAAACCCCAGCATCCTAGTAACAATAAAATCAACTCTGCAAAACAGTCATATGATTGGTAGCTGTTCTTTTATGTAATACTATTGGCAAACAAAAGCATGTTTCTCCTCTAACTAAAAACACAGAAATCAAAGTGACAATTTCTAAGAACTTTGCCAATACACAAAAAGGAATTAGCATGCTTTTAGAAACGCATTGTTTTGGATATCCATTCTTGGTTGGTTTTTTTTTATTGTGTTTTAAACACTGTGTTTCCATATGCCACTACAAAGTGGTTTCCACAATCTTTTTGCAATAAGCTCTGAGCACGCTGCCACAGAAAAGGCCATCTTCCCTCCCTTGTTTGTTCCAAGATTGATATTCATATAGGTGCTTGGTGAGCTGCAGCAGTGAACTGATCCAGAAGAAAACTACTCTGGACAAAAAAGACAAAACTGACTTTTCAGCCACTATCACCTCCCAGATCCCATTTACCACAAGGCCACATGGATGCCGGTGCCAGCACAATGAACAAGACAGCAATGCACTTTTTCACAATACCTTTGGGAAAAATGTTCCTGCAGACAAACTGAATATAGTTGTAACCTAAAGACTTACTTTCTTCAGTAGTTTCCTTCACCGATCTCCACCACTTGTAAACAAACCTCAAATGTTCTCTGGCATTCCTCAAACTCCTACACCACAACCTCTCCTTGACAACCAGCCCAAATCTAATCCATCCAAACACCTGCACCCCAGCTCCAAACAACAGCTCCCTGCCGACTCTTTATAAATTCCTACAACCACTCCAAGTTTTCTGCATTCCCAATGGCAACAGGCCCTTCCCCATGGCACATTCTGCCCTCTTCCCCATTTCCCCCTTCCCCCACGAAAGATTCCCTCAGCCACAGCCTTCACCTGAGGAACTGTTCCTTAGAGCCAGGCCCACTAAAACCTTGCTTAAGCCATGGAGCCAGTGCTCAGGAGAGAGGCAGGCACACCCCAAGTACTGATACATGTAACACATTAAACCTCTTCCTGCCATTCAGCACAGCCTGTCACTCAACATCAAAAGGGACGAGTGGGAGGAAGCAATTCCTTGCCCTCCCTGCCACAAGAAGCCGCATGCTTGGAGTGCGCCTCGGAGCCAGAGCCTTTACCCCTTATTTTGCCCACTTTTGTCTAAAACAATGAGATTATCAGAGAGGAGAAAGAGGAGGATGGACGAGAAAGGCAACATCTAAACAGCATTTTCCTGGAACCCCATGCTCTTTAATCAATCCTTCCCACACTGAGAACAACTATTCTAAGCGATGTTTTTATACATTTACAATAAACCAACCATTACTCAAAGAGTGACTACTTGCAGCATCTCCTTTGTTTTGCATGCCCCTGGGTCTTTCTGCAGTAAAATGTAACTGCTACTATTAAGATAAAACTTTGATCTCTAAGATAAACAAGTGACAAGTTGTATCGACTTGGTAAAGGAGCACCATGACACACACAAAACAAGAATTTGATTTTCATAATAAAATTAAAGGCAGAAAGTAGAGGGCCTACAAAGCAAACGAGAAATAAAGGACAAGATCCTGCAACGGTCGTATACTACAGTATGATCAACATCAGGAATAAAATAGCCCCTTTCAGCAAGGGGAGTAAGACCCACCCCCAGCCCCTCACCAGCTTTTGCGGGCATTTCTAAACAGGGCAGTTAACGCACAGGGAGACAAGCAGGAGCAGAGTATTTAAGGCACAAGCACTTGAACCGCAGTCATGCCCGAAGGGAAGTTCCTCCAACGTGCGTAAAAGCTGATCCAATACCGGGAAGCATCCTTTCACCTCAGCACCGTTTCCCTCCTTAAGAGTCACACCCGCGAGCATAACGGGGAGATTTTATATTCCTATAACCAGTGCTGCATGGCGATCCCCTTGGGCCTATCTCCCACGGCGAGGGCGGAAAGGCTGGAAACCCAGGTCGGCCGGAGTGGAGGCCCAACGGGGCAGGCCGCCCATTGCGCGGCCCCCACCCGACGGGCTTCCAGAAGCCGCGAACCAGCTCGAGACAGCTGCGCGGCCGCCTCCCGCCCCCCTCTTCCCTCCCTACCTTCGCGCCCCGGGGCGCCGTCCAGACCCGGGGAGGAGCGACGTCAGCTCGGCCCGACTCCCGCAGGAAGCAGCGGCAGGAGCCCGCGTCAGGGCGGTGACGGCGGCCGCCCGGCCCCTCCCCGGCGGAGCGGCTGGGCCCGTCGCCCCGGGGGCTGGCGCGGCTAGCGCGGGGAGGGGGGCTCAGAGGATAATGGCTGCAGAACGCGAGGTCACGCGGCGGGGAAGGGCGGGACGGCGCGACGCGCGGGCACCGCGCGGTCGCGGGGGGAGGGGAGGCGGGAGGTGCGGCCGCGCGCGGGGGGCGCGAGCGCCGCGGTGGGGAGGGGGGGGGAGCTGCTCCCCCTCAGCCTCCCTCCGCCATCTCCCCCCGCCATCACTTCCCCCCTCCCTACTCCAGGGTTGGCTCGGCCGCGGCTACGCACGCCACCGTCCCACAAAACCTCCCCACGGCCCCTTCACCTCCGCCTCTTCCTCACCTGGCGGGCGGTACTCCCGGCGACCCCGCTCCCTTATCGCAGCTTGGCGGCCATTTCCCGTCTCGCCGGAGGAAGAGACGCGGGGCCCAAAGGGAAAAAGAAAAAACCACCATAGAGAGCGGGGGGCGGCCGCCGTCGCAGATGCGTCACTTCCGACCTGGGCGGGGAAACGGCGGCACCCCTCACAGCCTGCGCGCCATCTTGGTTTTGGGTAGCCGTCCGCAAGGAAGATGGCGGCCCGCGGCGCTGGGGGCTGTCTGCAGGCCGGCCCTGGGCCTGTGTCTCGGGGGAGTGGCGTGGCGTGGCCCGGCCCTGCCCTACGTCCGTCCGTCTCCCCACCCTGTACCACAGCCGGGGGCTTCGTGCTCCGCCGGCTGCAGCCCTTATCTCATCCCACACTGCCGTGACTAAAAGTTGTCGTCTTTTATCCTCTCCTTCCCTGAAGAGCGATCCGAGGGGTCGCGGTCCCCCGGCCGAGCCGCTGCCTGGTTACCTGTCGGGCGGGGTGCGCATCCATCCACAAGAATTGCTTGGAAGGGCTTGTCTGTAAAGCGGAGGCCAGCCAGCAGATCACCATCAAGTGGCATTTGCATCCGATGCTCCCCTGCGCCAGGAAGGATACCGCGTAGTAGCGGCACTTTACTGCAGCAGCTTTTGCAGCAGATGCGTGCGTATCGCTTGGTTGCAATGCAATAACAGCAGCGCAACGTTTGGCAGAAGCGTACCCGTGGAAATTGCCCGAGGGGTCTCTGTACCACCGAAAAAGTGTAGCAAAGGGCTGTGAGTGAACAGTTAGTGACTGAGGCACAAAGATGTGTGTCAGCTGAGTAGGTCCCAAAATTTGCACTACTCAAATCTTACACAGCTGATTTTTATTTTTCGTAAAGGCTATTGTAGATAACTTCTGAGGCAAGGAAAGAAAAATAAGGAAAAGATGCATATGCACAATTTTAGCTGAGTTTTTAAATTCAGGGGACAAGGACTGGAAGGCAGCCAAAAACAACTGATGGAGGAGAAATACTTGGAAGATGGGAAGCAAACATAATCCCCAAATGCTGGTTTGCTGTTTCCTGCTTAGGGAAAGTAATGCACTGCTTAGATCTATCTAACTTATGGTGGTGTTTATAATTATACAATATATAAAGTTTTTTTGGCTACTAAGTTCTTTAAAACATCACTTATGAAGGCAGCAGCCAATGAGTAACTGATGCTCAAACCCAGTGAAAGTTTTAAGTTCTGACCAGCTGTGGTTAACTGATGAGCAGCCTGGCCTACAGAAACGTGCAATTCCATCTCTTCCTTTAATCTTTTTCCTTTTAGCAGGGGTAACTAACCTGTAGCTCAGGTGCAGCTCATGTGCTACATCTTTTGCTGCAACCAACAGTAAGACACTATTAATGTGGAGGCTGCTCAGCAATGCACTTGTGGGAGGAAACCAGCTTGCTAAGGCCAGTAAGGTTTCCAGAATTGTTGGGATTTGGCTGCACACACCACCACCTATATTTCTTAATGGTTCTGAAGACCTGTGGGATGCTCATGTCATTTCCCTTCGGTGATGGAAAGTTCTCTATTTTCTGATACGTGGGATATATCTTACTGTGACAGAAAGGGTGTTCACTTCTACTCTTTCAGTTCTCCATTGTATTTAAGACCGCATGCTATGGGCCCAGAAGAAAAAAACAGAACAAACTTATAATGCGAATACATTTTAATTATTTAAAATATATTTGCCTAATGGCAAATAGCACAAGTTGTTTCAAGTTTTGTTCATTCCTCATTTGATCAAGAATTTGACACTTGAGCTATGGGCTGTATATGTTTCAGTACAGCCCCTTGCTAGCAAAAACATCAGGATGTGCACCTGTGCCTTGAAACACATAATACCAGTGGTTTTCTAAGGGTATTGTCTATGAAACACAACCTGACAGGTCTCCCTTCACCTCTGTTGAGCTGGTATACTCCTTCAAATACTTGATGACCTGTCTTTGCATGGTAATTTACTTCATAACATTTCAGATGGGGGGGGTTCAAACAGTTTGTTCAAAGTTCTAAGGTACATAGGCATCTCCGACCTGCCTTTGATGTTTTAAAGGCACTATCATTTGTTAAAAAGCAAAAAAAAAAATTGCCAAAAAATACTAATTTATGTGTTTATTATTATCATAGGAGATAGTAGCTCTGGGCCTGACACAAAGTGCCACTTTATTTGAATACAGCAACAGTCCCGAAAATTTACAATAAACTATGAGGTTCAAGGCAACAGGAAGTTACATGTAGACAAAGCGGCACAATAATACTGTGTCATCACTGGCCCAAGCTAAACTCTTGCTGACTGTTAGCAGATGTCCTCACTATTCAGTGAGTTGGCTGAGTACTTGTACATCTTCTGAGCACTGATGTAGAAAGGGGAAATGAGTAGGAAAGTCCATGGTTAATAGTCAGCAGTGAAGTTAGATTGTCCCATCAGGGAATGCTGTTCTTAAGTGTTATAAAATGATAATGTAACCTCAGTTCCAAAGATTTATTAGGAATGAAGAAACCTAGAGTGAGGTTGTTTTTAATCTCTTCATAAAACTGGAGCATAGGCTTGCACAAGTCAGTGGTGGTACTTAAATCTTTGGCCTGGTCCTTTACATGCAGCTGTTACTTTGCAACAGAGATTCACACCTAAAGCAGCTTCTCCTTCTGTTAAAACCTTGCTCAGTTTTACAACCCCGTTGGGTAAATTTTGTCAATCCATGAGTGGGACAAGGCTCAAGGGTGCTATGTAAAGGGGATGATGCTTCAGTAGATGGCAGTCTCCCTCTGAACGAGGATGAGCAAAGGAATTCGATGCAGTACAAGCAATTTCCTTTATACTCTACAGAAATTGCAATGAATGCAAACAAAGCTCTGCCTAACTATGCAATGAAGTAACCCCTGGCAGTTTTTCACAATTCTGGATCTATCAAGTCCTCACATCTGGCTTTCTCCTTGCTTAAATGACTATAATCTATTTCTGTTCAACCTGAATTCCTCCTGAAATCTTAGTGGTGAATATATACATACACACACACACACACACACACACACACATATATTTAAAAGGTACTTTTTTATTATATATATAAAAGATATATATGTATTTAAAACAGCTGAGTAGTAATGTAAGTTATACACGTTAGACATTGGGTTTAGAACTGTTCTGCTTCCTCAGCCATTTTCCCTAATTCATGATTTTACATTACTATTCTGTCAATAGTAGATCCAGTTTCAGAGCTTAATACCTTTGGTTTGTTGATTGTTTCTTCTTGTTATTCTGAAGCCACAAAATTACATAGATCCAGTTTAAAGAGCAGTCACACTGAATTAGTACAAGCAAGGAGGCTTTAACTGCAGGTATGGGGTCAATAAAGACCTGCTAGGCATTAAGGGAGCTATTGCCTTTTAAATCTGTTGCTAACCAAGCAGTAATGCACAGCTATCACCTTACAGCTTTTTAAACTGTACAGTGTTTTCCTCACCCCTGAACAGAAAAGTGAGAGAGGAAAGTGAAAGACATGTATATAAGACAAAGGTTGCAATAAAAAAATTACATGGGACAAAATCTTAAAATGCAATTTTAATTAGTTGAATTTTTTAAAGTTCTGAATTCTTGAGTAATATAAGTATATTCTTTCAATTTACTGCTTTTTAAGCATTCCCTTAAGTATCTGTTTTCTTATTTGACTGGCACACAAGTCAAATAAGACTCCATACATTCTCAGTCCCTGCCCTTCTCCTACACTCCCCAAAAATCCTTTTTCCACTGGTTAAAATCACAGTGATAACAGTATTTCTAAAATCTGGAACCTGGAGATATCATTTTCTTCATTTAAGAGGGAAGCATTTGCTACCATAGCTCAAATAAAGCTGTTGACCTGTTTTTTCCAATATTCATGTCAGAACCTGAGGGGTTTTTTTGCCTGTTAGAATGAAGAGGCCCTAGGTAATGTATGAAAGAGGAGTATAAAGAGTATTTGTGTACATCTCTCCAGTGCCAGTCAACTTTTGAGCAATCAAAAGTTATGCACCATTGCAAACTAGAGAAAGGAATTTCTATTACAAGAAGTAGTTCAAGCAGTGACGTGCTGCATGAGTGAAATGGTGGATTAATTTAGTGACGAATAAATATATTTTTAGATTTTCTGTTATTAAGTCACAACAAAACCAACGTGCTCTGAGTGTTGGATGCTTAAAGGACTGTGCCCAAAAGCAGTATTTTCTGTCCTTTGCAGAGAAACAACACAGGAGGTAAAATGCTGGACCAGTGGAAGCTCTCTGTTGAAAGTGCCATTTAGCAAGCATTCATCTATTATTTGGCAAATAGATTTAAACTTCCAAATGCATTTTATACAGAATTCCAAATAGTCTTCATACAGTAAGATTACCACTTGGAAGTCTCCTTTGCACACAACTGAATGGAAATGGTTTGGAGAGGCTTTTTTTTAACACTTTACAAAGGAAGTGATTTTTTCCTTTGGGGGGAAAAAAAACAAACCAGGATGTGGGGTGTGGGGCTTCTACTATTGGAACAAATTCTTTAGAAGAATAGAAGCAAAATAGTATAACACTATTAGGGTACTATTAATTTTTTCCCCTTCTGCAGTCTTGAGCTGACATTTAGTTCAGTCGGATAAGGAAACATATCTAGGTCATGAAACTAATCAAAAACATTTGGTTTATGGTTGCCACCCTTACAGCAGCCATTGTGAATTCAGAGGAGGTTTGAAGATCCACGAACCAGGCTTCTACACTGGCTCTCAAGTTGTGGTTTCAAATCAAAGGAGAACAATTTCCTGACTGAATCATCAAACTAGGTATTGGGACACCTGAGTTTTATGCCTTTAGGCAAATTATAGCCCAATTTCCAGGTCTGGTGCATTTCTTTAACTCCCATTTATTTCAAATGGAGTTACAAGAGCTTGGCGCCTCTGAAAGTTGTTTTTAAACCATTTTGGAAATATATTCCTTACAGATACATTGGAAAGCTGTTTTAGTATTTGTAATACATTCTGAAGCGTGGTAAGCCTATGTGTTACAGAAATGCAGTCACTACTAACAAGCATCTCATTGAAACAGTCCTGTTTTTTCTCATCTCAGTGCAGTACAGTTCAAATTACCTTAAAAAAAAAATCTCACAACAATTAAATCTTACAGTTCTGTAGACAGGACAGAGCAAGAGACAGAAGGTGCATGTGATGGCTTCCCAGGGATCTGCCACCTCACTGCTTTCAGAATGGAAGCTGAAGGGTGGAAGATCACGAGCAAAGGATGAAGAGCAAGTGGTGGCAGAAGCAGAACCTGGCAATCACCTGGGTTCCCTATACTTTAGAAGATCCCTACTGAAAGAGTCCGGAATACATGATGAGAAAATAGGCATATTAGCCTCACTTTTAATAATATTAAGAAGCCAGATAGACATCAGAACTCAGTGGGCTTGCAGAGCTGGTCAAGTAAGTAGCCAGAGAAAATCAAAGTCTTGTTTCTTTGTAATGGATTGCATGTGTAGTAGAGGTCTCCCACTTTTTGGTTTACAGGTGTAGATGGGTTGATCTGTGCCATGGGTTATGTGTGTTTAGGAAAATGACAAAAGAGAAATAGCAGGAGCTGGATAGACCAGTGAGATTTGGGGGAGCCTCTTCATCAGCGTTTGGAGATAGTTGCAGAACAAAGGGGTGATTTTCAAACGTGATTTATTTAGAAACTTAAGCTCTATTAAAGGACAGTGAGGCTAAAGCTTACCAATAAGTGTATCAAATGCAACAGTTAGAATAAATCCATCAAATCCATGGATAAAGAGAAGTTACTAAAAGTGATCAACACTCAGCAGACCAGTACCTACTGGTTCCCTAATGAAGCTGATCTTGAATCAAACTAGATTTTACTGGAAACCTCAGGAATATGACAAATGTCCCTTCATGCTACATTAATTAGATCAAGGTAGTTTGTAAAACTGTTCAACCAAGGGTGGGCACATGCACCAGGCTGGTGAATTAAGCAAAAGGATGGAGCAAAAGGAGAACCGATCTTTTTCCTCTTGCTACTTTTTTCTGCATGAAGACTGCAAATGATTTTTACATCCTCCCATTGCTAGCTTATCCAGCCCACTCTACAGGATTTGCTTGACAGGAGGAAAACATAGTTCTAAATTCATTTGGGCACTGTATTTTTTTTTTTTTCAGTTTTCTATTCTTGCTGATTTGCAAAGTCTCAGTTGACTGAGTTATGAGCTGTTTGCCCAACAGGGCCTTTGTTCTGGTCTGTGCTTCAGCAAAAACTGGAAAAACCTGTTCTCATTTTCCTTTTTTTTTTTTTGTTTTTGATCTTCCTCTCCCATTGGCAGTTGCAGCTTGTACACATGCAGAAGAGGTGGTGCCTGCCTTTCATGTGGAGAGCTGCCTTACAAAAACTGAGGTTGCTTTTTCCATTATCCCAGAGCTTTTTTTTCATTTCATGAAGGCTTTGGTAGATGCTCCAGGAGTTAAACTCTGTTCTCTATGAAATGTGTTTAGGTCATCATTTTATTTTTCTTCAATCAAAGGCAGGGTGTTTGAGTGTGGCTCCAGTCCAGCCTTTTAAATAATATTTTGTAGACACTGGGACATCTGCAGAAATCAGTCTTGTTGTGCAATGTAGCTTTTTGGATGCAGAAGCTTGTCTGCTTTACAGCAGCTGCAGACAGTGTAGTGTTAACATCTGTAAGACAGGACAAACACTGAGGCAGCAAGTTAGTGCAAAAAGTAGACAAGTTGAGAAGAAACTTCTTTCCTTGTCCTTTTCCTCTTGCTTTGTGCTGCTGTTGGAACAAGAATGGGTCAACTGTGTGGAAGATGCATGCAGCTGCTGCGAGACTTCGTGGCTTTTGTTCAGAAGATGTCCTCCGACTTGGTACACAGCATGAAGGAATGCTTAACTCTGATAAGCAAATGCTCCTGCTTAAACCAAAACAGCTCTAAAGCCAGACAGTTGTACAAGCCCATCCTGCAGCCTCATGAGAGGGTGACAGCACAGGAATTTCTGCAGCATATTGAAACAGGTAAGAGGGCTTGATTTTTTTCTAAAGGGTTGTGAAAGAACAAGGAGATTAATTTTGTGGGTTGAAAACAGATTGCTGGCTGAACTGCTCTGGCATAGCATGGAACAACTTGGTGATGATGTACGAGCGGTCAGAACTAGAGAGCATTTTCTTTGCGTACGGGACACCAAGGGCTCAAGTGGTGTAACAGTTGGATCTAGGTAGAAATGGTCAGTCACTGTCTTGCTCTGCCACCACTCATGTAAATATGTTTCATAAAAGTGAGTCCTTCTAGTAACTGAATTTATTTTTTTGAAGTCGGTCACTGAGGTCACAAAACTGGAAACAGGCTGTACCAACACTGGATGTTATGTGAGTGCCAAGCTGTGAGCAGGCAAATCACAGTGTGGGCCTGGCTGAGTTGTACACATCCATGTTGGCTGGCTGCAGAACACCTGAACTGGCGCTGAGGGTGTTTGCGCTATACATGAGGAAGGTCAAAGTCGGCTTGGGATAAGCAGGGTTCCCAGGACTTCCTCAGATTCCAAGCAACTGGTCTGCCTAAGTGTTTTTGTGCAAACATTTTAGACACAAGTTTAGGCTTGAACACAATCATGGAATTCTGCTTGAATCAAAGTAGATCCATAATTCTTTGTGTATCTCCTCTGCTTTACAGGCTACCTGCCTAGTTCTCCTGCTTATCTGCTTGTGATGTTCTCTCTATCCTGTTCTAGGACACAACAATATCAATAGAAAAAATAATTTTATTTCACTCCTGCAGCCACAGAATAACTTCTTGGATGAGTGTGTTTTGTCAGTTGTCCAACCTAAAAACATCTCTTGTCTCAGGCTTAGACAGGGGCCATTGCTTGTTTGGTTTTGCTTGGTCTCACAGCTAATTGGGGTATTTGCTTTAGGTTTAACAAGCTATGGCTAAAGCTACTACACAAAATTGCATAGCCTTCTACTTTCATTTGTGTGAAGGATGTGGAACACAAACTACTATTTACTTGCCTTTTTGGGGACATAAAACCATGTTGTGAAGAGGACCAGGAGAGACATTTTTCCTTGGTGTGACACAGTTAATGCTGTTTGAAATGATCTATCATGGAACAACCTTTGGAGTAATTGCTCTGACGCTGGTTGTTGGGAACACGTGTGAATTAGCCTCAGCTGGTACTAGCTGGTGTCATTATCCTATGAATGTGGGGGGTCCTGTGCCGCTGATATGGTTCACTAATTGCTGCACATTAAGCACTGGCTAAATCCTGAAGTCCGTATCCAGAACAGGACCAGACCTTTTGGCTTAATGTCCATGATAGGAGATACAAAGTACTCAGGAAGAAGAACCAAGGTTAATTTTCTGAGTGGCCAGATCCTGCTGCCAAGACAGATGGAGGCAGGGAAGCCTCACAGAGAGAACCAAGTCACATACCTCTTACTTTAGTGCTTGCCTGTGTATTTTATTCTGAGATGGAGCAAGCCCATCCTCGGTTCTGGACAAATTATAATAAGCAGAGAGCCAACTTTTGGACAGTTTGGGTGCAAGGAGAGACTCCATTTGTTGATCATCACACTCAGCTGTTAGCTATGGCAGCAAATGCTTGATATTATAAGCAGGTGAAAATTTTGAGTTGCTTCTGCTTTATCACTGTCCCAAACAAAAAACACACAGATATGTGGGAGATTCAGATAGTCAGTATGTAAGGATCAGAATTAAACCACATAAAGAGATTATTGTTTTTTGTCTAAAACCTTGCACACATTGGCTAGTCCTTTCTTTTGTGTTTATTGTTAATTGTTAAACAAAATTGATATTTATATGAAGCAGTTCTTCTGTGAAGTCCACTTACCTAAACTTGAAGGTAGCAGTTTGTTACTCTTGACGTGTCAGCAGCTTCTAATGGGTTGAGATATTGGCTGAGTTTTGCACTGAGGCATGAAAGCTCACACCCCTCACATCTCTTTATCCCGTGGGAGGTAAAGTAGCTAGATCTTGTTCATAGAGACAGTTCAATCTTTAATGCACTTCTTTAATCTCTTGTCTGAAAATATATCTTATAATTGTGTGCTCCACCAGTCAGTTTATACTACATTACCTTTTCAACTTTATACTATTGAGCATTGGTTCAATGGCCCTTTTTTTTTTTTTCCTTTCTGCTGCTCCATTCCACACATTATAAGCACATTATACAGTGACTTACAGAAGTCACGCATGACTGCTATTGCTGTACATCTGGTTTATTCATAGGGGAACTATATACTCGAGAACAGGTAGATTCATGCTAGAAATTTGAGCCTGAGGCAAGCCCATTTAGAATCCATGTTGCTATTCTCTGAAATCCTTTATTGTAATACCCAGGATAGGAAACACAGTGAATGTGAATTGTAGTAAATTAAAAATATATACTCTTTCCATAGCTCATAACTAAGAATACCATGTTCAGTCAATATATTTTAACAAAGATCTTCTATGATTCAAGAAAAGATAAAGATTTTTATGGAGAAGAGGAACACCTGCATTTATATTGGACAGCATAAAAGTATCTAAAGTTTATTATTTATCTTGCTTCCAGTCACTAGCTTCGTAAGCTTCGCAAGAGGCATTGTCAAGGGCAGGTTATTCCAGTTTCATTTATTGCTTCTGCTTATGGAAACTTGAATAAGGATAGATGGGCTCTATGGAGTTGCTGCAGTACAAAAATCCTCATGTGTTTGGTTGGCTGTAAATTTTAATTTCTTTTTGTAAACTGATCCTTTTCAGGTATAAATGAGTCTGTGTTGTCATTGTACATCTTTAGGCTTTGAAATGTCACCACTTGGAAAGGACTCTGTGGAAGCCTTGAGGACCTTAGCCTTTTCAGAAAACCCAGGTTTACAGCAGTCTGCTGCCCTCTATTACTTGCATATGAGTCAGCACAGTAAGTTATCTCAGTGCATTAGAAAATTTTCACATAATTATAAATATTTTTTCCAACCATGAAACTCCCTTTGATTCATTAATCAAAGTTCTTTTTTTTTTTCTTTCATGCTACATTGTTAGCTAAGGAAAATGGAAATGCTGTCATTGCCGTGTGGCAGAGTCTTTCTGGGTTTTGCTATGGGCAGATATCTCTCATAATTATAAAAGACTGTAATTTATGTAATTGTAATACTTCTGTAAAACTCAGCAGAACTCAAAGTAGTTAAAGTTAGTATATACTGAATCTCCTGAGAGCAACGCAGTCAAAAGATGGTGGGAGGAAATGGACATAGTGATCATTTAAGGTTTTATATTATATAATTTTTGGAAGAAGACAAAGTTCTGGAGGCCAGATTGTAGTGGAAATTTATGAAAGAAACATTCTTCTTCATCCCAACTATTCCGTGGGAGCACTTGGCTCTTGAGGTAATTTGTAAATGGTTAAAAGTCAGCCTAGATATGCCAATTAAGATTCCAGCAAGAGTTTGGGTCCTAAAAAAAGGTAGAAATACCAGCAACAAGCAGGCTGGAATTTATTTATTTATTTGTTTTAAATTTACTTCAAGGAGAATATTCTAGTACTTGGCTTGATAGCTTTATCCCATGTATTTTTTGCTGGATAAAAAGTGCAGATAGCCACAACATGAGGACCTGCTATGAGGTGGAATGACTTGTTTGGTAGTGAGGCGTATTGCTTCCCTTCCCGTGATGTTTTTGATTATTCAAAACCTTTTCAGGAAACTCGCCTTGTTTTGCTAGCAGCAGTGGAATTTGAATGAAAGGGAATACCACGCAGCCTGTGTATGGTAGCACCTGAGGCTTAAGACCAACAAGAGAAAAATGTGACTGCATTGAACGATGAGACTCCTGAATATTTCCTCTCATTCCTGCAGTGAATGTCCCCCTGCCTGTGGAGCATCTGGAACCCTTCTATGCCTTACTACGATCTGCTGACCTGGAGGTGCAGCAGATGTCTTCCTTGTCCCTTGTCAACTTCTTGCTTGAAGGAAATAGTGAGTAATTAACAACACATCTCTGCTCAGGTGAAAAAGTGTCTCTTCATCCAGACTCAGGCAGAAGGAGGGCACCTCTACACACCTAGGTCTACACAAATCCAAAGTCCTTTTTTTGTGTTCCTGATAGGACAGATGTGAGTCTGTTTCTGTGTGCATGCTACATAGATTCTGGTGGCACCAGGATATATCAGATCCCTCCAGCTAGATTATATCACATGGCAAGAGATCTTGGATCTGTGTGCAAAGGCTGGTAAATTATTCCTAGACTGGTGTGGGAACAGCTATACTATTCTCATTCTTGGATCCAGAGCCCACCACTTACCCTTCCAAGCAACAGATACAGCTCTTAGAAATAAACTCTGCCTATGAGACAGTGCTTATTTTCTTGTTATGTATTAACTGGACTTTGGTCTTAAATTGCTTGCAGATTTAAAAAAACAAAAATTAAAATTTTTAATAGAATTCACTTTCTTCTGTGGCTAATAGGACAAATATAATTGAGATAGGATCTAGGAGCTGCAGATGAAAACTTCCCAATAAAGTTTATGTTGATAGACAGGGCACAAACACTCCACACCTCATCGATGGAGTCATTGTTACATCTACTACTGTGCTCCCTGGCACTTGGGCCACAACAGGTGAATCACGCTGTCCCATAATAGCAGAAGACAGGGTCAATCTTCAATTAAGCTGTTTTTAATTTTTTTAAGGATCTTGCTGAGAATAGTATCATGTCACTATTTATAATTAAAAAATAGTATGTAAAGAGTAGACTTCAGAAGAAAAAGAGAGGAAGCTGAGGTTGAGTAAATTGTGAATTGGAAGGCTGTATTTGCACTTTCCAAAATGAACCTTATGTTTGAAAACAGAATTGCCAGCAGAAATATTTGGGACTGAACTAGAACCTCTGAACATCTCTTAAACTCTTTCATGAGTCTGAAAAGGAATCAAGGAAACCAAGCTAGAGACTGTGAGTGCCTTTCAGGCTGTTTCCATCTTAGGTCTATATTGCATAATCATAATATAGACCCCCATAGCAATCAAAGGAAGATATATTCTTTTCACAAAGGCATTAACTGCTTACTTTTCTGTTTGTCCATTTTTTCTTGAATTTATGAATAGTTGACAAAGAATTAGTTGTCCAAATGGGTTTACTTGAGCCAATTCTGGATCTGCTTGAGTCAGAGGATCCCACTGTCCAGTGTAATTCCTGTGCCTGCACCATGACTTTGGCTGTTTCAGGTGAGCGTGCTGTTCTTTCCCTTTATCCTCTGCAGTGAATTCATTCAACTCTTATGTCATATTTCAAGGTGAATCAACCTATTTGCAATTGGTGTAAGAGTCATAAGATGCAGCAGCAAATTTTGGTATTCCCACATCATAAATTCAACCTCTTGAGATTCCAGTTAAGATCTTTTTCTCAGACTTTCTGACCTTCATTCTCCTATGATTACAAACCTTTGTCTGATTTCCCACTTAATTCATGACCAGCTTATCTTAATTAGTGTGTACATTGGCTTTTGCTTCAGTAGTTCTCCCTTTCTGATGTCTATGCTGATGAGGCTCCTTCATTTTACTAGACTGAAAAAGCCAAGCTCATTTAAGACTCCTCTTGTAAGCGAGGCTCTCCATTCATTTTCATCACCCTTCTGGGTGTAAATTATATGTTCCAGAAATGGAGCATAGCAATTGCATCTGCTGTTTTGTGATACCACAGACCTCAGGCATTGTTACAGTCTTGAGATGTACATAAATACTGCAGGAGTTCCATTTTTGAATTCATCTCTTCTGAAAGGGAGGTCACCAGAAATGTGCTGTATTTCAGCTGCGTCTCACCTGTATCTTTTATTGTGGCATCCAGGAAATATGTTTTGTGGTACATCTCATGATAACACTTGCTTTTTGTTTTTTTCATGATTGCATCATGGTGATGTTGTCATCCTGCAGCTGACTTAATCGCTTAGTCTTTCTCCTCCTCTGCTGCTATTTCCAGCAGACAGCAATTAGTTAAGGGACTGCAAGAAATGTTTCCAAGTGCACGTCCCTGTGTTTTGTACTATAAGGTTTCATTCTGTTTCTGTTCCTTCAGTCTTCTAACTTGTTTGTTACTTGTAAAATATTCCAGTCCTCCACCACATTGACAATGCTGCACTCACACCTTTGTATTAACTTTCTGGTTCAAAACCAACAACAGACTAGTCCCTGTGGAATTCCACTTGTAGCCTTCTTCCTGGTGGCCATTCTTACTCAGCAAAACTTGCTGCTAGCTTACTTTTAGTCAGTTCCTTATCCACCATGCACTACTTGCATTTATCACTGTATCATCTTCTCTTGCTTAACTATGCATATTTCATATCATTGTATAGATATTTTCCTGGCATCCAGACAGATAAGCTCAACCACAGTTACAAAAAGAAAGGTTACCAGGTTAGTTGGCTTATTCCACCTTTTGCAAATTGTGTAATTCTGCCATCCAAATTGTGTAAAGCCCTGTATAAAAGCCATGAATAATATGTAGTTCCCTTCCTCCAGAGTTTATTCCTCAGCTTCCCTCTCCAGTATGGGAAGTTGCAATCAAATCTTCCAGAACGCTGAGAAGCATGGTGAAAGTGTTACTTCCTCTCTTAAGTATTTATGTTGTAAAGGAGGAGTGGAAAAGCAGGATCCAACAACATAAAAGTGCTGATTTGCATTTTATCCCATCTTTTATTTATCTGCAGGTTTTAAAATATTTTTCCCTTTGAAACTTTTAAAAAAGTGTTGCATACTATTATGATTAGGTTAAGATCTCTGTATATTACATTACTTTGTGCTGAATGCAAATTGCCTCATTTAAATGTCAAAATTAGGCATGGCATCCCTAAAGTTTTAGGTGCTTGGCACTAGAAGGGCTTTTTTATGTGTGGTCAGTGGAGTTATGCACCTGAAGATCTACAGAGGGATATCCCTTCACCTGTTTTAAGCAATCCACAGAGAAAGCAACTTCTTTGGGCACCAAAGGATATTCCTTATTCCTGAAGGCACTCTGGCCCTCCTTTGTCTTTAACCCAGAGTATAGGGAACCCTCAGCCACTCCAGATCCAATCCCCCTTCATTCTCTGTTGAGGGTGGTCACCTAATGCCATTGCACGTTCCCCTAAGTGTCAGTGTACTTCCGAGCACAACTAGTTCAAATTAAGCACTCAAGGAGCTTTCAGACTAGATAGGAAGGCACCTACTGAACATAGAGATAAGCAGCCCTGCAAGTACATAGGCTGGGTTGCTGTCTGGGATTTAGATCAGTTTTGAGAACCTCTGTCCCAGTTTAACTAGCATTTAGACAGACTGGATCCATTTATTTCTTTTTCAGACTACGTTTAGCTGCCACAGCAGTGAGACTAAAGCAAGAGGCAATTCTCTAGAGTTTATGTTAATTTTAACTTGCAGACTCTGCTGTCTTAAAGGGCCTACTTGAGAAAAGTCTGTTCGATCACGTCCTTCAAGTAAGGCATTCATGCTTCTGAGTGATTTAAAAAAGATAAATGTGGAAGCACAATCAAATTAGGAAGATCCTTTAGATAGCTTTAAGGTAACTAAAATTCGAAATCCAAGAATGGTAACGTGTCTTAATTCTGCTGCAATAAGCACACAAGACTGTGTACAGAGTGAAGCTGTTTACCAATGTGACTGCAAGTTATACATAGGCTGGGTTGTCTGGTACTTACCCACTGCAATAGGTAGCCAGAAATAAAACCAGCAAACAAACCCATTCAGAGGAAAACATTTTGAAGGTCAGTTTGTTCCAACACTAGCATTTGTCTACACAGCAAGAGGACACATGCGCATTTGCAATTATCTGCAGCTTTTCAAACTGTGGGTGAAAGTAATCAATTCTGGGACAAGAACTCTTCTCAGAGTACAAAGGAACAGAACTAAACATTCGCAGCAAGGGCTTAGGGAGTCCTGAACATCTGCATTCAGCTAAACAAGGAGGATGCACTGAGTGTGGAGCACGTTCAAAGTTGTACCAACAGGAGAATTTTCAAGCACACAAATGGCAGAGAGTGAAAAGAAAGAACTTATAAATGCATGTTTCAAGGTGAGTTATTCAAATCCATCTTGAGTAGATGTTTTTGATTTCCTCACTTTAGAGTAGCATCTGAATACGTGGTTCCCATGTAAAAAGATTCGAAGGGGCATCAGTGGTTGCAGTGGCATCAGTGGAGGGACTGCCTTACTTAAACAAGTGGTCCAGGAGAGAAACATAATCTAGCCTTCCACATCTCTTACGGAGATGGTGGTGCGGTTACACATCTTGGTGAGATAGATATCTCCATCCATTCTGACATAAGTTGACAAAACAGATAGTGTTCAGGCACATTATCTGACCAAAACTAGAATGAGAATGGAGAGAAGGATAAAGGAAAATGATGTATGTACAAATAAATCCAGCAAACCCACAGTAATGGTCACTAACAAAAACTGCGGCAGAAAACTTGTCAGCTAGTGAATGATCCAAGGGAAAAGAAAAAAAAAAATTATTTTGGTCACAGAGGTTTCCATTGTGTGGGTACCTGTTGTGGTTTCTCCACTCCCCCATGATGAGAGTGGGCGCTGTAGTCCTTCCCAGGCAGGAGTGGGGTGCCTGGGTCTCCCTGTGCACCTCCCTCTGGAGCAGGCTGAGAGCTCGTCCTGCCACTGTAGGCTTCCAGTGTTGACCACAACCTCTGAGCCATCAGGCAGAAAAATTGGTTGAGCTGTCATGGATGTGAAACCTTTCCAAATCAAGCCAATTATGTTTCTTTAAGGAAGAAAAACCTTTGAAGCACCCAGTGGCTCATATTCTGTCATATTTCGCCCAGGTTTTGTCTGAATGTTTGTAATCCCTTTGGCCAAATGTGAGGTTCTCTTCCACATTCACAATCAATCATGGAGTGTATTGTGTGAAAGAATGAAGGAAGTAGCAATATCTGAATTCTCAATCTTTTTACCTCTCTTCTTTACTCAACTAATTAGAGTTTACACCACACCAGACTGGTTTCCATCAGTTGGAGCCACACAAAAGAATTTCTGCTTCTACTGAGGGAAACAAAAGAACAATGTGCAGACAGGTTAGATTGGAGAAAGGCTTGTCTACAAAATTGGCCAGAAAAATTCACCAGAATAATAGCTTCCCACATGGAAAAGCTATTTTTAAATACATGACTCTTCCAAGAACAATTATTTTGCTCAAAAATTAGAGGTTGGTTTTTTTTTTTTAAATAAAAGGTATTTCCTTGAGTATAAAGTGTTGATATGAAGGCAGAAAGGGACTTGTCTTGGAATACTAAACTGATACTGGCTGAACTATACTTGAATAGATATCTTGGATTATCTGCCAGTTCCCCAGTATGGATAGGCTCCAGGTATAGAAATAATGGCTTTGTTCTCTTAACCGTCTAAGTTAGTTGGCACCTGAAGAGTTGATCTCATCCAAATACCCTCACATTTCTTGCTTTCTTCTGCTTCATGTTTCTCTCAGCAAACTTCCAGAGACTGGCCGTTTTTTAAACTGTCTGGAAATGTATGTACATGAAGCGATACTCCACTAAAACTCCTGTGGTCTTCAGTGGCAGTTTGGCTCATATAAACAATGAAAGATGTAGACTATAGATTTTGCTTTTTTCCTTTTATAAAATAATCTGCAGAATACTATGACATTAAGAGAATTCTTCATTGGTCTAATTCCCATTTAAATCTCATCAACTTCAAAGAACACCACTGCCAATACCTTATTTTTTTTCAAAACTATGCCACTAGAACGCTTATAAGATATGAATACAGATAATGTACAGCTGTAAATAAAACAGGAAAGGGGAGAGGACCATAGCTATCCAAGTGCAGCAGCAGGCTATTTGTTGCAAATGTTTTGATGGCCTCATGGTAGAGGCGTAGGGAAGAGCATAATGGAAGGATTCTTTTCCACGTGGTGCAGCTGAGGCTACCTTCAGTAAGTCCCGAACAAAAGGAGTAGAACTAAAAGCAGATTTTTTTTTCCCCTAAATTGTGTTCTATTTTGTAGCATAGTATAACTTTGTCATATATACACAGTATGTAAATATGTTATATAGTATTTTATAGTATATAGTTAACTGTATAGCATTATATAAGTATTACAGTTATTTTTTCCCCAGTTTTTCATCCAGGAGTCTCAAAGGACTCTGCATATCATTTTTGAATTCTCCTTGTAGTCCAGGATGTTGAATACAACTGTGCAGCTTAATACACTGCCATGCAAGGAAGCATGACCACTTCAGAGAAGACACATCTTTTCCAATTCCAGTGGTTAAAAGTCAAATCCTGTCGTTAGAAACCTCTGCATTGTTTGTAGCTGTCAAAGGAGTGATACAGGCACATTCGAAGAGAGAAATAGGCCCTGAATATACCCTGCTAAATTAATCCAGTCTTACCTGCAGTTAATTATGTAGTTTTTGTTTGGCACACTGTGAATACCTTGATCAGACATACTAGGGGTACAAGGCAAGTATGACACCGTACTAGCCTGTTAAAGGAGAGTCACGGTCCCTTTATTTTGATCATCCCGGTTGTAAACCAAAAGCATTGAACCAGCTGTGATCTATGGCTAATCCAGAAGCCATGAGTGAGTGAGTTTATATTTCCCATTGAGCTCCTGGAATTTTAAACAGGTTCCTTTGAGCATACAGAGAAATTTTGATATATACTAAAGAATCAGAGAAGCGAATGCCAAAGAAATCTAGTCCTGCTGGTTGTCCTGCTCGTGGCTCACAGTAAGATGGCAACCTTTTATTTCTTTCTCTGATTCTTTTCTCCAGAGTCCAACCGAGAGGCTATTGGCGCTGCTCGAGGAGTTACACCCCTACTGTCTCTTGCCAATTCCTACGATCCTAGAGTCCAACAAAATGCAGTTGGTGCTATTTTCAACCTCACACAATCAGGTACTTTCTGACTAATGGTTTATCTCAAATTGCTGAAGGAAAATTTCTCACTGACAGAAAAATAATTCACAAGGGTTAAGGCAAGAATAAAAGCAACAAATTATTTCCTTTGTATATAGTATTCATGTTCATACCATAGGCTGATGATTTAAGTTTGGCCTCTCTTTAGCTAGTACAGACCCTTTTTTGCCTAGTACCAAAATAGAAAGCCTTGATTTTCAACCCCAAGGGGCTGATGTACAAGCACTTAAATAATCATTCAAAGAAATTAAAAAAAAAATTTGTTAAAGAAACAACTTGATCTAAAAAGTTAGCAGCACATTTGGTGGTACTTTGAAGCAATCTCAGAAGCTTATCCAACAAGGTCAGGCTCTAGGAACATGTGACTTATATCCCTAACTGGATGTTGAAAGATGCAAAATATAACTATTATGGGCCAGATGTTAAAGTCTCCTGGGATATCTGCCAGCAGCTTTAGCAAAAGTGGTATTTAGTCCTCTGCAATAATATACATGTTACCATACATTAACTCTGAAACAAACCAGCATTAAATCTCACCTATCTAGATGATACCATTATCCTACACAGCTAAATGATAGTCATGAGTAATGTCTCTATATGGTGGAAGGGAATGGTTGGCAAGGACTTCTACAGTTGGCTATTACATTTCTGTTATTATTCAGAACTTTTGAAAGAATTTGGGTTTTTTTAAATCCACTAATCACAGTGAATATCATACTTGAGGTTTTTCAACTTCTCCAGCAATTCAGATTCTCTGAAGTCTTTAGGATAAAACCAGCAAAGGCTTAGTCAAACAGCCTGCTAGTCATTTTGCTAAAATGTCTGCATACTGCTATATTGCATAAGCTCTAAATTATATACTCTCTAGCCACACTGATTGGCATATATTTAGACAACTTCACCACTCTCTAAAATCCAGTGATTGTGCATATCCCTTTTGAATGGTGCCCCCAGATGAGAGGGAGGGAAGGGGAAAGACACACTAACAGCACCATTTTTTTGTGGTTTTTTTGGTTTTTTTTAAATGGCAGAGAAAATCCAACAAGTCCTATGCAAGGAAGGAGCCCTACCAGTTCTTGCCTTGCTGCTGGAATCTCCTGACTCAGAAGTGCAGGTATGGCTCAAACAGGTCAGATTTTTAAACAGTAACAGTGCGACTGTGAGGAGAGTACAAACCGCATGCATGCGGAAATTAAAAGGTGGAGAGAAGGGAAGGTTTCTCTAGAGAAGATGGGAAACACGTGAGAGCATCTTGGTGAAACTCAGCTCAGTCGGATAATGTATATATAAACCACTCAGTTTGGTTCCACAGGAGAAAGTTTATGACACAGAAATGCATCTGCCAGCACACAGTAACTCATGCACACAGTCGTTATGTGGTTACCTTCCTGTGTCTTTCAGATCATCAGACAAGTTGCAGATAAGCCTCTTCTCCATTTATTTTTTTTTTTTTTGCATCCTAACTTTGGTCTTCCACTCTAAGCAGTTTTACCAAGTGTTCTGAGAAGGCACAGCTTGCAAAAACTTTTTTCCCATTATTGTAAATATCAGGGAAATCTTCCTATTTTATGCCTACCACAGATGCCTCTTTGTGATTCTACACACTTAACAGACAGCCAGTGTTGGTTCAAAAGTATGCTGATGAAAAACTATGAATCAGTTGTAAACCTTAAAATCTGCTAGTTCATTCATTTGGTCCTCTGAGTAGAACAGGATTGTTTCCTCCATCGGTTTTATTATGTCTATTCAGTTCACTTTTAAATATCTGAAATGATGGAGCCTCTGGAATTGCTTTCTGCAAACTGTTTCAGCGTCATGAGCTTTCTCTGAGATTCATCTTAAAATTTCCTTCTCTGCAGTTCAACCTGTTTCTTCTAATTATACCTCTCTCATAATAGATACTCTTATATATATAATCCTCGCTAATGTTAATGTTTAAATCCTTTGGAAATGATCCCTTGGCATGGTAGGGCAATGACTACATCTGGCTTGAGTAAATTAATGTAAACATGTAGTAGAGCAGATGCAGATGAGCTAGCTTAGGTGCCAGCAGCAGTGTCACTGCAGCAGCACAGTACATTCCCAAATACTTGGGGTCCTAATGGGTTTGTGCAACATGCAGTGCCACAGCATGACTGCTGTTTTAGTGATGGCAGATTGCATTGCTTTTCCTGGAGGAAGCCCACTGAGGCTGTTATCACATCTACCCAATAAAACACCCTTAAGATGAAAAAGCATTTTATTTTCATCAGCTCTAAATCTGAGCATTTCTCCAATTTATTTTGTCTTCAACATGTCACCACTGTGACCTCCTCTCTCTCTACTTTTTTGGTTCTCTGCAGTATTACAGCTGTGCTGCCCTAAGCAATGTGGCAGCCAATGCTCAGCACCATGAAGCCATGCTGACACCTGGCAATAGATTCCTGTTGCGGACACTCATCTCTCTCCTATCCTCTTCTGTGGACAAGGTAAAGCTGTAGCTTTCTCTTTGTCAAGCCTTAGCATCAGAGTAGAGCTATAAACTTGGTCTTCCACTTTCAGTCTTGGACAATTCTGCTCATCTACTGTACAGGTGCCTATGTGGCATCTTTCCCATGAGAAAAGACATATATATTAGAAGATAAATAGGTTCTCCAAGGTCAATGTATGGAGAAAGAGAAGGGAAATCATTAAAGTTGTTCCACAGTCCTGGACACGTCCTTTAGACTAGAATGGTCTGTGTTCTTTAAACTTCAAACTACATGTATCAAGTGCTCTGTCCAGGTACTCAGCTATCTTTGATCATTGTGTCTGCCACAGAAGGTATCTGGAGCATCTATTATGCTACTCTTTTTGGTATCCATAACTTTGACTATATGGCTTCAAAGAATAACACCCGGAAAATTTTGCTTTGTTGGGAGCCACACTAGCGAAACTTCAGTAAGTCACAGTTCAGGATTTAAAAGGTGGAACCTTAAATTCTGTGTAGGAGGGAGGTGAAAAAAAGGCAAAGCAAATGAAACAAATTCACTGCCTTCATTTTCCTATAACTTATCTGACATTTCTAAAATAAGCCAACATCTAAACCCCATTGGCTTTTCCTCATCAACAGGATGACTGATACTACAGGAGACTGAAAAAAAATTCATCAAAACTTTGAAAAAAAAAAAAAAGATGACCCAAAATTTATTCTCTGAAGATAATGTAATGGCTTGCTAGTGTTGTCATGTTTATTTTGTGTCCAGTAGGCAAGAACATGCATTACTGAAACCTTTTTTTTTTTCTTTTTTTTTTTCTCTTCCCTTTCCTCTTTGGCACAAGCAGGTTTCAAGCCAGGCATGTGTTTGCCTAAGAAATTTGGCTACCAGTGGTAAGCAATATCTTGGAGATAAACAAACCATACTATTTATTTTTCTTTCTCTCTCTGCCTTTCAGTGAGCACAGTGCGCTGGGAACCTTTCATAATAAAAGCAGAGAGATACTCTTTTCTACATTTTAATTGAATGTTAAGGGAAGAGGAGGTGCAGTGCATACACTAAACCAGTCTCAGAGCTCTCAGGTAGGAGGTATCTGGACAAAGCAAGAGAGAGCAGAGGTCATCTTATGCAGAGCCTTTGCAACTGTATTAAGTTTTTCTCCCTTCCATTTTCCTAAGCATTAAACCTGATTAGGGCAAAATGAAATTGCTGCTTGAGTGGGGGCCTGCCTTCTCCCAAGGCATGAATCTGTCTGGCATTAAATACAATTTTCTCCCAAGCGTTTGTCATCCTCTTAAAAAAATCCTACTCTATTAAATGACCAAGATCTGTTTCTACAGCAGACTTGGGAGATGAAAGCAAAGGACTGGCATGCTCAACGCTAGAGCCCTAGGGTCCAGGGTAGAGTTGTTCGTCTGGAAAATGCAGAGGTGCTTCATTTTCAGGCAATCATGACGACAGTGGAGCTGGAAGTGAAGGAACTGCTGTGCTGCTCCTTGGTGTAGTTGAGAAGCCCTGGTCTGCTTGGCCTTTTAGGACTGCCACTCCATCTGCTGGCTGCTCTGGCGTGACCTGTAGTGCCAGAAGCACTCGCTGAGCTGTTGGGGACAAGTGGGGTATAAGGATTAAGCCAAGATGGCTGATCTCTCCCCTGCCTGACTGTAACTCTAGGAGATAGGAGCCAGAACAAATAAGGGTTTATTTTTATAACCAAACATCCAGCGTTGTCCCATCCCACAGAGATGGTGGTGTCCCCTCTAATTCCATCACTGAGGCAGTCAAACACTTATGAGTCAGGGCCTGAATGTCTCCTCACGGTGCTCTGAAGCTCCCTGACCTCGTCATTCTCCCAAACCAGTGGACATCCAGGCCGAGATGGTTGCTGAGGATGTCCTGCCCAAGTTGTGCTCTCTCCTGGCATCTGGCAGCGAGGACGTGCGTCATGCCTCCATTGCTCTGCTCTGGATCCTGTCCCAGCACCCGCACAACCAGGTAGGGGAGGTCATTTCCCAAGACCAGAGGGAAAGTGTAGCTCTGGCCCTTGCCTGGGGTAATGCTCTGTTACGGCAAAACTGCAAATGGAATGCATTTGATTAATGACTGATAGACTCCGTGAGGCTTCCCAACCCTTCTCCTTCCCATACAAATTGACGAGGTTTTTGTCTACTGCATCTGCACCGTCACCAACCACCCAAGGAACCTATCTGTTGTGGTGAGCGGGATCCAAAGGATCCCATAGTTAATCAATTACCTGTGATGGGACCAAGGGGAGGGTGAAGGGGAAGATGGGTGTCAGATTCCTTGGATGCTACCCTGCACTCCCTGCAATTCTCTATGGTCCTCTCGGTCCCCAGACCGCAGGTCTCCAGGTGGGTGTAACAAGGGACAGGACACATGTTTAGCACCATGAAAGACTGCAGCCATGGAGGCAGCTGAGAAAATTATTCCTCAGCTGCAGAGCTTCCCCGCACATTGAAAAGCAAACAGTTTTAGAGTGTGCATTTAAAGCGCATCAGTGCAAAATAAAGTACAAAAATACTTCCCCCTATGGACAGTTATTCAAAGTCCATTTGCATAAATTTAACACCTTCTGAATTAGGATCAAGACAGCAAGAGGGGCTCATAAAATTTGAAATCCTATTTATCTTTAGCTAATTCACCAGGACTTTACTGTGTCTCCTCATGTCCTTAGTTACAGAACGGTTCTTTTGCCCACGTTCAGGGTAAACACCACCCTTAACAGTGCAACACTATGCAAATACATGAAGAAGTCTGACTAGAAATAAACTATAGCAAGTAAACAAAAAGGGCACTCCTGCTGTACTTCAATCCTCCACATAAGACCAGTAAGTAGCGACTGATGTTATTTTTAAATGTGCTTTTCCATTACAGGAATTACAGGCATCCTTAGGAACATGGATATGAAAATGCTTTTGATAGATGTCTTAAGCTAACAGTAACCTTTTAAGAAAGTCAGAGTTTAGACAGATAAAGCAAAAAAATATGTGAGAACATTTCCTGCCACCTTGCTTTAAGCAGTAGTGACAGACAATCTGAGTAACCACAGCTTGGCTTAGGCGCTTCTCGTGGCTGAAATACACTCCGATTTGAAACATCCTCCCAGTACTAGAAGCCTGGTGCCTTACACCTCAGTTGTACACCATGTACACAGCACAGTACGAACCAAACTGGACCTCCTCTAATTCTGGGACATGATGGAAAAAATGGGTAAGGTCAGTGTCTGGGAAGCAGCAACTGGAGCACAGAGCTTTTCAAAGGCACTGTGGCTTCCTAGGTTTTGTGCTGGCTGCATTAGCACCAAGCGTCCTCATTGCTTGTCAAACTGCCTCATGCAATCAAAACACAATTTGCTCTCAACAAGCTTACAATTGAAATACATTTAGTTAGTTGGAGCCTATTTATGGTAAAAATGTTTCTTGGTATGAGGCATTATGCTGGAACATTGTCCTCCTATTTGCTTTTCTTGCCCCAAAACACCGTTTACACTTTTTGTTCTCCCAGAAAAGAGTATCTGCAGCTCCTTTCCTGCCTGATCCTGAAACGTGTCTTTACCGGTGCCTCAAACCCGCAGCTACAATGGGCAGGGCACAGTGTGAGTAGGAACAGAGAAAAGCACCAGGAGCTCACGCTTGTTACACCAGCGGGGAAACAGCCCGTCCTTCGTGGGGGAAGAGGGTCAGCGGCAGGAGGCTGGAAAGCAAAGCATCACCCTCAGGGGTTTATTCTGCAGTGAGAAGTATCTACACGTCAAAATTTGTTTTAGTGAGCAAACACGGCTGTCCCTGACTACTGAACGTTGCTGCTTTGTGCGACTGAGCCCTGGGCACGCTGAGAAGAGGCTGACCTCTCCTTACTCATATCCTGCCTCCCCACCTCCATGCCTTTTCTGGCCTGTTTTTCAAATCTTTTCAAGGTTTCTTTCTCTAACCCAGACTGAATTCCCAGTGAGTGAAAGAGGGACTTCTCCATGGGAACAGCTGTTGGAAAACAAACCACTGAACAAAGCTAACCTTTACAACCAAGTCAAGTGATGCTTGAATTATTACAAATGCTACCCAGGATACAATAGGGCAGAATTCATTTGCCCTTTCGTTACCATGAAGCAAACCCCTGGGAATGCTTCACGGGAGCTCCTCTCCCTGCTTAAACCCCTTTTTTGCGATCCCTGGCCGGGCTGTTGACAGCAATTCCCAGCAAGCACTGGAGAACTTCCCTCTTGCAAAGGGAATTTTATTCAGTTCTCCCAAGGACAGCCCAACCCTGAAACACTAAAGAAAGAGTCAGGCTTTGTGAGAAAACAGCCTTTTAAATCACCTTCTGTTGAACAAAGACCTGGAAGTCAGGGTGGCAAGGGTCTGCCTACTCCAGATGATGTCGCTCACTTTCCATTCCAGGTACAAAATAACTTTGCCTTCCCATCTTGCTACCTGGTAAACAGGGGATAATATTTATATTGTCAAGAAGTCCCTGGAGAAAGGATGTGAGTGCAGCATTGCAATTGTAAGCACAGTTGCTGCTGGAATGGTTTTTCTTGCCTTTTTTTTTTTTGAGATCAATATCCATCTGAACCACTCAATCCATTTTTACTCAGAGTTTTCTCGTGATTCCTTCATGCTGCACAGGACTGAGCCAGGAAACAAAATCTGGATCCTAGCCATATGCCAGCCAAAAAAGAGGTTCAGCAAAATTTGGAGTACTGTTACTTGCTAATGTAGGTCCTAAATAAACAGAAGAGCTTGGCAGGGAAGTTGTTATGTATTAGAAAGTTCATTTATAGTCCACAATTTCCTCCTCTCAGGCTGTAGCAAATCAAATAAGGGTACCATAGTTGATGGCATTACATAGAAAAGAGGACGCTCGGGACAAAAGCACAGAAAACAGTCATTAAAGGTAATATAATTGGGTTATCTAAAAGTATATGATTTCAGCCTTTGAAGAGGAGAACTAAAACTAGAGAAAATTTACAGCCATACCTGCATACAGGATTCTCTCAATGCCTGGAGTTTCATCATAGCACTGCCCTTTCCATCTATTTTCATGTTTTATTTTAGGATTGCTGTTTGTGACGGTGCTTAAAACAAACTTAAGATGTCAGCTAATATTAAAAGAAAATATACTTTTGTAATTTAACCTAAGTGAAAGCAAGATGCAAGTTAAACTAATTTTTAAAGACATCTGCCTTTCACACTGCTTCAGTGATCCTGATATTTCGCAGGTTTCAGCATTATGTGATTTTTCTCAACTGTATATAGAACTGATGATTTGTTTTGTATTGAACACTCTTGCTAATGTATTTCAGTTTCTAAGTAACACAAATAACATAGTTCATTACTAACAAACGTAAGAACTGCATAAAGAACTCAAACTCCTAAGGGAAAGAGACTGAAAGAAAAAAATTCTCCCAAGAGGAAATCTTTGTTGCTTTTAACAGTAGACCTAACCTAAAACTTAACCCAAAGCCTGCTGAGATCAGGTTTCTCCTATAAACAGCAGTGCCCCCTTAATCCATACTGTTATTGAGGAAACTACCTGGGCAGTAAGCCAAGTTCAGAAGATCTGATTCAATTAACATTAGTGGTAATTGGAGGAAGACTACATTCAGGGAGACGAGGACTCAGTCAAGTCCCTCTAAAATGTCCATCCGACAGCAGAGAAATGCATGTATAAACTCAGAAGATGCTGTTCAGAACACGCTACTCAAGTGGTGCCTGATCACAACCTGATCTCGACACACAGCCCCTTGTTGTAGGCGAGGTAAATTGCTGAGGCACACAAGGACACACTGCTGCTGCTACTTCACCACATACATTTGCCTTTCACGCCTCTCCTGACCACTTCTCCCTCCAGTCAGGATCACACGTCCTTCCCCTGACTACCAACAACCTCTGGGAAGCGTTTGATGCAAACAAAAATAAAGTACCAGACCTTCAAGACTGCAGCTTTCTATAGCAAGTGCTCTGTAGATCAGTGCCAGTCAGTAGGCCATATTTTGAGAGAAAAAGCACTGGACCCAGCCACTACACCGTTGGTTTAAATTTGCTAAGTAATGCTCTTCTTTCAGAGCTAAGCTCTCTAGTTTGCTGCAAAGTTGCATTGTGTTGTCCGTACTGGATGTAATGGAGATACTGGTTGCTCTTTTCAGGACATTCTGGCGTGTGCCAAGCTACTACAGAGCCTGGGGATGCTGTTGTCAGTGCATAAAACAGACCCTGTGATTGTTGGCCATGCTGCTTGTATCATCAAAAACCTGAGCCTTTCCAAAAACAGAGAGGTGGGTACCCAGTATTTTTCACTGAACTATACCCTGGGACGGTGCAGTTATGTTTATATCAAATCAGCATTACCCACAGAAAGATTTTTTTTTTAATGAAACATACACCAAGGATACTCTGCCAAAATTGTGTGTATGAATAAAAGGACCTGATGTGCCATAATGAAAGGTGGTTTTATTCATATTTTTCCAATACAATACAGAAATGCTAATAAAAATAAGAAATGTCTAATATTTCCTATGACTGATGTGGTTACCTAATTTGAAGGACTGCATCATAGGTATAAAACATATTTCTAGCAAAGGCTTTTCATTAATTAAAGGAACCATCCAGGAAAATCTGAGGTTTGTTAAAAACTAAATCTATTTCCTAACTCTCACTCTTTGGCTGCCCTTAGTTATCCACTTATGGGGTTCAACACTGATCTAATTTCACTCCCAGTTTGTTAAATATAACCCCAGCTATTGACGTACATTTTGCCTGTTTGGCAAGATACAACCTGTGCCAAGATGCTGTAAAGATCTCTATCGCTTACTTTGATTCTAATGAAACCCATATCCACAGATGCATTTCCCTTCTCCTTGCTTTTTAAGGGTACCTTGACCAAACAGTGCCACTGGTAACAATCAATATTGGGGAAAAAACCCACCCAAATCCTTGCCTCTGCTTTGCCCCACCTGCTAGGTGCACTAGTACACACCTTTTGAGACTCAGTTCCTTTTTTCTTTTCCTTTGTTCATGATCCAGTTACCACTAGTTCCAGAGACTTAAACTAGCCAAAAAGAAAAGTATTTCCAATAATTTTTTTCAGTTATACTAAGGTAAGAATTATATGAAATTTTGATAGCTGTGAAATCAATTTTTGTAGGGAAATAGATTCCTTCAAATTCAAGGCCCACAGTAAGAGTAAAAATGGACCATCTTTTCAAAGTTTGCTTTTAAAAAAATTGCCATATTTGTCTCTTCAATTCTGTGACTATTCTGTTATCAACAGAGAGCTTGTTCACCTTCATAAAAGCTTTATAATGTGCCTCATAATGCGTTTAGCTCTCACTGCACAAGTGAATCCACAGCCATGAATGGGAGTGCCAGGTTTCCAGTGTCAACTCAAAGGAACCATCCCTAAAATACATAAGAGTCCTTGTCACAAGCGGAAAAAAGTGGTGGTTTTATGCCAGCAGGACACAAACAGAGCTTGAAAGGCAGCAGTCTTGAATCCAGCTTCACTCTCTAAGCAACAAGTTAAAAACTGCAACGTAAAATGAGCACACAAAAAAAGATACTCTCTTTTGTTGATAGACACCTGAGCTCCCTTATGGAAGTGTGAGCAGCTTCCATCATTAGGACCTCCCAGAGAGCTGATGACTTTGTGATTCCACCTCACTAGTAACCAGTCACCTCCAGGTGACTCATTCAGGACTCATTCCTTGGTCTCGTGCTTTTAATCCAGGTCAGCACGGGCTATCTGTC
Organism: Grus americana; assembly: GCF_028858705.1. Taxonomy (NCBI): domain Eukaryota; kingdom Metazoa; phylum Chordata; class Aves; order Gruiformes; family Gruidae; genus Grus; species Grus americana. The sequence continues at coordinate 63,835,047 of NC_072854.1, forward strand.
AGTCTCCTATCTGTTTACAACTCGGTTTCTAAAACATATATGCCAGTACAGCGACACGCTCCCCAACACCACTTCTGGCATAGCAGATTCAACCTAAAAGATGAGGGATACACAGAAGTGTTTAATTCATAACGTTTCTTTCCAGAAACAGAACTCACCTTTGCTAGTGAGAGGTCATCTGATATTTCTGCAGATCAGAGCTTTTCAACACCAGAAAGTTTTCAAAGCCCTGGAGGTAAATAAAAGAAACTGATAAACTTCCACATTTCCCAGTCCTTTGCCCTGGACCACTCAGCTTATTCACCTCTGCAGCAAGACTTGAGCAAAAGACAGCTTAATACTAACATACAGCCTGGTACAACAGCAATAGGTCAGGAAATTCTTTGAGCTCAGAGTGATCTGTGATCATGAGAACATCCCACAGACAGAGCAAGCCCAGGGAAATGTCTGAAATCAAGTGATCTCTGAACAACCCAAGGTATTTGCCACCTGGTTGTGGTACATCTAGGAGAAGACATTCCTGTTACTGATGTTTTAGCTCTCAGTATTGCTAAGAGTTATACAGTATTTCCAGAGTCCTGAAACACCACCAAAACATAATGGCAGTGCTGAAAAGGAATCTCTTCTTTGTTGCAGAGGATCATTGAGAGCCCGTGTGTTGAAGGTCTTCTCCAGACCATGCTTTCTACTGACGTTCAAGAAGACTCTCTTCATTATGTGACATCTTGCCTTGCTGAGTTGGCAAAGCAAGGTAGGGAAGCAACCCCCCAATAAATGGCTTAATCCGAGAAGGGTACCAATCCTTTATTAATCCTAATGGGGGATGAAGCACAGGTGGGCGTACAGCCCATTCTTTCCCTTTAAATCCAGTAGGAGTTTTGCCATAAGCTTCAAGAAGAGCAAGATCCAACTCACTGGCAGGATGCATGGGCTCTGTTGATTGCATTTTTTTCTGTTGAACTGCTTAAAATTTTTTACTCAAAATTCTTTGTGCTGAACTTTACTGCTGCACATGGCCTGTCTACTTTTATTTCTAACGTCACCCAGTTTCTCTAACTGAATTAATTTCACAATAGCAGAAACCAATATAAGAAGAGGAAAAGACTAAAATACAAAGGGGCTCTTTCTCTTTAATTTTTATGCACACAGATTTTATAGGAGATCCCAAATTAGCACCCATGGAAGGTACAGCACTCCTCATGGCAGAGAAGATCCGTGTAAATTCTCCCAGCCTGCCCAGCATTGGATATTGTCTGTCAAACATTTCATCTCTTGTATCTGGTGTAAGTGCCCTGCAACTGGTGACGTGTCACATTTCATTTTGCAAGAGGTGCCTGGCAGCTGCTGGACAAACTGAGCCCACTAGGCAAGAGTGGATCTCATACATAAAATGATTCGTTCTTTCAGAACACAAAACCAACAAAATAAAAATCCACCAGCCTTTCTATGAATCAAATTGATGGCCCTACCTGAGAGCATTACCTCAGGACATGATCCTTTTTTACAACCTAAACATAGTTATTGCACACGTTCAGTGCTTACTTTGCTTCTCAGGCTGCATGAAGGATTTCTTATTTAGGCGGTGTGGTTTCTGGCAGACCCCACCATTTCTTCAGCACTGGAGTTTCTGTTTACAGACTACTCCCTTATCTTTCTGTCTTCCAGAAGGAGCCACATTACACATGGTCCAATGGATGGATGAACCCTTGACAAAGTGCTTGGTGAGACTGGCTGGCCAACTGGAACATACTGAGCCATCCTTTCAAGCTGCCTCCATCATCCAGCATGTTATAGGTCACGGTAACTGTCACACAGCATTAACTGTGATTTCAAAGATATTTATAGCTGGCTGGAGTAAACCGAACCTTTTCCCAAGGGACTTAACTGTCAGGCATCAACCAACCTTTAACATTCCTATAGCATCCTCCATCTGGTCTCTACAAATTTATTAGCATAACAGCGCCTACAGTCACCTTCGAAATATACATAAAAGTGCTCAAGTGCATGAGGAAGCTCAGGGATGAAAATGGACCATATATAAAGATCTGATTCAGGTGCGTGCTGCCTTCTGCAAGCACCACCGTTCTGCAGGGCTGGTCTGTAGCCAATTCTGAGGTCCTTAAAAACAACTGAGGTAATAAGGTGGGATAATGTAAAGTACTCCTTACCAAGGGAAAGATGACAACACGTTTCAGACAAGAGGCATTGTTTTATCTGTTTGACCCTCCTTCTCAGTATATACAACGTGATGGCGTACCCCACAGATAGGAGCAGAGGTCAGTAGAGACAGTTACAATGGGATGGTTACGTTCCAAAATTTTAGATCAACTCTGCTCCCTGACCAGCAAGAGGAAAGCATCTTACTGAACCAAACACTGCTGTTGTAATTCTAGACTAGATTACCAGAAGCAGGGAAGTAAAGTGGCTTTTAAGAATGTAGCCAATATCTTTTTAGGTTTCAGTGGGAGAGAAGGAAAAGAGCATTATTTTTACCTGCAGAAAACAAACAGCTTTATGCTTAATATACTTGTCCCATGCAGCTGAGAGCCTTTAAAACTTGCAAGAAAAAAGTGTTCAGATGATTCTTGTCACGTTCTCTAGAAAATCACGGTTAAATTTTAATGCTAAGATGTGAGAAAAACTTGAGTCCGTAATGAGTCTCCAATAAGGGAAAAACACAAACCTGTTTCAATTCTGCCATTGGGGATTTGCAACAGAGCAGGCTCTCAAGCAGTGAATGGAGACCAACAGCATAACCACTTCGTGGATGGGTTAGGACGACAGGCTGATCAGCCAGCACATGCCTCATGCCAGGACCATCTCCCTACCACAGCAGCCCCCCTGGCATTTTATTTATCTGAAGATACTGTTAGAGGCTGTAGTACATGGGAGTCCTTTGCCATTCCTTGCAGTAACATTGGTTGTAGCTGAAGGTAGATGAGTCTATTAATGATCTTAAATGTTGTTACAAAAATCACTTTTCAGTGTTTTAAAGGCTCCTACTGATCTCCAGTGGTTCTCCTGTTTATGCAGAAAAAATTATGCTTTTGGTGAAGCGTCACATCGGAGAGGTCCAGGCCTACCTCAAGAATTTTCTTACCCACCGAGAGGTCCGCTTTCAGCAGCTGGGCATCTCTACATTCTGCAGACTGCAAGAAGGTATGTCCTTCCCGCTGGGTCGAGCCCCTGGGCGCTGCCAGACCCTGCCTGCTCTTATCAGTGGAAGGCAGACTGCTTTGTAACAGAAATGACAGTGCTGGGTAACTTCCTCTGGGGACTAGCTCTGCTCGCTTGAGCAAACAGAATAATTTCAAGGGTAGCTTTTACCCATTTTTAAGTAACTAAGAGTATCTTACAATAAAGGCAGGGTTTTTTTGTTTGTTTGTTTGCTTTAAAACTAAAGGCTTTGTGATCAGCAGGGAAACAGGACTTCAGCTACAGGTGTCTTTATCCAATATAAGAATGTTTGGCACTAGACACAGCCTAAAAATTTTTCAAAGATGGATTTAGTTTGGTTTGATAAAGCAAGCAAACAAGCAAGTAAAATGATTAGCTGGTACTAAAGCGGGAAAGTCTCGCGTCTTTTTCATACTTTAAATTCTGTTCCTTGATTTTTTTCTGGTTTTTATGAGGGCTTTTTTTGGGGGGGTAGAAGTTGAGTACAGATGAGAGTTACAACACGGTGATAAATGTATATAGCGTATATCTTCACATACATAAAGCCAGAGCCAAGACCCTGCTACGTCTTGATACGCACCTGTTGCATAAGGCTGAATCTGGCAACTGAGCTTTAGACATCTGGATCAGCAGCATTTAGCAGTGAACAATCTTGAATTGTCATAGGGATGAAAACTGACTTAGTATCTGCTTTGTGCGGTAGAAGATACCTTCTCTATTCTTTACGCTGTAATAAGGACCATCAACTGTATCTAACCTGAAATAGCTGCTTTCTAAGCATCTGCATTAAAATAGAGGGAAAGCCTAACACTTGTTTCTCCTCTTCAGATCCAGAATTTTCGTTAGCATTCAGAAAAAGCCAAACGGCCAAACTCCTTGAGCAAATCCGTCAACAAACAGAGGAAACTCAAGAGCTCCTTAGGGCAGCTATTTACCACAAAGACAGTTAATATTTAAGCCGGATGGCTTATGAAAACTTCCCAGATCCAAGAGCCTGAACTTTCAGAGAAGACAATTCTTTTCATTAGTTCCTGTAGTTAAAGTAACTTCAGTTTCATCATACGAAAGAGATGTTCCGATCAGAAGAATCGGAGCAGGTCAAAAGACAATCCCTTGGACGCTTTGGCTGGCTGCTTAGGTGTGCTTGACGACTATGGCTACGTTCCTTCCAGTGGTTTGGAAAACACCTGTTATGCTTGGGTAATCTTCCATGGTTTGTTTTTGGTTTCCTCACCCCGCCTCCAAAAGCCCAGCGCTGTAGTCATGAGGTTTTATTCACGTAACAGACTGATTCTATTGCAGAGGCATCTCTGAAGTACGCAGGTTCCTCTGCATTCAGCTTTATTTTATTTCTGTTCCATGTCCCTTATTTCAGAGCACAATCCAGGGACTTGACTTTAGAAAATAATTGAATTAACACATAGTATAAAGATAGCACACTACTAACAGGTTACTACACAATGTAACTGCTGAGGGACAACTCAAAAACTGTAAGAAACAAGAACAGGACAAGCCTTAAGACTGATCCTTGTGTACACTGTAGGCACTGCTCTCCATCAGAAGAGCAAAGGCACTTTGAGGCAGGTAAACGTTGCACAGAGCACGTTCAGAATATAGCCGCGACCATGAAAGATTTGGTAAGAGGTGTTTGAATACAGAAATTTCTTCTGCAAATGGGAAGTTATTTCCAAAGGTACTTGCAACAGCGAAGAAGTGAACAAATCTGGCAAAATTAGGAATTGATCTTATGTTTTGATATTGGTATTTCGTTTTAAAAGGAGCTAACAAAAAAAAAAGCTGCAATATGTTTAAATTCAGCTAATTTTCTTATGTGTATACCGGATACTGAACAACCTCCCCCTCCCTCTCCTCCAGAGGGAATCTGTCTCTCAGACCTTTTAGCCAATCAAACCAGTATTTTTTAGGAAAAAAAAAAGTAGCACAGATCCTTGAAATTACAGGGCACTAGTTTTTTAATGTAGGTTTTAATTTGTAAGAGAATTAATAATCATCATCTATTACTAATCCAATTCTACCTTTGATCAATACACGTGTTTTTAAATACAAGAATGTGGCTGGAGATCATGTTGAACTGGGTGGAATATTGAGATTTTGGAACCGCTCCTCTGGCAAACATCTGCTCCCAGATAGCACGGTTTCTTATGAAAACATTTCACAAGAGTTTCCTGTCTTTTGAGGTACTTCTGACCAAGGTATAACTCTGACGTGTGTAGAGCTTTAGCGCTGCTACTGGCCTCAAATGTGGAATAAAAGTGATATTCAAATAAATAAATAAAAAAACATTCTGTCAACTAAGAGCTCAACGTTAAATTTTACTGTGGCCCAAATCTCTAAGCTTACATGCTTGGGGGAGGCATTTCTGTTCGTGATGCTTTTTAATAACTGCGAGTTGTCTCCAATAGTAATATTTAAAAAACAAAACAAAACAAACCCAACCAAAACCACACTCAAAAGTGTCTCTATAGCGCAGTGAAAAGACCTGTTAAAGAACAAGGCAGAGAATGCAGATAGAGCTGTGCACAGCATTTTCAATATTCACGTGTGGCAGGAATTGTCTTTTGAAGCTCATGCAAAAGACCCACGTGCCCTACTGTAGGCAGCTGGGCTTATTAAAACAGAGGGCTACAGAGAGCTGAATGTCATAGCTAGGAATAAGAGCAGAAAATCTCAAACTCCGCGCCACCTCGCTGGGTGACTTTAGGTCATTTTCCAAAAAGAGAATCAGTGCAATATGAAGTAATGACATGAAAATCTGTCTCTCTTTCTTGGGTATTTATTTGTAGACATTACTTCAAGATCTTAGGAAGGAGGAAAATAACAAAGTATTCTTCATCAGGAATGAGGAGAGAAGAGACATGTGAAACAAGCAAAGCTAATTGTAAACAACCCGGTAGTTGACACCTACGGAACTAGCTTTTAGTTTGTATGTTGGACCCCTGAAACAGAAGAAATTTTCTCTCTCATTTGAAGCAAACCTAGAATGAACACACTTACAAATTGTTTTTACTGCAGTCCTGTTAAAAAAACAAACCACACATGAGAAATGAAGCAGGCTCTTCATCTCTCTGCTGCAAACAGTGAAGCAGGCATTCTGAAGTCTCACAAAAACCAATCAGCATAATTTAAACCTTAGCCGAATAGATCAAGAGCAACATAATTTAAACCTGAACCTAAATGAATCCTCAAAATTGAAGCTAAATCTTACTGGCTATTTACTTGCTCTGTTTCTAGCTGTAAGTGACCCTGTACTGATTTTTTAGTAAAAAGATTAGAGGAAACCTGAAGAAAACTTTTCAGCAGACCAGGAGTAGCAAGAAGAGTTTTCCATCATAGATTGATACCTGTTTCAACTGTGCAAGAAAATGAAAATATAAATAGAAGTAAATATTTCAAACAAGTTTTATTTGGTACTTACATGCTATATATAGACTTCAAGAAAAACTACATATCTTGGACACTTCAAAATACTGTGGCTATGTACATGGAAAACTAAAGAAAGCGAGAAAGGAACCAAATTCATTTCACTGTCACAAGCTACTATTGAAAGCGTTCTGACTGACTGGCAGTTTTTTCCCTTCCGTATATATTCTGGCAGATGAAGTCTCTTTGATTGCATTTCCATTGCTTTTATCCCAACTCCCGTGTAAGATGAACACTTGGCAGCAGCAGAAAGTCAGTTCTTCAAAATTCTTCGGCTTGTATCTCAGAGGATTTCTTCTGCTAGCACAGACTTTCCGCACAGCTTCCTACAGGCCCAGCTCATTGCTCACTAAAGGCAAGTGCAGGAATCTTAACGGTACAGTCTCTGGCAGCGTGAACCGAAACCCCATAAACCTGTTCCCACTAGCCAAGGGTCTACTTGCTGAATTCAGCCAGCAATCCGTTAAGCCCTGGTTGGTGCTTCAAACTCGGATTCCTAGAGTGAGCTCTACCTGTAACAGCACTGTTTATCAAAGCGCAAGAAGGTGCAGGATTTTACAGTTCTGCCCAACAGCAACCAAAAGTGAGGGATGGAATGACAGTAGAAATCGGCATCAAACTATAGAGAAAGCAACTGGCATTGCTCCTCTTAGCACTCAAACTGTACTGCTTTATAAAAACCACACACTACATAAAAAGCACAAACAATGACCATTTCCCATTTGCTCTGAAACGAGCAAAACCAAAAAATCCCCAAACCTGCTTCATCATCCAAAATCAAATGTGTCAGGTTTCACACAGTCTTCAATAGTCTGATAAGGCAAAGGAAAAGTCTTCCATCCCTGGAACAGCAGCAATTTACGGGACTTGGAAAAGGTATTTCCTTGTGTGTGTGTGCACGTGTGCGTGCATGCGTACACAACTTTTATAGTATCATGAACATGGATGTAACAAAAAAAATCAAGTTTGCAGTACCATTTTACCACATTATTCTAATTTATTCAATTAAATGATTTATTTCTGTACTGAACAAAATTCATAAATACATCATCTAGGAGAACAATAGGTTTTCCTCTTGTCCATGAAAAAATAACGCTTTCAAATTTTCACATTTTAAAACCTGCCTTGTTTTGTGTTTTAGAGAAAATGTGAGAAGATCATAGTGACGTCTCAATTTACAGAATGTCCCTGTAGGAATTACATTTACAAGAACCTGATACAGAAGCTGATACTTTGCCCCCATAATTAGAGTTCTCTGCAATAATATTTAAACCAACAGGTTTAAATAAAACACCCCATTAACTCTACTTGTAGAGCAATGAGGTATTTATTTTTCAAGTATTAGAACCACAAAGTGTAAAAGATTCTTTGCCAATTTTACAATTATGCCTTTTAAACCAACACCCACCTTTTTAAAAAAAAGAATCAGTCCCACCACCCAAATCAGCCCATTGCTTTCAGATTCCAGTGTCTTGTGTCTTAAGGAATGCAGAAATATCCATTTACTAACAGAAGAAGCTTGTTGGAAAAAGCCGTATTAAGTAATGCACGTGAAGCATGATTTTTCTAGTGATGAAAGCTATTAGAAAGGTGATCCAAGTCTATTCCCATCATTTCTTCTGCTGGTTTTACTAAAGTCCTTCCAAAAAAGATATTCAATAAATCTTTTAAAAAACGGAGAGGAAAAAAATAAAACACTCCTTCATTGCATGGAAGAAACTCCACTGACTGCAGAGATGCTCATAATCACCTTTGGTTCTTCAGAAGAAACGATCAGATCACTTCTACAACAGAAGGTATCAAAAATGACAGGTCAGCAAATTGTGACAATGCTTACTTCAAAGTGCTATTCATTTATGCAATTATTTTATTCTAAGATGATTTTTCTTACATTTTCTAGCCACAGAAAAAGAAAACAGTAGTCCAATTGAGTTTGCTAAGTTAGTATGTGTTTACCTAACATCCTTTAAAAGTTGTGATGTAATTCAGAAAAATCCAGTGTGCTGCAAACCATCCCTCAATACTGATGGCAGCAAGAACTCGATGAGGGAAGTACATCCAGAATTCTACACAGAAGGTGGGTACTGGCTCCCCTTCTACATGTGTGTATCAGGTATCACACTTGCAGAACTGGAACACGGTTGCCAATCATAAGCGAGGAACGGCAGTTGTCACTGTTACCCTTTCTGTTTGAAAGCACAGGGCAAACATTTTCAAGCAACCGCAGATGGCAGAGTGTGCCATGTGACTGAGAACCCCTCACCCAAAAGATGAGGCCTCACCATTTACACAGCATCTGTACGTACTTGGCATGCATTGCTTTACAAAGAGAGCTCCTTTCCCCAAATAATAAGGGGCTTAAAAATGCTTGAATTAATCAACTTCTTAATCAATTAAGAGCTCTAGGTCCTCTGTCACTTACAACACATTGCAAGTGTTAATGAACCAAGGCAAACCTACCTGCTGTTTGATGTGTTTGAACGCTATCTACCTGAGGCAAGAGAGTCCCCTTATCTTCAAAGGCTAGAATTGGATTCAAAGGAATTTCAGGACTATTGCTTCCATCATTGGTCATGGCATCCAGCCGGGAAGGTTTAGAACCAATAGGCAGGTTTATGATCTCTTCAAAGTTATCATTCTGCATAGATGTTCCATTTTCATTTGCGTTTTTCTCAGGATTAAGATTGCTGAAAGAGAAACATGAGTATTTCCTCCTACCTTCATCTAGAACCTCAAAACAATATTATAAATGGAAAAGTATGCATTAATCTAGAGCATTCTTTTAGACCGCAAAACCAAAACAATGCTTCTGCCACAGTAGAAAACCTGTTTTTGCAGCCAAGCACTAGATATGCCTTCCCTCAAACACATGGGAGAGTCATTAGATGTGGCCACACGACACCCAGAACCGTAGAGAGCCTCATGGCCACTGCAGTTCCGAGAAGTGACTGCAATGGGAAGCAGTAAGAAAACCTCTGCAGCACCACCACTGCTATCTCGAGCCACCCACCTAATGCAATTTACAGCCTCTAACATCTTTTCCAGCTCTCATAACCTTTGCCATACCCTTCCTCTTATTGCAAGTCAATGTAATTGCCCTTAGATAAGATCACTGTCATTTTTGTTATTCCTTGGATCACCTCCTGCCTCCAATTTCGGAGCAGCCTCTTCTACCTGCCACTCACCCAGAGAAAAAACTCTCTTACCAATGCACTTCTCTTTCAGTCCCTCCTCCCCTACAAGTTCTTGGGGCTTATTTCCAAGGCACTGCCTGACTCTGCACTCCTCCCGCTGAACATGCCCAAGCCAAAATAAACACCTCCCAGCATCCCTCATGTCAATCTGCACTTTCTCTTTCCATCTCCCACTTGAGAGATGCCTTATGAGCAAGCTCTTGTACGCCTCCCCCAGTCAGAAGCAGTGCATGCACAGACACACTCTCCAGTTCCACACGCTCTCCTGAGAAGACACACGATCATGTCTCGGTCACAGCCTTGCCGGTCCGCTCCCCACCCTTGTATTAGGCCCTGCGTTGTCAAATCCTGCTGCCTTTGCAGATGGCACACGCTGTCCTGCCAGAGGGGAGAAACCAAGGTGCTGCTTTAGTGAACAGGATGACAGTAAAGGGACCATACGCTCCTCGAGAAAGAGCAAGTACTCAACCGAGACTCAAAACCCATGTGATCTTTCACAGGTGCTTCTTAAGGCCCCAACAGTTAGATCCTGGCAATCTTAGGTACCTATTCCCTATTCAGACCATGTCACAACTGTTCAGGTTGGTTGGAAATCCTTCAGACCTAAAGGCTCAGATGCAATTTTCCTAGATTTAAACTAGGTTATCAATTTCCTCAGGCCATTTTTGAGCAGGTGGCTTGGTTTCACAGGCTAATTTTTTCCTGACAGTACATTTACTAGTCTTTAAAAAAAAAAATAAACCTGCTTGTAATTGGCATCGGCTTATTTTCATTTGCTGGCTTCTTTGGGTGTCCAACTTCACAATTACAGAATTGTTTTACAGCACTTTCCAAGAGAGAGAAAATAACTGTTGCTCTTTCGAAAGTAGCAACACTTCATCCAAAGCCCAGATTTCCTGTGAGAACAACATGCTGGTTTTCATATCAAGCCTTTCCCAGTTTTTCAAACCATCACCAGTTCTTTTTCCAAAAGGCATTCCCCTTTTTTTCATCTGTGGATATGCTGAGCGAATTTCAGAGTGAAAAATACATTTCACTGCACTGAGTTTGAGAGCAGACACAGAAATGCTGCTGACTGCCTGGGAGACATCACAAATCACATCACCCTTTTGTGCCAGAGAGCCACATATGTAAGACAAGGAGCAGAAGCTGTGAAATGCTTTAGGACTAATAAAACCTGTTCTACAATGTATAGTTATTAGGTTATTATTTAGTATAACTTATCCTATTACTTATTTCATCCCCATCCTACTGCCAATAACCTTACCAGAGCTGGGATAACATGGCAAGTTTGATGGATGGGGTAAGAAGGGGGGGGGGGGGGGAAGGAGGGGAAGAGAGCAACTGCTCATTCAGGTAAATTAAACAGCATAGTACTTCAAGAAGCATTGGGACAATGAAGACGATTCTTCCTTCTGCAAACAGATAGTAATTTTTCTATCTGATTGATCAGCTGATTTCATAGATAAATAGTTCTTTATATTTATTTGTCATTGCACTGCCAGTATTACATACCGAGTTAGACCAGGATTCACAGACTTGAAAGATGTCTTTTGAGATCAGGGAGTCTATACAATCACAAAGGGGGTACAGAAGAAACCATGACTATGAATTCCTATATTTTATGCTGTAACATCTTCTCTATTTTATGCTGTTTGCTCCACCAGATTACTAGGGGAGCAAGCTTAGAAGAAACAAAGGGAAAAAACAGAACTGTGGAATTAATTCCACTGACATCTTCCAGGCCATAAACTCAAAAGGAGATTAGAGAAATTCCTAGGAGACTGGTATGCCCTCCAGCTTCTGGTAATTAGCAGCTTAGGGACTGCTTGAGCCTATGGTTGTGTTTTGACCACAATGCTTAGTAACCCTTCATTGACTAGAGGATCTCCTGGTGCTTACCTTTTTCCTTTACACTCTCTCCCCTAAGTGACTGCTACAGGCCGTTAAAGCAAAGGACACAAAAAAAGTAATGGATTTTTGACCTGCTACAGCTGTTCTTACTCTTATGTCACATTCTTAGAGATGTCTCAGTGTCCAGCGCAACACTGGAGATACTCTTTTTAGGCATACAATATTGCACATATGTTTCTAAGAACTGGATAATTACGGCATTGTAACATATTCCATTAAGTGTGCTTGTAGCAAGACACCTATGTAATAGAGTTGCCTGAGTTATTGAGAGTGCATTTCCAAACATAACAAGCCTCTGAAGGACAGCTTCATGGGAGCTTAAAAAAAAAAAAAGCATCTGTGCAGCTTCGCATTTTGAGCTGGACAAATCAATATTAACAAGACAGATTAGAGGCAGTTGAGAGAAGAGCAGCCAATTTCATTAAAGAAATTGGAACATCCAAAACGTTAAAAACTACTGACAATTACATCTGATGTAGATCTTTTTAGCCAAAGCTCTGTGTAGACATAATCTATATGTAAAGAATTTGAAGAGACTACAAAGAAAAAAGACCAGAATTTGTATGTCTGTCTTTCTCATCACCCATTTGAAATTGACATTGATTAAGGAAAAAAAAAACAACCCAACTGATTTGCAGGCCTTTGGAATGTGCCAAAATACTTCTGCACCTGCTATTCCTAATCTGAAAGGCAATGTCAGTCATCTCATTTATTGACGTGATTTTCACGGAGACGTCACTGATAAACATTAACAGCAAAATGGACCCCAGGCTTGGGCATGACTTTAAATAAAGCAGTGTTTATATTTAATCCACCGAGACAAGAGCACTCAAATCAGTCAGGAACGAAGAGCTGGAGGCCTGAAGAAGGGAAAGTAGTGCCAAAGCAAATTTCAAGCATGCTATCCTACAGACTCAGCAATGAACGCTACCTAAGCATTTGAACTCAGCAGCATTCTTTTCCAGGGACAAGATTATCAAGGCAATCACCTTGTCTAAACTGTCTATTTCTAAAATCTGGTTATCTGATCTACCCAGACCCAGCTCCCTTTATGCAGGATGGAGAGACACAGATGAGGTGAACTGTGCTCACTGAGGCCCATTGCAGGCATTTAGAGAAAGCAGTAGAGGAACAAAAATGGAATTATGGGATAAGTATCATAATGAAAATATGGTTAACATAAACCACTGTACTGAAATAACTTTCTGAGAAGTAACAGACGGGATCTAACTTGGGCAAAGAATTAGAAAGCAAAGAACAAGCAAAAATCTGCAAGTGGGAGACGGATTAGGCAGCTGTACTGGTTATCCAACTCCAGCATCTAATGCTGTTTCTTCCAGTTCTACTGTTCAGTAAAGCAAGAAAAAAATAGAATCTGGAAAGATCTTTTATAATTTACAAAATGTTTGAAAAATAAGATGGTATTTTCAAATGATTGTTTCAAATTCATTTTTCCATTTGTTGGAAAAAAGCAACCCAAACCCCAGAATCTAGCCAGAAGTTAACATGCCATTAATAAAGAGCTACCAGTTGTCTTGGTAATTCTAGATTCTTTACTAACAGGGAAATTTCCATGGTATGCTCCATTTTAAAATATATTTCATGTTGCCATAGTAGTACTGGTTGAGTCATACACCTGGATGAGAAATGTCTGCATTTAAGTTTAACTGTGAGGCTTCTCACCACAGACTTATAGGTCAGATATGAGGTCACTCTACCCCCGCCATTAATAATTCACTATTCTTCATTAGCATTTGAGCAGTAAATTGTTTAACCAAATTTACTTGTGGAGAAGATATGCAGAAGCAGCATAGGGGGCAAAACCAGAACCCTTGCAGCACCACTTAAAACTACGTACCACAAAAATCATGTTCAGATACATCGTTGTAACTCAGACAACTAAGAAAAAAAGGAATTGTTTCTATAAACTGAGAATTCATGTAAGATCCATTCGAAAACCTTGAGCACTAACACAGTAAAACAGCTCAATTCACAAGCAAGTATTATCTGCTTTTTTCTTTCATGATGCAAAGTGAAGAAGCCTTAGGCCTAAGGAAAAGTGATTCTTGTTCATCTGTTTAAAACACAGGAATAGGAATATCAATAAAAATTGTGACAAACTATTTGGTGGGACAGATGATAGTGCCAATCTATCATCTGCAATAAACGTTTATTAATAAAGCTAATGATTATTGACAAGAGATATATAGTAAATAATTCATCAAATCACAGCATTTTCATTAGGGTTTATGAATTAATTGTCTTGGAAAGCTAATGAAGTTCCAGTACAATGAGATCTGCATTGCTGATCAAAAGCAGCAACAGAGAATGGTGAAATACTGAAATAGATTGCCTCACTGTGCCAGAATTCTTTTAAATTTTCTCAGTTGCGAATCACCTGAATTCACCTGAATCCCAGCCAGAGCTGACACAGGATGGATGACATGATAGGGAGGAATAGGGATGAAGGTTCAGCACAGTAAGCAGTCAGGCAACTGCCCATTATGCCCCACAGTAGAACTGCTCATCTTCACACAAACCTCTAGTAGCTTTCCACGTCCCCCTCCTTCAACACTACTGGTGCAAGGGACAGAGCACCTGCACTGTCTGGGGAACGGCCCCAAACATGTGTACTCTGGGTTTGGTCCCTGACCACCAACCACCACTCCTGTTCAAAGACATGCATTCAGGCCAGACCCCGGTGCTGTACAAAACAAACCCAGCGACACTTGGACTTCTGTCCTGGACCTAGTGAAACTTCTCACGCTTTGTACACTGTAGGAGGAGAATGAGACTGACTGTTGCTCTAGGCCTTAAGATGACTCCTCTCCTTCACTCCCTCCTCTCGCCCATACACACACCACAAGTCCCCCAGGCAAAGCCTTTTTAAGTTCTGCTCAGAAATCTGAGCTATCTTACCCTTAAAACATGCTCAAGTCTTTTCCAGACAAAAGCCAAATCTTTCTTGGGGCTGGAGTGAGGTGCTGCCACAAGAGACCATCTCCACCCGTTGCTATTGTTTGTGCTACAACGTCAGGTACATCTAGGTGCCAGACAACCGCAGCACATGAGATATAGTAGCAGTGGTGTTGGCACCTGTGGCTTTGACCATGTGATAAACCTACGCTGCTACGTATTCCTTACAACAGCTTTTCAGGCTGCCTGAGCTAAGCTGACACTGGGATGCTCCCAAGCGCTTCAGCCATTGCCTTCCCAGTCAGCGTGGATGTACCCCCAGAGTCCTTCTGCACCCTAACTGGCATGCCAGTTTCCCCTTCCACAGCCTTAGACACACTTCCTACTTTTGTCGCTATTCTTCCACCTCACAGATTCATTCTTCACCCTGGCCATTCAGAGGTTCCTTCCACCACATTATAATGCTACATGACAGCCTTCATTATCATGGCACTTTTTATATTACAAACATCAAGGTGCATATAAGGCTGGGAGTGATTAACATTTAATAGCTGCCCCAGACAATTATGAGGCAGCTCTGTGCAGCTCATCCAATGCAGCTCAGTGCTCAGTCACTGACAGAACTTCTCTCAGCAGGAGCATCCTTGTCAGCATGACAGCAGGCTAAGATCCCCCAGGCATATGGGGGGGACCAAGAGAGGGCAAATTCCTCCTTCAATTAGTGCCAATCACACCCTGAAGCACACCGCCCATTACAGTCTGCGTGATGGCTTCCCACATTCAAGTTTTTCCATGCATATTCTGGCACTACCTGCATAAAACATGAAAAGACTAAGGGATTACTTGGCTTTCTGCATTACTAAAATTGGAGTAACTGACAGCTCATGCTTATGTAACAGATTCCACTCAGTTTAACACCAAGGTTTCAAGCATTTCAACAATTTCTCAAAGTCTGAGTGATTTGCTTCATGGTTACAGAGAGCTCTCAGTGTTAAATATCTGCCTCCCCAAATTCTCCTTATAGAGGACAAATGTGGGTTGGTTTTTTTTTTAAATGCAAAGCCAAAATGAGTAGTGCTGTGTCTCACACGAGAGACTTTGGCTTAGTAAGTAAAATTTGCTAATACTTCAAGCAGTTCAGAAATTGAAACATCTAGGTTGAAAGCACAGCGTTCATTATTCCAATCAAGAAAACTAGCACTGCAAATCCAGAGTGGTTTTTATGAAACTTAATTCATGGAAAGGAACAGAAAAAAAATTACCCTCTCCACTACGTTTCAATTTATGGAGTAATTGCTGGCAAACAACACACTGTTCCAAACACTGCAAAGAACATGCTCTATTTTTACAAAATTCTTCCCTGTAAGTTGGCAAAAATGGGTTACTGCTAAGTGAGAGACGATAAGGTTCTTTTCTGAACACAGGGAAAGATAAAAATAAACAGGAAACAAGGCAGATTGAACAGCTGTCTCTTATTTAGTTAATGAATACATGGATCTTAAAATAATTTATTAGTCTGGTAGCCCTCATCCTCTAAATACCCTCCAATACTTAGGACTGTTCTTACGTGTCCATGTTTACGGGGGGTTGATGTGAAACAATCACACGTGTGCAGGTGACGGGTTTCCCGTTGTGTGGAGATTGCGTTGCATGCTGAAGCTGAGGTCCTCCTGCAGGTTCCAAGGGTGATGCAGGACTGGTTACAACTGGAGAGAGAAAACAGGTTTTCATAAAACCAAGCAACGTCCATCTACCTGCAGGTTAGGATAGAACATTTGCTACAAAAGACAGCAGCACAGTCAAGGCGAGCTACAGTTTTAAAAAAATGGAGTTCCCACAGCCCTTCCTCCCCCATCCTGCTCCTCCTTAATCAAGTTTCTGGGCACACAAGCCCTGTTTCAGGTCCGAAGTAAATGCCACAGATTTCAAAACTATAGCTTTATGGACAAGAATAAACATTTTACAATTCCAACACATAAACCAATGGTCAAACCAGGCTGATATCTGACAGAATATTATGCTGGCACTTTTCAAGCAGCAATAGAGAATGGAATAGGAGAACACTGGGACATCATCAATTCCATACACTGGTATTTCTTGGCTTCAGTGTTGATCCCTGACTGTAACCCAAAAGGAAATCAAGAGGGAAAAAATCTCCATAGGAAGGATACTTCTTTCAACAAGTACCAAATTACTACTAGAAAAAGCTGTAGAGAGCAACATAAAACTAGACCATCCTTGTGCCTCCTGCAGAGGCCATATGACAGATGTTATTAGCCTGCCTCAGGATGTTCTTTTAAAGCACAACTACAGCCTTCTGAATTGTGTCTGCGGTCACACTAATTCACATACAGGTCAGTAAAAGGAAGCAATTGCACCCCACCCATACCAGCATCTGTTACAATAATTGCAAGGACAATTTAGTATTTGTAGGCTTGGACACATTTATATCAGTTATCCAAAACCTCATCTGATAAGCCACGCCTTCAACCACTAAATGTTTGAGCTAAAATCTTCTATACTGAATGTCTTAGTCTGATCTTTGGCAAGTTTACAAATACAGGTTTTGGTGCTTCTACAAATGGAGTAAGAGGAAAATAAATTGGCTTTAACTTTTAAAAAGAAAAAGCAGACAAAAAAGTTCTGCTTTGGAAATGCAGAGCTATATCCTATTTTGAAGCAGAGACCAAACAAATGACAAAAAGGTGATGGATTTTGTTTCATTTTGTGATATGGCCATTCCCATAAAGGTCTCCTCAGGCTTTGCCAAACAGTAAAACTAAAATAACCACAAACAAACAAAAAAAACCCTAAAAAAAAAAATCATTACCATTTCTGTATGGTCAGAAGTCTGTTAAAAGCATAGTATGGAAAGTTAGTTGGCTGAAATACGTCCATGAATTCATACATTGAACTCAATAGCATATCTAGCTAGAGCAAAGCCAAGCAGTAGAGCAACCCCGAGGGTGATGGCAGTTTTCTCTTTATTCAGTCACGCAAGGACTCCAGCCTTCCCTCGGGCCTGGGGAAGTGGTGGCCCAAATTCTCCTCTGCCTTAGGAACCTGACTGCTTGTCTTCTACCTCTGGAGGGAAAGCACTAGCCACAGATTACAGAGCCATTTGTAGTTTCAATAATGGTTTATAGCAGCTTCAACACTGCCTGCAGCAAAAGATGGCATCCCATATGCATTCTGTTGTATTAGCAGTTCACAAAGTCTTTTCCCCCTAAGACAATATGTAAACAACTTCCAAACACATGTAATGAAATGTGTCAAAAAGTCTCCTCGTAGTGCTAATTATAACATTCATTTTAAACATTAAGAAAAAAAGTCGTACATCAGCCAGTGCTGTTATTTGTCCTCCCTGTTACTCAAGTACAAAGGAGAAAATGAATAATGTCATTTAATATGTTATGCTACAATAGGATAAGCCATTTGATAGCTTTACTTCAGTATCTTTAAATAGTGCTAATTCATATTTGGTGATTGTTGAATATGAGCTACATTTTATTTTTCTTCCTTTATTGTAAATATTAAAGTCTTATATAAGACTTTACCTAAAATGACCAGGAAAAAAAAGAGGGAGCATAACACAAGGAAAGACTAAGAGTGTGGGTGTGACAGGGAGACTAAGCTTTTGTAGGACCTGAATTTTGGGGGAAAAAACGAAAGAAACAAAGAAATTAAGACCAAGTGAATAAGGCAGCAGGTGTGGGAGAAAGAAGTCACAGGGAGATGTTTAGAATAATGAACAGTTTGTTTTGATGACTGAGATGAAATAATCCTTTAAGAAAATGGACTAAGTCTGCAACAACCACATCTGTAGTACTGTGCAAAAGAAACTGTAGAATCAGTTTCTTTTGTGATCAGGATCAGAAAATAATTTGTTTCTTTTCACTTTGTAAATAATTAAACTTGGTAAGCAACTCCATCTCATTATATACCGATGTGACAAAGTTGCTGAAACAGCTGACTCAGTAATGGCTAAACTCCTATACAGAAAGGTTAAATAAACAATGTTTCTTCAGATTCATGGTTTTCTTTACTGCAATTAGTGTGCCAAGTTTCACAACTGTATCTCAAATCACTGTGCTTATTAAGCATTTATTCACCTGTTGTGCTCAGGGCACAGTTAAACACAATACCTGCTTCTCCAGTAATGTTTGCCTTTGATATATGTCCATTTTGCTGGTCATTGGGTTTCTACAAAGGAAGGACAGTTTTGTAAATTAAAAATGGCACAAGGGAAAAGAAGTGAAACGTGTCCAATATTTACACATGTTAAGTAGCAGCACTGACCTTATCTACAGCTTCTACACGCCTAGTTCTCTTCATGATCTCCTCAAGCCTCTACAATGAAATGTAAAGGGGTAAAATAATGTTTGCTGGCATCAATTTAAAAATCTCTCTCCCATACCACAACTGCTTGTCATTTATCAGTTGCATCTGTTTATTGCAAAAAGATGAATTATTTATTACTTTTGGCAATATTCCCTCCACTTTCATATCAGGCTACGCAGCTGAGGACCGCAGCTTTTCTGAGGGCACATTTATATCATAGGTAACTTTCTACAGCGGAGGTGGGAGCAAACTGCTAAGGCAAAATGAATTACAGTTTCTCTGCATGTGCCAACTTACCTTCTTCCTTTCCAAGCGCTCTTGCTCTTCTCTTTGGAAATGCTTTTCACGTTCTAATCGAATTCGCTCTGCCTCTTCCCGTAGGCGAGCTTCCTCTTCTTTCTGAGTTGATGGTAAAAGAAAAAGCAGCAAGGAATAATTTACTATTTACGGACAGATTTACACTGATATCTGCTTAACTATGCATATCTGCAACACCCTGAAAAGACACTTTTGGGGTTGATAAGTAACCAGCAATCTTTTCAGACTGAATTGCATGCTTCTTGATTAATCTCCATGTTTTGCATAGCATTAAGAGATGTGTAACTAAACAATGGACATCATATTTGGTTCTGTGCCTGTTCTAGGACATGTAAGCATGAAAGCACACCAGCTGACAAATAAGGAATACATTTCCTAACCCTCAGCACTAATGTAGCAGCCAGGAAAGTATTAGAAAGATTCATTTTTTGAGTGGTGGATGGTTTTGAGAGTCAAACAAAAGCAGTAGAATGTTTTATTTGGCCAATAGAGTCATCACTTAGTGAGACCAAGGACACATAGCCACAGGTACATTCGCACAAACTTTCCATTCCTGCTTTTTTAATTAAGCGTAAAACTTGCCTGGAACATACTGTAGAGAGGCCTTGCTCCCTGACAGTGACAGTGTCAGCTACTACAATAGTTCATTTGTTACAGCTGTAACATCCAAAAAACACTTGGCCATGCATTATCTCTGAGTGCTAAACTGGGGATGTACCTCAGTTTAGCATTTCAAAGAAAGCAGCACGTCTTCTGAAAAAGAAAACTGCAGTTTCTAAGCTATATTCACTGACGCAATCCGTTAAACACTTATTTTCAGAAGCATACATTTAGTTATATACCAGAAGAAAAAAACCCTAATGTCTATGAGGCAGACTGAAGTGCTGAATTTTGGGAGTGAGAAAGTACAGGCAACAAGTAAAAGCACATGCAAGAAGAATCCTATCCAAAGTGCTTACCACAGCCTCTCCTGAAGTCAGTCACCAATATTATGCCCATCAAAACTGAGAGCACTAGAAAAATTGTATTTTGATTTATTTACTCTCATGTCTTTTGAGTAGCTGCTCTGATTTCAGGAGGACTGCACCAGGTAAAGGTTCTCCTTGGCTTGATTAAAGTGATCAAAACCTACCCCTTCCCACTAGCCCAGCACAAAAGCGACATTGGGCACAGGATTAGAACTCAGCAGTGCTATGTCTCCAACACTCTGAATAGTTAGTTATCTTGGCATCTAGACTTTCTATAACTGTGGGGACAAAGTTCTGTGGTATAATACCATTCAGTAAAATTCCCCAATACAACTCGACTGGTTTTTTCCATCACAATTTATCAGGAATAGGAATAGATTTGTTTTAAATAAATAAATTCTACCGGGGGGGGGGGGGGTGGGGTGGGGTGGGGACGACAAACCAAAACAAAAAAAACCCACCCAAAATTCAACTCCCTACCACATGTTTTGTCAGGAAGAAATATCTTTACTCTTTGAACCACTCTACGGAATGAAATCTGCCATAACCCTATTCACTTCATATATAGCATTTAAATTTTAGATATCCCTTTTATGTAGGTGCTGTATAAGAGGTGTTGTTTCATCCACTTCGCTGCCAACCAGACTGGCACACAAATTCCACGAGGGGAGCGTACTTGTTTCTGAATGCGCTCCATCTCTTCTTTCTCCTTCTGTTCTCTCTCTTCTGCCTGTCGGCGCAGCCGTTCTTCCTTTTCCCGCTCCTCCTCTGCATCCTTTCGTTTTTTCTCTGCTTCCTGTCTGCGAGCTTCTTCCTCTTCTCGGCGAGCTCTTTCTTCAGCTATCCTCTGTGACAGCTCCTCCTTCTTTTGTCTGCAATCATGAAACAATCAAGAAACATAAGTAAAAAAAGGAGGGAAAAAACCCAAACCACCAGATTCCTGACCCAAGACACCAGCACTGCAGAACAGCTGGATAAAGGTTGCACTGCTGTCTCGTTTTATAAGAGCATCAAAACACCTGAACTGGGTCGAGCCAAGTTGTCTGTTCTGCTTCCAGCTTCAAAGATGAAGCCCCGTGGAACATGAAAACTTTGCAAGACAATACCAATGCTTCTCCAGCATATGCCTGGCTTCCACTGGTCTATGACTCGGGTACCTTCTGAATCAGAAACAGTATCATTGACTATAACACATCCTGCAAAACACTTCTTTCTGTAATTTCATTTAATCATACTTTGAAATAGTATACATTTTTGGCACCCATCTTATCCTGTGGCAACGACTCCTGAATTTTGAAAAAAGCATACAATTCTGCTGATTTTTAATGTTCTTCCTAACCTCACTTAATGCTCCTTCATCCTTGTATTATGGGAGTCAATAACTTTTCCCCTTCGCTTTTGATGTTAACCAAATTATTCAGGACTTTGTAGCTCATCATATCTCCACTCAGTAGTAGAGGGCAGATGGTCTTCCCAGCTGAAGAATCCTCACCAGTTTGGTAGATTTTCATGTGAGAGTTGTTCTATACTTGTGATCTTCTTTGGCATTTGTCTTCACTTATTTTCCTAGTTTTACTGATTTTATTATCTCAAAAAATATAAAACTCAACATTCAAGATGTGGATTCACCTTGAATAGTTCAGAATGACATTTTCATTTTGTTCTCCTCTTTTAGTAACTCGTCAGAGTTCATTTATTCTGTTGACCATTGACTCAGCTGATACTTTCACATACTCAACTCCAAACAAGACCTCTTCCCTCAGAAATAATTAGCCTAGAGACCACTACCACCACATGAGTTGTTAGGTTTATTTCCCTATATGCATTCCTTTATGCTTAGCGATATTGCAATTCAGCTTCCATTTTATGTCTCAGCAATATAAGATACGTCTGAAACTCTTCACAACTGCTTTATATCACTGAAGACCAGCATTATCTCACTGGCCACAACTCTTCTCAATTTATGAAGGTACTGAACAGAGACTGAAAACTCCTTTCACTGTGAAAGCGGATTGTTCTTTACCTTTTGTTTTTGATCTTTCAGCTTTAGTATTTACTCACCATATTACTCTTACGCCACAGCAGGTTATGTTCTTTGAAACCCTTTTTGAGAGGGACCATGCTGTGAGCCCTTCAGAAAGCCAGGCTATTTTAACTGGCTCTGCCTTGTCCCTATGTGCAGCAATGTTGCTAAAGCACTCCAACAAAATCCAGAGGCATGGCATCCCTCTAAAAAGGCACTCAACTTGTGTCATAGCCACAGTCATAACTATCCAGATGGGCTACTCATTTGCTAGTAGAAAACGAGATGCAACATCAATTCCTCTCCAAAACTGTTGAGGGTCTTGATTTCAAATGAGAAAACAAAGACCTTTAAGTCACAGCCGTTGGACACCTAAAGAGACATTGTCCCACATTGTCACAGCTGTGCAGAGTTCCCTAGCTGGAATAAATAAGTATAGCTTTGTTAATCTCTGAGGAAATAATGAATCACTATAGCAAGGATCTGCTCTCTCCTCCTGTCCTATTTTAAAGCACTATTTGGGATAAGTTTTAACCTTACAAATCTGCTTAGGTATATATTGTGCCTATGAAAAACCCCAGCAGGAAAATTCTTTTTCAGGGTGGGGGAACCAAACTCGTGTCTCCTGCACTTCAGTACTGTGCTTCATATATTGTAACAACAGAATATACACAAGAAGCTGCTAGGAGGCTGCTAAAAACATGTCTTCTCCACTGCAGAGGTCTAGAATCACCTTTCAAGTTCTTCTCTCTCTCTCCTTTCTTGCTCCTCCCGTTCCCGCTGCTCACGGGCAAGACGCCTCTTCTCAGTCAGCAGCCTTGCTGCTTCTTCGGGGTCAGTTGTACCTGCAGAGGTCTTGGTGGGGGCTGGGGGTGGAGAAAGAGCTGGCAGAGCAGGAGGTAGGGATGGGCTGGCTGCTGAAACAGACGGGAAGGAAAACTAGTTTGTACAGACACAGTAGACAAGATGACACTTTTTTGAAAGGAACAGAAAATAGCTTCAAATATTCTGTAAAGTATTTTCAAGCTTACATGGTTTTATAAATGATTCCGAGGAGAAAGAAGTTTCTAGATGCTAGAGATTCATATTTTCTTAAGAAATTTGTTCTTACAGGGTATGTGAAAGCAGCTGCAGTTGAAAGTTTAAGCCAACTTTTCTGTTAGAAGAATAAATGCCAACAGGAGCTCAAGATGAATTATGCTGACTCAGCAAGTCCCTACCATCACATTTCTTAAGTTTGCCCAATTCTATTCAGAGAGCAGAAATAAAACATTGTGGTATTGTATTTTCCTCTGTCTGATAGTCTACATCTGAAGAGCAGAGCTAGACTTTTTGGTGACAGGCCAATCACTTTTGGTGACTTGGTGATCTCAAACATCAACTGTCTGAAGTGATCTGCAATGAGGGTAGGACACAAACTATCATCAATTTTGCAGTTACTCCAACCTGAGGTAACTCCTGTGACCAGAACACAGCTTCTTAACAAGCTTTGCCACTATTGGTGAAATGTGTTCAAATCTTAACAGTGCCTTCATATAAATTCTTTACCCAGTACCAGCCTTGGCCACCTGGTAGAGGTGGTGTCACAGGTTTGTTTTCTCAAGTAAAACACTAGTGCACATGTCTGGAAGTTTGCCTGGCATTCTCTAGCACAGGTACAGAGCACTCCAACTGCACTTTTTCTCTAGAGGCCAGGGACCATTACCAACCCACCAGCTAACTGAAGGAAGCATTCCCAGGGTAATCACTTCTGGTAATGCAGACAAGCATGGATAGGCAAGACTTTGAACTTGCAATGGGATTAGATTCTGATCCTGGGAACATACATGTAAAATAAGTTATCAGGAACAGCCAGGCGATGATTTTAAATCTACATTTCTAACTATCCTTTGGGATGTTATAGCATTTTCCTCACCTCACTAACAATTTTGAGAGGGGTTTCCTCCCTGATTCCCCCCTCCTACACCTTGTCAAGTACACAAA
Organism: Grus americana; assembly: GCF_028858705.1. Classification (NCBI taxonomy): domain Eukaryota; kingdom Metazoa; phylum Chordata; class Aves; order Gruiformes; family Gruidae; genus Grus; species Grus americana. Next base: position 63,859,322 of record NC_072854.1, read on the forward strand.
CACAATTTCAGCTGTTTTCTCTGTGCTGAATGCTCACATCTGTGACCTCTCTGCTCTCATCTTCTGCCAAGTAAAAACTCTGCAGGTCTTTCTATAACTGCTTCGGGTCTTTCATCTTGAATTCAAATGATAAATGTACACCAGTAATTTAAAGAGTGCCAGGACCTGTTCTCTAGCTCTGAGGTGAGCTGGCACACTTCAGCCTGAGCCAGAACAGCATACTTTCACATTACCAAAACAGGTAATGTGAATGTTCCACCCCTAGGGACTGGACTAACTTCCAAGATGTATTTGGGAACTCAGAAAACTCTGGGATGGTCAAATATAAAAAGTTACATAATTTGATTACTCTCAAGCTTGAGAGCCTTTGAGAGCTGTGGTCTTAGTAGCCCTGGCGACAGAAGGTAAGAAAATGCGGGACTGTAATTACAATCTGGATCAGAAACATACCAGAAAGCCTGGCTGTAATAGTCAAACAGTATAAATGACAGAGTTCTTGTACCTTGGCCCTTTGTAATTTACTAACACAGATCAAGGCAGGGCTGTCACTCCTGAAGGGAGCACACCTTTGTGCTGCTTGGGGCTCACTCCTTGCCTCAGGTGCTGAAGCTGGCAGTGTAACAAGTAGCCTGCTTAATGCACACCTGCCCTGCTGTGAGAAAAGAGGAAAACAGCTTGCACAGGCACACCCAAAATACCTTTAAAACTTCATTGGTATTAGTAAAGTCATGTGAGATTTGCCAGCAAAAGCTTGAATAGTTCCATGAGTGATCACTACCTGCTGACCTCCGGGCTCCTATAACTACAGTGCTAGCGGGTAGCTGAGCCAGACAGGTTAAAGGCCAGTTCAGGTAACTGGCAGAAATCAGCTACATTCACCTGCAACACAGACCTAGGAGAATCAGCAATGGCCCTCTAGCCCCAAATGCTGTACTTGTCCCTCTCTAGATTCTTGCATTCTACCAGCAGCTAAGTTGTGGCAGTTTGGGACTCCATCTGCAGAACAAAGCCTGTCCTCCAACCTCACATGTAAAATGCTTAGCCTGAGGTCTCAGTCTTTGGTCCTAACCACCACTTCCTCTGGCTTTGGCAAAAGACATCCAAGGTGAAGTGCTGCTCACCACTTTGACCTATAGTAGCCTTCTCTTTTGCTCCTCTTTACTACATGTTTCTCTGCTGTGAATACAAACTACTTCACTTCTGAATATCTTTATCACACATAACCTGTTTCCTAAGTGACCTGTTACTAAGCAACCTTGTCACAAACTCAAATATTGACTGACTTTGCAAAGTCGGGCCTCTCTTCCTCCTGAGCTAAACTGTCAAAAAAGCATGACGATGTTTCTCTGGTCTGCACCTTGTACTGGGGAACTACAGCTTGTAAACGTTTGCTAAGTTATCTCAGTGGTAACCCTGAAATCCTCTTAAAAAGGAAGCTTTCTCCTTAAAAGGAAGCAGGCAAAAGGTTATCAGAAGAGCAATGAAAGCCCATGCTAACATGGCAATTATCTCGTATCTTCTTTACATGCCCACGGACAACAGATGCATCCATTTATTATTGTAAATCTCTAAGCTTTCTGTGGGGTTGCACCTTGTGGGGTAGGACCTGTGTATCAGACTGGAACTACTGTAATGGAACTTACTAACAAAAGAAATCAATTCACATCAGGTCTTCTCTCAGAAGAACAATCCCCAGCTACACATCCTGCAGTTAAATGCAGGATTATTAATACTTAAAAGTGTTTTCTGAAGGACAATCACAGGGGAATCTATGAATTTTAAATTCAGAATCCTAAGTAACTTGTCCGTGGAGTCACAATGGCCATTCTATCCCATCCGCAAGACAGACAGCTTATGCCGTATTTACCATGGACTAAAACATCTGCTAGAACAAACTGACATTTTGCATTTTCAGATTTACCTTTTACCTTTCCTACACTTTATAATCATTATTTTATTTATATGTACATCCTTTTCTGCCTTGCTGCTTTCCATGGTTGGTGTGGTTTAGTGTGGGGTTTTTTTGTTTGCTGGGTAATTTTTTTAAAATAACTCATTTTCCCTGAAAATTTCTGTCTATTCCTCTTTGCTCTTGTCCTTGGTTCTCCTCTGCATTCTACTTTATCCTGCTAATATCTCCCATGATGTGGTACTCTTGCAACATTATAGGTAAGCTGGTAGTGTTATCAGCACAACTGTACTGAGTGTCTAGCAGAGCTGGACATTCTCACTGCTCATACCACCTTGTGTGGTGGCTTTCTGTACCTTTAGTCTTCAGATCATCATTATTCTACTTCAACAGTTTTAAAAGAAGCTGTACCACAATGTGAGTGACAAAATTACAGTCCAAAAAGGGAGAGGACTGTTAAGCCACACTGTGCAATGCAGGTCTACCTGGTTTTTTGATTGTTACAAACAGGAGGGCTTCAACCTCTTTACACTTTCATGAATGAACATATATCATAGAATCATGGAATGGTTTGGGTTGGAAGGGACCTTAAAGATCATCTAGTTCCAATCCCCCTGCTACGGGCGGGGACACCCTCCACTAGACCATGTTGCCCATATCTGGAGGAACATTCTGAAGAATTTAGATTAACACTTGATAGAAACCTACTGAAAGCCACGTTGTTTCAGAGAAAGGTAGAGAAGAACATAAGAGACTCTCAGACATTCCTTACCCTAAAGGAGGATCTCTCCTTACCTTGAGCAAGCTCTGCCTGGACAGTGAGTTCTTCCCGACTTGCAGATTCTCCATCACCTGCTGAAGTTCCTTTACTCTCTTCTGTCTTCTCTTCATTGGCCTTTTCAGCTTCCTTTTCTGGTTTTTTCCTCTCACTCTCTGGTTTGACCTCTTTTTTGACTGGCCGGATGTTGCCAGGAGAAGGAGGACGTGCCTGAGCAGAGGAAACTTTGGAGGAACCAGGTGGGGAATTTATCTGCTTGGGCGTGCCAGGCAAAAAAGGCAAAGACTTTGACGCGTGCCTGTGTAACCACAAAGAATGACAATTGCTATCAGACATACCCTGCTGGATACCACCTATATATCACCTCTACAACTACAATAGCTGAAAATAAAACAACTTCTCTATTTCTCTGCTATCAAGCAGGACTGCTGGAGCAACCGATTAGCTTTCATGCAGAATGCTTTTCTTTGCAACTCCCCAGATGTGTAAGCACTGAGCCCAGTCAAGAAGGGAAGAAACCAGGTAACTTCCTCCTCCTTCCCTTTCATCAAAACAGTAGTAATATTTTTCTAAAAGCAGGACTTACTTTCTTTGTTGCAGAGAGAAAACATCTACATCACCAAATAAGTTTGCGCTGTTTCACATTTAATTAATAGAACAATCAGAGCTGCCCATAGCTCCAACTCCAGCTAAGCGTGTACTTGGCTTACCAAACTGGAGAGGGAGCTGGTGATCTAGCTTTGGGGTTGGAAGAAAAATGACCTCCTTTAAAGCTGGCTGAGAAGCTGGATGACAAATGGTCTCTCTCCTTTTCTTTTTTGTCAGTCTATAGTTCAGCAAACAAAAAGACAAAGTCAAGCCAGAGTTCACATGGCTAAAGAAAGCAAAGCAAGCTCAGTTAAGGATGAGGGGCTGGGGGGCTCAGAAAAAGCAGTGCTGAGTCAGTAGTTTCTACAGCCTGTTCAACAGGTTCATTAATATACCTCCTGTAATGTGCCACCACCTTTGTCAGTAAATATGCATTTGACAACAGGAATCCTTAATCATGCTTTCTACTGTCTTAAGACATAATGGGCTAATTTGCAGAGGCTTACTTTTACACAGGTGAAAAATTACCTTTTAAGGTTTGATCTTTGCTGATTGCCACACAGTACCTTCCACTACTCCCCATAAACTCTGGATTTCACTTGAAGAAAGAGCAAAACACTCCACCCAAACACCCCACCAAGGCTCACACTTAGTCACAGTCCCTACAGAGCACAAACTTTTTGCTTTCATGCTTGTATGTGAACACCACAGATGGCCTCAAAGCCCTCAGATGTGGTACAACAGTTATCCTATTTGTTTTTTTTTCTTGGATGACTCCACAGCATATACATTTTTGCCATTGATTCTTATACAGAGTAGCAATTTCCTCTTTTTTCTTCTTTATTTCTCATCTCAGGATTTTATTTTTGTAAATATTTCTGTTTATAGCTCTGGTTTGTATTAATAGAACCACTGGTTTAAAGGAATACATCAGAACTTAAAGAACTATATACTTCCTCCATTTCACTATAGATGAAAAACTTCAGGTTTTTGGAATAATGAGCTCAGACTCTGGGATTCTGAAGAATGGGAATACTGGAGAGTACACTGAGCTGCCACTCAGCCACCACAATGCAGAGGGGCTGCTACTCACCACCTTGGCTGGGGCTTAAGCGGAACCCCTGCTGCCTTAGAACCTCACTAGCTGAGAGCTCTGCAGTGCTCAACTCCTGAACTGAAAACCAAGTTAACAAGTGGAAGAGAAAAACTGAAGGCAAGCGCATAAGCACATAAGCCTTTGTTTATCTTCATAAATCCAAGAGGGTTTTTTTGGTCATTATGGTCAAAATGAGTTATTTTAAATTGCCAAAAACATAGCTTAATTTTAGCAATAGATGGTCTTGATCCTGAAGTCATTACTCAAGAGTAATTAGCCAGTTCTTTGGCAGTATAATTTACCAGATATCTACTGATTAATATGATGATAATCACCTGAGTTATCAAAGCATACACAGCCAGAATAAACGCATTACAATGAAGAACAATTTTGGTTCACTAGCAATAACTCTCTATACTGGATCTACTTCTTTAGTCTTGAAAATACCGCACAGGTTATTGAAAACAGCTCTTAACTCAGTCATTTTGTATTAACAATGTCTTTACATTGTCTCCTCCACCAAAACATATCAACCTTTCTTCTTTTTAATTAAAAAAAAAAAAAAAAAAGGCACAACAAAACAACCCCAACAAAACCCCAAACCAAACCCCAACACACTTGCAATGAGAAAGACCCAAGAGGTGCTAAACTGATCGCAATGTACTATGCACATACTATGAGACTTCTCTACAGATACATCTCAATGCTGTGCCTTAATTTAAACATCAATATACTACCACCTGCCTGAAAGATTACGTACTGGCTATGATTCATGAGACTTTCATTAACACTGCTTCCAACAAAGATGTCAATAGCAGCGCTGCCTCTTGATATTTTGCCCATCAGGCCAAATGAAAATGCAAGCACCTCTACACAATCATTTGCAGAGATGACTTCATTCTTCTCACATTCTAAAACAAACTCAGGCTGTAGAGTACAAGGAAAATATAACTGCTCAGGTTCAGCAAATGATATCCACCTGGAGCTGACTGCATCCCATTGGCTTGGAGCACAGTCAACATGAATTTGGTTTGCCTGTATCACACTCTTCTGATTTTCCCTGAAAGCTCAGATCAGTCACAGTACCGCTACCAAATCATTCAGAATGAGCAACGATCTGTGGAAAGCCTCGCTTACAAACCATGCTCCTAAGCCAAGTCTTCCTTCTCAACAAGGTAAAGTTTACTAGCCTGGTCTCCCAAGAAAGTAAAACTGAAGTGACAGTGCTCTATGTGCTTATGTATATGGACATGTGTGAGTGCATGACTTTCCCCCTTTATCCCAGAGGCTCAGCTGAATTTGCTAGAGGCCTCAGAACATATGAAGTTCTACATGCTTTTTGAAATCAGGTCGCTGGGAAAAACAGATTCCCCACTGAGGGAAAAGCTGCAACACCAGCTTAGGTCTTAAAAGGCAGCAAAGAATCCACCTGAGAAGAGGGCACACACTCTGACTGCCTCTGTGCCTCATGAGAAGCTAAGGCAGCCACTCTGCCAGCACAGGTGTTTTTCAGCGCAGATTCTTTGGTGCATAATCATAATATGTCACCACATAACAATATTTCAGTTAAAACCCAGCTAACTATGAAACAAATTGGAGGGGGTGGGGACAGCACAGAGGAGAGGATCACACTTAGTCAAGTATCCATACAACTATTCCTGTCCTAACAAGCAACACAGTCAGGTGGTCATGGCATAAGACGCTAGCTTACGTACAACTGGCATGCTTACCCCAGCATGATGTGGTGTTCTCCTACGTCCAACAGCATCAGTAGAGGCATAAAGTTTTGCTCGGTCTCCTGTATTCCTACAGTTCATGGCCTTGTAGGACAGAGGACTGATGGGGCTGCAAGATGCTGAACGGGGACAAATGGGGATAACTACGGTGTTGGTTGGTTTTGTTATTTATTAATTTTAATTAGAGAGCAGCATTGGAGAATTGACAGAGGAAAGCCAGCAGGAACAGAAACAACCGAGAAAGACAGAAAAGAAAGAAGGTATTAATACATGGAGGAATGACTAATTCTCAAGTCAGAACCAACATTTGATACATTAGCTTGGCCACACATATAGTAATGATACAATTACAATAGGCACTCATGTACTTGTCCATTTGTAAACTAATAATTTCTTTTAAATAAATTAAGAAGTATGCCACATAACTGGGTAGTAGAAAGTAACAATGTTTTTCTGTTTAGTTTTTATACAACTGGTGGTTCTGAAAAAGCAATGGACGCAATGACTAGTCTGACTGACTAGCTTAGTATATACGTCGACATGAGTTTCAATTACATTCAGAACAGAAAACTATCAAACTAAAATGGAATGCCTATTAATTGGTCTTGGAAGTAGACAAAAATAAAAGGAGACATACACACAAAGATCAAAACACATTAACAATACAAAACAGTTTCACCTAGGAAATCAGTGAAATTACTGTCTACAATTTTTAGCAAGTGATGTGTTTTTAATAGTCTCTTTCTTAGGAATATTTGAAGTCCATCCATTTAAGAACTTTTATTATTTCTTGATAATACTAGAATAACAGCTGACTCAAATACATTCTCGACAGCAAACTGTTTTATACATTACAAAAAGCACGCTAACAACAACAAATCAACTTGGAAATTAATATTTGAGTAACCAGGATGGCAATTTTCATTGGCTTGCATAAGGACAAAGACTATTACCAAAAGATCTCCTGCCAACGGCAGTTTATCAGATACACAGTCTTCTGATTACATGTTCTTGAACTTTCTCTTGATTTAACTGAAGATGACGACTAGGGAAAACTATGTTATTACTGCAGAGGTTTATTTGTCTGCTCCTGTTTGTCTTTCCTGGTCATTTAATATAGTCTTAGAATAATTATTATTCAGCATGTTACTTGAAGAAAAACTAGAGCTTCTACATGGTATCTTCCCTATCCCTTTTTTTTTTTAGTAAAAAAAGTAAGAGAGAATTACATCCTCAGTTTCCTTGGTAAAAAAATCCAACATTTCTTGCCTCTAGATCCCTCTCTGAGCACACCTGAAGGAATGCAGTTCCACATACAGTTAATTCTTCCAGTCTTACAATAGTACAGCTGCTGTTACAGGAAGAGCTCATAGACTTAACAGTACTAAAGCTGCAAATTCTCCTGCACTGAGAGATTAACGTTATGAATAAAGCAAGTCTCATGTAAGCGTTACAGCAACAGCACTCATGCTTGTGTTACCATTTATAGGGATTTAAGTTTAATGAGGTATTATAACTGACTGACTTAAAAAAATAAATAAAAATCAAGAAACAAGAAAACAGGGGGTTTTGTTTATGGGTTTTTTTGGTTAAGTGTATCTAAACCAGATAGGAGGCAGTGGCAAAACATATGTTTTAAACAACTTATAACGTATGCGGTTCCCACCCTTTGTGAATCAATTCTCTTGTTGCACGCCAATTACCTGAAGTTACCACCAAGGATGACATCATAAGTATTAAAAGACAAGCAGTTAATTTTCATTTGTGATGTTGCCAAACAATGCTTTAGGAATCACTCCCAGTGAATCCTGTACCAACAGGATTACATCTATTCAGAGGAGCTTTTGGAGAGTTATTTTAAACATGTTTTGGTTTTGGAGGGTTATTTTAAAAAAATCCAGACATACTCTTATGCTGGATGTCCCTAACAGCTCACTTAAAATTTAAGAACATGAATCCATATTTAATTTTATTTTGATCTTTTGCATTGTAATTTATCTTTACAGCCAAAGGGCAGGGTAATTTTCTAGGGAATAATGACAGGCTGGGATGAGCTGAGTGCTCAGAGCACAGCTGTGAGCCATTACCACCACCTGATCATTAATCTCCAGGAAGTGTCCCGCATGAAGGGGCTGCAGTTATTGCTCTAGAGAATAATACCTGGAAAACAATGAGCAGATGGATTATTCTTCTGAGTGGTACAGTTCCAGATAGCATAGGGAAGGCATTTCAGGGAATTACCTCAGACTGACGACTGACAAATCAGTCATTCCTGCTATTTGCAATCTTTGTCATTATTCTACTCAGTTTAGAGCTTATTGTGCAGTATAAACAATAGCAGTCACCAAAAAAAAAAAAAAAAATCTTCAAGCTTGCTCCAGTGAAGTAACCACTTACAAAACTGAGACACTGCTTTCTCAACTATTCCCTAATGAGAAGCTGATTTTCCAATATCCTGCTTGGAAGATGACATGAAGTATTCTTTTTATAAGCTGTTGTTTGTGAAGAGTGAAAAGGAATTATCTATTTGTTCATTCCACTGTTTGCAGAATATCATCCATGTTTTTGCTCCTACAGTGCTACCCCTGTGGAAATGTACTGCAGCCTAATTAGTTATAAGAGTTCTTAAATGAAAGCTTCTTTAAAAGTAATCTTAGTAGATCTCTATTCCTTCTTACCTTCTACGTCATTTAATTAGAATAAAAATCCTGTCCATTTCAGACAGGAAAGACCTACCTAGGCTTAAAAATTCAGCATGTGCAGCAACATACTATCGTAATGGTTAAGCCCCCAGTGCATGATCATAAAATATCATATGATTAAAGAAGATGCAGCTGTCACCTGCCTAAAATACATGATAAGCAAGTATGCCCTGCTTGTCTTTGGAATACAGTTTTGCCTGGGCTTTAAGTTACCGCCTAGCAATATTTTCACATTTCTCCATGTTAATTTTCCCCTCAGTAAGTACAGCAGAGAGCTGTTCTGAGGTTGGCAGAAAACTTTACAATTATTATAACTTCACTAAACCTCCACATTTAACTTCTTATGTATTAAATTCATTGCAACCTGGGCCTGTCTTTCTACAAGTCTAACTTGTTCCATGTGTGAAATGCCCTGGTAGAGAGTGAAACTATTTTTTGCAGCAAGCAGCTCACAGCCTTAGCAGTGAGTGTGTTGAATCAGCTCTTTACAACATTGTGCACATTTCCTTAAACAGCCATGGACAGCAAGACATTGTTAACCTGCGTGTGTTGTATTCATTTACTGCATTGATCAAGAGGCAGGAGAAATTAAGAAAGAGGTGGTAGGAGAAAGTGCCATAGCAAACAACTGTACAAACAAGCTTTCATGCTGTTGCGCAATGTAACATTCAAGCTCATTCTGGGATGCTACCGTACACTCAGATCAATAACTTTACAACATCCCACAGGGAAGCTAGAAAAATAAGTGGCTGAGCCATGAAGCCTCTGTTCTTATAGGTTTACCTGCATCTCCAGACAATGCAGCTGTGCTTTTACTTCGGGCCAGGAATGAGTGAGTGGGCGTCAGGAGCCTGCTAACGATGCTGCTCTCCCATGGACTGAGCTGTAGACGGCGAGCTGAACATGCACCACACAAGCAAGATGTTAGATCAAACACTTCACAAAGAACTACCTGTTGCAAAAGTATTAGTATTATCTCCTCACTACTACATACCATGAAAATCTTGAAATTGTCCTTCAGAGATCAGAAGCATACAATCATTCAGTGTTTTGCATTTTATTCTTACTCCATTTTAGTAGAGGAATTCCTATAGGAACACATATATCTGAACATTTGTGTTACTGCCTGTGGCATTATGGCAAATTGTTATCAAATTAATACTGATATTTTGCACATATGCCACAGTCCCTATTACAAATGATAGGATAACATTTGTACTAGGAGAGCAGTCGCCGCTCCTAAATATAGACTTTGACAGAGATGATTGTGTCCCAGTCTCTTTCTACACATAAGGTATATAGTCTTCTAGTTACAAAAAAGACCAATTAATAAAACACCTTCTGAAGTCTGCCAGCCTAGCTAGAAAAAGCAAAGAAGGTTGCTTACTACTATAGAGAGAATTGTGTCAAAGAGGTTTATCAAAGCATTGCAAAAGGATACAATGCACCTCAACTGCAGATACCAAGCTCAGCAGCTACAGTTGTCTCAGTAACAGAGGAAGCCACAGAATACAGTCAGTACACTTGATCATTAATTCTCTGTCAAAAAAATCCTGCTAATGATAATTTTCACTTTAGAACAGTAACAAGAGCCAACTTTTTGCATTGTTAGTCTGTTTTTAAAACACACTACACTCTGACCTGGTTGGCATCGCTCACTCATCTTGCTTTTCCCAATATTGCCTAATGCAAATTTAGCTTGTCAATATATTCCTTATGCCTTGTAAAATTTCTTTATTTTTTTAAAAAAAATATTATTTAAACATTGATCATGGTGAAATAGTCACCAAGAGAGCCCTATAAATTACTTTTGAAATTGAACTAGATGTTTCTTCGATACTCTAATGTAATAAATTTTATTGTAATGAGCATCACAAAACAAAACGTTCAACTAGTTCTCATAGTAGTTCATTATAATAAGCTTAGACCATAACAATAATCTTGATGTTGCAAGTGAAATCAGGTCTTCTTACATCTCAGCATTCATTGACTTTACTTTGGTGTTTATAGCAACAAAACTGCAGCTTGAATTTATGAGGCTCAGTCTCTAAAACATTCATTGGAATGACTGGCTGTAATAAACTTGAGATTAATTTGCATTTTTAAAAGTAGAGATCCATCACTTTTAATAGCCATAAACTCTGAATCTGTCTTTAATCTACTCCACGCTGAGCCCCATGAAAAGAGGGGCCGATCTCAATCTCATCCTATGAAAACATAATTGCCTAATCTTCCCTCAGTGCTGTTTTTCACTTCTCAAATTGCTCTCCTAAATTCTGCTAACTCAATAAGGGGCATTACTATAGAAATATAGGACTCTCAAACACAGCAGGCTGTCTGAATAAGTGTCCTTATACAATGTACTACTGCCAGAGCTCTTTGTGATTAATGGTTCCATTCTGCATTGGTACACATTATACAGAGACACAAAATACCCTACAGAGACCTCCATTACAGCACACACATTATCATTAAGCTTGTAATTTAACAATGAAGAAAAATCACAGAACTACCATTAAACTGGATGCAATAATGGTAAAATCTCTGCTTCCCTTCTTCTCCAGGCACCATGCTCAGTATGATCACTGTTTAAAGCTACTGTTTCAAGACAACAGATTCTTTTTTGTGGTCTCATGCTTTACTAGGTGAGGCTCAAAGGCATGAGCATGGATGAGTCTGGAGAAACTCCTCTACTGTAGTTTTAACACAAAGATCGTACAACTTCAAAAAGCAATCCCTGAAGTTTTAGGCCAATAAATCAGTACTATGTATACTATTGATTTCCTGGAGTTCATCTGTACAGCTGCAAACAGCTGATAAGTAAATGTCACAACATAATATGGCCCTGTGGGGCAGCGGCAGACCTTACATGTGAGGCCCCAGAGATGAAGTAGCCTCAAGAGGACACAGCTAAGAGATCGATGACTTAGAACACTAAATTGCCATGTCTCACCTATCACTTGCCCTAAAGGTGAGTATGGTTTAATTCTCTTTTCTCTTTGCCCCTAAGACAGGGGAGCTTATATCCACATCACCTACTGGAAGTAATTGTGTGCCCACAGCATCCAACTGAGAGCGCTGAAGCACTGTTTGGGAGCGAGCTAGCTGATGCACACCAACACTGAGGTAAGAGAGACCAACAAAAACCTCTCTTCTCCATATAAATAACAGGCCTGATTCAGAGGTGTCGAAATAATTTTAGCCAGGAACTTGGAGTGAAGTATCCCTAAATCTCTAAAATGGGTTTAGATAAGAGTTCATTTAAATACATCTTAGCTCTGTGGATCAAGATCATCACATACTGAGTTTTCCAAACATAGCTTCCTGAAAGCATCTTATTTGACACTTCCAATACATATTCTAACAGTCATTAGCATCACCATTAACCTAGAACAGCCAAATAAACTTTTGCCCACTAAGTTACAAGAGTATTAACACCTAAGTGCATTGAACAACTTAACTTTGGTGTCCAATTCACACTGAAGCAAATTGAATACAAAACAAAGAACATCCCAAAGTAATAAGATCAACTTAAAGACAATGAGGTCAGGGTTTGTGTTTATTGTTATTATTATTTTTGTTTTTAATGCCTTGGGGTGACGTTTTCAAGATTTGCTCTTTCAAACCATCTGAAAGACAAGGGGAAGTGATACTTTTTGTTCTCATGCAGTGCTAGACTATCACTCTTATGGCTGTTTGCTCCTTATTTCCACACAGGAAGCACATTCATGATAGGGCAGCTGGTGCAAGTACCCCTACCCCTGCTACAAGCAGGTTAGTTTAAGCAGATTAAAGAAGATCTTTATAGCCTAACTTGTAACTGAAAACCACACAAAGTCCCAGGGAGCTGGCAACAGTGAATTGAGTACAGTCTTCTGTATTTGTCTTCAAGATATACAAACTGAACACTGGAAAGTTGTCTTAGCAGCAGCAGAATAAACTGCAAGTAAGCAAACAGCAGCATCTGATTAGTTCTAGGAACAGATGGGAGACAGTGATTTAACAGGTCTCCTGATGAGCACCATGAAGGAGAGACTCACTGATAACAGTGGTGTTTGCTCATACAGAGCCATGAACATGGTGAGGAATAGATGGGTGAAAACTATTCTATGCTTAGATTCTCTTTCAACAGGAAACAATACTGGAGTCCCTCAATTTCTTCTATAAAGCTGGCAAAGGTGATGCAGTGATTGAGACCATCACTTGGTTTGAAAGAAAAAGCACTGCAGAGAGGAAAAGGAACACAACTATGGTGCAAGTTTTGCTTTGCAAAACTAAGAAAGTGTGTAGCTCATACCCATCTAAAGTGTAATCGTCTTGCTAAGTTTTCCTTAAAGAGCACAATTACCAAAATGTATTGGTCAACAGCAGCTTTCTCCACTTGAATATGTGTGTTCGTGTTTTGTTACAGTGTCAACTACTCAGACCTGTACCACTAACATAAAAGCATAACGAGAAGCCTGTTCTAGCTGCCTGATTGTAAAATTGTGAGAAAGAGATATATAGCAATACTATACTTGAAAAGGAATTAACCAATCTTTTAGGCAATTAGTTCATGAAAACTTTTGTCTTTTGCTGGAGGGGGGAAATCCTGTCCTTCAAATGGTAAAAAGGTGCTGCTTAACAGAAGATGTGTTCTTGATGACAGCTATAAGCCACTTAGGGTAAGCTTATCATTCTCATCTCCAGCTCACTGTTTTGCAGATAGGAGTATGCATTACGGACAAAGTGTGATTGGTGCCCTCTGGAAGGTGAAATGGAGAGCAGACAGTTAGAGCCTTCCTTTAAGCATTTGCCTTAAGATGTTGAGGCCACCAAAGACACCAGTGGCACTTCTCCAGATACATGCTCAACTACATTTAAGTATATGACTTTGCACAAGAAAAAGGATATTTATAATGTTTGGATTTGCTTCCTGTCTTGGAGCCTGTGAAAGACAGACTTCTGAGGAGTTCTGTGCTGTTTTAATGAAAATGGTAAGCAAAGAATGCCTCAACACTTAAAAGTTTTAGACATATGGCCATTCCTTCCATACTCCTTCCCTTTCCCCACCACTAGGTTGCCTACTACTCAGTCTAACTTCTGAATTTGAATTGGGTGGCAGAAACTATAACATGATGAGTTACAGTCCATAAGACACTATCCTTCATATTTAATGCCTGCTGCTCTTCCCCCACCAAGATCCTTCCTCAAACAAGCATCCTCTGGCAAAGAACAGCAACTATCTGGAAAAATATATATATACACCTGAAAAGCTATTAAAACTGACTGGATTTCAACACTTAGAGCAAAAAATTATTGGAGTTTTGGAATAAATTATTCCCTAATATAATGTTGTATTTTTCACAAGTTACCAGACTCTACACTAGAATTAACATGGCTCATCAAATCAACCAGCTACACACGTACAAGCATGCACATAACACATGGCACTTCGTTAAGACACACAAATAATGATGTCTACCAATCAGTTTTGCAACACAACCACAATTCCACTCTAAAAATTGTTTTTGAAAACATGCATTGATCTAGACTGAAATGGGACAGAACTTCTCATTCTCAGTAGAGGACGAAAAATCCCTACCAAGTACTTTTCTGTAAAGCTCTTTATACAAGTTATACAAGAGACATTCTTTTATAAAACTCCTTTAAGCTCAATGCTTCAATCTCGTAAATCCTCAGAACAGAGGCAGTGATTCAGCTATGTTAATTTTTAAAAGCTTTGTGGTTTATCATTTGTGCAGAGTTGTAAACATTAAAAACATACACTGAAATAAAGCAATCTTTAAAAAGTAACTGGACACAAACAGTCAATAAACAGACCGTATGAAAACCACCCATACCTCTTCAATAAAAATAATCAGAAATGGTAATAAAATAACCACTTGAAAGCTTCATGCAACATGTTCTTAGATATTCAAGAACTACTACCAAAGAAGAAAGGAAAACAAAATAATGACAAAATGGCCTAATGCAAATAAAAGGTCACACATGATTGCATGCACTATGGAGCGATGTATTCTTTCAATAGTTGTACTTCATTTACTAAAAACCTGACAGAAGCACTGCTTTTATCATTTGCTAAAGTAAGATTGTTTAGGTAAGGTCTCTTGTTTTAAAAAACAAGAAATATATATTTCTTCTCATGGGAAAAAGCGTTCAATCATTTACTTTTTATATTTGAAGTCTTTTCACTCTCACTTAGATGAAGTACAGAAAATGACTTCAGAAGCTTGTTTTATGTGCAAAGTAATACATTGATATAGAACATTCTTTCTTGCAGGTTTTTTTTTTTCTTTGAAACTGTACCTCTGTCTGGAGAATTTAGTAATGTTGCAGATGAGGAGGAGAGCCGCTTGTTAATGACTGGATCAACATGTTTCGAAAGGTTCATTGTTGAAACAGACCGCCTGTCTGGATCTAAAACAAATGGAGATAATGCTAATTGACAGCCCACATGCAGTAGTGCAAGTTCCTAGCTCACTAGTGGGAGGAGGAAAACATGACTAGGTCACTCCTGCTCTACCACAAGAACTTTCAAAATATAATGGACTTCTCAGCAGACATTGTATGGGTGACTCAAAGACTGGGCACAAAACCATTTAAGTTTCACGTGTCTAAATTATGCTGTTTATTGATTATCATTCAATCAGGCTGCAATCCAAGGACTTAATGGATGACCTAAGCGGATACTGGTAGACAAGATGATATTTCCTCATTTCTTTCAATATTCTCAGATAAAGCTTGCTCATGACTTACAATAGAAAGCTTCGGGGAAGGACCAACATGCTTGGAAATGTGGGGTTATTCCTAAAAAAACCCCTTAGCACCTGAATAAAAGGGCATTTGCCACTTGTCAAGGCACTGTTACTAGGCAGAAGGTCAATATCGGGACAATACAATGTTGAAAGATTAAAGGGAGACTAGGGTACAAGGGAAGCAAGAGTAAGCCCAAAAGAAATTAAAAGATTTAGTTAAAAATCTCATAGTTATGTATAAGTCTAAACTTCCCACCACAGAGTCATTTTCTACCTGCTGTGAATGAAGTTGTAGTTAGTCAATCCAAAACAGCACACAGCTTAGCAGATAAAGAAAATGAGTCTGTGTGGAAAGCTAGGCACTACTTGTAAAACACATGCTTGGTATATAATACTAAAGGGGTTTATTTTGCTTTAAGGTCTGTACATTTTAGAGTGGTATTACATCATTTGCCAGCACAACTGCTGCAGAGTCAGCATCTGCATCCTACTGAGGGGTGATGGCTATTTCAAGAATACAGATCATGCACACACTTTGTACCCGAGTGTGTCACGTGAAGGTTGCTAGTAATGGCAGAAGAGGAGGAATGAGTTAAACAGGCTAGCTATATGTTTTCTGTTCTCTCTTTCTCAAAAAAAGAGCCACCTGCATCAACTATGTGTCCTCCATAGCAAATTTCCATTTGGAAATCTGACATTTGGAAGATGCTGGGAGAGTCAATTCTCCTTTTACTTACTTTTTAGCATGTACTGAACCTCAGCACTACTCAGCAAAGCATTCAACCATGATGAAATGCAAGGAGGCTTGAGCATATGCCTAAATGCTCTGCTGATTCATATTCTGTGTGTGTAAAAATATGTCCACATACTGTTTTGGAAGGAGATACAAACTCAGGACACTGACAACATTAAGGAGGATGTTGCTGAAATATTATCCGTAATTGTTTATTACAAGTGAATCAACATTGTATTTACCTGCTCTGACCTAGTGGATTAAAGTATACCCACTGTGTACAAACAATTTTCGTAGAAATACAATGCATGAAAAATGCCTTTACTCTCCCCAGATCTATGAAATATAGCATTCACTGTAACTGGTTGAGGGGAAGAAAGATTCTCCCGTACCCCCTGCAATTACTTGCTCACTTTGCCTAATGTTAAAATGACTCAGTGAGGGTATAAAACCAGCAAACTGGGTACTGGAAGGGGGATAAAACTCAGAAATGGGTTTTAAAAGGAGAAATCTAAGTGTTATAGCTAAGAACAAGACCTCTGTAGGCTGGCAAGATTATCCCATATAGATTGCTGTGTGCGAGTCAGTACTGGAGACAGGATGCTCAGGTTTCACGTGTCACAGATCTTTGTCGGAACAGTATTTGTGGGAATGGGATGGGGATTTTGATCTCTTATATCTAATCTATAGCTGAGAACATGCACAGTGTACCAGTACAGCCAAAAAGTTTCTACAGTTGGTATAAAGGATGTACTGCATAAAACAGCTTTCTGAAAATGACAAATGACTATGTGAATCCTATAAATGTAGGCCAAATGCAATCGAAGATTGCTGGTTTCTTTGTTCTAAAATAAATAAATAAATAAAAATATCCATGAGCAACACATCACCCAATGCAGCTGGTTAAATGTGCAAAATAATTGTAAATCCCATGTGTAGTATGCCAAAAGGGTTTTAGAAAAGACCAAAGTATTCAAACTGGGTCTCCTTGAATTCCAGTAGACCGAATATTATGCTTCATTTCAGTGAATTGTGCCAAATCCTTACAGTCAGCCAGTAGTAACTCTCCATAGTAAAAATAAACAATAATGAAAAAATCTGGTACTAACAACAGTTCTAATCTATCAGCGTGATGTTAAGCATGCATTGCAACTACATGAGGGTGGTTTAGTTACTGATGTTCTCATTTCCTGAGAACTAGCTACGGGTAAAGGAATCAACAAACCACAGCAATTATGTACCAGGTTTTCTAGCACCACCCAGAGATCTGAAGTGGTGCTCCAGGCCTGCTAAATCGAGAAAGGTGAATGATGATTCAAAAAAATAACCTAGGGACAGAATGCAAGACAATGATTTTTCACAGTAAAGAAAATAAAAATCAAATAAGTTATACAGAGTTAAGCAAAAAAGGAACCTTTTATGAAAAATAACTGTTTATTGAACTTATATATGACAAAGATTTCAGAGCATTCTTTTCTCAACTTTTTTGTTTTTCCTTCTTGATGAGAGGTTAGACACACTGAAATGTATACGTTAAGAGTAGGAAGAGAAGAATTCTAAGTATCACTTTCTGCTGAAAGAAATAAAGGACAAGTTCTCTTTTTTGGGTTCGAGTCATATTTAACAGGGCATATACACATTAATGACTGGCAGATTAAGTTAGAGAAGATAACTGGGGAAAAAGCATATAGTGAAAATTCACTTAAACGTAATTTGCCCATCTTTTAAGTTTTTCTAGGGGAAAAAAGACTTCTGTCTCCCCAAAATATCTGTACAAAAGTACAGACAGCTTATTACAAAGAAAAATTTTTCTTCCTTATGTCTGTTTTAATCTCAGTATTTGGTCATTTCCACCAGACCTATTTTTTGAGTCATGATATTTAGCATTTGCACACAGTAGCTTTTATCACAAGACTGACACAGCACAAGCACACCCACACATACACACATAAACAACAGCAAAGCAGCAGAAGCAAGAAGCTGTAGCAGGATAGAGTTACAGAATTAGTCAACTCCTGAAACAAGTTTTAACTTTTGTTCAGATTTCTCCTTGTTATCTTGTTGCTACACAGGAATGTCAGAAACATGCTATTGCTAGCAATAATAAGATCAAGAGCAAAGAATTTAAACCGGTATACACCGAATCATCCTTCCTTCTAACAGAAGCAAAGTAAATTCCAGTTAACTGGCAGGGCAGGAAAACTGGCTAGCAAACCAAGCCTCCCTCTTTACCTGTGTTATTAATGCGGTTATGTAGTGCTCCTCCCCAGGACCACCTGTTTTGCTTTTGTTTTGGCTTCTGGCTTCTTTCAATTGTGCGACGTACAACAGCTTCATGTCGTTCCTTAAGTACAACAGGATAATACATTTGGATACTATTGGGTGTTTTTTTAACTTAATCTTCTCAGCAAGCCCTGCTACCCTCCACATGGACAAATCCTAGCAGGCATCCTGGAGTTGTGTTCAAATTTATGTGCTGCCTACTAAGACATACTCTAGAACAGGATTAAGCAGCAATTAAGCCATAAATAAGTTAAAATATTAACTGTAATTTTGAAAAGGTAAGATCTGTTTGAGACCTGCAGAAAAAAACCAACAGTGGCCCTGTCATGGCAGCCACTACACAAACACACCCTAGGGCTACTTCCTACCTTGTATCTCCCTCCTACTAAATACTAGAACGGTGGGAGAGATAGGAAACAAAAAAACCATGAGAATGAGCTGACTTGCGTAGGATTACACTGCACTTAGTTCCCACCTTAACCAAGACAAATCAGCCAAGAGCATATTTCATTACACACTCACTTTCTTAAAGGTTTTGTTAGGGTAACTAATATTTAGCTATCCTTATACCGAATGGCTAAGAATTAACAGATAACCATACAAAACCGACCCAATTTATATTTTTCTGCATGAGTTTGTATAGTGCCATACACTGTAACCCAGACATGCCCAACTTAGCTGCATTTGATTCATAAAGGGCACTTTAGGAAGTATCCGTGCAAGTAAGGCTTAAAATCATCTCTCGCATGCTTTCTCATACTGACCATGTTGCATTCTTTTCATCAACTCTTAAAGCTTGGTAGTACCATATCTTATGGTAAAAGCAAGCTGAAAAGTGTTTTCATGACATTTATTCTTACCTTATCTTCTTCTATTCTCTGCCTTCGCTTTTCTTCTACGGCGGCTCGCCTTCTCTCTTCTTTTAATCTCTGCTCCTCTAGCTTCTTTCTGCGTTCCTCTAGGTGTTTTTCATAATGTTGCCGGGCTCTCTCTTCTCTTTCTAACCAGACGGATTCTCTTGCAGCTGTGAGAAAAATCAGAAATAAAAGTATTAACATGCTATATGTGATGAAGTCTTTAATGTAATTTGAATAACCAAGCTAAATGGAAAAACTTTTGAACTCATTTTCTTAAGAGGACATACGTAATATCCTAATGTCTCCTCATGTATTAAAACATTGTGTATTCCGGTCACACATTCATTTCATTTCATCTCAATTTACTTAATATAATTACCACCAGAAATAGTTAAATTATTTGAGCATATAGTTTCTATGTGGAAGAAAGGATTTTTTGTTAGTTTAAAATATCTAAATTCTTAAGTCAGATGGATGTGAACACACTTCTGTTGTACAAACCATGATAATTCTCTGTAATCTTTTACTGTAAAAAGAAATCTAATAAAAAGAAAGACTATTACCACTATATACCTTCAGTGATCAATACAGATCTCTCATCATAGAAGTGGTTGGGATGACAATTCTAGCACCTGGACTGGGTAGCCATACCAACAGCTGACCAGAAGGAAGTTACCCACCAAAGAAGTTGGTCTAAAGGTGAACTTTAATCTGTCATGTAACTCCACTGCCGCAGAGCTCTGAACAACATGTTTCAGAAACACTAATCAAGACAAATCAAGAAGCACTACATGAGACAGATTTTGCTACTCATCAGGGTCTGAATTTTCATGAAGGAACTATATGGTACAATCTGACTCAAACTGTAGTCCACGTGAAACCGATGCTCTGGACCCCTCCCCACTGCTGCCTTGAAAGCTTCAGGTCCCAGAAATTTTTGTGTTCTAAAAAACTCTGTTACTTGCTTTTTAAAAATCCCAGACATTTGATACCTCTCGATCTTCATGAACTGACAAGACAGGAGCATAGGAAGAGATGCACATAAAGGTCATGAGACAAACATCACCAAGAACCACATTAGAAAACCATACACAGAAGGAGCTCATTGATAACACAGCAGCAACAGGGAACCAGGACAGCAAAGCATCAAAAAGACTTTCGATTTCCAAGGCCAGCAATGTAAGGAAGTGCTCTGCCTAAGTGTGAGACAGTATTTTTTAATTCAATCGGGGTGGGGGTGTAAAAAAGGAGGCTATTGTTATAATCACATACTCTAGAACAGCAACTTCAGCCTTCATTAGCAGAGATATTTGTGTTGACACAACCACATTCCAAAACACCCAAATGCTTCTAGGTGCTCAGAGCATACATTGCAACTGCTTCTTATAACGCTAGGACTTATCTTCACCAAACTACTCTTCTGCACTTTCCTGTCTAATCCAAACAAATCCCACCTCACCCAATAAAGAACTTAGATTGCCCTCTAAACCTTATGTACTTGCATATGCAATCTCATGAAAAATATCAACCCTGAGTCGACCAGTTCATATGTAGAGTGTCTCCCTCAGGAAAACAGCTCTCTACCATTTCAGATGTCAAATACTTTGCTGAAAAATGCAGATAGCATGTTTAGCTTTGCTGTGGTATGCAAACTAGTAGAGAGATGTTTGTTCAACAGCTACAAGCAACCATAAGACACCCTCTTGGCAAGGCAGGTGAAAGTTCAGTAAGGTGTTTGCAGGAAATTTAACAATCGTAGCTAGAATAATTACAACAACAAGGAATAGTACAGTTGCTTAGATAATTACTAACAATAGGTGTGAGAAGTGACACATGCAAGTGTGAAATACTAATGCAAGAGCCACTGGAAGATTTATAGAAATGCTTTTCTATGCTAATTTAGTTAAGTGACTTGAAGAAGAAATGTGAACTGCAGACTATGGCAGAAAATAGCAGAATCCGGCACAAAAAGCAGCTTCCAGGCCAACTGAAATCTGCAAAGGCTCCTTCTTCTGTATTAAAGCCTTACAACATAACAAAATAGAGCCAAAATTGGTGTTTCAAACACAAGACTAATTTGTAAACCAGAAACGTGCATCTGCTGCCCCTTCTTGGGAGCCAACAGCTCACCAAGAGAATGGACAGAGAGATTACTCTCACTATGGTCTACTCTTCTCCTGGGAGAACTTGAGCCCTCATGATGCTGTCTTCCTGTAGCCCAGGTCCCAAGAAGCCCTCAGATTGAGCCCACCTTTTCCAACAATTTAGGTTACATCCTGAACAACTGAAGCGTAAGATATGTCACCTCTGAGGTACCGTCACCTTCTGTTGTCTTTGCCTTCTGCTTAACCAATGCCTTGGGCAGAACCGCTGTCCGCCTGTCACCAGAAAGGTAGTGATTTTTGCAAAAGCTTGCTCTTCCTATTAGCTTCTGCACAGCTGGATTGTAGAATAGGGTCAGTGCAAGAATAGGCAACCACATCAGTGAACGGTACTGTTCTTTTCACTTACTCCACATGCATTTATCTTGTTTTCTTCAGCAAATGAAGATAACATTCTCTAAAAGCAGCAACCCAGTTAATTTCAACCAACTACTTTTTCAAAAAAAGAAAAAAATACCTATTGTCTCTAATACCATCTAAAAACTGTCAAAAGATATTTCTAAAGTTCTTACATGTAAAGGGAAAAAGAATGAAGAGTATCATTAATCTTTGAATTCTGCACTGCAAACATTTCACGTTAACTCTTTCTTTCTCCTGAATCTTTGATGAAAATTTCAGAGAAAGTCAACACTTACTATTACAGGACGGGATCACTTTGGATCTCCCTATTCAAAACATGCACACTTAAAAATTGTATTAACTTTTATCCATTTTGGTGAGGTTTCATGACCATTTTAATCAAAGTGCTGGCTGGCACCAAGAAGCAGCATTTGCCCTCTGCTAGGCCCTGAGTTTGTACTCCTCCTCCCCACACTGACAATGTTGTTCACAGGACTGAGATCAGATGGATCAAGGAAACAATCTGGTTAAAACCAGGTTGCTTCCCTGCCTTTTTTCTTCCAACACTCTTAGTTGCAGCTGGTCCAAATGTAGATTGGTCTGCCTAGGCAGATGGGTAAGCAGACATGCTGCTGAGTGGGTTTGGGGGTTCTGAAACCAGAGGAAGCCTCAGGGCAGAAACAGGAGCGCTGGGCAGTGCAGCACAGCCTGCCTGAGCTCTCCTGAAGCGAGGCAGGGCTTGATGGTTTGCTGAATTCAACAGCAGGTCAATGCAATACATGCAGAGAAGCTGATTACACCTTGTTGACACCAGATTAATTCAAACCCACCCTACACCTAAAAGGAAGGTTATAGAATATAGCTTCTCTGTATTTCACGGATTTATGAAAGCCTCTGCCCCAAGCTCTCAGTCATTGCCTAATTCCACAGACATTAAATTCAAAAGTTTTTGTCTCAAAGACCTCTGCAGTTCTGTTTTGAGTAGTATCACATTCCTGTTTCTCTGACAAGTCACACTCCCAGCTTAGGATATATTTTCTCCAAAAGTTAATTCTTTCTCCTCCATCAATAGAACCAATGACTACATACTGGACACCTGTCTGAAGACCAAAGTTTCACAAAAGGCATGGTGAGGCTGGGAAATCATGCCTATTACTCATGAGGACACAAAAGGAAGGAAAGAGACACTCAGAGCTTGAGTTTACAGGCCTGAACAGGTAAAATATTTTACTTCATAAAACCAAACTTCAATAGAACTTAACTAATAATATACAGTGAACAACATAATACTTTTAATAATTTTTCCCATTTCAAGCCTAAGTTTTTATCTTCCTCTTTTTCCTCAAATAATTGTTCAGTACTGCTACACTACAGTAATGTTAAATAACTGTTAAATATCATTCCTGGAGGATGTGGTATTACTCTCTCCTCCTGTTCTTTCTGTATAATTACTTCCTGTGAGGCTTCTGCTAGTTTTCATCTTCAGAATTGTTTTCTATTTACGTCTACTGTTATGTTTCATTTCTGATACATAAATGGAAAAAGACTTTGTTTCAGTTCTGAGGACAGCATTGTGCAGATACATATAGATGCAGAGCTTGTAATACTTCAACTTTAAAAAGGTATATGACTTTATGGACTTATTTTATTATAACATGCACAAACTGTAACAATTAGTTTTAATTATTTAATCTTTATTATTTGTCCATCTGTAGATATCACACAAATGGATCCTGGAAAAAAATAAGAATTATTCCCTGTCCTCCTCCTAAAAGGAAATCTAGAGTCCATTTCATTTATTGCATGCAAAATTTGCATAATTTGATCTTTGTTAAAAGCTTTAGCTTCCCTGGCTAACCATTCAAGAGTGGAACTAGATTGTTCCCTTATGTAATGTCATATGTTTGCAATCTAAGTTAGATCTACCTTTACTTAGGAAATGCTCTAGTTAAGAGTCTTACAGCATCCTGTCACCATGGTGTTATACAAATGACTTCAAAAAATAATAAAAAAAAAAAGAATGCCCACACCCTGTCACATAGGCCCTGAACACACTAAGTAACCCATACAATGTAGTTGTTCAAAACTAGAATTCAATCAAACAATTTTGCTCAAGTTTTGAAACATCCATTCTCTTTGAAAAAGCTAAGAGCACCTAAGGAGCTTAGTAGCACGTCATGAAAGTTCATCTAGCTGCAGCATGTTGGCTTTTACTCAATAGTCACTTACGTACATACTCTAATGATCATATCAAGACAAGCCGCTGCTGTGAGCCAAAACATTTCCACAGATCTTGAGATCATCTGCATCTTTTGTGCCTGGAATCTGCTTACAATGGCAACTCAGCATGAAAACGCTCTTTGGTTTTCTACTGAAAATAAAGCACTTCCTGAAGGATATGAGAAATTAAGAAAAGCAAAGAATAAAAAAAATCCCTAACTTCCTTAACTGATGTCACTGGAATATTAATTTGCCTGTAAAAGACATGGATATTGTTTGTTCTTTCTGTCATTAATGTAAATGGTTAGACCTCCTTTGGACGTTATTTGTGGTGGTTTTCATAGGCTTCAGCCTGTCATGTTTAGAAAAATTAATGAAAATAATATATTTGAACTTTCAAGATCAAATTCAGGAAGAGAAAGGCTGAAAACATTTTAATGTTTTGGTACGTGAAAGAGTTAACTTTTACATACACTTTCACTACTGGGAAGACAATCAGAATGCTAAACCTCTGGATAGAACACTAATCTTCAACTTTCTGCTCCTCAGAGAAAGGATGATAAAATCATACTTTTTGATAAGGAAGGACAACTCAATAACAGAAACACACATTAGTGATGGATTACCAAGGCAAATGGAAGTGTTAGACTGCAATACATTATAACAAAAGAAATAGGTCTGATTTTAAACAAATATAAAATCTATGTCTTTCCATCACCTTTAAGTTACAGCAAAAGGCAGGAGAAAATATGCACCCATCTTAATATGAGGAAGCTACTAATTTTATGCTTGGGCTATTTACTAGTATTTAACTGGTACATAAGAGCATGATTTATGATACATCTGTTTTCTGAGAAAAAGTATAATATCTATTTTAATGGAGTTAATTTTTTCCACGGATAGGGAAATAATCTTTCCGGCTTTAATTTTTAAAGTATTAATTCCTACACTTTCTCTTATTAGAGAATCAAAGGAAAATATTTCCTTTTTTCACTGCTTCCTGTGAAGCACCTCCTGCACTACTGACATTCTTGCATGAACTTAAGGGCTCAGTTTTTGACATCTACAAGGTAGGTACATACAGTGACATAAGTTAGTGTCCTTAGATATATGATGATATCTTCAGGAAAAAAAAAAGTTTAAAATAGCATCTTTTTATTTCATTCTCATGTCCTTGTTTATGAGTTTGCAGAAGCTTTTTTTCCTGCTATCCCAGACAGAAATTAACAAATTGTAGTCAAGAGTAAAAACTAAGTTTACTCAAGGGTTAAAAAAGCCCACTCTATAGTAAAAATTAGAGATATTAAGCCCTACACGTACATAGGTGTGCTTCTAGAAGCACAACAAGCTTTGTTTCATAGAGATACACACATCAAATGACTTGCTGATAGAAGGAATCAGCAGATGAGCCTACAGGAAACGGAAGATACCTCTAAAAGGTCTGATGAACTTGGAAGAGCAGCCAATTTGCAGGATGTAGAAGGGGAAAATACCCACTTTTATGATGGCTCCTCCAGAAGCTATGCTAAGAGCTGTGCCCAGTACTGAGCCAATGCTGGACACCAGTATGGGTGCAGTTCAATTAAAAGGCTTTTTCTTGAGGCTGAGCTTTAACAACTTGATGATACTTCTCTCCCTCATAATAACACACATTGTCTGACAACACGCAAGAATCATTCACAGAAAGCTCGGTCGTCGTTCAAATAGTACCTGTATGCTGAAAGCTTAAATAGCATAGGAACATTTAAATTATAGCTGGAAAACACAAATAAAAGTCACAATCTGATCCTTGTTTTATCCATTACTTAGTACAATCTATAAATTCGAACAGTCATATGACACAAGGGGACAAAATTAGAGCATAAACCCAAGATTTAGAAATTGAGCATTGGATATGCTGTTAATACTTTCTGCTTGTCTGCAAACTAGTAATGCTGGATTAGATTACAAAGCAAAGTAAATAAGGCCATACTTCTGGCACGTCTGAAGTGAATAACAGAGTAAAAGAAAACAAGGTCAATCAAAAAAAGAAACATTCCAATATTAAGAGACACATAAGACTTGAAACCAATTGATTTTACACTAGAACTAACTAATTTAACATGGGACATGTTAACTGCAAACCATGCACATTTCTTTTGTGGAAATAGTTTTGTTGTTTCTCTCCCCAATTTTGCACACAGAAAGAGCGCCATTCTTTGCAGGGGTTTTAGGATGTAAGGGAAGGGGAAGCATGCATTAAGTGTCAGAGCCTCTATTATCTGTTTATCCATGTGAAGCAAAGGGGGGTCCCCTCCAGCTCCTCTTTTGCTGTCCCTTCTGCTGTCTCTCATTTTAGTCCTTTTTCTTCTGGTTTACTGCCTATATAAAGGCAGTCTAGCACCACCCTTTCTCAATCTGCCTTTTGCATCCACCTTGGACACACAGCTTACCTGACTAAAGATCCTATAGTCTTTGTCAGTCATTCCAGCCTTTATCGTTTCTGACTTTACAGCACTGAGCTCAGCAATACCTTTCTCCTCTGACCGCTGTTTCACCTTTCCTCGCTGCCAGGCCCACACTGTCTGAGACTGTGATCACCTCCTTGCTGCATTAGCAGAAAAATGGATCAGTGATGCTTTAACTGTACCTAAAAACAGCGACGTTCCATAAGGCCACGGAAGAGGCTGACTGAATGAATTAAAAGGTGAACTTCAGAGCTGTAATTAAAGCTGAAGTTAATGTTAGATTCTCTAAGCCAACCTTTCCCCAGGAACCATGCTCTGAGGGACATTCAACACAGAAATTTTTAAACTAATCTTCCTTAAAAATTGTTTTCTTGTCTTACAAACCCTTCTGACACTCAAGTCCTCTGAGAATATCCCAAAATGATTCATATGCTAGGGTCACTGATTCCCAGTTTCTGTGAGGCTTCTGACTGCGGAAATGTCAGATAAAATTCTGTACCCAACTGCCAGAGAACAGAGTAAGCCAGAAGGAATCAATGGACAGAAAAAAGTTGTATTTTTTATTAATGTGATGTTTTGCCAATGATCACTTTCAAATGTGATCTTTAAAATATTATTTTAATGCTTATGCATTGTAAGTATTGAGAGTTTAATGGACTTAGCCAACCTGGAACTCAGACATATTGTAAGAACTAAGATTAATAACATATTTCCCTAAATGAAGAGTTAAGTCAGATGGCAAGATTACCATCTTTTGTTCCCAATGCCAGCAACTAAATGAGCCATGTGTCCTTGTCAGGATCATAACTGTGATAAAAAAAGGTCAGTCTTCAGGCAGGATTACTGTAGATAAAACATGCACAGATGTAAGACTTAAAGTGGTTTTCTCAAGAATCAGGGACTGAAATACTGCAAAATAAAAACAAGAAATCCCCAACTCTTCCTCTTTGCTAGGCCACTATCTAAGGTTATCAGAATGAAACCCATTTTAAAATCCCAGTAACTTTCCCTGTTGAAAAAACACATTTTGATTTTTTCCTTCCAGTTATGGAGAACCAGGTCTACGCTAATAAATGGAACATGCCCAGAGATCAACTGGCATGGAACAACTTTCACCTGTACTACTAAACTTCTACCCTCCAAAATGGCAACAGTACTTACACATGCAGAAAAGCCCATGGGCCACTGCTGCCAATTCCCGAACTTGTCTGGAAATCAGCAAGGAGACAGCTAGTTGGCTGGAGCCAAAACCCTGCCAGGATCCATCATAACAGTTTAATAGGAAGAACAATTGGGTTTCAGCACCAGGGAATGCTCTTCAGTGCTGTTTAATTTGCCAGTACTTATACAACCAATATGGCAGAGTTAAAGGTGAAGCCCTGCTACTGAAAAAGCAGAAGTTTTTATTAAACTTTTCCAGTTTGACCAGGCCATCTACCATGTTTGCCTTCACAAACAACTAATTTCTGATGTGTATGTCTTACAGCCTCCAGTACCAAACACAGCCGGTCAGCCTGACACACGTGAAGGAACCATAATGCCTAGCTGGAGCCAGGAAAAGTGTGACAGCTCCCTTCCCTCTGTCCTCTAAGAACAGCCCTATTTGACCTACCACCACCTGTCTTGGGATTCCCATCTTGCACGACCTGAGAGGGTTGTTCTCACACAGAGGGATCTGATATTCATACTTTAAAGGACAGATGTTAACTTCATGCATAAGCACTGTGGGAAAGAGTGCTAGCAGAAACAACACAAAATGAAAAAATGATTACTAAAGAGCAAATGACACATTGGAAGCATTCATTTATAGAATCAAGTAAAGATTACCCTAATAATCCTTTAAAGGTTTGAATGTGCATATCAACAATTAATACACACGTTACCAAATGGTCAGGGGAATAAAAAACTTGAAGCATGGCTGCTCAGCAATTCCTTTATTTCATGAAAAGGCAAGCCTAAGAGAATAAAGCTAAAAATCCCAAAATAGATAACAATTTATTAGTCATGGAAAACATGAGTTGCACAGAAAAAAGCCAAAGAGTTAATCTTACAGAAGTGTTGGGATGACATTTCAAAAGCAATGCCTTTCCTACAGTGAAGGAACTAAAAAAATTCTTCCTTCTTGATGGGGTGATTAGCCGAAATAGCATACATGTTCCTGTGTGCCTTCCACATTTTCTAAAGAAAGTTCCAAAATTAGACATGAAAATACTAACTTGAAAGGGGCATTGTTGTAGAAGTAATTTTATTCTTTTCAATTAGGTAGCATAAATATGATCCTCAAGAAACAGCAGATGCTGACAGTCCTACCACACACATGCTATACGTATGCAGACAACAAAAATGACAGCACTCATCTCCTTACTCTCTAAACTTTCATTAAAAAGAGAAGAGGTAGACACCCAAGCATGCTAAGTAAAATAAGACTGCCAAGATACCACTGCCAGGTGCAGGCAAATCCTCAACAGTGTGGAGCATATATTGACCCATTATACCACAGTGAAAGCCACATCTATCACAGTGCAGCGGAACTTGGAAAAAAAAATAAATAAAGCTTGATAGTAAACAAAGGGAGGGAAAAATAGGTCTCAAATCAACCCTCCTGTAATATCAGAATATTACCCAATAAAGAAAAATAATCGTTAATAAACTGGTACTCCACATGATCTTAACAGAAGCGTCGAACAACTTAACTGTCATGAAAAGATAGATAATGTGACCTCATGCAGTTCAAGTTGCTGAAAGTACGAAACAAAATTGTTACAGATTACTACCAGCTCTACACTTACAGAACTGAACACTGAGGTTTTTGGCAGCAGAGAATAATTTCACTGGAGGTATGACTGAAATTCTCCACTTCTGCTTAAAAAGAAGCCTTTGCTAAACTTGACAGATCCCCTGAATCAAAAGGGGAGGAATTAAGTTTAAATCCAACTTAATTCTATTAAAAAAATTCCTTCCTTCAGTTGCTTTACTGTGGCATGACTGATGTCCCAGTTTTAACAAAATCCAACTCTAATTTTCAGCGAGACACATTTATGTAACAACATTATACAACTTGAAGTTTAAGATAGACAGCTTAGGCATTTCTTTGCTATGGTTCACATGACATGAGTGACTGATTATCTAGGTTCTGCACTAAAAAAAAAAAAGCAGCTTGCATGCCATTGTAAAACTCATTGCTTTGCTGTACTAGAACACAAATCTCAAGAGACAGCTCCTAAATCATAGTGTTAGAAGACAAGTATACAGATGAAAGTACAAGATGACTTTCAATTTTCTTGTTAGTTCAAAGTAATTCTTCATGCAAGAACACACAATACACTCATACATCAGAGGGACATGCAGAACTCTTCCATTTAGGAATGAAGGATTCAACATAAAAAAACCCCTACAGTTTGATGTTGCTTTTAAAATATGTCACACAAAATGACATGTTTCTCAACAGAAGTCATGCCCTGCCACTAACACATATTCATTTATAAATAGCTAGAAAAATCAGAGTTCAGGAAACTTAAGGAAAGCATCTCTCTCTGTACTCGAGTAAAGCATTGTTACTACATAAGGATCGAACCTATAAAAAAAAAAGAATAAATTCAAGACACGGAAATGTCATGTATGACAAATTAATTAAAATGGGCCAGTAACCTCCATTTGCTTTAGAACCTGAACAAACTAAGTCTATGCATACCATCAACCTCACCTCCAGGAGCAGCTTTTCAGGGACTGGCAAACATCCTGTCATGTTATCCCCTTGAGCAAGCCAAAACCAGAGCTTTCTTTTTTCCCTCCAAAACAACCCTAGTGATTCATGTGTGGCTAAGTACAATGTTATAAGGTGTTGTAAAGAAGGAAGGATATTAATGCCACCTAGGTGGCAATAAATCATGGCTCTCCAGGTTAGAAAAAGCAGCATAACTCTGGCTGTAGTTATGATATAGTTCTATAAACTTACAGAGGCTAGAAAATGGAAATAAAGAACTTCTGTTTCTCCAGAAAAACAATGCAGCATCCAAAGAAATCAGGGTAAACGTGTGAAAAATAAGAGGAAATCCTTGTGCTCCCCAGCCTCCCTATTGCCACAGAATGTTGTGGCAGCCAAACATGCAGTTTTCAGAAAACTATCAATTTGTCTTCACATAATTCTAGAATTCTCCCACCATCACAGTCAGTATACGGCCCATCACTAGCCGCTTGTTAAATAACTGTCACCTTGCCTATTCACTTGAATAGTGTTATGCATGCTCACGCACATTGTATAAGATATTGAGCACATCTATTTGACACCTACTAAAGGTTTTACCTGACAAAAATCCAAGTTTATGTAGAAAAATTCAAACCATACTTTGGCAACATATTCTGCAATTCTGTTCCATGGCAATAAAAGATGCATTCAACATATTAAGAAGTCTTATCTTAATTGGTAAAAATATTCTAAAACTTGAAAATTCCATTTACACGTGAAGCTTCCTTGCATGATTTCAGAAATCAACTCATTTTGCATTCAGGTTCACAAAGGTAAGTAATAGGTATGTGACAGGTATAGCAAAGACACAAATTAAAGGATCTACTTTAAAGATGTAATAGCATAACTAGAATGATGTTATTGCATATCTAGCACAATTAGTTTGTTGAATGCTTCTAAAAACAAACTGGCAAAAACACTGCATGCAGATGATAGTCCATAAAAAACTCCAAACAATTAAAAAAACCAAAAAATCAATACACAGTAGTCCTTACCTAGCTGTTTTTCTCGTTCTTGTCTCCGTTCTCTAGCAAGCCGTTGCCTGTCATCAACCTTTAGTATTGTTGGATGATCTGCAAATGGAGGGAGGGGGAAAAATATTAGGCATATAGCATAAAATCAAATAGTACCATAAACAAGCTTTTAGGGGAATGACCAAACAACTCTAGTTATTCTACTTTCAAAATACATCACATTTCCAGAAATCCATCTTATAAAAAAATAAAAGATAGAAACATTAAAAAAAAAATGAGTGTATTCTAATTATCAAGATGTAAAACACTCCCAAAGAATGAAATAAATTGTAACTCTGAATTCCAAGCAAGGCTACTGCCTGAGAAAACCCAGGAAGTTTTGTTTTGTTTCCAAGCCTACAACAACTTGATTGCTTAAGAACATTCTGACAAAATACTGTCTATTATTCCATAACCTCCCTCCATAATGCATCTACAGGAAATTCTATTACAACGCAGCACCCTCTTTCCACCAGTACTACCTAAAAAAACCTGCCAGTAACCTCTATTTCACAAGACTGAAGCAGTTCAGCACCCAAAGGTTGGATCAAAACACTGTTGCAGTTCTGGTTGAGCTTTTGAAGATAGCATGATATTGATGTCCACAGATGTTTGCATGCACTTGTTAAAAGCTCTGGTGAACAAGTTAAGACAGTGCATCACATGCATGGACTGGTACAATACCAGTAAAGATAATAGTATCCTCAACTCTGCTTGTAGATTTAAAGTTAGCTACATGATTTCTTTAAAAATATCTGCAACTGTCCACTTGGATCACAGCAATAAGACTAAGAATAACATCAAAAATCTGCGCAGAGCCCAGGCTTGACTATAAAATCTCAGGTTTGGTTGGAAAAACATCACTTGTTCAGAGTTCTCCGGAAAACAACAAAATGCTAAATTGCTAGCATCCTACTTCCAGCCTCAGCAGTGGAGCTGTTCCAGACAAAAAGGGAACAAAATCCAAGGTACCAATTCATCTCAGCATGCTGCCAAACCTAATTTCCTACTCATCCTTAGCCCGTTCTGTTAAACCTGGAAAACTGTTCATTTTATGCTTTTTCACTAGCACTGAAAAAGTCTGCTTTGAGAACAAGAGAAAAGAAACACCACAGAAAAATCAAAAAGATTTCTGGGTATAAAGAAATGGTCTGATTTATTTTACTATTGAGGGGAACTCAGTTTTTAAGTATTTTAAGAAAAAGAACTACCTAGAATACTGTCATCATGGAAGTGCACATAAAAACAAGACAAGAGATCCTTTTCATTATTCAGTGCTAATACACAAGCAAGCAATTTGTAAAACATGTAAAGTCAGCCTTTGTGTATAGACTCCATACCTATAAAAAAAGGAACTAGCAAAAAAATACAATGGGTTGTAAAGAAGAGGTTAAAGACATTTGCAAAAATTCCTGAAGTGAGGATGTGCTAGACAGATTTTGAATAGTTATTTCAATTAAATGAAAAAAATCAGTAATGCGCATTTCATACTCTAACTCAAATTTCTGCATCAGGATGACAGGATTTCTTGGATGAAAGAGTTCACTGACGACTAGCTTCAGTTTAATTATTCTTGAACTCTCATCAGTGAAAAACTATCATCTTCAACAATGGTCAGAGACTACAGCCCCAATTAATGGCCTTAATAGTGATGAAAAGTAAGAGCTGCAAGGAGAAAACCCATTGCATAGCTGGTAGGAAGAACATTCAAACACGTTAGCCCCAATGAAAGGTGCAACAAGTGAGCAAGTCACCAGCAAAGACAAAAATCTATCACCCAGTTACAGATCAAACCTTTAACATGGGTTGAATAGCACACAGTGCTGCCATTTATGAAACAATGCCTAGCCATGCCATTGCATAGATTTGTCCAATGTATGGTGTAGATTAACATCTGGCTGATGTTAAGAAGTGTGCTGACTTGCATGCAGTCTCTACAGCATGTGGGCAGAGGTCAAAAGGGTAATAATATTCCTTCTCTCCAGTGGCTGGCACACGAGATTCGCAAAACATGTATTTCTGTAGCATGAGTAATTAGTGCTAGTGGAATAATGCACACCCAATATGAACTCCCCTGGAAAACAAGGATTCCCCTTCAAGGGCTGTCAGCAAAATCAATTTAACATCGAGTTGACAGAGAATGATGAGACACTGGGGAACAACATAAAATCCTTCTTTCAGAATGTACTATTCTCCTTCCAGGTTTTTTTTTTTTCCTTTCTTGAGAGGACAGACTTTCCATATCAGGGAGAAGCAGCAATTCTTCAAAGAGGCAGGAGGGATACATGGACAGGCAAACTGAAAAGGTCTCCCTTAAGAATTCCTAATTATAAGCAATGGAAGGAATAAAATAAATTTTTAAAACTGCCCTCTGCCATTCTTTTTGAAGATATCCAATTATTTTTTTTCTATCACTCACCTGATAGTGTTCACACACACAGCCCCTCTCCCAACACCCCAGGATGTTAGAACAACCCTAAAGAATTCACAATAAGTTGCAGACTATGCAAAGTGTAAGTATGTCTTCAGTAACAAGCTATTTTGCATATATTTGGGAGCACAAAGAACTAAATCAATATTGGCACAAAGATGTGGATAACACGTTTGTGGCAGACCAGCATTGTCGTTGCTCTACTAGAAGCTGGAGCATACATTAGTGGTGCAAATCTTACACTGTTAATTAAAATGTCTTTTCTAAGCCTTGAAAATGATCCTTCATAGTTTGGCTACAAACCCAATCTCCAATAATTGTGTTCTGAATCCAGCTGATCTGCTGACAGCCCCAGTACACAGCTTAAATAGCTTCAAATTGTGGCAAAACAAGAAAGTTCACTGGGCCTGCTCCCCATTTTATTTCTCATGTCTCTGCTCATTAATAACCCCTGCCAGGCAAATACCTGGGGGACTAGCGTTTCTTCTTATTCAATAGGAATACAAGGACATACACACAAGGTGCTTTGTACTCTCTCTTGCTTGTATTCATCATCAGGCAACAGCTTTAAGTTGCTGCACAAGGGAGATGGGAAACACATCATTTACAACAAATCCTGCAAGAATTCCTCAATTCCTACAGAAATAATTGAAAACTGGGCATATGCAAAGCCTTACAGAGAACACTCCAGGAAGACCCAACACGCTGCTGTAGAAGTTGCAGTCTGATTATGATGCAATGCGTGTGAACTTACGCTCAGCAACCTATTTCACTATACTTACGTAACATACAAATACTTAATATTATGCCTGACAGGGATGTTTGTAGATTAAATAAGCCATAGTTCTATAAAGGGAAAATTAATTTTGTACCTATTGCTGGAAAGCAAGCCTTTAAACTACATATGAAAACAGTATTTTTCATAAACTTACAACACTTATTGTGAGTTTAAAATTATTTTTAAGAATTTACTAGTTCATTTAGAAAAGCTTAGAAGCCATGATCAGTATTTTGCAGCACTGAGATGCCAGTCGTTTTTGGTCCCTAATTATATTAACAAAAGGAAAATGCAAGCTTTTCAAATTCAAATTTTCTATATAATTAATATTCACTGAACTCTTAAGTACAGTTGACATTTGCAGAAATTAGGTTGCAAAATTAGTAATTGTCACATATACTTACTACATATGGCCAGTTTCTGTGGCTCAGATAACTATCAGCTGTGCTCAGAGTGAGTTCAAAAGTCAGACTACTACTATTCTTCATTTCCATTTATAATCCCCTCAAATCTGCTTCCATTCTGCCCTTAACTCCTAAGGTGCTAATTTCTTGCACTAAAGAAACTAAAAGGGATATCAAG
Source organism: Grus americana (assembly GCF_028858705.1). Classification (NCBI taxonomy): domain Eukaryota; kingdom Metazoa; phylum Chordata; class Aves; order Gruiformes; family Gruidae; genus Grus; species Grus americana. The sequence goes on from NC_072854.1 coordinate 63,894,479, forward strand.
TGAAAAACAACAGCCAGTTTGTATGTTAGTTCACAGGGGTGCTCTGGGGAGAAAGAAATGTAAGACACAGTATTATGTGAAAAGATGCATTGCTTGGATCTCAAACTCTCTTCCCTTTGTCTAGCTCCCTTTGCACTGCCATGCACACACTCAGAGTTGTCTTGGACTCCTAATATTTGTTCAGCCAGCAGACACCTTCTCAACAATAATGACATTGTTCATTGTGACAGCTGTCACTCCTGCTGCAAACTCTTTGGTTTCTTTTTCAACCAAAACAATGTTTGACATAAAATTTCTATGCAGTCTAAAGAAAAAAAAAAAAAAATCATCAAACCCCAAACACACCAAAACCAACCCCCAGCTCTCAGGAACTCTCTCCAGCATGGACTCTCACCAGCTGGGTGCAAAGCTAAACCCTGTACATGTGCCTGTGCTCTTCCCCACTCCAGCTCCAGGAATTTTAACGTTCCTTTCTACACACCAGCATAGATGAGGGGAACATAGAAGCAACTAGGACACCCTCCAAGAAATGAAAACTGGGATTAAACTACTGCAGGATATTGATCACTGTCCAACACCAAGAGTTCTGGTTTTGCTGTGGAAGTCGTTTATGTTGTTATCTCCATTCTCTTCTCTTTTTCCCATCGCCTTTCTGATTGAGAGCAGCCATAAATGCTGTGATTTGTGCGGGACCCAGCACTGCCTGGGCGAGCAAACGAGGTGTGATCTGAACACAGACAGCACTGGGATTGCTTCCCTCTGGGCACTCAGGCCAAAGCTACCCAGTTTGGGGATAGAGAAGAGCCTGTCAATACAAAACAGCCACTGAGCTGACAGGCTGTCAAGGAGGTGAAACAGGAGTTCTTACAGTGTGCCTAGTCCTCAGTAACACAAGCACCTATGCTTTCTCAGGCATCTGTACAAGATCACTATTAACTCCATATTTTAAGCTTGGGTACCTGAATTGCAAAACAGGCAGAATTTAGATATATAAGTGCTCTTCTGGATCTTGGTCTAAGCATGCAAGCGGAACAGACTCATGGCATCAAGGACTACGTTAAGCATTTTAGTACATAGGTTTTCAACTGTGTAAGCTAACAGTGAATTAAATTCATACAATGTACCAATCAGGTATGGTGAAGTAATGACAAACATCTGCTCACTGCATAGAGTATATTACAGAATATCGCATGCTTTGTAATAAGTGAAGAAATGTCTGAACAGAAGCACATTCATATATAGCTATAAATCCTTGCCTACAGCAGATAATTCTCATGCAAGCACAGATGCAGGTAGAGTGGCTTCTGTTGCCTTATCTCACTTCCCAACCCTCATTTCTAAGCTGTACTAAAATAAAAGTAGCACTTTTTTTTTCAGTTTTACTTCTTTGAAAACAATCAGAGATTCCAGCCTAACTAAGTATGAACAGTCACTGATACCAGTTTTGACTGAAACAGTAAGAGAGGTATAACAGCATCAAACATTTTAAAAGTTTCTACAATGACAGCTGTTTTTCATATACCATTGCGGCAAATAGCCTTATAAAATGAAGCATGTGGAATGGCGTACCTGGTTTAGTTCCAGTGTTGCTTTGACCTGAAGTGACTTTCTTGTCTTGTATTTTAGACCCTTCAGTTGCTAAAATAAGGAGGAAAAGGAAAGAGATTAATTAATCATATTACTTAACAACAGCTCAACCACTCTATTATAATGCAACTTAAACATTGCCAAATTCCCTTCAAAACCAGACCATTCTGAAATACCACTTTAATACCATTCTACACCATTTTGCATTGAAAAAACCTGAAAGTTACACAGAAAACACTGAAGCCACAATACAAGTTCCCTATTCAAGTTGAGGGGAAAACCACAAGAAGATTCCATTTTAACAATAGTGTTTCTAATAAGGTGTATGATTTTTTTTTTTTTTCCATGCTATGCTAATGCTGTACACGCAGCTAATTTTTCCCCTTTCTTCTCAGTGATGCTTTGGAAACCACTACTTCCAAAGAACAGCAGCCTTTAATTTTTTATTTTTTTAAAATTTTATTTCCCTTGGAGGAAGCTGAATTAATCACACTGATAAAAGCAAATTAGTGGAAATAACAGAATGTAACTGCAGAGTGACTTTGAAGCAGCAAACATTAAAACATGTTGCAATAATTGGATGCAATGAGGAACCTGTTGCTGAAGGTGACTTGCAGATCCTAGGTTTCTCAAAGTATGGTACCAGATACTGGTAAAAACTTCATAGATGCTTCACAAATTGCTAACACGCTCATTATGCAGAATTGAAGAGAGGATAATTTATGACCTGAATGAAGTCTAACAGATGAGTTATTCCCATTATTTTCAATAGACTTTTGATCAGGTCCTGTCAGTCTAGAAAGAGATAATTCTGGGGCTCTGAATGCCCTTTCAACAAACCTTTATAAAGAAGCACCAAAAGAATCATTATGATACTTCATATCACAACCATATCCTTGGCTCAGCATCTATTTATAATTAAAAGCCAAGCCAGGAAATTAGATGACATGATTTTCTCAGCTTACTACTCATCTTCATGTCCAGCAGCTCCACTATAGGAGTGTTTGAGCCCAGAATGCAGCAATCTGGGAAGAGTCTAATGACAGACTGTAAAAATTCTAAGAGCCCTTCCACAAACAGCTTGGAAGTATTTGCAAGCAAGGATGAAGAGACAATTATATCAATAAAGCTTAGGGGAGGGAAAAAACTGAACCCATTCATTTAAATTAAAATATCACTAGAAATGAAAGTTGGAAAAACCCTGATTACACCAGCTTTAAAAGCTAAACAGGCATTACCGTATTAGACCCACTTTAAAAAACATAATTTTAAAGATTTTTTTCAGAAGGCTCCACGCAATTTCCTACACTTGTCAGTTTTAACAATACACACTCAGGCCTTACTGCCTTAGTGAGTTCATTCCCTTTATGGCCTCACAAAAGTCTTTGTTTGCCCTCTACCTCCTTCCATAGGAATGTTTCAGGATGAACATAAAGGTAAAAGGTAGCAGGAGGAGCCTATGGGACACTTACTGTACCCTTTTTGCAGGTGGCCAGCAGCTAAAACAACCACACAGCCATTCACTCTCTCCTGCCCCCCTCATTGGGATGGGGAAAAGAATCAAAAACAGTAAAGCTCATGGGTTGAGATAAAAACAGTTTAATAGGGCAGAAAAGGAAGAGAACAACAACAATAATAATAGAATATACCAAACAAGTGATGCACAGTACAACTGCTCACTACCCACTGACTGATGCCCAGCTAGTTCCCAAGCCACGGCCCCTCCCTGGCCAATTGCCCTCAGCTTATATACTGAGCATGACATCATATGGCAGGGAATATCCCTTTGGCCAGTTTGGGCCAGCTGTCCTGGCTGTGCTCTCCCAGCTTCTTGTGCACCTCCTGCAGCAGGCTCATGCCTCCTCACTGGCAGGGCCTGGGAAGCTGAAAAGTCCTTGATTTAACTGTAAACCCTGCTTGGCAACAACTAAAGCATCAGTGTGTTCATAGAATCATAGAATATCCTGAGCTGAAGGGACCCATGAGGATCATCGAGTCCAACTCCTGGCTCCACACAGGACCAGCCAAATCAGAGCATATGACTGAGAGCGTTGTCCAGACGCTTCTTGAACTCGGTCAAGCTCGGGGCTGTGACCACTTCCCTGGGGAGCCTGTTCCAGTGCCCGACCACCCTCTCGGTGAAGAACCTTTTCCTGATATCCAACCTAAACCTCCCCTGTCGCAGCTTCATGCTGTTCCCTCGGGTTCTATCACTGGTCACCAGAGGGAGGAGATCAGCACCTGCCCCTTCGCTCCCCCTCGTGAGGAAGCTGTAGGCCGCGATGAGGTCTCCCCTCAGTCTCCTTTTCTCTAGGCTGAACAAACCAAGGGACTTCAATAATGTTATCAACATTATTTTCATACTAAGTCCAAAACACAGCACTATGCCAGCTACTAGGAAGAAAATTAACTCTATCCCAGCTGAAACCAGGACAGTGTGGGGAGGCAGGTGACAGAATGGAAAAATAGCATTGATCAAATGTTTACTGTTCATAAGCAATCTTTTGCTGAGAGCAACATTCAAAAAAAATCACATCATCTCACAAAAAAAAAGTGTGAAATTTTAAATAATTGTCAAAAAAGACACTCCCCTCCCTGACAATGGTATTACAGTCTCTTTTGATTGACAGAAGTGTTGAACCTAACAAATAATTGATTCCAAATCACAATAAGAATTGTCACACCTTAAAGGCAGCCAAAGAAAAGATTTTAGTATTTTACCATTTTAAAGGCCTCATACAAAGGATTAGTTTGACCTATAGATAGATGGACTGGTTTTTGGCAAGATAATCTGAGCAACACTGAACACTTGCACCTCCCAGGCTTTGTAGAATCTATCATTACCAAAACCCATACCTTTTCCTCTCAGTGTTGAAATTGGTGGTAATAAGCCTGGAAAAAAGTGTTTTATTCACCAGAGTAAGTGCATTTAAATTCTTTATACCTTACGAACTCTTTATATCTTACTACTACCTTAACTTGAGGGGGCAGGTAGGTAAAATAGACTATCCTCCTGCTTGAATCAGCCATTTAGAACATTCTCAGAAAAAGTCCTGCTGTAATGCATGGGGAACCTACACCATGATTCCCATCGGCCTGGCCTAGGGCATCATATAGAAGAGGAAACTGTTATAAAAGGGTAAAAATATTGTTTCTGAGCATTAGTGAGACCACTGATGTTCTAATAGCTTCAGCACAAGTTTATTTGCATACCTTATACAGTGCATGTGCATTATTTTCTTCAAGGATTGTGCCATGGGTTTATGTAATACTCTATTAAATTCAAAACAATGATTTAAATGCCATCCAGACAATACACTTGTAACAGAGCCTAGGTACACAGAGTAATATTTTTTTTCCATATTTCCTCTTGTCTGACATTTCCTTGGAATATATTGTGACACAGTTTGAGCACACATTCATATGACCACTCACATGACAAGTGATGAAGAAAAAATGGCACAAGCATGAGTTTTAATGATGCTGGATATCAAATAAGAATTGGCAGAAGTATTTAGCAACTAGTGTAGGTGTGCTCCCACATAGAATATAACTCTTGCTTTAAGATATAAACAGATTAATCAGACAACTAAACATTTAAAATCCAAACCTAAAAATTGATGACACTGGTTCCAGCAAGACTCATAACACATGCCAGGAGAGACATCATTCAACTACCTAATACTTGCTCTGCTGCTTATCTTGAACCAATATCTTTACATGGAGGGAAAAAAAATTGCATAAAGAGGTGTTGGAAATAAGAGGATATTTTTCTGTGAAGCATTCTGGAAACTGCTGAAGATAGCCCGGGTAATAGCACAGATATATTGGGGAAGACAATCACAGAATCTGAGTTGTTGAGGCTGGAAGAGATCTCTGGAGATCATCTAGTCCATCCCCTCTGTTCAAAGTGGGGATGCCTTGAGCAGGCCATGCCCAGTTGGTTTTGAATATCTCTATCAATGGAGACTCCACAACTGCTCTGAGCAACCTGTGCCAGTCTTTGACCACTCTTCACAGTGGACAAGTTTTTCATATGTCCGAACAGTATTTCCTGTATTGCAGTTTTGTGCCCATCATAACCTGTCTTGTCACTGCGTGCCACAGAGTCTGGCTCTGTCTTTTATTCCACTCCATCAGGTATTTTCTGATAAGTGGTTCTCCTAGTTTGTTTGGGGTTTTTTTGTTTTAGGTTTTGTTGTTTGTTATTTTAATTTTTTTCCTTCCAGTGTTTTTGACATTGAACCGAAACACTGATTTGCCCAGAGCCGACCTTCACTTTGCAAGGACCTGTTTCAGTAAATGGTCTTCCAACAGCTATTCACAAATGAACTCTTCAAACCAGGATGTTCTGGTCAGTTATTCAACTCTTTTCTTTGGCCTTTCTCCCCAGGTGAGATGCTATCTAGCATCCGTCCTCTGGGATAACGCTTTCAGATAAGAAAGTCAGATGAAAGCTTTGTCTAAGCAGGGTCTACAAGGGCTTAAAAATATGCAACTTTACCTACCTATCCAGTGCATGGATTTCAGAGACTGCATAGAAATCACCCACTGACTGAAGCACTGACAGAATCAAAACCTTGTTTTCTTTCTACACACATCAATGGAACACTGTATTATTATGGTTGGAAGCTCCCACAGCAAGGCTGGAGACGTGGAAAGATGATGTTAAAGCTCTGTTCAGTTGAGGAAGGACATCAGCTACAGGTCTCCACTTCCAGAAGTGGAATCTTCAACAGATGAAATGCAGTGGGAGGGGGCACTTGGGGACCACAAGCAAAAGATGGTGCTCAGACCTATGTTAGGGTCAGGACGCGCACAGCAGCCCCCACAGAACTGCACCCTCACAAACATCTGAAAAAGGGAACCATACAAGGGCTGCACAACCGTGGATGAGAGTATAGGCAAGACCGATGCATGCCTGCAGCAAGCTACGTGTGCCTGACAGTTCAGATACACCTCTGGGTAAAGGGTGCACTGAGCAGTCAAGACAAAATACCTCCTTCCAGTTTCTTGCTCCAATTCCACAAGTGAGAGACAGCAGTACTGAAAAACAGCCAGAAGAAAGAAAAACATAGCTAGAACAGAGGAGGAGGGACTAAAGGGAAAAAAGAAGAAGAAAGAAAAAATCTAGCTATTCTGTCGCTGCCGCTTGTCAGCTAATCCCCCAGTTAGACTGAACAGCTCCCGAATGTGAAAGAGAGCCAGGGGGTGCGTGCTGGGAGATAGAGGAGGCATCAGAAGTGACAACTGGAACAAACTAGTGCCTCATTCAAAGAGTATTGTCAATATATAGCAGAGAAAATCTGGCATTAAACTGGGAAATTTAGAACAGAGTTAACTGAGAACTGCTATATTCTTTACTCCTTAGCATCCAATTCTGCTACCTCCAACTACTTCCTGAGGAACATTCCTCCAAAAGCAAACAAAAATCCCACTCTTTAGTTCACATGCTTATTTTATATAGCATCTTATGCCTGATATGCACAATGTAAAAATGCATAGTTTGAACTAGTCAGAATTAAGTGGAGAACAGAGCCTGCTAGGACTGTATAAAGCAAGAACGAAGAAGTGGGGCTACTCTAGGCAATTATATGTAGCCACTGGGAACAGTGGCTGGCTAGCACATCAATCAAATCATAGGTATTGTTGTGCTGTGGAGTGTGTTGAACCCACAGATACAGGTCAGAGCTGACAAAGTTTATTAGCTTAAAATGCAGAACTACATTAAGACCGAAATACTGAATACCTGACATGGAATAAGAGTCTGAGCATTCAGCAACTGGCTGTTCTAAAGCAACAGCACTGAACTTTAAGACTAAAGGGTAAGTTTGGATATGAAATTCTCTCTAACGGTAAAACTGAAATGTTTATCCTACTAATAAATTCATGTGATCCATGATCCAGGGGCTGGATACAGCAAGAACAAACTTCAACGTGAATAAAAGCTTTCCCACTGCTTGTGACTTTTGCCTCTTCTTACATCCTCAGCTTATGAATAAGACTTTGGTAATATGTACACATGTAAAAGCTACTCTCCATACTTACTTTTTACTTGTATTTTAAAAGCTTCGGAACAAAGGACAGCAATCTGTCCAGAGATAAATAGATCTGAAAGTCCTGTGGCTGGCCAAAAAGTACCAAGATGCATGCAGCTCAGCTGATAGATAAAAAGATAAAACCAGCAGCTGGATGTCTAATATTAAAATCTTCAGAGTAAGTCAGGACAAAGTTACGATCTACTCTTCAGAAATGTGGGGGTTCTTTACACAAGAAAAAACCCATATACACACTTGTTAAAGACTATAGTTTTCACAAAATCCACTTGATAATAACAACTCTGAAACCACCCCTCCAGAAGAGCCTGGGGAGAAGGAGCCTGGCAATCTGTTCCAGCACAGCTGGACACAATGTTTTCTGGTATTGCTGCACTGTACTGGAAGTTGGACTGACCTTGGACAGACCAACTTCCTTATGCTGCTGCTTCTACCAGCTGTGTCTGAGCTGAACACTGAGTCAAGGCTACTCCTTGCTTTTATTTATTCACTGTATAAGCACACTCTGGAGCCCTAATCTTGTTCAGGACCCAATATGCTTTTTTCATAAGATTATTATAAAACAGTGCTTTGAGTGTACCAAAATTACATTGCAACCAGAGCTAGTTTTGCTTTCGTAAGGTCTCATGCACACATACATAACAGTTAAAGTCCTTCAAAATGAGATAGTAAGAAAACTCTTATTTTCAGCTAACACATGCTACAATATGACCCTGCTGGGATGCATGGTGATGGATCAAGCAAAGACACCCAAAAGCCTGAGCACAAAACCAAACCATCTCCTTCTCTCATCACTGAAATTCATGTGTACGTACTGCTCAGAACAGCTGTGTCCGAGATGTTTACTCTCACACTTGAACTGTGCAGGAACACAGGAACTAAGCATCAGCATTTCATTCATATAAAACATTTCCTTTTCCCCTCCTCTGCAACAACAATTTAAAACTTCCCTTCCCTGCAGAAAGTAATAAATGGTGGCTTGCGGATACATTCTGAAGCAAACTTCATTCTTTAAAAATCTTGCTGCAGAGCCCTTCCTATGCAGCAGATGTGCTGTCCTGGTAGCCAGCAGATGCTTCCTGATCAGTTGCTAAGAACAGCAGCAAACCAGCACAGGAAGAAGCCCCTGCTCTCAGTCACTACAGACTGGTGTCTCCATGAAGGCGCAGAGACTGGTTCAGCTCGGACTTCAGCTGGGAGGCTCAGAAGAGCACTGGGGGTAAGCTCAGAAATCAAGAATTTTTTAGCACAACAGAATGGGAAAGCAAGGGAAATATCTGGGGATGGGAGGACTGTAGGACTGAGCAATAGGTTGCAGAAGGGACAAGGAGAGAATCAGAGGATTCCGATAGGAAGAAAGCCTGCAGAACATTAACACACTTTTTGCAGCGGCTTGGTCCCAAGAGATGTGAGCTTTTTAGGGAAAGAGGAACCAAGACGCTGATGGTGCACTGGCTGTCTTTCAGGCTAGTCCTTTGGGGAGTAGCAGAACTGAAGCATCAGGAGGACAAGTCTACACTCAGCACACTTACTGTCAAGCCCCCTCCACCCCACCCAAAAAAGCCCCAAGCCCTCTTAAAAGCCCTGGTGTAGACCATTCATAAAGAGACAGTAGAAAGATTTCCTTATCAGAGCTACCACTTCAGAAGAAAACTAGAAACACATCCAAAACAACCACCTCAGGCTTCTTAATTTAAATGCTTCAGAAAACTGTTAGCAGAATGAGTATAGTTATACCAGTAGAGCTCCAATTGAAATCCTTTTGTAACAAAATGTTTTAAAAAGCAACACTAATAAAATTATTTTTTAAAATATTTACAAGGTTCTGCCCATTACTATAGCTGTGAGGCAGTAAGACCTGCGACGTGTGAATTCTCTAACAGACTTAGATCTAACGTACTCCAGTGATTTAAAATTAACATCTAGACTTCTATTTTGAAAGAATAAAGAGATGTGCCTAATTTTGGTTAGATGTCAAAGATTCTCTTGTTAAGGGAAGTAGGTCAAAGGAACTGTTGAAGGAACTAGGGTGAAGCAAAGAGTACTTGCAGACTGTAGACCACTTTGCTATTCATGGAATAGTATAGAAATTGCCATTGTTTTCATCATGTTGTAGACTAGAAAGATAAACAGATGATTTAAAACTGACACAGCTAATTCAGCACTAAATTGTAAAACACTAACAACAGAAGCATAAATAGATTTCTTTGGAAACGATCCACAGACATAAAACCGGATGATGCAAATAACTACAGGGAAAGGGACACTTTTTTAGATTAAAACTGTGTAACTGCTCTATTGGGAGATGCATATTTATAAAAGAGTACTTTTGGCTGACTGTGTTGGCTTTAAAAAGCATTGCATCCTAAAATATTAAATAACTTAGAACATACCAAATTGAGTGCCTTTGTAGGGAGAGCTCTTATGCTGCTTAGTCTCTTAAAGATGATAAAAGAAACGCAATAACTGTAACAGCATTTATTAAAAAGCTGATGTTCACAGTATTTCCTCTAGATAATTAGATTGCCTCATCTTACTGCAATATAAAACAACAATATTAACACAGAAAGACCACTGGAAAAAATGTCCCTGTTATCTGCTGAAAAAGCCTGTGCTGTGAAGCAGTGGCTCTGCAGCTGACCAGAAGGCTGGCAAGCCCGTCCAGATACAGATGAGATACACCAATGGAAGCTTTTTAATTACACATCACCAAAATAAAAGCTGAAATGCCACCACCTGAGGGTATGCAGGACCTCAGTTCCAGACACCCAGCATTTTGTGCTGTGCAGCCTGTCTTAGGCCATGTGCTCTTCAAACACCAAGACTGGGAAAAATGCTACCTGCATATGGAGCACCTCTACATTTTTCTACATGAAAAGCTTTTCTGGACTTCAACTAGAGAGCTTGCTCCAAATGATGAGGTAATTCCTGTGAGTATTTCCAAGTCACGATAAAGCTTACACCTACCACTGAGAACTGGAGAATTAGGCACAGACCAACCTTTCAATATCACACTGATCCCAAGGTCAGATTGCTTGAGCTGAGGAGAGCAACTTGAGTATTCATTATTTGATATCCTTGTTCAGAGGGCACAATGATCAAAGCACATTGCAGCCTTTGAGTTCTACAAAAACACAGATAGTAACTGCAGTACAGTAAAGTGAATATGGGGATGGAAAGAAGGGGAAAATGGGTACTTTGCTCTACATTGCTCTATTAAGCAATTTGATCTTGAGATCTAAACATTTTAAAAAACAAAGCAATCTCTTTGGTCTCAGTTTTGCAATAAGAGAAGGTAATGATTTCTCCCCTCAAAAGTAAGAAGTAAAATAAAACATTCTTTTCCTGCAATATGTATTTTTAACTAAAATGAATGTCACAAAGTGAACAATATCTACTGATTAATTTAGGAGACTCATACAAGCTCCCAAGACCACCACAGTGCTGCCGCCTTGCCAGCCCACTGACATACACAAGCCATCACATCCCTACTGAACTCAGTGCATATCCATGTTTTCCTCTTTGCTTTCGACTCTTCCCAAATTTGTTCAGGCTGTACTAGTCTGACAGGACTTAGTGCCATGTGCACAGAGGTTCACAGCTACCATCCTAATGACTTCACATTTAAGATACAGAGCAGGTGTATAATGGCAGTATTTCTGCCATGGCAACAGACTGATCATTCAAAAGCAAAGCACAACTGCTTGTTTGTCTCACAGTAATTAATCCCTTTCTATAGTAACAGAGTTATCCTGTTGCCATATGGGGACATCAGCATATACGCATACCATATTCAGGTGCAGGCTGAATATGCCCTGCATAAGAACAAACACTTGTTATCTTCACTGACATCTCAGTTTGCTGCGCTTTGCTCTTGACAAGTGAGGTTTAGACCATAGAAGCAAGGTGAGGCTTTGGAACCACTTTTTCTTCTATGGGGAGCAAATTCAGATAGATACTGGCTTTCTGGATATTATACAGAAGAGACAGTTTTCAGCAGCTTATTTTTCTGCTTTAATGATCTCTCTCTGCTGCATGTGTAACTGCAGGCATACTCTAAATACCAGGGTGCTTCTAGCATTCCCCCCCCCGACACAAAGAACTGCAAGTGTTTTAAAGTGGCATGAAACACTGCAAAAATGAAGTGATATGAACTTTATAAGCAGAAGAAAGTTAGGTCAAAATAGGACTATTCCCCTTCAAAGCCTTCTTTCTAGTTAGGTTACTCTGCATTGCTACCTTACACAACTATGCAAGGGAGACCTACAACACAACTCTCCCACTGCATTACATTTAGGGCACATTCACCAGCTCCTTGACCTTCCGGGTACTTCCAACTACTTTCTTTGTACAGAGCTTCTACTAGCAGTACAGCAGCTCTCACTGGATTCCAAGTTACTAGCCTGCCATATGAAGGACAATTCCCTCACTTCCCATCCCTATTAAAAGACACCTACAATACAGCTTAAGAGATTTCCATTATCCAAGAGTTCCCCTCCTCCACTTTCAATTATTTTAAACTCAGAATCACTGTATCCACTGAAATAAGTGGACTCCTGGCCTTCATCCCATAATTGCTTTAAGCCATATTCAGTCTCATCCTATTGCTTATATGAAGAAAATTGGGTTGCGTGAGAAACTCTGTTGAATTACCTCATTTGTGAGAGAATAAATGGAGACTCACCCAGAAGAGAAGAGAAACCAGGTAACTTCAACCTAGCCTATAGATTTAGTGGCTATTTTCACCTTACAGTCAGCAATAACAGAAATACATTTGCAAAAACAGACAAGTGACTTCAGACAGAGTGTTTTACTCCCAGAGAAACTGCTCTGCAGAGTCCCTGACAACTGCCTTGAGTGAGATCTTATCAAATCTTTTACCAAAGAATCAGTAAGAATAAGGATGTTCAAAATGCAAGGAGGGAGGATGCGGGGAAAAACAGAAGTAGTAGCATTATTTAACACTAACAGTTAAGGCATTTAGTACTCCATGCAAAGGAGCATGGGGTAAAATAAACTACAATTGGTTATAGAAGCTGCAGAGATTTCTGCAAGATTCAGCTTCTTAAATAATGAAGTACTATCACCTTGTTTACTAAGGAAAAAAGTTCATTGCCATGTGGGTTTCATCTCCTGACTCAACACCCCGAGCTAACTCAGGTACTGAAAGTAGGAGAGTCTTGTCAACACTAGAGTCCAACACAGGAGCTAAAAGCTTGACTAAAAAGCTAAGTTAAGCATTACACTGAGATAGCTACACTGCTCCTGGTACCTAGTTATCTTCACACAATACCACATTAGGCCACTTAGATTTATGCCTGGGACATCTGCTGGGTTTTCTTTTCCAGAGCGGTAAATTCTAGACCACCTACAAGGTAGTGGGACCAATACAAGTAACATAGGTGACCGTTTCACTGCTGCAGAGCTTCCTGGGCAAAGCTCTACAGCTCACAAATTTTATGGAGATGTTCAGAGTCTTCCTTCCAGCCTTAGACAAATAAAACATGAATAATACCTGCCAGTCACTATATCAACAACAACTTCTCAACTGAAGACAGCAGGAAGATTCACAGAAGCTGCACTTTGTTTATATAACCCACTTTGTGCAGACAATTATTTCTGACAGTTAAAACTACAAAGACTGCATGCTGTTATTTAGCAGTTAAGTTCCTGGATGCACGCATTCAAGCCATTACTCTAATCAAGAGTACACTTGCCTGAGGAAAACCGGCAGTTTTCTGCTAGGCTTCCTCCACCTTGCTAGAAGGGATGCTGTAACTACTGACAGCAAGTACAACACTCCATTTTCTAATTTTTCTCCTGTTCTTTATACAAAAGATCTATCCTATTACTGTAAGCTAAATAAGACAAACATTTAATGCGGTGCAAAATGCATATATTCAGAAACAGTGAAGCAAAAAGCAATGTTTCCTACCATTGTTCGGCTGACACACTGACTTAAGAAAATATATTTCTGACTTATCGTTAATCACTTCAATCACTGTCAAAAATAAAAGCTGTGCCAGGACTACACTGTTATATTTAAGGAGGCACAAGACAAATACAGCTACTACTAGCCAAGAGCTCAAGTAAATTCTCAAGACACCATTTACTGGAAAACTTGTCTTTCAAAGTGAACATCACAGGAAACTGGAAAATTCTATTTTCATTTCAGGGACCAGTTCTTTACTGTAATCTTTATTGCAATCTTTACTGATATAAAGCTGCCAGGAAACAGGACTTCCTGAGGAGTAAGGTATTGCTGGGCATAAGGGCAGCAGACTCTAACAGGTAATTATAACACTGCATACACAGAACTGGGGCTGCACAAACAGCCTTAATTATTTCTGAGCTCCATGTCTTTGGAAAAACTATATAAATGAGTATGTGTTTAGAAAGGCAAAGTTATATATTTGAACAGGAAGCTACTTGCATAAAATCTTTAAATAACACTAACATTTACTTTTAAAGTCTCTTTAATATGAACATGTCAAATGGTTATTAGAGCTGTTTGACCTTTGTGTTATAAGAATAATTCATCACTTCAGGTACACTACCAAAAACAAAGTACATTTTTCCCCAGGTTCTTTCTGGAATCTCAGGCTGACTGTCCACCACTAAAGTGGAGCTTATCTTTATATGCTGCCACTCCCCTCCAAGTGCGTAACTTGCTTCTCTCTATAGACTCTCCATGGCAGACTACTCTAATGGCAGCACAAACATTTGCTCCAAGTCCAGTACTATGACAGCTCTTTATACATCATAAAAACATAAATCATTACAAATCCACGTAGGTTTTCTTTTAGTTCCTTAAGCACTGGTGCCACTGGCCTTCCAAGCACTTGCTTGTTAGCTATCTTGGTGATTGCATTGCCTGACTGCCATAATTTGCAGCTCCTACCCTTCAGAGACATCAATTTCACTTGTTTTCTCCTCCAGTCTTCAGGGAAACCTTTTGTCTCTGACTGACTAGCTTTTATTTTAAGCATGTTCCATGATTTCAAAAACAGTCTGAGAGGATCCAGCCATATTCAGGCTTTAACAATCCCTGAAAATTAAGTACTCTAGAGAAATAACATATGTAAGAATGAGTTGCTACAGAAAATAAATAAAACCTCACATTTCTTAGTCTACTTTCTTAACAGAAGCAACAAAAATCTTACCTTGCCTCATCCCATTGCTTTTAGTCTGATATACATAGGTAGTCTGTCTATCCACCAAATCAGAGCTTGTTAAAAAAAGTATAATTGTCATTGCATTTGGTGCCTTAGTTACCTGGGAAAATCCACCATGGTGCTGGTTGGATCGTGTCTAACACAGACAGAACAAAGAATACAACAAGCGTTAAGCTTGTTGCTTTGTTCTTCAGATCTAATTTTGTATTATTTTATAAGGATGACATGACAGAATATGGAAAACATCTGACTAGGCACTGCATCATACTGTAATCAAAAGAAATCTATTTAACACCAAATTTTAAGTATTCAAGAATAAAAATCAAACCTGGAAGTTACTTTAAACCAAAACCCTCAAGCGTTCAGTATTTTGCAACAAATGCTTCTCATTCTTGACATGAAGACTTGGAGAAATCTTTGTATTTGGATTAGTGTTTCTAGTAACTAAACTAGAAACTGTTTCAAATCCAAGAAGGTTTTTAGACACTGACCTAGAAAAAAGTTACAATGAAATTGCCATTAAGCTGTATCTCCACAACTTTAGGTATGCAGTACTGCTGAGATAGATTAAAGCCTGACTTCATTCGCAATTGTTTAGCCTTCCTGATGAGAGGTCTATTAACTTCCAAGACCACAATCACATGCTTAACTATTCAACAGAATGTACACGCATAGGGTATATTAAACTAAGTTGCATGGACAAGTTTCACTCTGAGATTTCCTAACTTTTCAGTGCTTGACCTTTGAACCTTAAAAGTTAACAAAAAGCTTGCATTATGTACTGACATATATCAGTCACCTAAAATTAAAAACATACAAGCATAAAAAAATAGGTACCTTTCCATACCACCATCTCCCCCACCGCCCCAATTATCAAATTAGTTCAGGAAATCACGATGCTGTATTCTCTGGGATAACAGAAATTGATTTGGCAGACTTATCACCCTGCCACTAGATGGGGAGAACAACATGTTTTGCCAATATTTTCCATTCCTTTCCACCAGCTTCCACACAACAGGCGCTGCCTCAAACTCCTCCTTTTGTTCCTGAATGTACTACCTTGCAACTCTTCTCCTGCCTTTCTACTTCTCACCCTTGTAGTTTTCTGGCTAGCCTTGTTGCAATCCAAACACCTTCTCCTCCCCACCTCTCTCAAGTGGCATCAGATTACTTTTCCTGAACACTCAGCAAGCAGCAGGTACCTGGGCAGCACTGAAGAAGAGTAAGCCTCTGTGCTCGTAGTTAGTGCACCTGGTGCCGAAGCAGCCTGCAGAGACTGGAAGCAGCCAGGGAAAGAAAGTCCCGCTCAGTCCCAGGAGCTCCAAGGAGGAGCGTGCTCATTCATTCCATGGGGATGGTGAATCATGTGAACACTGACAAGCCCAAAGTGTTTGAAAAGAAAGGCTACTGCCTCAGTTCAGCCAAAAAACCTGGACAGAAATATAGCATCCCTATCAGGCATGAGCTAACTGTGACTTTTTATGTGGCTAATTTGGATGGCTTTTCATAGGCACAGGAGGAAGTGTAGCTCTAAAACCAAATTCATACGGTTCCCAGTTTCAAATCTTTCCTCTAAAGCATGGTGGCCTTAAGCCACCCCTATGAGACTGCTATCAAGATTTTTCTTCAGGAAGAAAAAGTCCCCATTACTTTTCCACGTCTCATTCTTCAGCAATTGGTCCATTTGCTGAAGATGAACAAAATAAAAAAGGAGGGAGAGAAACGGGCAAAAGAGAAACAGAGGCCAAATCATTTAAATCTAGCAAAGTTATAAAGAGACTGAAAGGCTCTTTTTAATGGGAAATGTTATGCAACCTTAATTATTTGCCATCTGCCTTGTAAAATTCAAATCAAGCATGAGAAGGATAAAATTCTCACTTGGGGTTATTTCATTATGCAAAACATCTTGGTTTTACAACATCATCACTGAAATGCTTCATGGAATTACAGCTTTTTAATTCACACTGGCTTCCTCTTTATTGTGGATGGAGAAAACAAAGAATTTAGACCTCTAAGCCACAAACTTCATTGCAGCAGCCTAACCATGACAGACTGGTACCAACAAAACTGAAACAAATACCACTCTCTGTGATAGCAGAACTAAATATTCAATTTCACAAAGAGTGTTTGAATTCAACCCCAGAAACAATAATAACATGTTAACAATATTTTACACAGTAGTTGAGTCCCTGCCTTTAGAGATTAAGTGTTTTACAAGGATCGCTAGACTAAACTATAGTATACCATGCATACCTCTCAACTTTTTATAGAACACGTTATGGGTGCCAATTCTTTTGTTTGGTCAACAGAAATAGAGAAAAACTGGACTGTCAAGTGTTGCAAGTGACTTCACTATGTCACTGCATTACTTCAAAATACAACCTATTGCTCTGTAATGTGCATTAAATATTCCACTTCAGCACAGAAAAAAGCATCATATAAAATTATATACATTACAGAAATGGTGAAAAAAAAAAAGAGAAAAGGGATGAGCAACATAATGCTGAAATCATAGTATCTGACTCCACACAGCAATGCATCATTCACTGTGATTGAGTCATATTTCTGAAAGCCCAAGCAGCCTGTGCCAATGCCTGGTAGCCAGTGGTAACAGGTCTGATAACTTCAGATGGTGATGAGGCTTCCCCTCTTTGCCCTTAATAGAGGACGGAAAAGTGCTCAAGCCTGTTCACCTTCAGGCAAGTCACTCAAGCACTGTCCTCCAGCTCTTTCTTCCACTTGCTCACAGAGACAGCAGCTGAGAGGCTGGTTGGCAGAGCCATTAAGTTTTGTTGTCCACAACCACTGCACGGAACTGGCTCCATACCAACAATGCAATGGTTCTCCCAAATTACCTTCAGTATCCCCACACAATTTCCTGGCTTGACTAAATACATTAAAGTTTTTGCTTATATGGGAGACAGACACCAGGTTTGGTTACACAAAACTTAGGGCCATGTAGATCAGTTACTGCTGGTACCAGGCCCGGTATTAACTGCTTCCTGGGCTCCTTGTATTGCACTAGTGGACGTTATTTTTAAGGATGCAAGTGGCCTTACCTACAAGGCTATTCTTTGAGCCTTGACCTTTTGATTGCTATTCCACAGGGAGACAGAGACTCATCAAGCCTGCTTCAATGCTTCATAGAACTATTTTTTATCACAAAAGACTATAATACAGACTCAAAATGACCAACTCACTGTGATTAAACACTAGCAAACTCCCACTAGGATATCAGACAAGGCTTTTGTAATTAATGGAGTCTCACCAATTGCAGACAGCTCCAGACCAGGGCATTAGTGCTTTGCTTTCCATCATTCTGCTGGTCTTCCACAGTGAAGCAAGACTAGAATAATTTGCTATGCTGAGTTTCACTTGAGAGCAGAGCATTAGTTCCTCACTAACCATGCTCCATAAATCTACTTACACAATCCCTGTCTTCCTGTTGATCCAGATAACCATCGGGTTGTACTTGCTCATATCCTGTACCTGCCTATCTTCCAGTCAAACTCCTGTTTCTGTATGCATAGCTCTTGCACTATCCAACCAGACTTGGGACACTTGTGCTGCAAGTAAAAAATTATTTCTTCCAGAGCAGACATCATATGTTGCCACTTTATCTCAGGACATTCCTTCTTGGTAAACTCATGTCTCATCCATTTCATTTATTCAGAGCCCAGTATTTTCCACAAGTCCGGGCAGTCAGTAGCTCACCACTAGTGAGGTTCCAGGCTACAAAAAAAATTAAAGCCATATGGAATGTGACCAAAATAACATAATGCACATCCACCTTATTGGTTTGTCTTCATTCACACAATGGATAAGTGACTCTGAAACAATCACACAGGATGCTGCTGTATAAGAGGTATCACCTTGCTCCACGGTCCCTTGATCAGCACAGCCAGGCAATTCCAGAACATGCTTGTTCATGCTCTGAACAATTAGAATTCACATCACAGCTATACAACAGAGGACACAATAACAAGATGCACTCTGTTTCTGTCCAAGACACTTTAAAACATTAGTTCCAAAACCTGAAGTGCTAGCTAACTTACTTTCATTAGTGCTTACCTACTGCTGTGCCAGCTTTGCAATTAAAAAAAAAAAAAGACCAAAACAAACTTGTCAGCACTTTTTACTTCCAAACAAGCATTTCTCTTGCTTTTAATAGAATATTGATGCCAGAAGCTGATGCAACTAGAGACAAGCACTCTGCAAACCCAAGGTTTGCAAGACAGCAGTTTAAAGGTGCCCTCAACCTTTACACGATCCACCAGTTTTTATCAGTATCGCCCAGTCAGTTCATTGATCACCTGCATCAAGAATTGTTCTGGAATGTACTGAACTCATCTCCTGGTTTCTAGCACCCAGCTGCATTGCCCTTCCAGAAAAGTGGTTAAGAGACACCCATGAGTACTACAACCTGAGACTGTGAGTTTCTCTCCAACTGCCTAAAGGCAGCAGCATCAGCTCCTCCTTCTTCATCAGGAGGTCTGCAGCAGACATTGACTACAGCATCATCAGTGCTCCTTACCCACAAGATCTCTACTGGCTTGTCACCTGCCCAAGGCAAAGCTCCAATCATTCAAGCCATTCCTTTATACAGAGCACAACCTCTTCTCTTTACCTGTCTACCCTATTTTTTCCTCTTTTCACCAAGTAAATTTAGGCCTGAGATGCCTCTCGGGGCTCTTCAGCTGACAAGCCCCATGCTATGCATGGCCTGACAAGAAGTCCAGGGATGGATTCCCTCCCATGCTGGGTGTTTACTATGCTGTCCATGCTCAGCTTCACAAACCCACATCATGAAAGATGAGCGGAAAAACTGGTATCATTCCTTTTAAATAGTTTTGGTTTTGAGTAGGTTAGGAAGAGATCAGGAACAGTTTTATTTCAGGGCCTAGAAAGTAGAAAAATAGATTATGAAAAAAATAAAGCAACGAATATGCAGTGTCTTCTGACTTCTTGGTCTAACATCACTGTAAAGCTGAATATGAATTGTTAACATTAAGAACAGACTCATGATATTCAGTGAGGTCTCAGGAAACAAATGATTGAGGAACTGGTTGTAGCCATCGCTGTAAGACAAAGTAGAGGCCTTCCTTGCTAAATTATAATTCTTTTCAATGCTCTCACACCATACAGACTTTTGGACCAGAATTATGCTGCCTGTAAAGAATATGAAGTATCCTAGCCAACACAGCTGTCCAGCAGACTACTTTTAAAATTATTTATGAAGAGAAACACAATCTTTTGCCAACTGTTGAACATTCACACAGATTTAAAAACTGTCAGATCTTTGGGCACGGAGATCTTTGTCTGACACTTCTACATTGCCTTGAACAACAGCACTTGATTCAAGGTAGGGCCACATCAGTGCCATCATGCTAAGCCAGACAGAAAGGGCTGAATTACCCTTCATTTCTGAAGTTTCAAAAGCAACTAACAAAAACCAACCCCAAACCCATGCATTTTCAAACTATATATAATTAATAGTAATTAATGCCACAGTGAACTGACACCCATACCTGCATAATTAGTGGTAGGTAGTCCTAGATGTCAACTCCTTCTAACCTTCTGTAAATTAAGAGCAGTCTAAATTTAGCTATACCAGTTAAACCTCCTGCTATTGCTACATCTAGATAAGAAAGCAACTATAAATAAGTTATACTAACTTAATTAATTTGAGGTTGTAGGGAGAAAATAGACTAATTTACACCTTATATAAAAACTTTATTTTGTTACTGTCATCAAATTCAAATGTGGACAATCTCAAACCACTAAGATTTGATCCTGAGTTGGGAGTTAATTTTGAGACCTTTTTACCTGAATAGAAGTCTCTCTGATTTCTGTTGATAAATAATGTGAAATAATAATATAAATTAAGGCAGTCCATTACCAGAAATTAGTAAGCTTATTTTAATTTTAGTAGAAGGCTAGACCTATGCAATTAGCCTTTGCTAAATTTATGCAATTTGTTTCCACTTGCAGGATGTGCATCACTTTGTTGTTCTCCCCACAGTTGTGGTCAGTGTATGCTGGAAAAAAGTAATATATTTTTAAGGGCAAAACAGTATCCTACTACATCAAAAGAATATCAGTTCTTGTGAAGAGCACAGATCACTTGTTAATTCCTTGCTTGAAAGAATTTCAGGTAATATGCTGAGTCACAGGTGCCAGTGTATATGATTATTTGAGAAGATAACTCTGGTAATACTGTAAAAATAATGAAAATAAAAAAAACATTCTAGGGGTTTAAATGATCTTCCCCTTGGAAGAATTAATGTTATATTTAGATGATATTAATTTGTCTGTGATGCTCTCAGATCTGTGCTAGAACAATAATCTTCTATGGATGTTCCAAGGAAATCTCTTAAAGACTTGCTAGTGAGTCATGTGCTCCAGAGCTAATAAACACTATGACTGGCTTTGGAAACTGTTGTTCTTCCTCAACATCTAATCAGGGATTAGATATTGTAATGATTAAGAGACTGTAAGCAACCTAGGAGAAGGACACTGTACTCCAAGTAGTCCACACATCACACAGTGCTACTGTGAGTCAGGCTATATGACATATTCAGTACAAAGCTAAATAGCTTATATATTTGCATATGTTAAAAACTTCTCTGCATAGTAGAAGCAATCAAAGCTCCGACCCTGCAAGCACTTCCTCCTATACATAAGCTCAGATCTGTGGCCCTTCTTGAAGCCAAGAGACGATTATGCATAAACTCAAGCCCATGCAGTCTCTTCATCAGAGCTGGATCTGAGCTGACTGGGGAATCCAGAACTACTACAGAACAGACTCTTATCCTAGGTCTGCCTGATGAAACAGGAAAGTAAGGTAAGTCACAGGGACAGACAGAACAGATAACAACTATAGCCTCCTCTGAGCTAGTTACGAATCAGAATGGAAACAAAATGCCCCTCCAATTTCAATAATATCATCTAGAAAGTCTTGAATATGTCCCAAATTCACTGGTGTCTAAGTGCTACTATAGAAGCAGTTACCATTTTCCACCAGAAAAGCTTTTAAAACAGGTCTCATGAGAGCTTAGTTTTCTAAGAACATGAAACACTGGACAAATAATCAGCTATAGTGTAACATGTACATTTTTCATATTTATTCATAAAACTACTTTCAAAAGTATCCTGTATTTTTAACAGATATTTTGCATGCCTGATGAGATCTGAAGCTCACTGCATTCCATGGATCATTAACTACTAACAATTCGTACCACAAAACATTGTGAATACAAAGAAGTGGCCAAGATACTCCATCCCACCCCCTACCTCAAGTTGCCCCTAATCCTTCCATGAAGATATGACAGCCCCTTCCCCTACAGCTGCGGGCAGCTGAGGCACCTCTGGCTGTTCCTGCTAAGAGGTGGCCAACCAGCCAACTGCATTTAATTCAACACTACCAAAAGGCAACACACCACCAAAACTCACTGTAACACAGTAGGCAGCCCAGGTTGTCATGCTCCATTCTACCCTTAAAAGCAAATGGTTGAAAATATTTGCATTTATATTCCTCTCCCTTCTTTTGTCTAAGCCATGCAAGTGACCTGAAGTAATAAGCATGGGCTGATTAATCGCTGTATGTGCTCTCTTCTGCAGAGTTGAAAGGTCAGTTGGGGTAAAAGCGAGGGTGACATGATGTACAATACTAAACACTCCTGTTTTTAAGCAGCCACCTTGTTCAATGAACCACACACAAACCAAGAAAGAGTTCTTTTCACTACATGCGCTCAGGCTTAAATGGACCAGCTGAGAAACAGTTGCTGAACTACTAACTCAGAAGATAGAGAAAAAGCCTTATGTGGGCCTCCCTCCCCAAGGCTAAGCGCTTAACAGCATATTAAAAATTTAGACATCTTAGTGCAGATTTCTAAGGATTTCTCTACATTTACGTAACAGTTGGCAGCTCTCATCTGTGATTGGGGGGTTTTTGTTTGTTTAGGTTGATTTTTTTCCCCTGGTCTTCATAAAACCATCTGCAACAGTGTACTTGCCTTTACAATTTTGTTTGTGGAGATGTCCAACTACATCTTCTCTTATTAATTGCCACAGATGATGTTAGTACACTGCCAGGTATGAGGCCAGAGATGTAACAACCAGCAGCAACCATCCCAAAATGGTTTAATCTGAGCCTACATTTTAGAAGTACGATTTTAATGCTTTCTGTGACATGATTGCTGTATTTGTTTACTATTGAAGTGTAGGCAAACCTACAGTGTATGTTTTCCAGAAGCGCTTCATGTTATGCTGATTGTGGACTAGCTGAAGATGAAACCCAATGAGGACAGACTAAGGAAACACTGAGTTAAATCAGAAAATTTTAACATTTCAACCAACAAACAAGAAATATTTCATTCTCCTATTCAAAAGTGATTCCCCTTATTTCCACAAGGTAGAGAAAACTTACTGTGAAGAAGTTTCAGCTCCAATATTAGAGTCCCCAAAGTCCCAAAAGCTAGCACTGAATCCATTCCTAGTTTTGCCATCAATAATATCATATTCTGTCTTTCCACAAAACTAACTAGAGAGCAAGTAAGAGAGCTTTGAATCTAGCAAGATGATTATACCAATGAGTTTTTCAAGGTATATAATTATCAAACTCTTAAATCACTTATTTCAGAGGCTGTAACAAGAGAAGACATGCAGGCAGGCAGAGCTGTGTAGATTAAGCAATGTAAATGTTAATTAAGAGAGCTGGAGAAGAGAAAGGAAATCATGCAATCTCTCTGCATTAACACGTGGAGCCCTGGGCCCAGTCACCGCATGGCAAGGGAATGCCTTTCTAAGGGAAAAACAAGCAGAAAGCAGAGGTCAGGCTTGGGAAGGGGAAAAAAGAGGGTCAATTTTCTTTGGGTTGTTTCCTGTCCTCACCCTTTCCACATCCTTCTTCATGCCCAGGAGACAGGAGTAGCAGTCTCTAAAAAAGGGGTGGAAGTTGCTGCTAACACACACTCTACACTACATCAGCCCTGAGAGGCTCTGTGGCCATTGTATCAGCCAGCTGTAAGGCTGAAGCAGTGAGGAAAGATCCCAATAAACATAACTTCTATTTCCTTGTCTTGTTTATATTTTACAGATGCTTCTATTATTGTAAATATACATATTTCACTATGACTAGGCAGAATAGGTAAAATGTTGTTTGGGGTTTGGGTTTTTTTTCCAGGACAGATGAACAGGCTTCATAAATCATGAATACACCACCTGCTTGAGGCTGACAAACTGAACAAGGTCACTCTAGCACATAAAATGCTCTACATCATGCACAAGTTTAAAGCCCCTGGGAGTCTGGGAGCACAGCTTCATTAAGCAAAAAGAGCTTGCTAATACTGGCTGCAAGGCTTGGGGGATAAGGTCTCACTTTGGCCACTGTGTGAAAGCTGCAGAAAGTACAGAAAGGGCCTAAGACTTACTGACCACTTGGAGTGTCACAGCTTCGTTTACAGGTCATGTTTAGGTATAATTTTGGTCTGCTGTAGTCCTATGGAATATCAACTTTGCTTCCATGTATGCATTCAGGCTATTAAAGTCTGCAGGATTAAGAGCTACATTTGCATTTCATACAGCTGAGGGAAAGACTTGGTTATGATTTAATTAGGCAAAGTTGCTAGAGTGCCCCCTCCAAATCTGTCCTCATGAGACTACCAGTACCCCTCTGCCTTTGTGTAAGTATAGATTAAAGCAGCAGAGATGTTGTATTTATCACGGCACAAAACAATAGCACACTTCAGCACAAATACACTATTTTCCTCAGCTAAAAGCACACAAATAATCTGTGGCTGCAACAGTACCAAGTTATTTCACAATAACCTAATTTCTGAACTACTCATCTGGCAGGCCCAGCAGCAATACTTCTCGTTCGGGACATTCCCAATGGATGTAACACATTCAAACCTCCTACTCCCTGTCCCAATATTCCTCTCAATGCGCTCTTTGCTTGCTCTGCAGTTCAATGCAGCAGTCTAGCTGAAGCAACATTAAGAAATTGAGAATAGGAGCCCATCATCAACCTCAAAAGCTCTCTCAGTAAAGTGAGTAGAGTGGGGTGAAAAATCTGACTGTCACACCACCAACTTTTTAAAGATTAAATCTAGCATGTGCCAACATACCTAACAGCAACCTGTCACTGAAGTCCAGAGAAACTCAGCTTCTCAAGTGACTGCATCTACAAGATCAGCTCTCACCTCCTATATGCCCTCTTAAGAATTGCCCAGAGTTAGTCTAAATTTTATTAGGAAGCAGAAACGCTCCCAGAATACTAAGAAATATTTTCATATGTATATGGTCTCGCTAAGAAGATGCCAAAGTTTAATGTGTCATAAATAAGCTAGTTATTTATATGCTTGCTCTTTTCCAAGTGCTATTTGCAGGTATTAGAGTAATAAACTAAGAATGCTTAAGTAGGCTTTGCACTAAGAACCTTAGAAATACTAGATACTGTGGGCTACCAGCTTCAAGGACTTCGTCAGCTTTCGGTAAAGAATCTCTCTGACATCGCTTGAAAATCTTCTATATTCTAGTACACATTTTGTCCTTCAACTTGCTAGGAAGGACCTACACTGAGTTATGATAACTAGGGGAGCATAAAGAAGTTTCCAATGCATCTCAAGATATCACATTAAAATTTTATGTTCAAAAAAGAGCCTTCACCACCCCACAGTTCAGGTCCTTTTTTTACCTGCTACCAAGCTACTTATGATTTCTCTATATGTCAATATTCACATAATTTCAGCCTTTTGAGTGCTGCAGTTGGTAACAAAATGGAGTGAGAAGGGAGGCGCAAATTCTTGAGGACTCCTGTGGAGAACCAATGGCAGAGAACAACAGTGGCGCATATGCATCCTTGGAGCAGTTGGGTAGTACCCACTGAGGCTATGCTTGGGCTGCACTCTTCCTGTCACTGCTGACCACAGTATCTTCCCTTGAAATGTACGTATTTTATAAACAGATAGCAGAAGAGTCAGAACAGGTTTTTTGTATTTGCTAAGTTTAAATACATTTTGGTGCAATTCAGATGTTATTCTGAGGAAAGACCATTACTTCTGTGTCTAGTTGGCTCAAATTAATCTTTGGTTAACTGCTGGAATGCACTGGGGATAAGTTTTAGCTACTAATTGACTTAACTGTAAAAACTTAAATGTGTGTCAACACTAACATTCCCCTAATTTGCCTCCTTTTACAATTAAAATAGCGCAGGAAACAAGCACACTGAAATAGCATGCCTTTTTTCCATTAATCACCAGCTATATTAAATTATTTCCAGTTATATAGACAAGAACACCATTGCTTTGTCAGCATCTCTAGAGACACTACTGTAGTTCTATAGATAATAGCGCCAGCTGTCCTGCTTTAAAGAAAAAAAAAAAAAAAAAAAGGCAAGCATGCTTTAGGTCTAGGTAAGATTAATGCCAACATCTTCCTCCTCACCTCAGCCATGTCCCCCGAAGTGTTCCTGGGTTATCCTTACATGCAGTTAAAACAAAAACTTCAGGTTGAATACTGCCTTTAGTTAGGCAGCTAAAGTATTTACAGGATTTGAAGTTAAAGAATTTAGCTTCCTATCTTTCTTCCCTCAGAGATGAAAAGTTTGGGAACAATTAGTTAACACCAACTTCCATATTCCAATATAGCCTGGAAAAAGATATGATACAACACAAACTAAAAGAAATAAAACTAACAGACAACATCCAGAGGGACTCCACAGTTCCTGCAGCCTTCTGTTTGGGTTTTATTTATTTATTTATTTTGTTTGGGTTTTTTTTAAACATAGCTTTGAAATAGGTTTTCACCTGCAAATTCAGTGATACATCCCTGTGTCATGACATTGGTTTCGGCACCAGGTAAAAGCCCAAATCCTAGCGTGGGATTTTAACTCACTGTAGCCATCTGTTTCAAGAGGATTATATGGATTTTTTTAAAGTGCTAGACACATTAAAAATAGCAGAGAGTCATTTCAAATGCTTTTTCAGCTACCTTGTGTTAAAAATATCACCTAACCTTGAAAGTCAAAGCTACAGGACACTGTAAATTTGCCGTACCTATTGATGTCCACTGACATCTTAAAAACAAAACAAAATAAT
The DNA here is from genome assembly GCF_028858705.1 of Grus americana. Lineage (NCBI taxonomy): Eukaryota > Metazoa > Chordata > Aves > Gruiformes > Gruidae > Grus > Grus americana. Next base: position 63,921,395 of record NC_072854.1, read on the forward strand.
ATTGTAAAAGTAGAAGTAGCAGCCATTTATTAACATCTCCACATTTGTTTTTCACGACTGAAGGAAGCATGTATAGTCACTAGCTAAGTCTCAGCTATCCTCAGGCTTTCATTTAATAGCATAATTATAATTTCCAAAATGGTACAACTTAAAACACTGTGCTTTTTTTTATTGACAACTTAATGTTAAAGTTTTCCAAAGAACATTTGTTACCAAATCTGAAAGTCTCATTTTGCTTCATGCATTAACTGCATGCTTTCAAAGAACAAGCTGTGTACTTATTTAATGGTGGTGAATAAATGTCTTTTTCCAAGATGTTTTGTTGCTGGGCAGCATAAGTATTCCAAATCTTTTACTGCTTAGAAAAAACACACAATAATTTTGGTTCTTTTGCTTCAGATACCTGAAACAGATCTGCTTTCTGCCTGAGCGGGCACTTGCTCTGCATACATGAGAAAAAAACTGCTTCCATCCTATCTCCACAGAGAGCAAGCAGCAATTCAGTGACTACTCCATCTGTATTCTGATCCATGGATTATTTTTTTTTCTTTTTGACCAAGGAATCTGCACATGTTTCTGTAGGCAAAAAAAAAGAAAAAAAAAAAAAGGAGACCAAAGGAAAGCAGCATTATCATTCCTATCTGATCAAATATGTTGTTCAGTTATTGAAGAGGTATGATGGGCTTCTCATCCTAGTAATATCACACCTCTCTAACCACAAACAGGAGAGACACAAGGGAAGTCATACTCCATTACCTGACCCCTAGTTTTGAAAAAGTGATGACAAAGAGCCAAACCTTCTATTTCATAGGAACGGCACCTTCACTTGCCCCTATTCAATGCCATCTTTCTGTTAATACAGCTCTGCTTTGCAACTAGGCCAAGGGGGCAGGGAAGACAAGTACTTAGGAAATGCATATTGAAATGTGCCTGTGAATGTAAAGCTACTCCAAGCCTCCTCCACCCCCTCACCTTACGTCATTTTACACAGCCTTGACCTCTGCTTTTGTTTCCCATTAACAAATGTTGGTCACTGTACATGTGTTTTAAAAAAAACACTGTAGCGGCTCTGATTTTCTAACACTGCTTACAAGTACACGACAGCACTGGATAATAGCACTCACTTTGTAGTATTTTCTCATTATAAATACTGAAAAATTTTATACCAGCTGTATATTTTTCTTTTATAATAAAATAGACCCAAAATATAGGAAATTCCTGTTTAATTTGGTAATTCCATTATGTTTGTTTATTTTTAAAAATAACCAATTAAAGAAATTATATCAATGTAAATTATAACAGCCTAAAGGTTTGCCTTGTTTTCTATCAGTTCTTTCAATCAAGGCCTCATAACGAAATGCTGTCTCTGTTCACATCCTCCAATAATGTTTTTTTTTATTATATTATACTTCCATTTCTACTTTGCAACATTATCTGACAGCTGCAGAATTCTACTGCTTTTGCAACCAATATTAATATTTCAGATCAATTCAATTTCCAAAGATTTTGGCAATGATACAACAGATTAAAGCAACAGCCTTTCACATCTGAAGTTCCCAATTATGTTTGAAATTAAAATGAAACAGGCGGTCTTAGCATACTTCCACTGCTTGTTCCCCTCATGATTACTCCACAGCTCAGCATCCCCTTCCCTCCCCTCCCTAAATTCTCCACTCCCAAGAGAAAAAGCCTGCAATCTAAGCTCAAGAATCATCAGTGAAAATAGTTAAGTGTGCATGTACAGTAGTAAGCCATCAGGTAGTGCTAGCAATCCTTTATTTCCAGGAGCACTACGTTTCACTTGCCCCACTTAACTAATACATTCAAAAGAACCCAGATAATTCATTCTCATAACTTCACAACATGATTTGGAGATTAAAGAACCTTCCACTCAATTCACTTTCAGAACAATCCCAGGACGACAGCCACGATTTACGCAAATTCAAGTTGCAAACATCAAATGAGGCAACATGTACTAGGACCTCTAATCATGCAATGAATTTACATGCACAGCAGCCTGTGCTGGGGCTGTGCTGTCTGGAATTAGACTGTATGATGGGCAAGCACTTCAATCACTGCTGTGTGCCAGGGCAGGCACCACAATATAAGGCAATGTGGAGGTGCTGACCCCTCAATTTGCAGGATATATGCTGCCTTCCACCCCTACATGTTAGCTCTGGAGCCTGGCATGCCAGACACCAGATGTCAAAAAAACCCCAAAACAAACCAACCTCCCCCACCCCCAACCCAAAAAACCAAACAAACTGCTGCAAGCTGGCACCTGAGATACAGAAGACGAAGAAAAGCCACATCTCTGTACAGGGACTGTGAGCTGCCAGCACCATAAGGGGAAATAAGGGTCAGGTGAGGGTCTTGCACATAGAAGGCATGATAGCATCAAGCTACTATTGGGTATCAGGCTACTTCCAGGTATGTTAAGTAGCACTTACAGTAAAAGAAAGGTGCAATCATTTATTACTTCAGAGAGAGTTCACAGCAAACAAAAAGGACACCCAGATGGCATAACCCAAGGTTTACAGAGTAAACACAGCAGGCAGTTACTAAAGAGGAAAACAGACGTGCTGAATGACAAGAGAGCAAAAAAAGCATCTTCATCAGAAAGATTTTTTTAAAAAATAATTTTTGACTGGTTTAGTCACCAGAAAATAAACTAAGTGGAGTTAGAAGGGCAAACACAAAATAATACTCTTGTGTTCATGCTCTGCATGTACAAACTTGAATAACTAAAGAGATTAAGAGTTACAAAAAGCTCCATTAATTCCCCATTCAAGGAATAACTCCTCACACAGAAATTCCACACCACAGAACATCTTTCTCCCATTATCTGGCCTAGGGCAGACAAAGGAAAGGAAATACTCTGACACCAAAGTTGCAACTACTTTAGGAATTGGGATGTTGCATTGTAGCTGTTTTAGCAACTGCAGTCCCTAGCTTATGTAAAAGACTTTATTACAGACAAAACAGGCCCCTTCCTGTTCTGCATATTACCATCCTCAGTGTCCATCGGTCTGGCAAATTTTAAGTTAAAACTAATTAGATTGAATGATGTTGTCAGCAAGTAGATAACTACACTGTATATCAAGAGTATGACTACTTGCAACCAAGAAGTCAACTTAAATAAGAAATCTGGTGGGTTTGGAAAACAATCAGTAGTGAATTACTTAGTTATTAGCAGCAGATACTGAAGAAAGATGAACCCTTCAATTTGATAATGTATCTTAAAAAAATCAAAAGATCAGTGTACTCACAGATTACTCTTCTATAACCCCTTGCATCACGTTAGACTCCTTACAATTAATTAGAAAGTACAAAGGAAAAACACTACATGCATCCCACAGCTAGAGATAATAGTGTTTTCCATTTACAAATTTTAATTGGGAAGCCATTTAAAAGGATTATTTCTGGAAATATGAACAGTAAGGTGCTTACCTATTTCATCCATTATACTCAGTACTGTACGCTCATTTGTATTGCAGAGGTCTACTGTGAATCCATACCATGATCCATGTGCCCCATAGGCATGACTTCAGTCTCCCATCCTACATTTGAAAAATTCAGGCCAGCAATTATGCAAACCCAGAGTAGAAAAGAGGAGGTGTCATGGAACGAAAAGGTGCAGCTTCAGAAAGTGTCAAAGATGCGTGCCATCAAAATATCCTGTTGAGGTCAAATCTGACCTGCTCTCACCATTTCTGGCCCAACATCTGATGAAAATGGAGTTTGTCACATCCACAGCATCATGAGATTATATGTAAGGATAGGGAGGGGGGAGAAGTCTGCTGAGCACTTCCCTGTGCTCTGCGTCAATAGATTTGGGCTTAGCCTCTGTTAAGCAGCTCAAGCCACCGGTTATTGGTGCTGGCAGCTGTCTACCACATTGCCCCACTTCCTATTTCAAAACACACAACCTGGGATGGAGGCCTTGGTCAGTCAGCTCCAACCTGCCTCCAAATAAAACTAAGAAGTAGGACAGTAGAGCCTCCATGTTTGCCTTGGACAGTCCTTCAACGGTTTAAAATACCGTGTCTCGTCCCATCCCCCCGCCCCCCTTTTCAAACAGCTTAGTGCAAAGATAAGTTACAGCAATACTAAAAAACCCAACATGCATTTCAAGATAAAAAAATAAATAGAGATGGGACCTTGGTTTCAGTGAAGGACTTCTGCACATGTACATAAGCACATTGCTTTGTTAGGTATTTCAAAATTTTAGTATCAGGTATACTATTCAGCACTTTAGCATTTCTTGGCCACCAGGTATTTCTTGATGTATTTCTATTGGCCTGATAACAAATAAGCCCTTTCAACAAGCACAGTACAATCAATAACGTCAACGCTTTGCCCAATATTTCGGCAAATAAGCTGCTATCAAGCTGCTAGTAACTGAACTGCTATATTCCATACCCTATCTTCAAAAAAATTGCTAATAGCACTTTCAATCCAGATTTTAAGAAGTACCTGTGCTATAGTGTCACATTTTCTATGCCACGTTTTATTTGCACTGTAAGATATAAACCAGATCTATGTAATATGACCAAACATAATTCTCCTCTGAAATGCGCTCATTATAAGTTTGTTACAAAATAATTAAAATCGGATTTGTCACAACATGACATCATTAGACCTCCCATTTCAATACTAACAGTTTATAAACACTTTGGTTCTACAATAATCATTTATTAAGCCATAATAACTACTGTACTCATGTATGGCACAAGGGCATCTCCCACCCACTCTACATGCTGACCAATCCACAAGAGCTTAAAAAGGCCCACAGAAGTCAAAGCTCTGTCCTGTCACCACTGTCAAACCTGGGCTGCAATATGAAAAGCAGCCTTATGGCTATGATATGGTCAGGGAGCCTGGAAGAGTGGGATTGAGCTTCTGATCCTGCCAGAGCCTTCCCATATAACCGTAGCTACAATAAACCCAGGATCGCTAACGCCACTTAGCCTCTCACAACTTGGATCTATATCTTTAGATGAAAATGCTTCTATTCTCCACTCTTTTTGGCATCTCATTTATTCAAATTATTGGTTCTAATGCAAACATTCTCCTTCAGCCCCACAACTGGGCCCAAATTTTTGCTGGAGGACCTGGCTATCCTGCGGTAGAAACAATAACTAAGGCTCTAGAGCGCTTCCTGTGAAATTGTGAGCCTGAAGCAGCTAGGTTTTATGGAATATTATGGAGGTAAATTGCTGAACACTGTTTAGTTTGAGTTGCAAACTCAAAACAGAGTGTAAGCATTAATTATATTTGATTATGAGTATTAAAGATTAATTATCATTAATTTTACCATCCTTGTTGAGATGATGAGCAGGTAACTTGCTCTGTAAGTGGTCTCCCTGAGGTACAGCACGAAGTATGGTAAACATGTAAACAAAAACAAGCTGATTCAGAAAATGTCCAAAAAGACCCCATTGAAACTAATTATAAAACAGAACTAAAAACCTAAGAGGAAAACAGGTTAAACTAACCCCCCTCCTACAATGTTTCTAAAAATAAAAAGCAGTGTTTGTGTATTCTGGTAAAAAAAGCAATTCTATCACTGACATGTAGGGTAAATTAACTTGCTAATTCACTTTCTAACACACAGTCCACTGAGCATACAATTACATAAAAAAGGAAAATGACAACTCATGCAGTCAAGCATATTAAATTTGTATGGGATATTATACAGAGGTTTTGGGTTTTTTTAAATACTGATAAATACATATACTTCTTTTTTTTTTAAACCAAACCACATCATTCACCCTTAAATCAGTCACATGCACAGCACTGAGCATATGCCATCCTTCTCTAGCACTGCCAGACAAAGCTACATCACCAAAAATAGCCACACAGTGTGCTAGAGCTGCTGCAGAATGCCCTAGATACATTTAGGCCATGAAGATTGAGCAGCTCTGCCGCAAGGAAGGGTTAGGCACTAACCTTCATAATGGGCCAGGGCTGAAAAGAGGGAGGAATTTCCATCCTTGAAGTTAATTTTTAATGAACATTATTTAGCAGAGTTTAAAAGAGAGAGTCATCTGAAAGCTATTTCCATGCAGAGCTGCAATGCATGTGTATATACACAAAACATAACAGGAAAAGGGTGGATTAAAATACTTGGTACAGGCTTTCTATGAAAGGTCAGGTAAAGAAAAAGGTGCTTTTAAAAAAAATATATATATATACAGAGTTGACTTTACAAGAGTATAGTCCCAAACTTTGATAGATGTTTCCCCTATTTGGTTTCTCAATTGTTTTTTTTAAATGTGGTTTCTTCCTAGTGTTGTCTTTCTGAAGATTAGAAAAGCTAACAGTTGATGTTTTTTTCTAGATCAGGTAAAATACTATAAGCTGAAAGAGCTAAACAAGTAAAGATCAGTATGCTAAGTGTTTAGGGGGATCAAAGATTGATCACAGCTCAGCATGCCAGACAGGCCCCCTCAAATCCCTTGTCAAATTTCAGGCTAATTCGCAATTTATCTTTCTCCACCATACCAATACTCCATTCAGCATGTTAGAATGCAGCATCTTGAACCAAAGGAGATGAGTGTTACAACACTGGAATAACAAACACAATACATGCTTATCCATGATAAAGTAGGTAGCAGTAGGTAATGTAAGGTGTTAAACGAACTAACAAGCTAGTGACATCCAAGAGTCATCTTTGTAAATTTCAGTCATTTCCTTTCAACAGATTTTTGATGCACTTGGACAACAACAAGCGTACATTTCTCAGTAGAATACTGAGTGTGGCCAGAGCTAACGTATTGTAATCTCTGCAATGGAGAGGACAGTGGTCTGTCTTTCTAATGCTATCCTCCAATTTACCTCTGAGGAAGAAAGCTCAGTCTAAGTGAGCTTTAGTGATCGTTGCCTATATCAACTGACCAAGACAAAATGGATTTCCCCAGATTAGCAGAGGATTGCCCTACACTGGCAGGCAAGCTTCACCTTTAGCCAGATAAGCAGTAGAAAGACAAGCACAACCTCCACCCATTAACTGGCTTGACTGTGCAGGTGGGCCTTGTTACATTGCTGGTGAACCACCTGGCATTAAAAAATAAAAAAATCACACATACTACCAGCTTGTTCTTATCACTGAAGACTACATCCTTCTTTTTTTTCCCCCTGAAATCAATGCGATGGAAAGCAGAAGGGATGGAGGCTTTTCTTTAGCTAAGACAGTCTTAAGGTCCCACATGTTAAAATTCAGTCATTGACCCTTAAAGTGTAAACATTAGCCTACATCATCACAGTCCTTATAAAATAAGTAACATGATAGCAGTACAGTATTTAGTGAGCAAGCTACTGTTACAGCTTGATGCTTAACTTTCTAGACCTATTTCTCTGAAGGTTCAGCACAGAAAGCATTGAACAGAAAAGAAGAAAAATAAAAAGAAAGGGAAATTATGCAAGTGGCAGGCAAGACTTGGTGCTCCTGTCATTGTGCATTTCTGACGAGGCTGTTGTATGCCTAGGGGATAACATATATAAAAGCAGCAAGCTGTTTCTGCTCTAACGTGTCTTCACAAAGAGCAAGAGAGCTTGCTGAAAAATGCAAGTGCTAGAAAACCAAAGGCGGCCTGAAAAATTCAAGGACATACTCTGCTGCCTATCCTAAGGAGGGAAACTTAAGCAGGTTGGCACTTAATTTTAAAATTGCCTGAAAAGAGTTTAATTCAGTTGGTATTGTCAAACAGCAGTAGAAAAACAATTTTTGGGGAGATTTCATCATCAGTTACATTCTCTGGACTATATCTGCTTAATTGTGGCTTTCATTACATTGACCACCGTCAGGGAATATGACCCTAGATTTAAATATTAAAAGTGAAATCCACTGCTACCACAGTTTTTCCAAGTCTTAACAAAGACTTTCATTCCATCTCCTTTTAAAGGAATATAAAAGGATCTACAAACAATATCTTAAAAAACTGTTAATGTAGGAAAGTGTTTGTCCGTGTTAAGTTTTTAGCATATTTCGATCTACTAGTACTAAATCAGAAGACACTGATATATACATATATATAGCTACTATATATAGTTTAGTATTTAGGAACTTGGTCTCCCCAGCCTCTGAGTCTATAACACATTTGGGAGAACTGTATAAACCTGTGGAATTAACTGCAATTAGAAGTGTCACACTTTGTGGCAATAAGTGTCTCCACAATAAATTAACCCATCAATTATCATACATGTACAGATTTATTTAACTTCCTTCCCCTTCTTTACATATAAAAACATTGCTTCCTTTTTGGTAACCAGAAGGCAATCACATTTATGGGACTGAAAAGTCTCCTGACAAGACACAAGCTTCTACTGTAGATTCAGTGTCCTCATGAAATTATTTTAGTACATTAACAGAAAAAGCTCTTGAAAATCTGAACAAGTAGTCACTTCCTTCCCCCCCCCAACAGTAATAACACAACCTAAATCTAAATTTTTTTCTGTAGAAGTCAATATTCACGGTGGCATGAGAATAAGTGGAAGTCAGGGCTCCTTAACTAAAAAATTTGTGTTTCATAAAATAAAATATTTGCAAATCTTAATAGTTGGGGGCGGGGGGGTTAATGCTTTGGTAAAAGCCTCCTTTCCCTGTATCATGCAGGCCTGCAACTTGAGAGCAAGCTAGTATATGAACACGAAAGAGAGCAATTAAATAACAGCACTGGTACTCTGACAGCAGCTCTCTCATGTTCAAAACACTCCCCAAACTCCAAAGAGCATTTGCTGAGAACAGCTGAGTGCAATGGCTTAAGACCAAAAAGAACAATGTAAAGATCCCTTCTGCCCTTTTTGAAAGTTTAATCACTTCCATGGCTGTCCTGGAACAACCTGCATAAGGCAAAGTATAGCCAGAAGACGAGAACAGCAGGGTAATTGGCTGGCAGCTGACAGATACCAGAAGTGCTCTGTGGTTCCCATTCCAGGAAGAGGAACAAACAATACATCTTTCTTTTGAGTCCTCATGAGCCATTTGCCAGGAACAAGGCCTGTACATGACCCAAGTAGTCTGAGAAGTTTCATTAGATGCTGAAGAAAGCCCTCTGTGCCCAACAATGTGATCCAAATGTGCAGCATAGGGATTTTTTTTAACCCATAATTACACATTTGATTACACAGTTTTAGCAAAGGAACTTTCTTCAACTATGCTGTTATAAGCCTTAGGATGGCAGTTTGGTTTCAAGCATTTCTACAATAAAGTTTATATAATTGTACACATTTAGATTTCAGTTAGGCCTATATCCACAGAATTCATATTTAAAAAAAATAAATCAGCTATTTAGATTAATAATATGGTTATGAGGGAATTCACTTGAGTCAGATTTGCTTCTCTCCTACCCAGTGTGCTAGAGGAGGAGAGAACTTAGAGAGTTATTCCACACATTTATGTACCTAAGCAATGATGTCTGATATACTCTTCAGTAGGAGGCTGTCAGGAGAGTCACAGCTTTGACTGTTGAGCAAAAATAGGCAAGTTTCAGTTACAAGAAGTTAGCACTAAGCAGAAGTATATGTAGGCTTCATTAATAAGAATGAAAATGGGCAGGATCTAGAAATGCCATAATTTGCAGTTAAGTAGTGTTACAAAAAGATATTTATATTTATTATCATCATTTTGAAGTTCCTACAAATGCAGGCTACAGCAGTCAAAGTTGGTTTCACTAGGATGTTATTACTGGAAAGACATGGGAACTTCAGCTAACAGTTCAGAGAGTGGGCCATTTTCCTTAGGAAACGCACACATTTTCCAAAATAATGCTGTAGTGTAGTGTCAGAAGGTGCTATATGTGTAACTACTGTACAGTATCCATGGTATGCATGTACCCTTTTGAAACACTATCAATTCACTTTTGTTTAAGCACATCTGTATCTAGATGGGACTACACACCTACACTTCTTTTCTGTGAGAACTGTCAGGAATTGCACCTTGCGTGCTGGTGCACCTTTCCTCCAAGCTACTCCCCTTTCTCCTAGCAAACAAAATGCTGTGGAAAGAACAGTTTCTTCTGCATTTAGCTAAGCTGTATGTTTGGCAACTCTTTGAGGAAACAGCTCTGAACTGAGGAATTTGGTGAACAGATTTTGAAAACAGAGTAACACCATCAAACACAGCAATTACTGAAGAGTGAATAGAGCCTGAACAACCATGCAGCAGTTAAGTATTTGATTCAGTAGTGAGAGTAGGTAGCCCTATTACTCCCCAAAGTGTTATTTTAGGCAGTTTGTAAGCTGCAGCCAAAGCCTAGTCTTAAAGCAGCAGCCTCATTAGTACAAATTGAAGTACTTGCCACTGAAAAAAAAAAAAAGAAAAAAAGAAACCTGAGAAAGCCTCCCAAGCCTCCAAAGTTAGCCAATAACTTTTGGGACCAGTTCACTATTAAATAATGCAGACTTCAGAGACTACACATGAAAGGACTGACTGCACCACTTAACTTTTTTGTGATACTATCTCTAAGGCACAAGCTAACTGCATCAGTACAGTCGCTTCTAGCTTTTGTGTTTAAAAGTGCTGACTTTATACATACTGGATTACATTTGCAATCCATCATTTTAACATTTCTCTCTCTCTCTGACTCATGATGCATTGATTTGCAATAAAATAAATGCAGTAGAGTTGAATCCAGTGCCAGGTCCCCACAGGTTCAGCAGTACAGCAAATTGATAGTATGGCTGCAAAACAATCTAGATTCACTTACTGCCAATAGCATAAGAACAAACCCAAGGAATCTGGACCTAGTCCAGCATGGTATCTCTCCAGTTCTCATAAATGCAGCTTTGATCTCTGGAAAACTCTGAAGCACAAGAAAAGTCAGAAGAGTTAGTGGCACACGAATAGATGCTACTCTAAGTAAACAGACAGTGCAATCTTCTGGGAAGCCCAGGTAAGTAATCTTTTCAACAAAGAAACATGAAGTGTGAAAAAGCAAGATTTCAGGAATAAAAAAATACAATTAAAGTAGAAATAACTCTTTTTCATAATGCCTTTCTTCCCTGTGTCAGACACTCTTAACTTATCTTCCCATTAAATCCTGTGGAGGCCTGTTCTCTGATGAGTAGCAGACTGGGTACTCCAGGACTGAAGCCCTTTGTTTTTCCATACAAGTGTTACCAGGCTGTGCAGGAGCAGCACTGCCTGCAGTCCTGCCAGCATGCCTTAGCCCTGACTGAGAAGAAGGATGATTCAAACCATTTTACAAGTGCCCTGCTCCAAACTCCGTTTCTGCAAGTTGCCTTATAACATAATTCCCCACTTTCCAAGAAAGCATTTTTTCAAAATAATTACTCCAGTGAAAAATTATAAAGCTTTTTATAGTTCTACTATTTTGAGATATGACTGAATGTGATAGCAGGAGGTACAGACCCATCATTAATTCAGAAGATAAACAGATCTGAGATTCAACGGCCGCGAGAAACTTGCACCAGTTTCAGACAGCTTCAGGTACTACAGCTATACCTGTCCTTGGAAGCTTTCTCATTCTTCGAAATGGATACTGTATGGTTATTTCTTTCAAGCAAGAATTAGACCATTAATTGTTTACTTGCAAAATGCGGTTCAGTTCAATAAAGCCAGAGAGATCCAGAACAGGGCAATAAGTGCTTTCAGTCCATTACTAAGGGAAAAAGATAAGTGCTCTAAGCCTGAAAACAGGAGGTCAAATTCACTACTTTTTCAATTTACTTTGCTTCAGAAGAATTACAACAGGGAGAAAGCAGGCCCAGCCTTTTTAATGGTTTTGCACAAGTCTTATTGTGCATCTTCTTGCCAAACAGACTTCTTTAACATTCCCCACATATAGTATTTCTTATGACAGACATAGCTCTGCCCTACCCATGAGTTACAACTACAAGGACAGGATTACAGTTGTGCAAAACCTCGGCAGCTCAAAAGAGCAAACCATTGAGTGCAACTATCCCACGCAATATTTTAAATACTTCAAGGTCAGTAAGCCTTGTTTTTTGCTCATACACTTTTTTAATTCTCAGTTTCAACTCCTATTCAGAGAGGGCTTTATTAAAAGACCTTTGGAAGAGGTTTTAAAGACTATGGGAAAGGAGCGCATGTGAAGTCTAGCTTTTCAGTGCTCAAACTGAAGTACTTAAGTCCTTTAATAGGTGGGCTCCAACTGATACCATGGGAGATCTTCCCATTTGTGACAGCAGACTACACAATTCAACATTCAGCTATTTTTAGAGTTAACTACAGCAGGCAACAGTCTGCCAGGGTTTTTCACACTCTCTTAGAAGGAAAGTACTTAGCAGAGCAAGAACGGGATCTAGAATCACTGTCTGCAAGCTTTGTGTTTAATTCTGCTAAAGCTTGTGATGCAATCTATAGCATAACCTTTTCCCACACCCTAGCTGGCATTAGTAATCTGCCTACATCTCTATTATTTTAAAGACAATGGCCCTTTAAAAAAAAGACACCCCCATATCCCCCATAGATAAGTGTTCCTACTTTGTTTACCTGAGTTGGGGGAATGCCTTAGTAATACTTATCTATTTTCTTTCTCAAATAATCAGATTTCAAGTACTGGAATATTTGTCAATGATGCCTTGCAACACACCCCTATTATAGTACATGGGTGAAGGGTAGTACCCTACTTGCATGAGGGCAGATGTAGGAACAAAGGTCTCTCCATGTCAAAAAAGTCAACTTTCATCCTAAGCACTTTACCACAGCATTGCTTTCTACTTCGCCACAGAGGCTGGGATTAGAAACACTGGTGCAGTAGCAATCCTTGCTTGCAGAAAGCTTTGGGGATCAGCTGATGTTAAGAAGTCCCCCAAAATATACCCACCGACAGCTGGAACACTTACCCAAACACCACTGCTGAATAAAGTTTAGCCCCTATACTTCACCAAAATCACTAACCACACTATAACATGTTATAACACCTTACCTGGGTGGGACAGGGAATAGAAATACTTTAAAATTTATCATCTGTTATTTGTGATTTCCTAGGCTGACTGGGCAGCACTGTATCTACAACATTTACTAAAAGAAATTCAAACTGTTAAAAGACTGTAACGACTGATGTATCTACAGCTCCTCAAGTGCACAAATAGGCAATCCTATTCAGTGGCAGCAGATCTGCTCAGCAAATCACCTTGGCAGGCAATTTCCATTGCCATCTGCTTGGCCATCAGCACCTCAGCACACACACAGCTTTTGGCTCTAGTAGCACGTGAAAGGCAGAGCTCAGTGGACCACAACCAACATGCTATGCAAGTGGCCCATTAAAACAGCCCTACTCTGCAAGCATTAGTGCCTGAGCAGCTTTGACCAGCTACAATCCACACTAGCCCTGCCCAACCTGGTCACAGACTACAGCACGGGGGAAACAGCAGATTAACATAAACCTCAATGCTCCACTTACTCAGCAGTGAGTTGTTTTCAACACAAATTAACTTCTCTTTCAGCAGAAAGTCCCCATTAATCTCGAAGGCACGCAGGACACCAACATACCCCTTCTTATTTTCCTCATTGTATTTTTCCCCCTTCAAAAAGCAAAGCATAAAACATAATCCATTGTTGCACTACTTTACAGCAGCACAAAATAAGTGTATTTGGAAGGTGGCTTCAGCATTTAGAATTGCACAGCAGTGTTATACAACAGGAAAGCCAGATCTCATTGGATTTTGCCATTTAAAGATCCAAGAGCACAGAGAGTGAAAGTTAAGCATATGCAGACAGCGATTTCACAACATCTTTTAATACCTGCAAGTACTAAAGTCTTCTCAAAAGGTTTACAAGCAAAACATTTTGTAAAAAGGAACTTTAAGAGGTGTGTATATACACACACACACATATCTCACAAACACATATATATGTTATACTACATATGAAACCCTTTTGGAGTATTTAATTAATGCTGGTTTAATTTAAAGAACATTTAAGCAAAAGGTCCGTCAAATAAGTTGTGACAAAACAAAGGGAGAAAACACAGTGCACAGAATGGGAAGTAGGTGCACCATTGCTTAGTCAAAAGTAATTAGAGTCTCACTGGCTGGATGTTTTTTCCACAGAGTAATATTCAATAATCCCTACACCACCTGAAATATTTGAGTCAGATGGGAAAGCTCTCATTATAATCACTATTGTCAGGATGTCCTGCAAAAACAAGTTTCCCCTCCCCAGAGAGGGAAACAGAGATTGTTCCTGTAAATGTTACTAGACATTATATTTATCACCAGTTACTCTCTAAGTCACAAGAATTTTCATGTGAAAAGACAGTCTTTGCAACACAGGTCTCAGAAGGACTGTTAATCAATAACTAGTTTTCCAATAACCAGTCTCAGAAGACATTTGCTTTAAAACTAAAAAAAACAAGCCTTCCTCAAGTGAAGAACATGCCTCCGTATTTATATCGTTATGCCTTCTCTTGACTTTTGTGACTCTTGCTCATTCCCAGCCTCCTATCTTGGTGTACTTTCACAGTACTTTAGTTCACCACAGCGAGCAGGTCAGGTTGGATATTCTGTGGCAGAGAATTGGGTGAGAATGAAGAAGGACAAAGGCTTTCAAAAATAAGTAAATGGCTCCCTACAGACACACATTACAAAAGGTTTTGTAACCAAGGAGAAAAAGTCAAAACCTTACTTTGAATTACAGCTGTTGGATACCACTTACTTCACAGAACATCCCGTTTATTAGTATGCAGTAACTCTACCAACCCACTTCAATTATTCTACAGCATCATTGTAAGAAGTATCTTGGCTCTTTTTAGGGACTGATAAAACAGATGTTACCAACATCACAAACACAAAAGTAAACCTTCTCATCGGGTTGATCCCTACCTTGTTTCTCTACAAAGCTATGTTAGCTTACATTGTTTCAAGAACAGGTGTCTGCTTATGTGACTCACTAGCTGTAATGTGTCAAATGACACTCCTGGGACCCACCACAAGGGCAGGCAACACTCAATGGTAACAAACATAAGAGGGGTAACCTCTCTTACTAACACAGATTCCCTTCTTAAAGCTTTTGGTAACTTACCATGTCAAGTTTACAAGGCCATACTGTTGTTTCCCTTACTTAAAAAAAAACACAAAAGAGGTCAAAGACATCTTAAAGTACTCCTGCCTGAGAACTCCACTGAAAACCGGCCTGCAGCCTTCCAGATTTCATCAGCAGAACCTTCTTGCCTTGATTTATAGCAAAAAAAAAAAAAAAAGCTACAGCCTCACCATCTGGGACTAGATCAGTGATAAGAGCTTGCTACTGGCAATTATCTAGATCTTTTTGAAAAGAAATCCTAGGACAAGTTTAAGAAAACTCCATAATCAAAGCCTGAAGTATAAAGAGAAGGATCAAAGAACAGCACTTTCTCAAAATTTAAGCTAAATCTTCACTGAGTGTTAAAAGGGAACTGCTAGTAGTAGCAAAACACACTGAACTCCCGTTTACAGCCAGACAATAGCAGGGCCTGTTTGCAGCACTAAGATGAGCATAAATCGCCTCTGCAAGCCTTGGGGTCAGGAACGTATTCAGAACTCCAACACACTGTAATCAAGGAGACACTGTCTTCATTTCTCAGGAGAGAATGATCAAACCGTCATACTGTCACCTTAAATATTTCAGCCTCGGAATGTTGCTCATCACGTAGATGCCACAGACAAGGGAAATTTGTAAGGATGGTGATTAAACAAAAGTCTAACAGAAAAAGGAGGCATCCATAAGCATCACCATGGTGTGATCATCACAGTCTTGCCTATACTGCTTTCTTCTGCTCTGCATCAGTTATTGACTACAAAATTTATGTTAAACATATTGCAGTGAAAAGCCAAGCTACTGTGTATACAGTCTTCAGTGACTAGAGCATCTGAGATGTGGTTTACAGCAGCAATCCAGGTAACTCACAGGGACAGTGAGGCTCACAGAAACTCCCTGAACACAAACTAGTTGACAGTTGTGTTTCTTAAACTTGAGAATAACCTGGTGAAGAAAAATCCTGGCACAAAAGTAAATAAATACATTATGGAATATTTCAGATTGGAACTGTAAGAACTTACCAAAACGCTGATAACCCAGGCACAACGACAAGCAGTAGCTGCTTGGTCTGCAGCCTGGTTTTATTGCAAATACCTCACTCAGCAGCTGGTTGTTGCTGTCCTTTTCTGATTTACAGACAGCAACTGCCATCTGCTTTTCCTTTGCTCCTTTACCCTCTTATTTTGCAGTTCAGACTAGCTGGCTGGAGAAAGTTGGTTGGTTGTTTTCCACCACACTGCCACTGCTGCACTCAGAAGTATAAACAAGTGTGAACTCCACTGACATGCCACCTCTGTGTCTTCAAAAACAGCTCAGACACATTTGATGTCATTCATGATGTCTTGGCATACAAGCCAAAATTTAGTATTGTAGTCTTCATCAGTGCATTAGTCAGCATGCAGGCAATGAGGAAACTGACTCTGAAAAAGGAAAAAAACAAAGCTAGAATTGGCTGCATAAAAGGATGACTTTTCATGTCAAGGGTGGGTAACTGGATAAACCTGCATTTCCAAAACAGCTTTCTGAAAAGCTCTCCGAAGCAGAATTGAGAAATGAGATAGCTGTGTACACTGACGTACAACAGTGTGAATCAAGTTCTGTCAGCACTTCTATAATAAATCTTGTCTGTACAGGAGTTTAAAATGAAGCTGAAAAAGATCTGGAATTCAAGAATGGCAACCCCAAGCCTATTCAGCACGCTTAACAGTATGTTTTAGGATGTTATGAGATTTTAGGTCCAAGATCTTTCAATGGATTTTCAACTAGTCAGATTGTTTCTGCCCAAGACATCAACACTACAATCATATTCCCATCAGTTAAATTAGAATTCAGGCATCCTGCAGAAATGTTATTTTTGAAAGTGTATGATAATTCCTCATTCCTTTTCCTCTTTGTCTCCCAGCACACAGACTAAAAATTCTTCTTAATGTTTTCCGTGTCACCCACTATCCTCAGATCCTTCAGGAGGCATCCCCATTCCTGATGAGAAAAAAGAGCACATTTATAGTACAGCATACCATGCAATAGGAGGTGGCTATGGCACTAGGCTGCAGCAAGGCTCTTCTGAAGGCAAAACTCCACCAGCCAGAGTATTTCCTGGCTGCAGGGGTGTGTAGTGGCACCAGCCTCATTCCACAACCCTTCAATGCTAAACAAAAAACCTGAACCCCCCCCCCAAAAAAAAAAAAATCAGCAGCAAGAAGAGATCTGTGAGTAGTTGTACCTGGCATGCCAGATTGTGGAAAGACAGTTGTTCCTACATCTGCTTCAGATGTAAGAGGAAGACCCACAAGAAAGCTGGGGTGGGGGGGAGGGGGGAGAAGTCAACCTCCATATGAAGGACTAGGCCAATTAGTAGGCATGACTGGATGTTCAGACTGTAGCAGCATTAAACAAGAGAAATAAAGGCTGGAGAGCAGGTGGCCAGCAACCAAACTACAAATTCAGTCTGTAAGTACATCAAGTCCCTTCTGGGACTTCCGGTACCTTAAGTATATCTCCTGGGTTGTTGAGGTTTTTGGGTAACTCTCAACTCCTAAGCAAACCGACTGTGTCTTCCAAGTTGATTGTAAATCTGGCCTCCAACACACACTACTGAAAATCCCTTACTGATGTTAAGGGTCAATTGTAAATCCACAACTATGACTTCTAACAGAAAATTCCTGCTTTCTCTGAAGCCAGCTGTATAGACACTAGTACCAGAAAAGGAAGAGTGCTTCAGTTAACTAAGTTTTTATTCCTAAGTGAAGGACATCAACTGGAAGATTTCTATAATTTGGAATCTCTGCTACTTTCCACTTTTTGCTTCCCACCAGTCTCAGCAGATACCTGTGCTTGATTTGCTCAAACTCTTGATTCCAAATCCAGTTTCCTCTTGTTGACATCTGCACAGATAAACTCTATAAATTAGACATGAACTCAAGTCTACGGAAGCATAGCTAATCCCTAAGAAAAACTGTGTTGCCTTTACAGAGCTAAAGAACAAAACTAGGTAGGCTTCAACAGATCTGAAACAACTAGAAGATAATCTATTTGTCCAGCATTAATAAAAGGGAACAAAAACGTCAATGGACTTTTAATTTGGCAAACAATTAGACAGAGAGGATCTTGTACCATCATCCCATTGAAGCTACAGAAGGTATTATTCTAGTTGAAAACAATTCAACAGTTCCCCAGCACAAACACACACAAGGCAGCTACAGGTCTGTATCAGTACTGACACAGCAGTTCAGCTTTCCATCAACACAGCTTGCCCTAAACCCCTTGTCTCCTCCTCTGGTATTGGGGACACAAGTTCTATGTTCTGGAGAAACCTGCATCTAGGTTCAGCTGCAGTGACCTGCCTACTGGAATTTTGTTTATTCTAGCCATTACCTGCAAGTTAATAACTTAATGAAGAAAGTGAGACTAACATTCAAGTGCTTCTCTGCTGAAACTGCTAGTACAAAAAGAAAATTTAAACAATATACATGCTATCCCTAGTCATTGCTACCTTGAGCTTGACTAAGCAGTTATGCTACATCTATACCTACAGATCCCCAAGATGGTGTCTGGGACAATTTGGCTATTCACAATGGCTGTCATAGTCAAACCTATAAATCAATGAGATGGGAGTTGAGTGTAGAATTTGGTAAATGTGATTCCACTCCTCTGAAAAACATTTTACCTCAAGCAACAAGATATGAAAGGCCAAGTTTTAGAGTACTCCCTAATTTCACTTCTGATGTTTCATCTGCATTTTTATTTGCTTATTAAACATTGTCCATAACCTCCCTCAGCTTCATTATATAGATCTGACCCACAGACATCAGCATCTACTCCTATCATACTTCAACTCAGTGCAGGTGAAACTCATGTATGAGTTTCAATAAATGTTTGGCTGCAAAAACAGTGTGCAAAAAATTGCATCAATCATTGTGGCATTTTTCTCCTGGCACATTACTGTTGTGGCCTGAGGTTGGATAGACTGGGTTAAATAATTCCTTAACGTGCCTTAAAAAAACACCCACAAATCACTTCTGAAGAGACTTCTGATAATAATACAAAACTCTTTTCAGATACTTTCACTTAGAACTCTTAATTCTCAAATACCAGAAAAACAAGTTCTCCAGTTGTAAAGTACAGACTGAATTTTAAGAAGCAGGGGGGAAAAAAGCGCACAAAAAGTACTCTGTGTATAGCTGAGTAAGCAAAGAATGTACATGTGTGAGTTTGTGCAAGAAGAAAAATTATGTATTCCCACCGATTCAGCTGAGCTCAGTAAGGAGTAGAGTTCCATCATCATTTGCTCATGGCCAGAAGCAACACTCTAGACTGGTGCTCATTAATTTCTCTGGAGTTCAATATGACAAGCAAAAGGTTTTCTCTTCAACATAAAGCCAGACTTCTACATACCTGGATATAAAGGCAACTTCGAAGGAGTGAATGGATACAGCAGTTTCTGAGTAAGCTTGCTAACAGCAGCAAGACTGCCAAGACTCTTGACAACACCACAATCACAAAAACATCAGGGGATTTAACTGCAACATATTTCTTTTAAAAATACATGCTTAGCTATTGCCTCACTTTTCTACTGCAAAATAAATACATGGTACTTCCAAGGCATGTGTAGTGTGGTACAGATAGGGTATAGAGGTCCATTTCTTCTTGCTGTCCTTTTATTCCAATGGCACGTTACTGTATAAACCCCTTGCAAGACAACTGTTTTCATATTTTCAGGAAAAAAAGGCAGAATGCAACACCACCTCAGAAAATGTCAAGATCCTTGGTCAGATCTACCACTTTCCAGGTTTCTCTCTCTCTCCCATAAGAAATGACCATAAACCGACATTCTTTTTACATGTATTTTCTCCACAGTTGTAATCGTATTCCCAATTCAAGGTTCTTAAAGCCACTGCTTTTCCAGTGGTAACAGTGAATAAGCAAGAAACTCCACTGCTTGCTATCAATCTTTCACAAGTGGTGTTTCTTATTACATAAAGTTTTCTTGAGAGTTATCTAAATTAAATTGAACTCAAATCTTTTTGCAACTTCAACAAGCATTCTGTCAAGCAAGTACAGTAACCAAATACTGCACCCCATTCTCACATGGACAGCTCTGTTGAATACTATGTTATCATTTATATCTTGGTTGAAATAATCCTGTTTACTTACAAAAGTTACTTTACAAAATTCAGCCTTTCCCTAATTAGGATTATCCTCAGTTCCCATGCCAAGTTAACCTGAATTCCTTTTAACAAGGAATTAAACTTTAAAGTCTTAAACTTTAAAGACTTCCAGCATTGGTTTGTTGGGGTTTTTTTTCCACTTTTGCCATCCACATACTCAATGTCAAGTGTGCTCCCTGAGCACATGAATAGATCACAGGCTGTTTCCCCCCACAAAAACAGTTGACAAAATATATGAACACAATCCTACAGAAACAGCAGTGGAAGCCTCTTATCACAGAGCTGAGCTAGAAGTGTAAGATGATTCTTACCCAGCATAGATAAACTCTCAGTAATCCCAGCACACACTTTGATGAACAGACTGTGTTACAACACAAGCCAAGTCCTCAGACCTGGGACTTTCACTCTGAAAGCCAGAGGGACTGAACAAATCAGATTTGCTCTACTGGTCTGCAGACATTTCCCTGCTATCCCTGAGACTTCCAGCACTGTCTCCTCGCTTTATTGCAAGTAAATTACTTAATGTTAGGATCTCTTTGTCTTTATTACAAATAAGTTGTTTCATGGTACCTAGCACCTACAGCTATGAACAGTGAAATCCTACAAAGGAGATTGCTTTGTAGTAGCTTCCTGAAAAAAACACTACTTCCTTCTGTACCCCCAACAGCTGCTAATTAGGTAATGAATATAGAGGGTTTTTAAGAATGTACCTCCCAGATAGCTTAAGAGTTGTTTTTAAACCAATGTCCAGAAAAGTCACAAATACTTTTGGACCCTTCTTCTGGCCTTGGCTACCAGAAAGAAAGAAGAAGCGTAGAGAGAAACATAAGCAAAACTCACTGGATAGTGCAGGATGACAAACCACATTGTCCAGGCTCTCAGCCCTGCCCCTTTACACAACCAGCACTGAAATAAGAACTGGCACCTTTCCTTCCTTCCTTCCACCCACTCTTTCCCCTAACTTTGCCTCAAATGCAGATGGGCAAGATAAGGCTACAAACTGTCATGAAGACCTCCAGTAGTTGAT
The DNA here is from genome assembly GCF_028858705.1 of Grus americana. Classification (NCBI taxonomy): domain Eukaryota; kingdom Metazoa; phylum Chordata; class Aves; order Gruiformes; family Gruidae; genus Grus; species Grus americana. Next base: position 63,942,594 of record NC_072854.1, read on the forward strand.
TTTGGTGAGCCAGTTCACCAGCCTTTAACAGCTGCTCACTGTTCTGTGCAAACCAAACTGGAGGTCAGCCTACAGACTAGTGTTAAGAGGCCCTGTTGGGAGAACCACCATCCCAGGCAGTTTTGCTGGTTTAAAGTGTGGTGGAAGCCAGAAACCAAGCTGTCATTTTGCATCCAGCCTGAGGCACAGACTCCACAGCATGGGATAAGATTACACTTCCACACCCCATGCAGTACCTGTTTTGTAGGTATATAGTTTCAGTTTCCAGGACTATCAGTTTAATGCCCTTAAAGATGCCAAATTTCCTTTTCTTTCAGGTATCTTAAGTTTGTGTTTGGGTGTAGACACACAGCAACAAAATAACAACTGAATTCAAAGTTAGCCAATCTGAGTTTAACAAGGAACATATATTTCCTCAATACATACAGAACATTAAGACTAAGCACATAAACAGTCATGTTAGAAGAAATCTCCCTCATCTCTGGATGAACAAAGCTTACATCTGAAACATGCATTACACAAAAATTACCATCCACACAACAGCAGCAAAATCTGCTGGTAATCACAGACATCACTGCCATGCACCAAAGGACTTGAAAAAACCTTTCTCTTGTTTGTTTTCAAGATGACAAAGAATCAGTGTTATTGTTCAGAGACCTAAAGCACATATGTCTAGCTTTGTATTAGCAGCAACACTCAGCAGATTAGAGGTATAGTCCCCTGATGCATTTCAAATAAGCAGGCAAGTGAAGGAGTCCATTGCTAGTCTTTTCATTCATTTGCCATAAATCTTGTAAGGTAGCTATTCAATTATTAGTTATTCACATTTATAATCCAGAAATATGAGCATTACTTTTCTACACTGTTCAAATGATAATTTTAGAAACTTAACATTATCAATAGTCTGAAAAGGTGTGTCCTCCCCTAAGAGGAAGGAGAAGAGGCATCACTTAAAAATTTCATAAAATTGAGTAAGAGTTAAGACTACATCGAAGGTGCACAAAATCAACAGGACAGAGGAGGGAAATACTGAGGTGAATTGAATTGCTTGTGCCTGAATTCAAAGAATGGATGAGGCCAAAGTTCACACGCACAGAATGGATACCTTTAAACACTAATCTATCTGGACGTATCTTTGTGATTTACATAGAGAACCACATTCTCACACTATCTTCAGTCACAGAAACAGTATTTGTTTTACAACACAAGATTCAAGGGAACATTGATGCTGTCAACTGTGTGGTTCTGTGCCTGTTTTGTCTGGTTTCTTTGTGGCTATAGTTGCAAAACTGATGGAAAGCTGGTGACTAAACCCAAAACCAATTCAAGTGCAAAATAAGCTTCTGTAAACCTATACAAATGGTATTTGAAGAGTGCACTATGTAGCAAAATTCTTGTATAACAGGAGAGGAGAAGAGAGGCTGTTAATAAAAGTAGAAAAGGCAATTCAAAGCAATTCTTATTTGCACTGTTCTGCCATGCAACAGTTGGACCTCAAGACCCTGCAATAGCGGGTGCTATACAGACATGTAACAAAAACACAGGCCTTGTCCCAACACAGTACTTGCTGCAGTAGCACACCTGGGATGTAAATATGTAGCCTAAATAAAACATATGGCATATATTTCATGCATGACTATATGTCCTAAGTTCTGAAAGGCAAATAGATTTTAAAAGCACATTGCTTTAAATGGAGACTTAGGATGGCTGCAAAACTGAGGCTTTTGCAGCCATACATCCAGATCTTTCAGCAAATAGTGTTTATGAAATACCACTGAATGAAAAGTGTGCTCTAAACGCCAATACTGCATCCAGAAGCACAGTTCTACCAACTAAAAATGCAAGTGCCAATGTTAAGCTGTCAAAAATCTCCCTTTGGAAACACTAGTCTATTACTTTCCTGTGAACTGATTTCTAAGGCTGCTTAACAGAACAAAACCAGATATGCCTGCAAGATTGGTTTTCGGTAGATGCTGATCCCCGTAGGAAGTTCATCCTCAATTCACATTCAGACTTCAGCCAACCAGGATTTATTACCTGGAAGTCTTCTGGATAATCACAAATCTGTCTAAGTACCACACAGCTTGGATACCTGTGCCAATTCTCCTTGTTCTTAGCTTACAAACAAGACATGAATTTTACCTCCATTAACATTCAATGATAAAAACACCTCTTTAAAGAATCAGGCAATAACAATCCTAAATTGTTATTTTGTAGATGTCCAGTCATTTATGCACTTGAGCTCACTAATTTAAGTTTCAAGCATCTTACTAAAGCCTGCTTGGTTGAACTAGTATTTTGGCAAAATGACAAAGGGAGGCAATAAAACTTGAGCAAAACTCCCCAAAACCAGAAAACAAAACCCAACACATGCACCCTCCCAAGCTAAAAGAAACTGTCAAATTCATTAGAACAAATGGAAAAACACCAAACCCAAAACAAGGAACAAACTCATATGAATGTCCATGAGATAAGACTCATTTCCTGATATGAGTATTATCTGTGAAAACAACCAACAACTTTCAGGACTTTCAAGGAACATATGTAGCAGAAGAACAATTAGTTCTCTACTAAAAAATACCAAGGAAATACCCCCACCCCCTGCACACACCTACCCAATTGTGACCAACAATTTCAGCCAACAATCCTGTGAAATCTAGTATTAAAAAAGTCTGAACAGACACAGGCTCATAGGAAATTCACATTCAGGCTTGTAGAAAATTCTAAGGCATAGACTGAGCAAAAAAAATTCTCTTACCTTTCTAACTACCAGTTAGCTAATTGATATACAGAGGCAAGTAGCAACATTATTCAGAATCCAGAAGTCAATTGCTGCCTCTTCCCATCCTCCTAAAACATGCATTTAGCTATTAGGGAGGAGGGGGGCAGGGGTGGAGAGAAGGAAAGGAAGTTAAAATATTTGGTGAAAAAGCAGTGAATACAATTCATATCAAAGGAAAGGAAGTATCAGGAGCACATGGCTACAAAGATCACTGCCAGATTAAAAAAAAAAATCCTTGACAAACATTTTCAGTTCATTATTTGTTTACACTGGAGGAACAAATTCATTGCCTACCAGACTTCTGAGATTACAACAGACAGCCAAAGACAAGAAAAGAAATGGCTGATATAAAAATCAATTTACAGAAAATCTCACAAATGTTAACCACTTTATGATCCACATAATTTTTTTTTCCCAGATGACAAAAACAATTCTCATACAAACTCTGATCAAGCCTTAGTATTCTGAGAAGACCTGAACTACCAGAATTATGATTATTTTAAAACTCGTGATGATATTCAAATATCCTTAATGGAGGAATGAGCTGCTTTATTACTTTGGAGTAACAGATCCATTAAAGACCTCTGGGATTTTGAACTGCTGTACAAAGACAGGTCCAGCATGACTACAGAGGCTGCAGATGAAAACAACATGTAGCCTACCTCCCGTGAAGATGACACTGACTTAGTATGTGCTAGAGAGGGAAAAAAGAAAAAAGAAAAATCTCAGCAGCTGCAGACAAGTAAGAACTAAGATGAAGCAAACACTGTAAAGTAGCAACAGACTCTAAAGACTCAAGAAAGCCTCACATGGGCCCATCACACATATGTTTCTGCTCAGAACTGCACTGCAGTCACCTTGCTTGGTACTGGGTAGGGAAGGGAGAACACAACCCTGAATATATGCACTCTCCACAACCAGACATTCTAGCTCTAACCACCTAACCACTGACAACGCATTCAAATGTACAGAAGGGTAAATAACTACATCCAGCAGCATGCAAATAGTGTTCTGGAGACACTATGAGCCATTTTAAGTATTTAGTAAAAGAAAAACAAACAAGTATACTGCCAAAATATTTTGTACAGCCTCCTATGCTATTTCTCACTAGGAGCATTCAAGGTAACCCACAAATTTTTTTATATTAAAGCCACATACACTTCTTAGTTTGCTGTCTGTGCTCCTGTGCACATTTGTCTACTTACACTTCACAGCAACAAGAGAAAAAAGGAATAATCAAAAATTGAACCTCAGTTATAATGAGAGGCAAAGGATAAGCACACCTGTGTAAGTGCTGCAAGCTAAGTCAACAAGAACTTTTACCCTGGGAAACTATCAGTGCCATTGAACAAACTCAGGAAGATTACTGATTCTTAGCTTTGTGGACTGTTGACTCTGGAAGTCATCCAGTAGGTGATAAAGGAAAGTAATATGCTTCTTAAAACATTAAAAACTCAACCTGACACTAGAGTTTGTATCCCCATTTTGTACGGGCAGTTTCAAAAACACAGAAGAGCAAGTAACTATGTACACAAGACCCTAACACATTAGGCACGTTAACAGTGACTAGCAATATATATTTTATCAGAACACTCAAATCTGTCAGGTTCTTTACTATTCTGAGAGAAAACAAAAAAAATAGTACAAGCTGCAAACTCAAAAAAAATCCCGACTACGGAATTTGTTTCTAACAGCTACCAAGCTACCCTTTTCCTTCAAGAGAAAGAAAATAACCAGTTAGCTGTAAATTATTCAACTCTAATAAATATACATACTAAAAATTTGCTATTTAAATGCTTGCTAGCCTCTCCCGTTATATAGTAGAATGCTAACATCTGAAAATTGAAACACTCTCTTGAGGCTACAAGCTAACATTTGTTTTGTAAACAAAAAAGTCTGGTACAATTCCCCCCCCCCCATAAGACCATAAACAGGAGTGTTCAAATAAATGGAATCACTTGATCACAGAAAAGAATAAAAATTCTAATGATCAAACTTAACATTCCAGTCACAATTGTAAGGTGCAGGATCCATGCCAGACCAACAGAATTTAAACACTAGGATCCATGTGGAAAACATTAATTACAAGACAGACAGTGATCACACAGGCTTGACAGACCTCTGTTCTAAATCAACAGCCATCAGCATCCCTCTGCCACCACCGCTCACTTACATTAAGCACCACAAATATTTTTCTTTAGGAGTTACAATTTGTTTGGGTTTTTTTTCCCCTCAGACTTATCAAAGTCAGCATATTTGAACAATGTATATTTTTCTATACTCTGCCAAAGACACACTGCCCTTATGCACAGGAATGGAAGTATAGCTAATTTTACATTGTCTTTGGTAAAACTGTCTTCTATAACAGACTGGTATTGCATTCTCTATTCTCCAAGCTCACAATCACTTTTTTTTTTTTTTTTTAAAACAGGTATTTATCCAGACTGTCCACAGAAATCAGATAAAACACACAGAAAGTCACTGATACATTTCTAATGCAGGACCCTCATCCCTACCAGAAAAAAAAATGAGGTTAATAACTAAAAAGTATTTTTTTCTTCATATCCAAGCAGACGATTGCATAACAATCCAGGGGATTCAGATACAGACACCTATCACACACAGTGCATTTGTGGGTGCCAATATGCATTGCCAAACTGTACCAGTCACTTTAGACTCTCCATAGCACACAGAAAAGCTAATAAAATGTTCTGCTTGCTGTGCAGTGTAATCCACATATAGCCCTGATCACGCTGCAGAACCGCGACATACCTTTCAGTCTTTTGGAATTCCCATTCTTTTGCTGCTCATCCTCTTCATTAATGGTGAATAAACCCAGGGGATTTGGCCTGGCACTTGTCTTCTTCAATCTCTCTTGTCGGAGGGCAGTAGTTGAACCAGGCATGTTGCTGTTGCCTCTTGCTTATTTAAAAAAAAAAAAGTAAGAAACTGCAGCCCCTGCTTAGCAGCTAGCTGCAACACTGCCTGTTCATTTGAGCACTTGTAATAGATCCCCTATGGATAAGCAGTATGCAAACAGCTGACAAATACCAACATCCACTCAGCAGTGAAAGGCTTGCAGTCTTTCCCCACCTTCAAGAAAGCCCTAATTAAAGGCACATTGGTTTGGATGCTGCTCGTCGCTGTCTTAACCTGTTCAATTAGATCCCAGCCCAGAGCTCCGGGTTCCTTGCTGCAGCACCTTTTTCCCTGCAACCCTCTTCCAGCTACAGCACACTAAAATATTCAGCACGCAACACAAGAGGAGAAAATATGATACGCCGCTGTTAACAGTTGCCCTGACAACACTGACACATCCTAATCAAAGGGGGTCTATGAGTGTTGTCTCCTCAGCTGCAGCAAGCTGGCCTCGGGAACGCTGTCTCCCACACGCTTGCGGAGAGCTGGAAGCACCTCGGCAGCAGGGGCTGCTCCTTCCTCCTCGCAGGGTGGTGGGAGGATGGAGCTGTGCTTGCACAAGCAGATGAGCACTGACTGAAAAGAAGCCTGGGAGGCTCCAGGCACGAACCTACATTTTGCCAGCTGCTCTGTTTATTCATGTTTAGAAATTTTAGCCTAATCTAAACTAAAACAATGAGGATGAGTCTTCTTCCATATATGCATGTGTTGGGTGTCCTCCCCCACCCCTTAACTTAATCACCTTTTTATGCAGCGCATGCCTTTTGTATTAGGAATGCGTACACCCACAATTACAGCCAGGTGTTGGAACATTCTTCTCCCTGTATGAAAACTCAAAAATTTCTAGCTTGTACGGACAACATAGGACAATGAAAGGACTTTTGGAGTGAATATTTTGTACCACACCATTAGTTTTACAGCACCAACCATTATCATTCACTTTGCAAAATGAACAAAATACAAACAGCCTGGGTGGTTTTAATTAGTTGGATTTCCTTTATGTGCTGGCATTCTGGATTTTCTTCAGCCGTTTACAACTGAGTACTTGCTCACAAGTTTTGCAATCTGCATGTTTCATCCTTCACGGCTCCAAATGCCTCTATGCAACATGCTGGATGTTTTACCTGTGAGACCTTTATTTTCAACCACTTCCACCTCTCTAATTCAATGTGTGCTCACCATTTCAAAATACTACTGAAGAAAAACTGCAAGCTAGAACATCTCTATAATGCCAAAATTACAGGATTTTCCCCATCAGATTTTTTTTTTTAAGAGAAACTTTGTGTAACATGATCACCCACTACAAGACAGCACATACATTAGTTGACAAGTCTGCAGGTGGCTCATATTGAAAATGCAAGATTATACAGACATATATGATCGCTCAATGACATGGGTAACAATACTGAAGAAGAAAGCTCAGAGTTTATGACAGCCAACATGGTATGTATCACAGTGGCCTGGGATGCTCTTTACAGAGGAATCCTGGATCATGCTCAGCTGGCAGGACAGCTCTGTTCTCACACACCTCAGGCTCAGCAGCTAGGAACCCAGTGGATGGAGAAGAACACAGCACCACCTGAAGGCTCAGCTGGACCATTCTTCCTTTTTCTCCAGCACAGGCACAAAACGCCCAACCAGAACAGAAGTATTCTGCAGGAGGGCACTAGTTCTGAACCAAGCCCACAGCCCACCTCCAGTACGTATTTCCTCCTGGCTACATCCTGCTGCTTGGTTACACCTTGGACTCTCTGCGCGTGCACGGAAGCTATACATGATGACATTTGTCTACAGTTAAAAACACTTTGTGCTAAAGGGCGTGGACAAAAAAAAAAAAAAAGACTAAGAAAAAAAGCTCTAACACAAGCTGTTCTTTAGCTCAGCAATTTGCCTTCTGGAGTTTATACAGGCTACTACTTTGTCCTGTAAGAGGAACAGCTCCATTCCTCAAATCTCATCCACTTAATGCCTACCACAAATACTACATTAACAGTACACACACAGCCACAAAAAGAGGACAGTAGTTAGTACCACAAATACTTTTCATACATGCCCAAGACTGTTGCCAACAGAAAACAACACTTAAATGGCAGCTTAGTTAAATATCACTCCACTCCACTCTCCTTTTATAAGCCACTAAGAAAGGATTCCTGCCCTTTTAAACATTCTGTTCAATCAACTGATCACCTTTAATTGCTAAACTACTTAAATAGGCATTTAAAAACACATAAGAAGTATCTAACACACAAAAATACACCTGACTGTAGGGGCTTCCAAATGGGCTTCCAAGCTTACACGTATGATAACTGTTTCACAGCATCTCCATTTCCCTATTGTCTGAGGAGTCATGGAGAACAGCTACAAGACTGAGAATGCCTTCCTTGGTCCTTGCAGGATCCCCTGCACCCATAAGAGTGACTTGCTCCGAGTACAAAACACAGTAATGACTAAGTTCAATGCTTCAGGGGCTGGAGAAGATGGATTTGAGCTATGACACACAGGCAACTGAGGCATTGGTGCATATTTCTTTTTGTTGACTTACTAATGCAGAGATGAATTCTGACAGAGGAAAAGAATCAACACCACATTCAGCTTATGCAGCATGATTTTATTTCAAGGTCCCTGTGGTTAAAAACTATGCCAGCCCACAACATGTTTTGAAATGCCTAATAAAATGGCACCCTAGCCACTTGTAACCTATTATAAATAAAAGACACCTATTACAATAGAAGATACACATAACTTTAGGTACTTGGGGGTTTGTAAAAACTCTCCCGAATAACACTATTAAACATCCATAAAAAGATACTAATGCTGCATAAAACCAGACTGTATTGACGAATTCCCTCCATCCATTGGTTTAAGGGCAGAAAAAGAATTTCCTGAAGTATCCCTAGCAGGAAAGCTCTACTTATTTCAGCCCTGTCTCAGCTATGTGGGAGCTTCTATATGAAAACTGGGATGAAAGCAACATTCCCCTGAAGGAACAAAGTGGTGGATAATTGTAGTAGCAAGGCTACTAAATTCTTAAAAAAAAAAAAAAAAATTGCTTACATAGTCCCTATTAGTGATTTTTTCCCTCCTCTAACCATTCATCATACTGTGTACCAATACACTCACAGCTGAGCTCTTAACGATGGGGTGAGACTCTCTTGAGATGGAATGAGGGCAACTGTGTATCTTTAGGGCACTGGATAATTTTTGGTTTTCCTTTTTACACCACTTTCAAACTCATTATCAGTTAAACCACCACACTTAAACACACCCACTTTCACCCACTGGATTCTATAGGTGTAATTACCTACACAGTACGTTATCTGATACACAACAGTCTTAAACAGCAGTTTGAACAAAGACTATTAGGATAATTATATTGTGATCTGGGAAATGTAAATATTGATAACATGTTAATTGATGTTTCTGCTTTAACATCAGGTATTAAGGCTCGATAATCGCTACCTATGAAATGAAAAGCAAGTTGAAGCCAGTCACCAGAACAGTCACCATGATATCTACGTGCAGTCTACTATGGGTAATCTGATAACTTTCAATGGCTAAACTCTAGATTTGCTATCTTATTTCATTCACAGAATTGTTTCAGTCCCTGTAAACTATCCAAACACTACATGAAGCTCATTACTGTGATTCAGAGTATGAGTTGCACATAGTAAGTTCATGTTCTACAGCTGCTGCCTTGTGAAGCACTCTGCCAGTCTGAATTTACTGAAGTGAACCTTTTTGCTTTCATGTGGGGAAGACAAAAGGCAGTATTCAACACAAGTCAGCTAACTAACAGAAAGGAAAAAGTTTGTGAAGACAAGACAATTTGTATCTTCCATCAGAGCTGGCAGGCTGTGATAACTAGGACTGTGTATGTTTTCAAGAAAAAAAAAAACCACTTGATGTAACACTAACTGGAAGTCATCTTCTATCACTGGCTATGTCAGGTTGCAATACTGAAAATCAAACCAACTGAATGCAAGATCATGTACTATTGCAAAAGGGGCAAAAGAAATTTATAGACTAATTGCCTATGAAAAGCCCTGCAAACAGAAGCACTCATAAGACATTCCTGTATCATGAAACACAGATTTTTTCCTCCCATTCCATGAGACACCATTGTATGTTCATCAAGCTACATTTCATAGGAATTTCTTTCTCCTGCTATTTTCTTAGAATAAGTGCAGTTAAAATACTGTTTTAAAAGAACACCATACCCAAAGAGCAAGCAACCAAGAAGTCAGGGTTTGACGGGGGAACCTCCCACCCACACCTCCCCCCCTCAAAAGCAAAAAAACTTCTGAACACTTCCAAGTGTAATAAGCTCTCAATCTTAACACACAAAAATCTACTGTCTGCCATTATTGTGAAACCCAGATATGACCATCCATTGAACAGACCACTAGTTAGTCTCCAGCCTTCAAGCTCCCCCTCCTCCCCATTGCCAGCCAGAGGGATTAAAAAAAAGTTCGAGACACAGATGCATCAAGCCAGTTTCAGAAGGCAGGGCAGCCTTCTCACCACTGCTCTTCTTTCTGACACTTAAGTTGTCCAAAACCTGAGGTAAGTTATAACCTCTAGCCTTAGTTTCTCCAGTTATAAGATGGAATGAAACCTTCAGAAGAATTCTTCTGAAAGAACTCATTGATTCTTATAAAATGCTTTTCTCTTTTATCTTGTTTATCTAAAACTGCTAACAGGTGAAGATCATTTTCTTGTAGGGTACCAAAAATATACACCAATCAAAAAACCCCACAAACTTGAGACAGGTCTGGATCACAGTATTTGTAAAGCAAAATAAACACTACTGTTCTGCTTGTACTGCTTTTAGATGCTGATTCAAGGCCTTTTAACATAAAAGGAAAGCTTCCCCTCAGCTTAAGTGCATTTTATATCAAGAATCAGATCAAGTAAATATTTTAAGATATGCTTCCTTCCAGATTACCAATATTTCATTGTTTCTTCTGATTTTCTTAGGTAGGTATCTATCCTATATAGCAACACCAAGAAAGGATATGGCATTTTGAGTTTATAGACATGTTTTCCCAGCATGAAACAATAAAGTTCCATTGGGAACTGGGTTCCAAGTGTTTCTTTCTTGGGAAGAAAGATCAGGAAAATCAAGGTAGAGTTAAATACTCCCATCCTGTTCTGCAAAAACAGTACACCAAAAAAATTTAAATGTACCTACCGATCAAAACACACAATCATATTTTGTATGGACATTTTCAACATTAATAATCTATGTCAAAAACTTTTTTTAAAGAACTCATTTAAAAATATATAATATAGATTGTGCTAGATCATAGAGTATCTCGAGTTGGAAGAGACCTATAAGGATAATCAAGTCTAACTCTCTATTCCTCACAGGACAATGTTGGAATATATGGACACTAACCAAATTCCAAACTCAATCTCTCTCTAATTTCCTTCAGGAGACTCGTCTCTTTGCATTTACTTTATACTTCACTAGGTTTTAAATCAGGCAAGAAGAACCAAGAAAGTAGAGCTTCCCCCCGCCCCCATGTGAGAAAACAGCTATTTACTCAGCATCAAAGGACTGGAAACCTTCTTTTCAATGCCATGTAAATCTAGGACAGAGCAAAATAGCCTTAAAAAGACAGACAGGAATTACCCCCCCCCCAGCTGAAAGACAGAAAAGTTAAGTTGTAAAGGACAGAGCCACAATATGAGGAAAAAAATACTTGCTTCCATTAAGCCAACCACTGTCTCAAACATCATGCACACCTAATTTTTTCCACTGCTGCTCTTGTATTCTCTCTTCCTTCTAGTTCTTATTGTCAAAAAAGGACAGAGAATAACCTTGTCTTTACAGAGGTTTTTAAGTCTAAGGATTCACTTTTATTACAAGATAATAAAGGACTGGCAGATTATTTTTACAGCAGTACCTTAATTTTTTTTAAACAACTTCAGTATTTAATATATAAACATCTGATATAATAATTGATTTCTTTCCACCTTCTTGGATATAAAATGCTAGAGATTAAGAAGGGAAACCTTCATCCTTTTGACTGATGAGAAGCCTGCTGTCAAGAGTATAGATGCACTCTGAATAGCTTTAAATAAGCAATGAGTCAACTCACTTCTAAAAGTCGAGGCCATAAACCCACAGTAGTTTCATGAACTTATTCTTCATTCATCCATTGAATTAGGTGCTTCAACTCAAGAAAGAACAGAACCGTTCAGCTTTTCTAAGCAAACATCCACTTAAATATGTGCTGTAGAAACAGAGGAGAGCAGCAGTGGATTATTAAGATTCTTCAGAAAGCAAACTTAGAAAGGCAGGTTCAGCTCTTTTTTCCTTTCTCTCCTGAGTTTGAACAAACATCTTTATTCTGGTTTCATATCTCAGTATCTCCTTTTCCAATAAATTGAATTCAGAATTATTATCCATATCTAAGAGATTATGAATTTTAAATAAGCTAGGTCTGGAAACGAAAAGCAGACACAAGGTCTTTATTTTCTTATCAACTATGCTGACTACTTTGGCTCCTTTACCTTACCCATCTGTTTATGGGTCCCATCATACATGCTGCAAAGACTGTGCACATTCTAGATACTACTTTGATCAAAACAGTAAGACAACATATTCTTCAGCTGCAGAACTGCAGATGCTAAGAGCAGCCACAGCAATCTTCTCACGTGATGTGGAAGACTTGCTTCTCCAGTTCCACCTCATACCTACCCACTGCAGTCCTGGTGAATCACAGGCAGACAGCTGTGCCAGCAGCCTCGCTGCCTGCACAACCCTGGAGTAGGAAGCAGCTCCACCAGGAAACACACCTCATGCACTTGCTCAGCCACAGAAGACTTCTCTTGGAAGTGACCTCTTCCCAGTTTCAGCTGTTCCTCTGACATGGGCAGTGCCACACACTGGACCAAGGGATGTTAAGTCCTCAGAAGTGACTAGACAGAAGGTAAGTGTTAACTATTTTCCCTTCTGTCAATTAAAACTCAACCTGTGTGCATTCCCATGCATAGGAAAATCAAGAAGGCGGCTTGGAGCCCAGCCCTGTTCTGACTCAAACTCCCTCATCAGAGCAAGAGACACATGAACATGGAGGTAAGAGTCTCATCATCCACAAACACTTTGAACGTGCACACCCCCCCCCCAATAAAACAATCAAATACAAGATATACAAGTCTTGTTAAATTTTTTAATTAAATGGATTTGCATAGTATGACTAATTATAAAAATTGCACAATGTGTACCATGATGAATAGAAACATATTAGATCATTCTTAGCCAACACTTTTTATTTCTATATAACAGAATGATATCGGATCAGGCCCTATAGTAGAACATACCATGTAACTTCAGCCAATATTCAGTCAAATAAGGAAAGGCAGTGAGGAATGGAGACTTCACAAGGCAATAAGAAACAGGAATTCAGTAGAAGACAGAAGTCATCAATGCCAGTTACTCTACTAACTAACAGCCTGGGCAGTGTTGCCACTGCTTCTGTCTGTAAAAATAGCTTTTTTTTTTTTTATGTAGTTCGTATACTTTTCAAGAGAACCAAGCACTTGTAAAGCACTCAAAATTAAGAGCGCTTATGTACATACTAAGCTTTTGCATAGAAATGTGAACATACTTTAAAGAAAAGGCAATATGCCAAGACCAAATTAAAGTTTTCTCCATTGCTGTATTACTGAGAATATCTGATGCACGGAATCCTGTGAACTACTTTGTGCTATGTTAATTACCAGTGCTCTCCTGACATCTTACTTCCCAACACGTTTCTTCGGTGTCCTGGTTTTGGCAGGGATAGAGTTAATTTTCTTCCTAGCAGCTGGTATAGTGCTGTGTTTTGGATTTAAGATGAGAACAATGTTGATAGCACACTGATGTTTTTAGTTGTTGCCAAGCAGTCAAGGACTTTTCAGCTTCTCATACTGCCCTGCAAACAAGAATGCAGGTCGGCACTCAAGAAGCTGAGATGGGACAGCTGACCCAAACTGACCAGAGAGATATTCCATACCTTATGACATCATGCTCAGTACATTACCGTGAGGGTGGGTCAGGAGGCAGAGGGACTCAGGAATTAGCTGAGCATTGGTTTCAGGTGGTAAGAAGTTGTGCTATTCATCACTTGTTTTATATATTCTTTTATCATTATTATCATCTTCCTTTTCTGTCCTATTAAACTGTCTTTATCTCAACCCATGAGTTCTACTTTTTTTTCCCCCCTTTTCAATTCTCTCCTCCATCCCACTGAGGAAGGGACAGGGAGGAGTAAACAAATGGCTGTGTGGTGGTTTAACCCAGCTGGCAGCTCAAACAACAACAGGTTACCAGGAAATCTGGATTTTTGGATTCCATATACTCTAAGGTGTTTTCCCTTAAAGTTACCAACACAAGAAATGTTTAGAGACATCAGTACTTTATTTCTTCCCTCCATAATCTAGTCTCACAGGCACTATCAATCTGGAGTATGAACCATGCCATCACTTATATCTCTGAAGAATCTCAAAGTCAACAGGAGTTAGGGTTGCTAACTCCATCCATTTGGATAGTAAGGCAGCTTACTCCCCATATGTCATCTTAACAGACAACTTAGGGTCATTTTCCTTGAAATCTGACAGATTCCCTAGGATACATATTTTCAAGTTTTTTTTTCTCCAAAGCCACAGAAGATATAGATATACCTTCTGCTTATTTTAATGAAAGCAAAGATTGATTTTAATGAAAGCAAATATGGTGTGACTCCAGAATCACTACTCAGGAATATCTGCAGAATTAAATCTGAACTAGTTTAACAAATGCATCATCGTCTCATAGTCTTTTTCACCTTAAACATGTGTAATATGCATGTAGACTGTTCTGAAACAGTACCTAGCAGGCCACTATTTATCATAGAATGGTTTGGGTTGGAAGGGACCTCAAAGATCACCTAGTTCCAACCCCCCTGCCATGGGCAGGGACACCCTCCACTATACCAGGTTGCCCAAAGTCCCATCCAACCTGGCCTTAAACACTTCCAGGGATGGGGCACCCACAGCTTCTCTGGGCAACCTGTTCCAGTGCCTCACCACCCTCACAGTGAAGAATTTCTTCCTAATAGCTAATCTAAATCGACCCTCCTTCAGCTTAAAGCCATCGTCCCTCATCCTATCACTACATGCCCTTGTAAACAGTCCTTCTTCAGCTTTCTTGTTTAACAGAAGTCTCATACAGAAGATCTCCTTCCTGGAAGAAAGGTGGGTGTGCGAAGACAGTTACCACAAAAACATTAGCAGCACGCTGTGGCTTGTATTGCGGGTCTAGGCTTATGCACACTTTTTCAAGTGGAAAAGAAAATATGTTGCAAGATTATACAGTATTTACATAATTGAGGCAATTATTTCACTGATCATATTTAATTACCTTTAATACCACGGATAATTTTCAGCTGTAAAGTGTTAAACTTGTTTATCAGTGATAGTAATAAACCAGCCATCATACAAATAAAATTGTAGCCATCTCAGATTACTGCAAATTTACAATTTTTACAGTGTGAAAAAGCACATACAAAAGAACACCCATAACGAAGCCCAAGTAAAATCAGAATGCATACTACTTTAGCTAGATTAGCAGAGATTCTCTTCCTACAGAGAAAGTAGCACATAAGCCAGCTGCTCCAGCATCCTTTAATAGGCCTCATTTTTTCCATGAACTGCAGAGGTTTTGTGGCAGTGTTTGGTTTGGGGTTTATTTGTTGGGTTTGTTTATTTTTTGTGAGGTTTGGTTTTTTAGTTGGTTTTGTGTTTGTTGGTTTCCTCCCCTCCTTTTTTTTTTTCCTTCCACTAACAGTGCTGAGAGCAGGTGGGTGGAGAAAGACAGCCTGACTCACATTACACAATATGCATGTAAAAAGGCTTGTTCAAACTTTTCCACAGTATGTAGTCCTTGCACAAACATTACTTGACCAATAAAAGATACCAAGAGACAGTACTTTAGAAGCTTTCTAAAGGTGAGGGATGGCTTCTATAAGGATTTTAATCCTCTCATCTACACTTTTAAATTTAATTGTATCATTTTCATTCTACAAGCTACAGATAAATCAGAGTCTATGTGTTCAGAGCTACAGTACTGACTCAGGAAATTATTCATGTACGACCGATTAAGTAATGGTAAGATCTGGTAGAGAATTTCAAAGTTTGAACGGGCTTTAATCAGGGAGGGGTGGCAATGGAAGAATTACAGATCCTCACTTTATATAATAAAAGATAGGAAATATTCACAATAGGGCTAACATTTAAATAATTATGGATGGAAATTAGAGTACTCTAACAACATACAAACGCTAAAAGGTGAAGGTGTGTAAGCATATACTATCACGGCAATACAACATTTTGCTTCAAACCGCCGTTACCTTCTTGACGCCTTGGTCTCTGATAACCGAGGCTGAAGTTACGGGCGTTTGACGAAGCACGGGTAACTCCGGGGCCGTGTATTGCACGGAGCCGAGAGCCGGGCCGTTCCTCCCCCCCGCCGCCGGTAGCCAAGCACCGGTCGCGGCGAGAGCGGCACCCGCAGGCGAGCCAAGCGCGCGGGACCCGCCTGGCGGCGGCGCGCGGCCCTGGGGCGCCGGGGGAGGAACCCCCCCGCCCCGGCTGCTCGCGCCCACACGGTACCGCCAGCGGCCTGTGCCCAGCGGGGCCGGCAGCTCTCCTTGGAGGCAACGGGAACAAATACTGTACAAATCCTTCCCAGCAGAATACTTCCGCACCGCTGGGAAGGAACCATGGGGAACCGGAGAGTGTTTTAAGCTCCCACTATGTTCCTTCTGTACCTTTGTGGTTTCCCCTGTAATGCATCTATTTGCTAAGAAAAAAAATTAAATATAACACAATAAGCTAAAACTTGATTTATTCTCAGATGGAGAAAATACCAGGATAAACAAGCGATAGATGAAAACTCTCACCAGCTGTAACATAGAGAACACCTCTGTGTTTGTCTTTAACAAGCTACCCGGCACTGACATCATTTACAGTGCTGCAAAAAGAACAGAATAACATTAAGCTCACTCAGAAGAGAACGCTAACTAGAAGAGCATGCAAAATCATTACATTAAAGTTTTCTTGCAACAAACCAAGCACATTGCTCTCTCTAGTCTCCCAGTGCCTATGTAAATTGTCACCTGTGCACAGAGCCGGCCAAGGCGGCCCAGAGCACGCATAGGGAGGTGTCTCAGGCAGAGGCATGCCTGTGTTTATGTGTGGGTAGCCATGAAGTTAGGCGCCTTAGAAGCTTCCCTGTTTGGTATTTTCCACAAGAGGGCCCCTCTCATCGCGGGAATCACTGTAAAGCTTGTTAGCGCTAGAAGATGCTCAAGTAGCTATGATTAAAAAAGTCTAACTGGTGTAAGTTAGTGTACCCCCTTAGCACTATACTCATTTTTCCATCTACACATTTATGAATGGCAGAGTAAAAAAACCCTCACCCTGGTAATTAAGCCGTTCAACTGAAGAAAGCTAGTTAAGTGCAGCAATAAAGGGATCCACTTGTAACATCTCTCTGCAAAGTCCTCACAGTGCTATTAAAGCTTTCCCCAGGAAAGTCTATATATCTAGCCACAAGAAGGAAAAAAATATCAAACATACACCACAACACACAGAGCTATTTAGCTAGTTTGTTTTGGTTTTTAAACAAGAGCAATAAGTCAACCAATAGGTAATTTCACCAAACCAGAATGGGAGGTTGACCTTCCTGAGGAGCCGGATCCAGATATGGGTGTTCCGCTTGCAGAGCGGACTGCAGCCAAAGCCATCCCCACGGCCCTCCCTGGGCACACACATCTGCTCGCTCACAGACGGACCAAACAGCTGCGGAACAGCTCCCTGATACACTACAAAGGTGTTCCTGGTTATGAACATCTGGAAAGAAGCCCCTGTGATAACTCAGAGACCTAAAAAAACCTCAACAGACAACAAGCAGCTTCACAGAAGTAGTTTAACTCTGGTATTTCAGAGTTAGGCAGTTTTGAATGAACTTTGATAGCACAAAGCAATTTAAACTCAAAATACTCAACTCATGCAAGCAGATCTACCTCCTGTCTACAAATATGCCTTAATGAGTAAAAATTCAACACAGAAACATTAAACTACAAAGCAATTCAGAATAAATACAGGCATGTAAGTCTTTTTAGAACCATACATATGTCAACTACACATCACCTGGCAGCTCATCTCTAGTTTTACTAAGTGATTTAAAAAGGACTGATAATACAGTTTAAAAAAATAATCACATCAACGATGAAAAGAGTTTGCTAAATGCAGCTTAAAAATACACTGACAGCCTGTTCTTCCTGTGGAAAGTGAAGTTAATGTGTTTGCAAACTCTGAAACACATAGGATAACAGATGCACATCCTTTCTGAAGCTGAACTTTAGTCTCATGGCTGGGAGTGATTTGTAAAAAGGATTTCTGAGCAAAAGCACTATACTTCTAACTTTATTTTAAAAAGATAGCATTTGGATGGGTCTGCCCACAGTTGTTGCTTGTGACTGCATGCCCATGTTATATAAAATATGTATTAAAAATATTATACTGTGGAAACGCATTTAATTAACCAACAGCCATATGGCCTATTCGTATGTTGTTTAGATGAGAAACCTTACTCTGATAAACTTGGACATATGTTAAAGAAGTGAAGTACTGGCAAAGGGTGAGTGGAATTGTACTGGGGAAGGAAGAAAAAAAAAGAAAAAAGGAGAAGACTAAAAGCTGGAGTCAGACTTCACAGTCCAGCAAGCAGCACTCCCAGTGAACATGCCAGAAAGGCAACCCCTCCATTGCCTGCAAAAGCAAACAGCATCTGTGCCTGTAACAGCAATACAACAGTCGATCCGCTTGCAGAAGCCAAAATCTCCTCCCTGCACCCTCCTCGCCCTTAGGACAAAATAAAAGGGTTTTAAAATGCTCCTGCAGCGTGCATCCCTCATCAGAGGAGATGTAAAGACACCTCCCTGCTTTCTCCATAGGAAGCACGGGCTTACAGAAGCCCGTCGTTTGCACGCTTTTAAGGCGCAGCCTAAACCCCGGTTCCTGCAGATCGTCCTCCTGCGGGGCGCAAGGCCCCGGGCCTCGCTCGGAGAGGCACCCGCCGCCACTACCCAGGTACCTTAACCCCACTGAGACGTCCCTTCTCCCTCGCCAGGGCTCACCTCGCCCCCGTTACCGTTAGCTAGATGTTGCAGGTATTCACCCTAACTGCAGGAGCTCGCCGCTACCTCAAGCCCTGCTCAAAACCCGCTGCCCCACACACCCGGGCTCCAGCGCCGCAGCCCGGCGGCCGTCCTCGAGGGCCCCTTCCCCTCCGGCTGGGCCGGGCCTCCCCCGCGCGGCTCGGCACCCCCGCGTTAGCCCCGTCGCGGTGAAGGCGCCTCGCAGCACACCAAGCCCTAACAGCGAAGGCTTTCAGAACAACAAACCGTGCCCTCGGCACGACGGCGCGCACCCGTCGGCGCCCCTCCGCGGAGCTGGAGGGGGGTCTCACCCTTACGGCCGGGCATGGGCCGGACGCGCCGCCCCCACCGGGCCGCAGCGCCCTTGCGTGGGGCCGCCCCTACGGCTGGCTCCGTGGTGGGTCTGCAGGCGGCGATTCACGGTGGGTGACACCCGGGGAAAAGCCCCCTCGCAGCCCGGCGCACGGCGGGCACGGGCAGCCGCGGGGCGGCCCCGCACCTGTTGCGAGAGGAGGCCGCCGCCGGGCTCCGCTGCACTGCCTCCCCTCACGGCCGGCCTGCAGCTGGCCGGGTGCGCAGGGGTGCGCGCAGCAGCCGAGCCGCGCCGCTCCCCCCACCACCCCAAACGCCGGCGGCGCCTCACCTGCAGGGCGCCGGCACCCGCCGCTCCTGCCCGCGGCCTCCGCCATGTCTCCTCCTCGCCGAGCGCAGCTGCTCCGCCCCGCGGATCTACAGCCCCGGGCAGGTGAGAACGCCACGTCCCCCCTCCCCCGCCGGTGGCGGCAGGATCTGCCCGGCGGCAGGATCTGCCCGGCAGCAGGTGAGGGCGGACCCAGCGCGAGCAGCGCCCGCGGGCGGGTAGCGGCCTCCCCTCACAGGCACGAGACCCGGCGGTTCTAAGGGGGCGGGGGCGGGCGGCGGCGACCACCCGGTCCGCACGGCCGGCTTCCTCGGCAGCCCTGCTCTAGGCCATATACCGGTGTTTCCCTAGGGGTATTTTTTTTTCCTTCCCTCAGAGGGGCTCCCGCCGCATTGGCACAGCTCATTAGGTACCGGCTCGGAGAGAAACAACAGGTTTCTGAGATGATTACCAATTCCCCACCGGTGTCTCGAGGGTAGGTGTGAGGTGTGGTGGCCGCCTCACAAGCCCAGGCTGTGTGCCGCATCGTTTGGGAAAGAACTGTACTGCTGTAGTCTCGTTATTACGGCATGCACTTTTAAACAGCCGGGTATGTACCCTAGGCTGCCTGCAATGTCTTGCTTCCAATAAATGGCTCTGTGAAGCCAGTATCAGTCCTTGCTGTAAAGGTCATGGTCTTGTTACCTTTCCTGTGAGTTTCCCTAAACTGCTTTCCAAAGTCATAGAGTGTTTCTCTTAAAAATGTTCTAGGTCTGGATTAAAACATCATTTCATTTCGCATCTGCTTGCAGATAGTACCAATCATCAAAACCACGGTTGAAACAGGGTGAATGAAATGGGGAACTCATGGTACACAGCCTGCATGCATGCATGCAGGCAAGCAGATGGGGAGATGCAGCTCCCTCAGTCTGGCACACTGGAGAAAGCAAACTTCCACCACCATGCACAATGTCCTTTTTTCACAAACAGCTGAAGTTCAGGGCGTGAGATCTTCTTCCAGGGGAAGGGAGGATGGATGTTTTATTGCACTAGCAGCCATCTCTGCGCTAAAACAGAAGGAGCTGGGGCTCAGGTGATAAATGTGCCCTGTGGTTTGTGGGCAGGAAAGTGTGATACAAGAACAGGATGGGCTCTACGCCAAAAGGTGCAAGACACTCCAAAACCAGCATTGTCTATGTCAAGTTTTCACTTCTGCATTCTGCCTGGCTCTCTTAACAGAGGTGGAAAGGTCTCCCAGTCAGCCTGAGCCCTGGATTACAACAGCACTAGTCAAGGACCAAGAAGCTATCCAAGCTTAAAGGGAGTGGTATGTCCTGTAGCCAAAAGGTTGCCCTTGGCAAAATCCTGCACTAAAACTTAAGGTGTCCTTACAATGTAATCTCAAGTCCCTTGCTTATGGTCCATGTAGGCATCCACCAGCATATCCAGGGAGCCAGGCTGAGGAAGCCCAGGCTGACCTGTCCGATATACCCTGTCCCAAAATGTTTCTTCACGTTCTGTCCAAGGATATAAAAAGTAATGTGTCTGGCACAATCTATATGAAGTAGCCTGCAGTGAGGATATTACATAAGCTTTTGTGCACATATCTAGCACATAGATAGATAAGCTGTGCTGTTCAGGGATATACTTGATACAGTCTCACAGTGGAGAATACAGAACTGATTGCTGAGCAGCTCGGCAGAAGCCACCTTGGGTCTGGTGAGGCCAGCAGCGAACTACAGGAATTAAGTCCCATCTGGTACCACGCTAGGTCTCATGGAGACATTAAAATGATTCCTCAATCACACTCCCTTCTCTTACACATAGCTGGAATTGCTGAGCACCCTGAGTCATAGATAATAGAGAACAGGCTGCATGCTTTCAAAGTATAATACACAAATAAAGCAATGCAATTACATTCTGGTCTATTCATGCTGCATGAAATCAGAGGTTTTCAGACTATAGTCATGGACTGGTACAGGATCATGTTTCACACAAAATTAGGGGAGTTTATGGTCCTAGGGTCAACTTTTCCATGGACAGAGTTTTTTAGTTGCTTTGGGTTTTGCAAGTCAACTTCCACCATTGGTCTTTCCAGTGCTGAAAACTACCTTGAAATTGTACTGTTTTCTGCTGTAATAGCAGTATGAATTGTTAAACAGTAGCTATGTTTCTCCTGAAAATGTAGTTATGTTTTGGAATGAGTTGAAAACAAACATCAGTGGAACCATCTTCAGAGTAAAAAAAAAAAATTAACTAAATCTAACTAAAATTATTTAATCTACTGTTCTTTATTTAGCCTATTTTTTAATATATAATTGTTGGGTTTTAGTCAGCAAAAATTACTACATACATGTTAGGACAATATGTTTATGTTTAGAAAAAAATATTTAATTTTCTTTGAAAAATACTTGCTAGACCTGAAAAATTCAGGGTATAAGCTGTTCACTGATTACCAAGGCTTATGAAAAAAGAAGCAGCTTCTGTTCAGGCAAGTCTTACAATGGAATTTTTTGCAGCTGCTGCATAAGAATCTGAGTGCTAGAATGCTGGAGTGACAATGAGAGTGGATGGACAGGGAATATCCACCATCCTTTTTCATTATGTGTGAGAAAAGACATACTGCATTAACAAAAGCAGAAGAAAACAACAGGCCACAATAACTATTCAGTCCATGGAAGCAGGATATTCATTTCTCAAGTAGAGCACCCAGAGAAGAATTTTGCTTGCCCCTAGATTGTCAGTATAGGAATTAGACTGAACAGGAGAACAGAGAAAATATTCAATGGTATGATTATCAGACTCAAAGTCACTAATTTTAACGTGTCAGAAAGGTTCCCTTGATACTCAGTATGATTTTTTCCTCTTTTTTTATTCCAATATTTTCCAGTTCTACACCTTTATTATTTTAAAAGTCCAAAAATATAGGAAAAAGTAAGTCTCAGGTTCTTTTTATTTTCAACTGTGTATGTCAGAGATAGCTTTAGAACAAGCTAACAGTACTGTGGTTCAGGTGTATGCAACTGGTACAGTTCAGTAGTACATAAACAACTCTAAAACAAATGCACCATAGAACTTAAATTAGCAAAAATAAACAATATTAAACTATGTAGGGCAGTAGGTGAAAACAATTACCTTTAGGTCTTGCATACTAAAAGAAAAATATCTAATTATGATTGAAATTATGATGTTCTACTACAGATTATTGAAGTACATTACAAAGAAAAAGAAACTTGGGAAGTTGTTGTCACATTTCGGTTTTGTTCCAGTGATGTACAGTCACATGAAAACTTACATCAGTTTTTCATGAAATTAACATGTGGTTACTTTAACTACAATATTTCATGAGTTTATAATGGGTTTTGGTGGTTTGTGGTGGTTTAATTTTTGAAAAAAATGCATGTAAAAATATTTAAAGTAAAATAATGTTGCAGGTTGTTTACAGATTCATTATGGATTATAAGAGTAAAAGCAGTCAGGAAGCTGCAGTGTTTTTAACATTGGTAAACAAATACTGGATTAAAGTGCAACAGTCCTTCTGACAGCACACCTGCTCCGTGCTGAAAGGAAATCTTTTCCTCTCTGCAGAGAAGCGAAGAAAAATTTCAGTGTCAGGCGTGTTTCTCTCGAAAGTCAGTGATGGCCTTCCAGAGCGTGCATAGCATTCCTCCTCTGTAAAGAAAAAAAATCAAAGATGCTCAGGTACAAAGATACTCTCTAGTCTGAAAGCATTCCATGTAGGTGCCTTCAGATATTCTTGCTCTGGTTTTGACCAATGAAATTCAGTGGGAAGGCTGATCAAAGGTGAAATTCAACATGTGATACTCAAATAGAGAACAGAGTCCTTTTCTGATTGAAGTACAGGGCAATCTTTCTACTTTTCAGATGCCTGCTTTCTGGAATTCAGACTTCTGGTCCAAAGGACCTACATAACCCACAGCAAACTTCCAACATTATGAAAACAATCTTAACACCTGCCTTTTAAAAAAAAAAAAAAATTTATTTATTTTTAAACTGACTGGGCACACACACAGTGTTTGATAACTTCTATTGTTTCTACCTAAACTTGGTTCTGCAGTGACCCACACACCTGGCATGATTAGGTGAAACCTAGTGTTAGTTGCAGTCTATAAGTAGTATTTCTGAAGTCTGATGATTATGATAAACTACAGAAAGTTTTGCTATCACTACCTTTTAAAATAAAAGCAAGGCTGTAGTGGGATATCCAGTGGCTCCAAGTGTAAGGCAAAAGCTTTACTTTAACATTTTCCTTTTTCTTTCCTTTAAAAGAAAAGCTTATTTTAAAATTTAACCAGTATCAGGTGTTTATCAGGAATGCATCAGTAAACAAAGACATACTGGAAAGTATGACCTATTTTAAATTAATACTGCACAATCCAAAAAAATAGAGGCTTAGTATAAGCTATTTTCTCTTGTAACAAAACACAACTCCTGCTCAGCACAGTTCAGCTTCAACTGGGAAGAATTACCTCAGTCTCAAACATTTCAGATCATCTCGTGTAACATAGCAGAGAACATCCATTAATGTATAGTCTTCAGCCAAGAACTACAAAAAGAAGTTTAAATGAACATTTTGTTAGAAATATAATCTAATTTTCTAAGTTTTATATACCATCTGCCCTTAAAAATAAAAGTTTAAGTTTAGAAGAAACTTAAAATTGGGCCAAAATGTGGTACATGCAACAGATTAATCCACGTTGTTTCTAGAAATACAGGGAAACTACTTCATTAGCATACCAAGCACAACTTGAAAGGTATAATGCTTTTATAGCTACTCAAAACTTTTGTCAACTGGCATTTCTATTGTTATCACTGGTATCTCAGAGTCACAAACTTCAATGAACACAAATTAGAGCATAATTATTACCACATTTCACCCATGAGGAAATTAAAATCAACAGTTAAGATCTACCTTTTCAAAAATGGCATCTAAATTTGATGTACTTGAATTTCAAGGAATCTTTCATCTGATCTGTAGGAGTGATAACTACATGCAGGTTTTCCTAAGTCAGCTGAAATTCTGAGATGCTCAACACCTCTAAAATTACATAATCTGCTGCAGAGCAGACTGATCTACTTCAGGAGATTTCACTTCAACACAGTTAGCTAAGGGTGAACATGTACCCTGTACCCAGGTTATAATCAGCAGGAACTCCTCCAACGTGTAAAGACACTGAAAAATTATGAACCAAAGCAATA
Organism: Grus americana; assembly: GCF_028858705.1. Lineage (NCBI taxonomy): Eukaryota > Metazoa > Chordata > Aves > Gruiformes > Gruidae > Grus > Grus americana. The sequence continues at coordinate 63,967,324 of NC_072854.1, forward strand.
CTGTCTATTTACCAGGACATTTTATTTTCTTATTCCTAATGAGATATAGGAATTATTAACAATACTGTGTTTTTATGAAGGCTTTCATATTCATGGCTTTTTCCTGTCCTCTGAAAACAAATTCATCTCTCAAAATGCACTGAAGTAATTGAAAAGGTTTGGTGTGTTCTTGCATTGAGTCACAAAAGAGTGCTGCAACTGTGTCAGAGAGTGAACAGAATCATTGCTACCTTGTTTATCGTGGCCTCATCAGCTCCTTGAATGCTCAGCCAGTTTATGAGGTCAGGGTGTTCAGTCCCTGTGCCAGTGGAATGACGATGACAGACAGACAATCCAGGAATATCTAGAACAAGCATTTTTGAGAAAAGGTTTTATGTTGCCAAAGCAACCTCTTGTAATTTTTGACTGCTGAAGCACTTTCTTCAGTGAGCTTTCCCTTCAAGCTTAGAATACCAGTATCCTCATAAATAAAGATAATTGTCAATTCCCAAAGTGCACACTTAATTACAGTTTACAGACAGTTATACACCAATCACTGTACTTGGTTAGGGGTACAGTTAAAGCACTGTGAACATTGATAGAGATACATTTTCTTTCCTCTTCAGAACATAACTTTACTAGTACAAGGCACATCAATTTTACTCTAACTGTTTCTACACTAAGGCTGTTGCATTAATTTAACTAAACCGTTCAGTGTAACTCATACAATTGGTGCGTAGGCAATGCCTTAGATTGAGGATCAGCTGCTTTTGGAAAGCAATGCTTCTTTGAAGCGCATTACACCAAAACATCAAACTGCATTAGCACTTCCACCTTCTTCAGGGCAGACACATATCAAACTCAGCTTCCCTCAGTAAGCTTTAAGGTGTATTTACATCTCACCAACTAAATCCTCTTGAACTTTCAGTTTAACAGTTGGAACAGTCTGTAATTCAAAGAACTCATACCTAAACATTATCATTTCCCTCTTTGGAAATAATATTTATTCTGTAGGATATAAGCCTTGTACTCTTCCATATAATCACAATCAAAGTATTTAAATCATATCATTCCTTGTACTGTGATTAACAAATTCAGTAATTTGTTTCCACAATATCCATTCTTACTTCAAAGCAAACCCTACCAGAAGCCGTATAATAAAGCATCTTTGCTGGCACTAGCTCAATAAAAAGAACAGAAGTTTAGCTGCCACTGTCTTCATCTGTAGCCAGTATGAAACTTTTCTTTGAAAAGTCTTCTCACTTACCTATTGGCTGTGACCTAAGCCGTAGGTTTCTGATCTCTTGATCTTTTTCTTCTATAGCTTGATGTAAGAGGACTTGAAATTCTCTCTCCTTTTGAACCAACTCCTCCAATAACCTGTGAAGTAATGGTAAGGAAGCGCACATTTCCTTAAGTAGTTTCAAATTTTCAGGAAAGCAAAGATCTTGCTACACTTAAACTGGCAACTTTCTTGACAGAGACAGGGACAGACTTCTTCAGCTTTAATAGGCATATCCTCTTGCTAAGATTTATTATGACCTATATCAAGACATAAACATTCACTGGTTCCTAAAGCTATAGCTCTTAAAAAAAACCGAACACCAACAACACAAAACCAAACACACCAGCCTCCATATACACATCCACCCACTAAACAGGTGGTATGGTACAAAACTTCAGTGACATTTCTACAGCCAGCATTCTGTTTTAAACAAAACTGTGTCATTGAGAAGAACAAACATCAAAGTGTTTCATAAACCAAGGGCTAAACTTCATGACATGATCCTTTAAGGAAAAATGCCAGTTCACATCTCCAGCAGACATTTTCAAAGGTATGGCAAGGGTGGAGCTGCAATGAAAATGTGGTGAAAACTTATGGTTGCATTTCTTAAATGGGGAAAATACATTCTCATCCACAAAGGGGCTGACCCTCACATACTAGGCACTTTGTGCCTACCATCCTATGTTATATGAAGAGTGAGAAAATACCTTCTGTCCTCTCCTAAGCAATTACTTTTGAGAATGTCAAGCAGAAACAAATTGGAACCCTCGTTCGACTACCTCCATAACACAAACCCACAGAGAAACCCAGAGAGATTCAGTGGTCAGCACCTTTCAAACTGATCAAAGGAAAATAATCAGAATACAATGGAAAATTAGTATGTGGAACTGCTGCAGTTTGATATTTTAGAAAAGCATTTTAGTAAAAAGGAGGACTTATGAACAATATGTATTCAGGAACTTGGTCAGAGAAATTGGACATGGAGAACAAACTCATAAATCTATCACTGACTTCCAAGTCTTAGGAAGTTCTGCCTTGAAAGAATTGTAGCACCTTTGTCCCTTCCTTGAAGCCTTTGTCAGCCTGAGAACTATGCAGTAACTGTTCCATCTTAGTATGGGTTTTTTACTTTATTTATTTATTTATACCAGTTGAGAACTGCAACTTTTTTTCTGGGACACTGAAAGAAAGGGACATTCTGGAATTCAGCTAGAGAATGTGCCACAAAAGCACCTTGCCTGTCTTTACCCAGAAGTAAACTGCATCTCATATGACTGATTTGTAATAACATCTAGCTGTACTTTTAGCTTGCATGCAGGCTTACCAGCAGCATAGTTGCATTTGAGTCCTTCCACACCTGAGCCAAAAATTCTTAACAAGTCCACCCTGCACGTGAATAGAGCTGCTTTGTGCCTCTACACACACTCACACCTTGGCTAATCTCAGTGCAGACTGATATTCTGTCCAGAGAGGTGGGCAGTCCCCTTTCAGTTAATTTATTCCTCCTCTATCCATTCTGGTTGAAAAAGGCCTTCAGGGCCAATAAAATAATCAACTATTTTCTCTTGATAACTGCTTGCTGCTTATGCCAATAAAGCTTTAATTAATACTTAAACAACTGTCCCTATTATTTACCTCAAAATTTCTGCATGAATGACAGGATGTGATTATTTGGCCAAAGGCTTTACTTTTGAGAAATATACAAAAGCAAAATGCTAGAAAACAGTACCTGTACAAATTGATCACTTCTGATGCTACTCCCCATCATCAACTCCAGAAGTAAAATGAGCCAATCTAAGTTCCTTATGTATTTATTTATTTAAAGTGTATCAATACGGCAATCAAAATATTTCTCAGTGGTCATCACAAGGAAAAAAATTAATTGTAACATAGAAACTCAAAAATACTGATACTTTATTGTTTTTAATAAACAATAGAGTATAATGAATTACGCTATAGCAAAATTCTTGGACACATTTAAAAGTAAAGTGCAATTTAACATTTTAATTTAAATTGGAACAATAACTACAAAGAATGTTCTAGCAGCATAACAACCATCTTACTGAAGATGTTCTCTTTCTATGAATGTCATTCAAAACTTACATCTGTAGGAAATCTAATGTCATAAATCAGATGCTGCAAAAACTAAAATATCTACTTTAAACAGACTATCTGGTATATTTTAATGAAAAGAAAGCAAAATTATATAGAAAATTATTTGGATAAAATAATGGAGACAGATTTGTTTCTGACATTTCTTAAATAAACAAAACCCCCAGAAGAACCACTTCTTGGGTTTAAAGTGGAATGAATATGTATATTTCTGAAAAAAATCCAACATCCAAATTTCTGGCTTATTTCTTCTTTTAAACAACACACCTATTTTTCCCATCTTTCTCTGACGAACAGAATTTAATAAAAAGGTAATGCTTGCTGGTAAGCACAGATCCTGCTGCAGTGAATTCTGTGCACAAAACAAGTCTGAAGCAGTTTCCTTGTGGAGCTCATGTGTGGCTGTCGACTAGCTTGAATTCATCCCCCAAGAATAACTATAGAAAAGAACAGCAAGTTCTGCCTTAATGGAAATAAAACATAACACCATTCATCAGCCATACACAGCATATGAAGGAGAGAAAAAGCAGAAGCTTGGCAGCAAGCTCAATTTTTTCAGACTTTCCTTGAAAAGGGCACCCGAAATCAAGACTGACCTTAACTTGCATCACTATTGTTCTGAAACAAATAAAACTAATATAAGTCATCAGTCACAGCTAAACAATGACCATCATTTAAATGAACAACTTGCAGTACTATGGCATTTTGATGCTGTCACTAGTATTCTAGCACATATATTTTAAAAGTGAAACAATACATACTGTCACAAGTAAGCTAGTGTCCCCTGATGTCCACACTTACCTGTTTGTCTCTAATTTTAGCCTGCCCAGCTGGACGCTCAGTGATCTGTGAGCAGCCTGGGAGTCATGGGATACCGTAGAGCTGAGTGTGCTTACACCTGAGGTAGCTACTGCATCTTCCATGACAATGCAAGGCTGTTGGATAGTTTGATTCTGAGGCTGTTCATCTTGATCTTCAACTTCTATATCGTCTTGATCTGCTGTATCACTTTCAGATGCAAGACTAAAATGTGGCCTCAATTCTATTAGTAACATTAAAATACAAGCAAAAGAAAAAATATTAAAGATCTTCAACATTAAAACAAAAGCAGACCTAAGTGACTATTTACAGATCATCCTACAGCTTTGGCAGGAAATTTTGAAATTTCTGTGCAAGAGAACAGATGATATTTTCTAGACGTTTGAGACCATTCATACCATAACAGCATCTTAGTTTATGCTGATTATTATTCAACCCATCGAATGTTCAAAAGCTCTTAAAAAAAAAATCTGGATGAATAGGATTCCAGATTTGGCTAGCATTTCATGCCAAACTGTGCTGAAGCACTGTGTGCAGCAGAAGTGCTTTCTTCTGCTTTATTCCATTCTCAGTGGTTTGTAATTCCTTACGTGTCTGACCTGAAATGTTTTATTAAACAAACAACCATTATTTCTCTTATATCCAGCTATTACTGTTGTTGTTTTCCTGGCATATTTAGCATTCTCTCATTATAAGAATACTGTGTATACCAAAAAATTTTATCCAAAGACATAGAGAGGAAATAACAAACAGACCCCCTTCCTGACAATTAAAAGTAGCACACTTCCCCCTTCTACGTATCAGGGAGAACACTGCCTATTTGGTAATGATGTACATCCATAAAACTGTGGACACAAAGCTGTACGTGTGCTTTAGTTTCCGTTATTCCCTGTTTAAATTACCTACCAGAGCTTTCCAGGTATGCAGGATACGTACACAAGATCTTATACTCCTATAAAACTCACTATTGCAACATCTGTTTGTTAATTCTAACCATTTAATATAAATCTTCCTTCCTTCCTTCCTTCCTTCCTTCAATTGTGGCTTCTTACTGCTGAGCACTCCTTTTAGTCTCCTCAGCAAAAAATACTTTTATTCTGAATCACATTTGGGTTTTGTCCTTTCTGCTGAAGAACTAACAAGTACATTTCTCATCTTTACAAAAGGGACATTTGTTCCTTGATCCATTTCGTCTCTTCATTGCAATCCTACATACCTTTTTCAAGGCTGAACATACTAAGATCAACAGAGCTGTGCTTCCTCTAAATTAAAGAAAGCAGACTTATTATATAGCAGTTACCCAAATATTGCTAAGCAAATATGTCTGAATTTGCTTTGAATTTCTGCATCATGCTAATAAGAACAGAAGTTCATTTTACTGTTGTTCACCACCATGCAGTATAACTATACAACATCTGCTTCTTTGCTTCTTACTACTCCTAAAACATCCCAGAACTTTTAGAAGTGTTAAGGCCAGAGATCAATCTTCACATCATTCATGGGGGGGGGGGGAAGTCAGACAAAGGCAAGGGGAAGCAATCAGAAGTTGGGTAAGGTGATTAGGGAAGAGGAAGATGATCGGTGCCTGACAGCTACTAGGGCGCAGAGGCTTTTGTTTAAGCTTGACCATGTACGATTAGTGCTGATACTGAGCTGTATGGGGAAGAAGAATCTGTTAAGGAAGAATTCTACAGTACTCCTATTTTATAGCAATAAAGTACATGCCTGTTAAAGGTGTTCGGCATTCTAATCAAAAGACAGATTTTCCTTATGACTCGAAAGTAAAACAGAAACTCTATTTATGCCTTGCTGGTTGTGCTGGGGATATGGAAAATACCCAGGAGAACAGGAAGAGCTGTAACTTTTGTTGGAATTCTAAGATCCCCTTGTTGATAATTTAAGACTTAACCCACTGCAGAAAACAGGAACATAAGTATTCTGACTTCTGACTTCAAGCATTAAATCATTTATGTGAATATTTCACCATTAATTCCAGCATAAGGAACAGAGGAATCACAAACTTAGTTGAGAAGCAGCAGAGAAACTAACTCTGGAAATAGGTAGAGTAATAACAGAATGGGCTACAGTTTCTTCTACATAGACTCCTTCCCTCAGCTAAGCCATGCATTCTAATCCCGTAACGTTCAAAATACAATATTCAAACGGCAGGCATGGCAGATTTATTTATTTAGACAGCTTCTGACCAGGAGCCGAAGAGACTTCCGAGTGCTCCAAAAAGCACATAATTAATCTGCACTTTGTAAAACATCTTCCAAAATCGGCATGTGCTGGCAAGTGGTCTGTCCTTTGGATTTCAAGAGGCAGCATTGTGCACCTCAAAAAATTAGGCCCCAGAGCACTTTAGCCTACTACTGCTCAGCATTGCAGAATCATTTCGATTACGCATCTTGGAAAGGTGCTTTCCAAAATAACTTGGACAATACACTGATTAGTTTTTGAGTTGCAAAACAGGAAAAAGGCCACTGCTCATTTCAAAATCTTAAAGTGAAGCGTCATAATCACAGTTCTAAAGCATGTTTAAAGAGACAGCTAATAAATATTTGCTGAGTATTAAGTAATGACTCACCTGGGACCAGAATAGTAATAGCAGTCTGCACAGCTTTTCTGATTATGCTGTCCAATGCAAACATCCAATGTGGCTTGATGTTATGATTTCGGAGAACTTTATTGACCTAGCAACAGAGAATTCAGTTCAGATATTATATCACCCTACAACTTAAAACCATAATATACGTCAGCATTATATAAAGTGTTTGAAATTATAGATGCTGTATCAAAGCAGGTGATTGAAGCTATTTCATGTGTCATTAAATGAAGAAAGGAGCAACACTGCCAACTTCCACCATTTTATTACAAGTCATCCAATATTTTGGATTTTTTTATCAAGTACTGGTTCCTGTGTTAGGCGATTTTTGATCATTGCAATACTGAAGATTATTTAACCTTCATGGGTGTGGACAGAAATTTAAAAAAATGCAAGACAAATACCAAGGACCACATTATGAAAGGCTTGTAACTTAAGCTAATTAATCTTGTTATTTTTTGGCATTGTTTTCACTGCTTGTTCTGAGCAATACTTACCTATTTTAAAGTACAATTGTAGGAAATATCAAAGAACTAATGTAATGCTGCTCCTTCTTGATTCAGAAAATAGTTAACGTTAGTTTAAATAGTCAGGGGACTTCATTTGTATGCTGTGGTATTTTGTCTTTCCTTCTGCTTTTCACTTCATACAATCAGATAGTTTTCTACACTGGGTCGCTCCTAATTCCCTACAGGCCTGCTTTCAAACTGCTTTTAGCCATATTGCCAGGTGCCCGTATGGACGCTCCATGCCACTCACAAGAATGTCTCTACCTTGGGGGAATTGTTACCCAACGCCCAAATGACAGGGAAGAAGCAGGTGGGGTGATAACGCTACAACACAACGCCTAGCCACGGTAAGCAGCAACAGCACAAAACAGCCTTGGTGCTGTTTTCCAGGCACGGAAGCAGCCCAAAGCAACAGACTTTGTAGGAGCAGAACTCAAGAAGTTGCAGGAAGAAACAAATACAACTGTATTTAGAAAATTATGAAGTTATTCAAAGCCTTATTAATAAAGTAGCAACTACTGCTTACTAAAAAACGTGGCAAGAAGATACTTCACTCTTAGGTCTTCCTAAAAAAGGGATTAATTTAATTCTTTCACATTGGGGTAACCTCTCTATAAAAAAAATGACTGAAGTTACACAAATGATGCCTTCAGAAGATGTGTAAAAGTTAATAAATGTTATTTATCATATTATTTTCACTGCCCCAAAGCAACAGTATTCAGTAATGCAGTAATTTATGTCAAGTACCTGTACTGGGTTTGGCTGGGATGGAGTTAATTTTCTTCACAGCAGCCCATGTGGTGCCATGTTTCAGACTGGTGACTAAGACAGCCTTGATAACACACCCATGTTTTAGCTATTGCTGAGCAGAGCCTACGCAGTGTCAAGGCCTTCTCTGTTTCTTACGCTGTCCCACCAGCAAGTAGGCTGGGGGAGGACTAAAGGCTGGAAGGGGACACGTCCAGCACAGCTGACTCGAACTGACCTAAGAAATACTCCCTTCCCTAGAATATCCTGCTCAGCAATAAAACTAGGGGGGTAGTTTTTCCAAAGGAGCCCTTTGCTCAGGGACTGGCTAGCATTAGTGTATGAGTGGTGAGTGATTGCTTTTGCAACACCAGTGAGGTTTGGGTTGGGTCATCCCCGTCCCCCCACTTCAGTTATTAAACAGCCTTTATCTTGACCCACAAGTTTTCTCCCTTTCTGCCCTTCCGATTCTCTCCCCCATCCCTCTGGGAGGGAATAAACAAGCGACTGGGAAGCGGCTTTCCTGTACCTGCCCGCCAGAGTCAACCCCCCACGGTACCTGTGTCTCCTCAGAGCTATCGGCAACGGCCACGAGGTGGCACCTGGGCACTGCGCTTGGACTCGGCGAGGCGCCAGCAGCCAGGGGAGCCTGCCCGGCGCCTGCCCGCACCTGCGCAGCGGCTGCCTAAGGGCCCCAGGGGCTTGCCCACAGCCATCGGAGGCAGCGCGACTCCCCTTGGCAAGCACTTTGCACCGAAACATTGACGTGTTCAGCTGAGTGCAGCCTATCTACATACCGAAGAAGCACAATACAACTTTATCAAGAACACAACAATCCACAGTAATGCGATTTAGCTATTTACATTACACACAACTACTTCTTCTTGGTTGCTCCGATGAGGATATTGTGATTATTAAACCTCATTATCCGAGACTACCTTATTAAGTCCTGAGAACACGGGAGCTACTTTCCCTCACTATTAGCAATATCTCAGGTCTCTGCAGTATCTGAGGTCTTGATACCGATCTGGATTTCAGTGTTCTGCTATAGAAACCTACCGTATGTCCAAAAGAACTAAGACTGGGCACATATAAAGCAAAGCTTTTCTTTGAACTTTCTGTGGGCTGTCTTAGTAAAATAAGAGACAGATAGTAATGAAAGAAACATTTATCAGTTAAAAACCAGCAACTTGTAATGATGAAGTTAACAGAAGAGGGTAAAATTTTTATTGAAAAGAACACAACCCAGGCAATTACTACTGAACAACCGATGCCCTGCAACATCTCTGTCCGAAAACCAACCCAGATATTTGTATTTCCCCCCCTCAATTTTTTTCTTGAGCTTGTATGTTTGGCTTTTTTTCTTCCACATGTCAAAATGATATTAATATGAGGCTAAGTAGAACAGAGAGCTAAAGTGTACTGAGAGAAAACTTTGATTTGTGGAAACCTCTCTTTTACAGATTCCTTTCACACATTAGTTTTGTTTTTTTCTAAACACTATCTAATTCCTGTCAGTGTAGTCTATGCGACAAACCGTTTACATGCTATGCAGTCCTTCCTGACAGCTCTTTTATTTGTCAGAGTGCCCCAACTTTAAACACTAACAGAATCATCCACCTCAAATGCCTACTTGGATTGTCATTTCATTTTTACTACATGACTTCAGTCTGGACAAGTGATGCCCAGTACAGCTGCACCCTCCTATGGTGGTTATTCATCTTAAGCATTAAGCCTAATTGCTTGTGAACTAACATTTAAATACATAGCTTAAGAAGAAAAAAAAATTGCTTTTGGTAAACTAGCTATTTAAAGGGTATCCATGTGTGTGTGGTTGCTCACTGTAGGAAATCATTAATTTTGCATTAATTATTGACAGAAAAGTAACCTTTTTTCCTTCCTTCTTATCCTGCTTATTGTAAATTTAAATGAAAATGTCTAGTTTGGCAGAAATCTGCTGCTAACCAAAAATACTAGAATAAGAACTCAATACAGTATTACAAGGCAGACAGACTACTACTGGGGGCATAGAGTGGTTTAATGTATCAGTTTATAAGAAAACTCAAGTTCAAGAGATCTGCATTTATGTAGGATAGGCTTGACATTCAGTGTTGGTCTTATTTACCAGAAAACTCTCCAAAATGAGATTTTTTTAAAAAGGCTTTCCTGCTTTAGTATTATGTCATAATGTTTATGCAATATGCTGAACCTTCTAGATCGTTAATCAGCAAAATCTCAACAGTTGTGTTCAGGGTCTGTGTCCTGCCAAAAGGATCACATGGCAACCAAACTAAGTCATGGCTGTAGGCTCGGTTTTGTTCAAAGCCCTCAAATATTATTGTTTCAGTAACTCTGGATGGAAGTTAATTAAGTTCTGTTTGCTTCTGGCTTCTAGCTTTTTTTTTTTTGGCAGTTTTGGTGCAAGTTCTTAGTAAAAATGACAACTTACAGCATCTTGAAAACCAAACAGCACGAGCTGCACTTGACTGATACCATGGCTGTCAAAGTCTAACTCCAGTTTCAGTTTTGAAAGAGTGGTTGCGATGATTTTACGATCAGTGGACCGTACAAACTCTCTGAGGCTGGAAACGAGCGTTGTGATATGTTCCCATTTTAGCTTGGGTTCTTCGTCTCCCTGGTAGAAGAGAGAGGAAAAGAGTTTTGATAGCCATCTTTTGAAATGTATACTCAGAGGGATTTTAGACAATATCAGATGGATTTTCAGAAATTCTGCTGCTGTGGTTAAGGGAAAGGTGCAGCTGCAGGTCAGATAATGGTAGCAGCATAACTACGGCAGCACAGAGCTCTACCACTGAGCTCCCTGGTAATGCAGATTACTTGATGAGCAAGTAGCCGACTTCATTTTCTATCAGTTGCTGAAGTATATGTGCACACTACAGTCTGTATGTCTCCTTGTATAGGAGTAAAAAGATATGAATAAATATTCTGTGCACTGAATGCTACAGATTAGTCTTAATTGCAAACAAACCTGTACTTTGCAGTGCCTGTAATTTCAGAGTGCCTCTGAGAAACAACATGCAAAGTCCCACAGTAGCATTTAAAAGAAGGTATTAGTCAAAGTTACACAGAAGGCTCAGAAAAAGACTAGTTATTTCCTACACAATTTCCCTCGATATGGAACTTCTACACTTACCTATTCTTAGAGCAGGTCTACACATCTCTCACCTTTCTATTATGAATATTCAGATGCCTATTTTTCAAAGCTTTTGTGTTTTTGCATGAGCTACCAAAGTAGTAAAAAGCTCAAAAGCATTCATCAGAATAACCAGCATAAGTAACTAGAACGCAGAGAACTGTATTTACTCTCTAAAGCAAAATTATGCCAACTGAATACAAATTTCAATTCCAAATCTTAAAGTTAAGCTAGAGATAGAAAAACATACTAGTTGTTCAACATGAAATATTAGATACTTATTCTGAAGGAAGTAATTATTTATATAGACTAAAGATATCTAACATTGATTTCCATAACAGAAGGACATACGGTGTTTGGTTCTGTTGTATTTGCCAGTTTTATGCCATGAATGTTACAGCTGGCCAGACATCAAGAACTGTTTGCCAGTAACGTTGAGGTTTTAACTACAGTTAATTAATTCTGATCAGGATGAAACAAAGACAATTTGATTATTTGAGAGAAACTAAAAAAAAAAAAAAAAAAAAAAAGAGAAAGCTCTAGAGCAGTCAAACACTACACTAAAGCACCCATCTCTGAGATAAAAAATCCTAGCTTCTGATCCTGATACGCTTGGATTTGGAGAATTTACCTGATGGTTAGCTATACTGAAGTGGATTCCTCACTCTGTCCTGCAGTAGCTGACCTCCTTTTTGCATAAATAATTAAAAAGCCAGTAAAGCAGACAGGTGAACACAGCACACTGTCCATCAAGGCATGCCTGGGACAGGGCAACCAGTATGGCTCCCTAATAAGGAACAGTGACCTATTTTGGGAGGGCCATTCTCCTCCCCTAGCCCCCACACTTAATGACTTTGTTGAAATTGTTCTTATGAAAAGTTTTCATGAAAGGAAAAGCACTATCAAAGCCTAAATCCTGATGAGGCCTAACAAGCAAGCCAAGCTTCCATCTATTGGTAACTTCTTTCATTTCAGCAGGCTATAACAAGAAGCCAACTCAACTTGCCCTTAACTGGGGTTACCACCACTTCCAGGTGGTTTGAGTAAGTTTCCTACTCTTTGACCAGGGTCCCTCTCTCAAGGGAGAAAACGGTGTTCAGGAGTCAGAGTTCTGCATCCTCTTGAAGGGCAGATAGCCCCACTCATGTGTGCTTTGAACTCTTTGGCTCTACAGCTCCGTGTCTCTGCTCCTATCTTGGGCTGTTCCAGCCCCAGCCAAAGAAAGCATGAAACACCAAGCACCCTCTCTGGATCTTGTGATTGAGTTTCAGCCTCTCACAATCACTGATTATTCCTTTCATACACATGTGAACAACTGTGCCTGTTACAGCAACACTAGCAAAGCACAGATCACAGGCATCTCTCTTGCTGCCTTCTATTTTAACACTTTCTGCAGTTACCAGGACAACTGTGTGTTCTCCCCTACCCCCCACCAAGAGTTAGAAGCTCTTTTTATTGGTATGGCAGCAGTTTCCAATTACATTAAACTGTAGTACATGCATAAGAATCATATTGGTTTGCATCAGTTTCTAAACAGTATTATCTGCAGAAGATGAGTTGTCACATTTTATACAAATATGTTTTAGACCAGCAATACTTAACCTTGAGAATGAAGCAAGTCAATTAACTACTAACACACACATTACAGACAAGAACAAAAAAAAAATCATGTCATCCAATTAAGGTGTTGCAACATTTAGCAGTGTGGTCATGACCTGTAATTTATTCAGTGTCATCCTGAACTCATACATCATCATGAATCATCCCCACAAAGGCGTGCCAAAAGGTCATTCTGCAATTATTTTGTTGTTTGCTGTAGCTCCCACTGTTACTCCATCTTCCCTCCCCTCCACATGTGCTTCCCAACTGCTGTGAGGAATAGCTGCAATTTATTTTCTCCCTAGCCCCCTCTTTCCCCTTTTATGGCTTTTGGCTAGAAGGCAACAGTGCACAGGTCAGCCCCATTTTGTCTACGCAATAACCTAACATAAGGGCAGAGCAGGCCAAATGACCTAAACCTCCCTCCATCAAACCAGTCAGCCAGAAGACGGAATTCTAAAAAGGGGGCACGGTAATCACCTCCTGGGGATGATGTATCTTACATAAGTTGACCTGACAGCCTCGGTTAGTCCCATTTGAAAAATCACTGGCAAAACACAGTATCATGACAACATGTTTTTCTGTATACATATAGTATTTACAAACAACACAAAAGGCATAGGCATAGGCAATGCAGTGTAAACAATTTTAAAGCCTATTTTAAATAGCCCCAATAAAACAATAAACCTTGAAAGCTTACATGGTGTATGCTTTCTAGTTTAATCAAACTTTATTTTTTAATTGCTTTACTATGTGTAATGTTAAAAGTTCCAGGTAATTGCAGATAAGTCTTCAAATTCCATCAAATTTTCGCTGCCTTCTGAAATTACTTTACCTGAGCCAAAGCTTCCATCAAGTTCCTCACCACCTTCTCTTGGTCCTCAGTTAATATCCTGTGAAGAGTGGCTCTCCTTTCACTATCCTTCTTCAGCATGAAAAACCCAGAATCCTTCTCTTCGGGTGAAGGAGGTGCACTGTGATCCTCAAAATTTTCATCTGGGATGCTGAATGAAAGACAGTCAGCAAAAAGAAACTTTATAAAAACCACCCCAATGCACACATTCCTAATCTACTGCGTAACATAAATGCCAGATAGCTCTTTACCTCAGAAAAAGGGACCGAATTCCCTTCCCATCTTTTTCTCCACAGGATTTTGCTCTTGTTTTGAAAGAGAATGGATCGATTTTTAATTCTGTATCAGGTGAGACAGAACCATATTCACTGCTGCTACTTGTATCTTCCACCAGAACAGGAACAGGTAAGGATATACTCCGAAGATACTCTATTCATATAGGAATATTCAGAAATTAGAGTTTCATAGTGCCATCACAGTTCTGAAGTGAAAAGGTTATTCTTTCAGAGGAAACAGACTCTAGTCTTCCCCCACACCAATACAAAATAGTAAAAACAAAATTGACAAAACACTCCTAAAGCTTATTCTTCTGGAATAGGATTATCTTTCAGTTACGTTTTTGTTCAAAAGCTTCCTGAGATATGGAAATCTTTGCAAGTTCACTTACAGAACTTCACTGCAGTGAACATGCATATCCTATCAGCAGTCTGCACTTGCAGCAGTAACAAAATGTTTCCACAGGGTAAGTCATCCAAGCACCTTCCAAAATCTTAATTTTATGTGTGTATATAAATATATATATTTATGTATACAATACATATAAGTATATATACTATAACCCATATAAGTTACATTTCTTTATCAGGTTATTTTGCAGAAGTTTAATTAGTTCATAGTCTGATTAATAATAAACATGCATGCTAAGCCAGAACTTTTGTTTTTAAATCCAGAGCACGCATTACTGCTGCAAGAAACTAGTCACACCTATTTCACATGTGCACATTTCAAAATGTACTTTGACAGCAACTCGGCATGAAGGCAACTATGTGTTTGTTCACACCCCCCCGCCTTTTCACTAGTTCACTTCTTGAAAGAGATGAGTATCCTGTACCCAGGCCTGAGAAGGGGTCTCAAATGCATTCCGCTTTTTTCAAGTATAGAATTTAGCCTAATAAAAATCTATGTTATCTTTCTCTACAAACCTTGGCTCTATTGCTACTAGAAATCAGCCATTTGGTTTCCTGTTCAGATTTCCACTAAATGGTCCTATAACAACGCAGCTCTTCAAGCCTGTATTACCCACCTGCCCAGACAATTAAGACATGGTCTGATAGGATTACAAATAGTAATTAAAATTTGCACAATGAATTAGAAGTTTGTGTTGGGTTTGCATGGCAAGGTTTTGGTAGCGGGGGGGCCTACAGGGGTGGCTTCTATGAGAAGCTGCCAGAAGCTCCCCCTGTGTCTGACAGAGCCAATGCCACCCGGCTCCAAGACGGACCTGCCACTGGCCAAGGCCAAGCCAATCAGCGCCTCTGTGATAACATATTTAAGAAGGAAAAAAAACAGTTAGAGAGAGCTTTTGCAGCTGGAGGGAGGAGTGAGAAGATGTAAGAAACTCTGCAGACACCAAGGTCAGTGCAGAAGGAGGGGGAGGAGGTGCTCCAGGCGCCAGAGCAGAGATCCCCCTGCAGCCCGTGGTGAAGACCATGGTGAAGCAGGCTGTCCCCCTGCAGCCCATGGAGGAAGGATGAGGGGGTGTAGAGATTCCACCTGCAGCCCGTGGAGGACCCCACGCCAGAGCAGGTGGAGGCACCTGAAGGAGGCTGTGGCCTGTGGGAAGCCCACACTGGAGCAAGCTCCTGGACCCGTGGAGAAAGAAGCTCACGCCAGAGCAGGTTTGCTGGCAGGACTTGTGACCCTGTGGGGAGCCCACACTGGAGCAGTTTGCTCCTGAAGGTCTGCACCCCATGGGAGAGACCCACGCTGGAGCAGTTTGTGAAGGACTGCACCCCGTGGGAGAGACTCATGTTGGAGCAGTTCGTGAAGGACTGTCTGCCGTGGGAGGGACTCCATGCTGGAGCAGGGGAATGATGAGAGGAGTCCTCCCCCTGAGGATGAAGAAGTGGCAGAAACACTGTGAGATGAACTGACCGTAACCCCCATTCCCCGTCCCCCTGTGCCGCTGAGGGGGGAGGAGGTTGAAGCCGGGAGTGAAGTTGAGCCCGGGGAAGATGGGAGGGGTGGGGGGAGGTGTTTTAAGATTTGATTTTATTTCTCATTCCTCTACTCTGTTTTGCTTAGTAATAAATTAGATGAATTCCCTCTCTAAGTTCAGTCTGTTTTGCTGGTGACGATAATTAGTGAGTGATCTCTCCCTGTCCTTATCTCGACCCATAAGCTTTTCGTTGTACTTTTTCTCCCCTGTCCAGTGAACGAGGGGAGTGAGAGAGCAGCTCTGGTGGGCACCTGGCCCCCAGCCAGGGTCAACCCACCACAAGGTTCCTAACAGAGAAAGGTCACTTATTTTCATTATTGTGCTCACTTCTCTTTGCAACATTTCAGTGTGACAAATTATACCAGAATAAGCGATAACCACAGTATTCACACAGTAATGTTCTGAAGTATGTTAAAACTCACCATTTGTGTTAGCTGAAAGAACTGTGGGAGAAAAGCAAAGAAAAAAGTTAAATGTGTGGACATTAACTGAGAAAATAAGCAGTCTAAAGGAGAACTCTCTTCCCATTTTTGTGGGCTATCTGGACTCTCTTGTCTGCAATCTCTAAATATGTAATTTATTGCAATTTAAAGTTAGTTTTAATCTGGGAGGTGCGGAAACCATGTTAAAAGTGATCATCCAACACCATCTCCTCTACCTAGTATTTTTACTTCTTTTAAGTGTCATGCTAAAAATATATACAGAAGATATTTTCATAGGTATATATGCACATGCATAGACTATGTTATTCATATTCGCAAAACTCCTTTTATTACTTTCCATAATTTAGAATACTACAGGAGATGATTATGTGAAACAAAAATAATGGAGTGCACGCACATTTGCTATGGGACAAAGATTATTTTGCTCACGTAGAAAACTCCCCTGAGGCTCAAATCGCATGTTGTAACCTTACACAAAGTGTACTCTATGCAAACATTCTTTGAATGAAAACATATGCAAATTAAAAAAAACCCAAAAACCCCAAACAAACAAAAAACACAAAAGCTGCACAAAGCCATAAATAGACTTTTAGAAACCTTATTAAACATATTTACATAAATCATCTCTGTGACAACGTAACAGAATTCTGCTACAACAGTGGAGTAAGCTGCTGGAACAGGAGGTTACAACTGAACGTTCACCAGGGATGGAGATCTGCCGTGTTCACCTTAAAGACTAAATCGGCAGTTTCAGGAAACAGTATCATCAAGAGAAAAAACTCCAGATTGAGTTTAGCAACACTTACCTGAGAGCTTTGATGGTGACTTTCTTTTTTTGCTTGAAACCTTCAAGAATTCATCTATAAGTAGGTCATGAGCAAAAGCTCGTTTATCAGGATCTGGTTCAAAGCAACGCAATATGAAAGCCTTGGCTTCTGCAGACATGGATTCAGGAATCTCTGGGTGTATTTTAAACATTCCCACCTGAGATGAAGAGAGAAACAGTGGCCTACACTGTTCTTTTCCCAAACACTAAACAGCATCAAAAAAGTATTTAGATAGTAAAAGTGGCATATTGCTCTCAGGTTTTGATATTATCTTTCTGAAACTATTTTATTAATTCAGAGGGGACAAAAATCCCCGATTACAAACTGTATAAACAATTATATTAAAACCCCCCTTACGCAATTGCAACTAGAGGCTCTCGCAAAGCAGAAAACTGCTTTTCTCAGTTTGTTGGTTGTTGTGGGGTTTTTTTAAACACCCAGGCTCCTGAATAGCTGCTATTGCTCCATTACTCTCTTCAAAACTACACAACACTCCCACTCAGCTGAATCAGCTCATTCTTCTGAGCATCCTCACTAACCATGCATTTCCTTTATCTTCTTTTCCTGCAATCTCTAATTCTAGCTTCTCCAAAACAGTCATAAGATTTCTTATGTTTACAAATACCGGTCTGAGTTGTATAAGGAAGATGTCTGACCTTAAACATAGCTGCTTGTGGTTCTCCCAGTTCATAAAATGGGGGCTTCCCTGTAGCCATCTCAATGATCGTGCATCCCAAAGACCAGATGTCTGCAGCCTTCCCATAGCCACGTGGCCCTTTGTCTATGATTTCTGGTGCCATATACTGAAGGGTACCTGTTGAAAACATACTTATGTTTTCACTTAGGTGCACTAATGATGCAAATAGATAGCTAAAGGACAAGAGGAACAAAATCACTGAGGAGTGAGCAATATCGGGAGAGTTAAAAAAACCCAAACTATTTATTATTCAAAATTCAAAAATTTCCACATGCAATCTACTTAAAAGTCAAAACACTATTCAAAATATTAGTTGTGCTAAAAGCATCTGATATCACTTACTGATCTGATGATATTACTCTTCAAAGTCACTGACAATTATTAAGAGGTTTCAATGAGCTTTGGAGCAGACATAGTTTTCATTTACTGGATTATAGATTAAGATTAAAATAAGGAAGATCACTCTGAATTGCATCCAGAGAGGAAAAGGAAGTGAAACCTAAAATCTGAACAGCAGGTGATATGAACGCTTTTTCTGAAAAGCCTGACACATAATTCTGCGTTCTGTTACATTTAGAGCAGAAATGGAAGAGCTGAGGATGGAATTAAAATAAGTCACTTGTCATTCTGCATAATTATTTAATGCAGTGCCACTGCATGATTTAACATCCAAACCAAATTATCAAGCAGAATAAGGATCAAGTTAATGACAGGCTCTGTAAAAGTTAGCCTTCAATCAGCAAGATGAAAAAGCCGCGCACCTAGAAGAGGCAGATTCAAATACCACATAGGAAAGACACAGCTCTTCTGTTGTAGAGGACTTTCATGTCTCAAGTGGAACTTACAAAACAGCATTGCTTAAGATTAGGTATACAAAAAGTTAGTCTTGCAGCAACCTGTTATATTGATTTGAAGTCAATGAAAGTTCAGCAACTCTGGATTCTGACCCTACACGCACAGTTCGAGTGAGGAAAGAGACTCTCCTCTGGGAACATACCAGTGAAAGTTTCAGTACACGGGTTGATTCCTGCAAGTCTCTTTGAAGTTCCAAAGTCCGAAATCTTTAACACTCCACTGTACGTGTTGATAAGCACGTTATCACCCTGAGGAACAGAACATTCAGAGCGATTATTTTTCTCTGCTGAGTCTTCACCTAAGACTTCTTGCATAGCCTGTTTCTACTAAAGAGTGCATTGTAAGTAACCATTACTTCCTAAGGCTCTTAAGAGGGGAGATGAAAGAGGAATCAATAGTGTTCCTCCCTTATGTAATCCCATTATCAGAAACTCCATCTCAAAGTGAACTTCCCCTACTAGAGGAATTCAGTTACAGAATACAGAGAGAGGGGGAAAAGGCTGCTTTTTTTTTTTAAGGGAACTTTTTAATCTGCAATCTCCTTGGAAAAGAACCCGCTAATATCCCATCCACAATCATCTTCACTTCTAATAAGCTTTTATGAAAGTTTGATCATGTCATTGATAATAGGAATAAAAATATCCACTTTAGAAGAATTGACATATAGCCACTTAAGATGTGGCTATTTCTTAAAATAGAAAAACCCAACATATTTTGTTGGTGCAAATTCAAATTAACAATGGTTCACTTACCTAACCCACAATTCAGAATAGCAGAGATGGTATGTGGCAATGAAGAACTTTTGGAAAAAAGTTTTTAAATTACAGGACAAATAAATAGTTACGAAGTTACATAACACTACTATCAGGCTTAATTCTCTGCAAATTCTTACCTTTATGTCTCGATGCACTATTTGATTATCATGGAGGTATTTTAATCCTTCTAGAATCTGCTTTGTGTAAAAGCCAATTGTCTGCTCATTATTTTTTAATGGTCCCCATTTTGATCGTAGAAGAGCAGAAAGGCTGCCTACAATTTGGGAGAGCAAAAAAGTGAGAGTAAAAATCTAATTAAATTCTGCCTTCTCCCCCAAAGGAAAAAAAAAGTAACAACAAACATCAATCCCAAACCAAGTGTAAGCACCTCTTCTATAACCAAAGACCTCTCCAGGAGAATGCTTACTTGCATCATTGCTGGCCTGAGTAATTAAAAAGAGAGTCTCAGTATCTCCTCTGGCCTCAGCTGCAGCAGAGGAGCATAAGCCTCCTCAAGCAGGCAGGTCAGAACGCATTTAAATCAATGTGCTCATCTCTCTCCTATGCCTGAAGTTTCCCCAGAGGAATGCTGTGAAAGAGTGAAACAGGGCTGGTCTTGGTGCACACACCAACTCCACAGTTTCTCGAAAAGCTAAGCTAAGCTCAGGAAGTGGGGTTTTTGTCGTGCCTGGCTGCTGCGCGTTCTTGGGTCTCAAATAGAAGCAACAATCAATCAATCAATCAATCAATCACCATTCTCTTGTGTTAGGTACCTGAGGAGTGCTCAGCCACCTGAGACTAGCTACAGTCTTTCTAGTAGGATAACCACAGATCATCTCTGATCTGTAGGTAGAAGGAGCTCTCCTGCCACAGCAATGATCCGAGCTGTATCTGTAGCACATCCTATCCACATCCTGAATGAGAGGACTCAAGCACTTTGCAGACACACTAATTTAGGAAGGAGATACTAGAGAATATTACATTTGCATGCAATACATCTTGTTGCAGTGCTACAGGTTTTATACTTTTAAAAGGTTAAAAAATAAACAAACCAACCAACCAACCTCCAAACCAGTCTCCCCCACAACTTACCACCTGGCACCTGTTCCATGAATATCTTAATGAAGCCATTCTCACTAAGAGAACCTAAATACTGGACAATGTTCTTATGTTTGAGATGCTTATGCAAAGCTATTTCTTCATGCAGAGGTTGGGAGTATCTGGAAAGAAGCGAAGCAGTTTATTCAATATTGACCTCCAGGAAAAAAGTCTTGTGTTTACTGTAGTAGCTGAAGTTCTATTTTAGGTCCCATGAAACATGTTTACACTGAAAATGACTATGTGTTAGATGCATTTAACAACAGTGGGTGTGACTACCCCATACCAAAAATTATGTAATCATATATAAATACACATAACATATATAAAATATATATAATACTGTGTATACATACACATAAAAAAATGTTATAAATGTACACAGACTGAACAAAATAAAAATTGTGGGAAAAGAACTCCTCTCCAGCCTAACTCAAAGAGAATAAACAGTTGGGCAAGCGGTTGGATTCAGACTAGTGCCAAAGTGAACTAGTAAACCAGAAAGTTAGTGTATAATTAAAATCACCTCAATAATGAAAACAAATGATTATTTAAATTTCAATTAATTAAAGTAGGAGTCTTATCTGAAAACAAGAGTAGATAGCTATGAGAGTAAGAAAACAGGAATCATTTCATGGGGAGATATTCAGAAGAACTGATCAAAACAATTTCATCAAATATATTTTAGTCCAAGGTAAAATATTTTTCAGAGATGTAAGCTTTTCAGCAGTCTTTTTTGCCAAGAAGGTTTCTGGAGTCCAGATCCTTCCCTAGTACGGAACAGTACCAGAGCTCAGCAGCTGATGTGCTTCCTGGGCCAGCCCTAACACTCTTCTTCCAACCATGGGTGAGTCGCACACATCCTAGTAGGTCAGCTCCAGATTCTGGTGGTTTATCTGTCTGGCAAAATGCTGAGAGGCTGGTGGCGATTTTCACTCAAACACTAAAATCTGCAGTCAGACTTCAGGATAGCTGAAATAGATGAAGGACACAGACCTCCTTCCATCAATCCAGATGCAAGAAGGAGCTGCAGAATCTTGAGCAAATGGAAGACATATTCAGATGCTTATACTGAGGGAGCAATAAATGTAACTGCAAACTCAACCTTGCAGCTACTGGCCACCAGAAGGAATAGTTTTACTGCCACCTTCACCAGGTTCCTCTCGGCATAGACTCTGCACCAGCACTGGTACATTCTCGTCCCCTAACAAACTGGCAGAAAACTTTTGCTTTATTTCTTTGGAGGAGGGGTAGTTTCCTGCTGCCTCAAGCCCAGGGTTAGCTCTCCCTGGAGCCAGCGGAGTGCCAGTGCCAGGAATGCAATCAAAGCACAAATGCAATTGAAGTTGTTAGGGGAAAAGTGCCTGTGAGCTCCACTCCCTTCCGGGGCAGGTAGTTATCACCTCACCCTAACAGCAGCATCAAGCTACAAGTGGAGGCTGAACTCTTTAAAAAGTGGAGGGCAACGAAAAAAGAAAAAAAAAAGTGGGCATCTGGAAAGCCCTCTGGAATATGACTGTTGCAGAAAGCAAGGCAAGTATATGGTT